>NC_091283.1:530884976-532098726 GCF_032444005.1 Ranitomeya imitator
TTTAATGATTGGAGACACAGTTATCCGTTAATGTGATGCGGTCAAGGAGCAGAACTCTCCTTCCTTTCCATGCAGGATTGCAAATGAAATATATTTATGCACATATGATACTCATCAATGGAAAGTTTTCATTGACATGAGTGTAGATTCTATTTGTAGATGGTTGGAGCTCATGATACGAAGACAAGTGGCACTTCATAGGCGCTGCTCATCTCCTACTGCAAAAATAGTATGTCACAGATCACTTCTGTAGAATGTTCCTTCCCCTGTGCCAACACGTGCAGAGTTTTCCTTAACCCCCTCTAGAAACAATTATTTGTATATATATATATATTTATATATATATATATATATATATATATATATATATATATATATATATATACAATGCCTACAAGTAGTATTCAACCCCCTGCAGATTTAGCAGGTTTAATAAGATGCAAATAAGTTAGAGCCTTCAAACTTCAAACAAGAGCAGGATTTATTAACGGATGCATAAATCTTACAAACCAAAAAGTTTTGTTGCTCAGTTAAATTTTTATAAATATTAAACATAAAAGTGTGGGTCAATTATTATTCAACCCCTAGGTTTAATATTTTGTGGAATAACCTTTGTTTGCAATTACAGCTAATAATCATCTTTTATAAGACCTGATCAGGCCGGCACATGTCTTTGGAGTTATCTTGGCCCACTCCTCCATGCAGATCTTCTCCAAGTTATCTAGGTTCTTTGGGTGTCTCATGTGGACTTTAATCTTGAGCTCCTTCCACAAGTTTTCAATTGGGTTAAGGTCAGGAGACTGACTAGGCCACTGCAACACCTTAATTTTTTGCCTCTTGAACCAGGCCTTGGTTTTCTTGGCTGTGTTCTTTGGGTCGTTGTCTTGTTGGAAGGTGAAATGACGACCCATCTTAAGATCCTTGATGGAGGAGCGGAGGTTCTTGGCCAAAATCTCCAGGTAGGCCGTGCTATCCATCTTCCCATGGATGCGGACCAGATGGCCAGGCCCCTTGGCTGAGAAACAGCCCCACAGCATGATGCTGCCACCACCATGCTTGACTGTAGGGATGGTATTCTTGGGGTCGTATGCAGTGCCATCCAGTCTCCAAACGTCACGTGTGTGGTTGGCACCAAAGATCTCGATCTTGGTCTCATCAGACCAGAGAACCTTGAACCAGTCAGTCTCAGGGTCCTCCAAGTGATCATGAGCAAACTGTAGACGACCCTTGACATGACGCTTTGAATGTAATGGTACCTTACGGGCTCGTCTGGAACGGAGACCATTGCGGTGGAGTATGTTACTTATGGTATTGACTGAAACCAATGTCCCCACTGCCATGAGATCTTCCCGGACCTCCTTCCTTGTTGTCCTTGGGTTAGCCTTGACTCTTCAGACAAGCCTGGCCTCGGCACGGGAGGAAACTTTCAAAGGCTGTCCAGGCCGTGGAAGGCTAACAGTAGTTCCATAAGCCTTCCACTTCCGGATGATGCTCCCAACAGTGGAGACAGGTAGGCCCAACTCCTTGGAAAGGGTTTTGTACCCCTTGCCAGCCTTGTGACCCTTCACGATCTTGTCTCTGATGGCCTTGGAATGCTCCTTTGTCTTTCCCATGTTGACCATGTATGAGTGCTGTTCACAAGTTTGAGGAGGGTCTTAAATAGTCAGAAAAGGCTGGAAAAAGAGATAATTAATCCAAACATGTGAAGCTCATTGTTCTTTGTGCCTGAACTACTTCTTAATACTTTATGGGAACCAAACAGAATTCTGGTGGGTTGAGGGGTTGAATAATAAATGACCCTCTGAAAAGACTTTTCACAATTTAAAAAAAAAAATAAACAAAGAAATAACATTCTTTTTTGCTGCAGTGCATTTCACACTTCCAGGCTGTTCTACAGTCCAAATGTCACAATGCCAAGTTAATTCCAAATGTGTAAACCTGCTAAATCTGCAGGGGGTTGAATACTACTTGTAGGCACTGTATGTGTGTGTGTGTATATACACACACATTATATATATTTATTTATTTTGATTTTTAGAGCTTCATGTTTTTTTCCTCAACAATGGAGCATTAGGGTAGGTTTTATTGTACAGCAAGTTGTATTTTATATTGATCACTTTTAATATAGCATAAACTATAATGAAAAGCTTAAAAAAAAGTCTAGTGGAATGGAGAAAAACGATAATCCATTGTTTATTAGGATTTAAAAAAAACATTAATTGTGCAAAAAATATGTTTTTGTTATGTTTTACTACTAGAACAAAGTTATTTTGCATCACCATATTCAAGAGCCACTTTTAATATTAGTTTTTCCACCTATTGGACTGTGTATGGCAGTGTTCCCCAATTCCTGAAGAGCCACCAAGAGATCATGTTTTCAGGATTTCCTTAGTGTATCACAGGTGATGGAATTATTACATTACATAAAGTATTGTCCATTTAACAGGTCATGTATTCAATTTAATTAGTATTAATTTATTTAATTCAATTTAATTAGTATTTTCAGGTGATGCAATTACTGTATCCCCTGAAAATATTAATTACCGTAAATCTTTAATACATGACCCGTTGAATGGAAAATGCTCTATGCAATGTAATTAAAAGGCAGTGTATTGATTTTATATGTTTTTGAGCAGTTTTTTAAGGCCGAATCAAGTACTCGAACATGCTTTTCTTGTGACTTATTCCATCCAAAGACCATACCAAGGACTAGGGGGCACTCACTATGGGTGGAAGAATGGCGATTTTGGCAGCTGATTAGGAAAGGTTTCTTTACAGTTAGAGCAGTCAGACTGTGGAATTCCCGACCACAAGAGGTAGTAGTGGCAGACACAATGGCTTTTAAAAAAGGGCTGGATGATTTCCTCAGTACACAATACATTGTTGGTTAATTTAATGACAAAATGTATAATTGGGGGGGGGAAAGATTGAACTTGATGGACCTAGGTCTTTTCTACTAATTACTGCCTCTGAAAAGCCTCAACATTTTGAATACTGTGGGGTTTTTCTAGTCTAAAGGCTAAAAAAACAACCGATCATCACCCTATGATTGACACCTCATGGGGTGATGGGATAACAGAGCCCCTGCCCTTGTTTAACAGATTAGATGCCTTCACCATTATTGACTGCAGCATCTGAAGGAGTTAAACATTTGTTTTAGCAGAAGTTACTTCCATAAGGGTGGCTGATCTTACAGAGGAGGTCGAGAAGGGGTTAAGAAGAGATTTTCAACAGCTGGGTGATATGAAATAATTGAAATAAATGTCAATAATATAACATCATACCTATGTTGAAACACTTGTTTGTATCATGAAAAAACAATTAAGGTACTAAATGTTCTTCCCTAGAGATGTGGCATTCACCCTCTGATTACATATACTGCAGTTTTAAGACCTAGTGTGTAAGGCTAGGTTCACATTGCGTTAGCCTATGCGCTAAACGGATTGCACTAACAGACTGCGCTAACGCAATGTCCCAAAAGGGATCGCGTTTGCCGATCCCGCTAGCGCAGATGCCCGATCTGCGCTAGCGAAGAACGGACCTCGAATGCTGCAAGCATTGCGATTGCGGGCGTGCGCTAGCGATGTGTTCGCCATTGCAAGCAATGGCGCGTTAACGGACTACGTTACACCGCACTATGCTGCGGTGTAACGTAGTCCGTTTAACGGGTTCACACAACGCAGTGTGAACCTAGCCTTATACTGAAGTGCAGCTAGCAATGTATTGTAGGATATTAACAATCACCTTTTTCCAGTTTATGATTCTTCTAATATCAGTGCAAAGGACAGTGTATAATGTTGGAGTTTCTAAAGTAGAATGGAATATAATTTATAGGTAATTTCTACAAAATATTGAAGATATTTGAAAAAGCAGATAGTGTGTGATAGTGTGTACATGGTTTATGGTCTTAAATGAACTAAATCAGTAATTGAACACTTAAAGGTTGTTTTGTTTGTCTTCGCCTGATGAAGAGACGTATGTAGTCTGGAAAGCTTGCAATTTGTTACCATCTTTTCAGTTAGCCATTAAAAGGTATCAACCACTGAGGACTCTCAATTCTACATATTTTGTTCGTACATAGTGAGAGATCTACTGATACTTTCCTGTCTACAATGACATCTATTGTAATAGCGTACTGCGCATTGAATCAAATGACATACTATTCTCTATTATATCAATACTTTTTTATTGACGGTTGATGCATTTTACCTTGGAAAAGGAAAGCATGTACAACCAGCATGGCTTAATATGAATTTATGATCAGCACACAACTTTAACTCCTTTCTTATTGTCCACTCATACTATGTAAGGTATTGGCAGAAGCTGACAAACTCCAATTGTGTCCCTTGGTCCATAGAACTAGATTTTCCAGAGTGTTTGCCAAGTGTATTTCCTTTCCAGAACCCCAGGCTTATCTCATCAGGTTCCTCATTTCCTCACCCATCTCACTTCCATCCTCTTGCTTTCCATTTCCCTGACTTCATCATCTTTCTTCTAACCTCACTTTAATTGCCCGTATAAACTCTTGGATTTCTCTACCACTGGTGTGTACAATCTATCCTCCTGCACTAGAAATACTAGATGGATGAATTTAGGTTAACTTTCCAAATTAGTATGTTCAAGCCTAACACAGTTTTTCCTGTTGTCCTTACTGGTTGATTTCGGATTTATTATTAGGCTATTAGTCAAACTGTGTAGACTTCTGCAGTACTAAAAAAGGAATAATTTTACTAAAAAAATACTTTGACATAAGATATGTTATTGAACAATCAGAATGTTAAAAAAACAATAACTTTTAAAGTTATACAGTCATGGCCAAAAGTTGTTTTCTTATACACGTGTTTATTTCCATTGTGTGTACTGGAACAACACAAAAAAAAACAGAATAAAAAGGCATATTGAACATGATTTCACACAGAATCTCAAAAATGGGTAGGACAAAATTGCTGGCACTGTCAACTAAATATTTGTTTGTACATCCTTAAGAATAAACAGCTGCAATCAATCACTTCCTATAACCATCAACAAGCTTCTTACATCTCTCAATTGGAATATTTGATCACTCCTTCTTTGCAAACTGCTCCAGGTCTCTCATATTTGAAGGGTGCCTTCTCCCAACAACAATTTTAAGATCTCTGCACAGATGTTCAATGGGATTTAGATCTGGACTCATTGCTGGCCACTTCAACTCTACAGCGCTTTGCTTCAATCTATTTCTGGATGCTTCTTGAACTAAGTTTGGGGTCATTGTCCTGCTGGAAGACCCATGATCTAGGAAGGAAACCCAGCTTTCTGACACTGGGCACTACATTGCGACCCCTTTGCCATGCCTTGCACACATTGTGATGCCTTGGACACATTGTGATGCCTTGGACACAGTCAAATCAGATAGTGCTAAAGGCAGCAAAACAACCCTAAAACATATTCGAACTTCCTCCACATTTGACTCTAGGTACTGATTCTTTTTTTTGGTCTCATTCCAATTTTGGTAAACAATCTCATCTGTCCAAAGGACACTTTCTGAGAAGTACTTTGGGTTTCTCAAGTACATTTTAGCAACCTGCAGTCTAGCTTTTTTATGTCTCTGTGTGAGCAGTGGGGTCCCCTTGGGTTTCCTAACATTTCGTTTAATATTGACGAATAGTTTGCGCTGACAGTAATGCACCCTGAGCCTGCAGGACAGCTTGAATTTATTTGGAACTTGATTGGGGCTGCTTATCCACTATCCGGACTATTAAGCGTTGCAAACTTTCATCAATTTTTCTCTGCTATCCATGTCTAAGGTCATTAGCTATAGTGACATGGGTTGTAAACTTCTTGATTATGTTGCGCAACGCGGACATCAGAACATCAAGATCTCTGGAGATAAACTTGAAACCTTGAGCTTGTTGATATTTTTCAACAATTTTAGTTCCCAAGTCCTCAGACAGTTCTCTACTCTTTCTGTTCTCTATGCTTAGTATGGCACACACAGACACACAATGCAAAGATTGAGTCAACTTCTCCCCTTTTTATCTGGTTTCAGGTGTGATTTTCATATTGCCCTTACCTATTACTTGCCATAGGTGAGTTTGAATGAGTGACATATGCTTGAAACCAAGTTGTGTCAAGGAGTGACTAACCCAAGTGTGACACGACCCAATGGTTGGTCACCAAATGGCACAACAACACAACGCCGATGGAATTGGGGAGACAAAGGCCCTGACACTAGGGAACCAGGGATGGTCACATCTTGAGGTCAGACCTGAGCCTGTCCCTGATCTCACCTAACACCCTATGCATGTCCTTCCCCCTGCCGATATCAGGATACCTCATCCCTAAATGTCACCTATAACTGCTGTAGCTAGTGCACTGATGGGTGATGGGCACTAGCCACACCTACTGCAGGTAAGAAACACAGGGAAGGGACAGACACTGAAGGGAAGAAGTAACAAAAACATAACACTTAGCTTTCTGCTGCAAAGCACCGCCCAGTAGGATAAAGACACCAGATCAACATATTGCAGATTTCTCTAACACTGACAGACAGCTGATGCATTAGGTGACCTTTTAAAGGATGGTGGGAGTGGTCTCCGCCCACATCAGCTGACCCAGCAACAATGCAATTACGCCAGTGGAGAGAAACTGACATTACCTCCCGATAGCCTGAAAGGAAAAAAGTTTTCAGTTAAAGAAACCAGATCTGCCACAAATTCAAAAATGGATTGTGACTAGTGTTGAGCTATACCTTCTGATATTCGGAAATATTGGTATCAGATTGGATCGGCCTATATTCAAAAAATATCGGATATCGCCGATACCCGATGCCAATGCAAGTCAATGGGACAAAAATATCGGAATTAAAATAAACCCTTTCTTTCCTTGTAGGTTAATTCTACATAAAGGAAAACAACTAAGAATAATGTAGGATGTATTGGGGGAGGTGGAGGAGACATTAAATGCATAGAGGTTTAGCCCAATCAAATGGAATAGCAGGAAATAATTTTTTTTAACACGCTCGGAGTTACAAAGATATTGACTATGTTAAGATTTTTTAAATTTTGTCAGATATTTATGTTTCACTAATTCCATGCTCTTCACCTTCTTTTTTACTTCTCCCACACTTTCTTCTTCATCATCCTCTCCGGGGTCGTCATCTGCGGGGTCATCGTCTTCTTCGGGGTGGTCTTCAGGGTCGTCGTATTTAGGGTCTTGAACTTGGAAATGTAGCAGAAGGTGCAAGAAGGCTGAGCAACTGCCGAAAACCAGCTGATGGTACTGGGACCCGGATGGCTACCCGAAGGTCCAAGAGCCAATGGAACTACCGAGGACCAAGTGATGTTACTGGAACCCGGTTACTAAGCAGGAGGTACCTGTGCCAGAAAGCACTACCAAGGCCAACTGATGTTGGTGGAACTCAGATACCCAGAAGGAGGCACCTAAGCCAAAGGCTCGGCCCGGAACCAGCTGATGGTACTGGAACCAGGATGGGGAGCAGAAGGTACAAGAGCCAAAGACACTGCTGAGAACCAGCTGACGGTACTGAAACCCGGATGGGTAGCTGAAGGCACAAGAGCCAATGGAACTACCAAAGACCAGCTGACGGTACTGGAACCCGGTTACTAAGCAGGAGGTACCCGTGCCAGAAAGCACTACCAAGGACCACCTGATGTTGGTGGAACTCGGATACCCAGAAGGAGGCACCAAAGCCAAAAGCTCTGTGTTATGATCAGGTGGCCTTGGAGCAGCATGAAAAGACCTTCGCTGGAGCAGTGGTAACTTTACTGACCACAAACCCTGATCCTATCACCGCAACTAGAAGTAGCCGTGGGGTGTGCCTAACCAGACCTAGACGCCTCGACACAGCCTAAGGACTAAATATCCCTAAAGATGGAAATAGGAAAACTCTCTTGCCTCAGAGTAGATCCCCAAAGGATAGGTAGCCCCCCACAAATAATGACTGTGAGTAGGAGAGGAAAAGACACACGCAGACAGAAAACAGGGATAAGCAAAGGAGGCCACTTCTACCTAGATAGGAAAGGATAGTACAGGATACTATGCGGTCAGCATAAAACACTACAAAATATCCACAGCAGAAAAATACAAAAAACTCCACCACCTAACTAAAGATGTGGAGAGTATATCTGCGACTCCAGCGAGTCCAACTAGACTGAGAAAAACATCAGGCACAGTCTAGCAGGAACAAAATAGAAACAAAATAAGCACAGAAAATAAACACACAGCAGTGTGTCTAAAAAATGAAGCAAACACTTATCTTAGCTGAATAGACAGCAAACAGGAGCAGCCAGGCAGAGGACCAACACTTCCAAAGGAACATTGACTACTGGCAAGGACTAATGAGTCCTGCACAGCTAAATACCCCAGTCAGAATTGCAATTAGCAGAAACACCTGTCCAAGACTGCTGCTCAGGAATAACTGCATTACCATCAACAACCACCGGAGGGAGCCCAAGAGCAGAATTCACAAAAGTACCCCCCCTTGAGGAGGGGTCACCAAACCCTCACCAGAGCCCCCAGGCCGGTCAGGACGAGCAAGATGAAAGGCACGAACCAAATCAGTGGCATGGACATCAGAGGCCGAAACCCAAGAATTATCCTCCTGGCCATAACCCTTCCATTTGACAAGGTACTGAAGCTTCCGCCTCGAAAA
The DNA here is from genome assembly GCF_032444005.1 of Ranitomeya imitator. Taxonomy (NCBI): domain Eukaryota; kingdom Metazoa; phylum Chordata; class Amphibia; order Anura; family Dendrobatidae; genus Ranitomeya; species Ranitomeya imitator. The sequence goes on from NC_091283.1 coordinate 530,893,627, forward strand.
ACGAGAATCCAAAATCTTCTCAACCACATATTCCAACTCCCCATCGACCAGCACAGGGGCCGGAGGATCAACAGAGGGAACAACGGGCTCCACATATTTCCGCAACAAAGATCTATGGAAGACATTATGGATAGCAAAAGAGGCCGGAAGCGCCAGACGAAAAGACACCGGATTAATAATCTCAGAAATCCTATAAGGACCAATAAACCGAGGCTTAAACTTAGGAGAAGAAACCTTCATAGGAACATGACGGGAAGATAACCAAACCAGATCCCCAACCCGAAGCCGGGAACCAACACAGCGACATCGGTTAGCAAAACGTTGAGCCTCCTCCTGAGACAACACCAAATTGTCCACCACCTGAGCCCAAATCTGCTGCAACCTGTCAACCACAGAATCCACACCAGGAAAGTCAGAAGACTCAACCTGCCCAGAAGAAAAACGAGGATGAAAACCAAAATTACAAAAAAAAGGCGAAACCAAAGTAGCCGAACTAGCCCGATTATTAAGGGCAAACTCGGCCAATGGCAAAAAAGCCACCCAATCATCCTGATCAGCAGACACCAAGCATCTCAAATAAGTCTCCAAAGTCTGATTAGTACGCTCGGTCTGGCCATTTGTCTGAGGATGAAATGCAGAAGAAAAAGACAAATCAATGCCCAGCCTAGCACAAAAGGCCCGCCAAAACCTAGAAACAAACTAGGAACCTCTGTCGGACACAATATTCTTAGGAATACCATGCAAACGGACCATATGCTGAAAAAACAACGGAACCAAATCAGAAGAAGAAGGCAATTTAGGCAAAGGCACCAAATGAACCATCTTAGAGAATCGGTCACAAACAACCTAGATAACAGACATCCTCTGGGAAACAGGAAGATCGGAAATAAAATCCATAGAAATATGCATCCAGGGCCTCTCAGGGACCGGCAATGGCAAAAGCAACCCACTAGCATGGGAGCAACAAGGCTTGGCCCGCGCACAAGTCCCACAGGATTGCACAAAAGACCACACATCACGCGATAAAGAAGGCCACCAAAATGACCTACCAACCAAGTCTCTGGTACCAAAAATGCCAGGATGACCAGCCAACACAGAACAGTGAACCTCAGAAATCACTCTACTAGTCCATCTGTCAGGAACAAACAGCTTCCCCACAGGACAACGATCAGGTTTGTCAGCCTGAAATTTCTGAAGAACCCATCGTAAATCAGGAGAAACGGCAGAAAGGACCACCCCTTCCTTCAAAATACCGACTGGTTCCAAGACCTCAGGAGAATCAGGCAAAAAACTCTTAGAGAGGGCATCAGCCTTAATATTCTTAGAACCCGGAAGGTACGAGACCACGAAATCAAAACGAGAAAAAAACAAGGACCATCGAGCCTGTCTAGGATTCAACCGTTTGGCAGACTCGAGGTATATCAGATTCTTATGATGGGTCAAGACCACAATATGGTGCTTAGCTCCCTCAAGCCAATGTCGCCACTCCTCAAACGCCCACTTCATAGCCAACAACTCCCGATTGCCGACATCATAATTGCGTTCAGCAGGCGAAAACTTACGGGAAAAGAAGGCACACGGTTTCATTAAGAAACCAACAGGATCCCTCTGAGACAAAACAGCTCCTGCCCCAATCTCAGAAGCGTCAACCTCAACCTGAAACGGAAGAGAAACATCTGGTTGCAGCAAATAGGAGAGGCCAGGCAGAGGACCAACACTTCCAAAGGAACATTGACTACTGGCAAGGACTAATGAGTCCTGCACAGCTAAATACCCCAGTCAGAATTGCAATTAGCAGAAACACCTGTCCAAGACTGCTGCTCGGGAATAACTGCATTACCATCAACAACCACCAGAGGGAACCCAAGAGCAGAATTCACAACAGCTCTGCCCAGAACCAGCTGACGGTACTTGAACCAGGATGGGGAGCAGAAGGTACAAGTGCAAAAGATATAATTATGATTTCTAAATGTTCTGTAATGAACTTGAGGTTTCAGAGCCCTATTTATACTCAAATAGTCACACACCCAAAAATAAGTGACAGGGTACACTTTGTCCTACAATGAAAGATACACAAGCACACCTTGCAATCAGTCAGAACTGATATACAGAGTCCTGATGTGGGCATCCGCGCTGCCCACATGAGGACTCTGTTTGTATGCACACCCATCTGCACACCTTGTTTGGGTTTCATTAGATACTGCACTTTTGGTATGCTCAGTCTATTAGGCTCATGTGTTGCCTTGGTATTTTCCCAGTACTTTGATGTCCTTGGGACTTTGTTGGTCTCATACTATATACGGCCTCTTAGCCTGTATATCAGTTCTGACTGATTGCAAGGTGTGCTTGCGCATCATTATATCTTTGGGCCTCATTTATTGGGGTTTGGCAGAGCTGTCTATGCAGGCACGGTGGTATTAGCCACCTCCTTCTATTATAATACCCAATAAATATTTGTAGTCGTGTGCGGGTTGTAGCCTTATTGTGGGCTTTTTGTATAAGTATATGTTTTTAAATGCTTTTAAATTTTCTGTGTTTTGCTACTTATGTTTTCTAAATAAAGTTGTGTATTTATTAGTGCCTTATCCCTATGTGTGGTGATCCCCATTTATAAGACAGTTTCTGTCTCTCTTGTTCTCAATCATTTCCTTCTTAATGAGACGCAGCACAGCCGTCATTCATACCCTCTTGGTGCCGGGCGCAGCCTCCTGAGCATTGTTTGTTTCTGTCCCGGAGCCTGTGCTGTTATGTTATCCCTTGGCCATGTGCAGTTAGCGCTGCCCATCTTCTGACATCATGTGATGTCAGGCTGACTGCGCCTGTGCAGTCGCGCTGCCCGAGATCCCGCCCCACAGTGTCTTCTCATTTATTGACATTGCCGGGCCAGGATTCATGGGCATGCTCAGTGCATATCTTCGTCTCTCATTCATCTCCTTCCGCCTTCTTCAGACTGTGCGGCGTCAGCTGATCCTCAATCACATGCCACGGCTGTGACGCCGCACAGTCTGAAGAAGGCGGAAGGAGATGAGTGAGAGGCGAAGATATGCACTGCGCATGCCCATGAATCCCAGCTCCGCAGTGTCTTCTGTTTTATTCACACTACGGGGCTGGGATTCATGGCCTTGCGCAGTGCATATCTTTGCCTCTCACTCATCTCCTTCCGCCTTCTTCAGACTGTGCGGCGTCAGCTGGTCTCTAATCACATGCCACGGCTGTGATGCCGCACAGTTCGAAGAAGGCGGAAGGAGATGAGTGAGAGGCGTAGAAATGCACTGCGCATGCCCATGAATCCCAGACCCGCAGTGTCTTCTGATTTATTCACACTACGGGGCTGGGATTCATGGCCTTGCGCAGTGCATATCTTCGCCTCTCACTCATCTCCTTCCACCTTCTTCAGACTGTGCGGCGTCAGCTGATCCCTAATCATATGCCACGGCCGTGATGCCGCACAGTCTGAAGAAGGTGAAAGGAGATGAGTAAGAGGCGAAGATATGCACTGCGCATGCCCATGAATCCCAGCCCCGCAGTGTGCATAAATCAGAAGACACTGCGGGGTGGGTTCTCAGGCAGCGCGACCGCAGAGGCGCAGTCAGCCTGACATCAAATTATGTCAGAAGACGGGCAGCGCTAACTAAGCATGGCCAAGGAATAACATAACAGTGCAGGCTCCAGGACAGAAACAAACCACAGTCAGGATGCGGTGCATGGTGCCAAGGGGGTATGAATGACGGCTGTGCTGCATTTCATTAAGATGGAAAGTCCCACCTCCGGGACGGTTTGAAGGTATGAGGGGACACATTTTCTAAGTGTTTAGTTCAGCACGTGCAAGGAGAATAACTAAAAGAGCCACCTTGTCCAAATGCAGCATTAGTGCTGCACAAGGTGGCTCTTTCAGTTAAAAACGCCTGGGGGGAACAGGTTCCCTTTAATTTCTGTTGCAGTGTCAGCGTGGAGGTAGCAGGACTCATTGCCGGATACAAAGCAGGGTAGCAGCTGATTTTACTGAACCCCAATAACATGGTAGCAAGGGTTGACTGTGCAAACGGCACTTCCAGGCAGCAACTGACGGTGTTGGAGCCCAGGGTCAATCAGGGTGTAGGCCGAAGTTTGATTGGAGCAAGTTTCAAATCTGTAGTAGTGTGAATGTGGAGGGAGCAGGAAAAATTGCCGCACACACATCAGCTGACGTTACTGAACCCTAAAACACTGGAGCAGGTGTTGACTGTGCGGACAACACTTCCGAGCAGCAACTGGCGGTGTTGGAGCCCAGGGTCAATGCTAGAAGCAGTGTGTTGTAGTCTTAGTGTGGAGGGAACAGGAGAACTTGCCGCACACACAGCAGAAGAACAGCTGGCATTACTGAACCCCAATAACAGAGGAGCAACTGTTAACTGTGCGGACAGCACTTCCGGGCAGCAACTGGCGGTGTTGGAGCCCAGGGTCAATGCAAAAACTGGCAGGAGAACTTGACACACACACACCAGGGTAACAGCTGGCATTACTGAACCCCAATAACAGAGGAGCAACTGTTAACTGTGCGGACAGCACTTCCGGGCAGCAACTGGCGGTGTTGGAGCCCAGGGTCAATGCAAGAAACTGAGAGGAGATCATGCCTCACACACAGCAGGGGAACAGCTGGCGTTACTGAACCCCAATAACAGAGGAGCAACTGTTGAGGCCTAATTGGAGCAAATGTAATATCTGTTGTAGTCTTAGTGTGGAGGGAGCAGGAGAACTTGCCACACACACACAGCAGGAGAACAGCTGGTATTACTGAACCACAATAACAGATTTGCAACTATTGACTATGCGGACAGCACTTCCAGGCAGCAACTGGCGGTGTTGGAGCCCAGGGTCAATGCAAGAACCTGGCAGGAGAACTTGCTGCACACACAGCAGGGGAGCAGCTGGCGTTACTGAACCCCAATAACAGAGGAGCAACTGTTGACTGTGCGGACAGCACTTCTAAGCAGCAACTGGTGGTGTAAGAGCCCAGGGAATGCAGGAGAAGCAGAGTTTAGGCCAAGGCCTGCACTCTAGGAAGTTTGATATCTGTTTTTGTGTCAGCGTGGAGGTAGCAGGAGCAATTGCCGGATACACAGCTGGGGATCAGCTGATGTTACTGAAACCCAATAATACGGCAGCAAGTGTTGACTCTGCAGACGGCACATCCGAGCAGCAACTTGCGGTGTTGGAGCCCAGGGTCAATGCTAGAAGCAGAGTGTAGGCCGAGGCCTAATTGGAGCAAATTTAATATCTGTTGTAGTCTTAGTGTGGAGGGAGCAGGAGAACTTGCCGCACACACAGCAGGGAAACAGCTAGCATTACTGAACCCCAATAACAGAGCAGCAATTGTTGACTGTGCGGACAGCACTTCTGGGCAGCAACTGGCGGTGTTGGAGCCCAGGGTCAATGCTAGAAGCAGAGTGTAGGCTGAGGCCTAATTGGAGCAAATTCAATATCTGTTGTAGTCTAAGGGTACCGTCACACTATAACATTTCGATCGCTACGACGGTACGATTCGTGACGTTCCAGCGATATCGTTACGATATCGCTGTGTCTGACACGCAGCAGCGATCAGGGATCCTGCTGAGAATCGTACGTCGTAGCAGATCGTTTAGAACTTTCTTTCATCGCTGGATTTCCCGCTGTCATCGCTAGATCGGTGTGTGTGACACCGATCTAGCGATCTAGCGATGCGATCCAGCGATGCGTTCGCTTGTAACCAGGGTAAACATCGGGTAACTAAGCGCAGGACCGCGCTTAGTTACCCGATGTTTACCCTGGTTACAAGCGTTAAACTAAAAAAAAACAAACAGCACATACTTACATTCTGGTGTCCGTCAGGTCCCTTGCAGTCTGCTTCCAGCACTGTGACTGCCGGCCGTAAAGTGAAAGCAGAGCACAGCGGCTGTGCTTTCACTTTCACTTTACGGCCAGTGCGGGAAGCAGAGACTGCAAGGGACCTGACGGACACCAGAATGTAAGTATGTGCTGTTTGTTTTTTTTTAGTTTAACGCTTGTAACCAGGGTAAACATCGGGTAACTAAGCGTGGTCCTGCGCTTAGTTACCCGATGTTTACCCTGGTTACCCAGGGACCTCGGCATCTTGGTCGCTGGAGAGCTGTCTGTGTGACAGCTCCCCAGCGACCACACTACGATTTACCTACGATCACGGCAAGGTCATATCGCTGGTCGTGATCGTAGGTAAATCGTATAGTGTGACAGTACCCTTAGTGTGGAGGGAGCAGGAGAACTTGCCGCACTCACAGCAGGGGAACAGCTGGCGTTACTGAACCCCAATAACAGAGGAGCAACTGTTGACTGTGCGGACAGCACTTCCGGGCAGCAACTGGCGGTGTTGGAGCCCAGGGTCAATGCAAGAAACTGGCAGGAGAACTTGACACACACAGCAGGGGAACAGCTGGCGTTACTAAACCCCAATAACAGAGGAGCAACTGTTGACTGTGTGGACAGCACTTCCGGGCAGCAACTGGCGGTGTTGGAGCCCAGGGTCAATGCTAGAAGCAGAGTTTAGGCCGAGGCCTAATTGGAGCAAATTTAATATCTGTTGTAGTCTTAGTGTGGAGGGAGCAGGAGAACTTGCCACACACACAGCAGGGAAACAGCTAGCATTACTGAACCCCAATAACAGAGCAGCAACTGTTGACTGTGCGGAGAGCACTTCTGGGCAGCAAATGGCGGTGTTGGAGCCCAGGGTCAATGCTAGAAGCAGAGTGTAGGCTGAGGCCTAATTGGAGCAAATTCAATATCTGTTGTAGTCTTAGTGTGGAGGGAGCAGGAGAACTTGCCGCACTCACAGCAGGGGAACAGCTGGTGTTACTGAACCCCAATAACAGAGGAGCAACTGTTGACTGTGTGGACAGCACTTCCGGGCAGCAACTGGCAGTGTTGGAGCCCAGGGTCAATGCTAGAAGCAGAGTGTAGGCCGAGGCCTAATTGGAGCAAATTTAATATCTGTTGTAGTCTTAGTGTGGAGGGAGCAGGAGAACTTGCCGCAAACACAGCAGGGAAACAACTAGCATTACTGAACCTCAATAACAGAGGAGCAACTGTTGACTGTGCGGACAGCACTTCCGGGCAGCAACTGGCGGTGCTGGAGCCCAGGGTCAATGCTAGAAGCAGAGTGTAGGCCGAGGCCTAATTGGAGCAAATTCAATATCTGTTGTATTCTTAGTGTGGAGGGAGCAGGAGAACTTGCCGCACTCACAGCAGGGGAACAGCTGGCGTTACTGAACCCCAATAACAGAGGAGCAACTGTTGACTGTGCGGACAGTACTTCCGGGCAGCAACTGGCGGTGTTGAAGCCCAGGGAATGGAGGAGAAGCAGAGTTTAGGCCAAGTCCTGCACTCTAGGCAGTTTGATATCTGTTGTTGTGTCAGTGTGGAGGTAGCAGGAGAAATTGCCGGATACACAGCTGGGGATCAGCTGACGTTACTGAAACCCAATATCACGGCAGAAAGTGCTGACTGTGCAGATGGCACTTCCGAGCATCAACTGGCGGTGTTGGAGCCCAGGGAATCCAGGAGAAGCAGAGTGTAGGCCGAGGCCTAATTGGAGCAATTTGAAAGGGAACCTTTAACCCCCCAGGAATTAGTAACTGAAAGAGCCACCTTGTGCAGCAGTAATGCTGCACAAGGAAAAGATTGGTCTTATCGTTAAGCTCCATGCACAAGCTGAGCTAAACACTTATAAAATGTGTCCTCTCACACCGTGAAAGTCCTGTAGGCGGGACTTTCCTTCCAAATCAGATGGGGCACAGCCGTCATTCATACCCCCTTGTCGCCGGGCACCGCCTCCTCAGCATTGTTGGAATCTGTCCCGGAGCCTGCGCTGTTATGTTAAACCTTGGGCATGGGCAGTTAGCGCTGTCCGTCTTCTGACATAATTTGTTGTCAGGCTGACTGCACATGTGCGGGCACACTGCCCAAGATCCCACCCCGCAGTGTCTACTGATTTATTCACACTGAGGGGCTGGGATTCATGGGCATGCGTAGTGCATTTCTACGCCTCTCACTCATTTCCTTCCGCCTTCTTCGAACTTCGAACGGCATCACGGCCGTGGCATGTGATTAGAGACCAGCTGACGCCGCACAGTCTGAAGAAGGCGGAAGGAGATGAGTGAGAGGCAAAGATATGCACTGCGCAAGGCCATGAATCCCAGCCCCGTAGTGTGAATAAAACAGAAGACACTGCGGAGCTGGGATTCATGGGCATGCGCAGTGCATTTCTACGCCTCTCACTCATCTCCTTCCGCCTTCTTCGAACTGTGCGGCATCACGGCCGTGGCATGTGATTAGAGACCAGCTGACGCCGCACAGTCTGAAGAAGGCGGAAGGAGATGAGTGAGAGGCAAAGATATGCACTGCGCAAGGCCATGAATCCCAGCCCCGTAGTGTGAATAAAACAGAAGACACTGCGGAGCTGGGATTCATGGGCATGCGCAGTGCATATCTTCGCCTCTCACTCATCTCCTTCCGCCTTCTTCAGACTGTGCGGCGTCACGGCCATGGCATGTGAATAGGGATCAGCTGATGGCGCACAGTCTGAAGAAGGCGAAAGGAGATGAGTGACAGGCAAAGATACTCACTGCACATGTTCATGAATCCCAGCCCCGCAGAGTGAATAAATCAAAATACACTGCAAGGTGGGATCTCGGGCAGCGCAGCCGCACAGGCGCAGTCAGCTTGACACCAAATGATGTCAGAAGATTGGCAGCGCTAACTGCCCATGCTGTTGTGAATTCCGCTCTTGGGCTCCCTCCGGTGGTTGTAAGTGGCACTTTTGTGAGTTCTGCTCTTGGGCTCCCTCCGGTGATTTTAAGTGGTATGGCTGCTCCTTGGATTTAGCAGTCTGCAGCTGCTTCCACTGATTGTCTTTCTGCTCGGCTATTTATGCCTGGCTCTTCCCTTCAGCAAGTGGCACTTGTCAATGGTTCCTGGTTGGATTCATATCTCTCTTGGATTTCCCTGATATCCTGACCAGTTCAGCAAAGTTAAGTCCTTGCTTGCTCTTTTCTGTCCACTGGTTGTGGATATATTCGTTCTGTGCTTTCTATGTTTTGTCCAGCTTGTCAGTATGGATTAATTCAGTTAAGCTGGAAGCTCTGGGAAGCAGATTTACCCTCCATACCTTTAGTCAGGTGTGGAGATTTTTGTAAACTCTGTGTGGATTTTTGTAGTTTTTAATACTGACCGCACAGTATTCTATCCTGTCCTATCTATCTAGCTAGACTGGCCTCCTGTGCTACATCCTGGTTTCATTCTGTGTATGTCTTTTCCCTCTCCACTCACAGTCATTACTTGTGTGGGGTTATCTATCCTTTGGGGATTTTCTCTGAGGCAAGATCGTTTTCCTGTTTCTATCTTTAGGGGTAGTTAGTTCTTAGGCTGTGACGAGGTGCCTAGGGAGTGACAGGAGCATCCCACGGCTACTTCTAGTGTTGTGTTAAGCTTAGGGACTGCTGTCAGTACAGGTACCACCTCCTTCAGAGCTCGTCCCATGTTGCTCCTAAACCACCAGTTCATAACACCATGCCTAAGGTTTAACATAACAGCGCAGGCTCCGGGACAGATTCAAACAATGCTGAGGAGGCAGCACCTCGCGCCAAGGGGGTATGAATGATAGCTGTGCTGCTTCTCATTACGAAGGAAAGTCCCACCTCCGGGATGGTTTCACGGTGTGAGGGTACACATTTTATAAGTGTTAAGTTCAGTGTGTGCAAGGAGCATAACTAAAAGAGCCACCTTTTCCTGGTGCAGCATTTGTGCTGCACAAGGTGGCTCTTTCAGTTACAAACGCCTGGGGGGGACAGGTTCCCTTTACTTTCTGTAGTACTGTGAGTGTGGAGGCAGCAGGAACAATTGCCGGATACACAGCAGGGGATCAGCTGATGTTACTGAAACCCAATAACACTGGGACATGTGTTGTGAATTCTGTGGCCAAGCTCCCTCCTGTGGTCGTGAGTGGTACTTCGGCTGGTTCTGTCTATGAGCTTCCTTTGGTGGATGAGAGTGGTACTGCGGCTTCTGAGTTTCCTTCCTCAGGTGATGAGGCTGAGTCGTTAGGTGCTGCTCTATTTAACTCCACCTAGTGCTTTGATCCTGGCCTCCAGTCAATGTTCTAGTATTGGTCTTGCTTTCTCCTGGATCGTTCCTGTGGCCTGTCTATCCTGCATAAGCTAAGTTTTGCTTGTGTTAAGTTGAACCTCACTTTGCTAAATCTATTTCATTTCTGCGTTTGTATTTTCATCTCAACTCACAGTCATTATATGTGGGGGGCTGCCTTTTCCTTTGGAGTATTTCTCTGAGGCAAGGTAGGCTTATTTTTCTTTCTTAGGGCTAGCTAGTTTCTCAGGCTGTGCTCGAGGCGCATAGGACTGGTCAGGAGCGCTCCACGGCTACCTTTAGTGTGGTTGGATAGGATTAGGGATTGCGGTCAGCAGAGTTCCCACGTCTCAGAGCTCGTCCTATGTTTTTGGTAATTGTCAGGTCACTTTGTGTGCTCTGAACTTCAAGGTCCATTGTGGTTCTGAATATCCTGTTCATAACAGTACTGGAGGCCCAAAGTACTAATGCTTCTCAATAGAGGGAAAAGAGAAGTTCTGAGACCATTTTTGTTTCTTTGCACTGTGTTCTGTCTTTCTTTTCCCCTTTACATCAGGGTGGTTCAGAACACAGGTGTGGACATGGACATTCAGGGTCTGTTCTCTTTGATGGATAATCTCGCTATAAATGTACAGAATATTCAAGATTTAGTGGTTCAGAATCCTATGTTAGAACCTAAAATTCCTATTCCTGAGTTGTTTTCTGGAGATAGAGCTAAGTTTTTGAATTTTAAAAATAATTGTAAACTATTTCTGGCTTTGAAACCCCGCACCTCTGGTGACCCAGTTCAACAAGTTAAGATCATTATTTCTTTATTACGTGGCGACCCTCAAGACTGGGCATTTTCCCTTGCGCCAGGAGATCCTGCATTATGTAATATTGATGCGTTTTTTCTGGCGCTCGGATTGCTGTACGATGAACCTAATTCAGTGGATCAGGCAGAGAAAAATTTGCTGGCTCTGTGTCAGGGTCAGGATGAGATAGAGGTATATTGTCAGAAGTTTAGAAAGTGGTCCGTGCTCACTCATTGGAATGAATGTGCGCTGGCAGCTATTTTCAGAAAGGGTCTCTCTGAAGCCCTGAAGGATGTCATGGTGGGATTTCCTATGCCTGCTGGTCTGAATGAGTCTATGTCTTTGGCCATTCAGATCGGTCGACGCTTGCGTGAGCGTAAATCTGTGCACCATTTGGCGGTATTATCTGAGCATAAACCTGAGCCTATGCAGTGCGATAGTACTTTGACCAGAGCTGTAAGGCAAGAACACAGACGTCAGAATGGGCTGTGTTTCTACTGTGGTGATTCCACTCATGCTATCTCCGATTGTCCTAAGCGCACTAAGCGGTTCGCTAGGTCTGCCACCATTGGTACGGTACAGTCGAAATTTCTTTTGTCCGTTACTTTGATCTGCTCTTTGTCTTCCTATTCTCTCATGGCATTTGTGGATTCAGGAGCTGCCCTGAATTTGATGGACTTGGAGTTTGCTAGGCGCTGTGGGTTTGTCTTGGAGCCCTTGCAGTGTCCTATTCCATTGAGAGGAATTAATGCTATGCCTTTGGCTTAAGCCTCAGTATTGGACCCAGCTGACCATGTGCATGGCTCCTGCGCACCAGGAGGATATTCGCTTTCTGGTGTTGCATAATCTGCATGATGTGGTCGTGTTGGGGTTGCCATGGCTACAAGTCCATAACCCAGTGTTAGATTGGAAATCAATGTCTGTGTCCAGCTGGGGTTGTCAGGGGGTACATGGTGATGTTCCATTTCTGTCTATCTCATCATCCACCCCTTCTGAGGTCCCAGAGTTCTTGTCTGATTACCGGGATGTATTCGATGAGCCCAAGTCCAGTGCCCTACCTCCGCATAGGGATTGTGATTGTGCTATCGATTTGATTCCTGGCAGTAAGTTTCCTAAGGGTCGACTGTTTAATTTATCTGTACCTGAGCACGCCGCTATGCGGAGTTACGTGAAGGAGTCTTTGGAGAAGGGTCATATTCGACCGTCATCGTCGCCATTGGGAGCGGGGTTCTTTTTTGTGGCCAAGAAGGATGGTTCTCTGAGACCTTGTATTGATTACCGCCTTCTAAATAAAATTACGGTCAAATTTCAGTACCCCTTGCCGCTGCTGTCTGATTTGTTTGCTCGGATTAAGGGGGCTAGTTGGTTCACCAAGATAGATCTTCGTGGTGCATATAATCTTGTGCGTATTAAACGGGGCGATGAATGGAAAACAGCATTTAATACGCCCGAAGGCCATTTTGAGTACCTGGTTATGCCATTCGGGCTTTCTAATGCTCCATCAGTGTTTCAGTCCTTTATGCATGACATATTCCGAGAGTACCTTGATAAATTCCTGATTGTATACTTGGATGATATTTTGGTCTTCTCGGATGATTGGGAGTCTCATGTGAAGCAGGTCAGAATGGTGTTCCAGGTCCTGCGTGCTAATTCTTTGTTTGTGAAGGGGTCAAAGTGTCTCTTTGGTGTTCAGAAGGTTTCATTTTTGGGGTTCATTTTTTCTCCTTCTACTATCGAGATGGACCCTGTTAAAGTTCAGGCCATTTATGATTGGACTCAGCCAACATCTCTGAAGAGTCTGCAGAAGTTCCTGGGCTTTGCTAATTTTTATCGTCGCTTCATCAATAATTTTTCTAGTATTGCTAAACCGTTGACTGATTTAACCAAGAAGGGTGCTGATGTGGTCAATTGGTCTTCTGCTGCTGTGGAAGCTTTTCAGGAGTTGAAGCATCGTTTTTCTTCTGCCCCTGTGTTGTGCCAACCAGATGTTTCGCTTCCGTTCCAGGTCGAGGTTGATGCTTCTGAAATTGGAGCAGGGGCTGTTTTGTCGCAGAGAAGTTCTGATTGCTCGGTGATGAAACCATGCGCCTTCTTTTCCAGGAAATTTTCGCCTGCTGAGCGAAATTATGATGTTGGCAATCGAGAGTTGCTAGCCATGAAGTGGGCATTCGAGGAGTGGCGTCATTGGCTTGAAGGAGCTAAGCATCGCGTGGTGGTCTTGACTGATCACAAGAACTTGACTTATCTTGAGTCTGCCAAACGGTTGAATCCTAGACAGGCTCGTTGGTCGCTGTTTTTCTCCCGTTTTGACTTTGTGGTTTCGTACCTTCCGGGCTCTAAAAATGTGAAGGCGGATGCCCTGTCTAGGAGTTTTGTGCCCGATTCTCCAGGTTTGCCTGAGCCGGCGGGTATTCTCAAAGAGGGGGTAATTTTGTCTGCCATCTCCCCTGATTTGCGGCGGGTGAGGCAAAAATTTCAGGCTAATAGACCTGACCGTTGCCCAGCGGAGAAACTGTTTGTCCCTGATAGGTGGACGAATAATGTTATCTCTGAGGTTCATTGTTCGGTGTTGGCTGGTCATCCTGGAATCTTTGGTACCAGAGATTTGGTGGCTAGATCCTTTTGGTGGCCGTCTCTGTCGCGGGATGTGCGTTCTTTTGTGCAGTCCTGTGGGATTTGTGCTCGGGCTAAGCCCTGCTGTTCTCGTGCCAGTGGGTTGCTTTTGCCCTTGCCGGTCTCAAAGAGGCCTTGGACACATATCTCTATGGATTTTATTTCGGATCTCCCTGTCTCTCAAAGAATGTCGGTCATTTGGGTGGTTTGTCATCGCTTCTCTAAGATGGTCCATTTGGTGCCCTTGTCTAAATTGCCTTCCTCCTCTGATTTGGTGCCATTGTTTTTCCAGCATGTGGTTCGTTTACATGGCATTCCAGAGAACATCGTTTCTGACAGAGGTTCCCAGTTTGTTTCGAGGTTTTGGCGAGCCTTTTGTGCTAGGATGGGCATTGATTTGTCTTTTTCCTCGGCTTTCCATCCTCAGACAAATGGCCAGACTGAACGAACCAATCAGACCTTGGAAACATATCTGAGATGTTTTGTTTCTGCTGATCAGGATGATTGGGTGTCCTTTTTGCCTTTGGCTGAGTTCGCCCTTAATAATCGGGCCAGCTCGGCTACTTTGGTTTCGCCGTTTTTCTGCAATTCTGGGTTCCACCCTCGTTTCTCTTCAGGGCAGGTTGAGTCTTCGGACTGTCCTGGTGTGGATACTGTGGTGGATAGGTTGCAGCAGATTTGGACTCATGTAGTGGACAATTTGACTTTGTCCCAGGAGAAGGCTCAACGTTTCGCTAACCGCAGGCGCTGTGTGGGTCCCCGACTTCGTGTTGGGGATTTGGTTTGGTTGTCATCTCGTTATATTCCTATGAAGGTTTCCTCTCCTAAGTTTAAGCCTCGTTTCATTGGTCCATATAGGATTTCTGAGGTTCTTAATCCTGTGTCTTTTCGTTTGACTCTTCCAGCTTCTTTTTCCATCCATAACGTGTTCCATAGGTCGTGGTTGCGGAGATACGTGGCACCTGTGGTTCCATCTATTGATCCTCCTGCTCCGGTTTTGGTTGAAGGGGAGTTGGAGTATATAGTGGAGAAGATTTTGGATTCTCGTGTTTCGAGACGGAAACTCCAGTATCTGGTTAAGTGGAAAGGTTATGGTCAGGAAGATAATTCCTGGGTCTTTGCCTCTGATGTCCATGCTGCCGATCTGGTTTGTGCCTTTCATGTGGCTCATCCTGGTCGGCCTGGGGGCTCTGGTGAGGGTTCGGTGACCCCTCAAGGGGGGGTACTGTTGTGAATTCTGTGGCCAAGCTCCCTCCTGTGGTCGTGAGTGGTACTTCGGCTGGTTCTGTCTATGAGCTTCCTTTGGTGAATGAGAGTGGTACTGCGGCTTCTGAGTTTCCTTCCTCAGGTGATGAGGTTGAGTCGTTAGGTGCTGCTCTATTTAACTCCACCTAGTGCTTTGATCCTGGCCTCCAGTCAATGTTCTAGTATTGGTCTTGCTTTCACCTGGATCGTTCCTGTGGCCTGTCTATCCTGCATAAGCTAAGTTTTGCTTGTGTTATTTTTGTTTGCTATTTTTTCTGTCCAGCTTGCTTTATTGTTTTTTTTTTGCTTGCTGGAAGCTCTGGGACGCAGAGGGAGCACCTCCGTACCGTTAGTCGGTGCGGAGGGTCTTTTTGCCCCCTCTGCATGGTTATTTGTAGGGTTTTGTGTTGACCGCAAAGCAATCTTTCCTATCTTCGGTCTGTTCAGTAAGTTGGGCCTCACTTTGCTAAATCTATTTCATCTCTGCGTTTGTATTTTCATCTCAACTCACAGTCATTATATGTGGGGGGCTGCCTTTTCCTTTGGGGTATTTCTCTGAGGCAAGGTAGCCTCATTTTTCTTTCGTAGGGCTAGCTAGTTTATCAGGCTGTGCTCGAGGCGCATAGGACTGGTCAGGAGCGCTCCACAGCTACCTTTAGTGTGGTTGGATAGGATTAGGATTTGCGGTCAGCAGAGTTCCCACGTCTCAGAGCTCGTCTTATGTTTTTGGTAATTGTCACTTTGTGTGCTCTGAACTTCAAGGTCCATTGTGGTTCTGAATATCCTGTTCATAACAGACATGTGTTGACTGTGCAGACGGCAATTCTGAGCAGCAACTGGTGGTGTTGGAGCCCAGGGATTACAGTTCAGGTGGTAGAAACATGAACACAACAAGAGACCTGGATACTGTTGCCAACTAAGTTTTTAATCTGGAAGAGGAGTGGCAAATTCCTGCGAGATCCAGGCCTTGCACATTTTCAGAAAAGAAAGCCGGTCAACATTATCGGAGGATAGTCGCATGCGACGGTCTGTTAGTACAGCACCTGTGGCACTAAAGACGTGTTCTGATAATACACTAGCAGCAGGGCAAGCCAGCACCTCCAATGCATACTGGCTAAGCTCTGGCCATGTATCCAGCTTAGAGACCCAAAACTTGAAGGGGGAAGAGCCGTGTAGGAGTGCACTGAGAGGGCAAGACATGTAGTCTGTCACCATCTGACGGAAACGTTGCTTCCTGCTGGCTGGAGCCATCTGTGATGGTGTAGACATTTGTGGTGGGCACACAAAAGTTTGCCACAGTTGGGCCATACTGGTCTTGCCTTTTGCTGTGGCACTGCTTCTGCTCCCTCTTTGTGCTGAGCTTCCTCCACTGCCTCGACGCACTGAGCTGATTTGTAAAGCACTAGCAGCACTGCTCTCAGTTGGACTGGAGAAGATGATGGAATGCACCAGTGTGTATTGGTACTCCACATTTTACGCTCCCGCTTCAACAGTGTTATGAGGCTTTGTAAGTTATCCCGATAGCGCGGATCTAGGAGGGTGTACACCCAATAATCAGCCGTGTTGAGAATGTGGGCGATGCGACGGTCGTTTCTTAGGCACTGCAGCATGAAATCAACCATGTGCTGCAGACTGCCAACTGGCCAAGAAACGCTTTCCCCTGCTTGAGGCATGATCTTTGCCTGCTCTGCATCACCCCACCCTCGCTCTACATACTGACTACTGGAGCAATGTGTAACTCCCTCCTCTGGACAGATGTCTTCCTCCTCCATTGACTCCTCCTCATCCTCCTCACAAAGTGTCCCTTGCCTAGGCCTTTGTGAGGAACCACGTCACGCAGACTGTCCAGAAGCAGATGGCATTTGTGACTCCTCATCCTCCACCTCTTCCACAACCTCAGCCCTTAGTGCTTGTAGTGTTCTTTCAAGCAGACAGATAAGGGGGACAGTCATGCTGACTAGTGCATCATCTGCACTCGCCATCCGCATGGAATCATTGAAGGCACGGAAAACCTGGCAGATGTCCTTCATAGTGGCCCACTCAGTGGTTGTGAAGTTTGAACGGCGCGCAGTGCGACTTCTTTGCGCCTGATGCAGCTGGTTCTCCATTACTGCTGGCTGCTGCTCACACAACCGTTCGAACATATGTAATGTTGAATTCCACCTGGTGGGTAGGTCACATATGATGTGATGTTCCGAAAGGCGGAATCGGCACTGCAGAGCTGCAAGGTGCGATCTTGCCATGCTGGAACGCCGCAAGTGAGCGCACTATAGGCGGACCTTGTGCAGCAGTGCATCAAGATCCAGATAATCCCTCAAAAAACTCTGCACGACCAAGTTGAGCTCATGTGCCAGACATGGTATGTGAGTGAGGTTGCCTAGGCCCAGAGCTGCCACCAGATTTCAGCCATTGTCACACACTACCATGCCTGGCTGGAGATTCACTGGCACAAACCACACGTCGCTCTCCTGCATGATGGCATTCCAGAGCTCCTGCCCTGTGTGGCATCGATTCCCTAAAGAAATTAATTTCAGTACAGCCTGTTTGACGTTTGGCCATGGCTGTGCTCATATCGATCGTAACAGGTAAGCATTCACGGGTCAAGGTAGAGGTAGAACGTGACAGCTCCTGCAGCGATCATTCAGAGGAACTGGAGTATGAGGAGGAGGCAATGCGTACAGACTGGATTCCTACAATCCTTGGAGTTGGCAGAACATGTACAGCGCCACTCGCAAGATCTGTACCCGGCTCCACAACATTGACCCAATGGGCAGTGACGGAAAGGTATCATCCCTGTCCATGGTGACTGGTCCATGCATCGGTGGTCAGGTGGACCTTGCTACTGACGGCATTTAGTAGCGCATGTTTAACGTTTGCCTTCACATGCTTTTGCAGGGCAGGGACGGCTTGCCTGGTGAAATAAAAGTGGCTGGGCACGTTGTATTGTGGGACTGCCAATGCCATCAAGTTACGGAAGGTGTCAGTCTTTACCAGCCTGAATGAGAGCATTTCAAGGGACAGTAGTTTTGCAATGCCAGCATTCAGAGCCTGTGCTCGGGGGGTGGTTTGCTGAGAATGGCCGCCTTTTCTCCCATGCCTGTCCTACCGATGGCTGTAGACTGGGCTGGGAGTGGGAGGATGACTGGGAACGTGGTGCTGTGGGTGGAATTGCACTGGGTCTCTGGACGACAGTGCCAGAGGTTCTTCCATGGTGATCCTGTGAGGAAGCCGAACCAGCTGTGTGTGAGCTGGAGGAAGAGGCTACAACATGAGCTGAAGAGGTGGTAGGTGCCGCTGTTAGTTGGCCTAGGTCTTCAGTGTGTTTTTGTAACTCCACCACGTGCTTGGTCCGCACATGTTTCCACATATCTGTGGTATTGAGGTTGCTGACACTTTTCCCTCTTTTGACTTTCTGATGACACAGCTTGCATTTGACAAAGCAAATGTCATCTGCAACTGTGTCAAAAAAGGACCAGGCACTGCAAGTCTTGGGAGCACCCGTTTTGGCTTTTGGAAGAGGCATGCTCCTTTTGGGTGCCGAAGTGGAGGCTACAGGCAGCGCAGTCTTCCCCCTCCCTCTTTGGGCCATTCAGGAAATCTCTTCCTCAGAGATGCTCCAACCACCTTCCTGTACCTCACGCCATGATGGGTCAAGGACCTCATCATCTACACTACCGTCTTCCACCAACTGCTTCTCCTGGGTAGTCTTGGCAGCACAGGACGTACCAGAAAGTGGCACCTTAGTCTCATCATCAGATGCTTACTGAGGTGTGCTGACCGGAGGCACTGGCCCACCCGCCTCTTCAGATACAGAGAGACAAAAATGTTGGGCATCACTGCATACTGCCTCTTCTTCCATTTCTCGAATGCTGCTTGGCTGGCCCCCTCTTTCCAAGCCAAGAGATTCAGAGAACAGAAGTAGAGATGGCTCCTGTCCTGGGCTCTCTGACTGCCTGGGCAATTTGGCAGGTGATGAAGAGACAGATGGGTGCTCTCCAGTGCTCTGTGCCTGAGAGGATGTGGCCCTAATTGAAGTCGATGCGTTAGCTGCCATCTATCCGACAATGGCTTCAATTTGTTCATCCCGCAGCAGCGGGGTACGGCGATCTTCTACAAAGCTGCGCATAAAGGACTGTTCCCTGCTGAAACTGGGGGATGATGAGTCACCGGTGCCCCCAGCAGGCACAGAATCCCCACATCCTCTCCCTGCTCCATGCCTACGACCACGTGCCTTACTCCCTGCCTTTAAGCAGAAAAGTACTAAGGGCTTTGTGTGCTTATTCCTGAACAGCTCCTAACAGGTATAAGAAACACTCATTTTCAAAAGTGTGGACTAGACTTTAATATGAGATAATGTGGCCTACACAACTGTAACGTGGAGTGTTTGGTGAACTTTGTTATCTTTTTGCTTTTTTCGCAGAACAGACTACAGAGTGAGCTGCACTCACACACAGACTGTGCAGACAGCCGTGAACGGCGCAGCAAGGCCATAAAAAGCTGCTCTATGTACTCCTATATAGTGTTTTTCCACAATCTAGCAGGATACGGATGGAAACCCACTAATAGGTTAAATTTGAAAAAGTGTGCAGCAGGCAGCACTAATTGAAAAAAGGACAATGGAACAGTATGAGGCAGTGACGCACCCTGAGCTGACTACAAGCGGCTGTGGCGGCAGAACAGACTACAGAGTTAGCTGCACTCACACACAGACTGTGCAGACAGCCGTGAACGGCGCTGCAAGGCCAAAAAAAGCTCCTCTATGAACTCCTATATAGTTTTTTTCCACAATCTAGCAGGATACGGATGGAAACCCACTAATAGGCTAAATTTGAAAAAGTGTGCTGCAGGCAGCACTAATTGAAAAAAGGACAATGGAACAGTATGTGGCAGTGACGCACCCTGAGCTGACTACAAACGGCTGTGGTGGCAGAACAGACTACAGAGTGAGCTGCATTCACACACAGACCGTGCAGACAGCCATGAACGGCGCTGCAAGGCCAAAAAAGCTCCTCTATGTAATCCTATATAGTGTTATTCCACAATCTAGCAGGATACGAATGGAAACCCACTAATAGGCTAAATTTTAAAAAATGTGCAGCAGACAGCACTCATTGAGAAAAGAACAATGGAACAGTATGAGGCAGTGAAGCACCCGTAGCTGACTACAACCAGCTGTGGAGGCAGAACAGACTACAGAGTGAGCTGCACTCACACACAGAATGTGCAGACAGCCGTGAACGGCGCTGCAAGGCCAAAAAAAGCTCCTCTATGTTCTCCAATATAGTGTTTTTCCACAATCTAGCAGGATATGGATGGAAACCCACTAATAGGCTAAATTTGAAAAAGTGTGCAGCAGGCAGCACTAATTGAAAAAAGGACAATGGAACAGTATGAGGCAGTGACGCACCCTGAGCTGACTACAACCGGCTGTGGCGGCAGAACAGACTACAGAGTGAGCTGCACTCACACACAGACTGTGCAGACAGCCGTGAACGGCGCTGCAAGGCCAAAAAAAGCTCCTCTATGAACTCCTATATAGTTTTTTTCCACAATCTTGCAGGATACGGATGGAAACCCACTAATAGGCTAAATTTTAAAAAATGTGCAGCAGGCAGCACTAATTGAAAAAAGGACAATGGAACAGTATGAGGCAGTGAAGCATCCGGAGCTGACTACAACCGGCTGTGGAGGCAGAACAGACTACAGAGTGAGCTGCACTCACACACAGAACGTGCAGACAGCTGTGAACGGCGCTGCAAGGCCAAAAAAAGCTCCTCTATGTACTCCAATATAGTGTTATTCCACAATCTAGCAGGATATGGATGGAAACCCACTAATAGGCTAAATTTGAAAAAATGTGCAGCAGGCAGCACTAATTGAAAAAAGGACAATGAAACAGTATGAGGCAGTGACGCACTTTGAGATGACTACAACCAGCTGTGGCGGCAGAATAGACTACACAGTGAGCTGCACTCACACACAGACCATGCAGACAACCGTGAACGGTGCTGCAAGGCCAAAAAAAGCTCCTCTATGTACTCCAATATAGCGTTTTTCCACAATCTAGCAGGATACGGATGGAAACCCACTAATAGGAGAAAAACAGGAAAAATGTGCGCAGGCGGCACTAATGCAAAAAAGGACAATTGAACAGTATGAAGCAGTGGCGCATGCTGAGCTGACTACAACCAGCGGTGGCTGTAGAACAGACAACAGCGTGAGCTGCACTCACACAGAGACCTTGCAGACAGCTGTGAACAGCGCTGCAAGGCAAAAACAAGGTTCTCACACAGCGGTTGCTAAATTAGCCTGGGTAAAGCACAATGACGCAAATCGCTATCTCAAAACTGGCCCTCAGTCAGAACACAGCGTCCTGTCCCTAACTGAATTCACAGCTGAGTGAATCCTAAATGGCGGTAGCTACTTTTATAGTGCATCATGACATCTTCTCAGCAGCCAATCACAGCCATTCCAGTGGTTACATGCCTACCATGCAGAACAAGATGTGCCCACACTTTTAATCATTCCTCATTGGCTGAATTTTGGCTCTTTGAATTATGGGAACTTCTGATTTTGGTATCCGATATACTGAAAGTATCGGAACTCGGTATCGGAATGCTCAACACTAATCGTGACAAGTTGTTTACCCACAATTTTGGAAAAGTGTTAACCCCTTAGTGACCGCCGATACGCCTTTTAACGGCGGCCGCTAAGGGTACTTAAAGCACAGCGCCATTAATTAATGGCGCTGTGGAAAAAGTAAATAGCGCCCCCCAGAGTCGGATTTTCTCCGGGGTCTCGGCTGCTGGGGGTAGCCGATACCCCAGAGAACATGATTCGGGGGGTTTTTACCGACCCCGCATTTGCGATCGCCAGTAATTAACCGTTTACCGACGATCGCAAAAAAAAACCACGCAATCTTTTTTTAATTTCTCTGTCCTCCGATGTGATCGCACATCGGAGGACAGAGAAAAGGGGTCCCAGGTAGCCCCCCAATACTTACCTATCTCCCCCGATGCTCCTCGTGGCTCCCGGAGGGCGCCGAGATCTTCAAAATGGCGGGCGCATGCGCAGTACGCCCGCCGGCCGGCCCCGTGAGAATCTTTGGGGTCTCGGCTGCCGGGGGTAGCCGAGACCCCAAAGAGCATGATCGGGGTCGGTTTTACCGACCCCTGTTTTGCGATCGCCGGTAATTACCTGTTTACCGGCGATCGGAAAAAAAAAAAAAGTAAAGTGTAATTCTCTGTCCTCTGATGTGATCGCACATCAGAGGACAGAGAAATAGGGGGATTCGGGGACCCTATCATACTCACCTGTGTCCCTGGATCCTCCTGCTGCTCCTCCTGGCCGCCGGCAAAAGAAAATGGCGGGCGCATGCGCAGTGCGCCCGCCATCTGTCTTCATCTGCTGGCCGGCAGGAGAACAGCAGTTGGGGCTAAAATTAGGGTTAGGGATAGGGTTAGGGCTAGGGTTAGGGTTAGGGCTAGGTTTAGGGCTAGGGTTAGGGCTAGGGTTAGGGTTAGGGCTAGGGTTAGGGTTAGGGCTAGGGTTAGGGTTAGGGCTAGGGTTAGGGCTAGGGTTAGGGCTAGGGTTAGGGTTAGGGCTAGGGTTAGGGCTAGGGCTAGGTTTAGGGTTAGTGCTAGGGTTAGGGCTAGGGTTAGGGCAAGGGTTGGGGCTAAATTTAGGGTTAAGGTTGGGGCTAAATTTAGGGTTAGGGTTGGGGCTAAATTTAGGGTTAGGCTTCTTTCACACTTACGTCGGTACGGAGCCGTCGCAATGCGTCGGCCCGACATACCGACGCACGTTGTGAAAATTGTGCACAATGTGGGCAGCGGATGTAGTTTTTCAACGCATCCGCTGCCCAATCTATGTCCTGGGGAGGAGGGGGAGGAGTTACGCCCACACATGCGCGGTCAGAAATGGCGGATGCGACGTACAAAAAAATGTTTAATTTGACGGTCCGCCAAAACACAACTGATCCAGTGCACGACGGACGCGACGTGTGGCCATCCGTCACGATCCGTCGGCAATACAAGTCTATGGGCAAAAAACGCATCCTGCGGGCACATTTGCAGGATCCGTTTCTTGTCCAAAACGACGGATTGCGACGGATGCCAAACGATGCAAGTGTGAAAGTAGCCTTAGGGCTAGGGTTAGGGTTGGGGCTAAAGTTAGGACTATGGTTGGGGCTAAAGTTAGGGTTAGAGTTGGGATTAGGGTTAGGGTTTGGATTAGGGTTGGTATTAGGGTTAGGGTTGGCATTAGGGCTACGCTTGGGATTAGGGTTAGGTTTGGGATTAGGGTTAAGGTTAGGGTTGTGATTAGGGGTGTATTGGGTTTAGGGTTAGGTTTGAGGTTAGGGTTGAGATTAGGATTAGGGGTATGTTGGATTTAGGGTTTTGATTAAGGTTATGGTTAGGGTTGACATTAGGGTTGTTTTGGGGTAAGGGTTGTGATTATGGTTAGGGTTAGTGATTAGGATTATGGATCAGGTTGGGATTAGGGTTAGGGGTGTGTTGGGGTTAGGGTTGGAGCTAGAATTGGGGGTTTCCACTGTTTAGGTACATCAGGGGGTCTCCAAACACGGCAGCCAATTTTGCGCTCAAA
This sequence comes from Ranitomeya imitator, assembly GCF_032444005.1. NCBI lineage: Eukaryota > Metazoa > Chordata > Amphibia > Anura > Dendrobatidae > Ranitomeya > Ranitomeya imitator. The sequence continues at coordinate 530,917,014 of NC_091283.1, forward strand.
AAGTCAAATGGTGCTCCCTCCTTTCTGAGCTCTGCCGTGCGCCCAAACAGTGGGTTACCCCCACATATGGGGCATCAGCGTACTCGGGATAAATTGGACAACAACTTCTGGGGTCCAATTTCTCTTGTTACCCTTGTGAAAATAAAAACTTGGGGGCTACAATATCTTTTTTGTGGAAAAATATATATATATATATTTTTATGACTCTGCATTCTAAACTTCTGTGAAGCACTTGGGCATTCAAAGTTCTCACCACACATCTATATAAGTTCCTTGGGGGGTCTAGTTTCCATAACGGGGTCACTTATGGGGGGTTACTACTGTTTAGGTACATCAGGGGCTCTGCAAACGCAACATAACGCCCACAGACCATTCTATCTAAGTCTGCATTCCAAAACGGCGCTCCTTCCCTTCCGAGCTCTGCTGTGCGCCCAAACAGTGGTTTACCCCCACATGTGGGGCATCAGCATACTCAGGATAAATTGGACAACAACATTAGTGGTCCAATTTCTCCTCTTACCCTTGTGAAAATAAAAACTTGGGGGCTACAATATCTTTTTTGTGAAAAAAAAAATATTTTTTATTTTCACGACTCTGCATTCTAAACTTCTGTGAAGCACTTGGGCATTCAAAGTTCTCACCACACATCTAGATAAGTTCCTTGGGGGGTCTAGTTTCCAAAATGGGGTCACTTGTGGGGTCACTACAGTTTAGGTACATCAGGGGCTCTGCAATCGCAACATAATGCCCACAGACCATTCTGTCAAAGTCTGCATTCCAAAACGGCGCTCCTTCCCTTCCGAGCTCTGCCGTGCGCCCAAACAGTGGTTTACCCCCACATATGGCGCATCAGCGTACTCGGGATAAATTGGACAACAAATATTGTAGTCCAATTTCTCCTGTTACCCTTGTGAAAATAAAAACTTGGGGGCTACAATATCTTTTTTGTGGAAAAAAAAATATTTTTTATTTTCACGACTCTGCATTCTAAACTTCTGTGAAGCACTTGGGCATTCAAAGTTCTCACCACACATCGAGATAAGTTCCTTGCGGGGTCTAGTTTCCAAAATGGGGTCATTTGTGGAGGGTTTCTACTGGTTAGGTACATCAGGGGCTCTGCAAACGCAACATAATGCCCGCAGACCATTCTATCAAAGTCTGCATTCCAAAACGGCGCTCCTTCCTTCCGAGCTCTGCCGTGCGCCCAAACAGTGGTTTACCCCCACATATGGGGTACCAGCATACTCAGGACAAATTGGACAACAACTTTTGGGGTCCAATTTCTCTTGTTACCCTTGTGAAAATAAAAACTTGGGGGCTAAAAAATCATTTTTGTGGAAAAAAAATATTTTTTATTTTCACGACTCTGCATTCTAAACTTCTGTGAAGCACTTGGGCATTCAAAGTTCTCACCACACATCTAGATAAGTTCCATGGGGGGTCTAGTTTCCAAAATGGGGTCATTTTTTGGGGATTTCTACTGTTTAGGCACATCAGGGGCTCTCCAAACGCGACATGGCGTCCGATCTCAATTCCAGCCAATTCTACATTGAAAAAGTAAAACGGCACTCTTTCTCTTCCAAGCTCTGCGGTGCGCCCAAACAGTGGTTTACCCCCACATATTGGGTATCAACGTACTCAGGAGAAATTGCACAACAACTATAGTGGTCTAATTTCTCCTGTTACCCTTGTGAAAATAAAAATTTGTGGGCAAAAAGATCATTTTTGTAGAAAAAATGCGATTTTTTTTTTTTCACGGCTCTACGTTATAAACTTCTGTGAAGCACATGGGGGTTCAAAGTGCTCACCACACATCTAGATATGTTCCTTAAGGGGTCTAGTTTCCAAAATGGGGTCACTTGTGGGGGGTTTCCACTGTGTAGGCACATCAGAGGCTCTCCAAACGCGACATGGCGTCCAATCTCAATTCCAGCCAATTCTACATTGAAAAAGTAAAACGGTGCTCCTTCACTTCCAAGCTCTGCGGTGCGCCCAAACAGTGGTTTACCCTCACATATGGGGTATTGGCGTATTAAGGAGAAATCGCACAACAACTTTTGTGGTCTAATTTCTCCTGTTACCCTTGTGAAAATAAGAATTTGTGGGCGAAAAGATCATTGCATAACAAAATTTATGGTTACATTTCTGTTTTTACACTTGTGAAAATAAAAAAAATGGTTCTGAATTAAGATGTTTGCAAAAAAAAGTTAAATGTTCATTTTTTCCTTCCACATTGTTTCAGTTCCTGTGAAGCACGTAAAGGGTTAATAAACTTCTTGAATGTGGTTTTGAGAACCTTGAGGGGTGTAATTTTTAGAATGGTGTCACACTTCGTTATTTTCTATCATATAGACCCCTCAAAATGACTTCAAATGTGATGTGGTCCCTAAAAAAAAATGGTGTTGTAAAAATGAGAAATTGCTGGTCAACTTTTAACCCTTATAACTCCCTAACAAAAAAAATTTGGTTTCCAAAATTGTGCTGATGTAAAGTAGACATGTGGGAAATGTTATTTATTAACTATTTTTCGTGACATATCTCTCTGATTTAAGGGCATAAAAATACAAAGTTTGAAAATTGCAAAAGTAATATCGAAGAAATGTTACCATTAACATGAAGTACAATATGTCACGAAAAAACAATCTCAGAATCAGCGGGATCCGTTGAAGCGTTCCAGAGTTTTAACCTCATAAAGTGACAGTGGTCAGAATTGCAAAAATTGGCTCGGTCATTTAGTACCAAATTGGCTCTGTCACTAAGGGGTTAACAATGTTGTCCCGGATTTTTTATAAAATTGTTTCCCTTTTATTCCCTTTTTTTGTGTTGTTCCTTAACACACAAAGGAAATAAACATATGTGTAACAAAATATGCAAATTGCAAAAATTTTCTGTACGAAAAACTTCATTTTCTGGAACAATTTCAAGGTTGCCAACATTTTCGGCCATGACTTATGCATCCAGACTCTGACTTCCAGGTTCTAAAGTTAGAATCCAAGTGATCCATTCTCTGCACCCTTAGTCTCACATACTGTACCTGCAGAAATTGTCTTTTAGGGTATGTGTCCACCTTCCGGATGGCCGGCGCTTTGGATGGAGCCGAAAACTTGCTCCGCCCAAAGCCCCGCCCCCTTCTGGAGACGCGATGATGCCGGATGTGTTCATTGCACACATCCGGCATCATCGCACCCCACACATAGGGCCCTGTGATTTATCTTGCGGCGGCGCAGCATCGCCGCAAGGTAAACGGACATGCTGCGATCTAAAAAGACGCGCCGCATGTACGGAATCGCAGGGCCGCTGCATGCATGTTACCATGCATAGTGGAGACAGGATTTCATAAAATGCCCTCCACTATGCTGTAACATCTGGATGCTGCGGATTGAACGCTGCAGTTCCACGCAGCGTTCAATCCGCAGCTAGTCCAGATGTGAAACGGCCTGTGGACACATACCTTTATACATTGCTCTCACTATATGGTAATGAGAGCCATGTATAGCACCTTGGCACCTGTTAATTCAGCTCCTCTGCCATTCAATGATGGAGTAATGGCTTAAGGTACCGTCACACTTAGCGACGCTGCAGCGATACCGACAACGATCCGGATCGCTGCAGCGACGCTGTTTGGTCGCTGGAGAGCTGTCACACAGACCGCTCTGCACTCCTCCTGTACTGTCTGTGTGAGCACAGCGGCCGGAAAGCAGAGCGGTGACGTCACCGCTCTGCTTTCCGGCTGACCGACGCTCACAGACAGTACAGGAGGAGTGCAGAGCACAGCGCTGGAGGACAGACGGCTGTAGGTAAGTATGTACTGTTTGTTTTTTTTACTTTTAGGATGGTAACCAGGGTAAACATCGGGTTACTAAGCGCGGCCCTGCGCTTAGTTACCCGATGTTTACCCTGGTTACCAGCGAAGACATCGCTGAATCGGTGTCACACACGCCGATTCAGCGATGTCTGCGGGGAGTCCAGCGACCAAATAAAGTTCTGGACTTTCTTCCCCGACCAGCGACAGCATAGCAGGGGCCTGATCGCTGCTGCCTGTCACACTGGACGATATCGCTAGCGAGGACGCTGCAACGTCACGGATCGCTAGCGATATCGTCTAGTGTGACGGTACCTTTAATCTGTCAAAAGCAGAGCAGCTGGAATAGCAGGCATTAAGGTTGGTCCACCCTTCAGATTGTTTGCCTCTAATTACTATACATAAAGGTTATTTCTGCAGGTATATTGGGCTGTAAAGAATGGATTACTAGAGTCCTAATTTAGTGACAGTTGCAGCACTTTAGATGCTTTGAACCTGATGACAGGTTCCCAATAACTATTACTAGCTAATCACAACATTCCTTCAAGTTTAACCCCTTAGGCCGACGTCACACTCAGCGTGTGAAAATACGGTCCGTTATTTACGGCCGCAATACGCAGAAAAGTCCCCAAAATAGTGATCCGTATGTCATCCGTAGGCAGGGTGTGTCAGTGTATTTTGCGCATGGCACCCTCCGTATGTAATCCGTATGGCATCCGTACTGCAAGATTTTCTCGCAGGCTTGCAATACGGACATACAATGGATCCATGGGCTCAAATAATCGTAAAAACATATATACTGTCTATATATATATATGTCAGTGAGACATATATATATATATACAGTGGGGCAAAAAAGTATTTAGTCAGTCAGCAATAGTGCAAGTTCCACCACTTAAAAAGATGAGAGGCGTCTGTAATTTACATCATAGGTAGACCTCAACTATGGGAGACAAACTGAGAAAAAAAAATCCAGAAAATCACATTGTCTGTTTTTTTAACATTTTATTTGCATATTATGGTGGAAAATAAGTATTTGGTCAGAAACAAACAATCAAGATTTCTGGCTCTCACAGACCTTTAACTTCTTCTTTAAGAGCCTCCCCTTTCCTCCACTCATTACCTGTAGTAATGGCACCTGTTTAAACTTGTTATCAGTATAAAAAGACACCTGTGCACACCCTCAAACAGTCTGACTCCAAACTCCACTATGGTGAAGACCAAAGAGCTGTCAAAGGACACCAGAAACAAAATTGTAGCCCTGCACCAGGCTGGGAAGACTGAATCTGCAATAGCCAACCAGCTTGGAGTGAAGAAACCAACAGTGGGAGCAATAATTAGAAAATGGAAGATGTACAAGACCACTGATAATCTCCCTCGATCTGGGGCGCCACGCAAAATCCCACCCCGTGGGGTCAGAATGATCACAAGAACGGTGAGCAAAAATCCCAGAACCACGCGGGGGGACCTAGTGAATGAACTGCAGAGAGCTGGGACCAATGTAACAAGGCCTACCATAAGTAACACACTACGCCACCATGGACTCAGATCCTGCAGTGCCAGACGTGTCCCACTGCTTAAGCCAGTACATGTCCGGGCCCGTCTGAAGTTTGCTAGAGAGCATTTGGATGATCCAGAGGAGTTTTGGGAGAATGTCCTATGGTCTGATGAAACCAAACTGGAACTGTTTGGTAGAAACACAACTTGTTGTGTTTGGAGGAAAAAGAATACTGAGTTGCATCCATCAAACACCATACCTACTCTAAAGCATGGTGGTGGAAACATCATGCTTTGGGGCTGTTTCTCTGCAAAGGGGCCAGGACGACTGATCCGGGTACATGAAAGAATGAATGGGGCCATGTATCGTGAGATTTTGAGTGCAAACCTCCTTCCATCAGCAATGGCATTGAAGATGAAACGTGGCTGGGTCTTTCAACATGACAATGATCCAAAGCACACCGCCAGGGCAACGAAGTAGTGGCTTCGTAAGAAGCATTTCAAGGTCCTGGAGTGGCCTAGCCAGTCTCCAGATCTCAACCCTATAGAAAACCTTTGGAGGGAGTTGAAAGTCCGTGTTGCCAAGCGAAAAGCCAAAAACATCACTGCTCTAGAGGAGATCTGCATGGAGGAATGGGCCAACATACCAACAACAGTGTGTGGCAACCTTGTGAAGACTTACAGAAAACGTTTGACCTCTGTCATTGCCGACAAAGGATATATTACAAAGTATTGAGATGAAATTTTGTTTCTGACCAAATACTTATTTTCCACCATAATATGCAAATAAAATGTTAAAAAAACAGACAATGTGATTTTCTGGATTTTTTTTTCTCATTTTGTCTCCCATAGTTGAGGTCTACCTATGATGTAAATTACAGACGCCTCTCATCTTTTTAAGTGGTGGAACTTGCACTATTGCTGACTGACTAAATACTTTTTTGCCCCACTGTATATATATATATATATTAATATATCATACAGCGCTTGATAGCTTAAAAGCCGGTAATTCAATTGCCGGCTTTTCCTATGTCCTTCTCAAACCCGACATGATATGAGACATGGTTTACATACAGTAAACCATCTCATATCCCTTTTTTTTGCATATTCCACACTACTAATGTTAGTAGTGTGTATGTGCAAAATATGGGCGCTCTAGCTATTAAATTAAAGGGTTAAATCACGGAAAAAATTGGCGTGGGCTCCCGCGCAATTTTCTCTGCCATAGTGGTAAAGCCAGTAACTGAGGGCAGATATTAATAGCCTGTAGAGGGTCCATGGTTATTGCCCCCCCCCCCCCGGCTAAAAACATCTGCCCCCAGCCACCCCAGAAAAGGCACATCTGGAAGATGCGCCTATTCTGGCACTTGGCCACTCTCTTCCCATTCCCGTGTAGTGGTGGGATATGAGGTAATGAAGGGTTAATGTCACATTGCTGTTGTAAGGTGACATTAAGACAGATTAATAATAGAGAGGCGTCAATTATGACACCTATCCATTATTAATCCAATACTATGAAATGGTGAAAAAACACACACACACACACATTATTACAAAGTATTTTAATGAAATAAATACACAGATTGTTATAATATTTTATTATACTTGTAATCCACCTGAAGACCCTTGTCACCTGAAACAAATGAAAACAAAACAAACACCAATATTCCATACCTTCCGACGATCAGTCTCGTCCCACGCTGTAAATCCATCTGAAAGGGTTAACTAATTTTACAAGCATCCAAAAAGAGAGAAAAAATCTATGGCCTTAAAAATATTAACATTTGTATTTCAATCCTCCTTTATTTCAAAGCCTTACTTTAATCATTGGACTTTTTTCATTTCAAGTCTTATTGCCATCTGATACACTTTTGTTATTTGCACTCTTCTTTTGTAAAAGAAGGATCGTTCACAGATGTATAATGTCTAATTTTTACCCTCATGCACCTTTTCCCCACATTTCCCCTTTTTTTCAGCGTTCACTTCCCTGGCTTAATTGTACCCTTGCTCATACACAGGCTCTTCACTGGGCCCCTCATCGTTATGTTTATCCACTTTTTCCCCTTCATCCTGCCGCACACTTGCACGCATTCACTACTTCACTCCCCTTTCTTTATCTCTGTCCAAGGACCTTCTGTCCTCCTTATGTACTCTCACATCCAGGAGCCGCCCACAGCCTTCACAGCGGTGTGCGCTCCCGCCGGGCTTCCTGCCTTGGCGTTGCTGGGGCAACGCGTCTGACGTGGTTTGGTCCTGCCTCCTTGCCCTGATGCTTCGAGCGGGGAGGAGCTCCGACACCACATAATGCTGAGACCCAGTGATGTCGGTGAATCTACCCAGCCGGAGCGCCACCCCAGCCGCTGCCAGTAATGTCTGCTGCACATGATAAAAGCTGCAAACACTCCACACATACACATCACCCCTCGAAAAAGCTGCACGCGAAATGCGCGTCGGGGAATTGGTCCGCGCCTGAAAGGTAATGTGCCTTCGCCATTGAGCGTTACACTTAACGGGTTAACTATGATTGTTTTCTTTCATCAGGGCTAATGTACTTTTTCACTGCCACATAAGGCTACACCCTCTACTGAGACATTCAATTGTTATATAAAGCATAGCATTCCTTCCCTATTGCCCCTTCCTTACCATTTAGGCACAGTGCACTATAGCACTATACTACTGCAGTTCTGTTGACTGCTTAGACCCTGTTTGCCTGTCATAGAAGTATTTTTTACTTTTTTCCTTATACATTCTTGGTTGCACACTGCACTTTCATATACCCATATGCTATTGTTATTTATTGTATAACCCTTGGCGTCATTGCTGCACAGCCTGGACCGACTGTATTTTGTACATTGTGTATGCACATTTTTTTAACTTCTTGCTACTTTTTTTTGCTAGTTTTTACTTGTTTAATCTGATTGAAATAAAAATGTTAATATTTTTAAGGCCATAGCTTTTTTCTCTCTTTTTGGATGTATTTATTCTATGTAAAGCTGCCTTACCTAGGCATGATTCATTTTTTGGTTAATTTTACAAGCAGAAGCCTGCTAATGCAGCCGCCCCTGCCTGTAAAAACCCGGCGAATTAATGGAATGTAGGTGAATGACCTGTAGTTACCTCGAGTTGCTGTGATGCGCCCTCTGCTGGATGTCCTCATATGAACTAGAGCCTGGGAAAATATTCTGAAAAGTTCTCAGGCTCGAGTTCATATGAGGACATCCAGCAGAGGGCGCATCACCACAACTCAAGGTAACTTCAGGTCATTCACCTACATTCCATTCATTCGCCGGGTTTTTACAGGCAGGGGCGGCTGCATTAGCAGGCTTTTGCTTGTAAAATTAGTTAACCCTTTCAGATGGATTTAAAGTGTGGGACGAGACTGATCGTCAGAAGGTATTGAATATTGTTGTTTGTTTTGTTTACATTTGTTTCAGGTGACAAGGGTCTTCAGGTGGATTACCAGTATAATAAAATATTACAACAACCTGTGTATTTATTTCATTAAAATACTTTGTAATAATGTGTGTGTTTTTTCACCATTTCATACTATTGGATTAATAATGGATAGGTGTCATAATTGACGCCTCTCCATTATTAATCTGTCTTAATGTCACCTTACAATAGCAAGGTGACTTTAACCCTTCATTACCCCATATCCCACCACTACACCGGAATGGGAAGAGAGTGGCCAAGTGCCAGAATAGGCGCATTTTCCACAATTTTTGCGCAATACGGTGACAAACGCAGCATGCTGCGATTTTCTACAGCTGTAGAAGACCGTATAATACGGATCAGTAAAATGCAGCAGATAGGAGCTGGGCCATAGAGAATCATTGTACCGTATGCAATCCGTATTTTCTGCACCTCTCATACATCCGTAAAACTCGCTAGTGTGAGGCGGCCTTAGTGACAAATCCAATTTTGAACTTAATGATAAAGCCAATTTTTAAAATTCTGTCCTCTGTCACTTTACGAGGTTAAAATTCTGGAACGCTTCAATGGATTCCACTGAATCTGAGATTGTTTTTTTTTGTAACATATTTTACTTCATGCAATGGTAAAATTTATTTCATATGACTTGCATTTATTTATGAAAAAAATGGAAATTTGGCCAAAATTTTGAAAATTTTGCAATTTTCCAACTTTTAATTTTTGTGCCCTTAAATCAGAGAGAAGTGTCACACAAAATAGTTAGTAAATAACATGGTACTAAAACACACTGGCGCTACACTGGTGGATGCCCAAGAGCTGCAGGTATTTAGGCAGAACTGTGCCCACTCTGCCAAAATAAAAACAAACTGATTATAATGCAAAATACCGCACTACAAGTGCCTAGAGTAGATGTATAGAGTGAATGCCTAGAGTAAATATCTACTTGCTACTTACAGTATTACGATGGCTGCTCACCTACTTGACCCCTTTTGGTGTTGAAATGCACGCCTGAGTATGTACTGCGGAGTGCCACACAATGATTCCTGGTGTGATACCTATTAAAAATGATGAACCCAAACTGCACTCTTATGTTGGTACAGTAACCGCAATTGTTAGGGTACCTTCACACTCAGCGACGCTGCAGCGATACCGACAACGATGTCGATCGCTGCAGCGTCGCTGTTTGGTCGCTGGAGAGCTGTCACACAGACAGCTCTCCAGCGACCAACGATCCCGAGGTCCCCGGGTAACCAGGGTAAACATCGGGTTACTAAGCACAGGGCCGCGCTTAGTAACCCGATGTTTACCCTGGTTACCAGCGTAAAAGTAAAAAAAAAAAACAGTACATACTTACCTACCGCTGTCTGTCCCCGGCGCTCAGCTTCTCTGCACTCCTCCTGCACTGACTGTGAGCACAGCGGCCGGAAAGCAGAGCGGTGATGTCACCGCTCTGCTTTCCGGCTGACCGACACTCACAGCCAGTGCAGGAGGAGTGCAGAGAAGCAGAGCGCCGGGGACAGACAGCGGTAGGTAAGTATGTACTGTTTGTTTTATTTACTTTTACGCTGGTAACCAGGGTAAACATCAGGTTACTAAGCGCGGCCCTGCGCTTAGTAACCCGATGTTTACCCTGGTTACCAGTGAAGACATCGCTGAATCGGTGTCACACACGCCGATCCAGCAATGTCTGCAGGGAGTCCAGCGACGAAATAAAGTTCTGGACTTTCCTCAGCGACCAACGATCTCCCAGCAGGGGCCTGATCGTTGGTCGCTGTCACACAAAACGATTTCCTTAACAATATCGTTGCTACGTCACAAAAAGCAACGATATCGTTAATGATATCGTTATGTGTGAAGGTACCTTTAGGTATATCACATTTGCATACTTAGATAAGCTTTACAATGCGTGTCTTACCGTAACAGAGTGTAGCAAGCAGGATAACATGTGCTGGCATGGATTGCTGTGAGGCTGCTCGTGGTAGGTGCACCGGGGGTAGTAGTGGTCAGCCCCTCACTCGTCATTGTATAATCACTATTGTACAGCTGCATTTTAATATTACAATGGGTGTATATGATTCCTGCTAGGGTTGAGCGAAACGGGTCGGCAATTTTCAGAAGTCGCCGACTTTTGGCAAAGTCGGGTTTCATGAAACCCGACCCAACCCCTGTGTGGGGTCGGCCATGAAGTCGGTGATCTTCTGAATCTGGAATCGGAATTCTGATACCGATTCCCGATATGTTTAAGATATCGGGAATTGGTATCGGAATTCAGATTTAAGTGTAAAATAAAGAATTAAAATAAAAAATATCGCCATTAGTGTTGAGCATTCCGATACCGCAAGTATCGGGTATCGGCCGATACTTGCGGTATCGGAATTCCGATACCGAGATCCGATACTTTTGTGGTATCGGGTATCGGTATCAGATCCATAGGGATGTGTAAAATAAAGAATTAAAATAAAAAATATTGATATATTCACCTCTCCGGCGGCCCCTGGACATCACGCTGGTAACCGGCAGGCTTCTTTGTTTAAAATGAGCGCGTTTAGGACCTGCGAATGACGTCGCAGCTTCTGATTGGTCGCGTGCCGCTCATGTGACCGCCACGCGACCAACCAGAAGCCGCGACATCATTCTCATTCACTAAACTCCTAATTCTAGGAATTTAGGACCTGCGAATGACGTCGCGGCTTCTGATTGGTCGTGTGGCGGTCACATGAGCGGCACGTGACCAATCAGAAGCCGCGACGTCATTCGCAGGTCCTAAACGCGCTCATTTTAAACAAAGAAGCCTGCCGGTTACCAGCGTGATGTCCAGGGGCCGCTGGAGAGGTGAATATATCAATATTTTTTATTTTAATTCTTTATTTTACACATCCCTAAGGATCCCAGGGCCTGAAGGAGAGTTTCCTCTCCTTCAGACCCTGGGAACCATCAGGATACCTTCCGATACTTGGTGTCCCATTGACTTGTATTGGTATCGGATATCGGTATCGGCGATATCCGATATTTTTCGGGTATCGGCCGATACTATCCGATACCGATACTTTCAAGTATCGGACGGTATCGCTCAACAATAATCGCCATACTTACCCTCTGACGCGCCCTGGTACTAACCGGGAACCTTCCTTCCTTAGAATCAGCCTTCCAGGACCTTGCGGTGACGTCGCGGTGACGTCGCGGCTTGTGATTGGTCGCGCGGCCGCCCATGTGACCGCTCGCGTGACCAATCACAAGCCGCGATGTCACCGTGACGTCACCGAAGGTCCTGGAAGGGCTGATTCCTATTAGGTATATACTCACCCTCGGACGTGCCCTGCTTCTTTCCGGCAGCCTTCCTTCCTAAGAATCAGCCCTTCCAGGACCTTCGGTGACGTCGCGGTGACGTCGCGGCTTGTGATTGGTCGCGCGAGCAGTCACATGGGCGGCCGTGCGACCAATCACAAGCCGCGACGTCACCGCGACGTCACCGCAAGGTCCTGGAAGGCTGATTCTAAGGAAGGAAGGTTCCCGGTTAGTACCAGGGCGCGTCAGAGGGTAAGTATAGCGATATTTTTTATTTTAGTTCTTTATTTTACACTTAAATATGGATCCCAAGGCCTGAAGGAGAGTTTCCGCTCCTTCAGACCCTGGGAACTATTGGAAACCCAATGCACTGCATTGGGTTTCGAGTTTCGGCCGACCCCGACCCCGACTTTTTTATAGGATCGGCTGATTTCACTCGACCTGACTTTTGAAAAAGTAAAGGTCGCACAAAACTAATTCCTGCTAGTGTGTCACCTTTCTAAAATTATTTCTTAGTTACTGGGAAAATTTTTTTTATAGGATATGTAGAAAGCCTGAAACCTCTACGGACTGAACCCGTCTATCACAAAAAATTTAGTACACCCACAATGGGTTCATATAACTTAAACTAAAATATGAGTGTGCTACTGTTAAAAATCTGTATTTATTATAAATATATACTAAAATCAATTGGATTAAAATGTAAAAAAAACAATTCAAGAAAAATTTTTTAGGAAAACATTCTTTAAACATTTTTCAAAAATTTTTGTAAAAATTTTTCAATTTTTTTTTTAAATTCCTTATTATAAAAAAAATATTTTTTTAACCTCTTTCTGCCATTAGACGTAGTATTCCGTCCATGTGGGGTGGGCCCTACTTCCCAAGGATGGAATAGTACGTCCAGCGCGATCAGCCGCGCTCACGGGGGGAGCGCGGCCGATCGCGGCCAGGTGTCAGCTGACTATCGCAGCTGACATCCGGCACTATGTGCAAGGAGTGGTCACGGACCGCCCCGGCACATTAACCCTCGGCACACTGCGATCAAACATGATTGCAATGTTCCGGCGGTATAGGGAAGCATTGCGCAGGGAGGGGGCTACCTGCGTGCTTCCCTGAGACCCTCGAAGCAACGCAATGTGATCGCGTTGCTGCGAGAGTCTCTTACCTCCTCCTCCCTGTAGGCCCGGATCCAAAATGGCCACGGGGTTGCATCCGGGTCCTGCAGGAGGTGGCTTACCAGCGCCTGCTCAGAGCAAGCACTTGTATGCGTCCCTGCTGTGCCTGTGTGATCGCTGATCTGACACAGTGCACAGCAAAGTGTCAGATCAGCGATCTGTCAAAAAAATGTGATGCCCTCCTGGGGCAAATAAAAAAAAAATTTTACATGTGGGAAAAAAAAAATCCTAAATAAATAATAATAATAAAAAAAAATATTATTCCAATAAATACATTCCTTTATCTAAATAATAAAAAAACAATAAAAGTACACATATTTAGTAACGTCGCGTTCGTAACAACCCATCCTATAAAGCTGTCCCACTAGTTAACCCCTTAATTGAACACCGTAAAAAAAAAATAAGGCAAAAAACAATGCTTTATTATCATACCGCAGAACAAAAAGTGGAATAACACGCAATCAAAAAGATGGAGATAAATAACCATGGTACCGCTGAAAACGTCATCTTGTCCCGCAAAATTTGAGCCACCATTCAGCATCATCAGCGAAAAAATAAAAAAGTCATCACTCATCAGAATTGTAACAACTCTGCTGGCATCACAGCATGGCCTCACATCTCTCACACAATCTTACCCACTGCTCCAGGCCATGATGTGCTTTCTCTTTAATGCCAGCTCCATGTTCTGTGTCTCTGCTCTCTGCATGCCTCATGGCTATGTGTATAGGGGGCCGGCGCCTGAACTCTCTGGTTCTTATAGGAATCAGGTGCATCTGTCTAATTAGTTTCTGACCAATTACCAAGAGGCCTCCTGTATATAGTGCAGCTCCACCCTGTGGTCTGGGCCTGTGCAATGTGTTAGCTCAGTTAGTGTTTAGCTGCTGAGTTTGCCTGGCCTTGCTCTGAGTTACTCCCTCTCTGGAGGCTTTTCTCTGTGCTATTGCCTTGATCTTGTAGTCCGCCCTCCAGGAGGCAGAATATCCTGGTCCCTGTGTCTTTGTCCCTGTGTCTTGTTCTATTGCCTTGTCTGTACTTTGTCTTTTCTCGGTCTCCTTGTCTGTGGCTTCCTTCCCTGCTTTCTTTCCTTGTGTTTTCTGTCTGCTTACACTCCGCACTCTTGCGGCTCTGCACTCAGACCTTGCTTCGCACTCTCTGGCTTTGCTCTGTGGCTCCGCTCTTTGCGGTTCTATCTGGCTCCGCTCTTTGCGGTACTATCTGGCTCCGCCTCCTGTGTTTCTGCACTTGGCTCCGTCTCTGCTCTTGGCTCCGCCTCCAGCGTCTCTGCTCTTGCCTCAGCCTCCAGCGTCTCTGCTCTTGGCTCCGCCTCCAGCGTCTCTGCTCTTGGCTCCGCCTCCAGCATCTCCTCTCTTGGCTCCGCCTCCAGCGTCTCCGCTCTTGGCTCCGCCTCCAGCATCTCCGCTCTTGGCTCGGCCTCCAGCGTCTCCGCTCTTGGCTCGGCCTCCAGCGTCTCCGCTCTTGGCTCGGCCTCCAGCGTCTCCGCTCTTGGCTCCGCCTCCAGCGTCTCCACCCTTGGCTCCGCCTCTTGCAGCTCCGCCCTTGGCTCTGCCTTCTCCTTCTCTTCTCTTAGTTCCACCTTCTACTTGTTACTTGGTCCTCCTGTCTGAACAGGTTCCAACCTGTTTCTCATACCTGCCTGCAGACCGGTCCCTACCGGTTCTTCCTATGTTCCAGCCATACCCGCCTGCCTACCAGAGAGCCAGCCGTGTCCGCCTGCCCGCCAGTGTCTCTGTTGTACCCGTTTGCCTGCCTGTGTCCCAGCCGTGCCCGCCTGTCAGCCAGAGTGCCAGCCGTGCCTGCTCCGTTCCTTAGTGGTATCAGCAGCCACAGCCAGACATCACCCTGGAGTGGCACCTGGTAGCTTCCTATTGCACAAGTCTGACCTCACCATCAGAGGCTCCAGCGAACACCTAGGAAGCTACTTAGTTACGCCCCTTCCAGGGAAGTTTGGTCTGTGGTCCAGTGGGGCCACACCCCCGTATGCCCGCGCCAACCAGTCTGGGCGCGTGCGTGACAGTTTGCACAGGCCATGGCCTCCGCTGTATCCCATGTCCTACCGCTCTCTGAGCATGATGAACTTTCTCTCTACCAGTATGAGCAAGCTGAAGAATTTGTTCCGCCCTTGTTGTGAATTCTGTGGCTGAATTCACTCCTGTGGTCACAAGTGGTACTGCAGCTTCTGAGCTTCCTCCCTCAGGTGTTCTGGTGAGCTCGTTAACTGCTTCATTACTTAACTCCGCCTGATGCTGCTATCCTTGCTCCTTGTCAATGTTTCAGTGTTGGATCTGAGCTTCTCCTGATTGTTCCTGTGACCTGCTGCTCTGTATAGCTAAGTGCTTTTTGCTTTTTTGTTGCTTTTTTTCTGTCCAGCTTGTCTTTTGTTTTGCTGGAAGCTCTGAGACGCAAAGGGTGTACCGCCGTGCCGTTAGTTCGGCACGGTGGGTTTTTTTTGCCCCCTTTGCGTGGTTTTGCTTTAGGGTTTTTTGTAGACTGCAAAGTTCGCTTTACTCTCCTCGCTCTGTCCTAGAATATCGGGCCCCACTTTGCTGAATCTATTTCATCCCTACGTTTTGTCTTTTCATCTTACTCACAGTCATTATATGTGGGGGGCTGCCTTTTCCTTTGGGGAATTTCTTTGGGGCAAGTCAGGCCTATTTTTCTATCTTCAGGCTAGCTAGTTTCTTAGGCTGTGCCGAGTTGCCTAGGTAGTTGTTAGGCGCAATCCACAGCCGCTTTTAGTTGTGTTTAGGATAGGATCAGGTGTGCAGTCTACAGAGTTTCCACGTCTCAGAGCTTGTTCTTGTATTTTTGGGTATTTGTCAGATCACTGTGTGCGCTCTGATCGCTAAGCACACTGTGTTTCTGGATTGCCTTCATAACACCTGTCATTAGCAAACATAACAGTACAAGGAGCCCAAACTAATGATTCTCAATAGAGGGAAAGAAAAAGTTCTGACATCATTTTTTTTTTTTTTTTTTCTGCTCTGTGTTCACTTTTTTTTTTTCCCCTAGACATTTGGGTGATTCTGGACACAGGTGTGGACATGGATATTCAGGGTCTGTGCTCTTCAATGGATAATCTCGTTATAAATGTACAAAAAATTCAAGATACTATTGATCAGAAATCTATGTTAGAACCAAGAATTCCTATTCCTGATTTGTTTTTTGGAGATAGAACTAAGTTTCTAAGTTTCAAAAATAATTGTAAGCTATTTCTGGCCTTGAAACCTCATTCTTCTGGTAATCCTATTCAACAGGTTTTGATTATTATTTCTTTTTTGCGCGGCGACCCTCAAGACTGGGCATTTTCTCTTGCGCCAGGAGACCCTGCATTGAGTAGTGTCGATGCGTTTTTCCTGGCGCTCGGATTGCTGTACGATGAGCCTAATTCAGTGGATCAGGCTGAGAAAAATTTGCTGGCTTTGTGCCAGGGTCAGGATGATATAGAAGTATATTGTCAGAAATTTAGGAAATGGTCAGTACTCACTCAGTGGAATGAATCTGCGCTGGCAGCTTTGTTCAGAAAGGGTCTCTCTGAGGCTCTTAAGGATGTCATGGTGGGATTTCCTATGCCTGCTGGTTTGAATGAGTCTTTGTCTTTGGCCATTCAGATCGGTCGACGCTTGCGCGAGCGTAAATCTGTGCACCATTTGGCGGTACTGCCTGAGGTTAAACCTGAGCCTATGCAGTGCGATAGGACTATGACTAGAGTTGAACGGCAGGAATACAGACGTCTGAATGGTCTGTGTTTCTACTGTGGTGATTCCACTCATGCTATTTCTGATTGTCCTAAGCGCACTAAGCGGTCCGCTAGGTCTGCCGTCATTGGTACTGTACAGTCCAAATTCCTTCTGTCCATTACCTTGATATGCTCTTTGTCGTCGTTTTCTGTCATGGCGTTTGTGGATTCGGGCGCTGCCCTGAATCTGATGGATTTGGATTATGCTAAACGTTGTGGGTTTTTCTTGGAGCCTTTGCGGTGTCCTATTCCATTGAGAGGAATTGATGCTACACCTTTGGCCAAGAATAAACCTCAATACTGGGCCCAGCTGACCATGTGCATGGCTCCTGCACATCAGGAAGTTATTCGCTTTCTGGTGTTGCATAATCTGCATGATGTGGTCGTGTTGGGGTTGCCATGGCTACAAACCCATAATCCAGTATTGGATTGGAAATCCATGTCGGTATCCAGCTGGGGTTGTCAGGGGGTACATGGTGATGTTCCATTTTTGTCGATTTCGTCATCCACCCCTTCTGAGGTCCCAGAGTTCTTGTCTGATTATCAGGATGTATTTGAAGAGCCCAAGTCCGATGCTCTACCTCCGCATAGGGATTGTGATTGTGCTATCAATTTGATTCCTGGTAGTAAATTCCCTAAAGGTCGATTATTTAATTTATCCGTGCCCGAACACGCCACTATGCGCAGTTATGTGAAGGAATCCCTGGAGAAGGGACATATTCGCCCATCGTCATCACCACTGGGAGCAGGGTTCTTCTTTGTAGCCAAGAAGGATGGTTCGCTGAGACCGTGTATTGATTACCACCTTCTTAATAAGATCACTGTTAAATTTCAGTATCCCTTGCCATTGTTATCTGACTTGTTTGCTCGGATTAAGGGGGCTAGTTGGTTCACTAAGATAGATCTTCGTGGTGCGTATAATCTGGTGAGAATCAGGCAAGGAGATGAATGGAAAACTGCATTCAATACGCCCGAGGGTCATTTTGAGTATCTAGTGATGCCGTTCGGACTTGCCAATGCTCCATCTGTGTTTCAGTCTTTTATGCATGACATCTTCCGTGAGTATCTGGATAAATTCCTGATTGTTTACTTGGATGACATTTTGATCTTCTCAGATGATTGGGAGTCTCATGTGAAGCAGGTCAGAATGGTTTTTCAGGTCCTGCGTGCTAACTCTTTGTTTGTGAAGGGATCAAAGTGTCTCTTCGGTGTGCAGAAAGTTTCATTTTTGGGGTTCATCTTTACCCCTTCTACTATCAAGATGGATCCAGTTAAGGTCCAAGCCATCCAGGATTGGATTCAGCCGACATCTCTGAAAAGTCTGCAAAAGTTCCTGGGCTTTGCTAATTTTTATCGTCGCTTCATCTGTAATTTTTCTAGCATTGCCAAACCATTGACCGATTTGACCAAGAAAGGTGCTGATTTGGTTAATTGGTCTTCTGCTGCTGTGGAAGCTTTTCAGGAGTTGAAGCGTCGTTTTTGTTCTGCCCCTGTGTTGTGTCAGCCAGATGTTTCTCTTCCGTTCCAGGTCGAGGTTGATGCTTCTGAGATTGGAGCAGGGGCGGTTTTGTCACAGAGAGGTTCTGATTGCTCAGTGATGAAGCCATGTGCTTTCTTTTCCAGGAAGTTTTCGCCCGCTGAGCGTAATTATGATGTGGGCAATCGAGAGTTGCTGGCCATGAAGTGGGCATTCGAGGAGTGGCGTCATTGGCTTGAAGGAGCTAAGCATCGCGTGGTGGTATTGACTGATCATAAGAACTTGACTTATCTCGAGTCTGCCAAGCGCTTGAATCCTAGACAGGCCCGTTGGTCGTTATTTTTTGCCCGCTTCGACTTTGTGATTTCGTACCTTCCGGGCTCTAAAAATGTGAAGGCGGATGCTCTGTCTAGGAGTTTTGTGCCCGACTCTCCGGGTTTATCTGAGCCAGCGGGTATCCTCAAGGAAGGAGTCATTGTGTCTGCCATCTCCCCTGATTTGCGGCGGGTGCTGCAAAAATTTCAGGCGAATAAACCTGATCGTTGTCCAGCAGAGAAACTGTTCGTCCCTGATAGGTGGACTAATAAACTTATCTCTGAACTTCATTGTTCGGTGTTGGCTGGTCATCCTGGAATCTTTGGTACCAGAGAGTTAGTGGCTAGATCCTTCTGGTGGCCATCTCTGTCACGGGATGTACGTACTTTTGTGCAGTCCTGTGTGATTTGTGCTAGGGCTAAGCCCTGCTGTTCTCGTGCCAGTGGGTTGCTTTTGCCCTTGCCGGTCCCAAAGAGGCCTTGGACACATATTTCGATGGATTTCATTTCTGACCTTCCCGTTTCTCAAAAGATGTCAGTCATTTGGGTGGTCTGTGATCGCTTTTCTAAAATGGTCCATCTGGTGCCCTTGGCTAAATTGCCTTCCTCCTCTGATTTGGTACCTTTGTTCTTTCAGCATGTGGTTCGGTTGCATGGCATTCCTGAGAATATTGTTTCTGACAGAGGTTCCCAGTTTGTTTCAAGGTTTTGGCGAGCCTTTTGTGGTAGGATGGGCATTGACCTATCCTTTTCCTCGGCTTTCCATCCTCAGACTAATGGCCAGACTGAACGAACCAATCAGACCTTGGAAACATATCTGAGATGTTTTGTTTCTGCAGACCAGGATGATTGGGTGTCCTTTTTGCCGTTGGCTGAGTTCGCCCTTAATAATCGGGCCAGCTCGGCTACCTTGGTTTCTCCATTTTTTTGCAATTCTGGGTTCCATCCTCGTTTCTCTTCAGGACAGGTTGAGTCTTCGGACTGTCCTGGTGTGGATTCTGTGGTGGATAGGTTGCAGCAGATCTGGACTCAGGTAGTGGACAATTTGATCTTGTCCCAGGAGAAAGCTCAACTTTTCGCTAATCGCAGACGCCGTGTGGGTCCCCGACTTCGTGTTGGGGATCTGGTTTGGTTATCTTCTCGTCATATTCCTATGAAGGTTTCCTCTCCTAAATTTAAACCTCGTTTTATTGGTCCGTATAGGATTTCTGAGGTTCTCAATCCTGTGTCTTTTCGTTTGACCCTCCCAGACTCCTTTTCCATACATAATGTATTCCATAGGTCGTTGTTGCGGAGATACGTGGCACCTATGGTTCCATCTGTTGAGCCTCCTGCCCCGGTTTTGGTGGAGGGGGAATTGGAGTATATTGTGGAGAAGATTTTGGATTCTCGTGTTTCTAGACGGAAACTCCAGTATCTGGTTAAATGGAAGGGTTATGCTCAGGAAGATAATTCCTGGGTTTTTGCCTCTGATGTTCATGCTTCTGATCTTGTTCGTGCCTTTCATGCGGCTCATCCTGGTCGGCCTGGGGGCTCTGGTGAGGGTTCGGTGACCCCTCCTCAAGGGGGGGGTACTGTTGTGAATTCTGTGGCTGAATTCACTCCTGTGGTCACAAGTGGTACTGCAGCTTCTGAGCTTCCTCCCTCAGGTGTTCTGGTGAGCTCGTTAACTGCTTCATTACTTAACTCCGCCTGATGCTGCTCTCCTTGCTCCTTGTCAATGTTTCAGTGTTGGATCTGAGCTTCTCCTGATTGTTCCTGTGACCTGCTGCTCTGTATAGCTAAGTGCTTTTTGCTTTTTTGTTGCTTTTTTTCTGTCCAGCTTGTCTTTTGTTTTGCTGGAAGCTCTGAGACGCAAAGGGTGTACCGCCGTGCCGTTAGTTCGGCACGGTGGGTTTTTTTTGCCCCCTTTGCGTGGTTTTGCTTTAGGGTTTTTTGTAGACTGCAAAGTTCGCTTTACTGTCCTCGCTCTGTCCTAGAATATCGGGCCCCACTTTGCTGAATCTATTTCATCCCTACGTTTTGTCTTTTCATCTTACTCACAGTCATTATATGTGGGGGGCTGCCTTTTCCTTTGGGGAATTTCTTTGGTGCAAGTCAGGCCTATTTTTCTATCTTCAGGCTAGCTAGTTTCTTAGGCTGTTCCGAGTTGCCTAGGTAGTTGTTAGGCGCAATCCACAGCCGCTTTTAGTTGTGTTTAGGATAGGATCAGGTGTGCAGTCTACAGAGTTTCCACGTCTCAGAGCTCGTTCTTGTATTTTTGGGTATTTGTCAGATCACTGTGTGCGCTCTGATCGCTAAGCACACTGTGTTTCTGGATTGCCTTCATAACACCTGTCATTAGCAAACATAACACGCCCTGTGTCGTTCCAATTGAGGAGACCTCGGGCCCAATCATATTTTCAAACGCTTTCTACAACCAACTTCTGGCCTATGAGGAAGAGCACAACCCAGCAGACCCACCTAGGTTCTATGGGAATCCAGAGGAATGCCAAAGCTTCCTGGAACAGTGCTTGCGCTACATCCTGCAGAATGTAGCTTGTTTTCCCTCTGACCGGATTAAGGTGGGCTACATCATGTCCTTCCTAGCAGGAGATGCTTTATTATGGATTTGTCCCCTCTGGGAAGCAGGGGATCCTATCGTCATGAGTCTTGGGGCCTTCCTGGTGGCCTTCCGTAAAGTCTTTGACAAGCCTCATCCTGCTGCTCCTGCGAAGTCTTCCCCATCTAGATCTGAGAGGCGGTCCAGACGGGCGAAACCCGTGAAGAAATCATCACGTCTGACCAAGTCCGTCCAAGACCCACCTGTTCCTCTACCTGTCCCAGCAGCTACCCAAGCAAAACCCCAGAAGGCTGATAAAAGTGTGCTGGCAAAGCAGCAGCCCAAATCCAGCCGCAAGAAGAGAACGCGGTATCACTGCGGTTGCAAGGAACATCCTGACGGTCTCTGCCCTGTAGATCTAAAACTCCAAAACCCTGGGCCAGCAGGAGAGGCTGCCCTAGGTGAGAGTTCTTCCTCTCCATTAAAATCAAAGACTGTGTCTCTGTTTTCCGGGAGCTTTGGTGTGGTAAAGTCGCCAACCATTCAGAGTCGGTGTGTGGTCTCTGTCATACAGCTCCAGAACCCGGTACGGGCGTTGTCTGAAGTTGGTCAAGCCCTACTCAAGAGCAGTCTAGTCCTGCAAGGACAACTACAGCTCCAAGTTGGAGCCTTATACATGAAGAAGTTTGTCTACCGTATGCTGTCTGTTATGCCCATGGGTCATTCTGAGCCAAGGACTCTACCACCTGCTCTGGTCAAGAGTTCCAGTAAAGTGCTTCGTTTGAACTTTCCCAGTCTTGAGAAGTGTCTGGTTCCCATGCGTCAAAGACACTAGCAGTGTCATCTTCTTCAGCTGGTCTGCTAGTCGTCGAGTCAAGTTGTGCTGACGTCACCGAAGATGGGGAAACGGTGATGATGTCTCCACACATCTCCAATGACTATACCAGTAAACAGTTAGTCGTCGAGTCAAGGTGTGCTGACGTCACCTAAGATGGGGAAACGGTGACGATGTCTCCACACATCTCCAGCGACTATACCAGAAAACAGTTAGTCGTCGAGTCAAGGTGTGCTGATGTCATTGAAGATGGGGAAACGGTGACGATCTCTCCACACATCTCCCACGACTATTCCTGTAATCCGTTCCTAGGAACATCCCCGCCATTTGGACGATTTCTTCTGGATAACGGGCAGAAGATGGTTCCTATGTGGATACCTTCAGTGTCCTTGTGGCCGGCTGGTGAAGATTTCAAAACAGAAGTTTATTCACCTCAATTTTTCTCTGACCCGGTGGAGCTGTTGTTCTCCACTCTCATCTCTAATGACTTTTCTTGTGTTCCGTACCTGAGAACATCTCTGCTACCTGTCGGGCAAAAGTTGGATCCTATGAGAAGGCTTCCAGTTTCCATGTGTCCGGCTGGTGAAGATGTCAAGACAGCAGCATTCAATTCCCTGTTACCTATCTACATGAAGGAGGTGGTCCAACTCATTGTGGAAGTTAACCCTGTTGAGCACCAAGAAACTTTGTTTTATGAGATTCCTGGTGACCCGCCTGCCTTATTCTACCCTGAAGATGTCATGTTGGCCTGGACTATGTGTGCTCCTATCCTTCTTCTACAAGTTATTCTGGCAGGCTTGAAGAAGAGGGGCCGTAAAGGGGGGGGGGTACTGTAACAACTCTGCTGGCATCACAGCATGGCCTCACATCTCTCACACAATCTTACCCACTGCTCCAGGCCATGATGTGCTTTCTCTTTAATGCCAGCTCCATGTTCTGTGTCTCTGCTCTCTGCATGCCTCATGGCTATGTGTATAGGGGGCCGGCGCCTGAACTCTCTGGTTCTTATAGGAATCAGGTGCATCTGTCTAATCAGTTTCTGACCAATTACCAAGAGGCCTCCTGTATATAGTGCAGCTCCACCCTGTGGTCTGGGCCTGTGCAATGTGTTAGCTCAGTTAGTGTTTAGCTGCTGAGTTTGCCTGGCTTTGCTCTGAGTTACTCCCTCTCTGGAGGCTTTTCTCTGTGCTATTGCCTTGATCTTGTAGTCCGCCCTCCAGGAGGCAGAATATCCTGGTCCCTGTGTCTTTGTCCCTGAGTCTTGTTCTATTGCCTTGTCTTTACTTTGTCTTTTCTCGGTCTCCTTGTCTGTGGCTTCCTTCCCTGCTTTCTTTCCTTGTGTTTTCTGTCTGCTTACACTCCGCACTCTTGCGGCTCTGCACTCAGACCTTGCTTTGCACTCTCTGGCTTTGCTCTGTGGCTCCGCTCTTTGCGGTTCTATCTGGCTCCGCTCTTTGCGGTACTATCTGGCTCCACCTCCTGTGTTTCTGCACTTGGCTCCATCTCTGCTCTTGGCTCCGCCTCCAGCGTCTCTGCTCTTGGCTCCGCCTCCAGCGTCTCCGCTCTTGGCTCCGCCTCCAGCATCTCCTCTCTTGGCTCCGCCTCCAGCATCTCCTCTCTTGGCTCCGCCTCCAGCGTCTCCGCTCTTGGCTCCGCCTCCAGCGTCTCCGCTCTTGGCTCCGCCTCCAGCGTCTCCGCTCTTGGCTCCGCCTCCAGCGTCTCCGCTCATGGCTCCGCCTCTTGCGTCTCCGCTCTTGGCTCCGCCTCCAGCGTCTCCGCTCTTGGCTCGCCTCCAGCGTCTCCGCTCTTGGCTCCGCCTCCAGCGTCTCCGCCCTTGGCTCCGCCTCTTGCGGCTCCGCCCTTGGCTCTGCCTTCTCCTTCTCTTCTCTTAGTTCCACCTTCTACTTGTTACTTGGTCCTCTTGTCTGAACAGGTTCCAACCTGTTTCTCATACCTGCCTGCAGACCGGTCCCTACCGGTTCTTCCTATGTTCCAGCCGTACCCGCCTGCCTACCAGAGAGCCAGCCGTGTCCGCCTGCCCGCCAGTGTCTCTGTTGTACCCGTTTGCCTGCCTGTGCCCCAGCCGTGCCCGCCTGTCAGCCAGAGTGCCAGCCGTGCCTGCTCCGTTCCTTATTGGGATCAGCAGCCACAGCCAGACATCACCCTGGAGTGGCACCTGGTAGCTTCCTTTTGCACAAGTCTGACCTCACCATCAGAGGCTCCAGCGAACACCTAGGAAGCTACTTAGTTACGCCCCTTCCAGGGAAGTTTGGTCTGTGGTCCAGTGGGGCCACACCCCCGTATGCCCGCGCCAACCAGTCTGGGCGCGTGTGTGACAAGAATAAAGCGATGCAAAAATAATTATTTTTTCTACAAAATAGTTTTTATTGTATAAAAGCGCCAAAACATAAAAAAAGTTATAAATTAGGTATCGCTGTAATCGTACTGACCCGAAGAATAAAACTTCTTCATCCATTTTACCAAACGCGAAACGCCCCCCCCAAAACAAATTCATGAATAGCTGGTTTTTGGTCATTCTGCCTCACAAAAATCGGAATAAAAAGCGATCAAAATAAGTCACGTGCCCGAAAATGTTACCAATTAAAATGTCAACTCGTCCCGCAAAAAAC
Organism: Ranitomeya imitator; assembly: GCF_032444005.1. Classification (NCBI taxonomy): domain Eukaryota; kingdom Metazoa; phylum Chordata; class Amphibia; order Anura; family Dendrobatidae; genus Ranitomeya; species Ranitomeya imitator. Next base: position 530,941,760 of record NC_091283.1, read on the forward strand.
AAGACCTCACATCACTATGTGGCCCAAAATATGGAAAAATTATAGCTCTCAAAATGTGGTAACGCAAAAAATATTTTTTGCAATAAAAATCGTCTTCTAGTGTGTGACGGCTGCCAGTCATAAAAATCCGATAAAAAACCTGCTATAAAAGTAAATCAAACCCCCCTTCATCACCCCCTTACTTAGGAAAAAATTAAAAAATTTAAAATCATGTATTTATTTCCATGCCTAGGTTAAAGCTAGGATTAGGGCTAGGGTTAGGGCTAGGGTTAGGGTTAGGGCTAGGGTTAGGGTTAGGGTTGGGGCTAAAGTTAGGGTTGGGGCTAAAGTTAGGGTTAGGGTTTGGATTACATTTACGGTTGGGAATAGGGTTGGGATTAAGGTTATGGGTGTGTCAGGGTTAGGGGTGTGATTAGGGTTACTGTTGAGATTAGGGTTAGGGGTGTGTTTGGATTAGGGTTTCAGTTTAATTGGGGGCTTCCACTGTTTAGGCACATCAGGGGCTCTCCAAACGCGACATGGCGTCCGATCTCAATTCCTGCCAATTCTGCGTTGAAAAAGTAAAACAGTGCTCCTTCCCTTCCGAGCTCTCCTGTGCGCCCAAACAGGGGTTTACCCCAACATTTGGGGTATCAGCGTACTCAGGACACATTGGACAACAACTTTTGGGGTCCAATTTCTTCTCTTACCCTTGGGAAAATACAAAACTGGGGGCTAAAAAATAATTTTTGTGGAAAAAAAAGATTTTTTATTTTCACGGCTCTGCGTTAAAAACTGTAGTGAAACACTTGGGGGTTCAAAGTTCTCAAAACACATTGTTAGGGCTAGCGGAACGCACCAAATAATTAAATAGATATAATAAGGTGCGTTCGCAGCCCGGGGTCCACCGTGCAGAGATGAAACCTGCTGCTAAGTAATGACGGACTATATGGCGGTACAGTGAGGATACACACACATGGGTTAACTTCACCCTGTATGAAGAAAGCGATCACTGTTAAGTCACAGGGTCGTGGTACCACACAGAGAGCGCAAGCAAGGAACCACAGAACTCTATCCCAGGACACAGGATTAGAGTTAGTGAAGACCTCTTGCGATCGACACCACAATTGGGGTATCAGAGGTAACTAATATGCACAGAAGTGCATGCTGTGCCACACTAGCGGACGCCACTAACCACCCAGACTTGGGTAAGGTAAGCGCTCTAATAGTGCACGGCGCTGCACTGGCGGTCACAGCAGTTAGACGCTGTTTCATGTGTTAAAGCTGTGAGTTCAGCCGGGCGCTAGATTGCAGCCATACACCTTACGCGAACAGTCATACACAAGGGATGGGTTTTTTAAGGAACAACTTGCACTCATCAACACACACACGATAACAATTGTATACTAGCGCATGGCCGTGCGGCCATGCAAACCTTTTATAGCTGCAGCAGGTACAAGACCTTCCGAGAAGGACCAATGGGAGTCTGCCACAGAAGAAGAACACCTTTAGGACCTTCCTAGAGGACCAATGGGATTAGCTGCAGTATCTAAGCATGTGACCCCCGACCTCCAATGGGAGGTCATCCCGTGGGCATGCTCAGAAAGAGAAAATCTGGACTTAGTCCCAGAAAGACCTGCTCGCTACTGAACATTGTTGGCTACAAGAACAGAGCCTGAAAGGGCAGTAGTAACCAGTCGTCCAGTATTAGCCTGAGTTAGACGCTGGGACCAACGTCTCCGCTGAGCAGACTCCACTGCGGCTGGAGAAGAATGGGAGACTGCAGCGGAGATGGTTTGAGATTCCCCCTGTGCAAAGGCGGGAACTCAACACCTAACACACATCTAGATAAGTTCCTTGGGGGGTCTAGTTTCCAATATGGGGTCACTTGTGGGGGTTTCTACTGTTTAGGTACATTAGGGGCTCTGCAAATGCAATGTGACGCCTGCAGACCATTCCATCTAAGTCTGCATTCCAAATGGCACTCCTTCCCTTCCGAGCTCTCCCTTGTGCCCAAATGGTATTTCCCCCCACATATGGGGTATCAGCGTACTCAGGACAATTTGTACAACAACTTTTGGGGTCCAATTTCTCCTGTTACCCTTGGTAAAATAAAACAAATTGGAGCTGAAATACATTTTTTGTGAAAAAAAGTTCAATGTTCATTTTTATTTAAACATTCCAAATATTCCCGTGAAACACCTGAAGGGTTAATAAACTTCTTGAATGTGGTTTTGAGCACCTTGAGGGGTGCAGTTTTTAGAATGATGTCACACTTAGTTATTTTCTATCATATAGACCCCTCAAAATGACTTCAAATGAGATGTGGTCCCTAAAAAAATGGTGTTGTAAAAATGAGAAATTGCTGGTCAACTTTTAACCCTTATATCTCCCTTAAACAAAAAAAAAATTGGTTCCAAAATTGTGCTGATGTAAAGTAGACATGTGGAAAATGTTACTTATTAAGTATTTTGTGTGACATATCTTTGTGATTTAATTGCATAAAAATTCAAAGTTGAAAAATTGCGAAATTTTCAAAATTTTCACCAAATTTCCGTTTTTTTCATGAATAAACGCAGGTAATATCAAATAAATGTTACCACTGTCATGAAGTACAATATGTCACGAGAAAATATTGTCAGAATCACTGGGATCTGTTGAAGCGTTCCAGAGTTATAACCTCATAAAGGGACAGTGGTCAGAATTGTAAAAATTGGCCCGGTCATTAATGTGCAAACCACCCTTGGGTGTAAAGGGGTGCGAGTAACAAATAGCGCCAAATGTATTCGCTTATCACTAATTGTTTATAATGGTTGATCCTACTGAGAGATGTCTTTTAAAGGGAATCTATCAGCAGTTTTTTGCTATGTAATCTGAAGACAGCACAGATAGAAGCTGAAGAAGAGAATTCAGGGATGTATCACTTGTCAAAGTGCATACAATTTAACAATTGATAACTATACTATTGATAAGAGGATACCATTATAAAGCACAGAGAAGTACAGCACTCCAGAACCCAGCAAGGGCTCAGATAGGATCCAGCCCCATAATATATACAGAAAAGAATCTGGCATTCCAAAATAAAAATAAAAATCTTGAATTTTATTTAGTATGATCTGGAAAATCCAACACTATGCATATAATTGTGATATTTTGATCAATCATACCTTTCTCAAACATGCACAAAGTGGCTGGAGTGAGACAAATGCAAGAAATTCAAGACTTTCTTTAATTTTGGAGTGCTAGATTCTTTTCTGCATATAAGCGATTATTCGCTGCTGGACCAGTTTAGCATCCCCCTCCTGTGATGAGCACTTCACTATCTAAGGACTTTGTATACAAAAAGCTTGGTTAGCTTTCTTAGTTCTTCGTCATTCTAAATCTAAAAGCTCTTTTTGTGCCAGAATGGCTGCACCCAGTAGTCTAAGTGATACATTGCTGGATTCAGCTTCTCTTAGCCTGCATCAGGCTGCTCTCAGACGAGATAGCAAACACCTACTGACCAGGTATGGACTGGGGCTGAAATTCAGCCCTGGCATTTGAAATCACACAGGCCCATGCCGTCTCCTTCCCCAAGCACCAGGTGGGATATATTTGTAATATTACCCTGGATGGAAGAAAGCAAGATTTACTACAAGACTAATATTTCTGATGATACCCATGGCCTGCTAGGGTAAGTGACGGAGTCAGCAACTTTGTGCTTCATCACAACTCTTAACAGTATGGGTGTCTTGAGAACACCAACTCTGTTAACAACGTAGCAGACAATGAAGCCCACAACCAGACAGGCCCTTCTGGCATTTGTCAGAATTGCCAGATGGCTAGTCCGACCCTGCTGCTGACAGATTCCCTTTAACCCTTTTACCCCCAAGGGTGGTTTGAATGTTAGTGACCTGGCCAATTTTTACAATTCTGACCACTGCCCCTTTATGAGGTTATAACTCTGGAACGCTTCAACGGATCCTGATTATTCTGACATTGTTTTCTCATGACATATTGTGCTTCATGATAGTGGTAAAATTTCTTTGATAATACCTGCTTTTATTTGTGAAATTTTTTTTTCCAAATTTGAATTTGTATGCCCTTAAATCACACAGATATGTCACACAAAATACTTAATAAGTAACATTTCCCACATGTCTACTTTACATCAGCACAATTTTGGAACCAATTTTTTTTTTGTTATGGAGTTATAAGGATTAAAAGTTGACCAGCAATTTCTCATTTTTACATCACCATTTTTTTAGGGACCACATCACATTTGAAGTCACTTTGAGGGGTCTATATGATAGAAAATACCCAAGTGTGACACCATTCTAAAAACTGCACCCTTGAAGGTGCTCAAAACCACATTCAAGAAGTTTATTAACCTTTCAGGTGTTTCACAGGAATTTTTGGAATGTTTAACAAAAAATGACAAATATTTAGAATTGAGAGTCCTCAGTGGTTGATACCTTTTAATGGCTAACTGAAAAGATGGTAACAAATTGCAAGCTTTTGAGACTACACAGGTCTCTTCATCAGGCAAAGACTACAACAAATTCTGAAGAATCACATATTTATGCATAACATAGCATAGAAAAAAAAGGGAGAAACCATGGATAAGACAGGTGAAGCAGAATTACAATGGGTGATATCAGGTCATTGGCTCTTATGGATACGTCAGGCAGACAAGATACCAACTTGTTTAGTTCCTTGTAATAGTCCTGTGTAGGATCCGACTCCAATTATTTGTAGTAGCATGTGTCCATAAGTTGTCTGTTTGCTTCCTTCATATAGTCTGATGTGTTCAAGGATCTTGCCCCTCAGACTATGAGGGGTCATCACAACAGAGACCCTAATGACAGGACAATAAAACAATCCTTATCTAAGAATTGGCCCAATATTTATGGACGTAACTGTTTATCACCCATGGTAATTTTTCTATGCTATGTTGTACATAAATATGTGATTCTTCAGAATTTGTTTTAGTCTTTGCCTGATGAAGAGACCTGTGTAGTCTCGAAAGCTTGCAATTTGTTATCATCTTTTCAGTTAGCCATTAAAAGATATCAACCACTGAGGACTATCAATTCTAAATATTTGTCTATCTACTGGCTAACACGGTACCAAGATATATTTCTTTCCTGTAACAAAAAATGAACATTTAACTTTTCTTCACAAAAAATTTACTTCAGCTCCAATTTCTTTTATTTTACCAAGGGTAACAGGAGAAATTGGACCCCAAAAGTTGTTGTGCAATATGTCCTGAGAACGCCAATACCCCATATGTGTGGGTAAACCACTGTTTGGGCGCATGGCAGAGTTTGTAAGGGAAGGAGCACCATTTGACTTTTCAATGTAAAATTGACTGGAATTGAGGTAGGACGCCATGTCGCATTTGGAGAGCCCCTCGTGTGCCTAAACATAGAAACCCCCCACAATTGACACCATTTTGGAAAGTAGACCCCCCTAAGGAACTTATCTAGATGTGTGGTGAGCACTTTAACCCACCAAGTGCTTCACAGAAGTTTATAATGTAGAGCCGTAAAAATAAAAAATCATATTTTTTCACAAAAATTATATTTTCGCCCCCATGGGTAACAGAAGAAATTGGACCCCAAAAGTTGTGCAATTTGTCCTGAGTATGCTGATATCCCATATGTGGGGGTAAACCACTGTTTGGGTGCATGGCAGAGCTCGGAAGGGAAGGAGCGCCGTTTGACTTTTCAATGCAAAATTGGCTGGAATAAAGATCGGATGCCATGTCGCGTTTGGAGAGCCCCTGATGTGCCTAAATAGTGGAAACCCCCCAATTCTAAAAGAAGCCCTAACCAAAACACACCCCTAACCTTAATCCCAACCTTAACCATAATGCTAACCACACCCCTAACCCGAACACGGCCCTAAATCTAATCTCAACCATGCCCCGAACCCCAACACACCGCTAACCCTAATCCCAACCCTAACCACACCCCTAACTCCAACACACCCTTAAGCCTAATCCCAAGCATAACCCTAACCACACTCCTAACCCTGACACACCCCTAACCCTAATCCCAACCCTAAATGTAATCCAAACCCTATTCCTAACTTTAGCCCCATCCCTAACTTTAGCCCCATCCCTAACTTTAGCCCCAACCCTAACCCTAACTTTAGCCCCAACCTTAACCCTAATGGGAAAATGGAAAAAATACATTTTTTTAATTTTATTATTTTTCCCTAACTAAGGGGTGATGAAGGGGGGTTTGATTTACTATTTATTGTGGGTTTTGTAGCAGATTTTTATGATTGGCAGCTGTCACACACTAAAAGACGCTTTTTATTGCAAAAAATTGTTTTTGCGCTTCCACATTTTGAGAGCTATAATTTTTCCATATTTTGGTCCACAGAGTCATGTGAGGTCTTGTTTTTTATAGAAAAATCAGCCGCACTCTTATGGTATATCTTTGCAAAAATGTGATGTATTTATTCACATGTGTTGAGACAAAAATTACATATAAAATATACACACACATAGCAAGGAGTATAAACGGAGTAGTAACATTTCGACCCTGCCTCGGGTCTTTCTCAAACTGCGTCTTCTAGACAGTGTGCAAAATTAGAAGTGTGGTCCCTTTAAGGGCTCCAATTGTTGTGGTGTCAGGACGTCCTGCTTGTGTGGGCGTGTGTGACACACATTTTTTGCCGGATGAGTTGACGTTTTTATTGGTACCATTTTCGGGCACGTGACATTTTTTGATCGCTTTTTATTCTGATTTTTGTGAGGCAGGATGACAAAAAAACTGTGATTCATGAATCTCTTTTTTTTTGGGGGGGAGGGGCATTTATACCGTTCCACGTTTGGTAAAATTGATAAAGCAGTTTTATTTTTCGGGTCAGTACGATTACAGTGATACCTCATTTATATCATTTTGCAAGCCACCTCCCTGCAGGACCCGGAAGGCCCCCATGGCCATTTTGCATCTGGATCCTGCAGGGATTTGGAGGTAGGAGACCCTTGGAGCAACACGATCACATCGCGTTGCGCCGAAGGTCTCAGGGAAGCACGCAAGGAGCCCCCTCCCTGTGCGATGCTTCCCTATGCCGCCGAAATGCTGCGATCATGTTTGATCGCAGTGTTCTTGGGGTTAATGTGCCAGGAGTGGTCCTTGACCGCTCCTGGCACAGTGACAGATGTCAGCTGCGATAGTCAGCTGACACCCGGCCCCGATGGGCCGCGCTCCCCCCGTGAGCGCGTCTGATCGGTGATGACATACTATACCGTCGGTGGTCAAACGGGCCCATACCATCCCGATGAGATAGTACGTCATATGTCAGAAAGGGGTTAAGAGTTAACTTCTTGCATTGCAATATCTCGTTATTAGGCATGAGCGAATAGCTTCAGATAACTCCTTATCCGAAAAACTATAGCATGTGTCGCGGCTCACCATGCATTTGTTTCAACTGTCACACAGCTGCGACACATGCAGCAGTGGTGCCAAACAGCTGATTATTGGGAGCGCTCCAGGTATCCGGGTTCCTAATGCAGCTATTCGATAAGCGCTATAGTTATTCAGATAAAGAGTTATCTGAAGTTATTCACTCCTCCCTACTTATAATGTCTTCCTTGTCACTGCTGTTCTGAGCGTATGCTACAGAATAATATAGGAACAGGAATGTCTCATGACTGTGTGCATTGTATGAAAGACCAAAAAAGCTACAAGAAAGAAAAGAGAGGAGACTAGCGTGCGCATATAGAGTGACACTGAATGATACGTTAAGGGTAGGGGTGAGAGATTGCTCACTGATGGATTTGTGATTGTCACAACACCAATAAAAGCCTGTGTTGTTAAAATCAGCAACTGCAGTCATGAGAACAGGTAGAAGATCCCCTTCTTCTGCGTACAATGGGTATATGGTGTAGGATATGTGCTTGATGATGACCGCACTGATGTAGATGATAAGAGTTCCACACTCCAAGGTAGATTTAGGTAGCTTTATTTACGCATTTCTGGTTCACAGTGAACCCTTCTTCAAAATAACTACAGACAGTTCTGTAGTTATTTTGAAAAAAGTTTGGTTCGAACCTGAAACACATAAATAAAGCTACTTTCATCTACCTTGGAGTGTGGAACTCTTATCATTTACAGCACAGCAGTGTGGTCATCTTCAAACGCTGATCCTCCACCCAATACCCCCTATAAAAGCTAGTCTCTATTCCCACTGGAGTTTAGCTCAGGGAAGAATGAGAGTTAAAAATTATTCCCAGAAATAGTGCTGTTGGACTGGGCCAAAGTCAAACAGTACTTTTAGCCATCTGCTTGACTTCTCTTACCTTTTATATCCATCAAATATGTAAAAAAAGGTTTGGTTTACAAAATATAGCAAATTTTAATTGCCACGTTTCAGAGTTTACTTGGTCGGTCACAAATAATGCATACAACCCATGCTAACGACAGACACTGGTTCCAATATGAAAAATATAATAAGCAAATTACAGTAATATTACTTACACATTACCATATTGTTGTGTTAAGAACGTAAGAAACATCAGATTTAAATAAATTGTATAAAAAAACTAATTAAATCTACATAGTAAAATTATCACGATGAGTATAAATTGTTGACTGGACCTCAGCTCAGTGAGTGGCAGATTACTGCAATGTTTTGCATTCTAAAGGAGTAAAAAAAGTTGGATTTGCTATACTCCAAGTTGTCAGGCATGCTGGGATTTTTGTTATTCTAACATCCTATTCATATGAAACCTAATCTCAGAAGCATACTGACCCGAGTCTACATATCTGCTCAATACTGTGAGGGTCTATTTGTCAAGGACCATAAAGTGTTGTTGTTGCTGGCATTCAGTGTACACAGAGAAATTCTTTTTTGGTCATGCATCCCATCAATTTATCATGTACACTTCAGTTTTCTCAGCTGGAGCCAACTTGCAACTCGAGGAATAGTTATTTAGCGAGGATGGATGAGCCAAAAAGTAGTTGTATGAAGCATACAGGACATTTTTCAATTGCTTGATCCACGGTGTCACTTTTCATCTAACTTCCCTAGTCAAAGTGTCAGGAAGCCCATTGTTCAGGAAGAAATGACAAGATCAAGGACCACACTGAATGAGGCTTTGGGGTTTCTGGACCAAATTTTCAATGTTAACGGAGAAGCTTCAGTGAGCATAACTGGGAATTGGGGGTAAAGTATATGTTGAAATATTTTGTTGAGACGCAAAACATCTCCAGGGTTTCTTGAGGACAATGTACAGTAGACGAACATCAAGTACAAAGAACACAGTAGATGTACAGGCTTTTAAAACTGTAGAATGAGATGTATAGGAGTAATGTAGACATATGTACTTCATTAATATCTTTTTTTATATATCCTATAAATGTGGACTAAGTCATGTTACATGTGAGGATGTGATAAAGCATTGAAGTTGCATCTGGAAGTCTAGGCTCTGTCTAATGATGGAGTATCCTGGCACACAAGAAATCTTCCAGAAGCATGGCTTTCCAGTAGGTTTCAAGAGGCTTCAGCAGCATCCAGAAAACCTGCCTACTCTTTCAGGAGTCTGGAAGGTCTCAACTTTTCTAGTAGTCTCCTGGACATTTCAGAAGAATTGGCAAGTTTGTACTTGTCTATGACAAACTGTCATTGCTAAAATAGTTTGTACCCCAATTGTTCACCATTTTTGCATAATATACACAAAACCCCACATACCGATTTAATTGGGTGCCACTGGCAAGTGTTGCTTTTAATACATCTTTATGTTCAGGATGTTAATAAGTTCACAATTGGCTTAGGTTTATTTAAAGTGGTTGTATCACCACAAATTTTTACATAAATACAATGCCTACAAGTAGTATTCAACCCCCTGCAGATTTAGCAGGTTTAATAAGATGCAAATAAGTTAGAGCCTTCAAACAAGAGCAGGATTTATAGAGGATGAAGATGGCACACCTAAGGATGAAGCAATACCAGCAAGCAAAAAAGAAAAGGGCACACAGCAACAAGTGACAGCAAAAAGTACAGCCAAGAAGCAACGAAGAGTGGTGGTGGTGGGAGACTCACTACTGAGAGGCACAGAAGCAGCCATCTGCAGACCGGACATAACTGCAAGAGAAGTATGCTGCCTTCCAGGTGCGATGATCAAGGATGTGACCGATAGGATACCAAAGCTCTTCAGCTCCAAGGACGTCCACCCATTTCTTCTGATACATGTTGGCACCAATGACACGGCAAGGAAGGACCTACCGACAATCTGCAAAGACTTTGAAGAGTTGGGGAAGAAAGTAAAGGAACTGGATGCACAGGTAGTTTTTTCTTCTATCCTTCCAGTAGACGGGCATGGCACCAGGAGATGGAACAGGATCCTTGATGCAAACAACTGGCTAAGACGATGGTGCAGACAACAAGGATTCGGATTCCTGGACCACGGTGTGAATTACTAGTACGATGGACTCATCGCCAGAGACGCACTACACCTCAACAAACCTGGGAAACACACATTCGCCAGAGGACTCGCTACACTCATCAGGAGGGCGTTAAACTAGAAGAAGATGGGACGGGAAGAAAAACATTAGACTTGAACAAAGAAGACCCAGGAAAACATACTCAGATGGGAGGTAAGAACATTTCTAAAACAATCCACAGCGAGGAGATTGGAACAAAACAAAATCCTCTAAACTGCATGCTCGCAAACGCCAGAAGCCTGACAAACAAGATGGAAGAACTAGAAGCAGAAATATCTACAGGTAACTTTGACATAGTGGGAATAACCGAGACATGGTTAGATGAAAGCTATGACTGGGCAGTTAACTTACAGGGTTACAGTCTGTTTAGAAAGGATCGTAAAAATCGGAGAGGAGGAGGGGTTTGTCTCTATGTAAAGTCTTGTCTAAAGTCCACTTTAAGGGAGGATATTAGCGAAGGGAATGAGGATGTCGAGTCCATATGGGTCGAAATTCATGGAGGGAAAAATGGTAACAAAATTCTCATTGGGGTCTGTTACAAACCCCCAAATTTAACAGAAACCATGGAAAGTCTACTTCTAAAGCAGATAGATGAAGCTGCAACCCATAATGAGGTCCTGGTTATGGGGGACTTTAACTACCCGGATATTAACTGGGAAACAGAAACCTGTGAAACCCATAAAGGCAACAGGTTTCTGCTAATAACCAAGAAAAATTATCTTTCACAATTGGTGCAGAATCCAACAAGAGGAGCAGCACTTTTAGACCTAATACTATCTAATAGACCTGACAGAATAACAAATCTGCAGGTGGTTGGGCATCTAGGAAATAGCGACCACAATATTGTACAGTTTCACCTGTCTTTCACTAGGGGGACTTGTCAGGGAGTCACAAAAACACTGAACTTTAGGAAGGCAAAGTTTGACCAGCTTAGAGATGCCCTTAATCTGGTAGACTGGGACAATATCCTCAGAAATAAGAATACAGATATTAAATGGAAAATGTTTAAGAACATCCTAAATAGGCAGTGTAAGCGGTTTATACCTTGTGGGAATAAAAGGACTAGAAATAGGAAAAACCCAATGTGGCTAAACAAAGAAGTAAGACAGGCAATTAACAGTAAAAAGAAAGCATTTGCACTACTAAAGCAGGATGGCACCATTGAAGCTCTAAAAAACTATAGGGAGAAAAATACTTTATCTAAAAAACGAATTAAAGCTGCCAAAAAGGAAACAGAGAAGCACATTGCTAAGGAGAGTAAAACTAATCCCAAACTGTTCTTCAACTATATCAATAGTAAAAGAATAAAAACTGAAAATGTAGGCCCCTTAAAAAATAGTGAGGAAAGAATGGTTGTAGATGACGAGGAAAAAGCTAACATATTAAACACCTTCTTCTCCATGGTATTCACGGTGGAAAATGAAATGCTAGGTGAAATCCCAAGAAACAATGAAAACCCTATATTAAGGGTCACCAATCTAACCCAAGAAGAGGTGCGAAACCGGCTAAATAAGATTAAAATAGATAAATCTCCGGGTCCGGATGGCATACACCCACGAGTACTAAGAGAACTAAGTAATGTAATAGATAAACCATTATTTCTTATTTTTAGGGACTCTATAGCGACAGGGTCTGTTCCGCAGGACTGGCGCATAGCAAATGTGGTGCCAATATTCAAAAAGGGCTCTAAAAGTGAACCTGGAAATTATAGGCCAGTAAGTCTAACCTCTATTGTTGGTAAAATATTTGAAGGGTTTCTGAGGGATGTTATTCTGGATTATCTCAATGAGAATAACTGTTTAACTCCATATCAGCATGGGTTTATGAGAAATCGCTCCTGTCAAACCAATCTAATCAGTTTTTATGAAGAGGTAAGCTATAGGCTGGACCACGGTGAGTCATTGGACGTGGTATATCTCGATTTTTCCAAAGCGTTTGATACCGTGCCGCACAAGAGGTTGGTACACAAAATGAGAATGCTTGGCCTGGGGGAAAATGTGTGTAAATGGGTTAGTAACTGGCTTAGTGATAGAAAGCAGAGGGTGGTTATAAATGGTATAGTCTCTAACTGGGTCGCTGTGACCAGTGGGGTACCGCAGGGGTCAGTATTGGGACCTGTTCTCTTCAACATATTCATTAATGATCTGGTAGAAGGTTTACACAGTAAAATATTGATATTTGCAGATGATACAAAACTATGTAAAGCAGTTAATACAAGAGAAGATAGTATTCTGCTACAGATGGATCTGGATAAGTTGGAAACTTGGGCTGAAAGGTGGCAGATGAGGTTTAACAATGATAAATGTAAGGTTATACACATGGGAAGAAGGAATCAATATCACCATTACACACTGAATGGGAAACCACTGGGTAAATCTGACAGGGAGAAGGACTTGGGGATCCTAGTTAATGATAAACTTACCTGTAGCAGCCAGTGCCAGGCAGCAGCTGCCAAGGCAAACAGGATCATGGGGTGCATTAAAAGAGGTCTGGATACACATGATGAGAGCATTATACTGCCTCTGTACAAATCCCTAGTTAGACCGCACATGGAGTACTGTGTCCAGTTTTGGGCACCGGTGCTCAGGAAGGATATAATGGAACTAGAGAGAGTACAAAGGAGGGCAACAAAATTAATAAAGGGGATGGGAGAACTACAATGCCCAGATAGATTAGCGAAATTAGGATTATTTAGTCTAGAAAAAAGACGACTGAGGGGCGATCTAATAACCATGTATAAGTATATAAGGGGACAATACAAATATCTCGCTGAGGATCTGTTTATACCAAGGAAGGTGACGGGCACAAGGGGGCATTCTTTGCGTCTGGAGGAGAGAAGGTTTTTCCACCAACATAGAAGAGGATTCTTTACTGTTAGGGCAGTGAGAATCTGGAATTGCTTGCCTGAGGAGGTGGTGATGGCGAACTCAGTCGAGGGGTTCAAGAGAGGCCTGGATGTCTTCCTGGAGCAGAACAATATTGTATCATACAATTATTAGGTTCTGTAGAAGGACGTAGATCTGGGGATTTATTATGATGGAATATAGGCTGAACTGGATGGACAAATGTCTTTTTTCGGCCTTACTAACTATGTTACTATGTTACTATGTTATTAACAGATGCATAAATCTTACAAACCAAAAAGTTTTGTTGCTCAGTTAAATTTTTATAAATTTTAAACATAAAAGTGTGGGTCAACTATTATTCAACCCCTAGGTTTAATATTTTGTGGAAAAACCTTTGTTTGCAATTACAGCTAATAATCGTCTTTTATTAGACCTGATCAGGGGGGCACAGGTCTCTGGAGTTATCTTGGCCCACTACTCCATGCAGATCTTCTCCAAGTTATCTAGGTTCTTTGGGTGTCTCATGTGGACTTTAATCTTGAGCTCCTTCCACAAGTTTTCAATTGGGTTAAGGTCAGGAGACTGACTAGGCCACTGCAACACCTTGATTTTTTGCCTCTTGAACCAGGCCTTGGTTTTCTTGGCTGTGTGCTTTGGGTCGTTGTCTTGTTGGAAGATGAAATGACAACCCATCTTAAGATCCTTGATGGAGGAGCGGAGGTTCTTGGCCAAAATCTCCAGGTAGGCCGTGCTATCCATCTTCCCATGGATGCCGACCAGATGGCCAGGCCCCTTGGCTGAGAAACAGCCCCACAGCATGATGCTGCCACCAACATGCTTGACTGTAGGGATGGTATTCTTGGGGTCGTATGCAGTGCCATCCAGTCTCCAAACGTCACATGTGTGGTTGGCACCAAAGATCTCGATCTTGGTCTCATCAGACCAGAGAACCTTGAACCAGTCAGTCTCAGAGTCCTCCAAGTGATCATGAGCAAACTGTAGACAAGCCTTGACATGACGCTTTGAAAGTAAAGGTACCTTACGGGCTCATCTGGAACGGAGACCATTGCGGTGGAGTACGTTACTTATGGTATTGACTGAAACCAATGTCCCCACTGCCATGAGATCTTCCCGGAGCTCCTTCCTTGTTGTCCTTGGGTTAGCCTTGACTCTTCGGACAAGCCTGGCCTCGGCACGGGAGGAAACTTTCAAAGGCTGTCCAGGCCGTGGAAGGCTAACAGTAGTTCCATAAGCCTTCCACTTCCGGATGATGCTCCCAACAGTGGAGACAGGTAGGCCCAACTCCTTGGAAAGGGTTTTGTACCCCTTGCCAGCCTTGTGACCCTCCACGATCTTGTCTCTGATGGCCTTGGAATGCTCCTTTGTCTTTCCCATGTTGACCATGTATGAGTGCTGTTCACAAGTTTGGGGAGGGTCTTAAATACTCAGAAAAGGCTGGAAAAAGAGATAATTAATCCAAACATGTGAAGCTCATTGTTCTTTGTGCCTGAACTACTTCTTAATACTTTAGGGGAACCAAACAGAATTCTGGTGGGTTGAGGGGTTGAATAATAAATGACCCTCTGAAAAGACTTTTCACAATTTAAAAAAAAAAAAAAACTAAGAAATAACATTCTTTTTTGCTGCATTGCATTTCCCACTTCCAGGCTGATCTACAGTCCAAATGTCACAATGCCAAGTTAATTCCAAATGTGTAAACCTGCTAAATCTGCAGGGGGTTGAATACTACTTGTAGGCACTGTATCATGGTGTTGTAAAAAGCAAAATAGCAAAAATCAAAAAACTGACCGTCACATCCAAACATGAATAAGGTCTGAACAGGTGCTTACCTAGAGTAACCAACTCAAATATAATCAAATAAGGCAGCACTCTGTAGTGCTATAACATGCAAACATGAAATATGAAAATGAAATTGCATTACTGCACTAGAAATATGAATAATTGAGAAAGCTTAGCGCATAAATTGGCCAATTCATATGGATATTTGCATTAGCCTTCTGACTGAGCACTCCAGCCCTTGGCCTCAGCCATTTTTTTTAATTGCAGCAGGATCCCACCACTGCATACAGATATAGATTTTTGTCTGAAGAGGATTCACATTAGGTTCCCAGAGAGATGCAGACTGTCTTAAAGAGGATTGGCATTAGGTCCTGCCAATGAGAAACGGCTTACCAAGGCTGCCAGGTATACATGAATTGGCCAATTTATGCACTAAGCTTTCTCAATTTTTCATATTTCTAGTACAGCAATACAATTCAATTTTCACATTTCATGTTTGCATGTTATAGCACAGCAGAGTGCTGCCTTATTTTGTTTGATTGTAAAAAAAAAAATAGTGCATTGTTCACGTGACATCAACTGCTTGAAGAAGAAGCAAAGACACCAGCTGGGGACATAGGAAGTACTGTGGTGGAACAGCAGCGTTCCAGTAGGCAAACTTCTGTTTTCTTTTTTGCACTACTCTGGGTACAATATTAACATAAAAATTAGTAGCAGACAACATAAAATGTGCAATAACTGCCCTGGACAGGAGCATATGCATAGAATATATCTATAGAGACAACTAGTCAGTGGGAGGGTCGAAAAACCTCTCTCCCACATATAAAGAAACCAGTGTTATATATGGTATAGGGTAAGAAAGGAAATCTTATAGATTTTTTTACTAGGTCCCAAAATATAACTTTGATCTTGGATATGCTACAAAAAAAGGGTGCTTTACCTGTAACTCACCCTTTAACCTCATTATAAATGCATGTAGGAATACAGAATGTATTCATTTCAGCAATAATAAATTCATCATTATCCAATTCACCTCAACATTACCCTGGCCTTATGAGGACTATAAATTAACTAAAACAACCCCAGCTAGAATGAGTCTAGATTAATGCGTGCAAGAAAAAATAGCTATCGATTACAATGTAACTTGGACTTAAGTAAAGAATAGGATTCCGTGTTTTTTTCATTTTTAACCTAAGTATGCATGCCAATAGATTCTAGGAAATAAGAATATGACAGTTTAATGATTCTGTCTTACTCAATGAAGAACATACGCTATTTATTGTTTGTAAGAGGAGAAATAATCATTTCCCATGAAACGAGATTCACGGAGATACAATAGTTTAGTAATGAATGTAATAAATGTACTGGATATCATTGTCATTTCATGTTTAAGAGCTGCAATATATTCTTATGCCAACAATAAGAAGCATTTATTGGAGAATTCCCACCAGGCGCTTTACTTGTAAGGAAGTATCTGAACTGCAAGTAATAACTTTCCATCATTTCCATCCAATTTAACCATAAACAATTGGCAAAACATAGTCAGCACTTGGAGTTCTAACATTTATTGGAAAATGACACCACGCAATTGTCTTTCAGAACTTCAAAGCCAAGTGAAGCAAAAAACAGAAGTTAATTTGGTGACTCTGGAGAAATTTACAGATATGTTCACTATCAGTGGGACAAATTGTAAATCCATCACTCCCTCATCTTTTTAACTCCTCAATAAGGAGTTATGAAGTATATTAGGTAGAGATTAGTGATGAGCGAGCACTAAATGCTCGGGTACTTGTTACTTGAGTCGAGCAAATCGTAATGCTTGGGTGCTCGACCCAAGTAATGAGTATAATGGAAGTCACCAAGAAACTCAAGCATTTTGTGGGCGGCCACACTCCCTTCCTGGAGGCCTGAAAGGGGATCTAAAAATTACTGAAAACGATGGAAGTAGCGGTAAAATGGCATGGGAACAGCTTTAGAAAGACCTCTTGAAGCATCTCTGAATCTCAGGTCGCTGCTGGGAACAGTATTGTCTTTTACAGTCTGTCAATAAAACATGCAAACCCGCCGTTAATCCCTTAACATCCATTGATGGGCAGAGTCCATCATTGGACGCCTTCCCCTGTTTGGTGCGGGCTACGGCGATGAGTAAGTACCTTTTCCATCACATGACAGCTGATCTGATCAGCTGACATGTGCCCCTAACAGCCATGGATGGAATCGTGATTCACCTGCGGCTGTTAACATGTTAAATGCTGCTGTCAAACTCTGACAGCGGCATTTAACATACAAGCACAGGAAGCGTGTCATTACCTCCTCCCATCAATGCCCGTGTCACATGACCGCGGGTCGCCAATGGGTTGGCATGACAACCCGGGGTCAGCAGGAGACCCCTGTGGTTGTCATAGCTGGATAGTTATGAGTGCCACCCAGCGGTCGGCGCTCATGGCAAGTGGGCATATCTGCTACATAGAGCGGGGCTGCAGCTCTGTTCTATATAGCACAAGTGATATAATGATTGCAGCTTCTAGTCTCCCATGTGGACTATTAAAGCAAGTAAAAAGTAAAAAAATAATTTTTTAGAAACATTAAAAAAAATATATAAAAAAGTTCAAATCACCCTCCTTTAGCACCAGTCAAAATAAAACAACCAAATAAAATCAAATATTCATATATTTGGTATTGACGAGTTCAGAATCACCCAATCTATTAATATAAAAAAGTATTAATCCAGAATTACCTTTTTTTGATTGCTGCAACATTGCAATAAAATGCAACATCAGGCGATCAAAAGCTTGTACACACCAAAGTGGTATCAATAAAAACGTCAGATCGGTGCACAAAAAATAAGCCTGCACTCAGCCCCAGATCCCGAAAAATGGAAACGCTACGGGTCTCGGAAAATGGCAACATTTTATTTATTTTTTTACAAACTTTGGAATTTTTTTCACCACAAGAACCTAGACATGTTTGGTGTCTGTGCACTCGTAATGACCTGGAGAATCATAATGGCAGGTCAGTTTTAGCATTTAAAGAACATGGTTAAAAAAAATCCCCAAAAAATTATGGAATTGCACTTTTTTTTGCAACCACAGTAGCAGATTTGCAACTATTGACAGTGCGGACAGCACTTCTGGGCAGCAACTGGCGGCGTTTTCTAGTACATGATATGGTAAAATCAATTATGCCATTCAAAGTACAACTTGTCCCACAAAATTCAAGCCCTTACATGGCCACATTGGCTGAAAATTAAAAAAGTTATGGCCGTGGGAAGAAGGGGAGTGCAAAAATAGAATTACCCCTGGTCCTTAAAAGCTTTTTTCGGTTTTGCGTTTTCGTTTTTCGCTCCCCTCCTTCCCAGAGCCATAACTTTTTTTTTATTTTTCAATATGGTCATGTGAGTGTGAGGGCTTATTGTTTGGTTTTACCATGTCGTATACTAGAAAACGGGAAAAAAACTCCAAGTGCCGTGAAATTGCAAAAAAAAGTGCAATCCCAAACTTGTTTTTTGTTTGGATTTTTTGCTAGGTTTACTAAATGCTAAAACTGACCTGTCATTATGATTCTCCAGGTCATTGCGAGTTCATAGACATCAAACATGTCTAGGTTCTTTTTTATCTAACTGGTGAAGAAAAATTCCAAACTTTGCTTAAAAAAATGTAAAAAAAATTGCACAATATTCCGTTACCCGTAGCGTCTCCATTTTTCAAGACCTGGGGTTGGGTGAATGCTTATTTTTTGCCTGCCGAGCTGACATTTTAATGATACCATTTTGATGCAGATATGTTCTTTTGATCGCCCGTTATTGCATTTTAATGCAATGTTGCGGCGACCAAAAATGCAAATTCTGGTGTTTTGACTTTTTTCTCGCTACGCCATTTCATTTAGCGATGAGGTTAATCCTTTTTTTATTGATAGAATCTGCGATTCTGAAAGCAATGATTCCAAATATGTGTATGTTTGATATTTTTATTGTTTTATTTTGAATTGGGCGAAAGGGAAATGATTTAAACTTTTATATTTTTTTCATATTTTTAAAACATTTTTCTTTTAATTTTGGCATGCTTCAATAGCCTCCATGGGAGGCTAGAAGTTGCCACAACTCAATCGCCTCTGCTACATAGAGGCAATGTTAATGAAAAAACAGCCGCACTCAAGTAGTTTGATGATTATGCAAAAAATATTATTCCTTTATTTGTGCATACAGACATCACCAGGTGCTTAATGACACATATGGATTGTGCGGACAATAGGATTAATATTTCGACCATGGATGGTCTTTATCAAAACCTCACTGTAAAATAAATACATAATATAAGCGTCCTGTACATATATACATGAACAAAAAACAAAATGAAGCCTTCCATGTAAACACCAAAATTCCCAAGAGAATGTATATACAAAAAGCTATATACAACTTCAGGCCGGCTTCACATGTCTGTGGCTCCGGTACGTGAGGTGACAGTTTCCTCACGTACTGGAGACACTGATTCTCGTAGACACATTAAAATCAATGTGTCTCTGCACATGTCAGCGTGTTTTCATGGACCGTGTGGCCGTTTGGAAAACACGCAGACATGTCAGTGTTCATGGGAGCTCACGTATTACACGGACCCATTAAAGTCAATGGGTCCGTGTAAAACATGTACCGCACATGGATGTTGTCCGTGTGCAGTCCGTGTGCCATGCAGGAGACAGCGCTACAGTAAGCGCTGTCCCTCCAGCGTGGTGCTGAAGCCGCTATTCATTTCTTCTCTCCAGCATCGTTCGCTGGAGAGAAGATATGAAAAATCTTTTTTTTTTTTTTTTTGGGGTGTTTAAAAAAAAGATCCCTGTCCCCAACCCCCTCCCACCCCCTGTGTGCCCCCCCCCCCACTGTTAATAAAATACTTACCCGGCTCCCTCGCTGGTGCTGCTTCTGTCCTCGCCGCAGCTTCTCCTGTATGAGCGGCTCCACCTATGGGAGGTGGAGCCGCATATTCATCACTGTAATAGGCGGCACCACGTGACCTCAGACCTTTGAGAGTGTTCCCCTAACTTCTGCTGCACCTGCTATGTGTCTACCTCATCTCCACGCCTTGGTTATCCAAGGAACTGTGACCTCGGCCACCATCGTCAGATGGGAATTTTTTAAATAATTCTTTAACTAGGGCCTTCTGGTACTGCAACATTTTATTAGACCTCTCCACCACAGGAGGTTGCCAAGCTTCAGAGCTGCCACCACCAGTTTATGGCCATTGTCACACATGTGCATACTTGGTTGAAGGTTCAGGGGTGAGATCCACAGAACAGTCTTGTCTGTTAGACCTTTCAACAACTCCACAGCTGTGTGGGATTTGTCACCTAAGCAGATTAGCCTCACCAGAGCATGTTGCTGCTTGGCCGAGGCAGTGCTACAGTGCTTCCAGCTTTCGACTGATGTTGAAATTGCTGAGATTGACTGTGAGGAGGAGGTGCAGGAACTGCTTTAAAAGTTGGGGGCAACCTTGATTGAACCAGGGCCCGCAATCCTCAGTGTTGGTAGCAGGTTCTCCGTCCCAGGGTCCAACTGGGTCCCGACTTCCACAATGTTCACCCAATGTGCAGTCAGGGAAATGTAGCATCCCTGGCCACAAGCACTTGTCCATGTGTCCGTGGTTAAGTGGACCTTCCCAGTATCGTTGGTCAGGGCACAACTGATGTTATGGGACATGTGATTGTGCAAGGCGTGGTCATCTGGGGACTGCATACCGAGGGATGGCCACCACCATGAGGTTTCAGAAAACTAACATCTCCACAAGTCTAAACTGCAACATTTCCAGGGCAAGAAGTCTGAAAATTTGGCAGATTAGTAATGTGGCCTGTGGGTGGATGCAAATTTACTTTTGCGTTCCAATGACTGGGGTAGGGACAACTAAACGCTGCACTGGGACAAGGATGTGGACATGGTTGTTGATGGTGTTTGCAAGAGTGCAACGACAGTAACAGGGTAGTTGTCATCTTGGCCTACATCATGGACAGGGGATTTGCGGGCACATAGAGCAGGGGAAGAGGCAGTGGTGTCACCTGCAGAAACTGTTTCTAGACCCTGGCATTTGGCTCAAGTAGTTGGGTGCTTTTGCTGCATGCGAAAGAGCATGCTGGTGGTGGTCAGGCTGATAGTTCTGCTGCCCTTGCTGATATTGTCTTGCCAGATGTTCCAAATGGCCTTTTTGGAATAACTGGACTTGATTTAAAAAAGTGCCAAACTCGAGACTAACCCTTGGCTTGGCAACTTCACCTTTGTTGGTGTTCTAGGGAACAGTTGCCCATCTTGTGTCTCTGGCTACCCCACTGCCTCTTCCTGCCTGTCGTTGTGGTGCTACAGATCCCTTCCCCTGTGCACTGCCGTCCTCGCTCTGCATGTCACAATCCTAAGTTGGGTCAGTGACTTGATCATCCACCACGTCATCTTCCACTTGGTCACCCTGGTCCTCCTCCTGACTTACTGATGTAGCAACCCCACTTGTTGGCAATGTGTTTCACTATCATCCACCTCTTGCGACAGTAATTGCATTTTCCCAGGATCACCTTCTTGTGAGCGTGGCGGCTCAAATATTTGAGCATCGCTTACATGTGATCTCTTCATGTCCCGCTTGAAATGGGTAGGGTATGGGGTCAGAATCTATCAGTGGAAATGTGAACAGCTCTTTGGAGTGTCCAAGTGTGGGATCACTTGTTTCCTGGCACTCGGCATGGTGGGATGAAATAGGATCAGGCTGAACATTATGTGGTCCAGAATCACGGCTACGGAGACTGGAAGAAAGGGTGGTGCTAGCAAAGTGACTGGAATCTTTATCTGCTATCCATCCAACAACCTTTTCACACTGATTTGGCTTCAAGAGTGGTGTTCCATGATCCCCAGCAAAGTGAGAAAGGAAGCTATATCAACATAATATATGTGTTTGTTGTGCTACTTTAGCATGCACAGTTTCAACTTACCCACCACCTTGGCCTCTGCGCTCACTATCAGCATCACATTCTCTTCCCTGTCCCTTATGACATGCCTTGTCCTTTTTAAATTATGTATGATATGTTTCTCTTGCGAAAGTGTTGCAGTATTGCAATGGTAGGAAAATTTGCACATTTCAGATAGACTTCTTATACTCCAATATCAATAAAGCGATGCTATTTCTAACCACCTGTTTTTTTGTTTGTTTTGATGCACAATTAGAGCATGATAAATGCCCTATAATAGTTCACTGCTAAAAAAAAATTGCAGTATTACTTTGCAGGAAAATTTGCACACCTCAGATGGACTGGTTACACTGCATGAGCAATATAGCGTTGCTATTGAGATTCAACGAAGTCTGGCTGTATGCTTTTGGTGCACAACTGCCGTGGTAAATATGGTGTATAATATTTCCCTGCTCAGAACAATTTGCAAGAATAAGAGCAAAAATTTAATTAGCCCTGAGAAGGGGTTTTGGTATGAGTTGCAGGCTGTAGCATAAAGGATGTGCAATTCACCTTATCCTGTCCTACACGATACCTTCAGTGCAATCTCTCCCTAACTGCTGCTATCAGCAATATTACTATCAATTATAATTAGCCCTAAGAAGGGCTGTTTTTTTACTACTAAAATTCCTGTGTAAGGCCGGCGTCACACACAGCGTATGAAAATACGGTCCGTATATTACGGCCGTAATACGCTGAAAAGTCCCGAAAATAGTGGTCCGTAGCTCCTCCGTAGGCAGGGTGTGTCAGCGTTTTTTGCGCATGGCATCCTCCGTATGTAATCCGTATGGCATCCGTACTGCGTGGTTTTCTCGCAGGCTTGTAAAACCAACATACCGCTATAGAAGTGATCCATGTGTCCCAAAAAGAAAAAAAAATATATATATACTGTCTATATATATATATATATATATATGTCAGTAGACACATATATGTATATATATTAATATTTTTTCCAGCGCTATACAGCTTGAAAGCCGGTAATTCAATTACCGGCTTTTTCTTTCTCCTTCCTAAAACCCGACATGATTTGAGACCTGGTTTACATACAGTAAACCATGTCTTCTCTCCTTTTTTTTTTTGCAGATTCCACACTACTAATGTCAGTAGTGTGTATCTGCAAAATTTGGCCGTTCTAGCTAGTAAATTAAAGGGTTAAATGGCGGAAAAAATTGGCGTGGGCTCCCGCACAATTTTCTCCGCCAGAGTAGTAAAGCCAGTGACTGAGGGCAGATATTAATAGCCTGGAGAGGGTCCATGGTTATTGGCCCCCCTCTGGCTAAAAACACCTGCCCCCAGCCACCCCAGAAAAGGCACATCTGGAAGATGCACCTATTCTGGCACTTGGCCACTCTCTTCCCATTCCCGTGTAGCGGTGGGATATGGGGTAATGAAGGGTTAATGCCACCTTGCTATTGTAAGGTGACATTAAGCCTAATTAATAATGGACAGGCGTCAATTATGACACCTATCCATTACTAATCCAATTGTAGTAAAGGGTTAAATAAAACACAAACACATTATTTAAAATTATTTTAATGAAATAAAAACAATGGTTGTTGGAGTATTTTATTCTACGCCCAATCCAGTCACTGAAGACCCTCGTTCTGTAAGTAAAAAAACATAATAAACCAACAATATCCTTACCCTCCGCAGATCTGTAATGTCCCAGAACTTCTGCTGAATGTAGAAATACTCAATATGTGCCTGTACAGTACTACTTAGCCACATGCAGAGACTTGGGATGGACGGAGTGCTATTTGCCTCCTGGAGCGCAGATTTTCATAGGCTAGCTTGTGGATTCCAGTTAAAGAGCCCCTGAGTGCTTAAAAAGCAGAGTCCCCCCTCAAGTGACCCCATTTTGGAAATTTATCTACATGTGTAGTGAAGATTTTAACTCTATGGGTGATTTCCAGAAACAAGCAGCAATGGATGTTGCTGAGTGAAAATTGCAAACAGCGTTGTAGTGATCAGTACAATGCAGTCACCAATACATTATGCCCAGCTCATGCTTCTGGACAATCGCACCTGTAAATTAGGCGGGCTCTCCAATAATAATAATAATCTTTGTTTTTATAGCTGCAACATATTCCGCAGCGCTTTACAGTTTGATAGTTACACAACAGTCACAAGTAACAACTTTAACAATAATACAGTAATTAAAGCAAAAATAAAACGACCCTGCTCGTGAGAGCTTACAATCTACAATGAGTGAGGTGGGGAGATACAAAGTACAGGTATGTATTTACAATGATGGTCCAGCCATCTTGAGGGAGTTGGGGAATAGATAGAGATAGTGAATGAGCTACATACACTTACACATAAAATGACTTTGATTAGGGAACATGATAAGCCGCTCTGAACAAATGGGTTTTGAGGGAGCGCCTAAATCTGTACAAATTGTGGCTGGTCCAAATTTCTTGGGGTAGAGCATTCCAGAGGATTGGCACAACACGAAGTCTTGCAGTCAGGAGTGGGAGGTACTGATTAGTGCAGAGGTTAGTCGAAACTCATTTGCAGAAAGCAGCGATTGGCTAGGCTGATAGACAGAAATGAGGGAGGAGATGTAAGAGGGTGTTGCACTGTGGAGAGCTTTGTGGGTGAGAACAAGTACTTTGAATTAGATCCTATAATGCAGCCAGTGTAAAGACTGAAGAAGAGCGGACACATCCGAGTACCGATTAGCCAGATGGACGACCCTCGCTGCTGCATTGAGGATAGACTGGAGAGGGGAAAGTCGAGTGAGGGGGAGGCCAATTAATAGAGCATTGCAGTAGTCCAGGCTGCAGTGTATCAGGGCGACAGTGAGGTTTTTTTTGTTTCCATGGTGAGAAAAGGGCGGATTCTAGAGATGTTCTCTAGGTGTAAGCGGCAATAGCTGGCAAGAGATTGTATATGGGAGGTGAAGGAGAGTTGGTGTCAAACATACCTCCCAGACAGCGCGCCTGCTGCTGGGGTGTTATTATGGTACCATGCACAGAGAGGGAAATGTCAGATTTAGGGAGGTTAGTAGATGGCGGGAGAAGAAGGGGTTTAGTTTTGGAAAGGTTGAGTTTTAGTTAGAGAGCAGACATGATATTGTAGTCTGCAGACAGTCACTGGCGTTCTGTTGTACAGCGGGGGTAAGGTCAGGGGATGACGTGTATAGTTGTGTGTCATCAGCATAAAGATGGTACTGAAAGCCAAATCTGCTGATGGTCTGTCCAATTGGATCCGTGTAGAGAGAGAGAGAGAAGGGGGCCAAGTACTGAGCCCTGAAGTACCCCAACATTGAGAGGAAGAGGAGATGAAGTGGAGCCAGTGAACAAAACACTGAAGGAGCAGTCAGAAAGATAGGAAGAGAACCAGGAGAGAGCAGTGTCCTTAATGCCTAGTGTCTGGAGCCTAGAGAGTAGGAGATGGTGGTTAACAGTGTTGAAAGCTGCAGAAAGGTCATGAAGAATGAGCAGAGTGGTCACTAGTGTTGAGCATTCCAATACTGCAAATATCGGGTATCAGCTGATATTCGCTTTATCAGAATTCCGATACCGAGTTCTGATATTTTTGCGATATCGGAAATTGGAATCGTACGTTCCTATAGTGTAATTATGCAATATAATGAAGTGTGGGCGGTGCGTGGGCGGACACTGTGAGTGTCTGTATGTGCGAGCGGGGTCTGTGCGGGCCTGCCAAGGATGTGTATCTGCCTGCTGGGGCTCTGTGCGGGCCTAACGGGGCTCTCTGGGGTCTGTGCGGCATGCTGGGGCTCTGTGCGGCATGCGGGGTGTCTCTTTGCGGCATGCGGGGTTTCTGTGCAGCGTGCGGGGTGTCTCTGTGCGGCGTGTGGGGTGTCTCTGTGTGGCGTGTGGGGTGTCTCTGTGCAGTGTGCGGGGTCTCTGCGGCGTGTGGGGTGTCTCTGTGTGGCGTGCGGTGTCTCTGCGGCATGCGGGGTGTTTCTGTGCGGCGTGCTGGGTGTCTCTGTGTGGCGTGCGGGCTGTCTCTGTGCGGCATGCGGGGTGTCTCTGTGCAGTGTCTCTGTGCGGCGTGCTGGGGCTCTGTGTGGGCATCGTCCGATGGGACTATAAGTCCCATCGGACGACACCTGCTATACTGACAGTGATTGACACATTAGCCAATGATGGGACAGTAGTAGTCCCATCATCCGGTTAATGTGTTGAATGAAAAAAAAAAA
The DNA here is from genome assembly GCF_032444005.1 of Ranitomeya imitator. Taxonomy (NCBI): domain Eukaryota; kingdom Metazoa; phylum Chordata; class Amphibia; order Anura; family Dendrobatidae; genus Ranitomeya; species Ranitomeya imitator. Next base: position 530,967,967 of record NC_091283.1, read on the forward strand.
TACTCCATACATACTCCATACAGTACATTCATACATTACGTACATGACATACAGTACATTAAACATAGAGTTCATACTCACTATTACTTGTCATTTTGATCCCCGAAGCCAGTGTCAACCTGTAAAAAACATGAAAAAAACAAACAACCAATATACTCCCTGTCCGCAGAAATCCAAGAGTGTCCCACGGCGATCTCTGGTGGAGAGCAGCAGCATCAGAAGATGCGACCGCTCTCCAGGGACCACAGAAACACAATGACGGGAGAAAGGGATTCCTCCACTGCTGTAAAAAAATAGTCCCTAGCCTCACTTATGGCATTTCTTCCAAGTGTGCTCTTTATTCAGCAAAACATACTATGCATAGTATGAACCGGCATACGCAGTGATCTGTGAGGGAGCGGGAGTGAGGAGAGACCGGACGACAGCTGTTTCACGCTACGGCGCTTCTACAGGTCCATGCTGTAGAAGCGCCGTAGCGTGAAACAGCTGTCGTCCGGTCTCTCCTCACTCCCGCTCCCTCACAGATCACTGCGTATGCCGGTTCATACTATGCATAGTATGTTTTGCTGAATAAAGAGGACACTTGGAAGAAGCGCAAGGGTTAGTGCTGCATAGCACCACCCGCAGCTCACAGCAAGGGAGACCTCATCTGTCCTTCTGAAACAGATCGTTTAAGCGAATCTCCAATTGCGCTATAGTGAAGCTATGTGCCGATCATCTTTCTGTTTCTTGGTATAACGAAGTTGTTCACTTATGGCATTGCTGGGTGAGAAATTTTCCCATGCAGCAATTCCCATAAAGTGAGCCTTTGTCCTAAGGTAACCTCCCAGTGATGCATTGCAGGAGCCATTGTCTCCTGTCAGTGTGTCACTGAGGGTCCTATAGAGCAGTGACATCACCCGATGTCACTGTTCTATAGGTGAGATCGTCGTGGGACACTCAATATTAATTGGACTACGGCGGACAGGTAGTATTCGGTATTATTTTACGTTTTTTGCAGGTGCAGAAGTATGGTAAGTATGGTTAAATGAAGAATATTAAAATACTTTTTTCCTAATGTGTGCGTGTTTTATTAACCCTTTCTTACTATTAGATTAATAATGGATAGGCGTCTTATTGACGCCTCTCCGTTATTAACCCGGCTTAATGTCACCTTACAATAGCAAGATGACATTAACCCCTTATTACCCCATATCCCACCGCTACACGGGAGTGGGAAGAGAGGGGAGTGCCAGAATTGGCGCATCTTACAGATGCGCTATTTCTGGGGTGGCTGTGGACTGGTATTTGTAGCCAGGTGGGGGCAATATCCATGGCCCCTCTCTAGGCTATGAATATCAGCCCGCAGCTGTCTGCGTAGCCTTTCTGGCTATAAAATATGGTGGGACCCCATGTCATTTTTTGAGGGGTCTCCTTATTTTAATAGCCAGTAAAGGATACGCAGACAGCTGTGGGCTGATATAGCAGGCTACAAATATTGGCCACCGGCCGTCGGCTTTCCCCCTCTGGCGCAGAAAATTGCGCGGGAGCCCACGCGTTTTTTTTTTTAAAAATTCATTGCTCATTAAGGCCTCTTTCACTCTTGCGTCGGTACGGGTCCATCGCTATGCGTCGGGCCGACGTATCGACGCACGTTGTGAAACTTGTGCACGACGTGGGCAGCGGATGCAGTTTTTCAACGCATCCGCTGCCCATTCTGAAGTACGGGGAGGAGAGGGCGGAGTTTCTGCCGCGCATGCGTGGTAGAAAATGGTGGGCACGACGGCCAAAAAAAGTTCACTTGAACGTTTTTTCGTGCCGATGGTCCGCCAAAACACGACGGATCCATTGCACGACGGACGTGACATGTGGCCATCCGTCGAGATCCGTCGCTAATACAAGTCTATGGGTAAAAAATGCATCCTGTGAGCACATTTGCAGGATCTGGTTTTTTCCACCGGATCGCTTTTTTTCCGCCGGATCCGTTTTTTTCCACCGGATCCGTTTTTTTCCCGCCGGATCTGTTTTTTTCTGCCGGATCGTTTTTCTGCCGGATCCCCTGGCTGCCTTGTATATCATGTGTATTAATATGCTGAGACTGTACATTGCTGATACGGTGATCCGTCTTCAGTCTGGTGCCTAGGGAAGGAAAAGACTTCTCTCTATTGTGTTTTGTGACATTAATACTGTCCTTTACATCTGCTATTTATGGATGTTATGTCACACCACCTATCATTTACTCTGGCACTATTGGCACATGCTGCCTCAGGCTGTTCTAAGAGGGTCTGTCATTAACAGTCTGCTGACATGTATTGAACCAGGCTATTCTGAGGTTATTTTACCTACCCCTGTTATCAATGCTATTGTGCTTTAGTCTGTAACCTCTTGTAGTGCTGGCTGTATTTGTCTATTCAATGGTTTTTTTAGCCAGCACACTATGAGTTTAGCTCTTATGTGACAGGATTATTGTTTGCATGCAGCACACACAAGAAGCTCTGTTGCAGGTTGTTATATATTTTTGGGGTTATTCATTATTTGTTTTTTTTACTTTTTTGTGCACCTTAGCCTATTTTTCCAGACCTTCCTTCATCTCTTTGACTAGCTCATTGTTTTCCCACCTGTAGCTCGCTAGATATTTAACAGGGCGAGTTGGGGTCAGCCGCCGTTGAGTGGGGGCGCCAAATCGATCTGTTAGGGTGCCAACCTCTACTGGTAGGTAGGGATAGCAGCTAAGTGTAGGGTTATCTGATAGGATAGGTGCACAATTGGATCCTGTTTTTTCATATTTATTTCTGTGTCTCACTGGGAACTGGTATTTTTAATATATATATATATAATAAAATCTATGTTTTAAGGGATTACATGTTACACAACTTATTATTTTCCCTAGGTTACATATACTTTTTTTCTTTATACATCACTGAGAGGTTACCTTAGGACAAAGGCTCACTTTATGGCAATTGCTGCGTGGGAAAATTTCTCACCCAGCAATACCATGAGTGAGGCTAGGGACTATTTTTTACAGCAGCGGAGGAATCCCTTCCTCCCGTCATTGTGTTTCTGTGGTCCCTGGAGAGCGGTCGCAACAGCTGTTGCTGCTGTTCTCCACGGGAGATCGTCGTGGGGCACTCATGGATTTCTGCGGACAGGGAGTATATTGGTTGTTTGTTTTTTTCATCTTTTTTACAGGTTGACACTGGCTTTGGGGATCAAAATGACAAGTAATGGTGAGTATGAACTCTATGTTTAATGTACTGTATGTCTATATGTATGTACTGTATGGAGTATGTATGGAGTATTTTTTTTTTTCATTCAACACATTAGCCGGATAATGGGACTACTACTGTCCCATCATTGGCTAATGTGTCAATCACTGTCAGTGTAGCAGGCATTGTCCGATGGGACTTGTAGTCCCATCGGACGATGCCCGCACAGAGACCTCGCACACCGCACAGAGACACCCCGCACAGAGACCCCACTCGCCGCACAGAGACAGCCCCGCACAGAGACCCTGCACACTGCACAGAGACCCCACATGCTGCACAGAGACCCCACACGCCGCACAGAGACCCCGCACACCGCACAAAGACCCCGCACGCCGCACAGAGACACCCCGCACACGGCACAGAGACCCTGCATACTGCACAGAGACCCCGCACGCCGCACAGAGACACCCCGCATGCCGCACAGAGACGTCGCACAGAGCCCCAGCATGCCGCACAGACCCCAGAGAGCACTGGTAGGCCCGCACAGAGCCCCAGCAGGCAGGTACACATCCCTGGCAGGCCCGCACAGACCCCACCCGCACATATAGACACTCAGTGTCTACCCACGCACCGCCCACGCACCGCCCACACTCTTCCCCCCTCCGGAAGAGGAGGTAGAAAGACAGAATGAGCTTATTTACGTTCCGATATTTGTGTCCCATTGACTTGCATTGGTATCGGGTATCGGTATCAGCGATATCTGATATTTTTTGGATATCGGCCGATCCAATCCGATACCGATACTTCTGGATATCGGAAAGTATCGCTCAGCACTAGTGGTCACCATTACATTATGCTGTCAGAACGTAATTGGTCACTTTGATGAGTGCAATTTCTGTCAAATGTAGCGAGCGGAAGCTGGAGTGTGAAGGGTCTAGGAGGGAATGAGTGGAGAGCTAATGGGTAAGGCGGGAGTCGACCTGGCACTCCAAGAGTTTAGAGATGAAGGGGAGATTGGAGACTGGTCTGTAGTTGTTTGTGCAGGATGGGTTGACAGTGAGTTTCTTTAATAATGGAGTAATGATAGAGTGTTTGAAGGAGGAGGGGAACATGCCCAAGGAGAAGGAGAGATTAAAGATTGTAGGTAGGTGAGTTGTGATGACTGGAGAGAGAGACTGAAGGAGGAGATGTGAGGGAATGGGGTTAATAGAGCATGTAGTTGGATGAAAAGAAGAGAGGAGCCTGGAGACGACTTCTTCTGTGACGGGATCAAATGTGGAGAGTAAGCCATGGGATATGCAGAGAGGGATGGGAGTCATGGCACCTGTTGGCTGGGAGCAGATTTCCTGACGTATATTCTCTATTTTCCTTTTAAAGTGTGAGGCCAGGTCATTAGCACAAATGTCTGTGATAGGGGCTTGTGTTTTCGGCCTGAGGAGGGAGTGAAAGGTGTCAAAAAGTTTCTTGGTGTTGTTGGATAGAGAGGAGATCAGGGTGGTGTACTAGGACTGTTTGGTGAGGTGAAGGGCAGAGTTATAGGTCCTTAACAAAAATTTGAAGTGGATCACTCCTTGAGCATCTCTGGAGAAATAGAGTTTGCGATGTGAGCCAGGGCTGTTTTACTCTATGCTTAGAGGTTCTGAGGGTGGGGGGAGCTACTTTGTCAAGGGTGCTTCTGAGAATGTCATTGTAGTGATGTACAGCCAGGTCAGGACAGGAAAAAGAAGATATTGGGGACAGTGATGATTGTAGGGAGTCTGGATGTGTATGAGGGTTAATGGCTTATAGATTTCTGAATGTGTGGAAGGTAGGAGTGTCCTGGAGTGGGCAAGGATTTCTGAGCATGAAGGAGAGAAGGTTGTGGTCAGAGAGGGGAAGCAGTGTGTTATCTAGGTAGGAGATTGAACAGAGCCGGACAAAGACCAGGTCAAGGATGTTACCGTCTTTGTGTGTTTCAGAGGATAAGAGCTGTGAGAGGCCGAGAGATTTGGTTAGTGATAGAAGCTGGGATGCAGATGTGGAAGTGGGGCTGTTAATGGGGATGTTGAAGTTTCCCAAGATAAGGGTTGGGAGTTCTGAGGATATGAAGTGTGGCAGAAAGGCAGTGAAATGGTCAAGGAAGTGGGTGGGTGAGCCTGGGGGCCGGTATATGGCTGTTACTCTGAGGGAGAGTAGACGGAAGAACCTGATGGTGTGGACCTCAAAAGAAGGGAATGTGAATGATGGAACTGGGGGGATGACCTGGAAAGTGCATTGTGGGGACAGGAGTATGCCGACTGCACCACCAAGTCTGTTTGTGGGTCTCGGGGAATGAGAAAATTGTAAGCCACCATGGGGAATGACAGCAGGGGAGACAGTGTCAGAATCCTGAATCCAGGTTTCAGTGAGGGCCAACAGATTGAGAGAGTTTTTCAGAAAGTAATTGTGCAGGAAAGGAAGTTTGTTACATAGAGACCGTGGATTCCAGAAGGCACAATTAAAAGAAGGAGATAAAGGAGTGCAACTAATATTAATAAGGTTAGTAAGTTTTCCATGAGAGGTAGGGTAGGGATTGAGGTTAGGGGATGGTGGACCAGGGTTGGGGGAGATGTCCCCTGAAATCAGTAGGAGTAGGAAGATAAAGAGCAAGTAGTTATTGGAATTGTCAGAAGTTTTTTGTGCGATGTGTTTGGGCAAGATGGGCTGAGGTTTTTCAGGAAGTTGAGAAGTGCATGGGAGCTATACATGGGAGAGGGAAGTAGAGAGGGGCTGATGTGTATGAGTCGTGATGGAGGGGGATGGTGTGTTGAAAGTGGATGACAAGGGAACACAGGAGGATTGAAATAAAGCACATGGCTAAAAGGGAGAGCAGAGTGTGGGTTACCTGTCTCCTGCTCTGACTAACTGCCATGGATTAACTGCTTCTTCTAGATGCTTAGCTACTGGGATGCTTTGCTGAGGGGATGCGCGCATGCACCTCACATGGGAACCTTTCACTATAATGAGGCAGCAGCTTTACTCTGGACTCTGTCTGGCCTCTGTTCAGCGGTGTCCCTTTCAGAAGTGAGCAAAACTGTGGCCGACAGCACTTTTATGCAATCCTAAAAAGACGGACACCGCCCAATCACAGGTCAGACGACATCCACAGTTCCTCCATCTGTCTCATTATAGGCAATCTCCTGCTGGGGTTCTGTCTGAATCATGAATTTCAGAGATTTACACTGAAACCTTGATGCAAGCGCTCAGCGCAAAGCACAGGATAAATGTGCTCCAAGCCTTACTGCGATCTTTGGGAGACATAATGAAAACAATCAACAACATGTAAAGAATTGGTTTTATTTACTTTTTATGCCGCTCCTCGTGTGGTGTAAGTGATTAGGCGACTTTATTGTTCGGGTTGGGGCGATTACAGTGATATTAGATTTATATTGGGTTTTTATGTTTGGCTGCTGTCACACACTAAAAGACGCTTTTTACTGCGAAAGCTAGTTTTTGCATCACCACGTTTTGACAGCTATAATTTTTGCACATTTCAGCCGACAGAGTCATGTGAGGGCTTGTTTTCTGTGGGACGAGCTGATGTTTATATTGGTACCATTTTCGGGCACAAGACATTTTTTGATCAATTGCTATTCTGATTTTTGGGAGATGGAATGAACAAAAGCTAGCAATTTAGGAATTGCTTTTTTTTTATATACCATTCTACGCGTGATAAAATTGGTAGGGCAGCTTTATTCTTCAGGTCAGTACGATTAGAGAGATACCTCATTTATATTTTTTTATGTTTTGGCGCTTAAAGGGAACCTGTCACCTGAATTTGGCGGGACCGGTTTTGGGTCATATGGGCGGAGTTTTCGGGTGTTTGATTCACCCTTTCCTTACCCGCTGGCTGCATGCTGGCCGAAATATTGGATTGAAGTTCATTCTCTGTCCTCCGTAGTACACGCCTGCACAAGGCAATCTTGCCTTGCGCAGGCGTGTACTACGGAGGACAGAGAATGAACTTCAATCCAATATTGCAGCCAGCATGCAGGCAGCGGGTAAGGAAAGGGTGAATCAAACACCTGAAAACTCCGCCCATATGACCCAAAACCGGTCCCGCCAAATTCAGGTGACAGGTTCTCTTTAACAATAAAAGCTATTTTATAGAAAAAATATCTTTGCATTGCTTTATTCTGAGAGCTATAGCTTTTTTATTTTTCTGCTGATGTAGCTGTTTGGCTTGCTTATTGCGGGACATGGTGATGTTTTCAGCGGTACCATTTTTATTTACATTCATATTTTTTATCACGTTTTATTGCACTTTTTGTTCGGCGGTATGATGATAATGCATCTTTTTCAATTTTATTTTTTTACGTTGTTCACTGAAGGGTTTACCTAGTGGGACAGTTTTATTTAACAGGTCGTTACAGAAGCGGCGATACCTATTATATATAATTTTATTGTTTATTTTTTCATTTACATGAATAAATCTATTTATTTGAAAAATATTTTTTTTTTATTTTTTTATTTTGGGATTAAAAAAAAAATATTTTTACACTTTTTAATATTTTTTTTAACTTTTTACATTGTCCCATCACTGTAAAGTGTCAGATCGCAGATCTGATACTCTGTAATGCTTTTACACTGCAGAGTATCACATCAAGATCTGATAGGCAGGGAAAGAGGCATGTCAGCATCTGCTCTCAGCATGTGCTCATAAACCACCTACCCTGCAGAACTTGGAAGGACTCCGGACATCTTGCGTTGTCCTGATGGAAGCGCGCATGGAATGACTTCCCTGCGTGATGCTCCTCTATGCTGCTGTCACTACTGACAGCGGCATCAGAGGGGTTAAATGCCTGCAATCGGTGCTAGCACTGATCGCGGGCATTGCTGCGGGGTGTCAGCTCTCACACAGAGCTGACACCCACACGCGATCACCATGACGCTCAGTGTGAGGCCACGCAATCGTGCAGTTGTACCACAATCCCTCTCACCTGATCCTTTACTCAGTCCTATAAATTTAGTAGCATCTTAAAGTAGCACACGTGTGGGGTCAGGCATGCGCATCCCTGCAGCAAAGCATCACGCAGCTAAGTGTAGAGATGCCGCAGTTATTTCATCGACAGTTACTCACGCAGGAGTCAGTACCCCACTCTATGGATCTGTCTCTTTTGGGTATGTCTGCTGAATAAGCACTTCTAATTACTTGAATCTAGCTTTTCTATTACCCCATCTTACTCCTTCATCATGTTTACCTATGCCCTTACAGTTTGCTCCACTAATCGTCTCTCTCCTTCGCTATCCATAAACCCCTGCACCCTTTAACCAAATAATCATCTCCACTGCACTCCTACCTCCCCATCTGTCCTCCTCTGCTGACCTGCTTCTCAACCTCAAATCTGTCCTAATAAAACATAAAACAAGCTGTTTACTCTCCTTCTCCCACCTGCTCTCCCTTTTTATGCTTCTCCCCACTGCTGGCGACATATTTCCCAACCCTGGACCCCCACAGCTCATGCCTCCCATTACTACCCCCTCCTACCGCTCCCTATCTAATATGAACTACCGCAATCTTTCCAACATAAAATCCGTGCCCCTGACACCCACCCCCCTGCTCCCTCTCTCTGGAGCACTCTGGAATTCCCGCTCAATCTGCAATAAGCTACATGTGATTCATGACCTTTTCTTTCTCACAAGCTTGCCTTCCTTGGCCTCACAGAAACATGGCTAACACCCTCTGACACCATCTCCCCTGCTGCGCTGTGTTATGGCGGATTCCACTTCACCCACACCCCTCGTCCCTCGTCCCGGCAACAGACATGGTGGAGGAGTGGGTCTTCTCCTTTCTTCTAACTGCACCTTTAACCCAAACCCACCTCTACCCTCATTTATCCTCCCCTCTTTTGAAGTCTACTCTGTCCGCATCTACTCTCCCTCCAACCTCCAAGTGGCCATCATATACCGACCTCCAGGCCCTGCCACTGCCTTTATTGGACAATTCTCCACCTGGCTTCTTCACTTTCTCTCTATTGACATTCCCACCATCATCATGGGTGACATCAACATCCCTACTGATTCCACTCTGTCATCAGCCTCCAAACTTCTGTCCCTTACATCATTTGGACTTACTCAATGGTCCTCCGCAGCCACCCACACAGACGGACATACCCTAGACCTGGTCTTCACCCGTCTCTGCTCTCTATCTAACTTCACCACCTCCCTTCTCCCTCTATCCGACCACCATCTGCTCACTTTCTCATCCCCGTTCTCCTCACCAGTCACCCATGTCCAGCAACTTGCGCACCCCCGCAGAAACCTTGCTCACCTAGACTCCCACGTGCTCTCTGACTCTACCCTACCACTGGCATTCATATCTTCACTTCATGACACAGACAGTGCCACTGCTTTCTACAATGCCACTCTCGCATCAGCTATTGACACGGTCACCCCTCTCGATCATGGCGCAGTGTGACGTATCAATAGACAACCCTGGCACAATAACACCACTAAAAAGCTCCGGCAACTGTCCAGGGTTGCAGGGCGGCATTGGAAGAAAACACATCCGCAAGACGACTTCACTGCATTCAAACAGGCAACACTCGCTTTTAAATCTGCTCTCACCTCTTCTAAACAGGCCTACTTCAAAACCCTTGTATCTTCCCTATCATACAACCCCAAACAGTTATTCAAAACCTTTAACTCCCTCCTCTGCCCCCACTGCCCCCTCCAGCCTCCCTCATCTCTGCTGAGGACTTTGCAACACACTTTAAAAATAAGATCGACCAAACAAAGCAAGTCTTCATTGTTCAACCACCACAACCCCTTTGTATACCAGACCAATGCCCAAACCCCATAACCTCCCTCTTTTCTCTCCAAATCGCACCTCACCACCTGTGCGCTTGACCCCATCCCATCCCACCTCCTCCCCAACCTCACCACTACACTTATCCCATCCCTAACCCACCTCTTCAACCTATCACTAACTTCTGGCACCTTTCCTTCTGTTTTCAAAAATGCCACAATCATGCCTATCCTTAAAAAGCCAACCCTCGACCAAACAGCTATGTCCATCTATCGCCCAATATCGCTGCTTCCATTCGCTTCCAAAATCCTGGAGCAGCACGTCAACGCTGAGCTTTCCTCCCACCTCTCATCTAACTTGCTATTTGACAATCTACAATCTGGTTTCTGCCCCATCACTCAACTGAGACAGCCTTGACCAAAATCACTAATGACCTAGTTATAGCCAAAGCTAACGGACAGTACTCTGTACTCCTCCTTCTAGACCTGTCCCCTGCTTTTGACACAATTGACATTGCCTCCTACTACAGAACCTCTCCTCCTTTGGCATCAAAGATCTCGCCCTATTCTGGATCTCCTCATACATTAACAACCGCACATTCAGCATCTCCCACTCCCACACTGCCTCCTCATCCCAACCTCTCTCTGTTGGAGTCCCTCAAGGCTCTGTTCTAGGACCCCTACTCTTCTCAATCTATACACTTGGCTTGGGACAACTCATAAAGTCCCATGGATTCCAGTACCACCTTTATGCTGATGACACTCAGATCTACCTTTCTGGCCTAGACATCACCTCTCTGCTGTCCAGAATCCCGGAGTGTCTATCAGCCATATTCTCCTTCTTCTCCTCTCGCTTCCTTAAACTCAATGTGGACAAATCTGAACTCACCATCTTTTCTCCAACGCATAGATCTTCCATACCTGACCTATCTATCTATCTATCTATCTATCTATCTATCTATCTATCTATCTATCTATCTATCTATCACAATTAACTACATCACGCTTTCCCGTACCGTAAGTCCGCTGCCTTGGAGTAACCCTTGACTCTGCCCTGTCCTTCAAACTGCACATCCAAGCTCTTTCCACCTCCTGTCGTCTCCAGCTCAAAAATATCTCCAGAATCCGTCCTTTCCTCAACCGTCAATCTACTAAAATGATTGTGCATACCCTCATCTCCCGCCTTCACTACTGCAACATCCTTTTCTGTGGCCTCCCTGCTAACACCCTTGCACCTCTCCAGTCCATCCTTAACTCTGCTGCCTAACTAATTCATCTCTCTCCTCACTACTCCTCCGCTTCCCCCCTCTGCAAATTTCTTCACTGGCTCCCATTCCCTCAGCGTATCCAGTTCAAATTACTAATACTGACCCACAAAGCCATCCATAACTTGTCTCCTCCATATATCTCTGAACAAATCCCCTGATATCTTCCCTCACATAATCTCCAGTCCTCCCAAGATCTCCTTCTCTCCTCCACACTTATCCGCTCCTCACCCAACCCAACCGCCTCCAAGACTTTTCCAGAATATCCCCCATCCTCTGGAATTCTTTGCCCCAACACATCCGACTATCAACCACATTCGGATCCTTCAGATGGAACCTGAAAACCCACCTCTTCAGGAAAGCCTACAGCCTGCACTGACCCTGCTGCCTTCTCATCACTACCGAAGCTACCGCCTCACCAACACCGGAGCTCCTACAACCCTCAACCTATTGTCTCCATCCCCACCATCCTATAGAATGAAAGCCCGCAAGGGCGGGTTTGTCCCCCTCTGTATCAGTCTGTAATTGTTAGTTTGCTTACTGTAAGTGATGCCTGTAATTTGTATGTAACCACTTCTCATGTACAGCACCATGGAATCAATGGTGCTATATAAATGAAAAATAATAATAGTACTGTTTGCAGGAACGCAGCTCACGCAAAGCAGTATATGTACGGCATCGGGAAAGGGTTATACAGCAGTCCCATATGATTTTAAGACTACTCCACAACTTTCACATTAAGACAAAAATGCTTTATTTGGCTCCACAGCCTTGAATATTTGCTGAATACAGTTGCTTTAGTAAAATGTTGTAAATGCAAAGATACGTTGTACAGTGTAAGTTGTAGACTACCCAGGGATATAACATCTTATAAATCTATGAGCAGTACCTAAGCTGCGTCAACCATCAGCCTGAATCAACATATCTATAAACTCACCTATTCATATTATTAGCTTCCAATCCTGTAAGAGTCACAAATATAAACAGTAAGGGAAAACATACCGATACCTTACTTCCTACCTGACAGCTAGTGAAAAGGAAAGTGTAGAATGTTCTTAATGGGAAACTACATCAATGAATAGTTCATCAACTTTTTTAGGTTCGTGGATTACTGTAGTTTGTTTCATTTTCTGATCATTTTTGAAAAAAAAAATTATCAGAATATGGTGTAAAAATTGTTTCCAAATACATTACTTTTATGTAGTGGCATACAAAACAGAGGGAGGGCCTTAAAGATACAATATGAAAGATTAAAACGACCTATGTTATTGTTCTGGGTTTTTACCACCCAGGACAGAAACAGAAGAATTGTTTAAGTTTCCATATAATTTCTATGTAGAAGTGGCATACGTTTCCACTTACACCACTTTTCCATGACCCTTTGGCAAATTCCCAACACCCTTGTTTGCCTAGAATGGAAGGGGTTTCAGCTCTTTAGTAGCCGCTTGGATATACACACAGGCACAGGGTTTTTATATCAAAACGGAATACATTTTATTGTCCTTCATAAACTTTACAGCTCCAAAATGAAACAACCTTTCTTCAGCACAAATAAATAACAAAACAGTTCTCTCTTTGGGTAAGGCAAAGTAAATCAAATGGTTTCATCTGCTTGGTATTACAGGAACCTCTTTGGCTGCAGTACAGACTTTCCACCAGTTCGGTCTTTCTCCGGGCTCGGCAGACCACTCCTACCGGAGCTAGGCAAGCTACATTTTAATAGGCCATTAAGTCCGGGACTGGAGTACGGGAGCAACCTTTCCCGCCCTGGCTGTTTTGGTCACTCCAAAATCCCGGACCCAAAGTCCAATCAAAATAAAAACAAATCTTTCTCCGTATCACATACCTACCATTTTGGACTTTATCTCCTGCTTTCTTACAACAGATAAAGACGGTATATCATAACTCATTCATGAAACTACCCAGTTTATCATCAGTTTACCTATAAGTATAGGTAAATTTGTTAATGAAGAAAAAATAATATTTGCAAATTGCTCATCAGTGGTCCCTGAAGTCAATTATAGCTGGTATTTCAGTCCAATACTGTTAATGACCCAGTGGTTTCCATGAACTGCTAATAGTGACAGACCATGTTGTGAGCCGAAGGACCTGTTACTCGGCATTATTGTAACGTGACATCACTGTGGGTATTATCTGTGTACTGTGACATCACTGTGGGCATTTTTTTAACGTGATATCACTGTGAGCATTATTGTAATTTGACATCACTGTGGGCATTTTCCATGTACTGTGACATCACTGTGGGCATTATTGCAACGTGACATCACTGTGAGCATAATTGTAACGTGACATCACTGTGGGCATTATAGCAACATGACATCACTGTGTGCATTATTGTAACATGATATCACTGTGAGCATTATTGTAACATAACATTACTGTGGGCATTATTGTAACATGACATCACTGTGGGCATTATTGTAATATGACATCACTGTGGGCATTATTGTAATGTGACATCACTGTGGGCATTTTTGTAACACGACATCACTGTGGGCATTATTGTAATGTGATTTCACTGTGGGCATTATTGTAATGTGACATCACTGTGCATTATTGTAATTTGACATAAATGTGAGCATTATCCGTGCACTGTGACATCACTGTGGACATTATTGTAATATTACATGACTGCGGGCATTATCTGTGTACTGTGACATCACAGTGGGCATTTTTTAACATGATATCACTGTAAGCATTATTGTAACGTGACATCACTGTGTGCATTATTGTAATTTGACATCACTGTGGGTATTAACCGTGTACTGTGACATCACTGTGGACATTATTGTAGTGTTACATCACTGTGGGCATTGTCCGTGTACAGTGACATCACTGTGGGCATTATTGTTACGTGAAATCACTGTGTGCATAATTGTAACGTGACATCACTGTGGGCATTATCCGTGTACTGTGACATTGCTTTGCAATATTTCTGTGTATTAGAAATACATAAATTATGCATATTGGAGAAAAAAATAATCATAAAATGCTATATCATTGTTATTGTGAACAGTTGAGTTTTTCTGTTTATGGCTGGAGTCAGACTAGCGTATGTCATCCGATGCGAGAGCACTGGATGCGATATCCTAATAAGCCTTGGCTCCAGTTCTGCTGCGAGTGGGAGCTGAGTGTCAGTGCTCTGTACTCTGATCCTCTCTCATGAGGATCGGAGCACAGCTGCGGAGGAGATGAAAAAAGTAATTTCTCCATCTCCTCTGCTACTGGCATCGGCGGGAATTACACTGTACTCGGGAGATATGACATGTTTCACTTGCATCCATAGACTTGTGTGGGTGCAGGTGAGCAGAGTCTCGCTGCCAATCAAAGCTTGCTGCAATTGTTCTCACATGTCGAATCGGCATAAATCATCGCAGATCTGAACTGCCCCATAGAATAACACTGTGTAGTGACCCAGTCGAGAGTGTGTGCTTCCTTTTAAGTAATCCTGCATTGTGAGTAGTTTCTGTATACTACAGCTCACTCTCTAACTGACCCTCTACATTATCTCCTGCATTTGTGAGCTGTAATTCTCCATTTCTAGTCACCTCCATTTTGGATGCAATGCATTTTTCATTTGCTGTATTCTGGCGTCATCTAATGGTGAAAGTGTACAATGACTCATAATTAGTGTTGAGCGATACCTTCCGATATCGGAAAGTATCGGTATCGGTTTGGATCGGCCGATATTCAAAAAATATCGGTATCGCCGATACCGATACCCGATCCCAATGCAAGTCAATGGGACCAAAATATCGGAATTAAAATAAACCCTTTCTTTCCTTGTAGGTTCATTCTACATGAAGGAAAACAACTAAGAATAATGTAGGATGTATTTGGGGAGGTGGCGGAGACATTAAAGGCAATGAGGATTAGTCCAATCAAATAGAATAGCATGATTTT
This sequence comes from Ranitomeya imitator, assembly GCF_032444005.1. Taxonomy (NCBI): domain Eukaryota; kingdom Metazoa; phylum Chordata; class Amphibia; order Anura; family Dendrobatidae; genus Ranitomeya; species Ranitomeya imitator. Next base: position 530,983,106 of record NC_091283.1, read on the forward strand.
TTTTTTTTTTAAAGACGTTCGGATTGAAAAAGATATTGACTATGTAAATTTTTTTTATTTTGTCAGATATTGATGTTTCACTATTCCACGACCTTCCCCTTCTTTTTTTTCCTTTTCCCACACTTTCATCTTCATCATCATCAGCATCTTTGACATCAACTTCTTCACCTTATTCATCTTCTTCTTCATCTTCTACCTATATTTTTTTTTTATTACATTCTTCATATTCATTTTCTTCAACTATTATTATTCTTCCTATTCTACATATTCTTTTTATTCCACTGTTATTATTCTTCCTATTCTACTTCTTCATCATATTCTCATTTGTGACAGACATTCCCGTAGTTGTTATCTATAAAAGTTGGAAGATTACACCTTCCGTTCTGCCAGTCACAAAAGTTACATTTGTCCGCGTTCAGTTTGGCCTGCAGCATCAGGCTTTATCCAGGGGCACCACGAGGAGGAACGGACTCACCCCCATACACTGCTTAGTCTTCTTCTGCATATAATTTAGATAATATCTTTTGCTCTGATATTAAGTCTTATGCTTAATGTTCTTCTGCTCTTTGTTCTGCAGCCTCTTGTTCTTCTGCTTCTCGGTCTTCCATGTTGTCGTCTCCAGGGTCGTCGTCTCCAGTGTCGTCATCTCCGCTGTCGTCGTCTCAGCCGTCGTCGTCTCCGCCGTCGTCGTCTCCGCCGTCGTCGTCGTCGTCATCGGGGTGGTCTTCCGGGTCGTCGTCATCGGGTAGGTCTTCCGGGTAGTCGACGTTAGGGTCTTCAACTTGGAAATGTAGCAGAAGGTACAAGAAGGCTGAGAAAATGCCAAGAACCAGCTGATGGAACTGGAACTCGGATGGCTACCCGAAGGTTCAAGAGCCTATGGAACTACCGAGGACCAGCTGACGTTACTGGAACCCGGTTACTAAGCTGTAGGTGCCCGCGCTTAAAAGCACTACCAAGGACCGCCTGGCGTTGGCGGAACTCGGATACCCAGGAGGAGGCACCTAAGCCAAAGGCTCGGCCCGGAACCAGCTGACGGTGCTGGAACCAGGTGGTGGACCCCAAGGCCCACAGGAGAGGAGAGAACAGCTAGGCCGCGAGGCAGCCGCAGTTACCGAACCCCAACAGTCCTACAGGGGGAGCTGGGCCTACTGGCACTACAGAACCAGCCTTGACTACCAGTTCACGCAGCCCACATAGGAAGCTCCTAAACTGGAGGCACCCTGGAGTTGGCTAACCCGACCGCACCACGACGAGGCAAGCATAGGTGTCTCAGTGAGCTTGACACAACCCGGAAACAGCTGACGGTGCTGAAACCAGGCTTGGCACGAGGGAGTACCTGTGACAAGAACACTGCCGAGAACCAGCTGGCGGTGCTGGAACCCGGATGCGTTGCCCCAGTGTGCAAGAGCCAATGGCACGACCGAGGACCAGCTGACGGTGCTGGAACCCGGTTACTAAGCTGTAGGTGCCCGCGCTTAAAAGCACTACCAAGGACCGCCTGGCGTTGGCGGAACTCGGATACCCAGGAGGAGGCACCTAAGCCAAAGGCTCGGCCCGGAACCAGCTGATGGTGCTGGAACCAGGTGGTGGACCCCAAGGCCCACAGGAGAGGAGAGAACAGCTAGGCCGCGAGGCAGCCGCAGTTACCGAACCCCAACAGTCCTACAGGGGGAGCTGGGCCTACTGGCACTACAGAACCAGCCTTGACTACCAGTTCACGCAGCCCACATAGGAAGCTCCTAAACTGGAGGCACCCTGGAGTTGGCTAACTCGACCGCACCACGACGGGGCAAGCATAGGCGTCTCAGTGAAGTTGACACAACCCGGAAACAGCTGACGGTGCTGAAACCAGGCTTGGCACGAGGGAGTACCTGTGACAAGAACACTGCCGAGAACCAGCTGGCGGTGCTGGAACCCAGATGCGTTGCCTTGCCTATTAAAGATTGTCTTCCTAGAGCCCCAACTAGCGGTGTTGGAGCAAAGGGTAAGCAGGGGGAGATGAGTGTAGGCCGAAGCCTGCACTGGAGGCAGCTTTGTGTCTGCGTTGCGTTTGCAGGACACTTTGCCGGCTACACACTGGGGGAACAGCTGGCGTTGCTGAACCCCACTAACACAATGGCGTGTGTTTTTCTCTGTGCAGCTAGCACTTGCGGGCAAAAACTAGCGATGTTAGAGCCCGTGTTGAAGCAGGAGGAGGAGGAGGAGAGGAGCAGAGTGTAGGCCGAAGCCTAGTTGAACCAATTTCAAAGGAAACCTTTAACCCCCCCTCAGGTGTTACAAAGTACAAGAGACACACCTTGTGCAGTATTAATGCTGCACAAGTGAAAGGTTGCTCTATTAATTTGTCTACTTGCACACGCTGAATGAAAGACATACACAATTTACCCCATTCTACAGTCAAACTGTAGTGGATGCGTGACTTGGTTTTTTGATGAGACGCAGCACAGGTGTCCAAAATAACGCCTTGGTGCTTGGCGCAGCTTCCTGAGCGTTGTTATTTGCTGTACAGGAGTCTGCGCTCTTGTGCTATCCCTTGGCAATGCCCTGTTAGCGCTGCCCATCTTATGACATCATTTCATGTTGGCCGGTGCGGTTAACGATGGCCATAAATCCCAGACCCACAGTGTCTTTTCATAAAGCCACACTGCGGTGCTGGGATTCGTGGCCTTGAGCAGTAAATATTTTGGCCGCTCACACACGTCCTTACACCTGCTTCAGACTGGGCGGCCTCTGCTGATCCCTTCTCGCATGCCGCGGCCATGAGGCTGCACAGTCTGAAGAAGGCGGAAGGAGATGAGTTAAGACAGGCGAAGATATGCACTGCTCGTGCCCATCAATCACACCCTCGCAGTCAAACTAATTAAGACAACGAGGAGCATTTTATTCAGGCAGGGCGGACGAACAGGCGCAAGTAGCCAACCAATGATGTCAGAAGACGGGAAGCGCTACCAAGGGGGGTGCTGCGTATCATTAGAAAGGAAAGTCACACCTCAGGGACAGTGGAATGGTCTCAAAGAGACACATTTTGTACGTGTTGAGTTCCACGTGGGCAAGGAGAAAACATCAGCCACCTTGTACAAATGCAGCAGTACTGCTGTACAAGGTGGCTGTTATACATAGAAACACCTGTGGGTGGGGGGCAGGCTCCCTTCAATTTCAGTTCATGTGCCTGCGTGGCGTTTGCAGGTCACGTTGCAAGCTACACAGCAGGGGAACAGCTGGCGTTGCTGAACCCCACTAACACATTGGCTGGTGTTTTTCTCTGTGCAGCTAGCATTTCCGGGCAAAAACTAGCGGTGTTTGAGCCCAGGGTCAGCAGGAGGAGGAGGAGAGGAGCAAAGTGTAGGCCGAAGCCTGCACTGGTGGCAGCTTTTGGTCGGTTGTGCCAGCGTGGCTTGTGCTGGACACGATGCCGGCTACACAGCGGGGGAACAGCTGGCGGTGCTGAACCCCACTAACACATTGGCTGGTGTTTTTCTCTGTGCAGCTAGCATTTCCGGGCAAAAACTAGCGGTGTTTGAGCCCAGGGTCAGCAGGAGGAGGAGGAGAGGAGCAAAGTGTAGGCCGAAGCCTGCACTGGTGGCAGCTTTTGGTCGGTTGTGCCAGCGTGGCTTGTGCTGGACACGATGCCGGCTACACAGCGGGGGAACAGCTGGCGGTGCTGAACCCCACTAACACATTGGCTGGTGTTTTTCTCTGTGCAGCTAGCATTTCCGGGCAAAAACTAGCGTTGTTAGAGCCCAGGGTCAGCAGGAGGAGGAGAGGAGCAAAGTGTAGGCCGAAGCCTAGTTGAACCAATTTCAAAGGTTACCTTTAACCCCCCCCTCAGGTGTTGCAAGGTACAAGAGCCACACCTTGAACAGCATTAATGATGCACAAGTCAAAGGTTGCTCTATTAATTTGTCTACTTGCACAAGCTGAATGCAACACGTACACTATTTAGCCCATTATACTGTTAAACAGTAGTGGAGGCGTGACTTGTCTTTTTAAAGAAAAGCAGCACAGGTGTCGAAAACAACACCTTTTTGCATGGGCGAAGCTTCCTGAGCGTTGTTAGTTGCAGTACAGGAGTCTGCGCTCTTGTGATCCTTTGGCCATGCGCTGTGAGCGCTTCCTGTCTTATGACCTCATTTCATGTTGGCCGTTGCGGTTAGCGATGGACATGAATCCCAGACCCACAGTGTGTTTTCAAAAAATCACACTGCGTGGCTGGGATTCGTGGCCTTGTGCAGTAAATAGGTTTGCCGCTTACACATGTCCTTACACCTGCTCCAGACTGGGCGGCCTCAGCTGATCCCTTATCGCCTACCACGGCCAGGAGGCCGCACAGTCTGAAGAAGGTGGAAGGAGATGAGTTAAGACAGGCGAACATATGCACTGCTCGTGCCCATAAACCACACCCTCGCTGACAAAATAAATATGACAACGAAGGGCGTTGTTTCTAGCAGGGCGGATGCACAGGCGCAGCCAGCTAACCATGATGACAAAAGACGGGAAACGCTACCAAGGGGGGTGCTGCGTATCATTACAAAGGAAAGTCACACCTCAGGGACAGTGGAATGGTCTCAATGAGACACATTTTGTACGTGTTGAGTTCCACGTGGGCAAGGAGAAAAAGTCAGCCACCTTGTACAAATATCGCCTGCCGCGGCCATGAGGACACCCAGTCTGAAGAAGGCGGAAGGAGATGAGTGAACACAGGCAAACATATGCACTGCACATGCCCATCAATCACACCCTCGCTGTCCAAAAAAATAAGACACCGAGGGGCGTTGTTTCCAGCAGGGGAGATGCACAGGCGCAGCCAGCTAACCAATGATGTCAAAAGACGGGCAGCGCTAACAAGGGTGGTGCTGCGTGTCATTACAAAGGAAAGTCACACCTCAGGGACATTGTAATGGTCTCTAATGAGACACATTTTGTACGTGTTGAGTTCCACGTGGGCAAGGAGAAAAAGTCAGCCACCTTGTACAAATGCAGCAGTACTGCTGTACAAGGTGGCTGTTATACATAGAAACACCTGTGGGTGGGGGGCAGGCTCCCTTCAATTTCAGTTCATGTGCCTGCGTGGCGTTTGCAGGTCACGTTGCAAGCTACACAGCAGGGGAACAGCTGGCGTTGCTGAACCCCACTGACACATTGACTGGTGTTTTTCTCTGTGCAGATTGCATGTCCGGGCAAAAACTAGCGGTGTTAGAGCCCAGGGTCAGCAGGAGGAGGAGGAGAGGAGCAAAGTGTAGGCCGAAGCCTGCACTGGTGGCAGATTTTGGTCGGTTGTGCCAGCGTGGCTTGTGCTGGACACGATGCCGGCTACACAGCGGGGGAACAGCTGGCGGTGCTGAACCCCACTAACACATTGGCTGGTGTTTTTCTCTGTGCAGCTAGCATTTCCGGGCAAAAACTAGCGGTGTTTGAGCCCAGGGTCAGCAGGAGGAGTAGAGGAGCAGAGTGTAGGCCGAAGCCTAGTTGAACCAATTTCAAAGGTTACCTTTAACCCCCCCTCAGGTGTTGCAAGGTACAAGAGCCACACCTTGAACAGCATTAATGATGCACAAGTCAAAGGTTGCTCTATTTAATTTTGCTCCTTGCACACGCTGAATTAAACACGTACACTATTTAGCCCATTATACTGTCAAACAGTAGTGGAGGCGTGACTACTAGTCTTTTTAAGGTGACGCAGCACAGGTGTACAAATTTACACCTAGGTGCTGTGCGCAGATTCCTTACCGTTGTTATTTGCAGTACAGGAAACTGCGCTCTTGTGTTATCCCTTGGCAATACCCTGTTAGTGCAGGCCGTCTCATGACCTCATTTCATGTTGGCCGGTGCGGTTAACGATGGCCATAAATCCCAGACCCACAGTGGCTTTTCCTAAAGTCACACTGCGGTGCTGGGATTCGTGGCCTTGTGCAGTAAATATGTTCGCCGCTCACACATGTCCTTACACCTGCTTCAGACTGGGCGGCCTCAGCTGATCCCTTATCGCATGCCGCGGCCATGAGGCCGCACAGTCAGAAGAAGGCGGAAGGAGGGGAGTGAAGACAGGGGAACATATGCACTGCTCGTGCCCATCAATCACACCCTCGCAGTCAAAATATATGAGACAACGGGGGGCGTTGTGTCGGGCAGGGGGGACGCACAGGCACAGCCAGCCAACCAATGATGTCAGGAGACGGGCAGCGCTAACAATGGGGTTGCTGCGTGTCATTAAAAAGGAAAGTCACACCTCAGGGACATTGTAATGGTCTGTAATGAGACACATTTTGTACTTGTTGAGTTCCACGTGTGCAAGGAGAAAAAGTCAGCCACCTTGTACAAATGCAGCAGTACTGCTGTACAAGGTGGCTGTTATACATAGAAACACCTGGGGGGGTGGGGGGCAGGCTCCCTTCAGTTTCAGTTCATGTGCCTACGTGGCGTTTGCAGGACACGTTGCCAGCTACACAGCAGGGGAACAGCTGGCGGTGCTGAACCCCACTAACACATTGGCTGGTGTTTTTCTCTGTGCAGCTAGCATGTCCGGGCAGAAACTGGCGTTGTTTGAGCCCAGGGTCAGCAGGAGGAGGAGAGGAGCAAAGTGTAGGCCGAAGCCTGCACTGGTGGCAGCTTTTGGTCAGTTGTGCCAGCGTGGTTTGTGCTGGACACGATGCCGACTACACAGCAGAGGAACAGCTGGCGGTGCTGAACCCCACTAACACATTGGCTGGTGTTTTTCTCTGTGCAGCTAGCATGTCCGGGCAGAAACTGGCGTTGTTTGAGCCCAGGGTCAGCAGGAGGAGAGGAGCAAAGTGTAGGCCGAAGCCTGCACTGGTGGCAGCTTTTGTTCTGTTGTGCCAGCGTGGCTTGTGCTGGACACGTTGCCGACTACACAGCAGGGGAACAGCTGGCGTTGCTGAACCCCACTAACACATTGGCTGGTGTTTTTCTCTGTGCAGCTAGCATTTCCGGGCAAAAACTAGCGGTGTTTGAGCCCAGGGTCAGCAGGAGGAGTAGAGGAGCAGAGTGTAGGCCGAAGCCTAGTTGAACCAATTTCAAAGGTTACCTTTAACCCCCCCCTCAGGTGTTGCAAGGTACAAGAGCCACACCTTGAACAGCATTAATGATGCACAAGTCAAAGGTTGCTCTATTTAATTTTGCTCCTTGCACACGCTGAATTAAACACGTACACTATTTAGCCCATTATACTGTCAAACAGTAGTGGAGGCGTGACTACTAGTCTTTTTAAGGAGACGCAGCACAGGTGTACAAATTTACACCTAGGTGCTGTGCGCAGATTCCTTACCGTTGTTATTTGCAGTACAGGAAACTGCGCTCTTGTGTTATCCCTTGGCAATACCCTGTTAGTGCAGGCCGTCTCATGACCTCATTTCATGTTGGCCGGTGCGGTTAACGATGGCCATAAATCCCAGACCCACAGTGGCTTTTCCTAAAGTCACACTGCGGTGCTGGGATTCGTGGCCTTGTGCAGTAAATATGTTCGCCGCTCACACATGTCCTTACACCTGCTTCAGACTGGGCGGCCTCAGCTGATCCCTTATCGCATGCCGCGGCCATGAGGCCGCACAGTCAGAAGAAGGCGGAAGGAGGGGAGTGAAAACAGGGGAACATATGCACTGCTCGTGCCCATCAATCACACCCTCGCAGTCAAAATATATGAGACAACGGGGGGCGTTGTGTTGGGCAGGGGGGACGCACAGGCACAGCCAGCCAACCAATGATGTCAGGAGACGGGCAGCGCTAACAATGGGGGTGCTGCGTGTCATTAAAAAGGAAAGTCACACCTCAGGGACATTGTAATGGTCTGTAATGAGACACATTTTGTACTTGTTGAGTTCCACGTGTGCAAGGAGAAAAAGTCAGCCACCTTGTACAAATGCAGCAGTACTGCTGTACAAGGTGGCTGTTATACATAGAAACACCTGGGGGGGTGGGGGGCAGGCTCCCTTCAATTTCAGTTCATGTTCCTGCGTGGCGTTTGCAGGAAACGTTGCCAGCTACACAGCAGGGGAACAGCTAGCAGTGCTGAACCCCACTAACACATTGGCTGGTGTTTTTCTCTGTGCAGCTAGCATGTCCGGGCAGAAACTGGCGGTGTTAGAGCCCAGGGTCAGCAGGAGGAGGAGAGGAGCAAAGTGTAGGCCGAAGCCTGCACTGGTGGCAGCTTTTGGTCGGTTGTGCCAGCGTGGCTTGTGCTGGACACGTTGCCGACTACACAGCAGGGGAACAGCTGGCGGTGCTGAACCCCACTAACACATTGGCTGGTGTTTTTCTCTGTGCAGCTAGCAGTTCCGGGCAAAAACTAGCGGTGTTTGAGCCCAGGGTCAGCAGGAGGAGTAGAGGAGCAGAGTGTAGGCCGAAGCCTAGTTGAACCAATTTCAAAGGTTACCTTTAACCCCCCTCAGGTGTTGCAAGGTACAAGAGCCACACCTTGTGCAGCATTAATGCTGCACAAGTAAAAGGTTGCTCTATTTGTTTTGCTCCTTGCACACGCTGACTAAAACACGTACACTATTTAGCCCATTATACTGTCAAACAGTTGTGGAGGCGTGACTTGTCTTTTTAACGAGACGCAGCACAGGTGTCAAAATTTGCACCTAGGTACTGGGCGCAGATTCCTGAGCATTGTTATTTGCTGTACAGGAGTCTGCGCTATTGTGATCCCTTGGCCATGCGCTGTGAGCGCTTCCTGTCTTCTGACCTCATTTCATGTCGGCCGTTGCGGTTAGCGATGGACATGAATCCCAGACCCACAGTGTGTTTTCAAAAAATCACACTGCGTGGCTGGGATTCGTGGCCTTGTGCAGTAAATAGGTTTGCCGCTTACACATGTCCTTACACCTGCTCCAGACTGGGCGGCCTCAGCTGATGCTGATCCCTTATCGCCTACCACGGCCAGGAGGCCGCACAGTCTGAAGAAGGTGGAAGGAGATGAGTTAAGACAGGCGAACATATGCACTGCTCGTGCCCATAAACCACACCCTCGCTGACAAAATAAATATGACAACGAGGGGCGTTGTTTCTAGCAGGGCGGATGCACAGGCGCAGCCAGCTAACCATGATGACAAAAGACGGGAAACGCTACCAAGGGGGGTGCTGCGTATCATTACAAAGGAAAGTCACACCTCAGGGACAGTGGAATGGTCTCAATGGGACACATTTTGTACGTGTTGAGTTCCACGTGGGCAAGGAGAAAAAGTCAGCCACCTTGTACAAATGCAGCAGTACTGCTGTACTAGGTGGCTGTTATACATAGAAACACCTGGGGGGGTGGGGCCAGGTTCCCTTTAATTTCAGTTCCTGTGCCTGCATGGCGTTTGCAGGTCACGTTGCCGGCTACACAGCAGGGGAACAGCTGGCGTTGCTGAACCCCACTAACACATTGGCTGGTGTTTTTCTCTGTGCAGCTAGCACTTCCGGGCAAAAACTAGCGGTGTTTGAGCCCAGGGTCAGCAGGAGGAGGAGAGGAGCAGAGTGTAGGCCGAAGCCTGCACTGGTGGCAGCTTTTGTTCTGATGTGCCAGCGTGGCTTGTGCTGGACACGTTGCCGACTACACAGCAGGGGAACAGCTGGCGGTGCTGAACCCCACTGACACATCACCTAGTGTTTTTTCTGTGTAGACAACACTTCCAGGTGGCAACTGACAGTGTTGAAACCCAGGGAATCAAAGAGGAGCAGAGTGTAGGCCGAAGCCTGCAGTGGAGCAAGTTGAAAGGGAACCTTTAACCCCCCCCCCCCCAGGCATTTGTTGCTGAAAGAGCCATCTTGTACAGCAGTAATACTGCACATGGAAAATGGTGGCTCCGAAAATTATGCTCCTTGCAAACGCTGAAGTATACACTCATATAATGTGTCCCCTCACACCGTCAAACCATCCCGGAAGTGGGACTTTCCTTTGTAATGTGACACAGCACAGCCGTCATTCCAACCCCCTTGGTGCCGGGCGCCACCTCCTCAACGTTGTTTGGTTCTGTCACGGAGCCCGCGCTGTAATGTTATCCCTTGGCCATGCACAGTTAGCGGTGCCCGTCTTCTGACATCATGTAGGTGTCAGGCTGGCAGTGCCTGTGCGTCCAAGCTGCCCGAGATCCAACCTTGCAGTGTCATCTAATGTAGTCCCACTGCGGGCCAGGGATCCATGGGCATGCGCAGTGCATATCATCGCCTCTCACTCACCTCCTTCCTGCTTCTTCAGACTGTGCGGCGTCACGGCCGTGGCATGCTATTAGGGATCAGCTGACGCCGCCTAGTCTGAAGAAGCGTGAAGAAGGGGAGTGAGAGGCTAGTATATGCACTGCGCATGGCCATGGATACCAGGCCCACTGTGGGATCACATTAGACGACACTGCGAGGTGTGATTTCGGGCAGCGTGGACGCACAGGCGCAGCCAGGACGACAACAAATGATGTCAGAGGACGGGCAGCGCAAACTGTGCATGGCCAAGGGATAACATAACAGCGCAGGGTCCATGACGGAATCAAACAACGCTAAGGAGGCAGCGCACGGTGCCAAGGGGGTAGCAATGACGGCTGTGCTGCGTCACATTACAAAGGAAAGTCCCACCTCCGGGACGGTTGGACGGTGTGAGGGGACACATTACATGAGTGTGTAGTTCAGCGTTTGCAAGGAGCATAATTTCAAGAGCGACCTTTCCCTTGTGCAGTATTAGTGCTGCACATGGTGGCTCTTTCAGTAACAAACGCCTAGGGGGGGGGGGGACAGGTCCCCTTACATTTTAGTTGTGCCAGCGTGGCGGTCGCATGACACATTGCCGGATACACAGCTGGGGATCAGCTGACGTTACTGAACCCCAATAACAGAGGAGTGACTGTTGACTGTGCACACAGCACTTCCAGGCACCAACTGGCGGTGTTAGAGCCCAGGGACAGCAGGAGGAGCAGATTGGAGGTATTGCCGCACACACAGCTGGGGATCAGCTGACGTTACTGAACCCCAATAACAGAGGAGCGACTGTTGACTGTGCACACAGCACTTCCAGGCACCAACTGGCGGTGTTAGAGCCCAGGGACAGCAGGAGGAGCAGAGGAACAGAGTGTAGGCCGAAGCCTGATTGGAGCAAGTTGAAAGGAAACCTTTAACCCCCCCCCCAAGACGTTTGTAGCTGAAAGAGCCATGTTGTGCAGCACTAAGGATGCAAAAGGAAAAGGTTGCTCTTTTAATTATGCTCCTTGCAAACACCGAAGTAAACACTAAAAATGTGTCCCTTTATACCGTTAAACCGTTCCGGAGGTGCGAATTTCCTTCGTAATGGGACACAGCACAGCTGTCATTCCTATCCCCTTGATGCCGTGCGCTGCCTCCTCAGCGTTGTTTTAAGCTGTCACGGAGCCTGCGCTGTTCTGTTAGCCCTTGGCCATGCCCAATTAGCGCTGCCTGTCTTCTGACATAATTTGGTGTCAGGCTGTCAGTGCCTGTGCGTCCACGCTGCTCCAGATCCCACCTCGCAGTCTCATCTAACGTAATCCCACTGCGGGCCTTGGAACCATGGGCATGCACAGTGCATAACCTCGACTCTCACTCCCCTCCTTCCCTCTTCTTCAGACTGTGCGGTGTCACGGCCGTGGCATGCTAGGGATCAGCTGACGGCGCACAGTCTAAAGAAGGCGGAGGGAAATGAGCGAGAGCCCGAGGGGAAGATATGCACTGCGCATGCCCATGGATCCCAGGCCCGCAGTGTGACTCAATCAGAAGACACTGCGAGGCGGGATCTCGGGCACCGCGGCCGCACAGGCGCAGCCAGCCTGACACCAAATTATGTCAGAAGACAGGCAGCGCAAATAGGGCATATCCAAGGGATAACAGAACAGCGCAGGCTCCGTGACAGCTTAAAACAACGCTGAGGAGGCAGCGCATGGCACCAAGGGGGTAGGAATGACGGCTGTGCTGCGTCACATTACGAAGGAAAGTCCCAGCTCCGGGACGGTATAACGGTATCAGTGAACACATTTTATAAGTGTTAAGTTCTGCGTGTGCAAAGAGCTAAAAAAAAAAAGCTACCTTTTCCTTGTGCAGCATTACTGCTGCACAAGATGGCTCTTTCAGTAACAAACGACGGGGGGGGGGGGGGGACAGGTTCCCTTACATTTAGGTTGTTGTGCCAGCGTGGCGGTCGCAGGACACATTGCCGGCTACACAGCTGGGGATCAGCTGACGTTACTGAAACCCAATAACACTGGGTCGTATGTTTTTACTGTGCAGCCTGCACTTCTGAGCCGCAACTGGCGGTGTTGGAGCCCAGGAATAGCAGTTCAGGTGGTAGAAAGATGAACACAGCAGGAGACCTGGATGACACCCAATTACTTAATCAGGCAGAGGAGTGGCAAATTCCTGCGAGATCCAGGCCTGGTTCATTTTCAGGAAAGTAAGCCGGTCAACGTTATCGGAGGATAGTCGCATGCGACGGTCTGTTAGTACACCACCTGCGGCACTAAAGACACGTTCCGATAAGACACTAGCCGCAGGGCAAGCCAGCACCTCCAATGCATACTGGCTTAGCTCTGGCCATGTATCCAGCTTAGAGACCCAAAACTTGAACGGGGAAGAGCCGTCTGGGAGTACAGTAAGAGGGCAAGCCATGTAGTCTGTCACCATCTGACGGAACCGTTGCCTCCTGCTGACTGGAGCCGCCGGTGATGGTGTAGACATTTGGGGCGGGCACACAAAAGTGTGCCAGAGTTGTGCCATACTGGGCTTGCCTTGGGCAGAGGCACTGCTTCTGCTCCCTCTTTGGGCAGAGCCTCCCCCACTGCCTCGACGCACTGAGCTGCTTTGTAAAGCACTAGCAGCACTCCTCTCAGTTGGACAGGAGAAGATGATGGAATTCACCAGTGTGTCGTGGTACTCCTGCAATTTACGCTCCCGGGTCAACGCAGGGATGAGGTTTTGGACGTTGTCCCGGTAGCGAGGATCGAGGAGGGTGAACACCCAATAATCAGGCATGTTGAGAATGTGGTCGATGCGGCGGTCGTTTCTCAGGCACTGCAGCATGAAATCCACCATGTGCTGCAGAGTGCCAACTGGCCCAGAAACGCTGTCCCCTGCTTGAGACATGATCTCTGCCCACTCGTCATCACCCCACCCTCGCTGTACACACTGACCACTGGACAATTGTGTCGCTCCCTCCTCTGGACGGAGCTCTTCCTCCTCCATTGACTCCTCCTCATCCTCCTCACAAATTGGCCCCTGCGTACCCCTTTGTGAGGAACCACGTGGCGCTGACTCTCCAGAAGCTGATGGAAAAGGTGACTCCTCATCCTCCACCTCTTCCACCACATCATCCCTTAACCCTTGCAAAGTTTGCTGAAGCAGGCAGATAAGGGGGACAGTCATGCTGACTAGTGCATCATCTGCACTTGCCATTTGCGTGGAATAATCAAAAGGACGCAAAACCTGGCAGACGTCCTTCATAGTGGCCCACTCTGTGGTTGTGAAGTCTGATCGGTGCTGACTGCGACTTCTTTGCGCCTGATGCAGCTGGTACTCCATAACTGCTTGCTGCTGCTCACACAACCGCTCCAACATATGTAACGTGGAATTCCACCGGGTAGGTAGGTCACATATGATGCGGTGTTCCAGAAGGCGGAATCGGCGCTGCAGAGCAGCAATGCGGGATCTGGCCAAGCTGGAACGCCGCAAGTGAGCACACTCAAGGCGGACCTTGTGCAGCAGGGCATCAAGATCCGGATAGTCCCTCAGAAAACTCTGCACAACCAAATTGAGCACATGTGCCAGACATGGGATGTGAGTGAGGTTGCCAAGGGCCAAAGCTGCCACCAGATTTCGGCCATTGTCACACACTACCATGCCTGGCTGGAGATTCGCTGGCAGTAACCACACATCGCTCTCCTGCTTTATGGCATTCCAGAGCTCCTGCGCTGTGTGGCTTCGATGCCCCAATGAAACTAGTTTCAAGACGGCCTGCTGACGTTTGGCCACGGCTGTGCTCATGTCGGTCATAGGTAAACGTTCACGGGTCCATGTGGGGGTGGACTGTGACGGATCCTGCAGAGAGGAATCAGAGGAACTGGTGTAAGAGGAGGAGTCGATGCGTACAGACTGGATTCCTGCAATCCTTGGAGTGGGCAGGACACGTCCTGCGCCACTCGCACGATCTGTACCTGGCTCAACAACATTAACCCAATGGGCAGTGAGGGAAACATATCGCCCCTGTCCATGCTGACTGGTCCACGCATCGGTGGTGAGGTGGACCTTGCTACTGACGGCGTTCAGTAGCGCATGTTTTATGTTTGCCTCAACATGCCTGTGCAGGGCAGGGACAGCCTGCCTGCTGAAGTAAAAGCGGCTGGGCACCTTGTACTGTGGGACTGCCAATGCCATCAAGTCACGGAAGCTGTCAGTCTCCACCAGCCTGAACGAGAGCATTTCCAGGGACAACAGTTTGGCAATGCCTGCATTCAGAGCCTGTGCTCGGGGGTGGTTGGCCGAGAATGCCCGCCTTTTCTCCCATGCCTGTACTACCGATGGCTGTAGAGTAGACTGGGAGTGTGAGGATGACTGGGAAGGTGGTGCTGTGGGTGGAATTACACAAGGTCTCTGGGAGGAAGCCAAACCAGCTGTGCGTGAGCTGGAGGAAGAGGCAACACGAGCTGAAGAGGTGGTAGCTGCTGCTGTTGGTTGGCCTACATCTTCAGTGTGTTTCTGTAACTCCACCGCGTGCCTGGTCCGCACATGTTTCCACATATTTGTGGTATTGAGGTTGCTGACATTTTTCCCTCTTTTTACTTTATGATGACACAGCTTGCATTTGACAAAACAAATGTCATCTGCAACTGTGTCAAAAAAGGACCAGGCTCTGCAAGTCTTGGGAGCGCCCTTTTTGGCTTTGGAAAGAGACAGGCTCCTAACGGGTGCCAAAGTGGAGGCTACAGGCTCCGCAGTCTTCCCCCTCCCTCTCCCTCTTTGGCCCGTAAGAGGAAGCTCTTCCTCTGAGCTGCTCCCACCACCTTCCTGTTCCTCACGCCACGATGGGTCAAGGACCTCATCATCTCCACTACCCTCTGCCACCAACTGCTCCTCCTGGGTAGTCTCAGCAGCACAGTACGCACGAGAAAGCGGCACCTGAGTTTCATCATCAGATGCGTACTGCGCTGTGGTCACCGGAGGCACTGGCCCACCTGCCTCTTCAGAGTCAGAGAGAAAAAGGTGTTGGGCATCACTGCACACTGCCTCTTCTTCCATTTCTCCAATGCTGCTTGGCTGGCCCCCTGTTTCCAAGCCAAGAGATTCAGAGAACAGAAGTAGAGACGGCTCCTGTCCTGGGCTCTCTGACTGCCTGGCCAATTTGGCAGGTGGTGAAGAGACAGATGGCTGCTCTCCAGTGCTCTGTGCCTGAGAGGATGTGGCACTAACTGAAGTCGATGCCGAGGCGTTAGCTGCCATCCACCCGACAACGGCTTCAATTTGGTCTTCACGCAGCAGCGGTGCACGGCGCTCTCCGACAAAGCTGCGCATGAAGGACTGTTCCCTGCTGAAACTGAGTGACGACGAGTCACCGGCGCCCGCAGCAGGCACAGAATCACCACGTCCTCTCCCTGCTCCTCTCCCTGCTCCGTGCCCACGCCCACGTGCCTTACTCCCTGCCCTCTTCATCTTGGTTGACAGATAAAGATAAGCAGAAAAGTACTAAGGCCTTAGTGTGCTTATTCCTGTAATGCTCCTCCTAACAGGTGTAAGAAACACTAATGTTGTAAATTGTGGACTAAACTTTATTATTTTTCAAATGTGGCCTACACAAGTGTTAAGTTGTGTTTGGTGAACTTAACTTTTTTTTTGGTGCAGATCGGGCTACAGAGCTAGTTTAAATCACACGGAGACCGTGCAGACAGCCGTAAACGGCGCTGCAAGGCCAAAAAACCCTCCTCTAGGTTATCCTATATAGTGTTTTTCCACTATTTAGCTGGATACAAGTGGAAAGACACTAATAGGAATTTTTTTTTTCAAATTTTAAACTGGCTGCACTATTTGAAAAAAAGGAAATTGTTTTTCAAGGTATGAGGCAGTAACGCACCCTGAGCTGAATCCAACCGGCTATGGCTGCACACAGACTACAGGGCGAGCTGCGCTCACACAGAGACCGTGCAGACAGCCGTAAACGGCGCTGCAAGGCCCCAAAAAAACCCTCTAGGTTATCCTATGTAGTGTTTTTCCACAATTGAGCTGGAGACTGGTGGAAAGACACTAATAGGAATTTTTTTTTTTTCAAATTTTAAACAGGCTGCACTATTTCAAAAAAAGGAAAATTTTTCTCAAGGTATGAGCCAGTAACGAACCCTGAGCTGAATCCAACCGGCTATGGCTGCACACAGACTACAGGGCGAGCTTGGCTCACGCGGAGACCGTGCAGACAGCCGTAAACGGCGCTGCAAGGCCAAAAAACCCTCCTCTAGGTTATCCTATATAGTGTTTTTCCACTATTTAGCTGGATACGAGTGGAAAGACACTTATAGGATTTTTTTTTGTCAAATTTTAAACAGGCTGCACTATTTGAAAAAAAAGGAAAATTTTTCGCAAGGTATGAGCCAGTAACGAACCCTGAGCTGAATCCAACCGGCTATGGCTGCACACAGACTACAGGGCGAGCTGGGCTCACACGGAGACCGTGCAGACAGCCGTAAACGGCGCTGCAAGGCCAAAAAACCCTCCTCTAGGTTATCCTATATAGTGTTTTTCCACTATTTAGCTGGATACGAGTGGAAAGACACTAATAGGAATTTTTTTTTTCAAATTTTAAACAGGCTGCACTATTTGAAAAAAAGGAAAATTTTTCTCAAGGTATGAGCCAGTAACGAACCCTGAGCTGAATCCAACCGGCTATGGCTGCACACAGACTACAGGGCGAGCTGGGCTCACACGGAGACCGTGCAGACAGCCGTAAACGGCGCTGCAAGGCCCAAAAACCCCCCTCTAGGTTATCCTATGTAACATAGTAACATAGTAACATAGTTAGTAAGGCCGAAAAAAGACATTTGTCCATCCAGTTCAGCCTATATTCCATCATAATAAATACCCAGATCTACGTCCTTCTACAGAACCTAATAATTGTATGATACAATATTGTTCTGCTCCAGGAAGACATCCAGGCCTCTCTTGAACCCCTCGACTGAGTTCGCCATCACCACCTCCTCAGGCAAGCAATTCCAGATTCTCACTGCCCTAACAGTAAAGAATCCTCTTCTATGTTGGTGGAAAAACCTTCTCTCCTCCAGACGCAAAGAATGCCCCCTTGTGCCCGTCACCTTCCTTGGTATAAACAAATCCTCAGCGAGATATTTGTATTGTCCCCTTATATACTTATACATGGTTATTAGATCGCCCCTCAGTCGTCTTTTTTCTAGACTAAATAATCCTAATTTCGCTAATCTATCTGGGTATTGTAGTTCTCCCATCCCCTTTATTAATTTTGTTGCCCTCCTTTGTACTCTCTCTAGTTCCATTATATCCTTCCTGAGCACCGGTGCCCAAAACTGGACACAGTACTCCATGTGCGGTCTAACTAGGGATTTGTACAGAGGCAGTATAATGCTCTCATCATGTGTATCCAGACCTCTTTTAATGCACCCCATGATCCTGTTTGCCTTGGCAGCTGCTGCCTGGCACTGGCTGCTCCAGGTAAGTTTATCATTAACTAGGATCCCCAAGTCCTTCTCCCTGTCAGATTTACCCAGTGGTTTCCCGTTCAGTGTGTAATGGTGATATTGATTCCCTCTTCCCATGTGTATAACCTTACATTTATCATTGTTAAACCTCATCTGCCACCTTTCAGCCCAAGTATCCAACTTATCCAGATCCATCTGTAGCAGAATACTATCTTCTCTTGTATTAACTGCTTTACATAGTTTTGTATCATCTGCAAATATCGATATTTTACTGTGTAAACCTTCTACCAGATCATTAATGAATATGTTGAAGAGAACAGGTCCCAATACTGACCCCTGCGGTACCCCACTGGTCACAGCGACCCAGTTAGAGACTATACCATTTATAACCACCCTCTGCTTTCTATCACTAAGCCAGTTACTAACCCATTTACACACATTTTCCCCCAGACCAAGCATTCTCATTTTGTGTAGCAACCTCTTGTGCGGCACGGTATCAAACGCTTTGGAAAAATCGAGATATACCACGTCCAATGACTCACCGTGGTCCAGTCTATAGCTTACCTCTTCATAAAAACTGATTAGATTGGTTTGACAGGAGCGATTTCTCATAAACCCATGCTGATATGGAGTTAAACAGTTATTCTCATTGAGATAATCCAGAATAACATCCCTCAGAAACCCTTCAAATATTTTACCAACAATAGAGGTTAGACTTACTGGCCTATAATTTCCAGGTTCACTTTTAGAGCCCTTTTTGAATATTGGCACCACATTTGCTATGCGCCAGTCCTGCGGAACAGACCCTGTCGCTATAGAGTCACTAAAAATAAGAAATAATGGTTTATCTATTACATTACTTAGTTCTCTTAGTACTCGTGGGTGTATGCCATCCGGACCCGGAGATTTATCTATTTTAATCTTATTTAGCCAGTTTCGCACCTCTTCTTGGGTTAGATTGGTGACCCTTAATATAGGGTTTTCATTGTTTCTTGGGATTTCACCTAGCATTTCATTTTCCACCGTGAATACCGTGGAGAAGAAGGTGTTTAATATGTTAGCTTTTTCCTCGTCATCTACAACCATTCTTTCCTCACTATTTTTTAAGGGGCCTACATTTTCAGTTTTTATTCTTTTACTATTGATATAGTTGAAGAACAGTTTGGGATTAGTTTTACTCTCCTTAGCAATGTGCTTCTCTGTTTCCTTTTTGGCAGCTTTAATTAGTTTTTTAGATAAAGTATTTTTCTCCCTATAGTTTTTTAGAGCTTCAATGGTGCCATCCTGCTTTAGTAGTGCAAATGCTTTCTTTTTACTGTTAATTGCCTGTCTTACTTCTTTGTTTAGCCACATTGGGTTTTTCCTATTTCTAGTCCTTTTATTCCCACAAGGTATAAACCGCTTACACTGCCTATTTAGGATGTTCTTAAACATTTCCCATTTATTATCTGTATTCTCATTTCTGAGGATATTGTCCCAGTCTACCAGATTAAGGGCATCTCTAAGCTGTTCAAACTTTGCCTTCCTAAAGTTCAATGTTTTTGTGACTCCCTGACAAGTCCCCCTAGTGAAAGACAGGTGAAACTGCACAATATTGTGGTCGCTATTTCCTAAATGTCCAACCACCTGCAGATTTGTTATTCTGTCAGGTCTATTAGATAGTATTAGGTCTAAAAGTGCTGCTCCTCTGGTTGGATTCTGCACCAATTGTGAAAGATAATTTTTCTTGGTTATTAGCAGAAACCTGTTGCCTTTATGGGTTTCACAGGTTTCTGTTTCCCAGTTAATATCCGGGTAGTTAAAGTCCCCCATAACCAGGACCTCATTATGGGTTGCAGCTTCATCTATCTGCTTTAGAAGTAGACTTTCCATGCTTTCTGTTATATTTGGGGGTTTGTAACAGACCCCAATGAGAATTTTGTTACCATTTTTCCCTCCATGAATTTCAACCCATATGGACTCGACATCCTCATTCCCTTCGCTAATATCCTCCCTTAAAGTGGACTTTAGACAAGACTTTACATAGAGACAAACCCCTCCTCCTCTCCGATTTTTACGATCCTTTCTAAACAGACTGTAACCCTGTAAGTTAACTGCCCAGTCATAGCTTTCATCTAACCATGTCTCGGTTATTCCCACTATGTCAAAGTTACCTGTAGATATTTCTGCTTCTAGTTCTTCCATCTTGTTTGTCAGGCTTCTGGCGTTTGCGAGCATGCAGTTTAGAGGATTTTGTTTTGTTCCAATCTCCTCACTGTGGATTGTTTTAGAAATGTTCTTACCTCCCTTCTGAGTATGTTTTCCTGGGTCGTCTTTGTTCGAGTCTAATGTTTTTCTTCCCGTCCCCTCTTCTTCTAGTTTAACGCCCTCCTGATGAGTGTAGCGAGTCTTCTGGCAAATGTGTGTTTCCCAGGTTTGTTGAGGTGTAGTCCGTCTCTGGCGAGGAGTCCATCATACCAGTAATTCACACCGTGGTCCAGGAATCCAAATCCTTGTTGTCTGCACCATCGTCTTAGCCAGTTGTTTGCATCAAGGATCCTGTTCCATCTCCTGGTGCCATGCCCGTCTACTGGAAGGATAGAAGAAAAAACTACCTGTGCATCCAGTTCCTTTACTTTCTTCCCCAACTCTTCAAAGTCCTTGCAGATTGTCGGTAGGTCCTTCCTTGCCGTGTCATTGGTGCCAACATGTATCAGAAGAAATGGGTGGACGTCCTTGGAGCTGAAGAGCTTTGGTATCCTATCGGTCACATCCTTGATCATCGCACCTGGAAGGCAGCATACTTCTCTTGCAGTTATGTCCGGTCTGCAGATGGCTGCTTCGGTGCCTCTCAGTAGTGAGTCTCCCACCACCACCACTCTTCGTTGCTTCTTGGCTGTACTTTTTGCTGTCACTTGTTGCTGTGTGCCCTTTTCTTTTTTGCTTGCTGGTATTGCTTCATTCTTAGGTGTGCCATCTTCATCCTCTACAAAGATTTGATATCGGTTCTTCAGTTGTGTGGTTCGTGATTTCTCCATGGTCTTCTTGCTTCTTTTGGTCACATGCTTCCACTCATCTGCTTTTGGAGGTTCTCTGACACTTTTTGCACCTTCTGTGACCAGTAGAGATGCCTCTGTTCTGTCTAGAAAGTCTTCATTCTCTTTGATGAGTTTCAAAGTTGCTATTCTTTCTTCCAGACCCCGCACCTTTTCTTCTAAAAGGGCCACTAGTCTACACTTCTGACAGGTGAAATTGGATTCTTCTTCTGGTCGATCTGTGAACATGTAGCACATGCTGCAGCTCACCATGTAGGTTGTCACATCTGCCATGTTGCTCCTAGATCCTGCTGACTTGCTGTGTGTTTTCCTTCTTGTGTAATCTACTCAGCCAAGCTCTCTTGCAATAATGTCCTACAGGCAAAAATTCGCGCGCCGTAAGGCGCGCGGTTTGGTGATGCTTTCGAAGCAGCTGGTCCCGGCTGTACCCAACGATCTTCTAGCTTAGGGAGACTTCGCTTCTCCCAGAAGGCACCTGGAATATGCAAATTAGCCTCCTGAAGCTTGAATCCCTGGTTTGTAGTGTTTTTCCACAATAGGTTTGTTGTGTTTTTCCACAATAGAGCTGGAGACTGGTGGAAAAACACTAATAGGAAATTTGAGAAAAAATGTGCAGCAGGCTGCACTAAGAGCAAAAAAGAACAACTGTGTGAGGCAGTGTGAACCCCCCCTGAGCTGAATACAACCGGGTATATGGCTGCACACAGACTACAGAGTGAGCTGCACACACACACACACACAGAGACCTTGCAGAACGCTGTTAAAACAGCGCTGCAAGGCAAGAGCAAGGTGAACAGTGAAGAACACACAGCGTTTTGCTAAATTAGCCTTTGGAAAGGAAAATAAAGCAATTAGCAAGCTCAACTGGCCCTCAGTTAGAACACAGCGTCCTGTCCCTAACTGAAATCACAGCAGAGTGAGCGCAAAATGGCGGCAGCGCTTTTTTATAGTGCAGAGTGACATCATTTCAGCAGCCAATCCCAGCCTTGCCAGTACTTACATGCCCACCATGCTAAACAGGATGTGCCCACACTTTCATTCATTCCTCATTGGCTGCTGCGTTCAATTTGAATTCTGGGAACTTCCGATTCCGGTATCCGATACGCGGGAAGTATCGGAATTCAGTATCGGAATTCCAATACCGCAAATATCGGCCGATACCCGATACTTGCGGTATCGGAATGCTCAACACTACTCATAATTATTCTTTTGTAAGGATCTGAGATGTGAATCTGGTGTCTTATTGGCCAGCTACTAGTCACCTGGTCAATAGGAGAAGATGTTTTCCAGGCAAGTCTAGAATGTTCCTACAGACTTGTTCATTGTGCAAGTAGCCCATGTGTTTCTGGTTCGGTAATTGTTCTCTTGTTTCTACAAGACTAGGGAGTCCACCACTCCTTATGGGTCATTTGTATCAAAGCTGTTCCATCCAGCATGTCCACCTGAAAATTCCCTCTCTGAACCCTGCTTATACAGGTACTATACAGATGATCAGGTGTTTAAATACATCAGATAGGAATTATATACATTAGGTAGGACTGCTCTATATGGTATACCTTGACGATTGGTGTAGCAGCTTAGTATACATTTTTTTGCAAAAAAAGTATCAACTAAATACCCTGTTTTTTCCATCTTTTGACTAGCACTTACTTATTAATGTGATTTTTTTTTTACAACAGAGTTTTTTTTACCTCACTGTGCTCTTTTGTGTCTTCAAGTTTCTTGGTGGTGTGTGAACAGGTTCCTACAGACTTGCTCATTGTGCAAGTAGCCCATGCATTTCTGGTTCTGTAATTGTTCTCTTGTTTCTACAAGACTAGGAAATCCACCACTCCTTATGGGTCGTTTGCATCAAAGCTGTTCCATCCAGCATGTCCACATGAAAAATCCCTCTCTGAACCCTGCTTATACAGGTACTATACAGATGATCAGGTTTTTCAATACATCAGATAGGGATTATATACATTAGGTAGGACTGCTCTATATGGGTATACCTTGACGATTGGTGGAGCAGCTTAGTATACACTTTTTGCAAAAAAAGTATCAACTAAATACCCTGTTTTTTCCATCTTTTGACTAGCACTTGCTTATTACTGTGATTTTTTTTTTTTACAACAGAGTATTTTTGACCTCACTGTGCTCTTTTGTGTCTTCAAGTCTAGAATGTTCGCTAGTCTGAGGGAGGCTGTTTTCACTACAAGATCCCCTACAGGAATAGGAGCCTGGGTTTCCTCTAAAACCTCTACAGACTTCATTCTAAAGTCTTTCTGACTGGTATCACCTCAGTTTTTACATACACCTATAAGTACTTGTGCACGTGCCGTGACACACTGTGGAGCTAACCCCAAGTACAGGTCTGTAACTTCTCATTGCTGCGTCTACCTCCTTCTGTAAGCTATCAAAAGACACTGTCGAGTGCTCTTAACCCCTTCATGACCCAGCCTTTTTTGACCTTAAAGACCTTGCCGTTTTTCGCAATTCTGACCAGTGTCCCTTTATGAGGTAATAACTCAGGAACGCTTCAACGGATCCTAGCGGTTCTGAGATTGTTTTTTCGTGACATATTGGGCTTCATGTTAGTGGTAAATTTAGGTCAATAAATTCTGCGTTTATTTGTGATAAAAACGGAAATTTGGCGAAAATTTTGAAAATTTCGCAATTTTCACATTTTGAATTTTTATTCTGTTAAACCAGAGAGTTATGTGACACAAAATAGTTAATAAATAACATTTCCCACATGTATACTTTACATTAGCACAATTTTGGAAACAACATTTTTTTTTGCTAGGAAGTTATAAGGGTTAAAATTTGCCCAGCGATTTCTCATTTTTACAACGAAATTTACAAAACCATTTTTATTAGGGACCACCTCACATTTGAAGTCAGTTTGAGGGGTCTATATGGCTGAAAATACCCCAAAGTGACACCATTCTAAAACATGCACCCCTCATGGTACTCAAAACCACATTCAAGAAGTTTATTAACCCTTCAGGTACTTCACAGCAGCAGAAGCAAGATGAAAGGAAAAAATGAACATTTAACTTTTTAGTCACAAAAATTATCTTATAGCAACAATTTTTTTATTTTCCCAATGGTAAAAAGAGAAACTGAACCACGAAAGTTGTTGTCCAATTTGTCCTGAGTACGCTGATACCTCATATGTGGGGGTAAACCACTGTCTGTTTGGGCGCATGGCAGGGCTTGGAAGGGAAGAAGCGCCATTTGACTTTTTGAATGAAAAATTGGCTCCACTCTTTAGCGGACACCATGTCATGTTTGGAGAGCCCCCGTGTGCCTAAAAATTGGAGCTCCCCCACAAGTGACCCCATTTTGGAAACTAGACGTCCCAAGGAACTTATCTAAATGCATAGTGAGCACTTTGAGCCCCCAGGTGCTTCACAAATTGATCCGTAAAAATGAAAAAGTACTTTTTTTTCACAAAAAAATTCTTTTAGCCTCAATTTTTTCATTTTCACATGGGCAATAGGATAAAATGGATCCTAAAATTTGTTGGGCAATTTCTCCCGAGTACGCCGATACCTCATATGTGGGGGTAAACCACTGTTTGGGCACATGGCAGGGCTCGGAAGGGAAGGCGCGCCATTTGACATTTTGAATGGAAAATTAGCTCCAATTGTTAGCGGACACCATGTCGCATTTGGAGAGCCCCTGTGTGCCTAAACATTGGAGCTCCCCCACAAGTGACCGCATTTTGGAAACTAGACCCCCCTAGGAACTTATCAAGATGCATTTTGAGCACTTTAAACCCCCAGGTGCTTCACAGAAGTTTATAACGCAGAGCCATGAAAATAAAAAATAATTTTTCTTTCCTCAAAAATGATTTTTTAGCCTGGAATTTCCTATTTTGCCAAGGGTAATAGGAGAAATTGGACCCCAAATGTTGTTGTACAGTTTGTCCTGAGTATGCTGATACCCCATATGTGGGGGTAAACCACGGTTTGGGCGCACGGCAGGGCTCGGAAGGGAAGGCACGCCATTTGGCTTTTTAAATGGAAAATTAGCTCCAATCATTAGCGGACACCATGTCACGTTTGGAGAGCCCCTGTGTGCCTAAACATTGGAGATCCCCCACAAATGACCCAATTTTGGAAACTAGACCCCCAAAGGAACTAATCTAGATGTGTGTTGAGGACTTTGAACCCCCAAGTGCTTCACAGAAGTTTATAACGCAGAGCCATGAAAATAAAAAAAAAAATTATTTTCTCAAAAATGATTTTTTAGCCTGCAATTTTTTATTTTCCCAAGGGTAACAGGAGAAATTTGACCCCAAAAGTTGTTGTCCAGTTTCTCCTGAGTACGC
The DNA here is from genome assembly GCF_032444005.1 of Ranitomeya imitator. Taxonomy (NCBI): domain Eukaryota; kingdom Metazoa; phylum Chordata; class Amphibia; order Anura; family Dendrobatidae; genus Ranitomeya; species Ranitomeya imitator. The sequence continues at coordinate 531,008,098 of NC_091283.1, forward strand.
TGATCCCCCATATGTGGGGGTAAACCACTGTTTCGGCACATGCCGGGGCTCGGAAGTGAAGTAGTGACGTTTTGAAATGCAGACTTTGATGGAATGCTCTGCGGGCGTTACGTTGAGTTTGCAGAGCCCCTGATGTGGCTAAACAGTAGAAACCCCCCACAAGTGACCCCATTTTGGAAACTAGACCCCGAAAGGAACTTATCTAGATGTGTGATGAGCACTTTGAACCCCCAAGTGCTTCACAGAAGTTTATAATGCAGAGACGTGAAAATAATAAATATGTTTTCTTTCCTCAAAAATAATTATTTAGCCCAGAATTTTTTATTTTCCCAAGTGTTACAGGAGAAATTGGACCCCAAAAGTTGTTGTCCAGTTTCTCCTGTGTACGCTGATACCCCATGTGTGGGGGTAAACCACTGTTTGGGCACACGTCGGGGCTCAGAAGGGAAGTAGTGACTTTTGAAATGCAGACTTTGATGGAATGGTCTGCGGGCGTCACGTTGCGTTTGCAGAGCCCCTGGTGTGCCTAAACAGTAGAAACCCCCCACAAGTGACCACATTTTAGAAACTAGACCCCCCTAGGAACTTATCTAGATATGTGGTGAGCACTTTGAACCCCCAGTGCTTTACAACGCAGAGCCGTCAAAATAAAAAATCATTTTTCTTTCCTCAAAAATGATGTTTTAGCAAGCATTTTTTTATTTTCAAAAGGGTAACAGGAGAAATTGGACCCCAGTAATTGTTGCGCATTTTGTCCTGAGTACACTGATACCCCATATGAGGGGGTAAACCACTGTTTGGGCGCACGTCGGGGCTCGGAAGTGAGGGAGCACCATTTGACTTTTTGAATACAAGATTGGCTGGAATCAATGGTGGCGCCATGTTGCGTTTGGAGACCCCTGATGTGCCTAAACAGTGGAAACCCCTCAATTCTACCTCCAACACTAACCCCCCCACACCCCTAACCCTAATCCCAACTGTAGCCATAACCCTAATCACACCCCTAACCACAACCCTAATTCCAACCCTAACCCTAAGGCTATGTGCTCACGTTGCGGATTCGTGTGAGATTTTTCAGCATCATTTTTGAAAAATCCGCGTTAAAAAGGCACTGCGTTTTACCTGCGGATTTACCGTGGATTCCCAGCGTTTTTTGTGCAGATTTCACCTGTGGATTCCTATTGAGGAACAGGTGTAAAACGCTGCGGAATCCGCACAAAGAATTGACATGCTGCGGAAAATACAACGCAGCGTTTCCGCGCGGTATTTTCCGCACCATGGGCACAGCGGATTTAGTTTTCCATAGGTTTACATGGTACTGTAAACCTGATGGAACACTGCTGCGAATCCGCAGCCAAATCCGCACCGTGTACACATAGCCTAATTCTAAAGGTATGTGCACACACTGCGGAAAACGCTGCGGATCCGCAGCAGTTTCCCATGAGTTTACAGTTCAATTTAAACCTATGGGAAACAAAAATCGCTGTACACATGCTGCAGAAAAACTGCACGGAAACGCAATGGTTTACATTCTGCAGCATGTCACTTGTTTCTGCGGATTCCGCAGCGGTTTTACAAATGCTCCAATAGAAAATCGCAGTTGTAAAACCGCAGTGAAATGCGCAGAAAAACCGTGGTAAATCCGCCATAAATCCGCAGCGGTTTAGCACTGCGTATTTATCAAATCTGCAGCGGAAAAATCCGCAGAGGAACAGAATACGTGTGCACATACCGAAACCCTAACCCTAGCGCTAACCCTAGCCCTAGCCCTATCCCTAGCCCTAGCCCTAACCCTAACCCTAGCCCTAACCCTAGCCCTAACCCTAACCCTAACCCTATTCTAACCTTAGTGGAAAAAAAAAATTCTTTATTTTTTTATTGTCCCTACCTATGGGGGTGACAAAGGGGGGGGGGGGTCATTTATTATTTTGATCACTGTGATAGATTATATCTCAGTGATCAAAATGCACTTTGGAACGAATCTGCCGGCCGGCAGATTCGGTGGGCGCACTGCGCATGCGCCTGCCATTTTGGAAGATGGCGGCGCCCAGGGAGAAGACGGACGGACCCCGGCAGGATCGGTAAGTATGATGGGGTGGGGGGGAGCACGGGGGGTGGGATCGGAGCATGGGGTGGGGATCGGAGCGCGGGGGTGGAACGGAGCACGGGGGGGTGAAACGGAGCACGGGGGGGTGGATCGGAGCACGGGGGGGTGGATGATGCACGGGGGGTGGATCGGAGTGCAGGGGGGTTGGATTGGAGCACGGGGGGAGCGGACAAGAGCACAGGGGGAGCGGAGCACAGGATGGAGGGGAGCCGGAGCAGTGTACCGGACAGATCGGTGGCTTGGGGGGCGATCGGTAGGGTGGGGTGGGGGCACATTAGTGTTTCCAGCCATGGCCGATGATATTGCAGCATCGGCCATGGCTGGATTGTAATATATCACCAGTTTTAATAGGTGAAATATTACAAATCGCTCTTATTGGCAGTTTCACTTTCAACAGCCAATCAGAGCAATCGTAGCCACGGGGGGGGGGGTGAAGCCACCCCCCCCCCCCCGGGCTAAACTACCACTCCCCCTGTCCCTGCAGATCGGGTGAAATGGGAGTTAACCCTTTCACCCGATCTGCAGGGACGCGATCTTTCCATGACGCCACATAGGCGTCATGGGTCGGATTGGCACCGACTTTCATGACGCCTACGTGGCGTCGTGGCTCGGGAAGGGGTTAAAGCTCCAGACCCCAATCACATCTTAGCATCTAAGTGTGACCTGTAATTGCCGTGGACTACCCATGAGAGACTGTTCCTTATTTGTTACAAGTTATCATTCCCATTCTTGCTGATGTAAAAGCAACTGTTATCCCCAGACCAGTGTGTGTCATAATTCCTTTAGCTGCGGACACTGTGTGGGGGTGGATAGCAGGGAACGTTCGGCCTGGTCATTACAAGACTGGGCCGAGTGCTATTCCATTTTTTATCACATAGCACTTGGCCGTGTTATACGGTAGCGTGACTCCAGCCTATTGTCTTCTCACAGTATTAGGCCGGCATCACACTAAAGAAGATTACAGACGAGTGAGAGGCGCAAAAACAACGCATTGCACACAGACCAATGTTTCTCTATGGGGCAGCTTCCATCAGCCGTATATTTCTCGGCCGTATTTTACGGGCTGAGAAAATCTCAGCATGCTTTGATTGTCAGCGTATTCCGCAAAAAATCCAACAATGAAAGTTTATGGGGGCAAGAAAAATACGGATTATACACGGACCATGTGTGTGACTTGCGAGAAATATGCAAGGCTTTTTCAGGTGACAGGAAATGGGCCAAGCCATTATCAGGAAGCTTAGACATGCTAATTAGCTCAAAAACCGCTCCAGATATCCCAGAAGAACGCCTCCACAGACTCCTGCAGCATGTCCTCCTTCATAAACGTGGACATGCTTCTTGTTCTGGACCAAGAAAGGTCAGAAATATGGGACCAGAGGGATGCCCACTACTCCAACCAGGCCAGGAAAGAGGCATCAGGAGGATATGTGGGCTACTTTTCTCGGATTTTGAAGACCGGCCACGTGAGGGACAGCAACAACTAAGTAAGTTCACTCATGTTTTTGAAATAATATTATAAACTGCACTAAATAACAGGTTTTCACACTATCCCCTTAAATCCTAGTCAGATGTTTTTAATCAAATTAGTATGAAAGCAGATAATGTTTAAAAAATCCAGCTCACTAGGCCACATGACTGTGCAAAATCTCAGTAAACTTGTTGCACCACTGTGCGCAATGCCCTTATACATTATTTTATTGTCTGTCATTGCAGTGGAAGATGTTATGAGACGCTGGCGCAGCATACGTGTCTAGTATAGGAGGGAAAGACAGCACCAGGCAGGAGTGGTGCTTCGGCACCTGCAAAATGAAAATATATTTATTATGACCTCCTGTCATTTTTCGATCCCAGTATGGATCTCAGACCGTAAGTTCATACATGACGCCACATTGCACATATATATGTTATGCTCATATGTTTAATCTTTCTTTTTTATTTCACACTTTCATAACAGAACTCACTTGAACCTCACTGGGAAAGAGACAGTGTCAGGTTCAGATGCCATAATTGATCTGGTTGGGGAAGGGGAAGAGGTGGCTAGCCCATCCTCTCTGTTGTGAGTTCCGTTCTGGAGCTCTCTCCTGTGGTTGCTAATGGTATGTTTGCGAGTTCTGCCCTTGGGCTCCCTCTGGTGGTTTCGAGTGGAACTGCTGCTCCGTTAGGTAGCTGTGGCAGCTGCCTTCACTAATCGCCTTGCCTGGGTTTGTTATTTAAACGTGCTCTGGGCTTTAGTCCATGCCTGCTGACAATGTTCTTGGTTGGATTTGATTCTTCCCTTGGATTTCTCATATGGCCAGTCCTTGTCTGCAAAAGATAAGTTTTGCTAGTTTGTTTGTCCATTTGTTTGGACTCTATTGCTTTGCATTTTGTCTCTTTTGTCCAGCTTGTCACTATGTCTTATTTAGGCTAGCTGGAAGCTCTGGGAAAGCAGATTTGCCCCTCCACACCGTGAGTCGGTGTGGAGTTCATTTTTGTAAACTCTGCGTGGATTTTGTAGTTTTTAATACTGACCGCACAGTATGCTTTGCTCTCTGTCTATCTAGTTTAGTTTTGGCCTCCCCTTTGCTGAATTCTAATTTCATTTCTGTGTTCGTCATTTCCCTCTCCTTTCACAGTCAATATTTGTGGGGGGCTATCTTTCCTTTTGGGGGTTTCTCTGAGGCAAGATAGCTTTCTATTTCCTTCTTTAGGGGTAGTTATATCTGAGGCTGTGACGAGGTGTCTAGGGAGTGTCAGGAACATCCCACGGCTATTTCTAGTTGTGTTGTTAGGATTAGGGACTGCGGTCAGTAGAGATACCACCTTCTCAGAGCTCGTTCCATGTTGCGTTTTAGCCACCAGGTCATTTCAGTGTGGCCTCTTAACCACCAGGTCATAACACCTCTCAGCCTTCCAGCTGCATCCCTCAAGGTCCTTCTGCACCAGCACCAGAAGCTCCACCAACAACAGGCTCAGAAGCTGCACCAGCACCCACAGCTGCACCAATACCCTTCAGCCTGGAAGATCCAGGAAACAGCAGCCCTACTGTACCGCTGGAGGGCTCCCCACAGCCTGCTGTGATATCTTACCATGGATGACAAAGAAGAGAAATCCATGATACAAGGAGGCATGTGGATACGGGGGTTCTGAACTATCTGTCCAGTGCTGACCAGGATGAGGGTGAGGAGGCATATTCCTGCCGCCTGGCCCGGTACCTCCGTGCCCTACCCAGTGAGGTGAGGCTACATGTGAGAGGGTGCATTCAGATCCTTATTGATGTATGCACACCCCCAATACCCCATATGAGGTGTTTGAATTCTTGGAGAGGTGGCAGCTGTCACCCTGTAACCTCACGAGAGTTCAAACAAACCCACAAGTGCATGCTCAACAAGGATCTGATGCACCTCCTCCACGTGTGCCTACACCTCAACCCATTCCCCCCCAAAACCAACCATTGCCACAACAGCCACAAATGGCATCCTATCAGCAACCTTCCCAATATGGCCACTTGTACAGACTCTGGGTTGGAGGCTAGTCCCAACCTGGGTTTGGATGACGTGGCCATATTGGGGGGTATGAGTCACATGGCTTCTATAATCCCCAGAAGTCACATGTCCAATATCCCTATGGTCACTTGGCAAGTCTACTATCTGACCATGGTGAACATCAACAGCATGGCCAAGAGTATGCACCCACACAAGATGAAGAACAATTTGGCCAACAAAGGCAGCAAGAGACTGAATCTGGACTGCCGCCATCACCTCCACCAGTGTTTCAAAATCTTTAATTTTGTTTTTGTTATGTATTTTGCTGTTGCAAAAGTATTTTGATTTATTCTTTGAAATTTAAAGTATTTGTTCAAAATATGTATGGCCAAAGTTCTATGGCAACAAAAGCAATATGACTTTAATATGGTTTTGAGTACTACCAAATTTGTTTTTGGCGTTAGAAGAAACATAAATTGGCTTTTAAAACTTTTTTCTAACAATAATACACCATACCAAATTAGATTAAAAACAATCTCTTAAATAAGTTAAAACAACACACACAGTAAGTTAGCTGAAAAAGTGATTTATATATAGACACAAAAAATTTAATTATAACAGAGACAGCATGCTCTTGCCAGGGAGTAGCACCCTGAGGTGTAACAACATAATTTGTAAAGATATCATGGACTTTCAGTCCTGAAAGTGGATGACGCTGAGGGATGACATGTGGTGTAGGCCTACCCACATTGCCCAACACATCTTCAGCACCATCAGATGAGGAGCGTTCATGTCATCTGGTAAAATGATGTAGGATTACAAAAGTTTGATTACTCCATTGTCGTTAGCTTCACTCAGCTGAATGATTGACTGGAGGACCTGCCATTTTGCACAAAGAATGCCCACTAGTCGCGTGATAGACGCAAGCTAAATATCCGATGCTGGTGGTTCAGGTTTCGATGAGGATATGGCCTCATTACATGTTTTGTTAACTCCAACGCCTCATCTGCCATAAAGACATACGGCATGGCTTCTACATTAGAGCCAGTAAGTTGACGTGGTGGTAGGTCCAACTGGTTATTGCGCAGCCGCCGACCCATAATGGAAGAATTGAAGACTCTAGAGTTTCCAGTTCTCCCATAGGCCCCAATATCTACAATTATAAACCTGTAGTGACTGTCAACCACAGCCAACAATAGTACCAAAAAATATTGTTTATAATTATAGAATTGAGACACTGAGTTCGGCGGCTTAGGCACACAGATGTTTTTGCCATCATGGGCTCCAATGCAATTTGGGAATTGACAATGCTCCTGAAAGCCACACGCATTCTGCATCCAGTCTATCTTCTTGGGCACAGGTATGACCAGTTGATGTAGTCTGGACCAGATTTTGGCACAGGTAGCCCGGACTATGCCGAAGATAGTAGACCTCCCAATCAAAAATTCCAGATGTAGGGCAGCATATGAAAGGCCAGTTGCCAGGAAGCTGAAAGCAGACAAAAATCAAAACTACAAGATTTGAATGATTTAGAACATTCCTATACAACACAACTACTGTGTGGAACTAACAAGCCAGGCTAGCAGTACCTTCAAAAATTAACATTGGCTATGTGAATTTAACATTAACTACATATTCTTACTAATATTTTAGTAGAGTTTGTAGATATATTAATAATAAATTTACATCAGCTGCTAAGCATAACTAAATAACACATTTATTAGAGGCACATCATGAACATAGAGTATGTGAGGACATGGGCGGACATACCGCCTGTTCAACCTGCGCAACCGCACAGGGGCCCAGAGTGGGAGGAGGCCCCCGACGGGCATACAAAGCAATGAATGTGAATGACAGCTGGTGGTAGCATTACTGTTAACAGGAGAAGCAGGGGGGCCCGCTCTGCTGCACGCATGTGATATGACAATTAAATGGGCCCCCCTCCTCACCTGCTAGCATATATTATGCTGCTGTACAGCCGGCTGTCACTGCTGTGGTCTGCGGTGAGGTGACGGGTAGCAGACGCTGGACCAGGGAAGGAGGGGGAGGGCCTCTCAGTCACAGTGAGTCACTGAAGGTTGCTCTGCTTGTGACTCGCTGTTGCTGTGCATGGACAGAAGTTTGTGCACTCTTCCCAGAGCCCCAGTGATCCACGGGACTGGGTCTTTACATTACACATGAAAGTGGGGGGGAGTGAGGGGAGGAATGAATTAATCACTTGTCTAGGTAGGGGAAGGGCCGGCCCCCCTGGAATAAATATATTAAAATTATCGATCCACTATATAGGGGGTGGATGGGGATAGAGATCTACAGAGCGCCTGGTACACGTTTAAGGTTATATGGAGTGCACAGTGACATTTGTGCATGGTTACCTTTCAGCCAATCACACACTGCCTTACAAGCACATCTGTGATTGGCTGACAGGATGATCTGCAAGTGTCTTCTGTGCAGATATGATATTAATTGCATGACTGCTTTGTGTTATATTCAGTTGTTAAGAATGGAACTTAAATGTATTATTTAGAGTTGATAGTTGTGTTCTAAACTGATAAATATTACAACCTATAAGTTTACATAACTTTGTTGCGCTATGGAGGGGGGGGGCTCAGGAAGATTTCTTGAACAGGGGCCCTCTGCAGTCTGTGTCCGCCCCTGTGTGAGGATGAGGAATACATACCGTAAAGTAAGGAGAAGACGCTCCTCTGCAGATATACATTTCCGCATCCTGGTGTCCTGAAAGGTTATCCCAGGGCGCACTGTCTCCAACAAAATATCAAAGATGGCAATACTCATGTGAGAATACTGGAAAAATTTGTCTGGATGTGTCCGCAGAGATGCATATAAACGGTGAAAATGGCCTTTAGTGGGGTATTGCCTCAAAAGAGGATGGACCCACAATCGTCTCATCCTTCTCGGATCCACTATCACTGGTTATGGCTGGCCAAAGCGGCGTGACAAAACCCAGTTGTATAAGACATGCTCAGTTGGGGTGAAATGAAGTAGGTCTGACATGTTGCCAACAAACCACCAACACACCAACAGAAGCACAACAACAAAATGGCCAGATTGGAGGGTGCCACCTGTTGTAGAGGCAATAAATAGGGTCGCTGATGATGATTTAAATTAATTTCAGGCCTCAAAACCGTTAAATGTCCATTTTGTAAGGTTGCGAGAAAAAAACGCTATACGGATGCCATACAGAGGTTTACATGCGCAAAATACGCAGCCACACCTTGCCTACGGATGACATACGGATCGCTGTTCAGGGAACATTTTTGCGTATTTGGTCTGTAAAAAACGGACTGTATTTTTATACGTTGTGTGTGACGCCGGCCTTAAGTCATCACTTTTTTTTCCGAAGCTGAACGGAGGTCCTGCAAATGTATGTGGTTCTTGTATGACAGTTGATCAAACTGTTGCTGAAAGTTTTTCAGGTGATCTTTTAAATATAGATTGTGTACATACAATAGGTTGTATTGTTATTCATAACTATAATGTAATATACATGCACTAATTGTAATGAAACGCTTTGCCACTCTCCCCCTAAATTTCCTGCAATGAAAAATGTGTTTATCTACGATATAAAAGATCAAATAATTGCGGAAATAGAACAGTGACCCATATTATGTGCACCATAAGGAAGACATCCAGAAAATGACTTTTATATATCACTGAAATGTATTGTTAAGTTTTTCACCACATGCTCTTCCCTTAGTGAATGCATTGGCAGCTCTGCTCATAACTGCCTATATAGGGAATGTGATAGTTTAATAGGATAATTGTACGCCTCTGTGTGGGTCTCTGGGGTAGTGGCCTATGGAAGCACATGGGTTAAAACGTGACTCATTTACAAACAGACCTTTCAAGGAGAATAGTTGGTTGTATGTAGTAGGAGTGAGAGAGGAAATTAAGGAAGCTGTTTTTTTTAGGAAGGAGTACACCATATGGTTAAAGGGGCACTTAAGGCCAATGAAATGTCATTTATGAGTCGCTATCTAGAGTGAAGAGTGGTAGTGTATATCCTGAAACAGATTAGTAAATGTGCATTACTGCTAAAACAATATTTGCAAGGCTGAAAAGGTCTTCATTTAGAATTCTTCGTCCACCTGAATTTGTGGAAGAAGTTTTACTCATGAAGATCAGCACACAAAATTTCCTACAGTAAGGCTGCCATCACCCTAGCAGTATTTGGTCAGTATTTTACCTCAGTATCTGTAAGCCAAAACCAGGAGTGGAACAATTAGAGGAAAAGTATAATAGAAACATATGCACCACTTCTGTATTTATCACCCACTCCTGGTTTTGGCTTACAAATACTGATGTAAAATACTGACCAAATACTGTTAGTGTAACGCAGGCTCGGACTGGCCCACAGGGTAACAGGGGAATCCCCCGGTGGGCCCCTGTGCAGACCTGGGCCCCCAATCTCAATGTATGAGCAGTACTTGACATAATTCACTTTATTCACTCTGTACAGAAAAAAGCAGCATCTCATCATTCATGAACCAAACTATCCAGTTTATTAATAAATAGAGATAGAAGTAAATTTGTGACAAGGGTAGTGTAATATTTGTATGCAGGTGAAAATGGGCCCCCCAATGTTAATGTTACTGGTGGGCCCTTGGCACCCCAGTCCAACACTGATGTAACGGGAGTCTAACAGTGACCTAGAGCTCCATGGTTTATATTATTGTCTCACAACACTGGGATTCTAGTGTGGAGTGGTGACACAGGATCCCGCTATGTTTACACATTTCAGATTTTATCGTGGATCTGCAGTGTTTTTGACGCTGCAGATCTGCAGCAGTTTTCCATGCATTTAACAGTAGCATGTTAACCTATGGAAAACCAAATCCACTGTGCACATGCTGGGGGAAAAAATGCGCTGGAACACAGCGTTGTTTTTTCTGCAGCATGTCAATTCTTTGTGTGGATCTGCAGCGTTTCTGCACCCATAGACTTGCATTGAGTCGGGAACATCCACAGCAAAACCGCCCATGTAAAAAAGATCTGCGGTTTGCCTGCAGGGGAAACGCTGCAGACCGGAAGGAGGGAAGTGTGTGGGTGGAGACTGTGCGTGTATGTGTGTGTGGGCGGGAACTGCAGGCTGTCCGTGGGTCTGCCGGGGCATCTGCTGGTTGTCAGGGGTCTGCCGGGGGTCTGTGCGAGGCTGCCGGGGGTCTGTGCCGGGCTGCCGGGGGTCTGCCAGGGCTGTTGGGGGTCTCTGCAAGGCTGTCAGAGGTCTGTGCAGGGCTGACAGGGGTCTGTGTGGGGCTGCCGGGGGTCTTCCAGGGCTGTTGGGGGTCTGTGCGGGGCTGTCAGGGGTCTGCAGGGCTGTCGGGGGGGTCTTTGGGTGTGTGTATGTGTGTGCGTGCAGGCATTGTCCAATGGGACTATAAGTCCCATTGGGCTATGCCTGCTATAGTGACAGTGATTTACACATTAGCCAATGACGGGACAGTAGTAGTTCCATCATCCGGCTAATGTGTTGAATGTAAAAAAAAAACAAAAACACATACATACAACATACAGTAAATACAACACAACATACAGTACATACAACATAAAACAGTACATACAACATACAACATATGACATACAGTACATACAACATACAACAGTACATACAACATATGACATACAGTACATACAACATACAACAGTACATACAACTTACAACATACAACATACAACAGTACATACAACATAAAGCATACCGAACATACTACATACAGTACATAAAACATATGACATACAGGACATACTACATACAACATATGACATATTGTACATACAACATACAATAGAACATACAACATATAACATACAACACATACAACATACAACAGTACATACAGCATACAACAGTACATACAACATATGACATACAGTACATGCAACATACAACAGTACATACAACATACAACAGTACATACAACATATGACATACAGTACATACAACATATAACACACAGCACATACAACAGTACATACAGCATACAACATATGACATACAGTACATACAACAGAACATACAACATATAGCACATACAACACACAACAGTACATACAACATACAACAGTACATACAACTTACAACATACAACATACAACAGTACATACAACATATAGCATACCGAACATACTACATACAGTACATGCAACATATGACATACAGGACATACTACATACAACATATGACATATTGTATATACAACATACAATAGAACATACAACATATAACATACAACACATACAAAATACAACAGTACATACAACAGAACATACAACATACATCACATACAACAGTACATACAACATATGACATACAGTACATGCAACATACAACAGTACATACAACATATGACATACAGTACATACAACATACAACATATAACACACAATACATACAACAGTACATACAGCATACAACATATGACATACAGTACATACAACAGAACATACAACATATAGCACATACAACACACAACAGTACATATAACATACAACATACAACAGTACATACAACATATGACATACAGTACATACAACATATGACATACAGTACATACAAAATACAACATTACATACAACATATAACATACAGTACATACAACATAAAGAAGATACTACATACAACATATAATAATAATAATAATTTTTATTTATATAGCGCCAACATATTCCGCAGCGCTTTACAAATTATAGAGGGGACTTGTACAGACAATAGACATTACAGCATAACAGAAATACAGTTCAAAACAGATACCAGGAGGAATGAGGGCCCTGCTCGCAAGCTTACAAACTATGAGGAAAAGGGGAGACACGAGAGGTGGATGGTAACAATAGCTTTAGTTATTCGGACCGGCCATAGTGTAAGGCTCGGGTGTTCATGTAAAGCTGCATGAACCAGTTAACTGCCTAAGTATGTAGCAGTACAGACACAGAGGGCTATTAACTGCATAAAGTGAATGAGAACATGATGCGAGGAACCCGATTGCCTATTTAAAAAAAAAAAATAAAAATAAAAACAATAGGTTTTTTTTTTAAATAGGCCACACAGGGATCGTTAGGTTAATACATTGAGCCGGTAGGCCAGTCTGAATAAATGAGTTTTTAGGGTACGTTTAAAACTGTGAGGATTGGGGATTAATCGTATTAACCTAGGTAGTGCATTCCAAAGAATCGGCGCAGCACGTGTAAAGTCTTGGAGATGGGAGTGGGAGGTTCTGATTATTGAGGATGCTAATCTGAGGTCATTAGCGGAGCGGAGGGCACGGGTAGGGTGGTAGACTGAGACCAGAGAGGAGATGTAGGGTGGTGCTGAGCCATGGAGTGCTTTGTGGATGAGGGTAGTAGTTTTGTACTGGATTCTGGAGTGGATGGGTAGCCAGTGTAATGACTGGCACAGGGTAGAGGCATCGGTGTAACGGTTGGTGAGGAATATGATCCTGGCAGCAGCATTCAGGACAGATTGGAGCGGGGAAATTTTGGTAAGAGGGAGGCCGATTAGTAGAGAGTTACAATAGTCCAGACGAGAATGAATAAGTGAAACAGTAAGAGTTTTTGCAGAGTCGAAGATAAGAAAAGGGCGAATTCTAGAAATGTTTTTGAGATGCAGGTAAGAAGAGCGAGCCAGTGATCGGATGTGGGGGGTGAATGAAAGGTCAGAATCAAGGATGACCCCAAGGCAGCGGGCATGTTGCTTTGGAGTAATGGTGGAACCGCACACGGAGATGGCAATGTCAGGCAAAGGTAGGTTAGTAGAGGGAGAGAACATGAGGAGTTCAGTTTTTGACAGGTTTAGTTTCAGATAGAGGGAGGACATGATGTTAGAGACAGCGGTAAGACAATCCCTGGTGTTTTCTAAAAAGGTCGGCGTGACAACAGGAGAAGAGGTGTATAATTGGGTGTCGTCAGCATAGAGATGGTACTGGAAACCAAATCTACTGATTGTTTGTCCAATAGGGGCAGTATACAACGAGAAGAGGAGGGGGCCTAGGACTGATCCTTGAGGAACCCCAACAGTAAGGGGAAGGTGAGAGGAGGAGGAACCAGCAAAACATACAGTGAAGGATCGGTCAGAGAGATAGGAGGAGAACCAGGAGAGAACGGTGTCCTTGAGGCCGATGGAGCGGAGCATAGTGAGGAGGAGCTGATGGTCCACAGTATCGAATGCTGCAGAGAGATCCAAGAGAATTAGCATGGAGTAGTGACCATTAGATTTAGCTGTTAGTAGGTCATTAGAGACTTTAGTGAGGGCGGTTTCAGTAGAGTGTAAAGAGCGGAAGCCAGATTGAAGAGGGTCGAGAAGAGAGTTATCTGACAGATAGCGGGTAAGACGGGAGTCTACCAGGCGTTCGAGGAGTTTAGAGATGAAGGGAAGATTAGAGACAGGTCTATAATTAGCGGCACAGTTTTGATCAAGGGATGGTTTTTTAAGTAATGGATGTATGATGGCATGCTTAAATGAGGAGGGAAAAATACCGGAAGTGAGGGAAAGGTTGAATATTTTTGTTAGGTGAGAGGTGACAGCCGGGGAAAGGGACTGGAGGAGATGTGACAGAATGGGGTCACTGGTGCAAGTGGTCGGGCGAGAAGATGCAAGGAGCCTGCTTACTTCTTCTTCTGTAACTGCTTCAAAGTATGACATACTGTACATACAACATATGACATACTGTACATACAACATATGACATACTGTACATACTGTACATACAACATACAACAGAACATACAACATATAACATACAGCACATACAACATACAGCAGTACATACAACATATGACATACAGTACATACAACATACAACAGTACATACAGCATACAACATATCACCTACAGTACATACAACATGCAACATAACATACAACCTATAGCACATACAACATACAACAGTACATACAACATATGACACAGAGTACATACAACAGTACATACAACATTCAACAAACGGTACATGCATACAGTGCATACAATGCATGCATATAGGCATACAGTACATATACACAGCACATACAGTACATACAACATAGAGTACATACTCACCATATCCTTGATCCCCAAAGCCATATTAAAATAATAAACAAACAGTATACTCCCTGTGTCCGCAGATATCCAATTAATACGAGTGTCCCACGAGACGATCTCCTGTGGAGAGCTGCCACATCAGCTGATGCGACCGGACTCCAGGGGCTCCAGGATACAATGATGGAAGGTATCCTTCCGCACTGTATCCCTCCGCCTCTGTGAGAAATAGTTCCTACTCTCACTTGTGACACTGCTGTGTGGGAAAATTCCCATGCAGCTTTGCCTTAAAGTGAGACCAATGAACTCAGGTAACTGTTATGATCCGGTGACCTTGGAGCAGCATGAAAACTTTCACTGGAGTAGGTGGTAACTATACTGACCGCAAATCCTGATCTTAACACCGCAACTAGAAGTAGCCGTGGGGTGTACCTAACAAGCCCTAGACACCTCGTCACAGCCGGAAGACTAAATACCCCTAAAGATGGAAATAGGAATACTATTTTGCCTCAGAGTAGAACCCCAAAGGATAGGCAGCCCCCCACAAATATTGGCTGTGAGTAGGAGAGGAAAGACACACACAGTCAGAAAACAGGATTTAGCACAAAAGGGCCGCTCCAGCTAAAATAGGAAAGGATAGGACAGAGTTCTGTGCGGTCACTATTAAAACCCTTCCAAAAATATCCACAGCAGATTATACAAAAATTCCTCCATATAACTAAAGACGTGGAACGTATATCTGCAACTCCAGAGACTACTAAACTCAGAGCAGGAATACAATCAAAAACAAGCACACAGCTTGTGTGCCATAGAAAAAGAAACAGACACTTATCTTTGCTGAATTGGCAGCTAAGCAGGAGAAGCCAGACAGAGATCAAATACTTCCGAAGAAACATTGACAACTGGCAAGGACTAATGAGTCCTGCAAACCTAAATACTCCAGTCAGAACTGCAATCAGTAGATACACCTGTCCAGGACTGCAGCCCAGAGACAACTGCATTACCACCTACAACCACCGGAGGGAGCCCAAAAGCAGAATTCACAACAGGTAACCTCTTTAGTGATGCACTGCAGGAGCCATTGTCTCCTGTCAGTGTGTCATTGGAGGCCCGATAGAGCAGTGACATCACCCGATGTCACTGTTCTATAGGGGAGATCGTTGTGGGACACTCGTTATTAATTACACTACGGCGGAAAGGTAGTATGTGGTTGGTTTATTATTTTTACTTTTTGCAGGTATTGTAAGTATGGTGAAATTAAGAATATTAACCCCTTTATCCCTTATGACGTACTATCCCATCAAGGTGACCTGAGACTTAATTCCCAGTGATTGGATAGTAAGTCATAGGCGATCAGCCGTGCTCACGGAGGGGGGGGGGGGGCACGGGCGATCGCTGCCAGTTGCCAGCTGATTTTTACAGCTGACATCCGGCACTATGTGCCAGAAGCGGTCAAGGACTGCTCCCGGCACATTAACCCCTGGCACACTGCGATCAAAGATGATCGCAGCATTCCGGTGGCACAGGGAAGCATCGCGCAGGCAGTGCGCTCCCTGCATGCTTCCCTGAGACCCCTACCTCCTCCTCCTTGCAGGCCCGGATCCAAAATGGCCACGGGGAGCCTTCCAGGTCCTGCAGGGAGGTGGCTTGCAAGCGCCTGCTCACAGCAGGCACTGACAAGCGTCCCTGCAGTGCCTGTCAGATTGCTGATCTGAAACAGTGCACTTAAAAGTGTCACTATACAGTGATGCCCCCGCCTGGGGCAACGTAAAAAAGTTTTAAAAAAATATATATTTACATGTTTAAAAAAAAAATCCTAAATAAAGAAAAAAAAATTCTTCCAATAAATACATTTCTTTATCTAAATAATAAAAAACAATAAAAGTATGCAAATTTAGTATCATTGCATCCGTAACGGCCTGACCTATAAAACTGTCCCACTAGTTAACCCCTTCAATGAACACCATAAAAAAGGCAAAAACGACGCTTTATTATCATACCTACAAACAAAAAGTGAAATAACATGCAATCAAAAAGACAGATATAAATAAACATGGTAACGCTGAAAACGTCATCTTGTCCCGCAAAAAACGAGATGCCATACAGCATCATCAGCGAAAAAATAAAAAAGTTATAGTCCTCAGAATAAAGCGATGCAAAAATAACTATTATTTACATAAAATAGTTTTTATCGTATAAAAGCACCAAAACATAAAAAAAGATATAAATGAGGTATCGCTGTAATCGTTCTGACCTGAAGAATAAAACTGCTTTATCAATTTTACCAAATATGTAACGGTATAAGCTCGCTCCCAAAAGGAATTCATGAATAGCTGGTTTTCGTTTATTCTTCCTCACAAAAATCAGAATAAAAAGCAATCAAAAAATGTCATGTGCCGGAAATTTTACCAATAAAAACATCAACTCGTCGCTCAAAAAACAAGACCTCACATGACTCTGTGGACCAAAATATGGAAAAATGATAGCTCTCAATTTGTGGAGACGCAATAACTATTTTTTGCAATAAAAAGCGTCTTTTAGTGTGTGATGGCTGCCAATCATAAAAATTAGCTAAAAAAAAGCTATAAAAGTAAATCAAACCCCCCTTCATCACCCCCTTAGTTAGGAAAAAATAATACAATTTAAAAAAATGTATTTATTTCCATTTTCCCGTTAGGATTAGGGTTAGGGTTACGTTTGGGGCTAAAGTTAGGGTTAAGGTTGGGGCTAAAGTTAGGGTTAGGGCTGCAGTTAGGGTTGGGGTTAGAGTTAGGGTTGGGGATAAACTTAGGGTTATGGTTGGAGATAAAGTTAGGGTTAAAGTTGGGGCTAAAGTTAGGGTTAGGGTTGGGGCTAAAATTAGGGTAAGGGTTGGGGCTAATGTTAGGGTTAGGTCTACAGTTAGGGTTGGGGTTAGGTTTGGGGTTAGGGTTAGGATTGGGATTAGGGTTAGGGATAGGGTTGGGGCTAAAGTTAGGGGTAGGGTTGGGGCTAAAGTTAGAGTTTGGATTACATTTATGGTTGGGATTAGGGTTGGGATTAGGGTTAGGGGTGTGGTTATGGTTGGGATTAGAGTTAGGGGTGTGTTTGGGTTAGAGTTTAATTTAAAATTGGTGGTTTTCCACTGTTCAGGCACATCAGGGGCTCCCCAACTGCGACATAGTGTCCGATCTCAATTCCAGCCAATTCTGCGTTGAAAAAGTGAAACAGTGCTCCTTCTCTTCCGAGCTCTCCCGTGCACCCAAAAAGGGGTTTACCCAAACATATGGGGTATCAGCGTACTCAGGACAAATTGGACAACATCTTTTAAGGTAGTGAAACACTTGGAGGTTCAAAGTTCTCAAAACACATCTAGATAAATTCCTTAGGGGGTCTTTTATCCAAAATGATGTCACTTGTGGGGGTTTCAATGTTTAGGCACATTAGGGGCTCCCCAAACGCGACATGGTGTCCTATCTCAATTGCAGTAAATTTTGCATTGAAAAGTCAAACGGCGCTCCTTCCCTTCTGAGCTCTGCCATGCGCCCAAACAGTAGTTTACCCCTACATATGGGGTATCAGTGTACTCAGGATAAATTTTACAACAACCTTTCGGGCCCAATTTCTTCTTTTACCCTTGGAAAAATAAAAAATTAGGGGCGAAAAATCATTTTTGTGAAAAAATATGATTTTTTATTTTTACGGCTCTACATTATAAACTTCTGTGAAGCACTTGGTGGGTCAAAGTACTCACTACACATCTAGATAAGTTCCTTAGGGGGTCTACTTTCCAAAATGGTGTCACTTGTGGGAGGTTTCAATCTTTAGGCACATCAGGGGCTCTCCAAAACGACATGGCGTCCCATCTCAATTCCAGTCAATTTTGCATTGAAAAGTCAAATGGCGCTCCTTCCCTTCCAAGCTCTGCCATGCTCCTAAACAGTGGCTTACCCCAACATTTAGGGTATCAGTGTACTCAGGACAAATTGCACAACAAATTTGGGGTCCAATTTCTTCTGTTCCCCTTGGGAAAATAAAAAAATTGGGGGCAAAAAATCATTTTTGTTAAAAAATATGATTTGTTATTTATGCCTCTACATCTAAAATTCTGTGAATCACTTGGTGGGTCAACGTGCTCACCACACATCTAGATAAGTTCCTAAGGGGGTCTTCTTTCCAAAATGGTGTCACTTGTGGGGGGTTTCAATGTTTAGGCACATCAGCAACATGGTGTCCCATCTCAATTCCAGTCAATTTTGCATTGAAAAGTCAAATGGCGCTCCTTCCCTTCCGAGCTCTGCCATGCGCCCAAACAGTGGTTTACCCCCACATATAGAGTATCAGCGTACTCAGGACAAATTTTACAACAACTTATGTGGTCCAATTTTGTAAAATAAAATAAATTGGAGCTGAAGTAAATTTTTTGTGAAAAAAAAGTTACATGTTCATTTTTTTTTAAACATTCCAAAAATTCCTGTGAAACACCTGAAAGGTTAATAATTTTCTTAAATGTGGTTTTGAGCACCTTGAGATGTTCAGTTTTTAGAATGATGTCACACTTGGGTTTTTTCTATCATATAGACCCCTCAAAGTGACTTCAAATGTGATGTGGTCCCTAAAAAAAAAATGGTGTTGTGAAAATGAGAAATTGCTGGTCAACTTTTAACCCTTATAACTCCCTAACAAAAAAAAAATTTGGTTCCAAAATTGTCCTGATGTAAAGTAGACGTGTGGGAAATGTTACTTATTAAGTACTTTATGTGACATATCTCTGTGATTTAAGGGCATAAAAATTCAAAGTTGGAAAATTGCAGATAATATCAAAGAAATTTTACCACTATCATGAAGTACAATATGTCACGAGAAAACAATGTCAGAATCACTGGGATCCGTTGAAGCATTCCAGAGTTATAACCTCATAAAGGGACAGTGATCAGAATTTTAAAAATTGGTGCGGTCATTAACGTGCAAACCACCCTTGGGGGTTAAGGGGTTAAAATACTTTTTTCTGGCTGTGTCTCTTTTTTTAACTCTTTCACTACTATATGATTAGTCTTATTGATGCCTCTCCATTGCTAACCGGGCTTAATGTCACCTTACATTAGCAAGGTGATATTAACCCCTTATTACCCCATATCCCACCGCTACAGGGGAGTGGGAAGAGAGGGGCTAAGTGCCAGAATTGGTGCATCTCACAGATACGCCTTTTCTGGGGCAGCTGGGGACTGGTATTTGTAGCCTGGGGTAGGCAAATATCCATGGCTCCTCTCTAAGCTACGAATATCAGCCCACAGCTGTCTGCGTAGCATTTCTGGCTATAAAATACAGGGGGACCCGACGTCATTTTTTGGGGGTCCCCCTATTTTAATAGTCAGTAGCCTAACTATCCATATATCTATCTACATCTATCCATAGATATATCTATCCATACATATATCTATAGATATATGAATAGATACATCTATGTATCTATCTATAGATTTATCTATATGTAGATCTATGTATATATCTATTTCATTCCTTCTATCTATAGATAGACAGATAGATAGATAGATAGATATGGGATAGATAGAAGGAATGAGATAGATATATCTATTCATATATCTATCTATAGATATACCCATGTTTTTCGGCGTATAAGACGACTTTTTGACCCCTAAAAATTGTCCCAAAAGTCGGGGGTCGTCTTATACGCCAGGCATGGCGTGTGCAGGGAGCGATCCTGGATGTCGGCGTGTGGTTCCCAGGGTCTGGAGGAGAGGAGACTCTCCTTCAGTCCCTGGGATCCATATTCATGTAAAAAATAAAGAATAAAAATAAAAAACATGGATATACTCACCCTCGGACAGCCCCTGGCTCACAGCGCTGCTTTTGTCTGCCTCCGTTCCTGAGAATGCAGAGAGTGAAGAACCTTCGATGACGTCGTGGTCAGGTGACCTCGTTCATGTGGAAAAAAAGAAAAATAATAAACCAACAGTATACTCCCTGAGTCCGACGTAGTCCTTAATAACGAGTGTCCCACGACGAGTCCAGCTCTGCTACATCTGGATGCCTGACATGCAGATATTGCAGAGCTTGTAGATGACCGCCAGAGATAACTCTCCAGCGATCACCTACACTGCTGCGTTCTCACAATCAGCTGATCAGCTGACCGTGAGAACCAGACTAGTGACCGGAGATTACCCCCGGTCACATGCACGGCAGTTCTCGCGGTAAGCCAAATTATCGCGAGAACTGCAGTGGATGCAGGCTTCCGGCGGTGGAACAGGTAAGACCTTATTTAAATTAGTAGACATGCGTTGTAAGCTGCTGCGTTGTAAACGCAGTTACTACACATGTGACTATTTATTAGATGCGGTTTTACCGCATCTAATGATTGTCTATGGGAAATTGTAAACAGACATGCTGCGTTCTAAAAAGATGTGCCGCACGTCCGTTTACGCGGGTCTGCCGCATGCGTGTTTTAACGCATAGTGTAGAACGGATTTCAGGAAATCCCCTCCACTATGCTGTAACATCTGGACGCTGCGTGTTTGCAGTTGTATGCAGTGTCAAACACGCAGCATTTCCTGACCGTGGAAACACACCCTTAAAGAGAACCTGTCACCAGGTTTTCCCAATATAAAGTACTGCCAGAAAATGTTACCAATAAAAACGTCAACTCTTCCCGCAAAAAACAAGACTTCACATGACTCTGTGGGCCAAAATATGGAAAAATTATAGCTCTCAAAATGTGGTAAAGCAAAAAATATTTTTTGCAATAAAAAGCGTCTTTTAGTGTGTGACGGCTGCCAATCATAAAAATCCGCTAGAAAACCCGCTATAAATAGTAAATCAAACCCCCCTTCATCACCCCCTTAGTTAGGGAAAAATAAAAAAATTTAAAAAATGTTTTTAGACTGTGTTCCAAATTATTATGCACAAAGAGTTTAGGAGTGATAAGGTTAGAATGTTTTTGTTTGTCATTTAAACTCATTGATGGTGATGTGTGTCAGGGCTCTTTATATCACTGAAAGCAATTGCTGATACCTGTGCAAATTAGTTTAGCAGGTGTGTCCAAATAAAGGCAAGACTACTTAATAAGGCTGTTCCACATTATTAAGCAGCCTACATTTTTGGCCAAAATGGGAAAGGAAAAGGATGTGTCGGCTGCTGAGAAGCAACAAATTGTGGAGTATTTAGGTCAAGGCATGACTACAATCAACATTGCCCAGACACTTCATCGTGATCATCGCACAATCAAGAAGTATGTAGCTGATTCCCAGCACACGGTTGTGCGTGCTGAAAAGGAAAAATTGAGTACTCTTTCCAAAAGGCAATTGCGTAAGGTTAAAAGAGCAGCTGCAAAAATGCCTTGTCGTAGCAGCAGACAAGTTTTTGAAGCTGCTGGTGCCTCCAATGTCCCCAGAACAACAAGATGCAGGGGTCCTTCAGAGGTTTGCAGCTGTGCGTAAGCCATCCTGTCGACCACCTCTATCCACTGCACACAAGCAGAAACGGCTCCAGTGGGCCAAATGATACATGAAGACTGACTTCCAAACTGTTTTGTTCACCGATGAGTGCCGTGCAACGCTCGATGGTCCAGATGGATGGAGCGGAGGATGGCTGATTGATGGACACCCCATGAAAACACGGCTAAGGCGCCAACAAGGAGGAAGTGGAGTAATGTTTTGGGCTGGAATCATGGGGAGAGAGATTGTCGGCCCCTTTATGATCCCTGAAGGGGTAAAGATGAACTCCATAATCTATGTGGAGTTTCTAAAACAACACTTCCTGCCATGGTTCAAGAGGAAGAACCGTGCTTTCTGCAGCAAGATCATTTTCATGCATGATAATGCACTGTCTCATGCTGCAAAAAACACATCTGCATCCCTGGCTGCAATGGGCATAAAAGAGGACAAACTTATGGTGTGGCCACCATCTTCCCCTGACCTCAACCCCATTGAGAACCTCATCAAAAGGAGTGTCTATGATGGTGGGAGGCAGTTCACATCTAAGCAACAGCTCTGGGAGGGTATTCTGTCCACATGCAAAACAATTGAAGCAGAAACCATCCAAAAACTGACAAATTCAATGGACGAGAGAGTTCAGAAGCTTCTTTCGAACAAGGGGTCCTATGTGCAAATGTAACGTCACCTAGAATAAAGTTTTCACTTGAAAACTGTTTGATTTCATTTTGTAATAAGGTGATAATGCTTATAACTTCACAATTGACCATTTTTTTGTTCAAAATTAAATAAAAAAGGTTGAAAACTCTGCTGTGCATAATAATTTGGAATATGCATTTTGAGTGTTTATTTATTTTTTTAAAGATACTGTTTTCATAGGCAGTTTGTTCCAAAACATTGCAATTATACTAGAAAAGTAGATGACTGGAAAATAACAATGGCTGCAATTCAGATAGGTAATTTAGAGAAAATATGAGGAAATATTATTTGCATAATAATTTGGAACACAGTGTATTTCCATTTTCACACTAGGGTTAGGGCTAGGGTTAGGGTTAGAACTAGGGTAAGGGCTAGGGTTAGGGCTAGGGTTAGGGCTAGGGTTAGGGTTAGGGTTAGGGCTAGGGCTAGGGTTAGTGTTATGGTTAGGGCTACAGTTAGGGTGGGGGCTAAAGTTAGGCTTAGGGTTGGGGCTAAAGTTAGGGTTAGGGTTTGGATTACATTTACGATTGGGAATTGGGTTGGGATTAGGGTTGGGGGTGTGCCGGGGTTAGGGGTGTAATTAGGGTTACCGTTGGGATTAGGGTTAGGGGTATGTTTGGATTAGGGTTTCAGTTATAATTGGGGGGTTTAAGCACATCAGGGGCTCTCCAAACGCGACATGGCGTCCAATCTCAATTCAAGCCAATTCTGCATTGAAAAAGTAAAACAGTGCTCCTTACATTCCGAGCTCTCCCGTGCGCCCAAACAGGTGTTTACCCAAACATATGGGGTATCAGCGTACTCAGGATACATTGGACAACAACGTTTGTGGTCCAATTTCTCCTGTTACCCTTGGGAAAATACAAAACTGGGGGCTAAAAATAATTTGTGGAAAAAAAAAGATTTTCTATTTTCATGGATTTGCGTTATAAACTGTAGTGAAACATTTGGGGGTTCAATGTTCTCACAACACATCTGAATAAGTTCCTTGGGGGTCTAGTTTCCAATATGGGGTCACTTGTGGGGGGTTTCTACTGTTTAGTTACATCAGGGGCTCTGCAAATGCAACGTGACGCCTGCACACCAATGCATCTAAGTCTGCAATCCAAATGGCGCTCCTTCCCTTCCGAGCTCTGCCATGCGCTCAAACGGTGGTTCCCCCCACATATGGGGTATCAGCGTACTCAGGACAAATTGGACAACAACTATAGGGGTCCAATTTCAACTGTTACTCTTGGAAAAATACAAAACTGGGGGCTAAAAAATAATTTTTGTTAAAAAAAAGGATTTTATATTTTCACGGCTCTGCGTTATAAACTGTAGTGAAACACTTGGGGGTTCAAAGTTCTCACAACACATCTAGATAAGTTCTTTGGGGGGTCTAGTTTCCAATATGGGGTCACTTGTGGGGGTTTCTACTGTTTAAGTACATTAGGGGCTCTGCAAACGCAATGTGACGCCTGCAGACCATTCCATCTAAGTCTGCATTCCAAATGGTGCTCCTTCCCTTCCGAGCTCTCCCATGCACCCAAATGGCGGTTCTCCCCACATATAGGGTATCAGCATACTCAGGACAAATTGGACAACAACTTTTGAGTCCAATTGCTCCTGTTACCCCTGGGAAAATACAAAACTGGGGGCTAAAAAATAATTTTTGTGGGAAAAAAAAAGAATTTTTATTTTCACGGCTCTGTGTTATAATCTATAGTGAAACATTTGGGGGTTCAAAGCTCTCACAACACATCTAGATGAGTTCCTTAGGGGGAATACTGTCCAAAATGGTGTCACTTGTGGGGGGTTTTAATGTTTAGGCACATCTGTGGCTCTCCAAACGCAACATGGCGTCCCATCTCAATTCCAGTCGATTTTGCATTGAAAAGTCAAATGGCGCTCCTTTCCTTCCGAGCTCTGCCATGCCCCCAAACAGTGGTTTACCCCCACATATGGGGTATCAGCGTACTCAGGACATATTGTATAACAAGTTTTAGGGTCCAATTTTTTCTCTTCCCCTTGGGAAAATAAAAAATTGGGGGTGAAAAAATATGATTTTTTATTTTTATGGCTCTGCATTATAAACTTCTGTGAATCACTTAATAGGGCAAAGTGCTTACCACACATCTAGATAAGTTTCTTAGGGGGTCTACTTTCCAAAATGGTGTCAATTGTGAGGGTTCATTGTTTAGGCACATCAGGGGCTCTCCAAACGCAACATGGTGTCCTGTCTCAATTCCAGTCAATTTTGCATTGAAAAGTCAAATGGCGCTCCTTCGCTTCCGAGCTCTGCCATGCGCCCAAACAGTGGTTTACCCCAACATATAGGGTATCGGCGTACTCAGGCAAATTGTACAACAACTTTTGGGGTCCATTTTCTCCTGTTACCCTTGGCAAAATAAAACAATTTGTAACTGAAGTAAATTTTTTGTGAAAAAAAGTTAAATGTTCATTTTTATTTAAACGTTCCAAAAATTCCCGTAAAACACCAGAAGGGTTAATAAACTTCTTGAATGTGGTTTTGAGCACCTTGAGGGGTGCAACTTTTAGAATGGTGTCACACTTGGTTATTTTTTATCATATAACCCTCAAACTGACTTCAAATGAGAT
Source organism: Ranitomeya imitator (assembly GCF_032444005.1). Taxonomy (NCBI): domain Eukaryota; kingdom Metazoa; phylum Chordata; class Amphibia; order Anura; family Dendrobatidae; genus Ranitomeya; species Ranitomeya imitator. Next base: position 531,033,424 of record NC_091283.1, read on the forward strand.
GTGGTCCCTAAAGAAAATGGTGTTGTTAAAATGAGAAATTGCTGGTCAACTTTTAACCCTTATAACTCCCTAACAAAAAAAAAATTGGTTCCAAAATTGTGCTGATGTAAAGTAGACATGTGGGAAATTTTACTTTTTAAGTATTTTGTGTGACATACAATATATCTTTGATTTAATTGCATAAAAATTCAAATTTGGAAAACTGCTAAATTTTCTAAATTTTCGCCAAATTTCTGTTTTTTTAACAAATAAACACAGGTAATATCAAAGAAATTTTACCACTATCATTAAGTACAATATGTCATGAGAAAACATTGTCAATCTCATAAATTGACAGTGGTCAGAGTTGAAAAAATTGGCCTGGTCATTAACGTGCAAACCACCCTTGGGGTTAAAGGGGTTAAGGAGTGATAATAAAACATTCCAAATCAACGTGAAATTGCATTTTATAGGGAAAAAAAGTTAAGAAACATTTTTTCCTGTATAATGATTTGTATATAAGAAAAAATTAAGAAAAATACATAATTTAAGTAAACCTAAATTGATTTTTGTATTAAAAAAATAGGAAATTTCATTTTAATTTATGATGGAAGCAAGAACTGCCAAAAATTATGGACTCGGGTACACCGTGTATTAGACATAAAGGAGGGCCCCATACACATTCTTTTCAAATTGTCATGTATTGGTACTCCTAGACACATAAAGGCTATGCATCTTTGAGGGTTAGATCACAAGGAAATGTACTCCACACCACGGAATATGCTATGGGTGAGCAATATAATACTGAGAAGTGTATGTGTACACGATGAGTACAATTTCTGAACCATTTCTGCATCTCTAGGCAGAAAAAAATGCAGCTGCAAAAATGCAAAATGCAGGGCAAAATGCACATTGACATGGTGCAAATAATTTTCTGCACCAAGTCTGAAAGTCAGGAATAATCAACGTGTGCATGACACTTCAGGTTTCTCATTCACTTTGTTGGGATCAGGTTTTGTCATAAATCCGCGCTGAAAAAACGCGTCAAAAACGCACCAAATCTTCAACATGTGCACAGAGCCTAAAGTTTTTAACAAGTTGTTTGACGTTTATTTAGCAATGAAATGTACCCAAGAATATGTAAAAAATCCATGACTGAGCAATATACTACCGATTATTTCTAGGCAAATATAAGCAAATATAGCAGGGGTGGAGAACCTCAGGCCCCAGGGCCATTTATCAGGCCCCCGAGCAGATTCTCAGGGACCGCATTCTTGGGCAGGAAGGTGTATATTGATTACAACCAGCTCATTAATTTCCTCTTGCTCTGTTAGCACACATGCAGTGTTCACTACTGAACACTGAAGGGCATGCAATGAAAGATTACGTCCTGACACCAGTGCCAGAGTCAGGATGCACTTTGTGGGTGGAGTTTGTACGGCCCCTGAAGGATGGTTATAAATAACCAAATGGCCCTTGGCAGAAAAAAGATTCCCCACCCCTGTTATATAGCAACGAAATGTACTCCAGACCAAGGAATAGTCTGTAAGTGAGCAATATAATACTGATGAAGATATGTGCACACGTTGAGTAAAATTTCTACACCATTTCTGCATTTCTTGGCAATAAAACGCATCTGCAGAAGCACTCATATTTGGTGTGATTTTGCCATGTTTTTGATTGATTTGAGTGTTGAAATGTAACCCAGTAAAATAAAAAATCATAAAATGTACCCCAGAACCCGGAATAGTGTACGGGCAAGACATGTGAACAAACAAGCAAACATTTTAAAACATTTTTTGTACTCTTATAAACCACCAAAATGTGACAGGAAGAATGCAATGCAGTAAGGATCAGTAATTTAATCCTAAACCATTTTTTTCAAGCTTTTTGCATTTTACATACCACTGTAATGCAACAATAACCTTGTTAAACTGTTTGCATGAGTTATTGAATACATAAAAAAATTTGAACTAAATATTTTGTAAGTCTAGTTCATGTACTTATACTGTCATAAAGGCTTTGCACAAAGTGCAAAGACAGTCAGATAATTCTGAGGAGGTTCATTAATACACCCATGAAAAGCAAGAACTAGTGGGCCTAATTAAAATATTGAATATTACAAACACTTTATGTGCTGCTGTCATCTTGTGGGGTCGAAAAGTTTGGAATAATCCAGTCTTTGTTTATTTTTAAGAGAGTAAGCCTGTCTGCATACTGAGTTGACAGGTGAAGGCGCCTGTCTGTTATGACCCCCTGGCAGCACTAAAAACCCACTCAGACAAGATGGTAGCAGCAGGGCAGTACAAAACCTCCAAGGCATGGAGGGACAGCTCATCCTAGGTGTCCAGCTTTGAGACCCAATAGTTGAAAGTCGCTGAGGAAGTAGGGAGTTTGCTGATTTGGTCAGACAGGTATTGGGTTACCATCTTTAAAAATGTTTCCCAACTTGTCAAAAATACTTGATCATCAGGTCCTGGGTGCTAGACTGGTGTCATGAAATTGGCACACACCTTTGACAGTGCACCCCTGCCTCGGCTGTGTGTCTCCCTGGCCTCTCCTCATTGGTTGTGCAAGGAAGCTTGCCCCCGGCTGCTAGGGTTGTCTGATTGGAATTTTTTCAGCATATTTTATACCATTCCCTTCTGGTATAGTAGACCTCAGGAAGTAGACAGCGTGGTTCTACCAAAGTAAACAACTAGTACTCTTTTATGGCCAAGATGAATGTGAAGCATGGGTCACGGGAAAGGCAGAAATACATAAAGTTGTTCACATGTGCCAAGCTCCATACAGCCAACACTTCCCTGAGTCGATCATGATGACAACTCTCCATCTCCTCCTCACTCTTTTCCTCCTCATTACCATCCTCAGCCCATCCACATAGGAGAGATGGTACAAAGGATGTGTGGTTAATAGCCTCTTTATTAGCCTCTGTTGCACTAGCAATCAGCTCCTGTTCCTTCCCTTCTCCTCTTAAGCATACACCTCCTCTTTGTTACCCATTTCATGCTGAGCAGAGGAGATGAGGCTGTGCTGGCTACAATCTCTCTGTGTTATTGTAGGATGCTAGCAGGTGCGTAGGATGCAGTGACACACAGGAGGCAGAACAAGAGTTAACAGGTTCTTTATGTATAGAAACAGTAATTGTACAAGCAGGGGTATAAGGAATGTGATTGGAGGATAGGGGGAAATTCAAATGCAATAGAATGTAACAGGTTAACTTATCAGTCTGTATGCACTGAAAGAAGGCAGCTGGAAAATCCAGCGATGGCGCCTCATGGGGCACAAGATGTCTCCGATCCAGTCCCGCAGATGAGCGATGCACTTTCTCCTTGCGACGATGAATCATCCACGTTCCTCGGCATGCAGTATCCTGATCTGTGCACACCATGAGGCAGAGGTGATGGTTGGCAGCACAGAAGAAGAAACAGAGAGTTCCGTGAGCAAGGCTGCAGTAGGAGCACACAGTCCAGCGAAAACAGCCACAGGCACGGGCCAGTCCTCAGCAAGCACCGCAAGGATGGCACTAAGCAGTGCCTCCGCGGTGGTGAGCGGAGCGAAGATCTGTACTCTATCCTGGTCACTACCCGGTGAGGAAGTCTCCCTGGGCTGAGTGTAGAAAGCATCGGCAGTCTGGCTAGCTGGGGGTATAGGCGCAACTAACGGGCGTGGGTCCGTAGAGAGGGAGTTAACCGTCTTACTACTCACAAGCTCGGTCCCTGCCAAGTGTCCTATATTCCCACTCAAATTGCTCTTTAAGTCCGACCCGCCCCCATCAGTCAGGTGCCCTGTACTGCTGCGGTCGGCAATCTCTCCCCCCTGCAACACTGGTGACAGCCCCGATGGTTCCAGCCCAGATATGCAGGAGAGACCGTCAATTTGGTTCTCCTCCCTACATTATGTCTTCCTCTATCCCCACCTGCTCCGCATGCAAAGCTTCATGCTTAATTTTGAGCAGCGACTGTTTAAGTAGGCACAGAAGTGGAAGAGTTGCTCTGAGTATGGTGTCATCACCACTCACCATCTTTGTAGAGTCCCCAAAGTCTTGGACAACTGCACAAATGTCAGACATCCATGCCCACTCTTCAGTTATTATATGCGGAGGCTGACAAGAATGCCAAGGAGCGTAATGATCCTGACACTCAACCATTGGCCTCTTCTGCTCACAAATCCTTGCCAACATGTGTAGTGTAGAGTTCCAGCACGTGGTGATGTCGCACACAAGTCGTTGAGCTGGCACTTGCGCACACTGCTGCAGCACTGCCAGGGCCAATGGCAGCTGTAGCCAACTTGCAGAAATGGATAATGACGCTGCATACCTTGACCAGAAGCCCTGGCAAATCTGGATATGCTTTTAGAAACCATTGAACTACCAAGCTGAGCACATGTGCAAAGCATGGTACGTGTGTGAGCTTGCAAAGCTTCACGGCTGCCACCAGGTTACGCCCATTTTCACATATGACTATGCTTGGTTTTAGGTTCAGCAGCAAAAAACACACATCTGTCTGGTCTGTTATTCCTTTAAGTAACTCTGCCACAGAGTGCAGCTGATATTTACAACGTGCTCTGAGATAGCACATTGGAGATGGAAGATGAAGGGGGGTGCAGGTGTAGGAAGAGGAGGCAGGGCCAGTTTTAGACAAAGTGGGGCCCCAAATGCTCACATATTGCACCATCACAGAAACATTTCTGTTGTATTTACCTGCGCTAAGTTCAGGCTGTTAAACAAGTGCGATTGACAATATTGAAGTCGTTTGATGCCTGTTTCCTGGCCTCCTTAGGATATGTGCATATGTTCAGTAATTGGCAGCGCTTTGAAAGCACCACATGTCCGCTCCCGGCTATTGAACACAGGTGAATTTGCAGGTGTTAATTGAACCGTGTGGATTCACAGCGTCCGATACATTTTAATGTGCATGCACAAGGAAAGACCAAAGAGTGCCGATGACCTGGAAGTAAATCCTGAGCATGCGCATTACAGCACTTTGCTCTGTCCTCCATGGGACAGAAAGAAGTACACCTGTGCAGGAACGCAATTAGGGGGACACTGTAAGGATTACGTAAAATGTGTCATCCACATGAAGCAAACAAGGAGAACGATGTTTTCATCCAGAGAGCAGGCGCTGGATTTCAGCACTTGAGGCAGTGATAATAACATGCCACAATTACCAGACTGGTGACAGTGGGGTGTAGAGGGGCCGAAGCGGTTAGCGGTAAGGTGACAATAAGTATTTTTTAACCTTTTGATGTCACATTACGGTCCAGAAAAATGGGGGCCATCAGCTGCCATTTTAATGAACTGATGTGGAAGCAAGTTATTAAAAATCTAGAATTTGGCAAATGCAGATTTTTGTAATATTTAAGTAGAATTTATTTCCACATGAAATGAATATATTCACTCATCTCTTCCAATGGGACTATAATGACTTTGATTAAATAGTATAATTTGCATAGAAAATGTATATGAACTGATCTTGTTGAAAAATAAGTATTAAAACGAAACTGTGTATGTATATGATCAAAATGAATAAGGTTTATTTATGTACAAGGATCACTTTCTGAAGTCAAACTTAATAAATATTACCAGTAAAATTAACTATTCATAGATTTAATGTCTAAAAAAATTGTGTTTATTTGGAAAAAGAATTGAGGCTTCTTAGGAAGCCCAGAAAATGGCTTAAAATGATTCCTTGCCATCCCCCGAGCCTCTTCTCAGAGACTAAACAAAAGTGACGGGAGTCAGACAGAGGCTGTTTATTATCAGTAAGCGATAGGCGTGCGTCGTCCTCTTCTAATAAGTGGCATATTATTTGTCTGTGTTATAGTTATACAAACTGGGAGAGGTTGACTGAGAGCGTACTAGTGTTCACTCGATTACCTGGGTCCCACGTGGCATTGTTAAAGATCTGTAGTAATAACAGCCCTGTCTGATGTAATTCGGAACATTACCCGCACTGGGAGCGCCAACCTGTAACTTATCACATGAGTGACAAACCTAATGTTTTGTTTTCCAGTGCAGAGGTTAACACACAACAGATGAGCAATTAAGATTTCTTTTGTGAAGATTAGATCTTTCATGAGGGAAGTGGGTCAAGGTAGGGGAACTGGTTAAGATAAAAATGGAAGGTGTATGGGTTGTCTTGACTTGTCAGCCCTGGCTGCTTGGGAAATATGGAATTCCTTTGACTTAGCTGAGGTTTTATCATACTATGGGTCCTTAGGAGCCATAAGACCTTGAGGAGCAAACCTGATTTTTTTATTCTGTTTCTTCTCTCCTAAAATCAAGATGAATGTTATATATTCAAGAGAAAAAAAACTGAAAAACTGCATTTTAATGAATAAATTCCCTCCAAACCCACTGAATAGGAGAATTAAAGGATTGGCCTCAAGCTAGGTTTTAACTCCAGACACAGACAAGAGTGACGCTATTTCTGGGGTAGGAGGTAACAGGCTATTGTTTCTAATCCTTGACAACCATTTTACAAACTAGAAAATTAGTCCTAGTTCTAAAATAAATATAAATTATATGTAATAACAGCAAAGAATGAAATAAAAATGTGTTTATAAATAGAAAAATTGCTTTATGTTTCATTTTATACTAAGTAGGTATGACAAGGAAATATAGCAACATAGTTTTAAAAGTTAAATAGACACATGGCAGGTAAGTTCAACCAATTATCCTACAGTGTCATTCCATAGGAAGGCAAAAACACACATGAAATACTTGCCAGTTTCATAGCTTTATTATATCAGGGGGAAAATGCCTCCCCAAGTTTCAAATATGGGAACAAGAATGAATCATTAGACCAACAACCTATCTCAGTAGTCATCAACATCAATCTTCAGTCAACTTTGTAGATTGTGAGCCCTCGCGGGCAGGGTCCTCTCTCCTCCTGTACCAGTTGTGACTTGTTCAAGATTATTGTACCTGTTTTTATTATGTATACCCCCCTCACATGTAAAGTACCATGGAATAAATGGCGCTATAATAATAAATAATAATAATAATATTAACTTCACACAGAGCCTAAACACTATCTAAAATTGAGATTTTGGATGGCTTTTATTGAAAGTTGCGGCAGGGCTCGTTAAAGAGTCGATATTCATTTTTAGGATTGCTACTTCCAATTGATAGCACTAGAGTTGAAGTCTTTTTTTCTCTGTGAAGAGGAAGTATACATATTTGCAGTGGGTACGGAAAGTATTTGAACCCTTTAAATGTATTCGCTCTTTGTTTCATTGCAGCCATTTGATAAATTCAAAAAAGTTATTTTTTCTCATTAATGTGCACTCTGCACCCCATCTTGACTAAAAAAAAAAAAAGTAGACATTTTTCCTTATTTATTAAAAAAGAAAAACTGAAATATCACATGGTCATAAGTATTCAGACCCTTTGCTCAGACACTCATATTTAAGTCACATGGTGTCAATTTCCTTGTGATCCTCCTTGAGATCTACTCCTTCATTGGAGTCCAGCTGTGTTTAATTAAACTGATAGGACTTAAGGCCCCTTCACATTAAGCGACGCTGCAGCGATACCGACAACGATCCGGATCGCTGCAGCGTCGCTGTTTGGTCGCTGGAGAGCTGTCACACAGACCGCTCTCCAGCGACCAACGATGCCGGTAACCAGGGTAAACATCGGGTAACTAAGCGCAGGGCCGCGCTTAGTAACCCGATGTTTACCCTGGTTACCATGCTAAAAGTAAAAAAAAACAAACACTAGATACTTACCTACCGCTGTCTGTCCTCCAGCGCTGCGCTCTGCTTCTCTGCTCTCCTCCTGTACTGTCTGTGAGCCGGAAAGCAGAGCGGTGACGTCACCGCTCTGCTTTCCGGCGCACAGACAGTACAGGAGGAGAGCAGAGCACAGCGCTGGAGGACAGACGGCTGTAGGTAAGTATCTAGTGTTTGTTTTTTTTTACTTTTAGCATGGTAACCAGGGTAAACATCGGGTTACTAAGCGCGGCCCTGCGCTTAGTTACCCGATGTTTACCCTGGTTACCAGTGAAGACATCGCTGGATCGGTGTCACACACGCCGATCCAGCGATGTCCACGGGAGATCCAGCGACGAAATAAAGTTCTGGACTTTATTCAGCGACCAACAATCTCCCAGCAGGGGCCTGATCGTTGGTCGCTGTCACACATAACGATTTCATTAACGATATCGTTGCTACGTCACAAATAGCAACGATATCGTTAACAATATCGTTATGTGTGAAGGTACCTTTAAACTGGAAAGGCACACACCTGTCTATATAAGACCTCAGAGCTAACAGTGCATGTCAAACCAAGTGAGAATCATGAGGTCAAAGGAACTGGCCAAGGAGCTCAGAGACAGAATTGTGGCAAGGCACAGATCTGGCTACGGTTACAAAAGAAGTTTGGCAGTACTCAAGGTTCCTAAGAGCACAGTGGCATCTATAATCCTTAAATGGAAGAAGTTTGGGACCTCCAGAAGTCTTCCTAGATCTGGCCGTCCAGTCAAACAGCAATCGTGGGAGAAGCACCGTGGCGCAGTGGATAGTACTGCAGCCTTGCAGCGCTGGGGTCCTGGGTTCTAATACCACCCAGGACAACATCTGCAAAGAGTTTGTATGTTCTCTCCGTGTTTGCGTGGGTTTCCTCCAGGCACTCCGGTTTCCTCCCACATTCCAAAGACATACTGATAGGGATTCTAGATTGTGAGCCCCATCAGGGACAGCGATGATAATGTGTGCAAAACTGTAAAGAACTGCGGAATATGTTAGCGCTATATAAAAATAAAGATTATTATTATTATTAGAAGAGCCTTGGTGAGAGAGGTAAAGAAGAACCCCAAGATCGCTGTGGCTGAGCTCCACAAATGCAGTAGGAAGAAAGTTCCACAAAGTCAACTATCACTGCAGCCCTCCACCAGTTGGGCCTTTATGGCAGTGTGGCCCTACGAAAGCTTCTCCTCAGTGCAAGACATATGAAAGCCTGCATAGAGTTTGCTAAAAATCACATCAAGGACTCCCAGACTATAAGAAATAAGATTCTCTGTTCTGATGAGACTTAAGATATACCTTTTTGGTGATAATTCTAAGCGGTATGTGTGGAGAAAACCAGGCACTGCTCATCACCTGTCCAACACAATCCCAACAGTGAAACAAGGTGGTGACAGCATCATGCTATGGGGGTGTTTTTCAGCTGCAGGGACAGGACAAACGGCTGCCAATTAAGAAAACATGAATGCGGCTAAGTTAAGAGATATCCTGGATGAAAACCTATTCCAGAGTGCTCTGGACCTCAGATTTGGCTGAAAGTTCGCCTTCCAACAAGACAATGACCCTAAGCACACAGCTAAAATAACAAAGGATTGGCTTCTGAACAACTCTGTGACCATTCTTGACTGGCCCAGGCAGAGCCCTGACCTAAATGGCTGTCCACCAACATTCACCATCCAACCTGGCGGAACTGGAGAGGATCTGCAAGGAAGAATGGCAGAGGATCCCGAAATCCTGGTGTGAAAAACTTGTTGCATCATGCCCAAGAAGACTCATGGCTGTAATAGCTCAAAAGGGTGCTTCTACTCAATACTGTGCAAAGGGTTTGATTTCTTATGACCACGTGATATTTCAGTTTTTCTTTTTTGATAAATTTGCAAACATTTCTACATTTCTACTTTTTTTTCAGTCAAGATGGGTTGCAGTGTGTACAGTAATGACAAAAAATGAACTTTTTTTGAATTTACCAAATGGCTGCAATGAAACAAAGAGTGAAAAATTTAAAGGGGTCTGAATACGTTCCGTACCCATTGTATGTTCCAAGAAGAGCACTGCATGACCTATAAGCCTCCTTACACTGGCATGTCAGGCATGTCATTCTCCACAAGGGGACACATTATCCATCAAAGCCTTATGTTAATGGAGCCATCTATTAAAGGGACTCTGTCAGCACAGAATGACTGTTGAGACCAAGTACAGGCACTCGGTGCTTCATGATGTGGCCAATTATTAATATTCAACTTGCCACCTGCTTACTTTCTATCCATCTCCACCCTTGTGTGGCTCTGTGAAATCTGAGCTATTAATCAAATAAGGGGATGGAGATAGAGCAAAAACAAGCAGGTAGAAAGGTGTATTTAAATGATTAGCCTTTCCATGAAGCACCGAGCGGCAAGACTTAGTCTGAACAGTCATTTTGTGCTGACAGAGTCCCTTTAAACCAGGATAAATGTATATTTGATGAAGGTCTGGCTGCTGAAACCTTCACTGATTCTGAGATAAGGTGGAGGGTGAAAAGTGGGGATGAGGAGGGGGCAAAGGCCCCTTTAGAATTATAGGGTTAATTCTCTATAGGAGTAGTGGTCATACATGCTCCCCAGCACTCCATTTAGCATAAGAAACTTTAGGTTCCTCAGTTATTTAGATCCGTGTGGGTTCCAGCAGTAAGATCATACATTTATCATCTACATAGTTCTCTAAAGAGAGTTCTATCTATGGGCAGGCAAACTCCGTAGTGCCAAAATTTTAAAAATATGCTCCATCACCTCGTATTCCACTAGCTCCATTTGATTTTAATAAAAGAGAGGATAGAAACTTTTTTCATAATTTTCAACTGGGCCCTGGTTAGGGTGCACCTTTTCTAACCTCTACTATAACTGTAAGGCAAAATTACAGAGGAAGAGTCTCCATATGTGTAATTTATCAGTAATTGTCCAGAAAAGAGTTGTCACAACATCTTACATGTTGTTAAGTGTGCATCTGTGTCACAAGAGGTCCCTCGTCAGCCATTAGCAAACTGTTTCCAGCAGTAAGATAGTAAAAGTAGTTATTTTACTTTTCCCAAAGGACATTGTTGAACAACACTAACATCACATATGCCCCTAACAGGGTTTATCCTTTTCATAGCAAGAGCAGAATACACCAGGTCATTTCAGAAAGGTCCCAGTCACTTGGAAGCAGCTGTAAAGATTGAGCAAGCAAAATCTGGAAACAATTAGATGCTAGAATTTTAAATAGGAACTGATCTAAGAACTAACATTCATATGGAAATACTGGGACTAAGTTAATATCTACAGTACATATCTAGCTTCTGGTGACAGGAAATAAAAAAAAATATACAAGTAGTGATGATTCTCGAGGGTACTAAGAAAGTTCTGAAGTGAACCTCTCACCAATAGTCAACAAGGCTGACATCTAGTGGAGGATAGAGATAAGCAAACTTGTTTGAAAAAGTTTGCCAAGCTCAAATTTGACACAAACGTAGCTCATTCAGATTAGTGTTCCGGTTCTCTAGCATTTTTCCTAAAAAGTCGACGCAGTTCAGTAAATGATCGCATTTCCACTAATGCTAATGTTAGGACTTTGGCTAGAATTGTGGTGCTGTGTGATGAGCGGGGGCTATGTGTTTTATGACGGGAAAAGGTGGGTATAGATAAGGGGAGAGGGGGGCTGAATTTTACAAGGGCTTCTGTCATTGGCAGGCAAAGTCACATGTCCCTCTCCATATGAAAAGCAGACATGTGGCTTTGGTGGTGCCATTTTGTCAGTGCAACAGTGGAGAGAGGTTGCTCCTGCTGCAAGTTTTCATATCGTTTGATAGGGTCATGTGTGAAATCGACCATCCAGCATCTAACTAGTTTGTGCTAATAGTGTTGTGCAGGCAGGAGTCCACATTTTCTGATCAAAATGATTTTGGCTAATACTGTGTGGCAGTTAGGAGGTCATATTTCCCAATCAATATGGTTTGGGCTAACATTGAGGTGAAAAGTTCACCGTAATTGTTAGCTATTTTTTGTACAGACAGAATAAGAATATTTCACCGAAAGGGCCTGTACTCAAATTTTACTCATTATGCTAAAATATAACTTTTATTTTTCACTAAAACTGTAAAGACAAAGAACACACCTACAATTGCCAACAAAATAACACACGGGGGTAAAAAAAAATGTGTCTCACTCTAACAAATACTAATGTCACCCTGCCTTGTCATGAAGGTTCCTCCACCAGACAAACCTCTGTATGTAACACTTCCTCCACTGCTTCTGCCTCTTCCAACTTCTCTAGGGCCTCCATCTGCACCCTAAACCTCTCAATGAAACCCACATTCCAACAGTGCAGAAAAAAATCCCTCCTACCTCCGTACTGTGTAGCCAGGGCTTACCACAATCAGGCAGTGTTTAGATTAACATGCCTTGGAGATCACAGTCACACAGCTCAAGAATTGTGGACAGCTCTCCAGGCTGAGATTGAGCAATGGCTGTCTCCACCGAACCTGGAGCCAGGGAAGGCTAAGTGTGAAAATGGTGCGAACCTTGTGGCGGCCCTTTGCCGGGACAACCTCACAATGTGCCTTGCAAGGCTCACGTCATCAAGCTATTGGTTCAGCAACTTCTCTGCCACTTTCGTAGCGCGGATCAGCTGCTGAAGACATAGTCGCTGTGTGCTCACGTCCGCTGTTCGCACCCCGCACATCGCTACAGAGGTCTTTCGGGCCTACTGGTTAACAGTTTAATATGTGATGTGCCTACATGGTAGGATTCCACTCTCCAATGGTTGCAGCGACTGTGGCAGCAGCGATGAGCCTGGTGTAATATGTCCTTTTGCATAGCCTGGGCCAACGTAGTATGGACAAGGTGCAAATCACGCTTGAGGAGTGGGCACAATTTCGAAATGGCTATTAAGATGGTAAGCACTGACGATACCATCATCAGCATGACTATTCCGGTCATCTACATGCTGGAGCTCACTTTGAATAGTATGCAGGAGGAGGAGTTGGTCACTGAAGAAGAGGTGGAAGCAAAGGAGAATGCAGAAAGGATAATGTGGCACCCCAATAGTTCGGGTACCACAGTAGTGCTGCCTTCCTCTCGGGGAGGGTAGTGCTATGTCTGGAGACAAATGAGATTCCCTTTGGCAGGTTATCACACACACAGACAACACCTTCCAAATGCAGGCCAGGAGGAGGAGCTCAAATCCCTGTTTTAGGGCAGCTCCTGGATAAAGATCCTAGTTTGGAGGAGGAGTTAGTTCAGTTAGTACAGACAGTCTGTGTGCGAGGACAGACAGGAACAGAGCACAGTGGAGATACAGGACTCCAGGAGGGGACTAGGAAGGCCTCCAAGGGGTCGGAGCAGAGTAGCCGGGTACAGGGAACTCGAGGCTCAGCTCAAGCTGCCTGCCATACAGGTACCAGTCCCTGGACAGGAGAACAAATAAAGACTTTGCTTAGGACACTTAGTGGCAGCAGGGACCTCAGAGATAGTAAACACATAGTGGAAGACTCCTACCTGACCTGCCAATGGGATTCCACTTGTCTCTGGACTACTAATCCACGTGTTGCCGGTGCCCTGGACTGTGGCCTGTCACCCACAAGTAAATCAGGTAAAAACTTACAACCTGTCTCCTCTACTATTCACTGGCCTTACCATCTACGCCACACACCATAGGACCCCTGGGGAACCCGCTTCACCTGTGGGAAGTGTAACATCTGGGCTGCCGCAACATCCCCCAGGGGAACCCTCTAATGCAGCATCGGTCCTCCCAATTGACTGAACTCCACAGGTGGCGTCACGACAACCTTTGAACATTTAACCCCCTTTAACGTTGATGCCCAGGGCCACGGACCTTGGTGGGTGGAGCCAGCCGGAAAGAGCATGAAGCAGGATAAACGGGTGCCGTGCAGCTGAGAGGAATGCCAAAAGTAAAGATGCCGTACAGTGAAGCCAGAGGTGAGGAATGGATGCTGCAAAGTGCTGAGCGGCGCACCGGAAGAACCGCTGCAGACTCCAGAGAGGAGGCCCGGCTTGAACCAGGTTAGCGAGGGGGAAGAGCCATGTCCGACCCCGGGGGAGGATTGGCGGCGGATGTAGCCGCAGGCCCCATAGTACCCTCTGGCTCCACAGCGGATGCACCCGCAGGCCCAGTGATGCTCCCAGGCCCCACGGTGGATGCAGCCGCAGGCCCCATACCGCTACCAGGCCCCGCAGGGCCCGCAGCTCCAACAAGCCGGCCAGACACCACCACAGCTACGGCGCCCATCATGCCCCTCTCCATGCCATATATACCTGGAGCAGCATGGCTCCCACAGTATTCCGAAGAGTCACATATGTTAAATGACTTTAAAGAAATGCTCTGCAGCATGTTTGAGGTTTATTCTTTGACAGAGCATCAGAAAATTAACATTTTGACTGGTCAGCTAATTGGTGCAGCCCTGAGAGAGGTAAAATCCTGGCCAGATGTAGGCAAAACGACTGTGCAGCAGATCTTTGCTAAGCTCAAAATTACCTTTGACACCCGCACCGCTGCAGAGATAAAAATGAAGTTCTTCGAGTGTAAGCAAAATGCACAGGACAGTATATGGGACTATGCCCTTAATTTGCAGGAGGCGCTCCGGGCTGTTAATCAAGTGGTTCCTAACAGTGGGCAGGATGGAGATAGACTCCTAAAAGAGCAGTTCATTGAGGGGCTCCTGTCCAGCACCCCCAGGACTCAGTTATGCATCCTGGCCTTGCAAAACCCTGACCTGGACTTTGCACAATTTAAGGACAGAGCCATCCGGGTGCTACACAAACCTCCACCCAGCCGTGCAGTGCCTCTTAAGTGTCCAGCCCTCACGTACCACCAGGAGGTGGCATCATATCCTCAGGTCCCCGTTGAAGCTGATGCACAGGTCCTAGATGAGGATACTCCTACAGGACTACGCCTCCAGGTGCAAGAGCTGACCAAGAGTGTTGCTGCATTAGCCCGGACCATACAGTCTCTACAGGAATCCCCTAAGGAGAAGATCAAGCTGGCTTCCAGACCGGTAGACGTCCCCTGGCGACGAGAGAAGAGGATCCTGCCGACCAGAGGAATAGACGACGACCGCTATCACCAGGATGGACAACCCATCTGCTGCCGCAGCAACCAGGTAGGACACATTGCACGATCCTATCTTTTAAACGAGTGACCCCCGGGGCAGAGGGCCCACCCCCAGGAGTTGGACGACCAGGCCCACACAACTGGTGAGCCAAATACGTCGGAGGACGACCAGTTCTCCCCATTGTGATCGATGGCATCCCGATGAATGCCTTGTTGGACACCAGTTGACAGGTTACAACCATGCCTTAAATCCGTTATAAGCATTATTGGGCCGATACAGACATTACCGGTGGTCCAGATAGTGACTTAATGATAGTTGCCAGGAATGGTCATCCTTTGCCGCAGGTGGGATACAAGGAGGACACCATTAAAGTGGGGCGGGTAGAATGTAACCCTATGATCATTGGTACTAATGTTATTGAAAATTGTCTGGCAGAGATTACTGTTTTGTTACAACAGGTGGCAGAAACTGCTGGTTCCAGTGAACAGAGAGTCTTGCAAAAGGAAATCAGAGCTCTGGTACAAAGACAACAGGTCACAGTGAGTGATCCAATCCCCATTGCAATACCCCCCTGGAGTGAAATGTTGATATGGTATCGGGCAGCAATAGGTATCAGAGGTAAAGATTACCAGGCCCTGGTACAACCTGTGTATTCAGACAGTAGGCCTACAATCCTGACAGCCAGAGGGGTAGTTGAAGTCTGCAAGGGGAGGGTACCAGTACGTGTTCTCAACTGTGGGGAGGAGGTTCACTTAACCAGATATGCCATGGTTGCCAAACTGTTTACTGTTGATAACAACGTGATACAGGTGACAGAACCCTTGGTTCCGTCCAACCAGGCGGAGGACAATGGCTCTCCAGGTCAAATGGAAGATTGGTGTCAGAAACTACACATGGGCACTGATTCTACTCCATCACACCAGAAACAAGGGGCTTAGCGGTGGTCCAAGAGTATGAACAGGTCTTCAGTAAACACCCGCTAGATTTTGAGCAGGTAAAAGGGGTACAACATCATATCCTCACGGGAAATCATCCACCCATTAAGGAGAGGTACTGGCCTGTACCTCCAGCTCATTACCAGTATGCCAAAAGTATGTTGCGAGAGATGAAGGAGGCTGGGGTAATCAGAGATAGTTGCAGCCCCTGGGGAGCTCCATTAGTCCTCTTCAGGAAGAAAGATGGCACCATGAGAATGTGTATAGATTATAGGCAGATAAACAGCATTACACACAAGGATGCATACCCGTTGCCTAGAATAGAAGAGTCACTGGCTGTGTTAAAATCTGCTAATTACTTTTCTACCTTGGATCTCACCAGTGGGTATTGGCAGGTTCCTGTAGCAGAGGCGGACAAGGAGAAGACGTCCTTCACAACACCAATAGGTCTCGCTGAATTTAATTACATGCTGTTTGGACTGTGCAATGCCCCAGGGACATTTCAGAGAATGATGGAGTGCTGTCTCTGGCACAAGAACTTCGAAACTGTCTTGTAGTACCTGGACGACGTCATTGTCTTCTCCAAGACATATGAAGATCACCTGAAGCACCTGGCCGAGGTGATTGAAGCCCTGTCCAACTTTGGCTTGAAGGTAAAACCATCTAAATGTCACCTGTAGAAATCCAAAGTACAGTACCTGGGCCATGTGGTGAGCTCTGAAGGAGTGGCCCCAGACCCTGACAAGGTCACCGTAATCAAGAACTGGCCGAAACCTAGTAACCTCCATGAAGTCCGGCAGTTCCTCGGGTTGGTAGGCTATTATAGAAAATTTATTAAAGACTTCACCAAGAAAGCCACACCACTGCAAGACCTGTTAGTGGGCCAATCTAAGAAAACCAAGGGTAAGGATACTATATTGATATTTGACTGGAACGACAGGCTGGAAGGATCCTTCACCCGGTTGAAGATGACGTACTGGCCTACCCAGAATGCGACCAACCGTTTGTGCTGTACACGGATGCCAGCAACGTGGGATTGGGAGCAGTACTGTCCCAGGTACAGAAAGGCAAAGAGAGGGTAATTGCGTACGCAAGCAGGAAGCTGCGCCCCACAGAAAGGGACCCTGAAAATTATAGTTCCTTTAAGCTGGAGTTCCTCGCCATCGTCTGGGCAGTGACAGAAAGGTTCAAGCACTACCTGGCCTCAGCAAGATTTACAGTCTATACTGATAACAATCCACTGACTCACCTGGAGACGGTAAAGCTAGGTGCCTTGGAGCAGCAATGGTTGGCCCAGTTGTATAATTACGATTTCACTATCAAGTACCGTGCAGGGCACAAAAATGCCAATGCTGATGCGTTATCCAGAATGTCCAACCTACCTGATGTAGGAGAGGATTCAGAGGAACTTGAGGAAGTAGAGCTGCCAGCTTTCCATCGCCCTGGAGTGACTCAGTACTCTCATTATGTAAGGAACAGGCACAAGAACAAACAAGAAGCCACGCTGAACCCGTTGCTCCACCATGGATGGGCAGAAACTCAGGACAGTGACCCCACGGTCCATCTGATGAAAGAGATGCTGACGCAGGCAGAATCACACCCTGGTCCAAATGATCCACAGGAGATGCAACAACTGTGATAGGAGAAAGGTAAACTATTCAGAAACCTTCAAAAAGAACCTGAAGACTCCCCTCTTCAGACAAGCCTACAACCTGCAGTAACACCGATCGACCAAACTGCTGCATGACCAGCTCTATCCTCACCTACTGTATTCTCACCCATCCCTTGTAGATTGTGAGCCTTTGCGGGCAGGGTCCTCACTCCTCTTGTACCAGTTATGACTTGTATTGTTTAAGATTATTGTACTTTTTTTTACTATGTATACTGTTGTGAATTCTGTGGCAGAGTTCACTCCTGTGGTCACAAGTGGTACTTCGGCTGATTCTCTCTGGGATCTTCCGTTTGTGGAGGAAAGTGGTACTGCAGCTTCTGAGTTTCCTCCCTCAGGTGATCTGGTGAGCTCGTTAGCTTCTTCTCTACTTAACTCCACCTGATGCTTTGATCCATGCTTCCTGTCAATGTTCCAGTGTTTGACTGTTTTTTTCCCTGGATCATTCCTGTGGCCTGCTGCTCTGCAAAGTTAAGTTTTGCTTATGTTATTTTGTTGCTATTTTTCAGTCCAGCTTGCTTTATTGGTTTTTCTCACCTGCTGGAAGCTCTGAGATGCAGAGGGACGACCTCCGTACCGTTAGTCGGTGCGGAGGGTTTTTTTGTCCCCTCTGCGTGGTTATTTATAAGTTTTTGTGCTGACCACAAAGTTATCTTCCCTATCCTCGTTCTATTCAGCTAGTCGGGCCTCACTTTGCTAAATCTGTTTCATCTCTATGTTTGTGTTTTCATCTTACTCACAGTCATTATATGTGGGGGGCTGCCTTTTCCTTTGGGAAATTTCTCTGAGGCAAGGTAGGCTTATTTTTCTATCTTCAGGAATAGCTAGTTCCTCAGGCTGTGACGAGGCGCCTAGGTTCTGGTCAGGAGCGCTCCACGGCTACCTTTAGTGTGGTTTGATAGGATCAGGGATTGCGGTCTGCAGAGTTCCCACGTCTCAGAGCTCGTTCTTTAATTTTGGGTGTTTGTCAGATCACTGTATGTGTTCTGACCGCTATGTCCATTGTGTTACTGAATTGGTTAACATAACAGTACAGGAAGCCAAAGTGCTAATGATTCTCAATAGAGGGAAAAAAGAAGTTCTGAGACCATTTTTTTTCCTTTGCACTGTGTTTTTCCTTTTTTTTCCCCTAGACATTTGGGTGGTTCAGGACACAGGTGTGGACATGGAGATTCAGGGTCTGTGCTCCTCAATGGATAATCTTGTTATAAATGTGCAAAAGATTCAAGATTTGGTGGTTCAGAAGCCTATTTTTGAACCAAGAATTCCTATTCCTGATTTGTTTTATGGTGATAGAGTCAAGTTTGTGAATTTCAAAAATAATTGCAAACTGTTTTTGGCCTTGAAACCTCACTCCTCTGGTGACCCAGCTCAACAAGTGAGAATTATTATTTCTTTTTTGCGTGGCGACCCTCAGGATTGGGCATTTTCTCTTGCGCCAGGAGATCCTGCATTAAGTAATATTGATGCGTTTTTCCTGGCGCTTGGATTGCTGTACGATGAGCCTAATTCAGTGGATCAGGCAGAGAAAAATTTGCTGGCCTTGTGTCAGGGTCAGGATGAGATAGAGGTATACTGTCAAAAATTTAGAAAGTGGTCTGTACTCACTCAATGGAATGAAGCTGCGCTTGCAGCGATTTTCAGAAAGGGTCTCTCTGAAGCCCTTAAAGATGTCATGGTGGGATTTCCTATGCCTGATGGTCTGAATGAATCTATGTCTTTGGCCATTCAGATCGGTCGACGCTTGCGTGAGCGTAAATCTGTGCACCATTTGGCGGTATTACCTGAGCTTAAACCTGAGCCTATGCAGTGCGATAGGACTTTGTCCAGAGTTGAACGGCATGAACACAGACGTCTGAATGGTCTGTGTTTCTACTGTGGTGATTCCACTCATGCCATCTCTGATTGTCCTAAGCGCTCTAAGCGGTTTGCTAGGTCTGCCACCATTGGTACGGTACAGTCAAAATTTCTTCTGTCCGTTACCTTGATCTGCTCTTTGTCATCGTATTCTGTCATGGCATTTGTGGATTCAGGCGCTGCCCTGAATTTGATGGACTTAGAGTATGCTAAGCGTTGTGGGTTTTTCTTGGAGCCCTTGCAGTGTCCTATTCCTTAGAGAGGAATTGATGCTACACCGTTGGCCAAGAATAAGCCTCAGTACTGGACCCAGCTGACCATGTGCATGGCTCCTGCACATCAGGAGGATATTCGCTTTCTGGTGTTGCATAATCTGCATGATGTGGTCGTTTTGGGGTTGCCATGGCTACAAGTCCATAATCCAGTATTAAATTGGAAATCCATGTCGGTTTCCAGCTGGGGTTGTCAGGGGGTACATGGTGATGTTCCATTTCTGTCAATTTCGTCATCCACCCCTTCTGAGGTCCCAGAGTTCTTGTCTGATTACCGGGATGTATTTGATGAGCCCAAGTTCGATACCCTACCTCCGCATAGGGATTGTGATTGTGCTATCAATTTGATTCCTGGTAGTAAATTCCCAAAAGGTCGATTATTTAATTTGTCCGTGCCTGAGCACACCACTATGCGCAGTTATGTGAAGGAATCCCTGGAGAAGGGGCATACTCGCCCGTCATCGTCGCCATTAGGAGCAGGGTTCTTTTTTGTAGCCAAGAAGGATGGTTCGCTGAGACCTTGTATAGATTACCGCCTTCTAAATAAGATCACGGTTAAATTTCAGTACCCCTTGCCATTGTTATCTGATCTGTTTGCTCGGATTAAGGGGGCTAGTTGGTTCACAAAGATAGATCTTCGTGGTGCGTATAATCTGGTGCGAATTAAGCAGGGCGATGAATGGAAAACTGCATTTAATACGCCCGAGGGTCATTTTGAGTATCTCGTGATGCCGTTCGGACTTGCCAATGCTCCATCAGTGTTTCAGTCCTTTATGCATGACATCTTCCGAGAGTACCTGGATAAATTCCTGATTGTGTACTTGGATGACATTTTGATCTTCTCGGATGATTGGGAGTCTCATGTGAAGCAGGTCAGAACGGTTTTTCAGGTCCTGCGTGCTAATTCTTTGTTTGTGAAGGGATCAAAGTGTCTCTTTGGTGTGCAGAAGGTTTCATTTTTGGGGTTCATCTTTTCCCCTTCTACTATCGATATGGATCCTGTTAAGGTCCAAGCCATCCATGATTGGACTCAGCCGAAATCTCTGAAAAGTCTGCAAAAGTTCCTGGGCTTTGCTAATTTTTATCGTCGCTTCATCTGCAATTTTTCTAGTATTGCTAAACCATTGACCGATTTGACCAAGAAGGGTGCTGATGTGGTCAATTGGTCTTCTGCTGCTGTGGAGGCTTTTCAAGAGTTGAAGCGTCGTTTTTCTTCTGCCCCTGTGTTGTGTCAACCAGATGTTTCTCTTCCGTTCCAGGTCGAGGTTGATGCTTCTGAGATTGGAGCAGGGGCTGTTTTGTCACAGAGAGGTTCTGGTTGCTCAGTGATGAAACCATGCACTTTCTTTTCCAGGAAGTTTTCGCCTGCTGAGCGAAATTATGATGTGGGCAACCGAGAGTTGCTGGCCATGAAGTGGGCATTCGAGGAGTGGCGTCATTGGCTTGAAGGAGCTAAGCATTGCGTGGTGGTATTGACTGATCATAAGAACTTGACTTATCTCGAGTCTGCCAAGCGCTTGAATCCTAGACAAGCTCGTTGGTCGTTGTTTTTTGCCCGTTTTGACTTTGTGATTTCGTACCTTCCGGGCTCTAAAAATGTGAAGGCGGATGCTCTGTCTAGGAGTTTTGTACCCGACTCTCCGGGTTTATCTGAGCCGGCGGGTATCCTCAAGGAAGGAGTAATTGTGTCTGCCATCTCCCCTGATTTGCGGCGGGTGCTGCAAAAATTTCAGGCTAATAAACCTGATCGTTGCCCAGCGGAGAAACTGTTTGTCCCTGATAGGTGGACGAATAGAGTTATCTCTGAACTTCATTGTTCGGTGTTGGCTGGTCATTCTGGAATCTTTGGTACCAGAGAGTTAGTGGCTAGATCCTTTTGGTGGCCCTCTCTGTCGTGGGATGTGCGTACTTTTGTGCAGTCCTGTGGGATTTGTGCTCGGGCTAAGCCCTGCTGTTCTCGTGCCAGTGGGTTGCTTTTGCCCTTGCCGGTCCCGAAGAGGCCTTTCTGACCTTCCCGTTTCTCAAAAGATGTCAGTCATTTGGGTGGTCTGTGATCGCTTTTCTAAGATGGTCCATCTGGTACCCTTGTCTAAGTTGCCTTCCTCCTCTGATTTGGTGCCTTTGTTCTTCCAGCATGTGGTTCGTTTGCATGGCATTCCAGAGAATATTGTTTCTGACAGAGGTTCCCAGTTTGTTTCGAGGTTTTGGCGAGCCTTTTGTGGTAGGATGGGCATTGACTTGTCTTTTTCCTCGGCTTTCCATCCTCAGACTAATGGCCAGACCGAGCGAACCAATCAGACCTTGGAAACATATCTGAGGTGCTTTGTTTCTGCTGATCAGGATGACTGGGTGTCTTTTTTGCCTTTGGCTGAGTTCGCCCTTAATAATCGGGACAGCTCGGCTACCTTGGTTTCACCGTTTTTCTGCAATTCTGGGTTCCATCCTCGTTTCTCTTCTGGACAGGTTGAGTCTTCGGACTGTCCTGGTGTGGATACTGTGGTGGACAGGTTGCAGCAGATTTGGACTCAGGTAGTGGACAATTTGACCTTGTCCCAGGAGAAGGCTCAACTTTTCGCTAATCGCAGACGCCGTGTGGGTCCCCGACTTCGTGTTGGGGATCTGGTTTGGTTATCTTCTCGTCATATTCCTATGAAGGTTTCCTCTCCTAAGTTTAAACCTCGTTTTATTGGTCCGTATAGGATTTCTGAGGTTCTTAATCCTGTGTCTTTTCGTCTGACCCTTCAACGTATTCCATAGGTCATTGTTGCGGAGATACGTGGCACCTATGGTTCCATCTGTTGAGCCTCCTGCCCCGGTTTTGGTGGAGGGGGAATTGGAGTATATTGTGGAGAAGATTTTGGATTCTCGTGTTTCTAGACGGAAACTCCAGTATCTGGTTAAATGGAAGGGTTATGCTCAGGAAGATAATTCCTGGGTTTTTGCCTCTGATGTCCATGCTCCCGATTTTGTTCGTGCCTTTCATGTGGCTCATCCTGGTCGGCCTGGGGACTCTGGTGAGGGTTCGGTGTCCCCTCCTCAAGGGGGGGGTACTGTTGTGAATTCTGTGGCAGAGTTCACTCCTGTGGTCACAAGTGGTACTTCGGCTGATTCTCTCTGGGATATTCCGTCTGTGGAGGAAAGTGGTACTGCAGCTTCTGAGTTTCCTCCCTCAGGTGATCTGGTGAGCTCGTTAGCTTCTTCTCTACTTAACTCCACCTGATGCTTTGATCCATGCTTCCTGTCAATGTTCCAGTGTTGGACTGGTTTTTTCCCTGGATCATTCCTGTGGCCTGCTGCTCTGCAAAGTTAAGTTTTGCTTATGTTATTTTGTTGCTATTTTTCAGTCCAGCTTGCTTTATTGTTTTTTCTCGCCTGCTGGAAGCTCTGCGACGCAGAGGGACGACCTCCGTACCGTTAGTCGGTACGGAGGGTCTTTTTGTCCCCTCTGCGTGGTTATTTATAGGTTTTTGTGCTGACCGCAAAGTTATCTTCCCTATCCTCGTTCTATTCAGCTAGTCGGGCCTCACTTTGCTAAATCTGTTTCATCTCTATGTTTGTGTTTTCATCTTACTCACAGTCATTATATGTGGGGGGCTGCCTTTTCCTTTGGGGAATTTCTCTGAGGCAAGGTAGGCTTATTTTTCTATCTTCAGGAATAGCTAGTTCCTCAGGCTGTGACGAGGCGCCTAGGTTCTGGTCAGGAGCGCTCCACGGCTACCTTTAGTGTGGTTTGATAGGATCAGGGATTGCGGTCTGCAGAGTTCCCATGTCTCAGAGCTCGTTCTTTAATTTTGGATGTTTGTCAGATCACTGTATGTGTTCTGACCGCTATGTCCATTGTGTTACTGAATTGGTTAACATAACAGTATACCCCTCCTCACATGTAAAGCGCCATGGAATAAATGACGCTATAACAATAAATAATAATAATAATAATAATTCCTCTACGATGGTAAGCTGTGCCAAAGAAACATCGATCCACGCACTCATGAGTTAGTCTGGCAGATAGTGGTCCCAAGACAAGATGCGCCAATGGTTCTGGAAGCATACCACGATGGAGCAGGACTCTTCAGATGGAAGAAGTTGGAGATCCTGTTACGTGGAAGATTATACTGGATTGGCATGAGGAAAGCCATTGAAAAGTGGTGCCAAGAGTGTGGCCCATGTAACCTGTGCAGAAAGGACCGTGACAGCCAGAGGGCTCCCCTACAGCCCATAGTCACCAAACAGCCACTTGAACTGGTGGCCTTAGACCATGTGAAGCTAACTCCAAACCGGTCAGGCTATGTCTATGCTTTGACCATTGTGGACCATTACTCCAGATTCCTGGTAGTAGTACCTGTCAAGGACAAGACAGCAAAGACAGCAGCCAAAGCCTTCCAACAGCACTTCTGTAGACTACATGGATATCCTGAAAAAGTATTTACTGACCAAGGACCAGCCTTTGAAGCAGAAGTGTTTCAAGAATTCGGCAACCTGTATGGATGCAAAAAGATCAGAACAACTCTGAATCAGCCACAAACCAACGGAATGTGTGAAAAGATGAACCAAGTTGTGGTAGACTTGTACAACCACATTCCAGTGAACTTCATCAACTGTACTCCAGCATACTGGATGAGAGGAAGATCTAGTAAACTACCCGTTTATCTAGACATGGGAGTCCTAACCCCAGAAAATATCTCACCGGATACAGATTGGGACACCGACAGACAAGGCAAATACCGTCAGGTACAAGAATGCATAGAGAGAAGTCTATCACAGGCGAGACAAAAGCAAGAGAGAGACTATAACCAACATGCCCCTGCAATTCCCTTGTCACCAGGTGAACAAGTGCTCAAACGTAAAAGGAGATTGCACAAACTTGACGACCAGTGGGAAGCAGAACCGTATACTATCCTACCTTCAAACTTCGACAACACGAAAGTCTGCCTTATCAGTACAGATGGAGGAGCAACTTTGACTGCAGTATCCAAAGACCATCTCAAAGTATGCCCTGATAAATGGAGGAACAGAGAAACAGACCCAGGAACAGCTCCACCCATGAAAGAAGAAGAAAAGAAAATTCACACTGTTCTTGGAGATTTTCCCCAGTCTTGGACTCAAATACATCAGGCCATAGTGATACCTGTCTTAACTTTTCCCCAGCCAGAAATACAAGAAGAAGTGACTCAGAACCATCCTGAACCAGAAGAGACTTTACACCAGCAGGTTCAAGCAGCAAATGTCACCCCAGCAGTGGAACCAGAAAATCCACCCTCTGCTACTGGTGAAACTGTCAGACCTATGGTGAATCTGAGAACTCACAGACAATTACCTAGTATACCTACACAATGCAGGTCTACACATAGTACATGTACTAGTGGGTACACTGCAATAGACATGGTAGACCAGGAAATACGTAGGTCCACTCGTAGCACCAAGGGTCAAATCCCAGCCCGATTTGGTGACTGTCAATAATTGGTGTTATCTCTTTGAAAATGTTTGCATGTATTCTGTTACAGGTTAAAAATGGACATTGAGGTAATGGACAGTGATTACCCAAAAACTTTTATTGTAAATAGTTTGCACCCTCAAGGTGCACCCTGGTTCTGCCCATTTCCCGGCTTGGGTAGAGCCTTCTTTGCTTCAGCAGACCGAAGATAAAACCATCTGGCGTGGCGAACACCTGGTCAGGATATGCCTTGAAGCCCGCCCAATGCCTATGATGGGGGTTTATGACGGGTCCCTCGCATCAGTACTGTTTAACTTATGAACATGGACACCCTGGTATAAGGCTAGATATACTTTTATAAATTGTCTGCAACGTTCAAGAACCGTGCCCCCCATAAGGGATGAAAAGTTTAACCTGTTTTAATTTATTTCAAATGTATTTACAAAAATGTCCTTTAACCTGTTTATGTTTCCTTTCCCAGTCCAGGAGTACTGGATTTAATGGGGGGGAATGTGGCACCCCAGGAGTTTGGGTACCACAGTAGTGCTGCCTTCCTCTCGGGGAGGGTAGTGCTATGTCTGGAGACAAGTGAGATTCCCTTTGGCAGGTTATCACACACACAACACCTTCCAAATCCAGGCCAGGAGGGGGAGCTCAAAACCCTGTTTTAGGGCAGCTTCCCTGCATAAAATTCCTGGTTTGGAGGAGCTAGTTCAGTTAATACAGACACTCTGTGTGCAAGAACAGACAGGAACGAAGCACAGTGGAAATACAGGACTCCAGGAGGGGACTAGGAAGGCCTCCAGGGAGTTGGAGCACAGCAGCTGTATACCGGGAACCTGAGGCGTTTGTGGTCTATAATACACAATGCAGAACCGGAGGGCATTGAATTACATGGACTTTACCCATATTTACCTGTGGCACAGCAGCACCTGTGAGCCTGGAGTCACCGTGAAAGAACCCCAGTAGGCACGGCTCAAGCTGCCTGCCATACAGGTACCTGTCCCTGGACCTGAGAACGAATAAGGACTTTGTTTAGGACATTTAGTGGCAGCAGGGACCTCAGAGACAGTAAGCACATAGTGGAAGACTCCTACCTGACCTGCCAAGGGGATTCCACTTGTCTCTGAACTACCCAGACTTCTAATCCACCTGTTGCCGGTGCCCTGGACTGTGTCCTGTCACCCACAAGTAAACCAGGTAAAGACTTACAACCTGTCTCCTCTATTTATTCACCAGCCACTCCACACACCATAGGACCCTTAGGTCCCCGCTTTACCTGTGGGAAGTGTAACATCTGGGCTGCTGCAACATCCCCCAGGGGACCCCTCTAATGCAGCGTCGGTCCCCCAATTGACCGAACTCCACAGGTGGCATCATGACAACCTTTGAACATTTAACCCCCTTTAACGTTGATGCCCAGGGCCACGGATCGGGTTGCAGCCACCATGACATCCCCCTTTGCGACCGGACCCGATACCGAGTACCCCACTGCCCTGTGGTCGTGTCAATAACAATATCTGTGAGTTGCAGACTGTCATCGCACAGGCGGGTGCCATGGGAAGGTTGATTACAGCGATTGAGGGGGGCTCATGGTACCAGAGATACTGTTAGTGAAGGTGCAATAGCCAATGAACAGATGGAGAAGGATGAGGAGGAAAAGGTGATGGGCACGCGACAGTCAGGATGTGAAGAGGATAATGATCCCCTCTCTGTTGTCCATGGTTGACTGGACGAGGTAGAGGAAGCAAGCTTTAGTGCTACCTCGTCACTAACATTTTATAGACTTTGATCACATGGGAGTGCCCAACATATAAGCTCCTTTTTGCTGCATTATGTGCAACATGATGCTGACTACAGGGTGTCATGGTTTGTCTGGGTTGGTTCTTCTAGGGTTAATTCCTGTGGCCTCACTTTGATCCTGCGTGGATTTCTTATAGCCTCCATCTGGGAGTTTCCTTTGTCACTGTCACCTGAATTTGGAGGGAACAATCTTCAGCCATGGAGGCGGGGTTTTGGGGTTTTTGATTCACCCTTTCTTTACCCGCTGGCTGCATGCTGGCTGCAATATTGGATTGAAGTTCATTCTCTGTCCTCCGTAGTACATGCCTGCACAAGGCAATCTTGCCTTGCGCAGGCGTGTACTACGGAGGACAGAGAATGAACTTCAATCCAATATTGCAGCCAGCATGCAGCCAGCGAGTAAGGAAAGGGTGAATCAAAAACCCCAAAACCCCGCCTCCATGGCTGAAGATTGTTCCCTCCAAATTCAGGTGACAGTGTCCCTTTAAGGGTCTGTGCACATGTCAGGATTTCTTGCAGAAATTTTCCTGACAAAAACCAGACATTTTTGCCAGAAATCCGCATGCGTTTGTTTCACGTTTTTTCATGTGTTTTTGGTGCTTTTTTGTGCTTTTTTCCCCAAATGCATAGAATAGTGGGAAAAACACAGAAAATCAGCAAAATTAATGAACATGCTGCTTTTTTTTACCGCGATGCGTTTTGTTCGCGGAAAAAAACACATCATGTGCACAAAACATGCAGAATGCATTCTAAATGATAGGATGCATAATGTATGCATTTTTAATGAGTTTTGATAGCGTTTTTATTGCGAAAAAACGCGAAAAAACCTGAACGTGTGCACATAGCCTAAGAGTGGATTTCCCCAATAGAGCAGTGAGGCACACAGTATGCATCGCAGTCATAGCCTTCCAACCCCGGGTATGTCGAGTCGTCAAAGCAAAAACATTAGCAGCAGCAGTGTAAGGGGCATAAGCAATGTCAGTCAGTTGCTTCACACATTTTTTTAGACTAGCCAGTGCACCAGAACAGAGTACAAGTCTGATACATTGTGAACGACTGGAGAGGATGGTGCAGGAGTAGTGTAGAAGTCAAATCCTAAGCTACAATTTACACTGTTTTTACATATTTATTCCACTTGGGCAAGAAACTTTCACTTTTTGTCTTTAAATATAGTCCTACGTTTGAATAATATTTTATTTTTAATTCCTATATATTATATAAAAAAATACTTAGCATATTAAACAAAGGGTGCATTTACACCGACCAATTATCAGTAAAGAGCGCTCCTAGGAACACTTGTTTCCTGATAATCAGCCAGTGTAAACAGGCTGAAAATCACCTGACAAAGGAGCAAAACATTAGTTTGTCAGGTGAAATATTTTTTAAGCTTGTTTATAAATCATTGTTCTTGGCAGCACATTTCCTATTTACACAGAAAATATACTCATGAAAACTGATATTCTATGCTTACAGAGCCATGTATTGCCGATCTTTCTGTGTACATTTGAAGTGCTTGAAAGTAGTTAATTGCCGATCATTTAACTATCGCAATCACGTAGTGTAAATGCATCTTTATTTTGTTTTTCTTATCATATACTGATTTTGATTTGCATCAGTCCGTTCTCATACATAGCTGATGTTAGAATTTCTCTTATTTCTACTTCTTCTTAGTGCTAACCTTACAGTTCTCAAGAATAATCCACTTTTTCAGTGTCTCATATATATATATATATATATGTATGTATATATATATATATATATATATATATAATTCAAGGTGATTATATGTTTATACCAGGCCCAGAACAGTACCCTGATGGAAACAATTTGTATGCAAAATGAGTACTGTCCGATACAATTTGTGGCAACAATGCCAATTTTGCTGCCACAATACCACAAACTAACCACCATAAGGTGCAAGATCTATGCAAGCTCTACCTAAACAAGTTGTTTCTGGGCATTTTGAGACAGTCCTGGTTAATCTCTGGGCTGGGTGTTACATGTTGGAAAGAATGTAATAACATCACATTTCATTCAGGCCCAAAGCACAAGCACACATTGGCAATGTAGGCAGAATCAAATTAAACTGGAATGTTCTACAAATTTAAATTATATGGGGACAATGTAGTATAATTTTGACACTAAAGACTAATTGTCCCACTGTGCAGTGCATGCATAAAAGGCCATATAAAGTGGGGCAAAAAAGATTTAGTCAGTCAGCAATAGTGCAAGTTCCACCACTTAAAAAGATGAGAGGCGTCTGTAATTTACATCATAGGTAGACCTCAACTATGGGAGACAAACTGAGAAAAAAAAATCCAGAAAATCACATTGTCTGTTTTTTTATCATTTTTTTTTGCATTTTATGGTGGAAAATAAGTATTTGGTCAGAAACAAACAATCAAGATTTCTGGCTCTCACAGACCTGTAACTTCTTCTTTAAGAGTCTCCTCTTTCCTCCACTCATTACCTGTAGTAATGGCACCTGTTTAAACTTGTTATCAGTATAAAAAGACACCTGTGCACACCCTCAAACAGTCTGACTCCAAACTCCACTATGGTGAAGACCAAAGAGCTGTCAAAGGACACCAGAAACAAAATTGTAGCCCTGCACCAGGCTGGGAAGACTGAATCTGCAATAGCCAACCAGCTTGGAGTGAAGAAATCAACAGTGGGAGCAATTATTAGAAAATGGAAGACATACAAGACCACTGATAATCTCCCTCGATCTGGGGCTCCACGAAAAATCCCACCCCGTGGGGTCAGAATGATCACAAGAACGGTGAGCAAAAATCCCAGAACCACGCGGGGGGACCTAGTGAATGAACTGCAGAGAGCTGGGACCAATGTAACAAGGCCTACCATAAGTAACACACTATGCCACCATGGACTCAGATCCTGCAGTGCCAGACGTGTCCCACTGCTTAAGCCAGTACATGTCCGGGCCCGTCTGAAGTTTGCTAGAGAGCATTTGGATGATCCAGAGGAGTTTTGGGAGAATGTCCTATGGTCTGATGAAACCAAACTGGAACTGTTTGGTAGAAACACAACTTGTCGTGTTTGGAGGAAAAAGAATACTGAGTTGCATCCATCAAACACCATACCTACTGTAAAGCATGGTGGTGGAAACATCATGCTTTGGGGCTGTTTCTCTGTAAAGGGGCCAGGACGACTGATCCGGGTACATGAAAGAATGAATGGGGCCATGTATTGTGAGATTTTGAGTGCAAACCTCCTTCCATCAGCAAGGGCATTGAAGATGAAACGTGGCTGGGTCTTTCAACATGACAATGATCCAAAGCACACCGCCAGGGCAACGAAGGAGTGGCTTCGTAAGAAGCATTTCAAGGTCCTGGAGTGGCCTAGCCAGTCTCCAGATCTCAACCCTATAGAAAACCTTTGGAGGGAGTTGAAAGTCGGTGTTGCCAAGTGAAAAGCCAAAAACATCACTGCTCTAGAGGAGATCTGCATGGAGGAATGGGCCAACATACCAACAACAGTGTGTGGCAACCTTGTGAAGACTTACAGAAAACGTTTGACCTCTGTCATTGCCAACAAAGGATATATTACAAAGTATTGAGATGAAATTTTGTTTCTGACCAAATACTTATTTTCCACCATAATATGCAAATAAAATGTTAAAAAAACAGACAATGTGATTTTCTGGATTTTTTTTTCTCAGTTTGTCTCCCATAGTTGAGGTCTACCTATGATGTAAATTACAGACGCCTCTCATCTTTTTAAGTGGTGGAACTTGCACTATTGCTGACTGACTAAATACTTTTTTGCCCCACTGTATTAAAAAATCCTAAGTAATGATCCATGGTATATCTGGTTCACATTCAAAGACATGTTCCAATTGGTTGAAAGCTAATTCCAAATGATATAACATATACAGTATACACAAAACATGTAAAATGCCATCTAAAAATATCAATGACCTAATGATTGAGACATACTTTGAACAGTAGGAAACTTCTCCTAGGTAAAGGCCACTGGCAGAGCAAGTCCCAGAAAGCACCAAACCACCATTATTAAATCCAGACATAGTTAATTGAAATGGCATGTTTCCCAATAGCTGAATGCACATGCTACCTATGTCTGCAGACTGCAAGCGCCTCATGAATAATGTCTGCTCTGAAAAACAGGAAGCTACATGCAATTTTACATAATAAGGGCAGACAGTTCAATAGACATCTAGGTGACTCTTCTAATGAAACATGGCAAGACTCATAGTATCCCATTATGACAAGGTTTCATAACAGTATGCAAAGCAAATGGAAGAGGCTAATAATACAATTTCATATGTTAGGCTTCACATTAGCATAAATTGTAGGAGTTTTCAGTACTGTGAAGTCAGCAGTGTTATTTTTTTCTGTCAAAACTTACGTCTAATAGGCCCCTTTAAAGTTTATATGGTTTATAAGTAGCCATTGATAAGGGCTCACTTGGGGAGTTGGATTTTCTAAGCTGTAAATCGAAGCAGCACGGTCAGAGGTGATGGTGCAGAGGTGTGATAGATAACAAATGGATCAACGAATTTAGATGAGAGAACCTTTCAAATGGCGAACATACCCGAGCTCCATAGAATTCAATGAAATGAAAAAACAAATGCATAGACTATACCTTCAGAAGGGGCAAAAAGCTGTCAACACAGCTCAAATTAGGGGCAGACATCAGGAAAAGTGGCATAAATTGACCCAGAGTACAAATAGTATAATAGCGCAGCATGGCTGCATGGTTCAGGGCCTGGGACATGGATCAGCATTTCTAGCTTAACAATTGATCAGTAACAGGTGTATGAGTGACAAGTGAAGGCTGAGTGCTCTGAGATCCCTGCCAAATTCAGGCAACACATAAGAAGAAGATGAACTTGGAGTCCAGTTATTATTTAAAAATTACCAGCAGACACCAGGAACAGTAACATCAATTGTCTCACTATGAATTTGATTTTGGCACAGCAGCACTCAGCCTTATTTGCTGCTAGACCTGATACCTCATGCAACAGCTGAAACTGGATTTTTGATCAGCCACAACCAGGTGGCACAAATATAGCTTGATAAACCACAAATGTTATAAAAATTTAAGGATGGTAACACAGGTAGTTGACTAAAACTAAGTGCAACCCTACTGGTCTGTGGTCCTATTGTTACAGGCGACACACATGAAGGAGACCCAACTTAGAGTTAAAACATTTCCAAAAGTTATTGCCACAAACCACTAATGTGGCTTCAAATTCCCCAGTGTAGAAATAGTATAATGGGCCTCAGACATCACCTCCACTACAGGCAACCCACCAGATGGAGACCCAACTTGGAATCTGCACATTTCAAAAAATTGTTTGCACATCAGCATTCTACAAGCGTGTTTCAGTACTCCAGCATGTGCACTTCCAGGGGGGAAGCATCTGGCAAAATTTACTCTTGCACCGAAGATCTAACAGAGTGACAACCCAGTAGTCAGCACTATTTCTAATCCTAATGTTGCAGAAAGTGCAGCAAGAAGGTGCTTATGTGTCTGGCGCTTCCATGAGTCCATAATGTCTTGGTGGTGGAGTAACACTCAAGCTTATTTCCTCTGTCCCCTTCATCCAAACACAAACAACAGAGAGGGGATCATTATCCTCTTTATCTCCTGATTGTTTCAAACCAATCACCTCTTCCACCAATTTCTCCTTGGCTCCTGCACATTGACTAAGAGTTTGTAAGGTACCATGAGCCCCCCTCGATCACGGTTATCCACGCTCTCAACCCACTTGTGTGACAGCAGTCCAAAACTTAGAGATATTATTATTTTGTCTGCATCTTCCTCTGCTTACACATCTTCCTCTGGGACCAACACCTCCTCCCACAGACTATTAAAAGCGTGCTCCAGCATGTAGATGACCAGAATAGTCATGCTGATGATGGCATCGTTAGTGCCAACCATCTTAGTAGCCATTTCGAAACTGTTCAGAAGAGTGCAGAGGTCCTTCGTCTGGGCCCACTCCGCAAGCGTGATTTGCATCATGTCCATACTGCGTTGGCCCAGGCTATACAAAAGGAAATATTGCACCAGGGCTCATCACTGCTGCAACAGTATAATTTGGAATTCCATCGTGTCAGTACATATCAAACAGTTAACCGGTAGGCCAAAAGACCTTTGTAGCGAGGTAAGTTGATGACCTGCAGGGTGCAATCATTGGACGTGAGCATACAGCGACCATGCTTTCTGCAACAGTGCATCCAGGCCAGGATAATGGTGAAGAAATTACTGTACCAACAGGTTGAAGACGTGAGTTATGCAAGGCACGAGTGTGAGGTCTCACCGTTATAGTACACAGCCTTCCCTGGCTCCAGGTTCAGTGGACAAAGCAATGGCTGAAACTTGGCCTGGATAGCTGTCCACAACTTTTCAGCTGAGTGACTGTGATCTCCAAGGCACATTAATTAAAACACTGCCTGATTGCAGTGAGACCTGGCTATGCAGTATGGAGGTGGGGGGATTCCATCTGCACTGTTGGAACACATATCGGATTAAGGAAGAGTATTGAGGGCACAGGTGGAGACCCTAGAGGAGGTGGAGGAGCCAGAATCAGTGGAGGAAGTGATAGATACAGAGGTTTGCCCCACAAGCCTTGGGGATTCCAAGAATTGTGAAGCAGCCTCTTGCCGGCCTGCCCCACAGCTCCAGAGTCACCCAGTACACAGTCAGAGAGATGTAATGCCCCTGCCCATGTTTGCTTGTCCAGTTGTCAGTATTGAAATATACCCTGGCAGACATAGATTTTTTTCAGGGAACAGGTGATGTTGTCTGCAACATACTGGTGTAGCAAAGGCACAGCTTTTGTCACAGGATAACAGTGACAGAGAGGCGCCAGAAGACAGCAGCGTCTGATTTTTCCTGCTCCTGCACTGATTAAAAGAACTTTACCTTCATATTAAACAGTGTATATTTATTTTATCAGTGCAGGTTAATCTGCTCAGTTGAGAACTCCTGGAAGCTTTCCTGTATTTAGACTCTCAGCTGTGCACTGTTAGCCACTCCCACCTCCTATATAAACTGGACCCTGGCTAGCGCTCATTGTCACTGGCTAGCTTATGCTGCATAACTGGAAGTTGTTGGTGGTTGTTGTTGAAGAAGGCGTTTGGTAGATTTATCTGTGACTGTTGCTAGGTTGCGAGTGTGTGATAATTCCCTTTTTCTCCAACTTTGGTTTAGCCTGTAGTTTTCTTCAGCATTTCACCCACAGTCTAATAGGCAAACTGATAGGGTTAACAAGAATCTTGAGACTTATTTGTGGTGTAGTGTCTCAGAATCATTGAGTTACCTACTTACCTCTAGCTGAATTCGCAGAAAATTGTTGTTATGAGTATACTGGTAAGTCCCCGTTCTTTGGGGCATGAGGGGTTTCATCCTCATATCAGCTCATTGAATCATAGAATGATAGAGTTGGAAGGGACCTCCTGGGCCATCTGGTCCAACCTCCTGCTCAAAGCAGGATTCACTAAATCATCCCAGACAGATGTCTGCCCAGCCTCTGTTTGAAGGAAAACTCACCACCTCTCGTGGCAGCCTGTTCCACTCATTGATCACCCTGTCAAAAAGTTTTTTTCTAATATCTAATCTGTGTCTGCTTCCATTCAGTTTCATCCCATTGCTTCTAGTCTTGTGCAAATGAGAATAAAGATGATCCTTATACAATGTGACAGCCCTTGAGATATTTGTAGACTGCTAGTAAGTCTCCTCTCAGTCTTCTTTTTTGCAAGCTAAACATTCCCAAATGCTGTAACCGTTCCTCCTAGGACATGGTTTGCAGACCAGTCACCATTCTGGTCACTCTTCTCTGAACTTTCTCAAGTTTGTTTATATATTTTTTTCAAATGTGGTGCCCAAAACTGGACACATTATTCCAGATGAGGTCTGACTAAAGAGGAGTAGAGAGTAATAATGACTTTGTGTGATCTAGACTGTATGCTTCTGTTAATATATACCAGAATTGCATTTGCCCTTTTTGCTGCTGCATCACACTGTTGACTCATGTTCAGTTTATGATCTATTATACCCAAGTCTTTTTCACATGTGCTGTTGCTTAGCCCTATTCCTCCCATTCTGTATATGCTTTTTCATTTTTATTGCCCAGATGTAGTACTTTGCATTTTTCCTTTTTAAAAAACCATTCTGTTAGTTGCTGCCCACTGCTCCAGTTTATTTATATATTTTTGAAGCCTCTCTTCTCTAGAATTAGCTGTCCCTCCTAGCTTTGTGTCATCAGCAAATTTAATTAGTGTACCCTCAATTTCTTCATCTAAATCATTGATAAAGATGTTGAACAATACAGGGCCCAGGACAGAATCTTGTGGTACCCCACTTGAGACATTCTTCCAACTGGATGTGCAGCCATTTACAACCATTCTTTAGGTCCGATGACTAAGCAAGTTATGAATTCACCGAACAGGTAGCCTTGTCCATTCCATAGTAATTGTTTCAATAAGGATGGTGTGAGATACTTTGTCAAAAGCTTTGCTGAAGTCAAGATATACTATACCGCATTTCCCTGATCCACTCAGTCAGTGATTCTGTATAGAATCATAGTTCATAGCTCATTTAATAGGAATCGTTCTTCAGTAATAGAAATGAGCGAACGTGTTTGGAAAACATCTGCAAATTTCAAATTCGGCATGAACGTAGCACATTTGAAAAAGCATTTGCTTTCACAAGCATTTTTACTCACAATAGGCAAAATTCGGTCACAGTTTGATAAATCATCATGTTTCCACTAATGCTTTTGTTAGTACTTTGGCTAGGATAGTGGTGCTGTATGATGAGCAGGAAGATGTGGTGATGTATTTGATAAGGGAGGGGGTGTGGAGATGTTAGAGGAGCGACACACTCTTTTTTCCCCTTAACTTCATATGTGTTGATTCTGGCAGCCAATCATGGAGAGGAAACCATTCACAATGTCATAACACAAGGTCTTCTGTGATTGACTGCCAAAGTCACATGCCCCTTTCCATATAGAACATCTTGTTTCGCTGGCACCATTTTTTCAGTGTCACAGTGCAGAGAAGCCACTCTTGCTAGTGCTGCAAGTGAACTTGTCTGATAGCTAGATATGATCCTTCCAGCATCGAACTAGATTGCAACACAGTTTTTGCACAGTCTCCGGAGTCCCCATTTGCTACTCCAAATCATTTGTGATAAAACTGTGTTTCAGTGGCAAATCAGAAGGCCAGATTTCCGCTTAAACATCACTGGGTATACCAGTGTTGTTGAGGCACACTATCTAAGAAAATAAATAGTCATTGTTTATTTAGTGACAGGTGACTGACAGCTGTGGGTCTGAAGGTACCTTCACACTAAACGATATCGCTAGCGATCCGTGACGTTGCAGTGTCCTGGCTAGCGATATCGTTCAGTGTGACAGGTAGCAGCGATCAGGCCCCTGCTGTGATGTCGCTGGTCGGGGCTAGAGGGCCAGAACTTTATTTTGTCGCTGGACGTCCCGCTGACATCGCTGAATCGGCGTGTGTGATGCCGATTCAACGATGTCTTCGCTGGTAACCAGGGTAAACATCGGGTTACTAAGCGCAGGGCCGCGCTTAGTAATCCGATGTTTACCCTGGTTACCAGCGTAAAAGTTAAAAAAACAAACACTACATACTTACCTACCGCTGTCTGTCCTCCGGCGCTGTGCTTTCCTGCACTCACTGTGAGCACAGCGGCCGGAAAGCAGAGCGGTGACGTCACCGCTCTGCTTTCCGGCTGCCCGGCGCTCACAGCCAGTACAGAGAAGCACAGCGCCGGGGACAGACAGCGGTAGGTAAGTATGTAGTGTTTGTTTTTTTAACTTTTACGCAGGTAACCAGGGTAAACATCGGGTTACTAAGCGCGGCCCTGCGCTTAGTAACCCGATGTTTACCCTGGTTACCGGCATCGTTGGTCGCTGGAGACCTGTCTGTGTGACAGCTCTCCAGCGACCAAACAGCGATGCTGCAGCGATCGGGATCGTTGTCTGGATCGCTGCAGCGTCGTTTAGTGTGAAGGTACCTTAAGGTTGTGAAACAGCAGGATGCAAGCGGGGAAAGCTAAAAGCAAGGTCGTGGTGGAAGGGGAAATAAACTTGGTATTCGACATGTGTGTGGGTTAGGTGCTAATATGAATGAAAACTCAATTGAACAACCACTGTCTCATCCTATCCAAAGCCCACTGACATCTGTTACTGGCTGGGCTACCCAACTTCCTTTGGCAGCCACACAGCGGTACACCTTGTAGATGAGGCTAAGAAAAAGAATGTCCTACAGTTTATGGCAAGTGCTGCATCAAGTGGCCTCTCCTCCTCTTCCTCCACTTTAACATCACACACAGTACAATCATCAGAGGTGGCACCCCAATCATCCTTGTTTCCCCAGCGCCAAAAATTTCCATATACCCAACTGACTGTGGGGAACCTCAGATGGGCCATTTTTCAGAGCTGTTCACAAATTCTATTCCATGGGCATCAGAGGTCTGATCAGAAGAATCATATAATCCAGAGGAGGAAAGCATCTGAACCGATGGCCAAATTTTTTTATGTCGAATCCGGGGCCTGACGAAGTAGGGTCTTAGCAGAATCCAGACCCTCATCACCAGATGTTAACCACCAAGGGTGGAGGTGATCCTGATGAGACTCAGATACCAGAGATGCACATGGACTGTACTTTTGGTGTCAGGGCAGGAAGAGGAGGAGGGTGACTCTCAGGGTGAGGAGTGTTAGGACAGAGAGGATGATGAAGAGGTTGTAGATCCCACTTGGTGTGAAACCAGAGGTAGACAGATGAGTTGCTCAGCAGAAGGGGTAGAGGGTGAGAAAGATGAAAAGTTTATGATGCAGATTCCCACATAGACATGAAATGATGCAACCACGACAAGCACTGCATCCTCAGCCCTAAATCTGACTGTGGCCAGCATCAGTGGCAAGTTTGCAGTTTGTAGGAGTGGCAAGGGTTGCCTAGTCTGGGCATTTTTTGAGACCGCAAAGGATAACCCAACAAACTTCATCTCATCTGTCAAATTTGCATTAATTTGACAGCTACAGTAAAAATCAAACGTTTGGACACACCTTCTCGTTTAAAGATTTTTGTGTATTTTCACGACTATGAAAATTGTACATTCACACTGTGTTAGGGCTAGCGGAACGCACCAAATAATAAGACTGATAGTGTACGGTGCGTTCGTAGCCCGGGGTCCACCGTGCAGAGATGAAACCTGCTGCTGAGTAATGACGGACTATATGGCGGTACTTATAAGTATACTCGCGTGGGTTAAACTTCACCCAACGTGAAGGAAGCGATCCTGTTGCGTCACAGGATCGTGGTACCGCACATAGAAGGCGAGCAAGCAGTCAGCGAACTTAACCCCAACTAGGATAGAAGTCCGATTAGACCACTTGCTGACACAACACCGCAACAGGGTGTATTAGGCAACTCTTAATTAGAGCACCGAAGTGCGAACTGTGTCGTGCTGGCAGGCACCACTAAGCACCCAGATGTGGGTCAGGAAGCGCACTACTGGCGCGTGGCGCCGCACTGGCGGTCACAGCAATAGACGCTGATACGTGTGTGACACGTTGAGTGATTTATCGGGCGCTAGATAGCAGCCATACACCATACGCGAACAGTCATACAATAGGGTAGGGGTATTTAATGAACGACTTGCACTCACAACAAACACACGTATTCAATTGTACACTAGCGCATGGCCGTGCGGTCATGCGCAGTTTATATAATTGCAGGACAGGAAGTGGCCACAGAAACTTTGCCCTTCCAGGGCCTGCCAAGAGGACCAATGGAATGCGCTGCAGAGCCAGAGCACATGACCCTCGATCTCCAACGGGAGATCTTGCTCTGGGCATGCTCAGTGTGTGCAAACAAGGACTTAGTCCCAGGGAAGTCCGCTCGCCGCTGACCAGCACTGACTTTAATGGCAGGAGCTGAAGAAGCAGCAGTAACTCTCTGTACAGAGTGAGAGCGAGCAAGACACTGGGAGCGATGTCCCTGCTGAGCAGACTCCACTGCGGCTGGAGGAGAATGGGAGACCGCAGCGGAGACGGATCGAGATTCCCCCTGTGCAGCAGAGGAAACTCGACTCCTAACATTACCCCCCCTCCTAGGGCCCCCCCTCCTTGGGCCTCGCTACGCTCGAAGGCAGCAATGAGCTGTGGGGCCCGAATGTTTTCAGCAGGCTCCCAAGTCCTGTCCTCTGGACCATAACCCTTCCAATCCACCAAATAAAACTTTTTGCCGCGTACCACTTTGCACCCCAAAATAGCGTTCACCTCGTAATCGTCCGTAGACGAACCCGATGTCCCGGCAGATGACTCGGAAAACCGGGACATGTATACGGGTTTCAAGAGGGACATATGAAAGGTGTCGGTGATACCCAAGCGTGGAGGTAGACCACAGGATTAACCTGTTCGAGAACCTTGAAGGGACCCAAGTAGCGAGGAGCAAACTTAGTGGACTCAACTCGCAGCCTGATGTTACGGGCGGAGAGCCACACCAAGTCGCCAGGGGCAAAAGTCGGAGCGGGGCACCGATGAACATTGGCGGAGGACCTCATTCTCTCCTTGGAGGCCCGAATGGCATCCTGCGTGCGATCCCAAATGTCCCGTGCCTCCACAGCCCAGTCTGCCACCCTGGGATCAGCGGAAGACACAGGCATGGGCACAGGAACACGCGGATGCTGGCCGTAATTTAAGAGGAATGGAGTCTGATCGGTGGAGTCGGCTATGGCATTGTTAAGTGCAAACTCTGCCCACGGTAGCAAGGATGCCCAGTCATCCTGTCTGGCAGAAACAAAATGTCGCAGATATGTGACCAAGGTCTGGTTGGCCCTTTCTACCAACCCATTCGTCTCGGGATGATATGCCGAAGAGAGATTTAACTCAATACTGAGTAGACGACATAGCTCCCTCCAGAATCGAGACGCAAACTGGGGACCCCGGTCACTAACAATTTTGTCTGGCATACCGTGTAAGCGAAAGATATGCTTGATAAACAAGACAGCCAACGCCCGTGCAGATGGTAGCCGTGGAAGAGGCACCAAATGCACCATTTTGGAAAAATGATCGGTGATCACCCAGATAATAGTGCAATTACGAGACTTGGGTAAAGCCAACCACAAAGTCCATCCCGACCATCTCCCAGGGCCTGTCAGCCATGGGCAGAGGATATAGCAAACCAGCTGGCCGTTGCCGAGGAGTCTTGTTCCTGGCGCAAGAGACACACGCCCGAACGTACTCCGCGACATCACGGGCCATATGCGGCCACCAGTATGTCCTCGCCAGTAACTCTGATGTCCTTTTAGTACCAAAATGTCCACCCACCCTGGACGAGTGCGCCCAAGAGAGAACCTCCGGTCGCAAACTAGATGGAACAAAAGTCTTGCCCGGGGGCATAGACTCCAGCGAAACCGGGGCCACGGTTCTCAAACTCTCGGTGGGGACAATAAGCCGAGGCTCCTCCTCCTCCTCCTCCGCAGATGACACAACGGAGCGAGAGAGAGCGTCGGCCCGAATGTTCTTCTCCCCAGAAAGGAAATGGAGGGTGAAATGAAACCGGGAGAAGAACAAGGACCATCTGGCTTGGCGAGAATTCAACCGCTGAGCTGTCTGCAGATACACCAAATTTTTGTGATCTGTGAAGACTTGGAAGGGAAAACGTTCTCCCTCCAAGAGATGTCTCCACTCCGAGAAAGCCAACTTCATGGCTAGCAACTCCCTGTCCCCGATGGAATAATTCCTCTCTGCTGGTGCGAAGGTCTTGGAAAAAAAGAAGCAAGGATGCTTCCGACCTTGAGCATCCTTTTGGAAGAGGACTGCTCCAGCACCAACAGAAGAGGCATCCACCTCCATGATAAATGGCTTATCAACATTGGGGCGATGAAGAATGGGAGCGCTAGCGAAGTGTGACTTTATAGAGATAAAAGCCTTGGAGACCTCCTCAGACCACAATTTGGGATTCGCCCCCTTCTTGGTGAGGGCAACCAAGGGAGCCACCAAAGTTGAGAAATGCGGGATGAACTGGCGATAATAATTGATGAACCCCATAAAGCGCTGCACCGCTTTAAGAGAATGGGGTTCCTGCCAGTCCATCACAGCCTGTAGTTTGGCAGGATCCATAGCCATTCCCTGGGCTGAGATGATGTAGCCTAGGAAAGGTAAGGACTCCTGCTCAAACATACACTTCTCCAACTTGGCATAGAGGGAGTTTGCCCGTAGGAGGTCGAAGACTTTGCAAACATCTCTCCGGTGGGAGTCAATATCTGGAGAGTAGATGAGAATATCATCCAGATAGACTACGACCGAGGTGGAAAGCATATCCCGGAAGATATCGTTCACAAAGTCTTGGAAAACGGCTGGGGCATTACAGAGCCCAAAGGGCATCACCAGATATTCATAGTGCCCATCCCTGGTGTTAAAAGCCGTCTTCCATTCGTCCCCCTCACGGATGCGAATCAGGTTGTAAGCACCCCGCAGATCTAATTTAGTAAATACCCTTGCTCCCCGAAGCCTATCAAACAGTTCAGATATCAAAGGCAAAGGGTATTTATTCTTAACGGTGATGGCGTTAAGACCCCTGTAGTCTATGCATGGACGCAATTCCCCACTCTTCTTCTGCACGAAGAAGAACCCTGCCCCAGCAGGTGACACTGACTTCCTGATGAACCCTCTTGCCAGATTTTCCTGGATGTACTGTGACATTGCCTCCGTCTCCGGGAGAGATAGCGGATAGACTCGACCCCGGGGAGGCTCAGCACCAGGCAAGAGGTCAATAGGACAGTCATAGGGGCGATGGGGCGGAAGGGTCTCCGCCGCGTTTTTGGAGAATACGTCTGCATACGACCAATACTGCTTGGGGAGAGAGGAAAGATCTGCGGGTACCTCAGTAGTAGCTACCTGAACGCACTCCCTCTGACACCTACCCCCACAAGATTCACCCCATCCCAGAATTCTGCCTGAGGACCACTCGATATGAGGAGAGTGGTACCGTAGCCAAGGTATTCCCAACAGGACTTCATCTATTCCCTCTGGAATGACGAGCAGAGAAATAATCTCCTGATGAGATGGCGACATGGACAGAGTAAAAGGGATGGTCTGGTGAGTTATCTGTGAGGGCAGAGTCGACCCATTCACCACTCGTACCATTACAGGTTGAGCTAGCATAACCAGAGGTATTGCGTGGCGTTGGGCGAAGGCAGAAGACATAAAATTGCCCTCCGCCCCAGAATCCATGCAGAGCTCTACCGAGTGGGAGAATGAGCCTAAAGTAATTGTCCCCTTAAAGGACAATTTAGAGGCAAACGTCGCCGTGTCTAGTGTACCTCCACCTACGAC
This sequence comes from Ranitomeya imitator, assembly GCF_032444005.1. Classification (NCBI taxonomy): domain Eukaryota; kingdom Metazoa; phylum Chordata; class Amphibia; order Anura; family Dendrobatidae; genus Ranitomeya; species Ranitomeya imitator. Next base: position 531,075,555 of record NC_091283.1, read on the forward strand.
CACTAGACGCTGACGTTTCCTCGACCGCTGAGGACATCTGGTGGCTAAATGTCCAGACTGCTGGCAAACATGACAGACCCTGAGTGCACAAGCGGTACGGGACTTAGGTCCCGCTTGTGACACTTCCCTGGCCTCATGTGACTCAGGAACCAGAACCGGAGATTCCAGAGGTTTGGCGAAAGTAGGAGCCAGCCGAAACCTCTGCCTACACTGGGCTCGCTCTAACCTCCGCTCGTTAAAACGGAGGTCAATTCGAGTGGAGACTGTTATTAACTCCTCCAGTGTGGCAGGAATCTCCCTAGTGGCCAGAGCGTCCTTTACATGGTCAGCCAAGCCCCTCCAAAATATGGGGATAAGAGCTTTATCCGACCATTCCAGCTCAGATGCTAAAGTGCGGAATTGGACGGCAAAATGACTGACCAAGGACTCACCCTGAGTTAATGCCAGCAGTTGGAGTGCAGTGCCATGGGTGACTTGAGGTCCTAAAAAGACCTGTTTTAAAGTGCTCAAAAACAGAGGAGCACTCTGCACCACATGATCGCCACGCTCCCACAGCGGCGTAGCCCATTCCAACGCCCTGTCCGACAATAGAGACACAATAAATCTCACCTTAGCCCGCTCTGTGGGGAAACGTGCAGTCAAAAGCTCGAGATGAATAGAGCACTGACTCACGAATCCCCTACAAAATTTGCAATTACCAGAAAATGTTTCTGGCAGCGGGAGGCGAGAAAATGTCGGAACAGGGGTGGCAATGGACAAAGTTGCTGCAGCCACGCTGGCAGCCTGTACAGCAACTGCGGTAACATCCACAGCTGGGGTTGCGCTCTCGAGAGCCGCCAACCTACCCTCCAGCTGCTGTATATACCGCAGGGATTGCTGTTTGTCCGTCATCACTAGCCAGACCCTGGCGCTAGTGTAATGTTAGGGCCAGCGGAACGCACCAAATAATAAGACTGATAGTGTACGGTGCGTTCGTAGCCCGGGGTCCACCGTGCAGAGATGGAACCTGCTGCTGAGCAATGACGGACTATATGGCGGTACTCATAAGTATACTCGCGTGGGTTAAACTTCACCCAACGTGAAGGAAGCGATCCTGTTGCGTCACAGGATCGCGGTACCGCACATAGAAGGCGAGCAAGCAGTCAGCGAACTTAACCCCAACTAGGATAGAAGTCCGATTAGACCACTTGCTGACACAACACCGCAACAGGGTGTATTAGGCAACTCTTAATTAGAGCACCGAAGTGCGAACTGTGCCGTGCTGGCAGGCACCACTAAGCACCCAGACGTGGGTCAGGAAGCGCACTACTGGCGCGTGGCGCCGCACTGGCGGTCACAGCAATAGACGCTGATACGTGTGTGACACGTTGAGTGATTTATCGGGCGCTAGATAGCAGCCATACACCATACGCGAACAGTCATACAATAGGGTAGGGGTATTTAATGAACGACTTGCACTCACAACAAACACACGTATTCAATTGTACACTAGCGCATGGCCGTGCGGTCATGCGCAGTTTATATAATTGCAGGACAGGAAGTGGCCACAGAAACTTTGCCCTTCCAGGGCCTGCCAAGAGGACCAATGGAATGCGCTGCAGAGCCAGAGCACATGACCCTCGATCTCCAACGGGAGATCTTGCTCTGGGCATGCTCAGTGTGTGCAAACAAGGACTTAGTCCCAGGGAAGTCCGCTCGCCGTTGACCAGCAATGACTTTAATGGCAGGAGCTGAAGAAACAGCAGTAACTCTCTGTACAGAGTGAGAGCGAGCAAGACACTGGGAGCGACGTCCCTGCTGAGCAGACTCCACTGCGGCTGGAGGAGAATGGGAGACCGCAGCGGAGACGGATCGAGATTCCCCCTGTGCAGCAGAGGAAACTCAACTCCTGACACACTGAAGGCATCAAAACTATGAATTAACACATGTGGAATTATATACTTAATTTCAGTTGTTTCAAACTTTTCTGTTATGTCTTATATTCTAAGTTCTTCAAAATAGCCACCTTTTGCTTTGATGACTGCTTTGCACACTCTTGGCATTCTCTTGATGAGCTTCAAGAGGTAGTCATCAGGAATGGTTTCACTTCACAGTTGTGCTCTGTCAGGTTTAATAAGTGGGATTTCTTGCCTTATAAATGGTGTTGGGACCATCAGTTGTGTTGTGCAGAAGTCTGGTGGATACACTGCTGATAGTCCTACTGAATAGACTGTTAGAATTTGTATTATGGCAAGAAAAAAGCAGCTAAGTAAAGAAAAACGAGTGGCCATCATTGCTTTAAGAAATGAAGGTCAGTCAGTCCAAAAAATTGGTAAAACTTTGAAAGTGTCCCCAAGTGCAGTGGCAAAAACCATCAAGCGCTACAAAGAAACTGGCTCACATGAGGACCGCCCCAGGAAAGGAAGACCAAGAGTCACCTCTGCTTCTGAGGATAAGTTTATCCGAGTCACCAGCCTCAGAAATCGCAGGTTGTGCTCTGTCAGGTTTAATAAGTGGGATTTCTTGCCTTATAAATGGTGTTGGGACCATCAGTTGTGTTGTGCAGAAGTCTGGTGGATACACTGCTGATAGTCCTACTGAATAGACTGTTAGAATTTGTATTATGGCAAGAAAAAAGCAGCTAAGTAAAGAAAAACGAGTGGCCATCATTGCTTTAAGAAATGAAGGTCAGTCAGTCCAAAAAATTGGTAAAACTTTGAAAGTGTCCCCAAGTGCAGTGGCAAAAACCATCAAGCGCTACAAAGAAACTGGCTCACATGAGGACCGCCCCAGGAAAGGAAGACCAAGAGTCACCTCTGCTTCTGAGGATAAGTTTATCCGAGTCACCAGCCTCAGAAATCGCAGGTTAACAGCAGCTCAGATTAGAGACCAGGTCAATGTCACACAGAGCTCTAGTGGCAGACACATCTCTACAACAACTGTTAAGAGGAGGCTTTGTGCAGCAGGCATTCAAGGTAAAATAGCTGCTAGGAAACCATTGCTAAGGACAGGCAACAAGCAGAAGAGACTTGTTTGGGCTAAAGAACACAAGGAATGAACATTAGACCGGTGGAAATCTGTGCTTTGGCCTGATGAGTCCAAATTTGAGATCTTTGGTTCCAACCACCGTGTCTTTGTGCGACATAGAAAAGGTGAACGGATGGACTCTACATGCCTGGTTCCCACCGTGAAGCATGGAGGAGGAGGTGTGATGTGTGGGGGTGCTTTGCTGGTGACACTGCTGAGGATTTATTCAAAATTGAAGGCATACTGAACCAGCATGGCTACCACAGCATCTTGTAGCTGCATGCTATTCCATCCAGTTTGCGTTTAGTAGGACCATCATTTATTTTTCAAAAGGACAATGACCCCAAACACACTTCCAGGCTGTGTAAGGGCTATTTGACCAAGAAGGAGAGTAATGGGGTGCTACACCAGATGACCTGGCCTCCACAGTCACCAGACCTGAACCCAATCGAGATGGTTTGGGGTAAGCTGGACCGCAGAGTGAAGGCAAAAGGACAAACAAGTGCTAAGCATCTCTGGGAACTCCTTCAAGATTGTTGTAAGACCATTCCCGGTGACTACCTCTTGAAGCTCATCAAGAGAATGCCAAGAGTGTGCAAAGCAGTCATGAAAGCAAAATGTGGCTACTTTGAAGAACCTAGAATATAAGACATCATTTCATTTGCTTCACACTTTTTTGTTAAGTATATAATTCCACATGTGTTAATTTATAGTTTTGATGCCTTCAGTGTGAATGTACAATTTTCATAGTCATGAAAATACAGAAAAATCTTTAAATAAGAAGGTGTGTCCAAACTTTTGGTCTCTACTGTACATGCATGAACTGGCACATACGTGATCAACATGCCTTAGTGTGGGAATCTCACTGCGCTAAGATGCAGACTAGTGGGCCTTACCAACCACCGATCGTCTCATCAAAACCATCTGCTGCTTTTTCCTCCTCCGTCACCATTCCCAGCCTTCTCACACATGTCTCCTGCAGCAGAAACTACAATTGTTTACTCAACACAGTTGGGGTGAGTGAGAGTCGGTCATCTGTTACAGAAGCAGACATGACTGCTGCTTTTGTGTCACCTAGCACAATATATCTTTCTCAATCCAGCATAACATCTCCGCCTGCACCTCACTTTACAGTCCACCACTTTGTCCTGTTCTCCGTACTCCGCCATCTCACAGCACAGCAGCCAGCTCTCGGTCCCGCAGTTGTGGTTACATAAAAGAATGTTTTCTCTACACATGGCAAAGCTAAGAGTTTGAATTCTACTATCTCCAATCTGTTAGCCTCGCAAATGCTGCATTTCCATCGGGTGGATACTGATGGTTTTGGAAAATAGATGGCAGTCGCAGTCCCCCAGTACAAGTTGCCCAGTCGCTATTACTTCCCTAAGAAAGCTGTGCCTGCACTATACCAGCATGTTGCTGACAACATTACCCGATCCCTGAAAATTTTAAGTCTGCCAGTGTGCATTTCACCATTGACACCTGGTTAAACAGAACAGTACCTGAACCCAGACCCCATTCAAATGAATGGGGGTGTCCAAACATCTGGTGTTTCCCATGCGGTCATCTGTGTGACAACATGGGAACAGGGTCTCTGACCTGTGGCAACATTACACATTACTGCCAGTCACAGCGCTGCAGTTCCCACACTGTAATGCAGATGACAGCATGTGAGCCAGCCCAGAAGCTGAAACAGGTGTTAAAAATAATTACCACCAGTCAGACAACAGCTGATGAGAGTACTATTACTCTCATCAGCATACGCTTCCTCTTGGTAATAGTAGCGAGAGTAGACTACGCTGATGAGAGTAGTACCCTCATCAGCCAGCGCCTGTGCATTATAAAGATGTCAGTGTGATATAGTACAGTCAGTCCCAGTGTATTTTACTATACAATGTGTCTATAGAATAAATAAAATAAATGGCGTAGTGTCTCATGAAATTTTCGCAACCAACTGAGAGAAAGCCAATGGCAGGGGGCAGATATTACTGTTCTGGGAACGGGCCAATATCTATAAAGTTTCTCAGGCTATTAATATCAGTTCACAGCTGTTTGCTTAGCCTTTACTGGTTAATATAGGGGAAAGCCCCCCAAAATGATGTGGGGTCCCCTTATATTCAATAATCAGCAAGTGCTAAACAGATGAATAGCAATAAATTCACTAGGTACATTTTTGCAAAAAAAAAAAAGACACCTTAACCATATTAATGCCCCAAAATGAAGGTGGATATTAATGCCACTCCAATGAATTCGTATATAGCAATAAAGCAAACAGGAGTTTTGGGCACAAAATATTTAAACTTTATTTGACAATCACATAAAATAAACACACATGATTACTAAAAGGATAACAACTAAAAAAAAATACCTGAGTGACAGATGCATGAAAAGTTATAGAATGTGACAAAATTTTAGGTCCCAATGAAAGAACGTGGAAAAAAGATATTATAGGGATGAAAAATAAGTAGTGGGCATCATGTATAGCATAAATATAATTTTCACTGTGGATCTATAGATACCATATACAAAATTTTCATGCTGTAAAAAAAAACAAACACTACATACTTACCTTCCGCTGTCTGTCCTCCGGAGCTGTGCTTCTCTGCACTGTGAGCGCCGGAAAGCACAGCACAGCGGTGACGTCACCGCTGTGCTTTCCGGCTGGCACTCACAGTCAGTGCAGAGAAGCACAGCGCCGGACGACAGACAGCGGAAGGTAAGTATGTAGTGTTTTTTTTTTTTACGTTTACGCTGGTAACCAGGGTAAACATCGGGTTACTAAGCGCGGCCCTGCGCTTAGTAACCCGATGTTTACCCTGGTTACCAGGGGACCGGCATTGTTGGTCGCTGGAGAGCTGTCTGTCTGACAGCTCCCCAGCGACCACACAGCGACACTGCAGCGATCGGGATCGTTGTCTGGATCGCTGCAGCGTCGGTAAATGTGTTGGTACCTTAAGGCCATGACTCTGGATCAAAAGCATATTGACATAAAAGGTAATGATTGCAGCAGCTTGACCTATCAAAATAAGATATGTGCCCTTGGTTACTCCAAAGAGATTTGCTATAAAGGTGTGTAACTTCCTCAATAAATGAGAGCTTCTGCATTTGACTGACATTGACAGTCTACTGTGTTTATTTTTGCGTACGTGCACGTACATCCATTGACACCAGATTTGACAGCAGACAATTAAGACGATTGCACACCTCTCGACTGTGACCCTCAAAACAGCTGGCGCCCGACGTGAGGCTTGGTCGAGGCATCCAGACGATGGCAGCTGTGTCCAAACCTCTACTCTCAGGACATCCACACACGAGACTGCAGCTCCATCAGGTAAGAAAATCATTTATCTTGCCTAGCACCCTCCTCCTCCAGTACCAAAACTGACAAGTCCTAGCCCAAAACCTGGTCAAAAAGTTTCCTTAATTGTCTGCTTTATTTATGTGTGTGTGTGTGTGCCTGTTGCTTTAGCCAGCCTAGGAAGGCAGGTAGACGGTCAAACGGAATATCCCCAATCACTTTGGTTCCAGTCTCTAATACAGCTGATGAGTTTTAGGTTTCCCACCAGAACTGCCCAGCTAAGGTCCTGGCAGCAGTGGTGAGAGTAGTATATGATCGTAGTGATTGGTTTGTCTCCCTGCTTGATGACATGCACACTGTGCACACAAGGTTTAGAACTAATAATCACAGAAGTAGGCTTTCGGATAGCAAGTGTAGTGGACACACCCTTTGAAAAAGAAGAAACATGTTATTTCCCCGTTTGGTCCAAGTGGCCAGATTAAGAGTATTAGGAGCAAACATTCATGCCCAGCTAACTATCCAACACCTAGAAGGGACATTGCGGAGGACCATGATTAGACGTTGGTGGTACTATCCATAATACACTTCCCTCGTGTGCCCATATGGCAACGACAGCCTGGACAGGTGTAGTGTATAGCAAAAGGGATGCCATAAAACTGGGTTTTTACATCTCCAAGTTGGGTTTTGACCTGTGGAACCAGGAAAATAACCCTGGTTACACCCATCTTCAAGCTATTCACCTGTTGCCCTCTGTTTACTGACAACATCCCATATGATGTGCCCTCTCTGTGTCCAGGCCCTAGAACTCACTATATCAAAGGGGAGTTGGCATGTTGTGAGGGTGGTAGAAACCCCTTTCCCCAGAACCCAGACAGGATACATGTCTTATGCACCCAAGCACCCAGAGCTGAAGGTATTTAGACTGAACACACACGCCAAAATAACTGTCCCAAATCCAGAAGGTACACTGTTGCAGGAGATAGAAGACAAGAAGTTATATACCCCAGAGCACACACTTCTCAGGTGTAGCGAAAACCGGAGCAGCCCAGAAAGTAAAACTGCTCTGGCAAAAGTGGAAGTGCTGTATCTAGGATTCAACCAGTAACATTGGCACAAATCAGTCTAGGCTTGGCCAGATCGGGGCTCAGGACCTGGTAGCAGTGAGAGAGGGAAAAAAGTATGTGAAAAACACAAAGGTCCTCCTAAAATTGGCGGGGTTCCAAACCCGCAGAGAAAGACTGGATGAGGAGGAATGGAAAAATGCACTGATTAGCAAGAGAGGCCTCCTACGGGACCAAAAAAGTCTGGCAGGATGCTGAGGCATGGTATAGAACTACAAGGGAAGAGACAAATGTGGATTGTGATATGTGATTCTGTAATTGGTGAATACAGGTACAAGCCACCGCCCAACAAAATGGCATCCTTCTTGACACCCATGTACATGACACGTCCTCCCCCATATAATCTATCACGAGAAGGCTGGACATGCAAGGGGTCATACATCTGCTCCGGCGGCCATCTTATATCACAGTGCATCCAGCATATTTACTAATGGAGAAGATGATGCTAGCAATAAGGAGGAAGAGGTTAGGATGAGCCGGAAGCGCAGTGACCAGAAGAAGATTGTAAATCCCCATCTGCAGGACCGAGCCGAAGTCACACAGCCCCGTATGTCTCCATGGAGTCTCCACCGATACGCAAGCCGCCTCGCTTGTCACTCTACAACCGCACAAGGACCACACCATGTCCACGGAGTCCCGGATCACCTTCCCTACCCAACTTGAATGCCACTTGTGCCCCGTATTATGTCACCTGGAAACCCAACGAGGCCTCTACTCTGGTGAACAATGTACCGGACCCAGACAAGCAACCCATGCCCTTTTACAGGAAGATGAGCCAAATACAAAAGACTCACTTTGCCTCATGGGCCAATTTAGTTGGATTAGCTGAAATTAAAGTATGAGACTCCTTCTGGCCGGTGGTGAAGCCAGCCTTCAATCCTGTTAATGGAAGTGTAGAATGGCATCAGATATACCCTTCAGGAGTTCAGTTCCTCATCAGGCTCTATTCTTGGGCTAAGGACTGCCTGAGAGAACAGGCGGTAACTATGCAGGACGTAATGCAAAAAAAAGAGGAGACAGTGGAGAAATTCTTTCACCAGCTGAACCAGATGTTCTCTAACCTTGGATTCGACTTTCGGAAGAAGTCCCACGAACAGATTTGGGTACAAGCTTTTGTTCAGGGTCTCTGTGATCTTATATGAAACAAATCCAGACTACCAGACCAGAATACAGAAGACTAGACAAGGACACACTCAAAGTGTCAAGAGGGGTCGAGGTGAACCAATCTTCCAAATCAACGCGCATTGGCATGCTGGTCTCGCACCTCCTCTTTGGAATCTGAATGGACAGAGGCCCAAAGTCACATGCTACAATTGTGGGAAATTGGAACATTTGAAAAAGGAATTGCTGCTCTGACCCACAGAGAATGGAACCTGGACAACGACAGCTAGCTGCGACCCAAGAAATTCAGGCCCCCAATGCCCAGTAGGACACAGGCAAGCCGGATCTATCACAACCACTAAGTCCATACTTACTTTTACACTATACATGGCAACCGAGTAGACCCACCCCCACCATTCAGATTCAGGTCGAGGTAGATACCGGTGTAGCCAGAAGTGTCATTAGGAATATCGACCTACCCCACTCAGGTTGTCTCTCAGATGATGTAGTGCCATGTGTGGGTGTTAATGGAGCCACACATTACAACCCCATGACCAAACCCTTACATATAGGCCTGCAGCCTATGCATAGCATATTATCCCAGTTAGTTGTTTGCCCAACCTGCCCGGTAAAGCTACTGGGATCAGACTTACTGGCAAAAATCCAGGCCAATATCCGGTTCCACGCAGATGGGACAGTTACCCTCACCACTCTGCTATCAGCGGAAAACTCGGCTGAAATATATGGTCTCGCTTCACTTTAGGACAAACCTGTTGATTCAACAGACATGGCGTTGCTGACACAAGTCCCAGAAACCCTGTGGGCCCAAGACCCGGAAGATATTGGAAGGCTCTCAGTCCAGCCAGGTGGAAGTAAATCTCAAGCAAGGAGCTCTGCTACCATGGAAACCCCAGTACCCGCTCTCCAATCCACAATCTGCTGCTGTCACACAACAAATCAAAATCTACCTCAAGAATGGAGCAATCAACCCTGCCAAATAAACATGCAATACCCCATTGTTTCCAGTGAAGAAGAAAACATTAAAAGGTCAACCCCCTAAATTCTGCATGGTTCAAGACTTGCTTGCAGTTAATGAAGCCTCTGTGCTGGATACCCCAATTGTGCCAAACCCTCACACTGTCCTATCCTTTGTTCCAGCAACCTCTTGCTGGCTCACCGTGATAAATTTGGCCAATGCCTTCTTTAGTGTACCATTACATACTGACAGCCAATATCTTTTTGCCTTCACCCATGAGTGTCAGCAATATACATGAATGCTGATTCCACAAGGAGCCCAAAATAGCCCCTCCCTGTTCAGCCAAGCCCTTACCACCATCCTAGAACCCTTGAAAATGATGCATCCCATTGTCACGCTCCTCCAATATGCTAATAACCTTCTCCTGTGTGCAGATTTCAAACATGAAGCACAATCGAGTTTATCTCCTTGCTTCAGTTCTTAGGACATAACCCCTGCAAAGCGTCCAAAGACAAACTGCAATTCTGCCTAGACAAGGCTGTGTTTCTGGTACATTGCATCTCCGACCAGGCAAAACATGTCACTGAAGACAGGAAGGCAGAAGTCAAAACTATACCCCTACCCTCCTATCCCACCCAGCTTCAATCCTTCCTTGGTCTTGTGTTCTACTGCCACCCTTGGATTCTCGATGCATTAGTCCATATGTAACCCCTATGTGACTGTCTCAAGGCTATTCCCATCTGCCTATCAAAAGAGGCATGTTAATGAGTGCAATCGTATCCTCCCCTACCCCATGACTACTCGACTACCAGAAGTTATTATGCCTATTTGCCATGGAAAAAGGAGGACATGCAATGGGAGTCTTGACTCAGACTCATGGAGGAAGACAGCGCCCCCTTGGGTACTACTCTGCTAGACTAGACCCTGTTGTCGATGGTGCACTCACCTGCATGAGAGCCGTGTTTGCAGCTCACCTCTTGCTGGATAACACTTCTGACGTCATTCTGGGCCACAGACTGAAGATAATGGCTCCCCATGATATCACCGTCATTTTGGCCCAAACACAGCCGAAACACTTGTCTGCTGCCCGCCACCTACGTTTACAATGCTCACAATGTTACAATGTTACAATCTCCAGATGTGATGTCCTTAATCCTGCCACTCTCCTTTCTTTCCCAAGGGGAGAAATGGAGTACTGACACTTTAGAGGAAGAGGTAGTTGACTCCAAGATGGCACAACATGATTGCCTGGCCATTATGCGGCAAGAAACCTCTAGATTTGACTCGGTAACTGATGTCCAGTGGGGAAAAAAAGTAGTCAGTGACTAATTGTGCAAGTTCTCCCACTTAAAAAGATGAGAGAGGCCTTTAATTGACATCATAGGTAGACCACAACTATGAGTCAAAATGAAAAAACAAATCCAGAAAATCACCTTGTCTGATTTGGCAAGATTTATTTTGCAAAATATGGTGGAAAATAAGTATTTGGTCACCTAAAACATGCAAGATGTCTGGCTCTCACAGACCTGTAACTTTAAGAGGCTCATCTGTCATCCACTCATTACCTGTAGTAATAGCACCTGTTTGTACTTGTTATCAGTATAAAAGACACCTGTCCACAGCCTCAAACAGTCACACTCCAAACTCCACTATGGTGAAGACAAAAGAGTTGTTGAAGGACACTAGAAGCAAAATTGTAGCCCTGCACCAGGCTGGGAAGACTGAATTTGCAATAGGCAAGCAGCTTGGTGGGATGCAATCAACAGTGGGAGCAATAATAAGAAAATGGAAGACATACAAGACCACTGATAATCTCCCTCGATCTGAGGCTCAACGCAAGATCTCACCCCGTGGGGTCAAAATGATCACAACAACAGTGAAATAAAATCCCAGAAACACATGGGGGGACCTAGTGAATGACCTGCACAGAGCTGGGACCACCGTCACAAAGGCTACTGTTGTGAATTCTGTTGTTGAACTCCCTCCTGTGGTCGTGAATGGTACTTCGGTGAGTTCTGTCCATGGACTCCCTCTGGTGGCTGTGAGTGAAGCTGCTGCTTCTGAGGTTCCTTACACAGGTGACGTGGTTTATCCTTTGGTTGGCTGCTCTATTTAACTCCACTCTGATCGTTATTCCATGCCAGCTGTTAATGTTCCTGTGCTGGTTCAGTTCACTCATGGATCTTCTGGAGACCTGTCTCTTCCTGCAAGAAGCTAAGTCCCCGTTTGTTATTTTCTGTTCATGGTTTTCTAGCCCAGCTTGCTTTCATGATTTTGTCTTGCTAGCTGGAAGCTCTGGGATGCAGGGTGGCGCCTCCGCACCGTGAGTCGGTGCGGGGGTCTTTTTGCACACTCTGCGTGGTCTTTTGTAGTTTTTGTGCTGACCACAAAGATACCTTTCCTATCCTCTGTCTATTTAGTTAGTCTGGCCTCCCTTTGCTAAAAACCTGTTTCATTTCTGTGTTTGTGACTTTCATCTTAACTCACAGTTAATATTTGTGGGGGGCTGCCTTTTCCTTTGGGGAAATTTCTCTGAGGCAAGGTAGGCTTTATTTTCTATCTCTAGGGCTAGCTAATTCTTAGGCTGTGCCAAGGCGTCTAGGCCTGTTAGGTACGCTCCACGGCTATTTCTAGTGTGTGTGATAGGATTAGGGATTGCGGTAAGCAAAGTTCCCACTTCCCAGAGCTTGTCCTGTGAGTTTACCATCAGGTCATTCCTGGTGCTCCTAACCACCAGGTCATAACAGGCTACCATCAGTAACACACTATGCCGCCAGGGACTCAGATCCTGCAGTGCCAGACGTGTCCCCCTGCTTAAGCCAGTACATGTCCGGGCCCATCTGAAGTTTGCTAGAGAGCATTTGGATTATCCAGAAGAGTATTGAAGAAAATCATATAGTCTGATGAAATCAAAGTCTCACTGTTTGGTAGAAACAAAACTCTTCGTGTTTGGAGGAGACTGAATGCTGAGTTGCATCCAAAGAACATCATACCTACTGTGAAGCATGGAGGTGGCAACATCATGCTTTGGGGCTGTTTCCTTTCAAAGGGACCAGGACGACTGATCTGTGTACATGAAAGAATGAATGGGGCCATGTATTGTGAGATTTTGAGTGCAAACCTCCTTCCATCAGCAAGGGCATTGAAGACAAAAGTGGATGGGTCTTTCAGCATGATAATGATCCCAAGCACATCGCCAGGACAATGAAGGAGTGGCTTCGTAAGAAGCATACGAAGGTCCTGTTGTTGCCTAGCCAGTTTTCAGATCTCAATCCCATAGAAAACCTTTGGAAGGAGTTGAAAGTCTGTGTTGCCCAACGACAGGCCCAAAACATCACTGCTCTAGAGGAGATCTGAATGGAAGAATGGGCCAACATATCACCAGCAATGTGTGCTAACCTTGTGAAGACCACTGTCATTGCCAAGAAAGGATATTTAACAAAATATTTAGATCAACTTTTGTTAATGACCAAATACCTATTTTCCACCATGTTTTGCAAAAAAAATATTGCCAAATCAGACAAGGTGATTTTCTGGATTTGTTTTCTCATTTTGACTCTCATAGTTGTGGTCTACCTATGATGTCAATTACAGGCCTCTCTTTTCTTTTTAAGTGGGAGAAATAGCACAAATGGTTGCTGACTGTATACTTTTTTCCCAACTGTACCTCTGAAAAACCCCAACCTGAGTCTCCTTGTGGACGGATCCAGATATGCAGACCAAGAAGGCCATTTCCACACAGGCATGGCAGTGGTCACAGAGGATACTGTACTGTTGGCACCACCACTACCTGCATCCCTGTCCGCGCAAGAGGTGGATCTGCTTACCTTGACGGCAGCCTGCAAGATGGCTGACCGGAAACAAGCCAACCCCTATACGGACTCACGCTATTCTTATGGGGCTGTACATGAGTATGGGCCCATCTGGAGGGCAAGGGATTTCATGAAGGCCAATGTAACCCCCGTAAGACACCACAAGGCCATAGAAGTACTGATGGCATCTCTACTGATGCCAGAAAGAGTTGAAGTGATAAAGGTTAAGGCACACACTGGAGGAACTTCAACAGAAGCAGTGGGCAATAGTTTGACTGATAAAACAGCAAAATAAGCAGCATTACTACCACTGGCTATAGAAACATCTCACCTATATACATTGCCTGATGCAGAAACAGAGGAAAATGGAAAAAGAGAACAATTCTGGGAGAGCATACTGTTGGCCTTACAGAGGCAAGCATCCAGAGAAGGAAAGGAAAAATGGATCCAGGATGGAGACACACAGGATGAAAGACATCTGACATTATACAGAGGAAAACCATGTCTCCCAAGAACCATCTACCCCATAGTAGCTAGATGGGCTCATGGGAGCACTCACCAATCAAAAGTGAAGATGCACTATCTTGTGAGACAATATTACCATGCACCAGACTTTTCAACAGCAGCTGCAAACCACACAAGGGGATGCCTTGTCTGCACCCGTTGTACCACCTTTATGCTGATGACATTCAGATCTACCTTTCTGGCCCAGACAACACCTCTCTGCTGTCCAGAATCCCGGAGTGTCTATCAGCCATATCCTCCTTCTTCTCCTCTTGCTTCCTCAAATTCAATGTCGACAAATCTGAACTCATCATCTTTCCTCCATCTCATAGATGTTCCTTACCTGATCTATCTATCGCAATTAACACCATCACGCTTCCCCAGTACCGTAAGTCCGCTGCCTCGGAGTAACCCTTGACTCTGCCCTGTCCTTCAAACCGCATATCCAACCTCTTTCCACCTCCTGTCAGCTCCAGCTGAAAAATATCTCCAAAATCCGTCCTTTCCTCAACCGTCAATCTACTAAAATGCTTGTGCATGCCCTCATCATCTCCCGCCTTGACTACTGCAACATCCTTTTCTGTGGCCTCCCTGCTAACACCCTTGCACCTCTCCAGTCCATCTTTAGCTCCGCTGCCTGACTAATTAATCTCTCTCCTTGCTACTCCTCTGCTTCCCCCTCTGCAAATGCCTTCATTTGCTCCCATTCCCTCAGCGCATCCAGTTCAAATTACTAATACTAACCTACAAAGCCATCCATAACCTGTCTCCTCCATATATCTCTGAACTAATCTCCCGATATCTTCTCTCACGTAATGTCCAGTCCTCCCAAGACTTCCTTTTCTTCTCCACACTTATTCGCTCCTCACCCAACCGCCTCCAAGACTTCTCCCGAATATCCCCCATCCTCTGAAATTCTTTGCCCCAACACGTCCGACTATCAACCACATTCAAATCCTTCAGACGAAACCTGAAAACCCACCTCTTCAGGAAAGCCTACAGCTTGCCCTGACCCCACTGCATTCCCACCACTACCAAAGCTACCGCCTCACCAACATCGGAGCTCCTGCAACCCTCAACCTATTGTCTCCTTCCCCACCATCCTGTAGAATGTAAGCCCGCAAGGGCCGGGTCCTCATCCCTCTGTATCAGTCTGTAATTGTTAGTTTGCTTACTGTAAGTGATATCTGTAATTTATATGTAACCTCTTTCTCATGTACAGCACCATGGACTCAATGGTGCTATATAAATAAATAATAATAATAACCCTGGGAAGACAGAAAGACACCTCAGTAGTGCACACCCAAGCCCCTATACCCTTTCCAGCACATACAGATATATCACATACAAATGCCAAACTCGGGGGGGATTGAGCATGCCTTGGTGGTGATAGACATATTCTCAGGGTGGTCAGAAGTGTTCCCTGTGAAAAACCAGTCTGCTAGAACCACTGCAAAGAAACTCCTTTCTGAGATAGTGTGCAGATATGGGCTCCCAGAAACCATTGAAAGTGACGAAGGGCCTGCTTTAAGAGCAAATCTGTCAAAAGAGATGTGGCAGGCCCTAGGAACAGAATTATCCTTCCACACAAATACACCCACAGAGCAGTGGTAAAGTTGAGAGATTGAATGGGACAGTAAAGGCAAAAATGCTCCAGGCAGCACAAGAGACGGGGAAACCATGGCATGAGAGCCTTCCCCTTGCCTTATTTAGTGTCAGTCACACCCCAGCTGGTCCAAGTAAACTCAGCCCCTATGAAATACTATTTGGAAGTGCCCCTAGTCTAGAGTTGTACTTCCCACAGCAAATATCCATGCAGTATGACACTTTGACCAGATTGAAATGACTAAGCATTTAACTAAAATACACTCTCAAGTTTTTTCTTCCATCTCAGATTCTCAAGACATACAGGGGACACATCAAATCCAGCCTGGAGTCTGGGTCCTCACCAAAAGGTTTAACAGATGAACCCTTGAACCAAGATATAATGTTCTGTTCCGGGTCCTGCTGACTACTACCACAGCTGTCAAGGTTGAAGGAAAGCCCACATGCATCCCACTGCAAGAAGGTGTCAGATCCAGAGGCTGAAGGCAGCTGCCACTCTTCATCTATCTGACATATATCCTTTATCTCTCTCAAGGAGTGGGAGGTGGCAGAAAAGCAAAAAACAAAGTAGAACGCTTCCGAGGGGCTGTAAGCAAGGACAAAGGAATGTTGACCTTCTGGTATTATGCCTCTGCCCCAAAGGTAACCTACCAATTTGATTATTGCACAGTAGTAGAATGTCCTTCCCCCATATGGCAATATGACTTGTGGAGGGGTACACAATATATATGTCTCACCACTGCTGAGACAGGGAAAGGGTCAAATTGTGAGGACTGGTCACTTTTTGGGTGGAACACAGGGGATACTAGTTGGGGTACCAACCAGCTTATGCCCAGGAATGCAAATATGACTGGGGAAATAGCCTCCTTACCTGCATGGCCCTAGTAAAAGGTGAGTACCAGAGGAAAAGAAATAATTTTGCTGACCCAGCGTTAAAAAGGGCATATGTGAGGAACATTGCAGACCTATTGAAGGTCTACTGCCCTGAAGGTGGCTGTTTGCCCATGTACCTCATCATTGGCAACCCCTCAGAGGACGATCAGGGGTTATACATACTGAGCACATGGTACGGGGGAGGAGTGGGTGACCTAAAAGGCAAGTTTAGATTATAGAGGATCCCAGCCTCCTTCACTCAAATAAGTCCCAAAGATGACCGAGTCATAGGGGCTAAGTATCTAGCAGAACTAGCATATGAGGACAAACTGGCCCTAGAGACGGTATTCTCAGACTCCAACATTTGGTTAGAATGGCTAAAATACACGGCCACCAGAGAGAACTGCTCTTCTTGCATAGTCTGCTCCATCACCCGGCCTCATCTAGGCACAGTACCTTTCTAAATAGACCTAAGAACAGAACAGGAGGGATTTCTATGTGTCTTGTCACTGTACTCAGGTCACCTGAATGATTCAAATAAATATAGTAATATAGTTATTAAGGTTGAAGGAAGACTTTAAGTCTATCTAGTTCAACCCATAGCCTAACCTAGCGTGCCTTAACATGTTGATCCAGAGGAAGGCAAAAAAACCCATGTGGCAAAGAGTAAGCTCCACATTGGCGAAAAAAATTCCTTCCCGAAATGCCAAACTCTAAGACACTTATATCCGCTCTACCAAAATAAGGAGCCAAGTGGCCATGGGATCACTCCCTATTTTTTACCGGCTATTTCCACTTTCCTTCTTAATAAAGTCTAGCTGAAATGCCCAGCGTTGCCCGGGCATAGTAACTAACTGTGGTTAGTTACAACAAATTATAACGGAACACAACCGACACCATTTTGTTGAAGCAAAAGGGGTTTTTAACACAATATTAACCCCTTAAGGACTACCGATATGACTTTTAACGGCATCAGTTAAGGGGCCTTATTCCTCCTGCACCTCATGCTCCATTTTTTTACACAGCCTCCTCCTGCATCTCACGCTCCTCCTTTTATATACAGCATATTTCTGCAGCACAGCTTTTCTCCTTTATAGTCGCCTCCTCCGGCAACACCCCACATTCCTTTTCCATATAAAATTGGAAACAGTTGATCCTGAGAGAAATTGTAATAAAGCGTATCGTATACACAGTCTACTTCTTCTGCAGCACCACACTTTTCTCCGTTAGACCTCGTTCACACATTATTTGGTCAGTATTTTTAACTCAGTATTTGTAAGCTAAAACTTGGAGTAAAACAATCAGAGGAAAAGTATATTAGAAACACGTCACCTCTTCTGTATTTTTCTCCCACTCATTGTTTTGGCTTATAAATACTGAGGTAAAATACTGATCAAATACTGAACGTGTGACACATGACCTGTGTCATTTTCCTCCTTACATATCTCATTTTCCCCCTCACATCTCTCATTTTCCCCCTCACATCTCTCATTTTGCCCCCTCACACCTGTCATTTTGACTTCACACATGTCATTTTCCTCTCACTCCACTATTTTCCCTTCACTCCTCTCATTTTCCACTCACACCTCTTTATTTTCACCTCACACCTCTCATTTTTACCTCACACCTCTCATTTTCCTCTCACTCCACTATTTTCCCCTCACTCCTCTCATTTTCACCTCACTTGTGCACAGCAACTTCCTATTATGAGCACAGCGATGTAATCCATGATGCTCCTCCCTTTCCCTTGATGACATGCCTCACAGAAGCAACTTCATTCTAGACACGACAAAGCTAGATGTGGCCTGTGCCTGCCGCGCACTGATACTCTAAAGGCTGCAGCCCTGATTGTAGTTTGCAGCAACTGGTAAGTCACAGCCAGTGAGTTTTGCAGGGTGGCTTTTGAGGTGAATGTGTCTCCGCCCGTGTGCGCTAACAACGTGGGCCATGTGGATGGGGCTTTGCATGTGGAGTGAGAGTGGCTATGCAGAGTGGGTGGAGCTATGTGGAGTAGGCGTGGCTTGATACATATACACACACATACATACACTCAGCTTTATATATATATATATATATATATATATATATATGGCTACTCTGCGTGATGATGAAGTATGCGAGGCAGTATAACAATCGCCTATCCAAGGTGCTGATAATTTACCAGGCTTGTCAGCCCTCCAATGTGTCTCTTGAAAAAAGATCACATCTGGCAAGAATCATTTCATGTGTATTAAAACTTTTTTGCGCTTGAGGGGGGTGTTAAGGCCCGCCACATTCCATGACAAAAGATGCAAGTGTGGTGAGGTCTAAGTGGTGTTGGAGTTTGGCACCTGAGGCGTACTCATCCTGCGTCCCAGGGCAAGATCTGTGCAGTGTACAGCAGTAAGATGTGTTC
Source organism: Ranitomeya imitator (assembly GCF_032444005.1). Lineage (NCBI taxonomy): Eukaryota > Metazoa > Chordata > Amphibia > Anura > Dendrobatidae > Ranitomeya > Ranitomeya imitator. Next base: position 531,094,246 of record NC_091283.1, read on the forward strand.
ATCCCTTTCGGTCCCAGCGAGCTGCAGGTGCAAACAAATATTAAAGGTTTCATCTAGGGTGGATCCCATATATGTTAGTACCTGATCTAAGAAGGGAGGAAGCACAGGAGGGTAATGGCAATAGAGAACAACAAAGAAAACAATATAGCTAACTTTACAGATTGGTGATAGAAGCTCGCTGGGAGTGTACCATGAGAGTCATGCCATCACCAAAGAGAACATTCCATAATGGAAACAACAGTCCTCCTAGAATAAAAGATAACATGTATAACGAGATTTGTAGATCATCCCACTGCGACATCTCCAGCATGCCGGAATCTTCTGTTCACCACCTCTGGATCTTTGTAAATAGTTACACGATCTCCATCTTGGACTTTCAGATTAGCTGGGTAGAGCAGTTGAAACCTAATCTTTTTGTTGACCAGTAGATGACAGATAGGTACAAATGCATTGCATTTCTGAGCTACAGCCGCAGAGAGGTCCTTGAAGATTAGAATCTTAGAATCATAGTAACATAGTTAGTAACATAGTTAGTAAGGCCGAAAAAAGACATTTGTCCATCCAGTTCAGCCTATATTCCATCATAATAAATCCCCAGATCTACGTCCTTCTACAGAACCTAATAATTGTATGATACAATATTGTTCTGCTCCAGGAAGACATCCAGGCCTCTCTTGAACCCCTCGACTGAGTTCGCCATCACCACCTCCTCAGGCAAGCAATTCCAGATTCTCACTGCCCTAACAGTAAAGAATCCTCTTCTATGTTGGTGGAAAAACCTTCTCTCCTCCAGACGCAAAGAATGCCCCCTTGTGCCCGTCACTAGGGTTGAGCGAAACGGGTCGAAATTGTTCAAAAGTCGCCGACTTTTGGCAAGGTCGGGTTTCATGAAACCCGACCCGACCCCAGTGGGGGGTCGGCCATGAAGTCGGCGATCTTTTGAATCTGGAATCGGAATTCCGATCCCGATTCCCGATATGTTTAAGATATCGGGAATTGGTATCGGAATTCAGATTAAAGTGTAAAATATAGAATTAAAATAAAAAATATTGCAATACTTACCCTCTGACGCGCCCTGGTACTAACCGGCAGCCTTCCTCCTTCGAATCCGCGCTTCTAGGACCTTGCCGTGACGTCGCGGTGACGTCGCGGCTTGTGATTGGCCGCGCGGCCGCCCATGTGACCGCTCGCGCGGCCAATCACAAGCCGCGACGTCACCCGCGACGTCACCGAAGGTCCTGGAAGGGCTGATTCTTAGCAAGGAAGGCTGTCGGAAGGAAGCAGGGCGCTTCCGAGGGTGAGTATATACCTAATAGGAATATACTCACCCTCGGAAGCGCCCTGCTTCCTTCCGACAGCCTTCCTTCCTAAGAATCAGCCCTTCCAGGACCTTCGGTGACGTCGCGGGTGACGTCGCGGCTTGTGATTGGCCGCGCGAGCGGTCACATGGGCGGCCGCGCGGCCAATCACAAGCCGCGACGTCACCCGCGACGTCACCGAAGGTCCTGGAAGGCTGATTCTAAGGAAGGAAGGCTGTCGGAAGGAAGCAGGGCGCTTCCGAGGGTGAGTATATACCTAATAGGAATATACTCACCCTCGGAAGCGCCCTGCTTCCTTCCGACAGCCTTCCTTCCTAAGAATCAGCCCTTCCAGGACCTTCGGTGATGTCGTGGGTGACGTCGCGGCTTGTGATTGGCCGCGCGAGCGGTCACATGGGCGGCCGCGCGGCCAATCACAAGCCGCGACGTCACCCGCGACGTCACCGAAGGTCCTGGAAGGCTGATTCTAAGGAAGGAAGGTTCCCGGTTAGTACCAGGGCGCGTCAGAGGGTAAGTATAAGGATATTTTTTATTTTAATTCTATATTTTACACTTAAATATGGATCCCGGGGCCTGAAGGAGAGTTTCCGCTCCTTCAGACCCTGGGAACCATGGAAACCCAATGCACTGCATTGGGTTTCGAGTTTCGGCCGACCCTGACCCCGACTTTTTTATAGGATCGGCCAATTTCACTCGACCCGACTTTTCCAAAAGTCGGGTTTCGTGAAACCCGACCCGATCCTATAAAAGTGAAGGTCGCTCAACCCTACCCGTCACCTTCCTTGGTATAAACAGATCCTCAGCGAGATATTTGTATTGTCCTCTTATATACTTATACATGGTTATTAGATCGCCCCTCAGTCGTCTTTTTTCTAGACTAAATAATCCTAATTTCGCTAATCTATCTGGGTATTGTAGTTCTCCCATCCCCTTTATTAATTTTGTTAATCGTGGATAATCAGTTCCCGTTTTCGACGATATGCTCTTAAGACCCTTTCTTTCACGGCCCAATTAAGGTATTTTGCTATAACAGGGCAAGGCATGATATTTCCATCATTTTTGCTAGGCCTTGGAGGGCCTATTCTGTGTGCTTGTTCTATCATCATTGGGTCTCTAAGGTCCAACTGGAGGGCAGCAGGAAGATCTTTGGTAAGGTATTCCATAAGACATTCACTGCCGACTGATTCCAGGATGCCCACAAAACGCAGATTGCAGCAGTGGTTTCTGTTTTCCAAGTCCTCTAACTTATCACGCAGTTCTCGTTCTGTGGCCTGGCTTTGCTGGAGAGAGGTCTATAGTCCTGCAAGCTCCATTTCATTGGATTGAACTCTATTTTCCAGTTCCATAATTTTTTGAGAGTTAGTGGTAATTTGAGCCATAGCTGTTTCGATGGAGGCATGAAGAACATCAAACCGTTTGACAAATAGTGGCATCAGTAGCTTGGAGACTTCTTGGGCCAGCAAAGTTTCCTGAACAGTGTCTTGTATAGAGGATTCAGAGCAACTCGACAACAGAAGAGCTGTGGTGAAGGTAAAATGTCGTCCATTGGATTGCAGAGATTCTGGCTTCGGGCCCTGGAGCTCTTTGAATCATGTCTCCCCTCCACTTCTGGTCATGCCCCTGTGTCTGTGTTTTTATTACATTTGACTATGGGGTTAGTAATGGGGGTGTCTTATATAAACCTCTCTTTACTAACCTGTGGGCTTGATGTCAGCTGACATTACAAAGCTAAGAAGAAAACAGCCGCACTCAATCAATGATATACTTTGCAAAATTATTTTGTATTTATTACATGTGCAGAAAACACCACAGCAGGATGAATTAATGATGGTAAGGTTACATTTCGACCCTTCCAGGGTCTTTGTCAAATCTCACTGGAAAGTAGATAGGTTAGTGTGAACATATTGGGAATAAAGTCCCCTTAAGGGCTCACCATGCAGGAAGAATGTCGTGTCCTGCGCTCTTACACCAGGCAGCGCAGGAGATGGCTTTCTTCCCGCATGCTGAGCGCTTCAGGGGACTTTATCCACAATATGTTCACACTAGCAAATTTACTTTTCAGTGAGGTTTCACAAAGACACTGGAAGGGTCTAAACGTAACCTTACCATCATTAGTTCATCCTGCTGTTGTGTTTTCTGCAAATGTAATAAACACAAAATAGTTTTGCAAAGTATATCATCGATTGAGTGCGGCTGTTTTCTTCTTAGTCTGACTTTGGGTTCACCCAATTTCAGCCAGCGACTCTTATTTGAGCAGAGTGCGCATCATTTTCTTCTCAACATTACAAAGCTGACATCAACCCCAGAAATATTACCCCACTTGCAACTACACCAGAGCAAGTGGATAGAGCCATGCAATGTGCCAGGATTGGCACATCTAATACAGTAGATATGCTCGGGCGGCTGCAGACTGCTATTTTTAGGCTGGGGAGGGCCAATATCAATGGCCCCTTCGCAGTCTGAGAATAACAGCCCTCAGCTGTCCGCTTTAGCTTGGGTGATAGTCAAAAATGGAGGGGACTACATGCCGTTTTTTTTTAAATTATTCATTTAAATATTTTTTTTAAAAAAATAGCGTGGGGACCCTGGTGTTTTTTATAGCCAGCCAAGATAATGCTGACAGCTGAGCGCTGCAGCCCGAAGCTGTGGGTTTTGCCTGTGTTGGTTAACAAAAATAGAGTGGACCCCATCCATTTTTTTATTTTATTTATTTATTGGAAAAGCGCCAGCTGATGAATACTCACATCATTGTAGGAACCACAGTGCTCTGACCAGCAGTAACAAACTTACCACAGATCAGAGCCAGTGTTTCATACAGATGACAGTGTTGGAAACATCGGATATTCAGGCTCCGAACACGAATGGTTGCATGGACTTCAAGGAGGGGTCCGTATATCCCAAAGCACGGTATTCAAATATGTGACCAGTGTGTGGTGTTGACTTAGCCCATCATAGCTATATTGGGTAACTCACAAATCTCTTCTAGTAGGCCAAGGTGCATGTTTGATATTATATAGGTAAAATATCTGGGGTGGTAGATCAAATCTTATCAGGAAAACACTCTATTTTGAGATAGGGTTGATTGATTTGGCTATATGGTGCATAACTTATGCTCAAGCATCATTGAAGGAACTGAACTTATAACTCTTCCAATATAAATACACTGCTTAATATTTCCATAGAATGAAATATATAGAGCAGCTTACTTCTTATCTAAAGCCTTTATGCAATCTAACTCCATGAGGCATACTAGTTTTAAGATTATTAATATCTAATCCAACATTTCTCATAGTTACAGCTATAGATGAGAATCTTAGAACTATAGCACGGAGACCTTATTTTACCATTGCACTTGGCAAGGTTTATCCCCACTGCTCTTATCCCACTGTTTTCTATTACTTTCATAATTATTTTTCATATTTCTGAATGCAGGGAGGTCATTGAAGACAAAGTTTAGAAACCCAACTTCCAGAACATTCATGGGCAATGCTGAAAGTCAAATACTTGACTAGGTACTGGTTGCTCCAGCTTGATATCTTACAGTATCTATCTCAATAATAATAATCTTTATTTTTTATTTTTATATAGCGCTAACGTATTCCGCAGCGCTTTACAGTTTTGCACACATTATCATCACTGTCCCCGTTGGAGCTCACAATCTACATTCCCTATCAGTATGTTTTTGGAATGTGGGAGGAAACCGGAGTACCCAGAGAAAACCCACGCAAACACAGAGAGAACATACAAACTCTTTGCAGATGTTGTCCTTGGTGGGGTTTGAACCCAGGACTCCAGCGCTGCAAGGCTGCAGTGCTAACCACTGCGCCACCGTGCTGCCCAATCTCAATCAGCCAAGCCAACAGCACATGCTTCATGACAATGGAAACTATAATCCAAAGCAGCTCCTTTACTTAGAGTGAAAAAATGGAAGCCATGATACATAACTTTTCTAAAACACTATATGGAAAATGTTACCAAAAATTACTTAACCTTAAAGAAGATGTTGTCTAAGAGTTTGCAGAGCTTTACCCTGATGTACTTATTACGGAGTGTCAAGATGGATAGCTTGACCATAGGACTGCTGCTCAATACAAAAAAGACAAAAGATATTTGGTACTGCCTGGCACAGCTGGAACTCATTTGAGATGGACAATCGTGAACTGGAAGTTGTTAAGGACTTCAACCTACTCAAATCAATAATCACTCAAGATGCAATGATGACATTGGAAGTCAATAGGAGAATAACTATGGGCATATCAACAATGAAGTCACTGGACAATGTCTTCAAATCAAGGAAAACTTCACTGGTGACGAAGACATGTCTCGTACATAGTTTGGTCTTTTCTATGGTAACCTACAGATGCGAAACCTAGACAATAAAGAACAAGACAGAAGATGAATCAATGCCTTTGAATTGTGGTTTTGCAAAAGGAAGTTATCAATACCAAGGATGAAAAGAAGAGTAAACAAATCAATTTTGGAACAATTCAAGCCAGACAAGTCACTCAAAGCAAGGATCACCAAGCTACGACTTGCCTACTTTGGACACTTCACATGATAAGAGCAATTACTGGAGAAGGACTTCATGGTCGGAAGAAAAGAAGGAAAAAGTTGAAGAGGAAGCCCAGCAGCCTAATGACTTGATAAAGATAAAGATGCAGAATACATTGGTTGACTATCCTAGGCTTGCACAAGAACGATCTTCCTACAATCATCCATCAAGTTGCTTGAGAGTGAGCTGAAGACTGTCAAATAAATAGTAATAAAATAAGGATATAAATTTAGCAGTCAAGTGGCAGATCTGGTAAACGTTACTGCATTCTTATATTTTAGCACTGGAGAATTTGACTGTGATCGGACAGAGACTGATGTATAAGTGAAAATTTCTTTGGAACACTTTGAAGTATGCTGCAGGTATTTACACAACGGAAATTGTAACTTTCAGGCAAAATCAGGCAAAATTTTTCTCATTATCCCATAAATAGGCGTTAAAAAGGGATGTTTTTGTAAAATATTATTTCTATGCATTTTAAATTGATAGTCTAACATGCCATTTAAATAGATTGAACTTTACATCTCTAAAAGGTCCTTTACATGACTACAGGAACAGACAGTGAATCTAGATGTCTCGACAAGAGAGCCTGTGTCTAACTTCAAACCCTTGTTGTACCTGACATGTGTTGGCTGTGAGGCAAAACCTCTGCCAGGCTATCATTTTCATGGCTATATTTTTCACTTATAACTGAGCGATGGTTCGGATAACACTATCCACAGCCTTGGAAGGTGCAGGTGCTTACTTCTGAAAGTCTCTCTAATTCCTGGTTTCCTTTCAGCACATGTCTGTCTCACACATTGCCACGTTGTTTTCATTTAGCCGGAAAAGGCCTCTCTTCAAGCCCAGACCCCTTAGTTCTGTATGGAGGGGCATATGTTTTTTTACAAGCTCAAACAGCTGGTGTGTCTAGAAGAACCTCATGGGAAAGGATTGTAAAATAGATAATGGTGGCTGAGTTATTGGGAGGAGAGCTGACATTGTATCATGCTGAGTTGAACTGAGGTCTATGACTCATTTGTTAACCCTCTCATTACTAAAGCAAACTTATGAATATATATTTAATACTCTTTTAACTCGATTAATTTTATCACTAAAGTTCTTTTAACATGCAAGTTGTTAAATATTAAAAATGGCATTGAATATATTTTTGAGTTGAGCAAAAAGATTTTTGCTGCCCTCATATGGCATCCTCTGCCTCTCCACTAGTACGCTTGCCAAAGACAAAGAAGACCAACTGTGACCTGCATTTGATGGTACTACTGACAGCTGATGGCAGTGAAAATGGTGATATTTCTGCTGCTGCTGACTCAAATATTCTCACCCGTGGTATGATATTTTGCTTTTACACTATTTCATCCATTGCAATTGCACCTTTTTAATTTACTGCAGATATTGCCAGACCAAATTTGCCACTAGACACCCGAGGGCAGGTTCCTGCGGCGGCACCACCATGACGGAGGAAAATTATAGAGGAGAAGGACCTCTGATGACATAATGCCCATGTGACTTATGGGCAGAGCCATGCTTCAAATTACAAGTGAAATGTTTTCTCAGGTAGGAAACAGCAGAAGAGGCACTGGAGACAGACAATTAGGGAACAGAGGAACATTGGATCGTAGACTGTGTGTGGGTGGTATTTATGGGGAGGCAGGCTTCATGTGGGGGTGCAAGCTACAGGTGCTTCTCACAAAATTAGAATATCATCAAAAAGTTAATTTATTTCAGTTCTTCAATACAAAAAGTGAAACTCATATATTATATAGAGCCATTACAAACAAGTGATCTATTTCAATTGTTTATTTCTGTTAATGTTGATGATTATGGCTTACAGCCAATGAAAACTCAAAAGTCATTATCTCAGTAAATTAGAATACTTTATAACACCTGCTTGAAAACTGATTTCAAAATCCAAAATGTTGGCCTATTGAAATGTATGTTCAGTAAATGCACTCAGTACTTGGTCGGGGCTCCTTTTGCATCAATTACTGCATCAATGTGGCGTGGCAGGAAGGTGATCACTCTGTGGCACTGCTGAGGTTTTATGGAATTTATAACAAAAAAACGACCTTGAAGATGCGTCCATTGATGTGCCAATCCCTTCCACATATAGTGCCCATAGCACCTAGACGGGGAGGGGCCTCCCGAGGAAGCTCAGTACGCGAAATGCGCGTCGGGTCTAATCGATGGACATCCCCAGCAGGAAGTCACATATGGATAAGCAGAGCCCATGGCACTTTACATAGAGATATTGTAGATTTAATGGGCGTAGTGCAATAGGGTCGGGCTCAGATAGGAAATAGCATACCTGCCTCTACCTTTATGGGCAACTGACTACTTGTTAGGGTTGGCGGAACGCACCGAATATATTTATTAGATGGGATTGGTGCGTTCGCAACCCGGGATCCACCGTGCAGGAAAGAACCTGCTGCTAAGTAAATGGCGGCACTATATGGCGGTAAGAACCAGCTCTGTTAGCTTCACAGAGCAGCCAAGAAAGCAAAGCTCTGTGCCCTGTTAGACTTTCACAGAGGCACAGGCTAACTACCCAAACGAGAGCAGTCAGTGGTCATGCATGCACACAAAACTCCTCGCCGGAGATGCCAGCATTCTAGGGGCTTATTTCAGCCAGGTCCCTGAATACACACAAACACAATCTCCTCGCCGGAGGTGCCAGCATTCTAGGGGCTTATTTCAGCCAGGTCCCTGAATACACACAAACACAATCTCCTCGCCGGAGATGCCAGCATTCTAGGGGCTTATTTCAGCCAGGTCCCTGAATACACACAAACACAATCTCCTCGCCGGAGGTGCCAGCATTCTAGAGGTTTATTTCAGCCGGGTCCCTGAACACATACAAACACATGACCACACTGGCGCAAAGCACATAACATAGGAAGATACTAGCGCATGGCCGTGCGGCCATGCAAGCCTTAAATAGTTGCAGCACGTACAGGACCTTCCTAGAAGGAACAATGGAAGTTGCTGCAGTACTGAGCATGTGACACTAGATCTCCACTGAGAGATCTTGCCCTGGGCATGCTCAGTGTGTGCAAAACAGGACTTAGTCCTAGCACCTACAGGACCTTCCAAGAAGGAACAATGGAAGTTGCTGCAGTATCTGAGCATGTGACCCTTGATCTTCACTGAGAGATCTTACCCTGGGCATGTTCAGTATGTGCAAAGCAGGACTTAGTCCCAGAAAAGCCTGCTCGCCGCAGATCAGTGCAGGGTACAATAGCAGAGCCTGGAGAGGCAGCAGTAACCCTTTGCACAGTATCAGTCCCAGCGATGCTGGGACCGTCGTCTCCGCTGAGCAGGCTCCACTGCAGCCGATGCAGAATGGGAGACCGCAGCAGACACAGATCGAGATTCCCCCTGTGCAGCAGAGGAAACTCGACTCCTAACACTACTAGTCTAGGATAGATGTTTTTTTCTCCTACCTCCACATTGATTGCACCTTTTTATGCCCTATACAATTTAGTACTACACTATGTGCTATTTTAGGCTGCACCCTTACCCTTGGTAATATGTGTGCTCTTATGCTGTAGTTGTCCTGTATTCATGTATCGATCCTCATCATCTATACTGTTTGATATTGACATTTTATTCACTTTTTTTATTATATCAATAAAGTTTATATATTTTATATGAAATTTATGACGTTATGTCTATTCATGGGGCATCATGCTCTTAGTAAGCTTATAGGATTATATGAGTTGTTATGGAAGCCTAGGTTGCTTTAATAGCAGCCTTCAGCTTGTCTGCATTGTTGGGTCTGGTGTCTCATCTTCCTCTTGACAATAACCCATAGATTACCTAAGGGGTTAAGGTCAGGTGAGTTTGCTGGCCAATCAAGCACAGTGATACTGCTGTTTTATACCAGGTATTGATACTTTTGCCAGTGATGAAAGGTGCCAAGTCCTGCTGGAGAATTAAATTTCCATCTCCAAAAAACTTGTTGGCAGAGGGAAGCATGATGTGCTCTAAAATTTCCTGGTAGATGGCTCCTCAAACCATCACTGATTGTGGACACTTTACACTAGATCTTAAGCAGCTTGGATTGTGTGCCTCTCTTCTCTTCTTCCAGACTCTGGGACCTTGATATTCCAAATGAAATGCAAAATTTACTTTCATCTAAAAACAACACCTTGGACAACTGAGCAACAGTCCAGTTCTTTTTCTCCTTGGCCCAGATAAGCACTTCTGGCATTGTCTATTGGTCATGAGTGGCTTGACACAAGGAATGCGACACTTGTAGCCCATGTCCTGGATACCTCTGTGTATGGTGGCCCTTGAAGCAATGACTCTAGCAGCATTCCACTCCGTGTGAATCTCTCCCAAATTTTTGAATGGCCTCGTCTTAACAATCCTTTCAAGGCTGCTGTTATCCCAGTTGCCTGTGCACCTTTTTCTACCTCACGTTTTCCTTCCATTCAACTTTCCATTAATATGCTTGGATAAAGCACTCTGTGAACAGCCAGCTTCTTTAGCAATGATCTTTTGTGGCTTACCCTCCTTGTGGAGTGTGTCAAAGACTGCCTTCTGGACATCTGTCAAGTCAGCAGCCTTCCCCATGATTGTGGAGCCTACTGAAACAGACTAAAGGACCTTTTTAAACACTTAGGAAGCCTTTGCAATTGTTTTTTGTTAATTATTCTAATTTACAGAAATAATGAGTTTTGGGCTTTCATTGGCTGTAAGCCATAATCATCAACATTAACAGAAATAAACACTTGAAATAGATCACTTGTTTGTAATGTAATATATGAGTTTCCCTTTTTGTATTGAAGAACTGAAATAAATTAACTTTTTTATATTTTAATTTTGAGAGAAGCACCTGTAAATGTGGGGGTGTGAGTTATGTGTTGGCTACAAGTAGAAGTACATATCAGTGGTACAGGTAATATGTGAGGGTACATACAAGGGTGCAGGCTGTATGTGGGGGTATATGTGAGGGAGCAGTCTATATGAGCAGTACTGTGGCTCAGTGGTTAGCACTGTTGCTTTACAGCGCTGAGTCTTGCGTTCAAATCCCATGAAGAACACGTGAGAAGAGTTTGTTTGTTCTTCCTGTCTTTGTGTGGGTTTCCTCCAGATTCTGCAGTTTCTTTCCACACTCCAAAAAAATACTGATAGGGAATTTAGATTGTGAGCCCCAATGGGGACAGCGATAGTGAAGTCTGTAAAGCGCTACTTAATATGATGGTGCTAAATAAACAGTGCATAAAAATAAATTAAAATAAATGTGTGGGTGCAGACTGTATGTGGGGGAGTAGATATGGAAGTGCGTACTATATGTGTGGGGGACATGTGAGTACAGACTGTATGTGTGGGGAGCATGGGGTGTGGACTGTATGTGATAGAGCGCCACAAAGAAGGGGAAGATAAGCAATCCTTAGTGGAGCTGAAGATGCAAGGAATTTTTACTGTAGACAGTGAGTGTTAGTGGTATTTATTAAGGGCACAGAATGGAGGGAGTACAATGTGTGGAGAGGGGTCACAGAGGAGAGTGGCATTGAAAATAGGGACAGTTTGAAGGATATATTTTATAACGCAGATACAGTGTGTTGGGCAGACAGTGTATAGGTCATAGTTGTTAGGGGAGGTTGGTTTGATAGTTATTGTCTTTAGGAAGGACAGTGTGGTGGCCATAGTTCATAGAGGAGGGATGAGATGGAATTATAAGTTATAAGGGGGGACGATTTGGAGGCAGTATTTTAAAGGAGAGGAGGGTATGTATCATAAAATGGACAGTGTGGGTGTCACTCTTTTGGGCAGAGAGCACAGTGAAGAGTAACTATTTAGTTATGGCACAGAGAATGAGCAGCTATTTTTATTTAGGTTGCATTATGACACTTTATTTTTAAGGGAACTGTGCCAAGATGTGCTGCAGAAGACTGCAGAAAAGGGACATCTGTGGAGACAAGATATAACATTGGGACCAGATGAAGAAGAAAAGAATGAGAAGAACTTCAGTCAGAGATGTCACGTATAAGGTGCCTGGATCTAAGGGTGCATTTAGCCTGGATAAGAGGTCATGTATCATAAGAGGGACAGCGTGGATGTTACTTTTTTTTGATAGAGAGTACAGCGAGGCGCAATTATTTAGTTAGTGCACAAGCATGGGCAGCTATTTTTAATCAGGTGACATTATAATGACACATTATTTTTAAGGGCACTGCGTAAGGATGTGCTGCAGAAGACTGGCGAATAGGGACATCTGCAGAGACAAGCTATAGTGTCTGGACAAGATGAAAAAGAAAATGAAGTAACCTTTAAAAGGTACCTGGGTCTAAGGCTGCCGTCACACTAGCAGTATTTGGTCAGTATTTTACATCAATATTTGTAAGCCAAAACCAGGAGTGGAACAATCAGAGGAAAAGTATAATAGAAACATATGCACCACTTCTGTATTTATCACCCACTCCTGGTTTTGGCTTACAAATACTGAGGTAAAATACTGACCAAATATTGCTAGTGTCACGGCAGCCTAAGGGTGCATTTACACTGGATAATTGCAGTGCTTAAATGAACACTGACCGGTTTTATAAAGTCAATCAGAAGTCTTTTATTAGCCTGCTTAGGGTACCGTCACATTTAGCGACGCTGCAGCGATCTAGACAACGATCCCGATCGCTGCAGCGTCGTTGTGTGGTCGCTGGAGAGCTGTCACACAGACAGCTCTCCAGCGACCAACGATGCCGGTCCCCGGGTAACCAGGGTAAACATCGGGTTACTAAGCGCAGGGCCGCGCTTAGTAACCCGATGTTTACCCTGGTTACCAGTGCTAATGTAAAAAAAACAAACACTACATACTTACATTCCAGTGTCTGTCTCCCGGCGCTGTGCTTTCCTGCACTGACTGTGAGCGCCGGCTGGCCGTAAAGCACAGCGGTGACGTCACCGCTGTAATCTGCTTTACGAGCTGGCCGGCGCTGACAGTGCAGGGAAACAGAACGCCAGGGGAAACGACAGACACCGTAATGTAAGTATGAAGTGTTTTTTTTTTTTTACATTAGCACTGGTAACCAGGGTAAACATCGGGTTACTAAGCACGGCCCTGCGCTTAGTAACTCGATGTTTACCCTGGTTACCAGTGAAGACATCGCTGAATCGGCATCACACACGCCGATTCAGCGATGTCTGTGGGAGTGCAGCGACGAAATAAAGTTCTGGACTTTCTGCTCCGACCAACGATGGCACAGCATGATCCTGATCGCTGCTGCGTGTCAAACTCAACGATATCACTATCCAGGACGCTGCAACGTCACGGATCGCTAGCGATATCGTTCAGTGTGAAGGTACCTTTAGACAAGCCGACCGCACTTTCAAGTGCACAAAAGCTCCTTAATACGATCGCTCTGTGCAAATAGAATAAAAATGTTCTTGATGTTCAAGTTGTTGGTCTCCATATACAGTGGGTACAGAAAGTATTTAGACTGCTTTAAATTTTTCACTCTTTGTTTCATTGCAGCCATTTGGTAAATTCAAAAAAGTTCATTTTGCTCATTAATGTACACTCTGCACCCCATCTTGACTGAAAAAAAACAGAAATATAGAAATTTTTGCAAATTTAATAAAAAAGAAAAACTGAAATATCACAAGGTCATAAGTATTCAGACCCTTTGATCAGTAGTGAGTGGAAGCACCCCTTTGTGGAGGGGAAATTTCACAAGGTAGCATTACTGTTCTCTTCTTTCCTCCGCAATCTTCAAACCTTCGATGGGCAGTGTGGGGTTGACACGCTTAGGCTACGTTCACATTTGCGTTGCGTCGGGCGCAGGTTCGGCGATGCATAGCGATGCATGCGTCATGCGCCCCCATATTTAACATGGGGGCGCATGGACATGCGTTGTCTTGCGTTTTGTGATGCATGCGTCATTTTTGGCGCAAGCGTCAGGGCGCAGAGGACGCAGCAAGTTGCATTTTTTTTAGTCCAAAATCAAGCCAAAAATGGACGCATGCATCACAAAACAATGCGTTTTTGCGTGCATTTCACATCCGTCGTGCGTTGCGGCGACGACCCTGCGTCCAAAGACTCGAATGTGAACGTAGCCTTAGCTGCTTCTTCAGGTAGTCACAGGAACACTTGAATAGTGAAACACCTGCTGGTTCATAAAACATTAGCATAGACCAAGGCAGGGTCCAAGAAAACAAAAGCAGAGCCTTCCTGGCTTAACGAAAAAATAAAATAAAGTGCAACAGAGTCCTTGCTCTGCAGGTTCTACCTGCAGACACCTAGCAATGTTCTCCACTCCTCCTGGAGCCATGTGGGGGTGTTCCCTCTCCCAACACACACACCCAGACTATCTCTCATATCCAGGTATTTAACCAGGACCATGTGATGATAACCTGATCGTTACATCACCGCAGTTCCTGCTATTGCACATGCCGGTGTCGGCTCTGCTCTGTTGTCTAAACTGAAGACAAGTTAGGCAATTTTTGAGAAAATTTCCAGCGAGACCACAGTACAGACAGAGTCCAAGATCTTGTCTACATCTTTTCTCCAAAACATGAAGACTTGGAACTCTAACCTCCAATGGCTCAACCTCAGGTAAATGGATCTGCTCCGAGGAAGTACAGTATAACGGGCAGCCTGTTGTTCATCACGTCTCTCACAGATTCAGCTGTCCATTCATATAGTCTGGGTCATGGCCTCCGCCAGAGAACAAGGGGCATCATGAAAGGTCATGGCATCCTTAAGGGTTTCAGAAAATCCTTTGTGGAACTGACATCTGAGAGCTGCATCATTCCACAGAAATTCAGCACCAACCCAGAAGAGGAGGAGGAGCTACGGAGATGGCAAAGAGAGTGTGAGGAAGTTGGAACAAAGCCCTGACATGCCAGACAGTCCTTCTGAATCTGGGATGGTTGGGAGCTATGGATGTTGTAAAACCTGTCTGTGACCAGTTTGATCCTTAGAAAAAGGCAACCTTTTGTTTCCAAATGGTTTGAAATTACCACATAATTGTACCCACCCCCATAAAGAAATATAGGGGGGTCTCATAGGAACACAGACCCTATGTAGTATGTTTGCCATGGTTTGTGTTGGTATTTTCATTTATGGATGTCATGCCAGGGTCAAAAGGTCAGTTTAGTAAGCTGTGGAAGTCACGAGCAGGTTTAT
Source organism: Ranitomeya imitator (assembly GCF_032444005.1). Taxonomy (NCBI): domain Eukaryota; kingdom Metazoa; phylum Chordata; class Amphibia; order Anura; family Dendrobatidae; genus Ranitomeya; species Ranitomeya imitator. The sequence goes on from NC_091283.1 coordinate 531,109,247, forward strand.
TCCATTTCTGGCAAATTGTTTTTGATGCACTTTTTAAGGATTTTGATTGGCTGCTTCATAAAAAACAGGGAAGATTTTATGTATAAAAGGTCTGGTTTTCGGTCAGTTGAGCCATTCACCTCATAGGAAGAAAAGAAGATCCCACCCTCCCTCACCCAATATTTATTATTCCTTATTGTCGTGATATTTTTATTTGAGGGAAAATCACCCAGCTCTCTGGGTGGATTGGATTATTTGAGGTTTATTATATTGCTATTTTAGCTATTAATTTATTGCATTATTATAAAGTCTATTTGGTTATCCTAATTAAACATCACAGCCATTTTCTTCCACAATATTGTGTGTTGTGTTTTATTTAATGTATTGCATGGGTTTTGTGTTACCATGCATTTTGTGCTGAAATGAACTAAGCCCTATTATTATGCTTCTTTAAGATGTATACACCTATTCCTAACCCAAATATTATTTGCACTTCTAAAAATTACAATAAACCTAAAAAGAGGAGGAAGCTGAAGTCAATTCAAATCAAACACATCTTTATTAATATACAAAAACAATGAATCAAAAAACTATTAAAACAAAAAGGGAAACAAATGCAGAGAAAACTACCCTAACTTGTATTGCCACAACCTTTCCCAAGAAATAGTGAGCTAATACAAAAGATATAGATGTTTACTGATCATAAGTAAGGTAAGACCCAATATATAATTAGTAACTGATCATGATAACTCAGATCCAAGAACAAAAGTGCTGTGCAAGAAAAAGTGCTTAGCATAGTACAATAGTGATACACGATATAGTACTAACACAATGTTCAGATATACACATACAATAATAAATAAGTGAAGGGAAGGAGTAAAAGGTACTTCCTATTTTTAGGTTTATTCCAGGACATATAGTACATATAGAAATGTTTGCAGATAGTTAGCACAAACCTCCTTTGCTACTGTCATAATTTAATACTTTTCATCCGCTTGTTCTATTTTAATAGTTTTGAGATTTGTCAGGTTTCATTAATCATTAACTTTGCTCTGCTGGAGGTATTATTTCAGGCTTCCTTACACATGCGTTTTCTATTTTAATGTCACAAAATTCTCTAGAAAAGTATGTCTACTGACAGTGTTAGATGACCCTAGACAGCATTTAGCACATTTACACCAGGAAGCCTGACCACCACCTGTCATTCCTACATACAAATTGAGGAAGAATGGGTAATTTCAATAATATTCTCTGTACATACAGTAAGGACCAGTCCTTTGATACTGCCAGCCAGCACAGACCTAAAGTTTGGACACACCTTCTCATTTAAAGATTTTTCTGTATTTTCATAACTATGAAAATTGTACATTCACACTGAAGGTATCAAAACTATGAATTAACACATGTGGAATTATATACTTAGCAAAAAAGTGTGAAACAACTGAAATTATGTCCTATATTGTTCAAAGTAGCCACCTTTTGCCTTGATGACTGCACACTCTTGGCATTCTCTTGATGAGCTTCAAGAGGTAGTCACCGGGAATGGTCTTCCAACAATCTTGAAGGAGTTCCCAGAGATGCTTAGCACTTGTTGGCCCTTTTGCCTTCACTCTGCGGTCCAACTCACCCCAAACCATCTCGATTGGGTTCAGGTCTTGTGACTGTGGAGGCCAGGTCATCTGGCGTAGCACCTCATCACTCTCCTTCTTGGTCAAATAGCCCTTACACATGAGAAGTTACATATACACAAGAAGACGTATATTGAACAAAATAGAAAGTTTCTTATACAGAAAAAAAGACAATACACAGAAAGATAAAAATAGCCACTAGTGTCCGGAAAAAGTCAGACTAGATCTAAGTGGCACCACCTTGGGTAGGGGGCAAAAATACAAGAACAAGTAACTGGCATATAGTAACAGTGTTATATTGGGTAAAAAACACCATACATCAGAAACAACAGTCTGAAATAGTACATAGTCCTTAACAAAAATCCACCATAACTGCATCCATATATTAAAAAAAGGTCACAGTATGAAGAGACAAGTGATATCAAGACCGCCAAGTACTGCTAATAAAAGTAGAAAGATACTACATAATAATAACAGAGATGCCTTACCAATACTCAGATAGTGGTGCCACTTCCCCTACGCACGTTTCGGCGGTGTGCCTTCGTCAGGGGGAGACTGTGAAGGCCAGGTCATCTGGTATAACACCCCATCACTCTCCTTCTTGGTCAAATAGCCCTTACACAGCCTGGAAGTGTGTTTGGGGTCGTTGTCCTGTTGAAAAATAAATGATGATCCAACTAAATGCAAACCGCATGGAATAGCATGCCACTGCAAGATGCTGTGGTAGCCATGCTGGTTCAGTATGCCTTCAATTTTTAATAAATCTCCAACAGTGTCACCAGTAGTGTTGAGCATTCCGATACTGCAAATATCGGGTATCGGCCGATATTCGGTGTATCGGAATTCCGATGCAGAGTTCCGATAATTTTGCGATATCGGATACCAGAATCGGAAGTTCCCATAATGCAATGATGCACTATAATAGAGTGTGGGCGGTGCGTGGGCGGAGACTGCATGTCGGTGTGTGGGCGGGGTCTGTGTGTGACCGTGGGGCTCGGTGTGGGCTGCCGGGGCTCTGTACGGGCCTGCCGGGGCTCTGTGCGGGCCTACCGGGGCTCTGTACCAGCCAGCCAGGGCTCTGTGCGGGCTGCCGGGGCTCTGTGTGGGCCTGTCGGGGCTCTGTGCGGCTTGCTGGGGCTCTGTGTGGCCTGCCAGGGCTCTGTGCGGGCTGCCGGGGGGCTCTGTGCATGTGTGCAGGCATCGTCTGATGGGATTACAAGTCCCATTGGACGATGCCTGTTACAGTGACAGTGATTGACACATTAGCCAATGATGGGACAGTAGTAGTTGAACGTTAAAAAAAAATACTACATACATACATACATACTACATACATGCTACATACATGCTACATACTACATATATACTACATACATACTACATACATAAAACATACATATTACATACAATACATTCATACATTACATACATACAGACATACAGTACATTAAACATAGATTACATACTCACCATTACTTGTCCCTTTGTTCCTTGCGGGCAGCACGGTGGCACAGTGGTTAGCACTGCAGCCTTGCAGCGCTGGGGTCCTGGGTTCTAATCCCACCCAGGACAACATCTGCAAAGAGTTTGTATGTTCTCTCCGTGTTTGCGTGGGTTTCCTCCGGGCACTCCGGTTTCCTCTCACATTCCAAAGACATACTGATAGGGATTCTAGATTGTGAGCCCCTTTGGGGACAGTGATAATAATGTGTGCAAAATTGTAAAGCGCTGCAGAATATGTTAGCGCTATATAAAAATAAAGATTATTTATTTATTTATAAAGATTATTTATTTATTCCTCAAAGCCAGTGTCATCTGTAAAAAAAGATTAAAATAACAAACAACCAATATACTCCCTGTCCACAGAAATCCACGAGTGTCCCACGACGATCTCCCGCGGAGAACGGCAGCATACACTGTAAAAAATCCAGCGAGTTTTGAAAAAAATGGATCTGGTGGGAAAAAAACAGATCCTGCGTAAAAAAACGGATCCTGCAGAAAAAAACGGATCCGGTTTAAAAAACCAAAAATACCTCACGCAGCAATGCCAAAAGTGAGTCTAGGGACTATTTTTTTACAGCGGCGGAGGAATACAGTGCGGAAGGATACCTTCCTCCCGTCATTGTGTCCCTGGAGCCCCTGGAGAGCGGTCGCATCAGCTGATGCTGCCGTTCTCCACGGGAGATCGTCGTGGGACACTCGTGGATTTCTGCGGACAAGGAGTGTATTGGTTGTTTGTTATTTTAATCTTTTTTACAGGTGACACTGGCTTCGGGGATCAAAGTGACAAGTGATGGTGAGTATGTACTCTATGTTTCATGTACTGTAAGTCTGTATGTATGTATTGTATGTAATGTATGAATGTATTGTATGAAATGTATGAATGTATTGTATGTAGTATGTATGTAGTATGTGTGTAGTATGTATGTTTTTTTTCATTCAACATATTAGCCAGATGATGGGACTACTACTGTCCCATCATTGGCTAATGTGTCACTCACTGTCACTGTAGCAGGCATCGTCCGATGGGACTTGTCCCATCAGACGATGCCTGCACACACGCACAAAGCCCTGGCAGCCCGCACAGAGCCCCGGCAGCCCACACAGAGCCCCGGCAGGCCGCACAAAGCCCCGGCGGGCCCGCACAGAGCCCCTGCAGGCCCCACAGAGCTTCGACAGGCCCTGTACAGAGGCTTATTTACATTCTGATATTTGTGTCCCATTGACTTGCATTGGTATCGGGTATCGGTCTTGGTGATATCCGATATTTTTTGGATATCGGCCGATCCAATCCGATACCGATACTTCTGGATATCGGAAGGTATCGCTCAAAACTAGTCACCAGCAAAGCACCCCCACACCATCACACCTCCTCCTCCATGCTTCATGGTGGGAACCAGGCATGTAGAGTCCATCCGTTCACCTTTTCTGCGTCGCACAAAGACACGGTGGTTGGAATCAAAGATCTCAAATTTGGACTCATCAGATCAACGCACAGATTTCCACTGGTCTAATGTTCATTCCTTGTGTTCTTTAGCCCAAACAAGTCTCTTCTGCTTGTTGCCTGTCCTTAGCAGTGGTTTACTAGCAACAATTTTACCATGAAGGCCTGCTGCACAAAGTCTCCTCTTAACAGTTTTTATAGAGATGTGTCTGCTGCTAGAACTCTGTGTGACATTGACCTGGTCTCTAGTCTGAGCTGCATTTAATCTGCAATTTCTGAGGCTGGTGACTCGGATAAACTTATCCTCAGAAGCAGAGGTGACTCTTTGTCTTCCTTCCCTGGGGTGGTCCTCATGTGAGCCAGTTTCTTTGTAGCGCTTGATGGTTTTTGCCACTGCACTTGGGGACACTTTCTAAGTTTTCCCAATTTTTCGGACTGACTGACCTTCATTTCTTAAAGTAATGATGGTCACTCGTTATTCTTTACTTAGCTGCTTTTTTCTTGCCATAACACAAATTCTAACAGACTATTCAGTAGGACTATCAGCTGTGCATCCACCAGACTTCTGCACAACACAACTGATGGTGCCAACCCCATTTATAAGGCAAGAAATTCCACTTAGGAGTCTTTCACACGTCAGTATCTCCGGTACGTGTACTGACAGTTTTCTCACATACCGGAGACACAGACACACGTAGACCCATTCAAATGAATTGGTCTATGCACATGTCTCCGTGTTTTCATGGACCGTGTGTCCGTGTGCAAAACACGGAGACATGTCTGCTGTTCTCCGGCAGCACGTACCGCAATACGTCCCGCACACGTGCACACGGAGAACAGTGTGCACTCTCCTCCATGTGCACGTACCACCCGCAGGAGAGACAGCGCTACAGTAAGCGCTGTCCCCACTGCGTGTGGTGCTGAAGGTGGCATTCATCTCTTGTCCCCTGCACCACCGCATATTCATCACTGTAATGAGCGGTACCACGTGACCGCTCACACAGGACCTGCTGCCAGTGCTGAGAGGAGACATAGCGGGAGCTGGGTGAGTATTTCTCTGCAAGCGGGCCGGCGCACAGGGGATGGGAGGTGGAAGGTGACCCCCAAAATTTATGTTTAACACAAACAAAAAAACAACTTGATTTTTCATCTCTTGTCTCCTGCAGGGGACAAGAGATGAATGCCGCCTTCAGCACCACATGCAGTGGGGACAGCGCTTACTGTAGCGCTGTCTCTCCTCCGGGCAGTATGTGCACATGGAGGAGAGTGCACACTGTTCTCCGTGTGCACGTACGCGGTGCACACGGACACGGAAAACTCCGGTACTGTTTTCTCCGGTACCGGAATTATCTGGACATGTGAAACTGGCCTTATTAAACCTGACAGGGCACATCTGTGAAGTGAAAACCATTCCTGGTAACTAACTCTTGAAGCTCATCAAGAGAATGCCAAAAGTGTACCAAGCAGTCATCAAAGCAAAGGTGGCTACTTTGAAGAACCTAGAATATATATTTTCACTTATTTCACACTTTTTTGTTAAGTGTATAATTCCACATGTGTTAATTCATAGTTTTGATGCCTTCAGTGTGAATTTACAATTTTCATAGTCATAAAAATACAGAAAAAACCTTTAAATTAGAAGGTGTGTCCAAACTTTGGTCTATACTGTATGTATTTGTACAGTAGGTACAAAATCCAGAATGAATGGTTGTGGCACATTATTTTTGATATAACTTGATACTAGTGATGAGCTAATACATTCAGCACTATTCGTTATTCGCACGAATAGTACGGTATTCGGGCTATTCATTAATCAGTGAGTAATTAGGTGTTCGCCTCAGTATATACGGGTGATCCACCCAGCATATTTGGTGCTTTGTTTGCAGCCAATGAACATGCTGGACTGGCTTTGCATCTAACAGTAAGGCCAGCGCCATCTTTAGCATGGCATCATTGTCATAGGGACTATTTAAAGGCTGCCAGCGCCATCTCGCACACATTGCAGCCGGAAACAGTGTAGCGAGAGCGTAGTTTCAGCGTAGGGACAGTGAAAGGAGCATACAGACAGTGATATAAAGTTATGGTGAGCATTATTTATTGCAAAAAACTCTTTTAAGAGCTGAAGATTGCCAAGATTAGTTGAAAGGCAGGCACCTGGGTGTTCTCTACAATGGAAGTACATGTTGCAGCTCTCTGCTATTTTCCACTTAAAATAACTAATATTTGTCTAGCAGTTGTGCGACTGGCGCAATCCGGGTGCAGATAATCTTAAGTGACAATTTAGCAGGGGCAATAATCTCCATTACTGCACATTTGGGGTGTGTCAGCAAGATGATTTCCAAAAAATAGCCACACATTGCTAGATATAGTGAATTTGAACATAAGACCTTCGTAAGGGTACTTGTGAAAAATAAAGCCAGTATTTTTTGGTTTCATAAGCATAACGCATTCAAGATTAGAAATGTGACGTTAAGGGACGTGGATGTGGTGGTGCCCGCCAAGGTCGAGTGACAGATCTTAAGGTGATTGTATCTTGTTCTAGGTTTCTTTCAAAATTTGGTCAGCGCGCTACACCACTTACGAACCTAGACCAGTGTGAGGATATTGTGGGTTGGATGGCAGACAAAGGCACCAGTGTATTGACAAGCAGCACCATTAAATAAATTCATTATAATGGGGTATCCGAAAAGAGAGGTTGTTAGATATAATGAAAAGGCAAAAAAATTGACGAGAGATGAAATGCATAAGAAATATGTTGGACCTGTTTCTAAACATCTACCATTTGTTTCCACTTATGGTTCAGCTAGTAGACAGATGGGTAATATCCTGAGGAAACACTGGAGTTTATTCCAGAGGGGTTTACCATCATACCTGATTTTGCTTCTTTTCCTATTCTTTCTTACAGAAGAGGAAAGATAGTCTCGTGAAATCAGACGTGGGGTCCTTTAAAAATTCTATACAGACCACTTTATGTCCTCTCAGGCAGGGTAATTTTCCCTGCCTTGAATGTGCATGCTGTAGTAATATGCTTAAAAGTGACTGTTTCCATCACCCCCATACTAGGGAAAATTCTTTATTAAGAGATATACCTGTACTTCTAGTTTTGTGATATATCTACTGGTGTGCCCATGTGGGTTGATGTATGTGGGGAAGATAACAATGGAAAATAAATCACAAATAAGTAAACACAAGAGCACAATTAGGACTACGTTGATAGCTCTACCTGTACCAAAGCACTTTTGTGAGTTTAGGCACTGTCAACCAGCTTAGATTTAGTGTGATAGTGTCCCAATACAGTGGATGGGGAGGGGATAGATTGAGGATCTTAAAGAAAGAAGAAATGAAATGGATTTCTACCCTTGGTATGCTATATCCAAGGGGCTCAATCTTGATTACAATCTACAGATTTGTGTATCTTGAATCCTTTGTAGAGGGGACATTTTCTGGGGTATGTTTGTTGATTTTTCTATGTTTTTCTTTTTTTCCTTTTTTTCCTTTTTTCTTTTAGTTTGCGGTTTTTATTAATATTTTTGCATATTTTTTTCAGATATTGTCACTGACGGCAGGGAGTGAGAAGCTGACATGGGGAATTGGAGCCTAGAAATTGGACCCTAATGTTATTTTAACCCCTTAGTGACAGAGCCAATTTGGTACTTAATGACCAGGCCAATTTTTGCAATTCTGACCACTGTCAATTTATGAGGTTATAACTCTGGAACGCTTCAACGGATCCCGCTGATTCTGAGATTGTTTTTTCGTGACATATTGTACTTCATGTTAGTGGTAACATTTCTTCGATATTACTTGTGATTATTTATGAAAAAAACGGAAATATGGCGAAAATTTGTAAAATTTTGCAATTTTCAAACTTTGTATTATTATGCCCTTAAATCAGAGAGATATGTCACGAAAAATAGTTAATAAATAACATTTCCCACATGTCAACTTTACATCAGCACAATTTTGGAACCAAATTTTTTTTTTGTTAGGGAGTTATAAGGGTTAAAATTTGACCAGCAATTTCTCATTTTTACAACACCATTTATTTTTAGGGACCACATCACATTTGAAGTCATTTTGAAGGGTCTATATGATAGAAAATAATGAAGTGTGACACCATTCTAAAAACTACACCCCTCAAGGTTCTCAAAACCACATTCAAGAAGTTTATTAACCCTTTACGTGCTTCACAGGAACTGAAACAATGTGGAAGGAAAAAATGAACATTTAACTTTTTTTTGCAAACATCTTAATTCAGAACCATTTTTTTTATTTACACAAGTGTAAAAACAGAAATGTAACCATAAATTTTGTTAGGCAATTTCTCCTGAATACGCCAATACCCCATATGTGGGGGTAAACCACTTTTTGGGCGCACCGCAGAACTTAGAAGTGAAGGAGCGCCGTTTGACTTTTTCAATGCAGAATTGGCTGGAATTGAGATCGGACGCCATGTCACGTTTAGAGAGCCCCTGATGTGCCTAAACAGTGGAAACTCCCCACAAGTGACACCATTTTGGAAACTAGACCCCTTAAGGAACTTATCTAGATGTGTGGTGAGCACTTTGAACCCCCAAGTGCTTCACAGAAGTTTATAACGTAGAGCCGTGAAAATAAAAAATCGCTTTTGTTTACACAAAAATGATCTTTTCGCCCACAAATTCTTATTTTCACAAGGGTAACAGGAGAAATTAGACCACAAAAGTTGTTGTGCCATTTCTCCTGAATACGTCGATACCCCATATGTGAGGGTAAACCACTGTTTGGGCGCACCGCAGAGCTTGGAAGTGAAGGAGCGCCGTTTTACTTTTTCAATGTAGAATTGGCTGGAATTGAGATTGGACGCCATGTCGCGTTTGGAGAGCCTCTGATGTGCCTAAACAGTGGAAACCCCCCACAAGTGACCCCATTTTGGAAACTAGACCTCTTAAGGAACATATCTAGATGTGTGGTGAGCACTTTGAACCCCCATGTGCTTCACAGAAGTTTATAATGTAGAGCCGTGAAAAAAAAAATCGCATTTTTTCTACAAAAATGATCTTTTTGCCCACAAATTTTTATTTTCACAAGGGTAACAGGAGAAATTAGATGACAAAAGTTGTTGTGCAATTTCTCCTGAGTTCGCTGATACCCAATATGTGGGGGTAAACCACTGTTAGGGCGCACCGCAGAGCTTGGAAGAGAAGGAGTACCGTTTTACTTTTTCAATGTAGAATTGGCTGGAATTGAGATCGGACGCCATGTCGCGTTTGGAGAGCCCCTGATGTGCCTAAACAGTAGAAATCCCCCACAAGTGACCCCATTTTGAAAACAAGACCCCCCATGGAACTTATCTAGATGTGTGGTGAGAACCTTGAATGCCCAAGTGCTTCACAGAAGTTTATAATGCAGAGCCGTGAAAATAAAAAATATTTTTTTTTCCACAAAAAAGATTTTTTAGCCCCCAAATTTTTATTTTCACAAGGGTAACAAGAGAAATTGGACCCCAAAAGTTGTTGTCCAATTTGTCCTGAGTATGCTGGTACCCCATATGTGGGGGTAAACCACTGTTTGGGCGCACGGCAGAGCTCGGAAGGAAGGAGCGCCATTTTGGAATGCAGACTTTGATAGAATGGTCTGCGGGTATTATGTTGCATTTGCAGAGCCCCTGATGTACCTAACCAGTAGAAACCCTCCACAAGTGACCCCATTTTGGAAACTAGACCCCCCAAGGAACTTATCTAGATGTGTGGTGAGAACTTTGAATGCCCAAGTGCTTCACAGAAGTTTAGAATGCAGAGTCGTGAAAATAAAAAATATTTTTTTTTCCACAAAAAAGATATTGTAGCCCCCAAGTTTTTATTTTCACAAGGGTAACAGGAGAAATTGGACTGCAATAGTTGTTGTCCAATTTATCCCGAGTACGCTGATGCGCCATATGTGGGGGTAAACCACTGTTTGGGCGCACGGCAGAGCTCGGAAGGGAAGGAGCGCCTTTTTGGAATGCAGACTTTGATAGAATGGTCTGTGGGCATTATGTTGCGATTGCAGAGCCCCTGATGTACCTAAACTGTAGTAACCCCCCACAAGTGACTCCATTTTGGAAACTAGACCCCCCAAGGAACTTATCTAGATGTGTGGTGAGAACTTTGAATGCCCAAGTGCTTCACAGAAGTTTAGAATGCAGAGTCGTGAAAATAAAAAATATTTTTTTTTTCACAAAAAAGATATTGTAGCCCCCAAGTTTTTATTTTCACAAGGGTAACAAGAGAAATTGGACCCCAGAAGTTGTTGTCCAATTTATCCCAAGTACGCTGATGCCCCATATGTGGGGGTAACCCACTGTTTGGGAGGACGGCAGAGCTCAGAAGGGAGGGAGCACCATTTGACTTTTTGAGCGCAAAATTGACTGTCGTGTTTGGAGACCCCCTGATGTACCTAAACAGTGGAAACCCCCCAATTCTAGCTCCAACCCTAACCCCAACACACCCCTAACCCTAATCCCAACCTGATCCACAATCCTAATCACTAACCCTAACCATAATCACAACCCTTACCCCAAAACAAACCTAATGTCAACCCTAACCATAACCCTAATCAAAACCCTAAATCCAACACACCCCTAATCCTAATCACAACCCTAACCTTAACCCTAATCCCAAACCTAACCCTAATCCCAAGCATAACCCTAATGCCAACCCTAACCCTAATACCAACCCTAATCCAAACCCTAACCCTAATCCCAGCTCTAACCCTAACTTTAGCCCCAACCCTAGCCCTAACTTTAGCCCCAACCCTAACCCTAGCCCTAAGGCTACTTTCACACTTGCGTCGTTTGGCATTCCGTCGCAATCCGTCGTTTTGGACAAGAAACGGATCCTGCAAATGTGCCCGCAGGATGCGTTTTTTGTCCATAGACTTGTATTGCCGACGGATCGTGACGGATGGCCACACGTCGCGTCCGTCGTGCACTGGATCAGTTGTGTTTTGGCGGACCGTCGGCACAAAAAAACGTTCAATGAAATGTTTTTTTGTACGTCGCATCCGCCATTTCTGACCGGGCATGCGTGGCCGTAACTCCGCCCCCTCCTCCCCAGGACATAGATTGGGCAGCGGATGCGTTGAAAATTTACAGCTGCTGCCCACGTTGTGCACAATTTTCACAACGTGCGTCGGTATGTCGGGCCGACGCATTGCGACGGCCCCGTACCGACGTAAGTGTGAAAGAAGCCTAACCCTAAATTTAGCCCCAACCCTAACCCTAAATTTAGCCCCAACCCTAACCCTAAATTTAGCCCCAACCCTACCCCTACCCCTAACCCTACCCCTAACCCTACCCCTACCCCTAACCCTAACCCTACCCCTAACCCTAACCCTACCCCTAACTCTACCCCTAACCCTACCCCTAACCCTACCCCTAACCCTACGCCTAACCCTAACCCTACCCCTAACCCTAATTTTAGCCCCAACTGCTGTTCTCCTGCCGGCCGGCAGATGGAGACAGATGGCGGGCGCACTGCGCATGTGCCCGCCATTTTCTTCTGCCGGCGGCCAGGAGGACCAGCAAGAGGATCCAGGGACACAGGTGAGTATTGTAGGGTCCCCGAATCCCCCTATTTCTCTGTCCTCTGATGTGCGATCACATCAGAGGACAGAGAATTACACTTTACTTTTTTTTTTGCGATCGCCGGTAAACAGTTAATTACCGGCGATCGCAAAACAGGGGTCGGTAAAACCGACCCCGATCATGCTCTTTGGGGTCTCGGCTACCCCCGGCAGCCGAGACCCCAAAGATTCTCGCGGGGCCGGCCGGCGGGCGCACTGCGCATGCGCCCGCCATTTTGAAGATGGCGGCGCCCACCGGGAGACACGAGGAGCATCGGGGGAGATAGGTAAGTATTGGGGGGCCACCTGACACCCCTTTTCTCTGTCCTCCGATGTGCAATCACATCGGAGGACAGAGAAATTAAAAAGAGATCGCGTTTTTTTTTTGTTTTTTTTTGCGATCGCCAGTAAACGGTTAATTACCGGCGATCGCAAATGCGGGGTGGGTTAAAAACCCCCCGAATCATGTTCTCTGTGGTCTCGGCTACCCCCGGCATCCGAGACCCTGGAGAAAATCGGTCTTTGGGGGGCGCTATTCACTTTTTCCACAGCGCCGTTAATTAACGGCGCTGTGGTTTAAGTACCCTTAGCGGCCGCCGTTGAAAGGCGTATCGGCGGTCGCTAAGGGGTTAAATATGTCTGTATATTTCCCGATGCCTCTCTTTTTCTCTTCTGACAGTCATGTGACAATAAAGACGAAACGTTTTTTGCAGGACTTACCGTGCATATTATTGGGCTATATACGCTGTATAAATCATCTTTTTATGTTGGGGTCTGAGCTACAGATGTGTACTTCTGCTGTCATGGATATGTCCGGGGTGATTGTTCATTGTGAACATATACTATTATGTATAATGTGGCTCTTTAAATGGGTGGCTTCATATAGATGTTGCTAGGTGATTATATCACCATGGGGATGGCAGGACGCTTGTTCCCCGGAGTGTGCTGGAGCGTGAATTGCTATTGCTGGGGAGTGGTCATGTGACTTGATCATGTGGGGGGCTCCTGACGTCAGCGCTCCATTGCGCATGCGCAAGTAGCGCGAGTACACAGACAGGGTGACGGCGAATGGAGTCCCATGTTAGAAACAGCATAACAGTGTAAGTAGCGCTGATTAGCCAGTTTGAGTGCCAAGGATTTTGTGGGCAACGATTGGTTACATATGTAAGCAATCGGTGAGATGAGTCCTGATTGGGATTTGGTTTCTATACAAACATTCCTTGATCTATATGTGATTGGTTGTCTTTCTGACATTGATGTTTTTTTTGTAAAATTCTCTGCTGTGCTTTTTTCTTTTTATGTGCTCTGTGTTAAGATTGGGTTTGATTATATACTTGAAATATGGAGTTTAGAGATTTAAATAGTTTATGTATATATTTTTTGTATTTAAGCAAAGTGGGCAGTACTTTGTTAGTGATTGGTGTGCATGTGCCACCACACTATATAAGGCAGCCATTTTATGTTTTGTACATGCTTGATAAAGACCTATAATGGTCGAAAAGTTGCATCATGACAGAATAACGCTCTTTTACTCTTTCATCACCTGGATTGGATGCTGTTCCTTTTTTGTACTGGACTGTGTTTACTTTCCAATTGGGCCATTGGGCTGGAACGTGCACCTCTGCATTGAGGTGCTGTCAGCTGCTACCTATTTCTACTTAAGCAGCACCACTAAGTCTTCCATACAGTCCAGTCTCAGTAGCCAAGAGGCTGAGCCTCTGAATCCTCAACCTGGTCATTCTTCCTCCCACCATCAAGAGTCCCATGAGACATATGACCCCAATGCTGGTCACTCTGAGGAACTGTTTACATTCCCTTGTAATTTGTCGGGCCTCTCAACAAGCACCATTAAAGAGGGTCATGAGGAGGTAACATATTAACATAGTTAGCAAGATTGAAAAAAGACATTTGTCAGAATAAATCCCCAGGTCTACATCCTTCTAAAAACCAAATAACTGTTAGATACAATACTGTTATGCTCCAGGAAGACATCCAGGCCTCTCTTGAACCCCTCGACTGAGTTTGCCATCACCACCTCCTCAGGCAAGCAATTCCAGATTCTCACTGACCTAATAGTAAAGAATCCTCTTCTATCTTGGTGGAAAAAACTTCTCTCATCCATACACAGAGAATGCCCCCTTGTGACTGTCACCTTCCTTGGTATAAACAGATCCTCAGAGAGATATTTGTATTGTCCCCTTTTATACTTATACATGGTTATCAGATCACCGCTCAGTCATCTTCTTTCTAGACTAAATAATCCTAATTTCGCTAATCTCTCTGAGTATTGTAGTTACCCCATCCCCTTTATTAATTTTGTTGCCCTCCTTTGTACTCTCTCTAGTTCCATTATATCCTTCCTGAGCACCAGTGCCCAAAACTGTACACAGAAGTCCAAGTGCGGTATAACCAGGGATTTGTACAGAGGCAGTATAATGCTCTCATCATGTGTATTCAGACCTCTTTTAATGCACCTCATGATCCTGTTTGCCTTGGCAGCCGCGGCCTGGCACGGGCTGCTCCAGGTAAGTTTATCATTAACTAGGATCCCCAAGTCATTCTCCATGTCAGATTTGCCCAGTGGTTTTCCGTTCAGTGTGTAATGGTGATATTGATTACTTCTTCCCATGTGTATAACCTCACATTTATCATTGTTAAACCTCATCTGCCACCTTTCGGCCCAAGTTTCCAACTTATCCAGATCCATCTGTAGCAGAATACTATCTTCTCTTGTATTGACTGCTTTACATAGTTTTGTATCATCTGCAAATATTGATATTTTACTGTGTAAACCTTCTAGCCGATCGTTAATAAATATATTGAAGAGAATAGGTCCCAACACCGACCCTGCGGTACCCCACTGGTCACAGTGACCCAGTTAGAGAATATACCATTTATAACCACCCTCTGCATTCTATCACTAAGCCAGTTACTTACCCATTTACATTCATTTTCCCCCAGACTCAGCATTCTCATTTTGTGTACCAACCTCTTGTGCGGCACGGTATCCAACGCTTTGGAAAAATCAAGATATACCACGTCCAATGACCCACCTTGGTCCAGTATATAGCTTACCACTTCATATAAACTGATTAGATTGGTTTGACAGGAGCGATTCCTCATAAACCCATGCTGATATGCAGTTAAACAGTTATTCTCATTGCGATTATCCAGAATAACATCCCTCAGAAGCCCTTCAAATATTTTACCAACAATAGAGGTTAGACTTACTGGCCTATAATTTCCAGGTCCACTTTTAGAGCCCTTTTTGAATATTGGTACCACATTTGCTATGCGCCAGTCCTGTGGAACAGATCCTGTTGCTATAGAATCCCTAATTAAAAGAATACAGGAAAGAAATATATCTTGGTACCGTGTTAGCCAGTAGATAGAAAAATATTTAGAATTGAGAGTCCTCAGTGGTTGATACCTTTTAATGGCTAACTGAAAGGAGGTAACATTTGTTACCATCTTTTCAGTTAGCCATTAAAAGGTATCAACCACTGAGGACTCTCAATTCTAAATATTTTTAAATAAAAGAAATAATGGTTTGTCTGTTACATTACTTAGTTCTCTTAGTACTCGTGGGTGTATGCCATCCGGACCCGGAGATTTATCTATTTTAATTTTATTTAGCCGGTTTCTAACCTTTTCTTGGGTTAGATTGATGACCCTTCATATAGGGTTTTCTTTGTCTCTCGGTATTTCACCTAGTATTTTATTTTCCACCGTGAATACAGTGGAGAAGAAGGTGTTTAATATATTAGCTTTTTCCTTGTCATCTACAACCATTCTTTCCTCACAATTTTTTAAGGGGCCTACACTTTCACTTTTGATTCTTTTACTATTAATATAGTTGAAGAACAGTTTGGGATTAGTTTTACTCTCCTTAGCAATGTGCTTCTCTGTTTCCTTTTTGGCAGCTTTAACCCCTTAGTGACAGAGCCAATTTGGTACTTAATGACCGGGCCAATTTTTGCAATTCTGACCACTGTCACTTTATGAGGTTATAACTCTGGAACGCTTCAACGGATCCCGCTGATTCTGAGATTGTTTTTTCATGACATATTGTACTTCATGTTAGTGGTAACATTTCTTCGATATTACTTGCGATTATTTATGAAAAAACGGAAATATGGCGAAAATTTTTAAAATTTTGCAATTTTTAAACTTTGTATTATTATGCCCTTAAATCAGAGAGATATGTCACGAAAAATAGTTAATAAATAACATTTCACACATGTCTACTTTACATCAGCACAATTTTGGAAACAAAATTTTTTTTTGTTAGGGAGTTATAAGGGTTAAAAGTTGACCAGCAATTTCTCATTTTTACAACACCATTTATTTTTAGGGACCACATCACATTTGAAGTCATTTTGAGGGGTCTATATGATAGAAAATAATGAAGTGTGACACCATTCTAAAAACTACACCCCTCAAGGTTCTCAAAACCACATTCAAGAAGTTTATTAACCCTTTACGTGCTTCACAGGAACTGAAACAATGTGGAAGGAAAAAATGAACATTTAACTTTTTTTTGCAAACATCTTAATTCAGAACCATTTTTTTTTATTTTCACAAGTGTAAAAACAGAAATGTAACCATAAATTTTGTTATGCAATTTCTCCTGAATACGCCAATACCCCATATGTGGGGGTAAACCACTTTTTGGGCGCACCGCAGAACTTAGAAGTGAAGGAGCGCCGTTTGACTTTTTCAATGCAGAATTGGCTGGAATTGAGATCGG
Source organism: Ranitomeya imitator (assembly GCF_032444005.1). Taxonomy (NCBI): domain Eukaryota; kingdom Metazoa; phylum Chordata; class Amphibia; order Anura; family Dendrobatidae; genus Ranitomeya; species Ranitomeya imitator. The sequence goes on from NC_091283.1 coordinate 531,126,132, forward strand.
ACGCCATGTCACATTTAGAGAGCCCCTGATGTGCCTAAACAGTGGAAACTCCCCACAAGTGACACCATTTTGGAAACTAGACCCCTTAAGGAACTTATCTAGATGTGTGGTGAGCACTTTGAACCCCCAAGTGCTTCACAGAAGTTTATAACGTAGTGCCGTGAAAATAAAAAATCGCTTTTGTTTACACAAAAATGATTTTTCGCCCACAAATTCTTATTTTCACAAGGGTAACAGGAGAAATTAGACCACAAAAGTTGTTGTGCGATTTCTCCTGAATACGTCGATACCCCATATGTGAGGGTAAACCACTGTTTGGGCGCACCGCAGAGCTTGGAAGTGAAGGAGCGCCGTTTTACTTTTTCAATGTAGAATTGGCTGGAATTGAGATTGGACGCCATGTCGCGTTTGGAGAGCCTCTGATGTGCCTAAACAGTGGAAACCCCCCACAAGTGACCCCATTTTGGAAACTAGACCCCTTAAGGAACATATCTAGATGTGTGATGAGCACTTTGAACCCCCATGTGCTTCACAGAAGTTTATAATGTAGAGCCGTGAAAAAAAAAATCGCATTTTTTCTACAAAAATGATCTTTTTGCCCACAAATTTTTATTTTCACAAGGGTAACAGGAGAAATTAGACCACAAAAGTTGTTGTGCAATTTCTCCTGAGTACGCTGATACCCAATATGTGGGGGTAAACCACTGTTAGGGCGCACCGCAGAGCTTGGAAGAGAAGGAGTGCCGTTTTACTTTTTCAATGTAGAATTGGCTGGAATTGAGATCGGACGCCATGTCGCGTTTGGAGAGCCCCTGATGTGCCTAAACAGTAGAAATCCCCCACAAGTGACCCCATTTTGGAAACTAGACCCCCCAAGGAACTTATCTAGATGTGTGGTGAGAACCTTGAATGCCCAAGGGCTTCACAGAAGTTTATAATGCAGAGCCGTGAAAATAAAAAATATTTTTTTTTTCCACAAAAAAGATTTTTTAGCCCCCAAGTTTTTATTTTCACAAGGGTAACAAGAGAAATTGGACCCCAAAAGTTGTTGTCCAATTTGTCCTGAATATGCTGGTACTCCATATGTGGGGGTAAACCACTGTTTGGGCGCACGGCAGAGCTCGGAAGGAAGGAGCGCCATTTTGGAATGCAGACTTTGATAGAATGGTCTGCGGGTATTATGTTACGTTTGCAGAGCCCCTGATGTACCTAACCAGTAGAAACCCTCCACAAGTGACCCCATTTTGGAAACTAGACCCCCCAAGGAACTTATCTAGATGTGTGGTGAGAACTTTGAATGCCCAAGTGCTTCACAGAAGTTTAGAATGCAGAGTCGTGAAAATAAAAAATATTTTTTTTTCCACAAAAAAGATATTGTAGCCCCCAAGTTTTTATTTTCACAAGGGTAACAGGAGAAATTGGACTGCAATAGTTGTTGTCCAATTTATCCCGAGTACGCTGATGTGCCATATGTGGGGATAAACCACTGTTTGGGCGCACGGCAGAGCTCGGAAGGGAAGGAGCGCCTTTTTGGAATGCAGACTTTGATAGAATGGTCTGTGGGTATTATGTTGCGATTGCAGAGCCCCTGATGTACCTAAACTGTAGTAACCCCCCACAAGTGACCCCATTTTGGAAACTAGACCCCCCAAGGAACTTATCTAGATGTGTGGTGAGAACTTTGAATGCCCAAGTGCTTCACAGAAGTTTAGAATGCAGAGTCGTGAAAATAAAAAATATTTTTTTTCCACAAAAAAGATATTGTAGCCCCCAAGTTTTTATTTTCACAAGGGTAACAGGAGAAATTGGACTGCAATAGTTGTTGTCCAATTTATCCCGAGTACGCTGATGCGCTATATGTGGGGGTAAACCACTGTTTGGGCGCACGGCAGAGCTCGGAAGGGAAGGAGCGCCTTTTTGGAATGCAGACTTTGATAGAATGGTCTGTGGGCATTATGTTGCGATTGCAGAGCCCCTGATGTACCTAAACTGTAGTAACCCCCCACAAGTGACTCCATTTTGGAAACTAGACCCCCCAAGGAACTTATCTAGATGTGTGGTGAGAACTTTGAATGCCCAAGTGCTTCACAGAAGTTTAGAATGCAGAGTCGTGAAAATAAAAAATATTTTTTTTTTCACAAAAAAGATATTGTAGCCCCCAAGTTTTTATTTTCACAAGGGTAACAATAGAAATTAGACCCCAGAAGTTGTTGTCCAATTTATCCCGAGTACGCTGATGCCCCATATGTGGGGGTAACCCACTGTTTGGGCGGATGGCAGAGCTCAGAAGGGAGGGAGCACCATTTGACTTTTTGAGCGCAAAATTGGCTGTCGTGTTTGGAGACCCCCTGATGTACCTAAACAGTGGAAACCCCCCAATTCTAGCTCCAACCCTAACCCCAACACACCCCTAACCCTAATCCCAACCTGATCCATAATCCTAATCACTAACCCTAACCATAATCACAACCCTTACCCCAAAACAAACCTAATGTCAACCCTAACCATAACCCTAATCAAAACCCTAAATCCAACACACCCCTAATCCTAATCTCAACCCTAACCTCAAACCTAACCCTAATCCCAATACACCCCTAATCACAACCCTAACCTAAACCCTAATCCCAAACCTAACCCTAATCCCAAGCGTAACCCTAATGCCAACCCTAACCCTAATACCAACCCTAATCCAAACCCTAACCCTAATCCCAGCTCTAACCCTAACTTTAGCCCCAACCCTAGCCCTAACTTTAGCCCCAACCCTAACCCTAGCCCTAAGGCTACTTTCACACTTGCGTCGTTTGGCATTCCGTCGCAATCCGTCGTTTTGGACAAGAAACGGATCCTGCAAATGTGCCCGCAGGATGCGTTTTTTGCCCATAGACTTGTATTGCCGACGGATCGTGACGGATGGCCACACGTCGCGTCCGTCGTGCACTGGATCAGTTGTGTTTTGGCGGAGCGTCGGCACAAAAAAACGTTCAATGAAACGTTTTTTTGTACGTCGCATCCGCCATTTCTGACCGCACATGCATGGCCGTAACTCCGCCCCCTCCTCCCCAGGACATAGATTGGGCAGCAGATGCGTTGAAAAACTACAGCTGCTGCCCACGTTGTGCACAATTTTCACAACATGCGTCGGTATGTCGGGCCGACGCATTGCGACGGCCCCGTACCGACGTAAGTGTGAAAGAAGCCTAACCCTAAATTTAGCCCCAACCCTAACCCTAAATTTAGCCCCAACCCTAACCCTAAATTTAGCCCCAACCCTAGCCCTAACCCTAGCCCTAACCCTAGCCCTACCCCTAACCCTACCCCTACCCCTAACCCTACCCCTACCCCTAACCCTAACCTAACCCTACCCCTAACCCTACCCCTAACCCTACCCCTAACCCTAACCCTACCCCTAACCCTACCCCTACCCCTAACCCTATCCCTAACCCTACCCCTACCCCTAACCCTAACCCTACCCCTACCCCTAACCCTAATTTTAGCCCCAACTGCTGTTCTCCTGCCGGCCGGCAGATGGAGACAGATGGCGGGCGCACTGGGCATGCGCCCGCCATTTTCTTCTGCCGGCGGCCAGGAGGAGCAGCAAGAGGATCCAGGGACACAGGTGAGTATTGTAGGGTCCCCGAATCCCCCTATTTCTCTGTCCTCTGATGTGCGATCACATCAGAGGACAGAGAATTACACTTTACTTTTTTTTTTTTTTTGCGGTCGCCGGTAAACAGTTAATTACCGGCGATCGCAAAACAGGGGTCGGTAAAACCGACCCCGATCATGCTCTTTGGGGTCTCGGCTACCCCCGGCAGCCGAGACCCCAAAGATTCTCCTGGTGCCGGCCAGCGGGCGTACTGCGCATGCGCCCGCCATTTTGAAGATGGCGGCGCCCACCGGGAGACACGAGGAGCATCGGGGGAGCTAGTTGAGTATTGGGGGGCCACCTGGGACCCCTTTTCTCTGTCCTCCGATGTGCGATCACATCGGAGGACAGAGAAATTAAAAAGAGATCGCGTTTTTTTTTTTTTTTCTTTTTCTTTTTGCGATCGCCGGTAAACGGTTAATTACCGGCGATCGCAAATGCGGGGTGGGTTAAAAACCCCCCGAATCATGTTCTCTGGGGTCTCGGCTACCCCCGGCAGCCGAGACCCCGGAGAAAATCGGCCTCTGGGGGGCGCTATTTATTTTTTCCACAGCGCCGTTAATTAACGGCGCTGTGGTTTAAGTACCCTTAGCGGCCGCCGTTAAAAGGCGTATCGGCGGTCGCTAAGGGGTTAATTAGGTTTTTAGATAAAGTATTTTTCTCCCTATAGTTTTTTAGTGCTTCAAAGGTGCCATCCTGCTTTAGTAGCTTAAATGCTTTCTTTTTACTGTTAATTGCCTCTCTTACTTCTTTGTTTAGCCACATTGGGTTTTTCCTATTTTTTGTCCTTTTATTCCCACAAGGTATAAACCGCTTACAGTGCCTATTTAGGATGTTTTTAAACAATTCCCATTTATTATCTGTATTCTTATTTCTGAGGACATTGCCCCAGTCAACCAGATTAAGGGCATTTCTAAGCTGGTCAAACTTTGCTTTCCTAAAGTTCAGTGTTTTTGTGACTCCCTGACAAATCTCACTAGCGAAAGACAAGTGAAACTGTACAATATTGTGGTCGCTATTTCCTAGGTGCCTGATGACCTGCAGAATTGTTATTCTGTCAGGTCTATTAGATAGTATTAGGTCTAAAAGTGCTGCTCCTCTGGTTGGATTCTGCACCAATTGTGAAAGATAATTTTTCTGCGTGAATAGCAGAAACCTGTTGCCATTATGGGTTTCACAGGTCTCTGTTTCCCAGTTAATATCCGGGTACTTAAAGTCCCCATAACAAGGTTATGGGTTGCAGCTTCATCTATCTGCCTTAGTAGTAAACTTTCCATGATTTCTGTTATATTTGGGGGTTTGTAACAGACCCCAATGAGAATTTTGTTACTGTTTTTCCCTCCATGTATTTCGACCCATATGGACTCGACATCCTCATTCCCTTCGCTAATATCCTCCCTTAAAGTGGACTTTACATAAAGACAAACTCCTCCCCCTCTTCAATTTTTATGATCCTTTCTAAACAGACTGTAACCCTGTAAGTTAACTGCCCAATCATAGCTTTCATCTAACCATGTCTCGGTTAATCCCACTATGTCATAGTTACCTGTAGATATTTCTGCTTCTTGTTCTTCCATCTTGTTTGTCAGGCTTCTGGCGTTTGTGAGCATGCAGTTTAGAGGATTTTGGTTGGTTCCAATCTATTCCCTGTGGATTGTTTTAGAAATTGTATTACCTTTCTTCCGAGTATGTTGTCTTGGGTCTTCTTTGCTGCACCTCATATCCTTCATCAGTATATTTTCTGGCTTCATGTTCGTATCTAGCGTTTTTCTTCCTGTCCCCTCTTGTTCTAGTTTAACGCCCTCCTGATGAGTGAAGCGGGTCTTCTGTCGAATGTGTGTTTCCCAAGTTCGTTGAGGTGTAGCCCGTCTTTGGCGTGGAGTCTGTCGTACAGGTAATTCACACTGTGGTCCACAAATTCAAATCCTTGTTGTCGGCACCATCGTCTTAGCCAGTTGTTTGCATAAAGCATCCTGTTCAATCTCCTGGTGCCATGCCCGTCTACTGGAAGGATAGAAGAAAAAAACTACCTGTGCATCCAGTTCCTTTACTTTCTTCTCCAACTCTTCAAAGTCCTTGCAGATTGTCGGTAGGTCCTTCATTGCTGTGTCATTGGTGCAACATGTATCAGAAGAAATGGGTGGACATCTTTGTAACTGATGAGCTTTGGTATCCTATCTGTCACATCCTTGATCTTCTCACCTGGAAGGCAGGTGGAGTGGAGTGACGCTGAAACTTTCGAGCACCCAAGGCCAGCAGGAAAGCATGTTGGGAACGTCAATTGATGCTTAAAGAGGTGGAGGATAATCATGAGGCACAGTTGCAATCAAGTCAGCTTCAAATCGCAGCTCAGAAGGAGGATCAGATTGAAGAATTGGAAGTCGACCTGGTCAATGATGAAGCCACTGATCCAACTTGGCACATGGCATGACTAGTGAGCACAGCAGTGCAGAGAGGGATGGATCCATAGCAAGAAAACACGAAAGAAGAGGTAGTGGTTTGCCCAGAGGTAGAACTCGGTCAACTGTTCCACAGAGCCCGCCCACTCATCTAGATAACAGGCCAAGGGTTCTTTGTTGCACTGTATGGCAGTTTTTTTCTGAAATTCCTCCAGATAAAACAACTGGAATTTGTGGTATCTTCCAAATCAAGATAAGAAGAGGCCAGAACACTGCCAATCTGAGCAACACCAGCATGCAAAACCACATGGCAGCCAAGCACCCCAGTAGGTGGGTGGAACGCCTGGGTACCAAATCTGCGTTTGAGGATGAAACCATTGCCCCTTACTCTGTGTTATAGCCTTCCCAATATGCTGACCATGAGGCAGGCGCTGATGCCTCCTGCCCACAATCAGCAGTTGCACACACAGTTGTACCAGCGCCACATTCAGTTGTCCCTGCCAAAGACATTAACTAAAAAGCAGAAATATCCTGCCACTCACTCACAGGCCCAAATGCTAAACACCCACATTGCCAAATTGCTAGCCCTGGAAATGTTGCATTTTTGATGTGTGGGAACTGAGTCTTTCAATGACCTCTTGGTTGTGTCAGCTTCACGGTACTCAATTCCCAGCCGACACTAATTTTCCCGGTGTGCTGTCCCCGCGTTACATAAGCACGTTACCGAATATCAGCCGTACTCTGGCCAACGCAGTCACAGGGAAGGTCCACCTAACCATAGAAACATGGACAAGTTATTGTGGACAGGGATGATACATTTTCTTGATGGCATACTGAGTTAACACATCTTACCCACACCAAGAATAGCAGAAGCATCAGGGTTCCAGTCTCTTTGCAATCCACTTCCTGTCTCTCCTCCTCCTCTTTCTCCTCACCCTCAGCTGAACTAGTCCCCCCATTACTCCTCAGATGGGAAATCTGCAGCACTGAATTGGCGAAGTGGCAGTACGTTCTGCTGAAGCTCATCTATTTAGGTGATAAAGCTCACAACACAGCCGAGCTATTGAATGGGATAAAAGAACAGACTGATCAGTGGCTCTCCTCTCTGAACCTCCTACAAGGTCTGGTTGTATGCGATAATGGGCGTAACTTGGTGGCAGCTTTAAAGCTCGGCAAGCTAATCTACGTTCCATGCATGGCCTATGTGCTGAACTTGGTTGTACAGCGGTTTTTAAAAACATACTCTGACTTGACAGACCTATTTGCAAAGTATGCCATGTCAGCGCACATTTCCAAAAGTCATCTCAGGCTTTGGCCGGTCTAGCGTTTGCCTCGTCACCGAATGATTTGTGACCAGCCCATATACTGTAATTCGACCTTCCATATGTTGACAAGGCATAGTGAGCAGCAAAGTGCAGTCTCTGAATTCCAGCTTGTCAGTACCCATCAGAGTAACACTCAGCCTCCACATATAACAACTGCCGAGTGGGTGTTGGTCGCTGACCTATGCATGGTTCTTCAAATCTTTGAGTACTGCACCAAGATGGTGAGTGCTGATGATGCAATTATGAGCATATCTATCCCACTGCTCCGTGTATTTAAATGTTTGCTGCAGAATCTTAAAGAGGAAGCTTTGAATGCCGTTAAGGTGGCTATAGAGCAAGATTGTAGAGTGGCTGATACGCTAGCGTGAGAAAATATTCTGAAAAATTCCCACGCTAGAGTTCATATGAGTTTATGCCAGCAGGGGGCGCCTCACCGCAAGTCTACGATGCTATGTTCCCTTGCATTCCATTCATTCCCCAGTTTTTACAACCAGGAGCAACAGCTGCATTACCAGGCCCCTGGTTGTAAATTTATTTAACCCCTTCATGGATTTACAGCGAGGGACATAACTGAACGCCAGAGAGGTATGGGATATTGCTGATTTTTTATGTTTTTTTTTTTTTTTTTACAGAACAAGGGTCTTCAGGTGAATTAAGCATACAATAAAGATTTTAAAATACCATGTGCATTTATTTCATTAAAATACTTTATTCTTAATGTGTGTGTGTGTGTATTAAACCTTTACTACTATTGGATTAATGGATAGGTGTCTTATTGACATCTCTCCATTATTAACCAGGCTTAATGTCACCTTACATTAGCAAGGTGACATTAACCCCTTATTACCCCATATCACACCGCTACTTGGGAGTGGGAAGAGAGAGGCTAAGTGCCAGAATAGGCGCATCTCACAGATGTGCCATTTCTGGGGTGTCTGGGGGCAGATGTTTTTAGCCGGGGGGAAATAACCATGGTTCCTCTCTAGGCAATTAATATCTGCTGTCAGTCATTGGCTTTCCCACTCTGGCGCAAAAAATTGCGCGGGAGCCCACGCCCGTTTTTCCGTGATTTAACCCTTTATTTTAACACCTAGAGCCAATAAATTTTGCACACAGACACTTCTGACATTAGTAGCGAGGAATATGTAAAAAATAACGGATATGATATATACAGTATATATATACCTATACTATGTGTAGACATTTATTCTATCTATTCTATTCTAACCAGTGTGATTTTACTGTACACCTTGCTGAATTGCCAGCTTTTCTATAGAACACGGCTACGTATTTCTCGCAAGTCACACTGATGGTCCGTGTGTAATCCGTATTTTTCTCGCCCCCATAGACTTTCATTGGCAGATTTTTTGTGCAATACGCTGAGAAACGCAGCATGCTACAATTTTCTCAGCCCGTAAAATATGGCTGCGAAATATATGGCAGATAGGAGCTGCCCCATAGAGAATCATTAGTCTGTGTGAAATGCATGGTTTTTGTGCCTCTCATACCTCTGTAAAACGCTCAAGTGTGAAACCAGCCTTAGGGTATGCGCACATATTGCGGATTTTGCTGTGGATCCGCAGCGGTTTTGATGCTGCAGATTCGCAGCTGTTTTCCATGAGTTTACAGTGCCATGTAAACCTATGGAAAACAAAATCCGCAGTGCACATGCTGCGGAAAAAAACGTGCAGAAACATAGCATTGTTTATTCTGCAGCATGTCAATTCTTTGTGCGGATTCCACAGCGGTTTACACCTGCTCCATAATAGGAATCCGCAGGTGTAAAAGCGCATGTGAAATCCACACAAAAACCGTAAAAAAACGTGGTAAATCCGCGGTAATTCTGCAGGTAATCTGCTATGCGGTTTACCTGCGGATTTACCAATAATCAGTCCGGAATAATCCAGAGGACTTTCCACAACGTGTGCACGTAGCCTAAGGCTGCCATTACACTAGCAATATTTGGTCAGCATTTTACATCAGTATTTGTAAGCCAAAACCAGGAGTGGGTGATAAATACAGAAGTGGTGCATATGTTTCTATTATACTTTTCCTCTGATTGTTCCACTCCTGGTTTTGTCTCACAAATACTGATGTAAAATACTGACCAAATATTGCTAGTGTGACGGCAGCCTAAGTATGAGGAGTGGGAGAACAGAAAGGATGATAATGAGGTAGTAACTCACACTCAGTGTAAACCCTGAGGCATGCAGATGAGTAGCTCAGCAGAGGAGAAGGAGGATGAAGACGAGGAGTTTACGTAGACAGATATCCACACATAGACAGATGATAACTGAGAACAAAGGTTACTCTTCCATAAAGGTATTCTCCTGTATTTATTTCAGCTTAGGCTACTTTCACACATGCATCGCTTGCTGTCCGTCGCAATGCGTCGTTTTGGAGAAAAAATGCATCTTGCAAAGTTGCCCGCAGGATGCGTTTTTTCTCCATAGACTTGCATCAGCGATGCATTGCGATGTATGGCTACACGTCGCATCCGTTGTGCCCATGTCGGGGCACAAATTTCACAACATGCTTCGGCACGTCGGCCCGACGCAGAGCGACGGGCCCGTACCGATGCAAGTGTGAAAGTAGCCTTAGGAGATAGAGGGGGGGGCTGTAATGGGCGCAGCTTGATGGAAGCCCCCACATGACTGCGTTGCCAAGAAGGGAGTTTTGGAGTTTTGAATAAAAACAAGGATCATAAGGTGATTGGTGGGAATATTTTGAATAAGGGGTGTACTTAGTGGAAGAAGGAGGCGGGGGCTGGAGTAAGTGTGGGAAGGATCACTTGTGGGAAGGATCACTTGTGAGGTGAATCACCAGGAGAGAAGACCTGCACAGCTACTCACCATGGCCTCCAAAGACAGCCTCATGGAGCAGCTGCGCCGGGAATCCAGGTCCAGGAGCGATGGATGGTTGCAGGAGCAGCTCACCAGGCTGATAGGCGACTGCGGGAGCCGGGGCAGCAGGACCAGGAGAACAAGGCCCCCAGAAAGGTTGTCCCCTGAAATTGCACCGCGCGGCAGGCGCAGGCCGCGGAGCCCCTCCAGGGACCCTGCGGGGGCTGTGGGACGTGGCGCGACTATCCCGCCCGCTCCCCCCTCCGGTAGGAATCCACCCGGCGGCTCTGCCGGCTCCGGCGTGGAGCGGGGAACAGTCAGGCGCGGCCCGAGGCCAGGGCCGCAACGGAAGCCAGGGCCGCACCGGAAGTGCGGCCTAGTCCAGGAAGCAGCGGTAGTGCGGCGCCCTCTAGTGGCGCTAGGAACAGCCGGACCACAGCGCGGGCAGCGGCGGCAGCAGCGACAGGAGGAGACAGGAGAACAGCAACGCCAGCAGTGAGGGGGAGTTCCAGGGAAGCGGTTGCAGCGGTGGGCTCACCTCCCTCAGGTGGGCCTGGCAGAGGGACCGGACGGCAGAGCAGGGCGACGGGCAGGCTGGCATCGGCGGTTCAGCTGGGCCCAGGACGCGGAGGTCGTGTGGCGGGTGCCGGTCGGTCCAGCATGGCAGGAGGTCGAAGTGGGCCACAAACAGCTGTCAGGTCACGATCCGCCAGGAGATCCAGCGACAGGAGCGTTTCGCCAGTCTCGGTCCCCCCTGGTGACGTGGAGGCCAGGGGCGCGGGCCTGGGGCACTTCAGCGGCAGCGACGACCCCGGATCTGGGAGCGAGCATCCAGAAGATGGCGAACAGCGGGATTCCGGAGACACGGCTGGTGGGGACACAGCACCTGCGCAGCCTCGTGAGTACATGTCTATTCCTATTTCGGTGCCGGGTACGTCGGGGTTAGTGGAGGGGGTAGGGGAGGTTGGTTCTGGGATTCCTGGCGTTAGAGAGCTTTTGGCAGGTATGTCGCATATTTTGAGGAGATTGGACGCGGGGTCAGCAAGTAGTGTGGGAGGGTCACGCGCTGGGGCTTGGTTGGTGGATCCTGTTAGCGCAGCCGGGGGGGGGGGGGCCCCGGTGAATTAGTGAGGTCTGGGGCGGCCGCGTCGGCCCAGGCGGCTGGGGTGTCAGTGTCGGTTCAAACGGAGACGGGTAAGAAAGATGAGATAAAATTTTACGATCGGGCAAAAGGGGAGGTTTTTGTGTGCTTCGAGGGTCCCCTCGGTGCCCACTTAAAGAAGGAAGTGAAGGAGAAGATCTGGAAGGATGAATTTGTTGAGATTTTCTCCCTCCTCCCTTTGGAAAAATTTAATTTGGACAAAGGGAAAAAAGAGGATAGTAAAAAGGAAGAGGAGGAAAAAAGGCGTTGGCGCCTGATTCCGCAAACGTTTGTTAATTGGCAGCAGGCTTTTGCTATCTTGGCCAGTGTGATAGGAGAAAAATTCCCGGAAAATTGCTCGGGTCTTTTCTGCTACTTTGATTCTATTGGTGAGGCACATCGTACGTATGGGGGCCAGGCTTGGCTGCGTTACGACGAACAATTTAGGCAGCGGAAGGCGGTTAGGCCCGAGATAAAGTGGGAGCATAAGGACATTGGATTGTGGCTGAAAGTGATGGCCCCTGTGCGGTACGGGCAGTCCTTTCAAGGGGGCGCGGGGAGTAGTAGTCAGCAATCAGGACAAGGGGGGAGGAGGAGGACAGGGGTCACAAGGGTAAAAAGGAAAAACGGGCACGTGCTGGCAGTTCAATGATGGCCAGTGCAAGTATGGCAATACCTGCAGGTTTAAGCACGTATGCTCCCATTGTAGCGGAGCATCGCACGGGGCTTCAAAATGTTTCAGAAAAGCAAGGGGCAAGCCAGCAGGGGGTAGCGGTCATGGGGGTGACGCCGGTGAGGCTTCAAAAGATGGCCCCTTATCTAAGTAGATATCCGGACCGGGTGAAGGCGGTGGTTATTAGGGAAGGTTTTAGGATTCCTCGCCCGAATCATACGGTCCCTTTTTCTACAAAAAATCTGAGGTCAGCAAGTTTGCATGCGGATGTGGTTTCGAGTAAGTTAGCAAAAGAGGTGGAGTTAAGGAGAATGGCGGGCCCGTTTAGTTCGCTGCCTATGGAAGGGGTGATCGTTTCTCCATTGGGAGTGGTGCCCAAGAAGGAGCCAAATAAGTTTCGTTTAATTCAGCACCTGTCATACCCTAAAGGTTGTTCTGTTAGCGATAGCATTGCGGAGGAATTATGCTCGGTTGTATACACGTCGTTCGACGCGGCAGTGCAATGGGTTCGTATGTACGGAGCAGGGGCCTTGATGGCAAAGACAGACATCGAGTCTGCTTTTTGGCTTTTGCCTGTGCATCCGGAGAGCATTCCGTTACTAGGTTGTTTTTGGAATGGAGAATTTTATTTGGATAGGTGTTTGCCGATGGGCTGTTCCATTTCTTGCTCGTTGTTTGAAACTTTCAGTACTTTTCTGGAATGGGTTGTTAGAGACGTTTCTGATGTTCCTTGGTCATTCATTATTTGGATGATTTCATGTTTGTGGGCCCCCCGGACTCTGCGGTGTGCGGTAATTTATTGGCCACCATGGAATGGGTGGCCGGGCATTTCGGGGTCCCTTTGGCACAGGAGAAAACAGAGGGCCCCTGTACGGTTTTAAGTTTTCTCGGGATTCTTATCGATTCTAGAAAGATGGAGTGCAGGTTGCCCGATGACAAATTGTTGTTGCTGAAGCAGGAGGTGTCCAGAATCGGAAAATTGAAGAAAGTGACGTTGAAAGAGTTACAGTCGTTGCTAGGGCGCTTGAATTTTGCGTGCCGGATCATGCCTATGGGCCGGATTTTTTGCCGAAGGTTGTCCAGAGCTACGGCAGGAGTCCGGGCAGCTCATCATTTCATACGTTTGAGCAGGGAACACAGGGATGATCTGTTGGTTTGGCAGCGTTTCCTGGAAAATTATAATGGCAGGGCATTGATTCAGCAGGAGGATTTGAACGCCTTTGATTGTGAAATTTATACGGACGCAGCAGGTGGAGCCGGTTATGGCGCCTACTGCGGAGGTAAATGGAGTGTCGGAGTGTGGCCGGAAGAATGGCGGCAAAACGGGCTAACCAAAAATTTGGCATTGTTGGAGTTGTTCCCAATCGTGGTGGCAGCGTTTATTTGTGGCGACAATTTTAAAGATCGTCGGGTACGATTTCATTGCGATAACTTGAGCGTCGTGTCAGTTATCAACAGTTTATCTTCTTCTTCTCCCCCCGTGATCAGGTTGTTTAGGGAATTGGTGTTGAGGTGTTTAGAATTGAATTCGTGGATTTCAGCGGTGCACGTGCCAGGTGTCCAAAACACTATAGCCGATGCTTTATCTCGTTTGCAGTGGGACCGATTCCGGGAACTGGCGCCAGATTCGGAACCTACAGGAGCAGGATGTCCTTCGCATCTGTGGCAGATTGTTGCGGAAGGGGAGGTCGTTTGATACAGGCCTCACTGTCCAGCCGGACATGGTCGGATTATGAAGCGGCCTGGGAGATGTGGGAAGGTTGGTTGGTCCAATGCGGCCCAGTGGAGTCTGACGGCGATAAGACTATGGCTTTGCTGGCTTTGATGGGTAAGGCGGCCGAATGGGGATGGTCAGTTTCGAGGTTAAACAAAGTTATTGCGGGTTTGGCCTTTGGTTTTCGGTTGCAAGGTTCAGCTGATGTGACAAAAGATTTTTTGATAAGGCAGGCTTTGAAGGGTTTTCGGAAAGGCAATGTGTCTTTTGATAAGCGCAGGCCGATTTCTTTTGGTATGCTGGAACGGCTCGGAGAGGCTTTGGGCGGTATTTGTAGTTCTCAGTTTGAGGTTTTATTGTTTAGGTTAGCCTTCTCTTTAGCGTTCTTTGGCGCTTTGCGCCTGGGGGGGCTGGTGTCCCCGAATAGAGATAAGGTGGGTGGTCTGTTAGCGGAAGACGTGGACTTTTGGGCAGGAGGTATTGTATTTTGGATCAGACGTTCTAAGACTGATCAGCTCAGTAGGGGTAGGCGAGTGGTGCTGGGGAAAGTTGGCGGTAGCGGGATGTGCCCGCTGCACTGTTTGGAATCTTATTGGCGTCTTTGCCGCTGAGGGCAGGCCCTTTGTTACGACACCAGAACGGGGAATTTTTGTCACGATACCAATTTACGGCACTGTTGAAGAGGGGTTTGGGTTCGTTGGGTGTTGACCCGAGGAATTTCGGGTCGCATTCGTTTCGAATTTGTGCTGCGTCTGAGGCTGATGGTCTGGGCTTGGGCGCTGATGTGATCAAAAGAATAGGCAGATGGAGTTCGGATCGATATCTGTCTTATGTTAGGCATTAAGTCTATGGGTGAGTTTTGTTATGGTGTTAATCATTGTTATGTTTTTCAGGTCGAACCTCCCTCCTTGCATGGATTGTCGGACATTCATTTGTTCATTGGGGTGTGATTCGTGCGGATGCCAGGCCAAATGGTAGGCAATTAGGCTTTGTACGGGATTCGGTGGTCATTAGATGGTTGGGATTTCGGGGTATGTTATGGCGGAGTTTGTTGTCGGCAGTTGCCAACGCCGCCAGACTGGATCGACCCCCGGACATTTTGATGGTTCACCTTGGAGGAAATGATTTGGGAATGAGGCCAGTGAGGGAGCTGATCCGAGACATTCGTTTCGATTTTCTACGGTTATGGGTATCTTTCCCGGGTGTTGTGGCAGTGTGGTCGGACATTGTACCACGGCGGAAGTGGCGTGATGCACGTTCCCATAGAGGGATCAATAGAGCCCAGGTGAAGCTGAATAGGGCGGTGGCGGGATTTGTGTCTCGGAACGGGGGTATTGCCGTGAGACATTTGGAGCTGGAGGATGGGGTCGGCAATTATTGGAGGGATGATGAAGTGCATCTTAATGATGTTGGTATGGATTTATGGGCGCTCGGGCTACAAGAAGGAGTCGAGAGAGCTTTGGTGGCGGTGGGGCACTCACGAGCCTGAGGGGTCAGGGCTGTTCGTGTGTGGCAGGGGGTGGGGTTCTTGGAGGTGGTGATGACGTTTTTACGGGGTTGATCTGGCTTTTGTTTACGGACTCTGGACAGGGAATTTACCTCGGGAGCTTTGGGGTTTTGGTTTGTGCCTGAAATGGGTTACATGGTGCCCTTGAGCTGGTGGTTACGGCTGAGGGTAAAGAAGTGTTTGGTATTAAAGTTGGTGGTGGCTTTATGCCTATTTTTGAGCCAGATTTTCTTACCCCCAAGAACCCTCCCCTCAAGGTTTTTTACATATGGTATATATGTTGTTATTTATGTTATTGTTTGTTTTAATAAAATGGCCGCTGTGGCCAAATTATCCAAAGAAATTTACGTGTTGTGTTTAATTTAATGTTAGCAGGAGAAGGGGAGAATGGCGCCCTGGGAATGGGGTTGGGGTCAGGAAGATTGGGTACGGAAAAGACCCAGTTTGGCGATACGCGGTCAAGAGGGGGGGCTGTAATGGGCGCAGCTTGATGGAAGCCCCCACATGACTGCGTTGCCAAGAAGGGAGTTTTGGAGTTTTGAATAAAAACAAGGATCATAAGGTGATTGGTGGGAATATTTTGAATAAGGGGTGTACTTAGTGGAAGAAGGAGGCGGGGGCTGGAGTAAGTGTGGGAAGGATCACTTGTGGGAAGGATCACTTGTGAGGTGAATCACCAGGAGAGAAGCCTACCCTCCCTCCCCTTTTTTGCGGATTAGTTTAAGAGAACAGTTTTTGATGGGGGGGTAGCCAAGGAGTGGGGTTTTTTCTCATTTCGGTTTTAATCAGTTATTTTCATAGGGGAGTTTTCGTTACCATTGTCACAGTGGCAGGTTGGCGGGGGGTGGGGTTCTTGGAGGTGGTGATGACGTTTTTACGGGGTTGATCTGGCTTTTGTTTACGGGCTCTGGACGGGGAATTTACCTCGGGAGCTTTGGGGTTTTGGTTTGCCCGAAATGGGTTACATGGTGCCCTTGAGCTGGTGGTTACGGCTGAGGGTAAAGAAGTGTTTGGTTTTAAAGTTGGTGGTGGCTTTATGCCTATTTTTGAGCCAGATTTTCTTACCCCCAAGAACCCTCCCCTCAAGGTTTTTTACATATGGTATATATGTTGTAATTTATGTTATTGTTTGTTTTAATAAAATGGCCGCTGTGGCCAAATTATCCAAAGAAATTTACGTGTTGTGTTTAATTTAATGTTAGCAGGAGAAGGGGAGAATGGCGCCCTGGGAATGGGGTTGGGGTCAGGAAGATTGGGTACGGAAAAGACCCAGTTTGGCGATACGCGGTCAAGAGATTAACCATTTCTTTCACAGTCACAACAGGAGCTTTGCTAACACGACATTCAAATGGTGCCCCTTCCCAGCCCTGCCATGTACCCAAACAGTAGTGTTCCACCACAAATGGAGTATTCGCATACCCAGAATAAATTGAACAACAAATTTTATTGTCCATTTTCTCCTGTTATCTTATTTAAAATGCAAAATTTGAGGCAAAAGCAGCATTTTTGTATGGAAAAGTTAAATTTTTATATTTATGCTTCAAAAATTATGTTGATATAAAGTAGACTTCAGGTAAATGTTACTCATTGACTATTTTATTGATCTATCTGGTTTAAAAGCATAACAATTTTAAATTTGCAAAATTTTTAAAATTTCCTCCAAATTTCTTTGATTTTGACAAATAAATGCAAAAAATATCAACCTAAATTTATCACCAAAATAAAATACAATGTGTCACAAAAAACTTTCTCAGAATCACTGGGAATACCTAAAGCATTCCGAGTTATTACCACTTAAAATGAAACTTGTCAGAATTGTAAATTTCAGACTGGTTATAAAGGTGCAAACAGGCTCAGGGAGTAAAGAGGTTAAAGGGAACCTGTCAGTAGGATTGTGCACAGTAACCTACAGACAGTGTCAGGTCGGCACCGTTATACGGATTACAATGATACCTTGGTTGGTGAAATCCATAATGTGGTTGTTTTTAATTTTTATTTTCAGTTTTTAGCTAATGATATGCTCGTGCTCCAGGGCAGCCTGTGGTTGGTCTTTATGTGGTGCATTGATTAGGTATTCATAATGCAGACTACTGACAGGTCACGGACCCCTCACTGACCTGCCCCCTAGTTTGCATATTGATTACCTGTACATACTGAAGAAAAAAAAAATCTTCTACAGGCTTGTGCCAGCCCTGCACCTGCGCTGCAGCATAATCACATGTTTAGTGTCCAGTTAATAACTATTCTTGATGTTATTGAGCAAGTAAAAAAAAGATCTATTTGAAAATGGTGCCCACCCAGGGGATCAGTGACCTGCCAGCAGGGCCGGTTTTAGACAAATTGGGATCCTAAGCAAAATTCAAAGTGTGGCCTCCATGTCCATATAAAACACGTACATGTTACACCGCTATCAGAGTAACCAGTGTTTTCAATCAGTGTGCCATCCATGTGCCATCTGTGTTTTTCCGGTATGGATAATGGAAATGAAATTAGAAAGCTTCTCATATACTTTCCATGTTAAACACGGACGGCACACGGACGGCATGTTTACACGGACTCACAGACTTGTGTTGGCCCTTGTCATCTGTGCTGCTGTGAAAACACGGACACGAGTGCAGCACCGTAGGTCAAATAGGGCACACGTGGCATCTGTGAAACACGATAGGTCGTGTGAAGGGGCCATACAGTCAGTCACATAATAGAAAACATTAGCAGAATTGCCGTCTTAGAATTGCCGTCTTTTTCTACATCCTACCTCACTAAGAGCAGAATAAAAAGAGATTTAAAAAAAGTCCTACATGTCCCCCAACCTACTCTGCTAAATCCCCTTTGGCTCTGCGGCCGATGATTCTGGGTCCCTGATGGTTATTATTCACTTTGCAGCTATAATAAAAGGTGCTGCCATAAGACCCTTGCAGCCCAGTGCTAAGATTGGCAGAGACCCCCGGAGCCACAAGACCACTGCAGCCCAGTGTTGAGACTGCAGAGACCCCCAGAGCCACAAGACCCCTGCAGTCCATTGCTGAGACTGGCGGAGACCCCCGAAGCCACAAGACCCCTGCAGCCCAGTGCTGAGACTGGCAGAGACCTCTGGAGCCACAAGACCCCTGCAGACCAGTGCTGAGACTAGAGGAAACCCCCGGAGCATCAGTGCTGGAGCCACGGGGGATTTATCATTTCATGCTAATTATTTTTACATTATCAGAAAACCCCTTTAGTGTCGGTTCACACCCACCATTTTTGCTGCAGATTGATCTCCAGTGTTGGCAGGAAATATTCAGTGTTTGTGCAGCCTTTTCACTTGCATTTTTGTGTCATTCATTTGAATAGAGAAAGAAATGCTAAAAGATGACAGCAACAGATTTATTATAAAAAGTCTTCTGGCCAGTGTCCGTGTCTGGCCGGTGTCTGTGTCTGGCCGGTGTCTGTGTCTGGCCGGTGTCTGTGTCTGGCCGGTGTCTGTGTCTGGTCAGTGTCCGTGTCTGGCCAGTGTCTGTGTCTGGCCGGTGTCTGTGTCTGGCCGGTGTCTGTGTCTGGCCGGTGTCCATGTCTGGTCAGTGTCCGTGTCTGGCCGGTGTCTGTGTCTGGCCGGTGTCCGTGTCTGGCCGGTGTCTGTGTCTGGCCGGTGTCCGTGTCTGGTCGGTGTCCGTGTCTGGCCGGTGTCTGTGTCTGGCCGCTGTCCATGTCTGGCCAGTGTCCGTGTCTGGCCGGTGTCTGTGACTGGCCGCTGCCCATGTCTGGCCAGTGTCCGTGTCTGGTTTTGCACTGGGACAGCGAGGAATAGTATAGTAGACTGCACTATTACATCCAATAGTATCTTAAGCCGTGTTCACACTGTGCTTCTGCAGTGCGTCCAGGGGCTCTGCCTGAATCCCCCTAAACTAGGATTCACATAAATCCGGGACAGGGCCACAGACTGCACCGACACAAGTAGAGGTCAAAGGAATTTTTGTTTTTTTCTGAAATTGACTGATTTATTTTCTTAGGCCAGGTGCACATGATCAGGAATTGGCAGCGCTTTGGACGCAGCACACGTCCGCTGCCGCTTTTGAACGCAGGTGACTCCACATGTGACTACTGAACCGTGCGGATGCACTTCGTCCACTACATTGTACGGGTGACATTTATCGCATCTCCGCAAGATAAATAGACATGTTGCGATCTGGAAAGATGCGCCGCATGTCCATCTCTGCAGGTGAGCTGTGGGCATCTCTGGATGCATATTGTGCATGGGATTTCTTGAGATCCCATCCACTATGCTGTAACATCTGGCCGCTGCACATGTACGCAACGTCCAACCCGCAGCGATTTCTGATCATCTGCACCTACTCTCAGAGTCTGCTTGTGTTTTTTGTCAAAAAGTGTCCACTTTTCTGTGGCTGTTGGGACAGACGGACACGTTCAGAAAAAAAAGCATCACGTGGAATTCAAGTGAACTCCATTCCTGTCATTGCAATCTATGGTTCTATACAGGATTCAGGCAGAACGCACCTGGAGCAGTAAAGAAAGTGTGAACAGGCCTTAATGTGAGACACAGGCATTAGACATACCATATTTTTCGGATTATAAGATGCACTTTTTTTCTCATAATTTGGGGGGTGAAATGGGGGTGCATCTTATAATGCAGATATACCTTACCGGCCGCGGTGGAGCAGGGTCCTGGGTCTCTGCAGGCTGCAGGCTGGGATAAAGGGGTGATCGCATGTGCGGTGAGCTGCTGTTCGGTGATGCGGGGGCTCTGACGACATTTTGTGAAAGGACAGAGCCCTCGCAGTTGCATGGTTTCCTTATGGGGTGGACTCTGGGAAAATGGCTGCCGGGGGCGGCACATGAGCACATGGAGGTCTCGGCACCAAGATCTCAGGAGATGAGATTTCAGCGCTGAGATCTCATTTCCCCAGATCTTGGTGCTGAGATCTCCATCTGCACATGTGCCGTTCCCAGCAGCCATTTTCCCAGGAGTCCACCGCATAGGCCATGCAACTGGGCCGGCACAGTGGCTCAGTGATTAGCACTGCAGCCTTGTAGTGCTGGGGTCCTGTGTTCAAATTCCACCAAGGACAATATTTGCAAGGATTTTGTATGTTCTCCCCGTGTTTGCATGGGTTTTCTCTGCGTACTCCGGTTTCCTCCTACATTCCACAGATATGGAATTTAGATTCTGAGCCCCATTGGGGACAGTGCCACTAACGTCTGTAAAGCGCTGTGGAATCAATAGCGCTATATAAATGAGTAAAAATACATCAACTGTGGAGGTTCTGGCCTTTCACAAAATGTCGGCAGAGCCCCCGCAGCACCATACAGCTGCAGCAACGAACACCCGCAGTGGCGCACAGCACCAAACACCCGCAGTGGCGTGCCGCACATCCGAACACCCCCTCATCCCAGCCTGCGGCCTGCAGCAATGCTCCAGCAGCTACCCTGAGACCCCGCTTCACTGCAGTCAACACCCCCCGGTAAGCAATTAGCAATAAGACGCATTATTATGGATTATAAGAAGCACCACCATTTTATTAAAAAGTTTTTTTCTTCAAAATTTGGAGTGCGTCCTATAATCCAGGGCATTTAATAATCCGCAAAATATGGTAAACTACTGATTCCTATTATAGCAAAACTACAATTACAGAATACAGAACTATATATGCAGCACATATATACAGATACACACTATGCATGTACACACATTATATATACTTTATAAATATGGAAACACACACTATATAACATATATACAAACAGAAACAGTATATACAGTATGCTCACATACATATGCAGTTTATATATATTTACACAATATACTGCACACATGCAGTATACAAATACAATATACATACACATACTATATACTGTATGTACATGTGTATAAATATATATATATATATATACATATATATACACACTCACATGCACCACAGATATACACCATCATACTATATACTGTATATATGCACACACATACTATATACATATATACAGGCACACACACACTGTATACTGCTCATGTACACACACAGATACACATATACATGTATATTAACAAGGTTCTGCAGCTTCACTTGTACAGATCCATTCCCAGGACAGTGCTAGGAGCAGCCATGATGAAGACTGGAGAGGACACAGACACACAGGGCTGCAGGTATCTTTCTGGCCCAGCTCCGACCTCTGTCTGCTGTGCTGTAATCTGGCCCCTCCCCCTCAATTTCTAACCTGACTGCAGGGAGAAAGAGAGAGAGAGGGGGGCTGGAGGGGGGTTTGGGAGAGATGCTCAAGGACAACAGAGAAAGCACCGCATTATTCACTGCTGTACACCCTCTGGGCACTTCATAAAGGGGCTGCAGATGCAGGGGGCCTCCTTTGTGAGTGGAGGCCCCAAACATCTGCCTGGTCTGCCTGCCCCAAACGCCGGACCTGACTGCCAGCAGTCTGTATAATGAATACCTGATCAGAGGACCACATAAAGATCCCCCCACAGGACACCCTGGAGCACAAGCATATCATTAACACAAAACTGAAAATAAAGCTTAAACAGCAACCACAAGAAGGATTTCATCAACCAAGGTATCATTTTAAGGCTGGGGTCACACTTGCAAGTTCAATGCGAGAAACTCGCACGAGTCTCTTGCATCAAGTCCCGGCACTGCCACCGGCACTCGGGACCGGAGCATACAACGGCATAGAAATACATGCAGCCGCAAACTCTGGTCCCGAGTGACGGTGGCAGTGCCGGGACTCGATGACAGTTTCTTGCATTGAACTCGCAAGTGTGACCCCGGCATAATCAGAATAAGGGTGCCGACCTGATATTGTCTGTAGGTTACTGTGCACAATCCTGCTGACAGGTTACATAGTAACATAGTTAGTAAGGCCGAAAAAAGACATTTGTCCATCCAGTTCAGCCTATATTCCATCATAATAAATCCCCAGATTTACGTCCTTCTACAGAACCTAATAATTGTATGATACAATATTGTTCTGCTCCAGGAAGACATCCAGGCCTCTCTTGAACCCCTCGACTGAGTTCGCCATCACCTCCTCCTCAGGCATGCAATTCCAGATTCTCACTGCCCTAACAGTAAAGAATCCTCTTCTATGTTGGTGGAAAAACCTTCTCTCCTCCAGACGCAAAGAATGCCCCCTTGTGCCCGTCACCTTCCTTTAAATAAGGAGTGAGACTCATACAGTAGCATATGTCGTTGTGGTGCACCTTAATAAATTGTCAGTGTTGTATTTGCAAAAAAAGAACAGAACTGGAAGATCTACTATGATGGTTTGTTCAAAGGTAAGCAGAGGTCTTCTATTACAGTCATGAAAAATAAAAGAATAGGGGAGCGCACATGAGCGGTATCAATTAGTAAAAAGGAGGATAATAGGCATACACATAGCCAAGGGGCTACTAACCTTTAAGGGTTATGCACTCCCTGCATAACCTTGGTGAGGAGCGAAGGTATGGATGCGGGCACCTCTGTGACCGTGATCTGTGGAATAGCAAGCGATGTGCAGTAAATAGGCTGCAATGTTTCCTGGTGCTGGTGGACGATGTATATAGGAAGCAGCAGCTATGCACGTTGGGTAACAAGTGATAACAGGTTCTTGTTATCACGTGACCATAGGTCCTGGAGGTGATGGTGATGGCAAACTGTCTTGTCCACTGCAGCTCCCGCCGTGCACCCTCAGAGAGGAATGGATAGTGGAAACAAAAGAGAACCACGGTCTTTGTGGGGCACTGGGAACCGAAACAAACAGTGCAGATTAAAAATGAAAAAGGTGAAAACCTTTATTCAAGAAGTGTTAATCCACAATGCGTTACAACAGCGGACTGCCATCTTTGTTAGGTCGCCATTAGGAGGAACTCAGGGCCAACCTCACCACCATATGCTCTCACAAGGGTTCTGAGGATCTCATCTTGGTACCTAATGGCAGTCATGCAACCTCTGGCGAGCACCTGGAGGGCTGTGTGACCCTCCAAAGAAATGCCACACCACACGTTTACTGACCCACTGCCAAATCGGTCATGCTGAAGGATGTTGCAGGCAGCAGATCGCTCTCCACGGCATCTCCAGACTCTGTCACGTCTGTAATATATGTTCAATGTGAACCTGCTTTCATCTATTAAGAGCACAAGGCGCGAGTGGCGAATTTGCCAATCCTGGTGTTCTGTGGCAAATGCCAAGCATCCTGCAAAGTGTTGGGCTGTGAGCACAACCCCATCTGTTAATGTCGGGCATTCAGACCATCCTAATGGAGTTGGTTTCCAACCGTTTGTGCAGACCCATGCACATTTGTGGCCTGCTGGAGGTCATTTTGCAGGGCTCTGGCAGTGTTCCTCCTGTTCCTTATTGCACAAAGACTGAGGTAGCGGTCCTGCTGCTGGGTTGTTGCCCTCCTATGGTACCCTCTACATCTCCTGGTGTAATGACCTGTCTCCTGATAGTGCCTCCAGCCTCTGGACACTACGCTAACAGACACAGCAAACCTTCTTGCCACATCTTGCATTGATGTGCCATCCTGGATGAGCTGCACTACCTGAGCCACTTGTGTGGGTTGCAGAGTCCGTCTCATGCTACCACGAGTGTTAAAGCACAACCAACATTCAAAAGTGACCAACACATCAGCCAGAAAGCATTGGTACTGAGATGTGGTCTGTGGTCCCCACCTGCAGAACCACTCCTTTATTGAGCATGTCTTGATAATTGTCAATAATTTCTGTCTATTCCATTTGCACAACAGCATGTGAAATTGTCAAACAGTGCTGGACAGTTTGATTTCACAGAAGTTTGATTTACTTGGAGTTAAATTCTGTTGTTTAAGTGTTCCCTTTAATTTTTTGAGCAGTGTATATAGATTGTTTGTAATGTATTGTATTGATGTTAGTGTGAGGGTGAGCGTAGTGCCCATTTTTGGCCACTAGATGGGGAGCATCCTATTATGTTTATTAAGGTTAGGATTCCATCCTGTAGATAGTTAAACATAGAAGGGATTTACTGGAATAAGGCAGGAGTAGCTTCCTGAGTTCTGCCAGTAGGGCCTGTGTGCCCATAAAGCTTAGCAGGGCTTAAGTGCCCAGGATCAATATAGTTACCCCGCAACGTTGGTGCTTAAGCATAGTGCCCAACTATCCAGCACCCCATTACCAGCTTGGCCAAAGCCATATAAGCGTCAGTAGCTTCTGGATGAAATCTTAATTTACAAGTAGACACGGCAGGAATGATGGGCAAGTCGCTCGCCATGTGGCAGATGTTTGCGTAGGCTGATGACCTCGGAGCCAGGACGAAACGGCTGCTGAGGGAACCCCCACTTAAGGCAAGGAATCTGGACAGGGAGGACGTTGAAATGACGTATGAGCCGGTAGGACCCGGGCTCGAGCCGTGTGAGGAGAAAAGGATTAAAGGGAAAGCAGAGATGATGTACACTGTAAAACCTGCTGTAATGGAACTGGATGAGCTGCGAAGATATGAAAGTAAAGTGTTGTGTTTGAAGTTATACTTGGACTGTGTCTCAGTTATTCCCAAAGGGACTGGAGCAGTCCAACTGGAGTCGAATGGAAGACCAGCCAGCGCAGAGAGTGAAGCGGCAGGTAAGCTGACAAGGGAACATGATATTTATATGGAGGGAGGCCAGGGCATGCAAAGCCTGAGTAGATCAGCCACAACTACAAGCTGCAAGCTTATGCCTGCTGTTGCTGATAACAGTGAGGGCAGGAGCGGCTCATGGGAGTATTCATCAGCACGCGCCTGTGCTCTAAATAAATAATTTTAAAAAAAACAGTGTGGGTTCCCCTTTATTTTGGATAATCAGCTAACAAAACTGACAGCTTTGGGCTGCAATCCTCAGCTGTCAGCATTAGCAAGGTTGGTTATGAAGAATAGAGGGGTCCCCAAGCTGTTTTTTTTAAATATAATAGATCATTTAAAAATTGGCGTGGGGTCACCCCCATTTTTGACTACCAGGCTTGCTAAAGCACACAACTGGGGGCTGGCATTCTCAGGCTGATATTGATATTGATTGATATTGGCCCTTCCCAGCTTAAAAATAGCAACCGCACAGAAAATGTGCATCAATTAGATGGTGCTTTGACCGCCTCTTCCCACTTGCTCGGTTGTGGTGGCAAGTGGGGTTCATATTTGAGGGGTTGATGTCACATTTCTATTGTCTGGTAACATCAAGTCCACAGTTTATTAATTGAGCGGCGTCTATAAGACACCTATCCTTTACTAATTATATAGCATACTGTAAATAAACACACAGCCAAAAAAAAGCCTTTTAACCCCTCAACGACTGCCGATTCGGCAGTTATGGATACTTAGGCTACAGAGCAGCTTTTTAACGGGCTGAGAAATAAGTGTAAAGAGACCCCCAGAGTCGGAATTTCTCCAGGGTCTCGGCAACCAGGGGTAGCTGAGACCCCAGAGAACATGATTCAGGTTGGTTTTTACTGAGTCTAGTGCTGTGATTGCTGGTATTAAGGGAATAAAGAAAAAAAGAAAAAAGTCAGATTTCCCACTTAATTTCTCCTCTGATGTGCGATCACATCAGAGGAGAGAGAAATGGGGTCCCCCGATCCCCCTCGGTACCTCCGTTGTCCCTGCAACATCCCCATGAAGTCCTCCGGGCCTTCTTCTTCTTCTTCCAGGAGAAAAAGGCGGGCGCATGTGCAGTGCGCCCACCGAGATCTGCGGGCCGGCACCAGGCAGCAATAAGAAATTTTTCCTCTTGGTTCATTTTCATCACTGTGACAGACCCTATCACAGTAATCAAAATAAAAAAAATTGTAAATCAAACACACCTTTATCACCCCCTTAGTTAGGTAAAAATACTAAAATAAAAAAATGTATTTATTTCAATTTTTCCATTAGTGTTAGAGTTGGGCTAAAGATAGGGTTGGGCTAAGGTTAGGGTTGGGCTATAGTTAGGGTTGGGCTAAAGTTAGGCTTAGGGTTGGGCTAAAGTTAGGGTTAGGGCTAGGGTTAGGGTTGGGTTAAAGTTAGGGTTGGGCTAAAGTTAGGGTTGGGCTAGGGTTAGGGTTGGGCTAGGGTTAGGGTTGTGGTTATGGTTGAGATTATGGTTAGGGTTGGGATTAGGGTTAGGGGTGTGTTAGGGTTAGGTTTGTGGTTAGGGTTATGGTTAGGGTTGGGATTAGAGTTAGTTGTGTGTTGGGGTTAGGGTTGGAGTTAGAATTTGGTGTGTTCCACTGTTTAGGTACATTAGGAGGTCTCCAAACGTGAAATGGCACCATCATTGATTCCAGCCAATTTTGCGTTTAAAAAGTCAAACGGTGCTACCTCCCGTCTGAGCCCTGTCATGTGCCACAACACTGGCTTTCCCTCACATACAGGGTATTGTCGTACTCAGAAGAAATTGCACAACAAATATTGTGGTCCATTTTCTCCTGATACTCTTGTGAAAATAAACAAATTTGGCTCCAAAGTAAAAAAAATTTGTGAAAAAAGTAAAATGTTAATTTTTTCCTTCAACATTGCTTTAGTTCTTGTGAAGCACCTGAAGGGTTAATAAACTTCTTGAATGTGGTTTTTCGCACCTTGAGGGGTGAACTTTTGAGAATCCTGTCAGTTTTGGGTATTTTCTGTTATGTTGACACCCCAAACTCACTTCAAATGTGAGGTGGTCCCTAAAAAAATGGTTTTGTAAATTTTGTTGGAAAAATTAGAAATCACTGGTCAATTTTTAACCTTTATAACGTCCTAAGAAAAAAAAATTATGTTTCAAAAATTGTGCTGATGTAAAGTAGACATGTGGGAAATGTTATTTATTAACTATTTTGTGTGACATAACTCTCTGATTTAAGTGTACAAAATTTAAAGTTTGAAATTGCTAAATTTTCAAAATTTTTGCCAAATTTCTGTTTTTTTTTCATAAATAAACAAAAGTTATATTGGAGAAATTTTAGCACTAACATGAAGTATAATATGTTATGAAAAAAATAGTCTCAGAATCAATGGGATACGCTAAAGCGTTCCAGAGCTATAACCTTATAAAGTGATAGTGGTCAGAATTGTAAAAATTAGCTTGGTCATTAAGTACCAAATTGTCTCTGTCACTAAGGGGTTAATTGAAAGAATGACACAGACTCCCTCAATTCAATGATTCCAAATTAAACTATTCTCACGTCATCATCCATTCCATTGAAGCCATTGTCTCCTGTATTAAAAAAAAAAAAAAACATATCCCTCACATGTCCGTTGTTCTGTCCTATGCTGTAATCCATGTCTGGGGATAAACAGTTTTAAATGGACGGTGCCAAGATGTGACCATCCAGGCTGAGAACCAGTGGGAGAATGAGCTGCTATGAGGGCAGCCTCAAAGACTAGCTGTGACGTCTTCAAGGTTACCGCTGGTCATTGAGGCTGCATTCCAAACCGGGCCCCTGAACTGTGGTGACCTCGGTGAGATTCCCACTAGCACAGTGAGACAAAGCCCTATTCTTGATAACCAACCTTGCTAACAATGACAGCTGAGGGTTGCAGCCCCTAGCAGTCAGTTTTGCTGGCTGGATATCAAAAATATAGGGGAATCCACAACAGTTTTTTTTTATTATTATTTATTTAGAGAGCAGGTGCCGGCTGATGAATACTCTCAGCGGCAGCAGGCATAGACTGATGGGAGAGGTAGTCCCATCATCCCGCTCCAGTGACTGGAGGTAAAGTTTATACCTCCGATCATAGCCGCGGGCTCACGCTGTCAAATGATGTGGGAACCGCGGCTGTTTGACTGGCGGTAATGATCTTACTGCTAATCAAAAACAGTGCTTGCCGCGCTGTCATGCACATGACAGTGTGGCAAACACTGGGTGTTCGGGCCCCCCTTTCAAGTGAATGGAGTCCCAGTTATGTTCTGGTACCCGAGCCCAAAGTTTTTTTAACTGTTCAGCCGAATCTGTCAGACCCGAACATCCAGGCGTCCACCCATCTCTATACATAACTCATAAATGGCTGAAGCAATGCAACTAATACATTACAACATTTTCCCAGTTGCCACAATTGTTAGCACACTTTCAAGAACTGTTGGTGCACTTTACTAATGCAATCAAGGCAAAATCACGCTCAATGATAGTACTCATCAATTCCTTGGTCATGGAAGCACAAGTGCCAGCAATGCCACTTTAGCAATATTTCTTTTACACATTCCTTAACAAGGAAACCACATGTCCCCTCAGTAGTTACAGACTCCTTGATGTAGCAGGTCACGCAGGGATCCAGCTTGAGGCGCAGTATCCTGATGTCTGGGGACACAGGTAATATATAGCAGGAGCGGGCTCTGAATTAAGACATGAGGTGGTGGACAACTTCTGGTAACCTGACAGGTGTGATACAGCTCCAAGACTGCATTCTTCTCACACTTGGCTGCAGAGCTGACATCAAACCATCTGTGCTCCTGTCCTAGGTTCTTCAGGTGCAAGCACTTTTTTTCCCAGCCATGGATGACTCACACATTCCTGTGTCCAGTTAGCTCTTCCCTTTTTTCTTCAGCTTGCTCAGCCAATCTGCAGGATGATAGCATTTTGAAGCCTTTAGACCACCACACTAAGAGCCCAGCTGCTAAGCGGAAATGAACGTTATTCTTCCCTGCAACCTCAGGCTTTAGATCATAGGGGTGCAGCAGGCACATCTTCAGTTACGCACAATGCATAGTGAGCAGTGGCTGTAACCATGCTGCGGCACTGCTTGACAGCCAGCTTTAGAGCTGGCCCACTAAAAGCCTGAGACTAAAAGCCTGAGGCTGTCCAGTGGATTAAATTTAATTTTCTCCGAGCAACAAGGCAGTCAGTGCGACCTCTGCATGGTTTCAGAACAATATTAATCTGCAGATTAAGCTTATATCTGAAAGTTAAAAGCATTTTTTTTAAGATGACAGGTTCCCTTTAATGTTTTCTGATGTAAAGCACTATCTGCAGCAGTCTCTGTACAGTCACAATTTATATCTAGTGTGAATAGTTTAGGAAAAAAGATTGGAGTTTTGGTCCAGGTTGTAACCGTATTTCTCTGGTGATAGCGTTGTTGTCAGTAGCGTAGCTACCAGGGGGGCAGAGGGGGCCATCGCCCCGGGCCCGGAGCTCGGAGGGGGACCACCTGGAGCTATGCTACTGTAACTGTATCGGCGCGTGCAGCCTATGGGAGGGCTGCCTTATACTTCAGGATCTGCCTATAGGGGGGCTGCCTTATACCTCAGGATCTGCCTATAGGGGGCTGCCTTATACTTCAGGATCTGCCTATAGGGGGGCTGCCTTATACTTCAGGATCTGCCTATAGGGGGGCTGCCTTATACCTCAGGATCTGCCTATAGGGGGGTTGCCTTATACCTCAGGATCTGCCTATAGGGGGCTGCCTTATACCTCAGGATCTGCCTTTAGGGGGGCTGCCTTATACTTCAGGATCTGCCTATAGGGGGGCTGCCTTATACTTCCGGATCTGCATATAGGGGGCTGCCTTATACTTCAGGATCTGCCTATAGGGGGCTGCCTTATACTTCAGGATCTGCCTATAGGGGGGCTGCCTTATACTTCAGGATCTGCCTATAGGGGGGCTGCCTTATACCTCAGGATCTGCCTATAGGGGGCTGCCTTATACTTCAGGATCTGCCTATAGGGGGGCTGCCTTATACTTCAGGATCTGCCTATAGGGGGCTGCCTTATACTTCAGGATCTGCCCATGGGGGGGCTGCCTTATACCTCAGGATCTGCCTATAGGGGGCTGCCTTATGCTTCAGGATCTGCCTATAGGGGGGCTGCCTTATACTTCAGGATCTGCCTATAGGGGAGCTGCCTTATACCTCAGGATCTACCTATAGGGGGATGCCCTATACTTCAGGATCTGCCTATAGGGGGGCTGCCTTATACCTCAGGATCTGCCTATAGGGGGTTGCCTTATACCTCAGGATCTGCCTATAGGGGGGTTGCCTTATACCTCAGGATCTGCCTATAGGGGGCTGCCTTATACTTCAGGATCTGCCTATAGGGGGGCTGCCTTATACCTCAGGATCTGCCTATAGGGGGCTGCCTTATACTTCAAGATCTGCCTATATGGGGGCTGCCTTATACTTCAGGATCTGCCTATAGGGGGGCTGCCTTATACCTCAGGATCTGCCTATAGGGGGTTGCCTTATACCTCAGGATCTGCCTATAGGGGGCTGCCTTATACTTCAGGATCTGCCTATAGGGGGGCTGCCTTATACTTCAGGATCTGCCTATAGGGGGGCTGCCTTATATTTCAGGATCTGCCTATAGGGGGCTGCCTTATACCTCAGGATCTGCCTATAGTGGCTGCCTTATACTTCAGGATCTGCCTATAGGGGGGCTGCCTTATATTTCAGGATCTGCCTATAGGGGGCTGCCTTATACCTCAGGATCTGCCTATAGTGGCTGCCTTATACTTCAGGATCTGCCTATAGGGGGCTGCCTTATACTTCAGGATCTGCCTATAGGGGGGCTGCCTTATACTTCAGGATCTGCCTATAGGGGGGCTGCCTTATACCTCAGGATCTGCCTATAGGGGGTTGCCTTATACCTCAGGATCTGCCTATAGGGGGCTGCCTTATACTTCAGGATCTGCCTATAGGGGGGCTGCCTTATACCTCAGGATCTGCCTATAGGGGGTGCCTTATACTTCAGGATCTGCCTATAGGGGGTGCCTTATACTTCAGGATCTGCCTATAGGGGGGCTACCTTATATTTCAGGATCTGCCTATAGGGGGGCTGCCTTATACCTCAGGATCTGCCTATAGGGGGCTGCCTTATACTTCAGGATCTGCCTATATGGGGGCTGCCTTATACTTCAGGATCTGCCTATAGGGGGGCTGCCTTATACCTCAGGATCTGCCTATAGGGGGCTGCCTTATACTTCAGGATCTGCCTATAGGGGGGCTGCCTTATACCTCAGGATCTGCCTATAGGGGGCTGCCTTATACTTCAGGATCTGCCTATAGGGGGGCTTCCTTATACTTCAGGATCTGCCTATAGGGGGGCTGCCTTATATTTCAGGATCTGCCTATAGGGGGCTGCCTTATACCTCAGGATGTGCCTATAGTGGCTGCCTTATACTTCAGGATCTGCCTATAGGGGGCTGCCTTATACTTCAGGATCTGCCTATAGGGGGGCTGCCTTATACTTCAGGATCTGCCTATAGGGGGCCTGCCTTATACCTCAGGATCTGCCTATAGGGGGCTGCCTTATACTTCAGGATCTGCCTATAGGGGGCTGCCTTATACTAAAGGATCTGCCTATAGGGGGGCTGCCTTATACTTCAGGATCTGCCGATAGGAGGGCTGCCTTATACTTAATAATAATTTTAATTTTATTTATATAGCGCCAACATATTCCGCAGCGCTTTACAAATTATAGAGGGGACTTGTACAGACAATAGACATTACAGCATAACAGAAATCACAGTTCAAAATAGATACAAAGAGGAATGAGGGCCCTGCTCGCAAGCTTACAAACTATGAGGAAAAGGGGAGACACGAGAGTTGGATGGTAACAATTGCTTTAGTTATTTGGACCAGCCATAGTGTAAGGCTCGGGTGTTCATGTAAAGCTGCATGAACCAGTTAACTGCCTAAGTATGTAACAGTACAGACACAGAGGGCTATTAACTGCATAAAGTGTATATACTTCAGCATCTGCCTATAGGGGGGCTACCTTATACTTCAGTATCTGCCTATAGGGGGGCTGCCTTATACCTCAGGATCTGCCTATAGGGGGGCTGCATTATACTACAGGGTCTACCTATGGGGTGCTGTCTTATACTACAGGGGGGCTGCATTATACTTCAGGATCTGCCTTTGGGGGGTATGCCTGATACTTCATAATCTGCGCCCATGGGGTACTGCCTTTTGCTATAGGGTCTGCCTATGGGGTGCTGTCTTATACTACAGGGTCTGCCTATGGGGTGCTGCCTTATACTACAGGGTCTGCCTATAGGGGTGCTGCCTTATACTACAGGGTCTACCTATGGGGTGCTGTCTTATACTACAGGGTCTGCCTATGGGGTGCTGTCTTATACTACAGGGTCTACCTATGGGGTCCTGTCTTATACTACAGGGTCTGCCTATGGGGGTGCTGTCTTGTGCCATAGAGTAGGCCTATGGGGAGTGCATTATACTATATGGAGTCCTATGGGGAGTGCATTATACTTAATGGAGGCTTATGGGGAGTGCATTATACTATATGGAGACCTATGGAGAGTGCATTATACTATATTTAGGATGATCTGGTGCATTATACTATATGGAGGTCATCTAGTGGGCCATCATACAGTGTTGGAGCCATCAAACAGTTTGGGGGCCACTAAGGGGTCAGTATACTGTGTGGATGGTACTATACAGTGAGGGGGCATTATACTGTGTATAAGAGAGCATCATACTGTGTATAGGAGAGCTGTACAGGGGGGCAGATTCGAGACATTATTAAATGTAAAGTGGGCACTTCTTGTTATAGGGGATCTCAGGTTACTGTGACTATCAAAGAGGCACACATGGCAATATTACTTTCTAGGGAGCAAAATGTGGGCACTGTTTTCTAGGGCACTTGCGCCCGGCATTACTATATTATAGAGGGTTGCTTTAGAATTTAGAGGGCATGAGAAACACACAGCAGGTGCAGTAATAGGGTCACATAGGGTAGCGGCTCAGTATTGGGGTATCAGGGGCAGTAATAGGGACACATATGGCAGCAGAGGCTCAGTATTGGGGTATCAGGAGCAGTAATAAGGAAACATAGGGTAGCAGCGGCTCAGTATTGGGGTATCAGGGGCAGTAATAATGACACATTCGGCAGCGGCTCAGTATTTGGGTATAAGCAGGATGAGGAGTTTGTGCAGGTTGGGAATAGATAGTGATGGGGCTGGAATATGAGAAGTGAAATGTGTCTTTGTTGTATTCTCTGCTGACGAGTCGTGGCTGGAAGAAGTTTTCATGTTGATCTGGGCCAGATGGAAAAGATGGGAAAAGTGATCAATTCCATCAGAAAACATCAGCGGTAAGTAGTGTTGAGCATGCCGATGCTGCAAATATCGGGTATCGGCCAATATTCGCTGCATTGGAATTCCGATACCGAGTTCCGATACTTTTGCGATATCGGATACTGGAATCGAAAGTTCCTATAGTGCAATGATGCACTATAATGAAGTGTGGGTGGTGCGTGGTCAGAGACTGCATGTGTGTGTGCGGGCGGGGTCTGTGCGTGACCGTGGGGGGGTCTGTGCGTGCCTTCCGGGGGTCTGTGCGGCATGCAGGGGGTCTGTGCGTGTGTGCCGGGGCTCTGTGCAGCGTGCCGGGTCTCTGTGCGGCGAGCCAGGGCTCTGTGCAACGTGCCGGGGCTCTGTGTTGTGTGCCGGGGCTCTGTGCGGCATGCAGGGCTCTGTGCATGTGTGCCGGGGCTCTGTGCGGCGTGCTGGGGCTCTGTGCGGGCCTGACGGGGCTATGTGCGATGTGCCCGGGCTCTGTGCGGTGGGCCGGGGCTCTGTGCGGTATGCCGGGGCTCTGAGCGGCGTGCCGGGGCTCTGTGCGGGCTGCCAGGGCTCTGTGCATGTGTGCAGACATCGTCCGATGGGACTACGAGTCCCATCAGACGATGCCTACTACAGTGACAGTGATAGACACATTAGCCAATGATGGGACAGTTGTAGTACCATCATCCGGCTAATGTGTTGAATGAAAAAAAAAACATACATATTACATACATACTACATACATACTACATACATACAATACATTCATACATTACATATAATACATACATACAGACATACAGTACATTAAACATAGAGTTTATACTGTACTCATCATTACTTGTCCCTTTGTTCCCCGAAGCAATGCCAAAAGTGAGACTAGGGACTATTTTTTTTACAACGGCGGAGGAATACAGTGCGGAAGGATAACTTCCTCCCGTCATTGTGTTCCTGGAGCCCCTGGAGAGCGGTCGCAACAGCTGATGCTGCCGTTCTCCACGGGAGATCGTCGTGGGACACTTGTGGATTTCAGCGGACAGGGAGTATATTGGTTGTTTGTTATTTTAATCTTTTTTTACAGATGACACTGGCTTCGGGGAACAAAGTGACAAGTAATGGTGAGTATGAACTCTATGTTTAATGTACTCTATGCCTGTATGTATGTATTGTATGTAATGTATGAATGTACTGTATGTAGTATGTATTAGCATGTATGTAGCATGCATGTAGCATGTATGTAGCATGTATGTAGTATGTATGGTTTTTTTTCCATTCAACACTTTAGCCGGATGATGGGACTACTACTGTCTCATCATTGGCTAATGTGCCAGTCACTGTCACTGTAGTAGGCATCATCGGATGGGACTTGTAGTCCCATCGGACGATGCCTGCTCACACGCAGAGAGCCCCGGCAGACCGCACAGAGCCCTGGCACACCGCACAGAGCCCCGCATGCCGCACAGAGCCCCGGCAAGCCCGCACAGAACCCCGCACGCCGCAGAGAGCCCCGGCACACAAGCACAGAGCCCCGGCACACACGCATAGAGCCCCAGCATGCTGCACAGAGCCCCGGCAGGCCGCACAGAGCCCCGGCACACACACACACAGAGCCCCGACACGCCGCACAGAGCCCCGGCACAAACGCATAGAGCCCTGACATGCCGCACAGAGCCCCGGCACTCCCCGCAGACCCCGGCACGCTGCACAGAACCCTGACATGCCGCACAGAGCCCCGGCACTCCCCACAGAGCCCTGGCACGCTGCACAGAGCCCCGACACACACGCACAGAGCCCCGGCAGGCCCGCACAGACCCCCGGCATGCCCGCACAGACCCCTGGCAGGCACGCACAGACCCCCGAGAGGCCCATACAGATCCCCGGCAGGCCCGCACAGACCCCGCCTGCACACACAGACACGCACAGTGTCCCCCCACGCACCGCCCACACTCTTCCCCCCTCCAGAACAGGATGTAGAAGGACAGAAAGGGCTTATTTACATTCCGATATTTGTGTCCCATTGACTTGCATTGGTATCGGTTATCGGTATCGGCGATATCCGATATTTTTTGGATAGCAGCTGATCCAATCCGATACTTATACTTCTGGATATTGGAAGGTATCACTCAACTCTAGCGGTAAGACATTATCTGTAACTGTGCTGTGATCTCTTACATGTTCTGTACGGCTGGTATCTACCACTGACCATATGGCGGTAATATCCATGTTGGTCGTTATATAAAGATTATCTTCAATAATAGAGTGGTCATCAGCAGAGGTTCTCCTCCACTATTAGGGCGCGTCACCGAATTGTAATGAAGGTTACCTGGTTAGGGGCCCACTGAGAAGCTTGGCCCCCCCCCCTCCCCCCGAACCAAAACCCTAGCTATGCCTCTGGTTGTAGTCATAGTTACAGGGGTCCTACCTCTAGTTTATATGGTCTTCTGCTTTGTGATGTCATATCATATGTAATGTCAAGTGACAATGTATAATGCACACAAACTGTTTATTTTATGGAATTTACTTATTTTGAGCTCACAATGCAGTTACCATGTGTAATGTCCTGGGAACAAAGATACTTTTCTCATTAGCTTTTATATCTGGTATTCTCATCATGAGATAGATTGGAATTGTGAAGGAGAAGACAAGAATTATCTGGACAGATAAGTTGGTGATAACACCCTTACTGCAACATCCAACACACTCCTCATGTCTTCTCCTGGACTTCCAGGATTTGGAGGATTTTGTTTCCTTGATGAACGATGTTTGAGGTAATAGTAAATCTTTATTGGCTACACACTGTAGTCATCCCCTCATCTGGAGTTTGTAACCACGAGGCTTAGAAGTGACTAAATCTCTCATATTTTGATATGATTTATTTTTTTTGTACAAACAAGATGTTAGGTTGCAACAGCAACATCACTTATCTATCTATCTATCTATCTATCTATCTATCTATCTATCTATCTATCTATCTATCTATCTATCTATCTATCCATCTATCTATCCATCTATCCATCCATCCATCCATCCATATATCTTTCTGTCTATCAGAAAAAAGGTAGGCAGTAGTGATGAGCGAATATACTCGTTACTCGAGATTTCTCGAGCATGCTCGGTGGTCCTCCAAGTATTTTTTAGTGCTCGGAGAGTTACTTTTTCTTGCCGCAGCTGAATGATTTACATCTGTTAGCCAGCATAAGTACATGTGGGGGTTACCTGGTTGCAAGGGAATCCCCACATGTACTTATGCTGGCTAACAGATGTAAATCATTCAGCTGCGGCAAGAAAAACTAAATCTCCCAGCACTAAAAAATACTCGGAGGACCCCCGAGCGTGCTCGAGAAATCTCGAGTTACGAGTATATTCGCTCATCACTAGTAGGCAGCACTCAAATAGTTGTCAAAGAAAGTGGACTTTATTGGGAACATATGGTGTGGTGACAAAATCATGCATTGAAACAATTGTGCATATAGGATATAAATAGAAACATTCTATTATTGTGGAATTAATAAATTATTTACAAAATAGCATAAAAGAAAATACATTATAATTTGTGCAACATCCATTAATATTCCATTCACGTAGTGCAAAGTGTTACAATTAGGGATGAGCGAACGTGCTTGGTGATACTCAGTTATCACTCGAGTATCCTGGTGCTCGGATGTGCTCATTACTCGGCGAACAATGAGCAGTGCTCAAAGTAAAACTCAAATCCCCGCCCCGCATTTTTGGTGCCTGTTACCCAGCCAATAAGCATGCAGGGATTTCCTGTGCTGTGAGTCACTGTAATGCCATAGCCATCTTAGTTGTGGCATTACTGTGATTGGATGGAAGTCTGACATAATCATTGATTATAAAAGGACAGGTGCCACATGGTCTCGACATACTGACGCAATTGCACAGCTCAGTGACACTTCGTATTGGAGGGAGAGAGTGCTTGTCTAGGCCTGTGTGTGCACAGTATAATGAATCAGAGTCCTATAGTCTTAATACTGGTGCTGAAGCTGAGCCATCATTCTAACAGTCCTTCTAAGGGCTAATCATTTGCTTTGCAGTTCGTATCACATACAATCTGCATTTAGCCTATAGAGAGAGAGTCGCAGGAGCAGGGAGAGTAACAGAATCCAATCTGTAGACAGGGATTAGGCCTGTGCAGTCCGCTGGCAACTATATAGTTGAAGTTTCTTTTGTGGGGGCTGAAAATAATGAATACATTTTGTTCCATCAAGTATTATGTGCTTTGAGGTCCTTGTTTGTTTTATATATCACACCTAAAAATCCCTGAAACATTTTCCTTGCTATATTTCTCTCCCATACGCTATTCTTTTGTGTGGAGAACATTTCTGTGATCTCTAAAACTGAAAAAAAAAGTTAATAATGTTGTAGGCTTTCATTTCTCAACCATACAATGTTATGTGGTCTGTGAATATTTCTGTGATCTCTGAAATTAAAAAAAGTTTTCTACATTTTTTAGGCTTCCATTTTGCATTCATACAGTATTACGTGGTATGTGTACATTTCTGTGATATCTAAAACTGAAAAAAAGCATTGAAACATTTTTCTGGATTGAATTCCATTGTCCTCAATACACTTTTGCATACTGTTACATTATGGTGGAGTCAACTCCCAAAAACCGCTTTGATTGCTGCAGGTGACCAATATTTTTCTTTCCTCTAATACATAAAGCTGAATGTGTGTGTGTGTGTGTATGTATGTACAGTATGTATATATGTATCTGTGTATGTCCGGGATTGGCATCTGCACCATGGCAGCTACAGCCACAAAATTTTGCACAGTCACACGTCTGGACCCCAAGAGCTTCATAGGCTATGTTGTGAGGTGAAATTTTAACCCCGCGCGTTCCAATTCACGAAACAATTTTGCCCCTATCTACATAATGGGGAAAAAGTGAAAGGAAAAGTGTTGGAGGCAAATTGACAGCTGCCAGATGTGATCAAGGGGGACTTAACGAATGAGAGCGATGGCGCCAAAGAGTATATACCATACAGTTGCTAAGGTGGGGCCCCGACATGGGATACATGGGGATATGAACACACACACAAAATGCGCCACACATATACCACCCTCAGCACACATTTCACCACACATACATCAACCTCACCACATAAAAGTCGAAACACAAAAGTCGCCACTCAAAACTCACCATGCGTAAAATACGCCACATGCAAAATTAGGCTCACGCAAAACTCGCCACACGTGCAAAACTCACCTCATGGAAAACTCGCCAAACGCAAAACTTGCACATGCGGAAAAATTGCCACATGCACAAAAGTTGCAACACATGCAAAAGTTGCCTCTTACAAAACTTGTACATACTCAAAACGCACCACACATAAATCTCGCCACGCGCAAAATTCACCATGCACAACACTTGCTGCACACAACTTGCTACACTAACCTGTCAAATGCAACTCGACACACAAAAAGTTGCTACACGCATGTTGCCACACAAAACTCATCTCACAAAAGTCACTACATGCATGTCGTCACACGCAACTCAACACACACAACTTCACACATGAAACTCACACTAAAACATACACAAGTCTGGTATTATCCTTCAAAAATAAAAATCTGATTAATAAGCAGATAAACTACAAGAGCAATAAATGTACCATATAGAAAATACGGCAGCT
Source organism: Ranitomeya imitator (assembly GCF_032444005.1). Taxonomy (NCBI): domain Eukaryota; kingdom Metazoa; phylum Chordata; class Amphibia; order Anura; family Dendrobatidae; genus Ranitomeya; species Ranitomeya imitator. The sequence goes on from NC_091283.1 coordinate 531,164,994, forward strand.
GTCAGTCACATGACCTGTCTATTATGTGTATGTGTGAGTTAATATATACTGCCAGGGGGAGGGCTTCCTGTTGGCTGTGGATTTATCAGGCTGCCATTAGCAACCAATCACAGCTCAGCTTCTATTTTGCTACAGTTAATTAATCTGAGCTCTGATTGGTTAATATAGGCAACAAAGGACATTCTCAGTATAACAAAGCTTGTGTGAGGTAATAGCATGTCAGTTAGTTGGTGGAAAGGCTGATGTTAGTCACATTACCTCTATGTGAGAGGATATAAAAAATATAGAAACTGCCAGTTACAGACTATTTTACGACAATAACGCCTCATAAGAAAAGGAATTCCATGGCACGACTGCCAGCTGATGCGATAAGAAAAGCTGCATTATGGGCCAATGAAAAATGTGAAGACCATGAAACAAGGCTGACACACGAGAACAGCAGCTGCTTCCTCAAGAGCCAATGAACTTTCTGAGCAGAGGGAAGCGAGGCTTGCAGACAAGAGAACAAGAGCTTCTTCCTCAAGGGCTAATGAACTTTCTGAGGAGAGGGAAGGGAGGCTTGCAGAAAAGAAAACAAGAGCTGCTTCCTCAAGAGCCAATGAACTTTCTGAGGAGAGGGAAGCAAGGCTTGCAGACATGAAAACAAGAGCTGCTGCCTTTTGATTTTAAACGCCAGTTTCCTGTTAAACTGGCATTTGCTATGTCCATCAACAAGGCTCAGGGACAGTCCTTGAAAGTAGTTGGAATCGATTTACAATCTCCATGCTTTTCTCATGGTCAACCTTGAGTGGCCCGTTCAAGAGTTGGAACAGCCAAAAATCTGTTCGTCTTTGCACCTGAAGGAAAAACTAAGAATGTCGTTTATCAAAAGGCTCTCGAATGATAGTAGAAAATTACTTTACATTACTTGGCTGTTGTGAATTCAGCTTTTGGGCTCCCTCCGGTGGTTGTAGAGGGTAATGCAGTTGTGCCTGGACTGCAGGAGTGGACAGGTGTATCTACTAATTGCAAAACTGACTGGGGTATATAGCTTTGCAGGATCCTTTAGTCAGTGCCAGTTGTCCATAGTTCTGGAAGGATTCACTTCCCTGCTGGTCTCTCCAGTTAGCTGTGCTTTTCTACAAAGATAAGTCCCGGCTTTGTTTTTTGCTGTCCACCTGCTGTGGACCTTAAAGTTCTGTGCATTTTCATGTTTTTGTCTTGTCCAGCTTAGTCTGTGAAGGATTTTTTGCAGCCTAGCTATTTCTCTGGAGATGCAGATATACCCCCCATGTCTTTAGTCAGATGTGGTGATCCGTATTTTCTGCGGTGGATATTTTCTAGTGTTTTTATACTGACCGCATAGTACTCTGTTCTATTCTTTCTTTTTAGCTAGTATGGCCTCCTATGCTAAAATCTGATTTCATATCTGCGTATGTTATTTCCCTCTCCTCTCACAGTCAATATATGTGGGGGGCTATCTATCCTTTGGGGATTTTCTCTGAGGCAAGATAGGTTTCCTGTTTCCATCTTAAGGGGAAGTTAGATCTTAGGCTGTGCCGAGGGGTCTAGGGAGTGTTAGGTACCCCCCACGGCTACTTCTAGTTGCGCTGCTAGGTTCAGGGTTTGCGGTCAGTACAGGGACCACCTTCTCCAGAGTCCGTCTCATGCTGCTCCTAGGCCACCAGATCATTACAGTACAACTGGCCAACAATGAGTTAATTGCATCTCAGAAGAAGGGCGGGAAGCTTTTGAGCCATTTTTTTTTTCCTTAGTCTGTTTGGTATTTTCCTCCCTCTTTACCTCTGGGTGGCTACGGAGTCTAGTATTAACATGAATGTTCAGGAGTTAGTTTCTCAGGTGGATCAGCTTGCTGCTAGGGTACAGGGTATTTCAGATTTCATTGTTCAAACTCCTGCCTTAGAACCTAAGTTTCCCACTCCTGATTTATTCTTTGGTGACAGATCCAAATTTTTGAGTTTCAAAAATAACTGTAAACTGTTTTTTGCATTAAGACCCCGGTCTTCTGGTGATCCTATTCAGCAGGTTAAAATCATCATATCTCTGCTGCGTGGTGACCCACAGGATTGGGCATTTTCCCTGAAATCTGGCAATCCTGCTTTGCTTAATGTTGATTCATTCTTTCAGGCATTGGGGTTGTTGTATGATGAGCCTAATTCAGTGGATCAGGCTGAGAAAATCTTGTTAGCCCTGTGTCAAGGTCAAGAAGCGGCAGAATTGTATTGCCAGAAATTTAGAAAATGGTCTGTACTGACTAAATGGAATGAGGATGCCTTGGCGGCAATTTTCAGAAAGGGTCTTTCTGAATCCGTTAAAGATGTTATGGTGGGGTTCCCCACGCCTGCTGGTCTGAGTGATTCTATGTCTCTGGCCATTCAGATTGATCGGCGCTTGCGCGAGCGCAGAGTTGTGCATACTGTGGCGTTGCCCTCTGAGCGGAGCCCTGAGCCTATGCAATGTGATAGGATTTTGTCTAGAGCTGAACGTCAAACATTCAGGCGTCAGAATAGGTTGTGTTTTTACTGCGGCGATTCTGCTCATGTTATTTCTGATTGCCCTAAGCGTACTAATTGAATCGCTAGTTCTGTTGCCATCAATACTATACAACCTAAATTTCTGTTATCCGTGACCTTGATCTGCTCATTATCATCATTTTCTGTCATGGCATTTGTGGATTCAGGTGCCGCTCTGAACTTAATGGACTTAAAATTTGCCAGACGTTGTGGTTTTCCCTTGCAGCCTTTGCAGAACCCTATTCCTTTGAGGGGCATAGATGCTACACCGTTGGCTAAAAATAAACCTCAGTTTTGGACACAGCTGACCATGCGCATGGCGCCAGCCCATCAGGAAGATTGTCGTTTTCTGGTGTTGCATAATTTGCATGATGATATTGTGTTGGGTTTTCCATGGTTGCAGCTACATAATACGGTGTTAGATTGGAAATCCATGTCTGTGACTAGTTGGGGTTGTCAGGGGGTTCATGATCAGGTTCCTTTGATGTCAATTTCCTCTTCCCCCTCTTCTGAAGTTCCTGAGTTTTTGTCTGACTTCCAGGATGTATTCGATGAGACCAAATCCAGTTCCCTTCCACCGCATAGGGACTGTGATTGTGCTATTGACTTGATTCCAGGTTGTAAGTTCCCTAAGGGCCGACTTTTCAACCTGTCTGTGCCTGAACATACCGCCATGCGTAGCTATATTAAGGAGTCTTTGGAGAAAGGGCATATTCGGCCATCTTCTTCACCTTTGGGAGCGGGGTTCTTTTTTGTTGCCAAGAAGGATGGCTCCTTGAGACCCTGTATTGATTATCGCCTCTTGAACATGATCATGGTTAAATTTCAATACCCCTTGCTTTTGCGTACTGATTAGTTTGCTAGGATTAAGGGGTCTAGCTGGTTTACTAAGATTGACCTTCGAGGGGCATATAATCTTATTCGTATCAAGCAGGGTGACGAATGGAAAACTGCATTTAATACGCCCGAAGGCCATTTTGAATACCTTGTGATGCCATTCGGACTCTCTAATGCCCCATCTGTGTTCCAATCCTTCATGCATGATATCTTTCGGAGTTATCTTGATAAATTCATGGTTGTATATTTGGATGATATTTTGATTTTTCCCAATGATTGGGAGTCTCATGTGAAACAGGTCAGGATGGTATTTCAGATCCTCCGTAATAATGCTTTATTTGTGAAGGGGTCAAAGTGCCTCTTTGGAGTGCAAAAGGTTTCTTTTTTGGGTTTCATTTTTTCTTCCTCATCTATAGAAATGGATCTGGTTAAGGTTCAGGCCATTCATGATTGGATTCAGCCCATATCTGTGAAGAGCCTTCAGAAATTCTTGGGCTTTGCTAATTTTTATCGTCGTTTCATTGCCAACATCTCCAGTGTGGTTAAACCTCTAACCGATTTGACCAAGAAAGGCGCTGATGTGACGAATTGGTCCTCCGCGGCTGTTTCTGCCTTTCAGGAGCTTAAACACCGATTTACTTCTGCCCCTGTGTTGCATCAGCCAGATGTTTCTCTTCCATTTCAGGTTGAGGTTGACGCGTCAGAGATTGGGGCAGGGAAGGAAGGAAGGGGTGATTCTTTCTGCCATCTCCCCTGATTTGCGACGGGTTCTTCAGGAATTTATCTATCAGGGTTTCCTCCACCTCCTACAGCACTTCCTGCATCTCCTTCTTCTCTTCGTCATCCTCCATCTCCGATGTGGTGTCTCAGAGCACATCATCCACATCAGCTGGAAGCTCAAAACTCTGCAGCACTTCCTCAGTAAAATGGCAACAGGCTCTGCGGAAGTTAATTTGTGTAGGAAACAAACTGTTAGTGGTCGAGTTCCCGCTTCTGCACAGGGGGAATCTTGAGCCACCTCCGCTGCGGTCTCCCATTCTTGTCCAGCCGCAGTGGAGTCTGCTCAGCAAAGACGTCGGTCCCAGCGTCTTGCTCATTCTCACTCTGTTCTGAGAGTTACTGCTGCTTCTCCAGTCTCTGCCATTAAAGTCAGTGCTGATCAGCAGCGAGCGGACTTCTCTGGGACTAAGTCCTTGTCTGCACGTACTGAGCATGCCCAGGGTAAGATCTCCCGTTGGAGATCGAGGGTCATGTGCTCAGGCTCTGCAGTACATTCCATTGGTCCTCTTGGCAGGTCTTGGAAGGGCAAAGGTGCTGTGGCCACTTCCTGTGCTGCTATATAAACTGCGCATGACCGCACGGACATGCGCTAGTATTGTCTTTCAATCGCTAATGTGTGTATGTTGTGAGTGCAAGTCGTCCTTGGATACCCCTACCCTATTGAATGACTGTTCGCGGAAGGTGTATGGCTGCTACCTAGCGCCCGACTTATCCTACAGCACTAGTCACACATTATAGCGTCCAGTTGCTGTGACCGCAAGTACGGCGCCGTGCACTTCCTCTGCGCTTTCCTTACCCAAGCCTGGGTGGTTAGTGGCGTTCGTCAGTGCAGCACTGCATGCACTCTTGTGCCTTAATATTGCTCTTCAGTTTCCTTACACACCCCGTTGCGGTGTTGTGCCAGCAAGGGTCTAATCGGACTTTAATCCTAGTTGGGGTTGAGTTCGCTGACTACTTGCTCGCGCTTTAGGTGCGGTACTGCGGTCCTGTGCCTTAACAGGATTGCTTCTTTCACGCTGGGTGAGGTTAACCCACGCGTGTATACTTTAGTGTACCGCCATATAGTCTGCTAATTGCTAGCAGCAGGTTTTCACCTGCACGGTGGACCCCGGACTGCGAACACATCTATACCATCTGTCTTGGTGCGTTCCGCCAGTCCTAACAGAATACTAGCGCCAGGGTCTAGCTAGTAAAATGGCGGACGACCAGCGTTTACAGCGGTATATCCAGCAGCTGGAGGGAAGGTTGGCGGCTCTTGAGCGTTCAACCTCAGCTGAGGATGTTACTGCTGTCGCTGTTCAGGCTGCAAGTGTGGCTGCAGCTACCTTGTCCACCTCCGCCCCTGTACCGACGCTATCTCGCCTCCCGCTACCAGAGAAATTTTCTGGTGACAGTAAGTCCTGTAGGGGTTTCGTGAGTCAGTGCTCAATACATCTCGAGCTTCTGGCCTCTCGTTTCCCTACAGAGCGGGCTAAGGTGGGCTTTATAATTTCCTTATTGTCGGACAGGGCGTTGCAGTGGGCTACGCCGCTATGGGAGCGTGGCGATCATGTGGTGCAGAGTGCTCCGTTATTCCTGAGCACTCTGAAACAGGTCTTTCTAGGACCTCGTGTCACCCATGATACGGCGCTCCAACTGTTGGCACTGACTCAGGGCTCGTCCTTTGTCAGCCTTTTTGCCGTCCATTTCCGCACTCTAGCATCTGAGCTGGAGTGGTCGGATAAAGCCCTTATCCCTATATTTTGGAGGGGGCTGGCTGACCACGTTAAGGATGCTCTGGCCACTAGGGAGATTCCCGCCACACTGGAAGAGTTAATAACAGTATCTACTCGCATCGACCTCCGTTTTCACGAGCGGAGGTTAGAGCAAGCCCAGTGTAGGCAGAGGTTTCGGCTGGCTCCCACCTTCGCCAAACCTTTGGAATCTCCAGTCCAGGCTCCTGAGTTCCAGGAACCTAAGGTGGTGTCACGAGCGGGATCTAAGTCCCAGACCGCTCGTGCACTCCAGGGTTGCCATGTATGCCAACAGTCAGGACATCTTGCCACCAGATGTCATCAGCGGTCGAGGAAACGTCAGCGTCTAGTGGTAGTAGGTGGAGGTGCACTAGACACTGCGACGTTTGCCTCCAAATTGTCCTTTAAGGGGACAATTACCTTTGGCCCATCCTCCCACTCGGTAGACCTCTGTGTGGATTCTGGGACGGAGGGCAATTTTATGTCTTCTGCCTTCGCCCAACGTCACGCAATACCCCTGGTTATGCTATCTCAACCAGTAACGGTACGAGTGGTGAATGGGTCGACACTCCCCGCACAGATAACACATCAGACCATCCCTGTTACTCTGTCCATGTCGCCATCCCATCAGGAGATTATTTCTCTGCTCATCATTCCTGAGGGTATTGATGAGGTCCTGTTGGGGATACCTTGGCTACGGTACCACTCTCCTCACATCGAGTGGTCCTCAGGCAGAATTCTGGGATGGGGTGAATCATGTGGGGGTAGGTGTCACCGAGAGTGCGTTCAGGTTGCTACTACTGAGGTACCCGCAGATCTATCCTCTCTCCCCAAGCAATATTGGTCTTACGCAGACGTGTTCTCCAAAAAGGCGGCGGAGACCCTTCCGCCCCATCGCCCCTATGACTGTCCTATCGATCTCTTGCCTGGTGCGGAGCCTCCCTGGGGTCGAGTTTATCCATTATCTCTCCCGGAGACGGAGGCCATGTCTCAAGGTACCTTCACACATAACGATATTGTTAACGATATCGTTGCTATTTGTGACGTAGCAACGATATCGTTAATTAAATCGTTATGTGTGACAGCGACCAACGATCAGGCCCCTGCTGGGAGATCGTTGGTTGCTGAATAAAGTCCAGAACTTTATTTCGTCGCTGGACTCCCTGCTGACATCGCTGGATCGGCGTGTGTGACACCGATCCAGCGATGTCTTCACTGGTAACCAGGGTAAACATCGGGTAACTAAGCGCAGGGCCACGCTTAGTAACCCGATGTTTACCCTGGTTACCATGCTAAAAGTAAAAAAACAAACACTACATACTTACCTACAGCTGTCTGTCCTCCAGCGCTGTGCTCTGCTCTCCTCCTGTACTGGCTGTGAGCGTCGGTCAGCCGGAAAGCAGAGCGGTGACGTCACCGCTCTGCTTTCCGGCTCACAGACAGTACAGGAGGAGTGCAGAGAAGCAGAGCGCAGCGCTGGAGGACAGACAGCGGTAGGTAAGTATGTACTGTTTGTTTTTTTTTACTTTTAGCATGGTAACCAGGGTAAACATCGGGTTACTAAGCGCGGCCCTGCGCTTAGTTACCCGATGTTTACCCTGGTTACCAGCATCGTTGGTCGCTGGAGAGCGGTCTGTGTGACAGCTCTCCAGCGACCAAACAGCGACGCTGCAGCGATCCAGATCGTTGTCGGTATCGCTGCAGCGTCGCTTAATGTGAAGGGGCCTTCAGTACATTCAAGAGAATCTGGCAAGAGGGTTTATCAGGAAGTCAGTGTCACCTGCTGGGGCAGGGTTCTTCTTCGTGCAAAAGAAGAATGGGGAACTACGTCCATGCATAGACTACAGGGGTCTTAACGCTATCACCGTTAAGAACAAGTATCCTTTGCCCTTGATATCCAAGCTCTTCGATAGGCTTCGGGGAGCTAGAGTGTTTACTAAATTAGATCTGCGGGGTGCTTACAACCTGATTCGCATCCGTGAGGGGGACGAATGGAAAACGGCGTTTAACACCAGAGATGGGCACTATGAGTATCTGGTGATGCCCTTCGGGCTCTGTAATGCCCCAGCCGTTTTTCAAGACTTTGTCAACGACATCTTCCGGGATATGCTTTCCACCTCAGTTGTAGTCTATCTGGATGATATTCTCATCTTTTCTCCAGATATTGACTCCCACCGGAGAGATGTTGGCAGAGTCTTCGACCTCCTACGGGCAAACTCTCTTTACGCTAAGTTGGAGAAGTGTATGTTTGAGCAGGAGTCTTTGCCGTTCCTGGGCTATATCATCTCCGCCCAGGGATTGGCTATGGATCCTGACAAACTACAGGCTGTGATGGACTGGCAAGAGCCCCATTCTCTTAAAGCGGTGCAGTGCTTTATGGGGTTCATTAACTATTACCGCCAGTTCATTCCCCACTTCTCAACTCTGGTAGCTCCCTTGGTAGCCCTCACCAAGAAGGAAGCGAATCCTAAATTGTGGTCGGAAGAGGTCTCCAAGGCCTTCACTTCTATTAAGTCCCACTTTGCTAGCGCTCCCATCTTACATCGTCCCGATGTGGATAAGCCATTCCTAATGGAGGTGGATGCCTCATCCGTTGGTGCTGGAGCAGTCCTCTATCAGAAGGATGCTCAAGGTCGGAAGCATACATGCTTCTTCTTCTCTAAGACCTCGCCAGCGGAGAGAAACTACTCCATCGGGGATAGGGAGCTGCTAGCAATGAAGTTGGCCTTTTCAGAGTGGAGACATCTTCTGGAAGGTGCGCGGTTTCCCTTCCAGGTTTACACTGACCACAAAAATTTGGTCTACTTACAAACAGCCCAGCGGCTAAATTCTCGCCAAGCCAGATGGTCCTTGTTCTTTTCCCGGTTCCACTTTTCTCTTCATTTTCTCGCCGGGGAGAAGAATATTCGTGCTGATGCTCTCTCTCGCTCCCTTATGTCAACTGAAGAGGAGGAAGAGGAGCCTCGGCTTATTGTTCCTTCTGAGAGCCTGAGAACCGTAGCGCCGGTTTCGCTTGAGTCTGTGCCTCCGGGCAAGACTTTTGTGCCCATTAATTTGCGACCGGAGGTTCTCTCTTGGGCTCATTCGTCCAGAGTGGGTGGACACTTTGGGACAAAGAGGACATCTGAGCTACTGGCGAGGACGTACTGGTGGCCGCGTATGGTCCGGGATGTCAGGGATTATATTCTGGCGTGTGTCTCCTGCGCCAAAAATAAATCTCCGCATCAAAGGCCAGCTGGGTTGCTCTATCCCTTGCCGGTGGCAGATAGGCCCTGGGAGATGGTCGGGATGGACTTTGTCGTGGGTTTGCCCAAGTCTCGCGGCTGTACCATCATTTGGGTCATCACCGATCATTTCTCGAAAATGGTGCATTTGGTGCCGCTACCACGGTTACCTTCTGCACGGGCCTTGGCTGCGTTGTTCATTAAGCACATCTTCCGCCTACATGGTATGCCTGACAAAATTGTCAGTGACCGGGGTCCCCAGTTTGCGTCTCGGTTCTGGAGAGAGCTATGTCGTCTTCTCAGTATTGAGTTGAATCTCTCTTCCGCTTATCATCCCGAGACGAATGGGTTGGTGGAGAGGGCCAACCAGACCTTGGTCACATACCTGCGACATTTTGTTTCAGCCAGGCAGGATGACTGGGCATCCTTGCTATCATGGGCAGAGTTTGCGCTGAACAACGCCGTAGCCGACTCCACTGGACAAACCCCATTCCTCCTCAACTATGGTCAGCATCCACGGGTACCTGTGCCTATGCCCGTGTCTTCCGCAGACTCCAGGGTGGCAGACTGGGCTGTGGAGGCACGGGATATTTGGGACCGCACTCAGGATGCCATTCGGGCCTCTAAGGAGAGAATGAGGTCCTCCACCGATGCTCATCGGCGCCCCGCTCCGACCTTTGCTCCTGGCGACTTGGTGTGGCTCTCCGCCCGTAACATCAGGCTGCGAGTTGAGTCCACTAAATTTGCTCCTCGCTACTTGGGTCCCTTCAAGGTCCTCGAACAGGTTAATCCTGTGGTCTACCGTCTGGCCCTTCCTCCACGCCTTGGTATCACCGACACCTTTCATGTGTCCCTCCTTAAGCCCGTATACATGTCCCGGTTTTCTGAGTCATCTGCCGGGACATCGGGTTCGTCTATTGACGATTTCGAGGTGAACGCTATCTTGGGGTGCAAGGTGGTACGTGGCAAAAAATTTTTTTGGGTGGACTGGAAGGGTTACGGCCCTGAGGATAGGTCCTGGGAGCCTGCTGAGCACATTTGGGCTCCGCAGCTCATTGCTGCCTTCGAACGTAGCGAGGCCCAAGGAGGGGGGCCCTAGGAGGGGGGGTAATGTTAGGGGTCGAGTTCCCGCTTCTGCACAGGGGGAATCTCGAGCCACCTCCTCTGCGGTCTCCCATTCTTGTCCAGCCGCAGTGGAGTCTGCTCAGCAAAGACGTCGGTCCCAGCGTCTTGCTCATTCTTACTCTGTTCTGAGAGTTACTGCTGCTTCTCCAGTCTCTGCCATTAAAGTCAGTGCTGGTCAGCAGCGAGCGGACTTCTCTGGGACTAAGTCCTTGTCTGCACGTACTGAGCATGCCCAGGGTTAGATCGAGGGTCATGTGCTCAGGCTCTGCAGCACATTCCATTGGTCCTCTTGGCAGGTCTTGGAAGGGCAAAGGTGCTGTGGCCACTTCCTGTGCTGCTGCTATATAAACTGCGCATGACCGCACGGCCATGCGCTAGTATTGTCTTTCAATCGCTAATGTGTGTATGTTGTGAGTGCAAGTCGTCCTTGGATACCCCTACCCTATTGAATGACTGTTCGCGGAAGGTGTATGGCTGCTACCTAGCGCCCAACTTATCCTACAGCACTAGTCACACATTATAGCGTCCAGTTGCTGTGACCGCCAGTACGGCGCCGTGCACTTCCTCTGTGCTTTCCTTACCCAAGCCTGGGTGGTTAGTGGCGTTCGTCAGTGCGGCACTGCATGCACTCTTGTGCCTTAATATTGCTCTTCAGTTTCCTTACACACCCCGTTGCAGTGTTTTGCCAGCAAGGGTCTAATCGGACTTTAATCCTAGTTGGGGTTGAGTTCACTGACTACTTGCTCGCGCTTTAGGTGCGGTACCGCGGTCCTGTGCCTTAACAGGATTGCTTCTTTCACGCTGGGTGAGGTTAACCCACGCGTGTATACTTTAGTGTACCGCCATATAGTCTGCTAATTGCTAGCAGCAGGTTTTCACCTGCACGGTGGACCCCGGACTGCGAACGCATCTATACCATCTGTCTTGGTGCGTTCCGCCAGTCCTAACACAAACCACACACCATGGCAGAGTTAGTTAAAGGAATAACAAACCAGACAGATCTGTTGTTTTTGCCTCTGAACCCCCAGCCAAGCATGGCCGTGTGTGATAATGGGTGTAACCTGGTCGCGGTTGTGAAGCTTGGCAAGCTCACAGGCATACCTTGCTTGGCACATGTGCTCAACTTGATATTTGAGCGGCTCCTGAAAACATACCCAGATTTGCCAGAGGTTCTGGTCAAGGTATGCCGAGTCAGCGCCCATTTCCACCAGACAACTATAGCTGCCACCTCTCTGGCAGTGATGCAGCAGTGCATATAAGTGCCAGCTCACCGACGTCTTCACATGCTGGAACTGCACACTGCACATGCTGGCAAGGCTCTGTGTTTGAGAGCAGAAGAAGCTAGTGATTGAGTACTGTCACTCTGGTTGAGGGAGAAGCTACGTGCACAAAGAGACGAGGGTGGGTGAGCCCAAACACTAGGAAAATGGGGATTGGGGACCCCTAGGCAGATTTGACAACACCCTGTCTGCCTTATGTCCCTAAATAGGTTCTGTACCTATTGGCGAGCAGTGACCTAATCCCCGACTGACCCTAGTGATAGACCTTGGATAGTGAGGGGATGGGGTCAGCAATAGTCAACCCCCACTACAAATATAGACAAAGCAGGAAGACAAATGAGGGAATACACTTAGCTTGAGATGACACAAGAGAGCGCAGGCCAGCAATCCTCCAAGAGGATCCAAGAAAAATCTAGTTGACTTCTAGCAATTCCAACAGACAGAGGTAAATAAAGCTATCACAAGCGTTCTGCTAAAGTGACTAAAGATATTTAAGCCTGCAGCATGGGTGTGTTAATCAGCAGCAGACAGTGGAGATTTCTGCTAGGTCCTAGAGGGAGAAGGATATCACTCCACAGCAGAGATGTAAGATCCAGAATGCATCCGCAGAGCCAGGCGCAGTGACCTTCTACAGCTGGATCCAGAATGATTTCTGTCACACCTAACACACCCTTGACAGTACCCCCCTGAACACCCAGGACCTGGTTTCTCAGGGTGAGAGGCATGGAATGAATGAATCAGCCTAGGAGTATTCACCTCTGATGCAGAAACCCACAACCTCTCTTCTGCTGGACCATAACCCTTCTATAGCACAAAGTATTGCAGGAAACGACACTGAAGACAAGAATCAACAATCCTCAAAATTACCATCAACAATGATTGGGGAGGTGACAGGGGAGAGGACTCAAGAGGTTCAACATATTTCTTGAGCAGAGACCTGTGGAACACATTGTGGATCTTAAGAGCCTGAGGTAATTCAAGACAAAAAGCTGCAGAGTTAATGAAGGTGGTTATTTTATAGGGGCCAAAAAACCTAGGTCCCAGCTTCCAGGAAGGGATATTCAACTTGATATTCTTGATAGACAAGCACACAAAGTCATTCACACTTATGTCCAGACCTGGCAAGGGTTTCCTGTCAGCCATCCATTTGTACTTATGTCTCGTGATCTTTAAATTACTTTAACCCCCTGCCACACAGAAGAGAGCAAGGAAGAAAAATGTTCCTCCTCAGGGACTCCTGAAGCCCCTCATCCACTAAAGCTACCAAACTGTAGATGGAAACCATATGCACCAAAGAACAGTGACCTGCTGGTAGAATCTTGGCCATGCTTATTAATAGCAAACTCAGCCAACGGTTAGTATGATGCCCAATCCTCCTGGTTTTTGAAGATAAAACACCTGAGGTAAGTCTCTAAATTCTGATTAATGCCCTTGGTCTGTTCATTCGACGAGGATGGAAAGCAGATAGAAAGCAGAGGAAAAGGACAGCTGCACCTTCAGTCGAGAACAGAAAGCTTTCTAGAACTTTGGAATGAATTGGGGTCCCCAAACTGACACAACATCGGAGGGAACCCCATGAAGCTTCACAATCTCATTAATAAAAACCTGACCAAGAGTGGGCATTCAAAAGTGCTGGTAATGCGGCAAAATCACCATTTTACTGAACCTATCTACGACCACCAAAACCACCATCTTGCCTGCTGATCCCGGTAGGTCAGTAATAAAATCCATGGACAGGTGTGTCCATGGTCTATTAAGAATGGGCAATGGAAGAAGAGGGCCACATGGACGGATATGAGATACTTTAGAATGCGTGCAAACACTGCAAACAGACACCTGTTCAACCACATCCCGTTGCAACCCCAACCACCCAAAGCAATGAGAAAGGAGGGCCGCGGTTGCCATACCCCCTGGAGACCTCTAGGCAGATCTGAAAACACCCTGTCTGCCCTTATGTCCCTAAATAGCTTCTGAACCTATAGCCAAGCAGGAACTTAATCCCTGACTGCCCCTAGCAATAGGCTCTGGATAGTGAGGGGACGGGTGGCACAAGTTAGCTCCCACTACAACTAAATGCAAAGCAGGAAGACAAATGAGGGAATATACTTAGCTTGAGGTGACCCAAGAGAGCTCACAACTGCAATCCTCCAAGAGGCTCAAGGAAGAAACTAGTCAACTTCTAGCACTTCCTACAGACAAAGGTAAATAGAGCTATCTCCAGTGCCTTGCTGAAGTGACTAAAGGTATTTAAGCCTGCAGTAAGGGTGTGCTAATTAGCAGGAGATGGTGGAGATCACAGCTAGGTCCTAGAGGGAGAAGGATATCACTACATAACGAGATAAAAGATCCAGAATGTGTCTGCAGAGCCAGGCATTGTGACCTTCTACAGCTGGATCCAGAATGATTGTCACACCTGACACACCTGTGACAAGTACCAGCTCCAACACAACCATCGGCATTCTGGTCAGCCTCCGCATATAACAACTGAAGAGTGAGCATGGATGCCTGACATTTGTTTGGTTCTCCAAGACTTTGAGGATTCTACAAAGATGGTGAGTGGTGATGACCCCAACTATCCCGCTTCTGTGCCTACTTAGACATTCGCCGCTCACAATTAAACATGAAACCTTGTATGTAGACCAGATGAGGATGAAAGAAGACAAAACACAGGCAAATTGTAGGCAGCCCAGCTCCATCTCATCTGCTCAGAGTAGATTGGATATCAATGATGAGATGATCGCTGAGGAGGAGAAACAGGAGCTGGTGGCTTGTGCAACAGAGGCTAGTAGCCACACAACCTTTGTCACATTTCTCCGATGTGGATGGGCTGAGGATGGGAATGAGGAGGAAGAGAGGGAGCAGGATGAGATGGAGAGTCATCACCATGGTGGAGACAGGAAAGTGTTGGCTGTATTTAGCTTGGCATATATGGCCAACTTTATGTACCACTGACCTGCGCGTTACATTCATCTTGGGCAAAAAAGAGTACTGGTTGTTCACCCTGCTAGACCCATGTTACAAGGACAACTTTGCATCTCTTCTTCCTGAGGTGTAGAGGTCTTCTAAAATGGTGCTGTTTCAGAAGGCCATTGTGGAAAATATGTTGAAAAAATTCCCATCAGACAATGCAAGCTTCAGAGGGAAAGCTTCCTTGCCCAACCAAGGAGGAGAGGCCAGGGAGACACACAGCAGAGGCAGGGGTACAATGTCAAAGGCGGGGGCCAATTTCATGACATTAGACCAGCATCCAGGGACTGGTGACTGGGTATTTTTATCAAGGAGGGAAAAAGTTTTAAAGATAGATGGTCAAGCAATACCAGGCCAACCAAACCAGAGTATTCCCTAATTCCCCTGCGACTTTCAATTATTGGGTCTCAAAGCTGGACACCTGGCATGAGCTGCCCCTCTATGGCTTGAAAATGTTGTGCTGCCCTGCCGCTAGCATCTTGTCAGACTGGGTTATTAGTCACAGAGGACCTCGAAACGCATTCAATAAATAATTCAACATATTCCATTAGATATACTGTGGATTCATCATCGGCAACGCATGAGTGGTATCTCCTTCCTGGTTTCCTTGTTCAGTTCGTCTTTTGCAAGACCGGTGTCTTTGCAGCAGCTGTGATATATATTTATGCCAGATAAATGTTGCTTTGCAGCAACCATACTAGGTGAGGGGATTCACTTCTTTACACCTCATTGTTATCTGTTAAGACCCTATTGTGCTTTTATTTTTACCAGTTCCCTATCCTCATTTATAAGATAATACCTCTGGAATGCTTTATCAGATCTCGTTGAGTCTGAGATTGTTTTTTCGTGACATATTTCACTTCATGATAGTGGTGAAATTTATTCAATATGACTTTTGTTTATTTTTGAAAAAAAAATGAAATTTGGAGAAAAGTTCGCAGTTTTCAAACTTTGAATTTACATGCCCTTAAATCACAAATATATGTTAAACAAAATAGTTAATAAATAACATTTCCCACATGTCTACTTTACATTAGCACAAACTTTGAAACACAATTTTTTTTTTTTTTTTGGGGGGGGGGAGTTATAAGGGTTAAAAGTCGACCAGCGATTTTTTATTTTTTTTTTTTCATTTTTCCAACACAATTTACAAAACCATTTTTTTTGGGACCACCTCACATTTGAAGTCACTTTGAGGGGTCTATATGACAGAAAATACCTGTAAGTGACACCATTCTAAAAAATTCACCCCTCAAGGTGCTCAAAACCAAATTCAAGAAGTTTATTAACCATTCAGGTGCTTCACAGGAATTTTGTAATCTGGAAAAAAAATGAACATTTAACTTTTCACAAAAAAATCACTTCAGATCCATATTTTTTATTTTGACAAGGATAACAGGAAAACATTGACCCCAAAAATTTGTTGTAGCAGAGTTCGGAAGGGAAGGAGCACCATTTGACTTTTTGAATGCAAAATTTGCTGGAACAATTGTCGGACACCATGTCGCATTTGGATAGCCTCTGATGTGCCTAAAAAGTGAAATCCCCTACCAATGACAACATTTTGGAAACTATACCCCTCAGGGAACTGATCTAGATGTGTGGTGTTATGATCTGGTGGTTTAGGAACAACATGAGACAAGCTCTGAAGGAGGTGGTATCTGTACTGACCGCAAACCCTGAACCTAGCAGCGCAACTAAAATAGCCATGGGGAGTACCTGACGCTCCCTAGACCCCTCGGCACAGCCTAAGATCTAACTTCCCCTAAAGATGGAAACAGGAAACCTATCTTGCCTCAGAGAAAATCCCCAAAGGAAAGATAGCCCCCCACAAATATTGACGGTGAGAGGAGGGGAAAATAACATACGCAGAAATGAAATCATATTTTAGCATAGGAGGCCAGTCTAGCTTGATAGATAGGACAGGAAAGGATACTGTGCGGTCAGTATTAAAACTCTACAAAAATCCACGCAGAGTTTACTAAAAATCTCCACACCTGACTAAAGGTGTGGAGGGTAAATCTGCTTCCCAGAGCTTCCAGCAAGACAGAATTAATTCATACAGATAACGCTGGATAAACATAGAAAACAAAGAATGGATAAGTCCACAATCTGTGAACAGAAAAGAGCAAGCAAAAACTTAGCTTAGCTGAACTGGTCAGGATAACAGGGAAATCCAAAGAGATGTGAATCCAACCAGGAACCATTTACAAGTGGCACCAGCTGAAGGGCAGAGCAGACATAAATAGCAGAGCAGAGACGATCAGTGGAAGCAGCTGAAGACAGCTAACTCCAAGGAGCAGCCACACCACTAGAAACCACAAGAGGGAGCCCAAGAGCAGAACTCACAAAAGTGCCACTTACAACCACCGGAGGGAGCCCAAGAGCGGAATTCACAACAGTACCCCCCCTTGAGGAGGGGTCACCGAACCCTCACCAGAGCCCCCAGGCCGATCAGGACGAGCCAAGTGAAAAGCACGAACCAAATCGGTGGCATGGACATCGGAGGCAACAACCCAAGAATTATCCTCTTTGCCATAACCCTTCCACTTGACAAGATACTGAAGCCTCCGCCTCGAAAAACGAGAATCCAAAATCTTCTCAACCTCATATTCCAACTCTCCCTCAACCAACACCGGGGCAGGAGGGTCAACCGAGGGAACAACGGGCACCATATATCTCCGCAACAAAGATCTATGGAAAACATCATGAATGGCAAAAGAGGCAGGAAGAGCCAAACGAAAAAACACCGGATTAATAATTTCAGAAATTTTATAAGGACCAATAAACCGAGGCTTAATCTTAGGAGAAGAAACCTTCATAGGAACATGATGAGAAGACAACCAAACAAAATCCCCCCACACGAAGCCGGGGACCAACACGCCGACGGCGGTTAGCAAAACGTTGAGTCCTTTCCTGAGACAACGTCAAATTGTCCACCACATGAGTCCAAATCTGCTGCAGCCTGTCCACCACAGAATCAACACCAGGACAATCAGAAGGCTCAACCTGCCCTGAAGAAAAACGAGGATGAAAACCAAAATTACAAAAGAAAGGTGAAACCAAAGTAGCCGAACTAGCCCGATTATTAAGGGCAAACTCGGCCAACGGCAAGAAAGACACCCAATCATCCTGATCAGCAGACACAAAGCATCTCAAATAGGTCTCCAAGGTCTGATTAGTTCGCTCAGTTTGGCCATTAGTCTGAGGATGAAACGCCGAAGAAAAAGATAAGTCAATGCCCATCCTAGCACAAAAGACCCGCTAAAATCTAGAGACAAACTGAGAACCTCTGTCAGACACAATATTCTCCGGAATGCCATGCAAACGAACCACATGCTGAAAAACAATGGAACCAGATCTGAGGAGGAAGGCAACTTAGACAAAGGTACCAGATGGACCATTTTAGAGAACCGGTCACAAACAACCCAGATAACAGACATCTTCTGGGAAACAGGAAGATCCGAAAAAAAATCCATGGAAATATGCGTCCAGGGCCTCTCAGGGACCGGCAAAGGCAAAAGCAACCCACTAGCGCGGGAACAGCAAGGCTTGGCCCGGGCGCAAGTCCCACAGGACTGCACAAAAGCACGCACATCGCGAGACAAGGAAGGCCACCAAAAGGACCTAGCAACCAAATCTCTAGTACCAAAAATCCCAGGATGACAAGCCAGCACTGAACAACGAACCTCAGAAATTACCTTACTTGTCCATCTATCAGGAACAAACCGCTTCCCCACTGGACAGCGGTCAGGCCTATCAGCCTGAAATTCCTGAAGCACCCGCCGCAAATCAGGGGAGATAGCAGAAAGAATCACCCCCTCCTTAAGAATGCCAACCGGCTCCAGGACTCCAGGAGAATCAGGCGAAAAACTCCTAGAGAGAGCATCAGCCTTAACATTCTCAGATCCCGGAAGATACGAGACCACAAAATCAAAATGGGAGAAAAACAGGGACCATCGAGCCTGTCTAGGATTCAGCCGCTTGGCCGACTCGAGGTAAATCAGATTCTTATGATCGGTCAGGACCACAACACGGTGTTTAGCTCCCTCAAGCCAATGTCGCCACTCCTCAAACGCCCACTTCATAGCCAACAACTCCCAATTGCCAACATCATAATTGCGTTCCGCAGGCGAAAACTTTCTGGAAAAAAAAGCACACGGTTTCATCAAAGAACCATCAGACTCCCTCTGAGACAAAATGGCCCCTGCCCCAATCTCAGAAGCGTCGACCTCAACCTGAAAAGGAAGAGAAACATCCAGTGGACGCAACACAAGGGCAGAAGTAAATCGGCGTTTAAGCTCCTGAAAGGCCTCAACAGCCTCAGAGGACCAATTCGTCACATCAGCGCCTTTCTTCGTCAAATCAGTAAGGGGCTTAACCACACTGGAAAAGTTGGCAATGAAACGGCGATAGAAATTAGCAAAGCCCAAAAATTTTTGAAGACCCTTCACAGATGTGGGTTGGATTCAGTCATGAATAGCTTGGACCTTAACAGGATCCATTTCTATAGACGAGGGAGAAAAAATAAAACCCAAAAAAGAGACCTTCTGAACTCTGAGTAGGCAATTAGACCCCTTCACAAATAAAGCATTATCACGAAGGATCTTGAACACCATCCTGACCTGCTTCACATGAGACTCCCAATCATCGGAAAAAATTAAAATATCATCCAAATATACGACCATGAATTTATCAAGATAATTGCGGAAAATATCATGCATGAAAGACTGGAATACAGATGGAGCATTAGAGAGCCCAAATGGCATCACAAGGTATTCAAAATGGCCTTCGGGCGTATTAAATGCAGTTTTCCATTCGTCACCCTGTTTAATACGAACAAGATTATATGCCCCTCGGAGGTCAATCTTAGTAAACCAACTAGCCCCCTTAATCTGAGCAAACAAATCAGTACGCAAAGGCAAGGGGCATTGGAATTTGACCGTGATCTTATTAAGAAGACGATAATCAATACAGAGTCTCAAGGAGCCATCCTTCTTAGCAACAAAAAAGAAACCCGCTCCCAATGGTGACTAAGAGGGCCGAATATGCCCTTTCTCCAAAGATTCCTTAACATAGCTCCGCATGGCGGCATGCTCTGGCACAGACAAATTGAAAAGTCGGCCCTTAGGGAACTTGCAACCAGGAATCAAGTTAATAGCACAATCACAGTCCCTATGTGGAGGAAGGGAACTGGACTTGGGCTCATCAAATACATCCTGGAAATCCGACAAAAACTCAGGGACCTCAGAAGAGGGGGAAGAGGAAATTGACATCAAAGGAACGTCACTATGTACTCCTCGACAATCCCAACTAGTCACCGACATAGTTTTCCAATCCAGCACCGGATTATGTTCCTGTAACCATGGAAATCCCAGTACAACAACATCATGCAGGTTATGCAACACCAGAAAACGGCAATCTTCCTGATGTGCAGGAGCCATGTACATAGTCATCTGTGTCCAGTACTGAGGTTTATCCTTGGCCAAGGGTGTAGCATCAATGCCCCTCAAAGGAATAGGGCTCTGCAAAGGCTGCAAGGAAAAACCACAGCGCCTGGCGAATTCTAAGTCCATTAAGTTCAGGGCAGCGCCTGAATCCACAAATGCCATGACAGAAAAGGACGACAATGAGCAAATCAGGGTCACAGATAAAAGAAATTTAGGCTGTATAGTACTAATGGTAACAGACCTAGCGACTCTCTTAGTACGCTTAGGGCAATCAGAGATAACATGAGCCGAATCACCACAGTGAAAACACAGCCTATTCTGACGTCTGAATTCCTGTCGTTCTATTCTAGTCAAAATCCTATCACATTGCATAGGTTCAAGACTATGCTCAGAGGATACTGCCATATGGTGCACAGCTTTGCGCTCGCGCAGACGCCGATCAATCTGAATGGCTAGAGACATAGATTCGCTCAAACCGGCAGGCGTAGGAAAGCCCACCATAACATCTTTAAGGGTTTCAGAAAGACCTTTTCTGAAAATAGCAGCCAGAGCCTCTTCATTCCATTTAGTGAGCACAGACCATTTTCTAAATTTCTGGCAGTATAACTCTGCCGCTTCCTGACCTTGACACAAGGCCAACAGGGTTTTTTCTGCATGATCCACAGAATTAGGTTCGTCATACAATAATCCGAGCGCTTGAAAAAATGCATCTACATTCAATAATGCCGGATCCCCTGTTTCAAGAGAAAAAGCCCAGTCTTGCGGATCACCACGCAGCAAGGATATGATGATTTTCACCTGCTGAATGGGATCACCAGAAGAACGGGGTTTCAAAGCAAAAAACAATTTGCAGTTATTTTTAAAGTTCAAAAACTTGGAGCTGTCCCCAAAAAACAAATCAGGAGTAGGAATTCTGGGCTCTAAAGCCGGAGTCTGGACAACATAGTCCTGGATATTCTGTACTCTTGCAGCAAGTTGATCCACACGAGAAAACAAACCCTGAACATCCATGCCAAAACATATATCCTGAACCACCCAGATATCAAGAGGAAAAAAAAAAGACAAACCAAAGCACAGGAAAAAAAAATGGTTCAGAACTTTCTTTTCTTTCTTTTGAGATGCATTTAATTCATTTTTGGCCACTTGTACTGTTATGATCTGGTGGTTTAGGAACAACATGAGACAAGCTCTGAAGGAGGTGGTATCTGTACTGACCGCAAACCCTGAACCTAGCAGCGCAACTAAAATAGCCGTGGGGGGTACCTGACGCTCCCTAGACCCCTCGGCACAGCCTAAGATCTAACTTCCCCTAAAGATGGAAACAGGAAACCTATCTTGCCTCAGAGAAAATCCTCAAAGGAAAGATAGCCCCCCACAAATATTGACGGTGAGAGGAGGGGAAAATAACATACGCAGAAATGAAATCATATTTTAGCATAGGAGGCCAGTCTAGCTTGATAGATAGGACAGGAAAGAATACTGTGCGGTCAGTATTAAAACTCTACAAAAATCCACGCAGAGTTTACTAAAAATCTCCACACCTGACTAAAGGTGTGGAGGGTAAATCTGCTTCCCAGAGGTTCCAGCAAGACAGAATTAATTCATACAGATAACGCTGGATAAACATAGAAAACAAAGAACAGATAAGTCCACAATCTGTGAACAGAAAAGAGCAAGCAAAAACTTAGCTTAGCTGAACTGGTCAGGATAACAGGGAAATCCAAAGAGATGTGAATCCAACCAGGAACCATTTACAAGTGGCACCAGCTGAAGGACAGAGCAGACATAAATAGCAGAGCAGAGACGATCGGTGGAAGCAGCTGAAGACAGCTAACTCCAGGGAGCAGCCACACCACTAGAAACCACAAGAGGGAGCCCAAGAGCAGAACTCACAAAAGTGCCACTTACAACCACCGGAGGGAGCCCAAGAGTGGAATTCACAACAGTGTGGTGAGCACATTGAACCATCATATGCTTCTCAGAAATGTATAATGTTTAGCCGTGAAAAGAAAAAAAATCACATGTTCCCCACAAATATGTTTTTAGCCCCAAATGTTGCATTTTCATAAGGGTAATAGAAGAAATTGCACCATACAATTTCTTGTGGAATTTTTCCTGAGTTTGTCAATACTGCATATGAGGAAGAAAACTACTGTTTGGGCGCACAGAAGGATTTGGAAGGGAAGGAGCATCATTTGACTTTTTGAATGTAAAATTTCCTGGAATCATTAGCGGACATCATGTCCCATTTGGAGAGCCACTGATGTACCTAAACAGTGGAATCCCCCCACAAGTGACCTTATTTTGCAAACTAGACCCCTCAAGGAATGTATTTACATGTTTGGTGAGCACCTTGAACCCCCAGGTGCTTTTCAGAAGTTTAGAACGTTCAGTATTCAAAATAATAAAATCACAGTTTCCCCACACAAATGTTATTTTAGCACCAAATGTTGCATTTTCATAAGGGTAACAGGAGAAACTGCACCATGCAATTTGTAGTGAAATTTCTCCTGAGTATGCTGATACCACTTAATAGGGAGAAAAATACTGTTTACACGCACGTTAGCGCTAGGGAAGGGAAGGCGTGTCATTTGACTTTTTGATGGTAAAATTTCCTAGAATCATTAGCGGACATCATGTCCCATTTGGAGAGCTCCTGATGTGCCTAAATAGTGGAAATCCCCACAAGTGAAACCATTTTGGTAACTAGACCTCTCAAGGAATGTACTTAGATGTGTGGTGAGCATCTTGAACCCACAGGTTTTCAGATGCCATGACCCACTGGGAGAGCCCATATGGTGCCAGATCAGCAACCCCCCCCCCATAAGTGACCCCATTTTACAAACTACACCTCTCAATGAATTCATCTAGGGGTGCAGTGATCATATTGATACCACGGGGGTGTCACAGAATTTTACACCATTGGGCAGTGAAGAAGAAATAACTACATTTTTACCATTAAAATGTGGGGCAAAAGTTGTACCATAATTTGTCCCACAATTTCTAATGAATATGGCAATATGCCATATGTGGCTGTACAATACTACTTAGCCATACGAAGAGACTTTGGATGAACGGAGCTCTATTTGCCTCCTGGAGCACAGATTTTCCTAGAACAGTTTGCGGACTCCAAATACAGAGCCCCTAATTGCTAGAAGAGCAGAATCCCTCCTCAATTGAACCCCTTTTTTGGAAATTATACCCATCTGGGAATTTATCTAGAGGTGTAGTGATGATTTTTGCTGAATTTGTTTTGGAGTGTAAGGAGCCAGTTCACTTTTCCAGAGCCTTTGTACTACCAGTAACGTGGAAGATTTTCATCCACATTAACTATTTGCCTTGCCCTAATAAATTGACTATATGGTATGGATGCAACTTTCTTTGTGAATGTTGGCTACTGTATTGTAAAAAATCATTTTTAGGAGTTGGTGTGACAAACAAGTTGTACTAAATCTTCCTTCGTCCAGGTTCACCATTACATCCAATAACTGTATCTTATCATATGAGAGTGAATTTAATGGTGGGATCTATCTCATTAAGGTATACATGAAATTCAGATAATTGGCATTCAGTTCCTGACCTCAGGAGGACGACGTCATCTATGTATCTCCACTAGGGTTGAGCGACCTTTACTTTTATAGGATCGGGTCGGGTTTCACGAAACCCGACTTTTTCAAAAGTCGGGTCGAGTGAAATCGGCCGATCCTATAAAAAAGTCGGGGTCGGGGTCGGCCGAAACCTGAAACCCAATGCAGTGCATTGGGTTTCCATGGTTCCCAGGGTCTGAAGGAGCGGAAACTCTCCTTCAGGCCCTGCAATCCATATTTTAGTGTAAAATAAAGAATTAAAATAAAAAATATCGCAATACTTACCCTCTGACGCGCCCTGGTACTAACCGGGAACCTTCCTTCCTTAGAATCAGCCTTCCAGGACCTTGCGGTGACGTCGCGGCTTGTGATTGGCCGCGCGGCCGCCCATGTGACCGCTCGCGCGACCAATCACAAGCCGCGACGTCACCGCGACGTCACCGCGACGTCACCGAAGGTCCTGGAAGGGCTGATTCTTAGGAAGGAAGGCTGCCGGAAAGAAGCAGGGCGCGTCCGAGGGTGAGTATATTCCTATTAGGTATATACTCACCCTCGGACGCGCCCTGCTTCTTTCCGGCAGCCTTCCTTCCTAAGAATCAGCCCTTCCAGGACCTTCGGTGACGTCGCGGTGACGTCGCGGCTTGTGATTGGTCGCGCGAGCGGTCACATGGGCGGCTGCGCGGCCAATCACAAGCCGCGACGTCACCGCGACGTCACCGCAAGGTCCTGGAAGGCTGATTCTAAGGAAGGAAGGTTCCCGGTTAGTACCAGGGCGCGTCAGAGGGTAAGTATTGCGATATTTTTTATTTTAATTCTTTATTTTACACTTAAATCTGAATTCCAATACCAATTCCCGATATAAACATATCGGGAATCGGTATCAGAATTCCGATTCTAGATTCAAAAGATCGCCAACTTCATGGCCGACCCCACACAGGGGTCGGGTCGGGTTTCATGAAACCCGACCTTGCCAAAAGTCGGCGACTTTTGAAAAATTTCGACCCGTTTCGCTCAACCCTAATCTCCATTACACCTGTACATACTGGCAGTGGTGGGATGCATAGATGAAGTCCTCCACCAGGGTGCTCATAAAAAACTGGCATAGGCAGGTGCCATATTTGCCTCCATGAATGTGTCACATTGTTGTAAGTAATCTTCATCCCCAAAAACAAAATAGCTTAGTCTTAAAACTATGTTCAACAGGTTTAATGTGAATTGTCTACCTTCTAAAAATATATCTTCAGTTTGTAATTTTCTTTCAACTGCCCGAGTTCCTCTATCATGGTCTATTGACATGTATAATGTGTGACACTACGTCAAAGCATGCCAAAATACTTTGATCCCTTGGTTGTATCTGCTGTAATTTATTTAGGAAATCTGTAGTATCATTAATAAATTAATTTACGTTCTGGCAGTATTGGCTCTCCTAGGAGGTTTATTAGCGATTTATGTATCTTTGGTATCTACTATATAAAGCTGAATGTGTGTGTATGTGTGTGTATGTATGTATGTATGTCCGGGATTGGCATCTGCACCGTCGCAGCTACAGCAACAAAATTTTGCACAGTCACACGTCTGGACCCCGAGAGCGTCATAGGCTATGTTGTGAGGCAAAATTTTTCACCCCGCGCGTTCCAATTCACCAAACAATTTTGCCCCTATCTACATAATGGGGAAAAAAGTGAAAGGAAAAGTGTTGGAGGCGTCGCAGCTACAGCAACAAAATTTTGCACAGTCACACGTCTGGACCCTGAGAGCGTCATAGGCTACGTTGTGAGGTGAAATTTTAACCCCGCGCTTTCCAATTCACCAAACAATTTTGCCCCTATCTACATAATGGGGAAAAAGTGAAATGAAAAGTGTTGGAGGCGTCGCAGCTACAGCCACAAAATTTTACACAGTCACATGTCTGGACCCTGAGAGCATCATAGGCTATGTTGTGAGGTGAAATTTTAACT
This sequence comes from Ranitomeya imitator, assembly GCF_032444005.1. Classification (NCBI taxonomy): domain Eukaryota; kingdom Metazoa; phylum Chordata; class Amphibia; order Anura; family Dendrobatidae; genus Ranitomeya; species Ranitomeya imitator. The sequence goes on from NC_091283.1 coordinate 531,190,448, forward strand.
CCGCACTTTCCAATTCACCAAACTATTTTTCCCCTATCAACATAATGGGGAGAAGTGAAAGGAAAAGTGTTGGAGGCAAATTGACAGCTGCCGGATGTGAACAAGGGGGACTTAAAGAATGAGAGCGATGGCGCAAAAGAGTATATACCGTACAGTTGCTAAGGTGGGGCCCCGACATGAGATACTCACCACACACGGGGATATGAACACACACACAAAATGCGCCACACACTACCACGTGCTTGAACACATATACCACCCTCAGCACACATTTCACCACACATACACCAACCTCGCCAAAGTCGAAACACAAAAGTCGCCGCTCAAAACTCGCCACGCGCAAAACTCGCCACATGCAAAAACTAGGCTCACGCAAAACTCGCCACAAGTGCAAAACTCACCTCATGGAAAACTCGCCACACGCAAAACTTGCACACGCGGAAAAATTGCCACATGCACAAAATTTGCAACACATGCAAAAGTTGCCTCACACAAAACTTGCACATACTCAAAAGACACCACACATAAAACTCGCCACGCGCGAAACTCGCCATGCGCAAAACTTGCTGCACACAACTTGCTACACTAACCTGTCACATGCAACTCGACACACAAAAGTTGCTACACGCATGTTGCCACACAAAACTCATCTCACAAAAGTCGCTACATGCATGTCGCCACACACAACTCAACACACACAACTTGACAAACGAAACTCGACCTAAAACACACACAAGTCTGGTATTATCCTTCAAAAATAAAAATCTGATTAATAAGCAGACAAACTACAAGAGCAACAAATGTACCATATAGGAAATACGGCAGCTGTCAGTCACATGACCTGTCTATTATGTGTATGTGTGAGCTAATATATACTGCCAGGGGGAGGGCTTCCTGTTGGCTGGGGATTTATCAGGCTGCCAATTTATCTTACAAATACTAAGGTAAATATACTGAGCAAATAACGTGTGAACGAGGTCTAATACAGGAGATCACACAGGTATATACTATATACAGGGGAGATGACACACAGATATATACTATATACAGGAGAGATGACATACAGGTATATACTATATACAGGAGGAGATGACACACAGGTATATACTATATACAGGAGCAGATTACCTACAGGTATATACTATATACAGGGGAGATGACACACAGATATATACTAAATACAGGGGAGATCACACACAGGTATATACTATTTACAGGAGGAGATGACATACAGGTATATACTATATATAGAAGGAGATGACATACAGGTATATACTATATATAGGAGGAGATGACATACAGGTATATACTATATATAGGAGAAGATGACATACAGGTATATACTATATACAGGGGAGATGACACACAGCAGGTATATACTATATACAGGGGAGATGGCATACAGGTATATACTATATACAGGAGATGACATACAGGTGTATACTATATATAAGGGAGATGCAAACATGTATATACTGAGGTGAAAATGAGGGGTGTGAGGTGAAAATGAAAAGGTGTGAGTGCAAAATGAGAGGAGCGAGGGAAAATAGTGGAGTGATCGGAAAATGACAGATGTGAGGTTGAAATGACATGTGTTAGGGGGGAATGAGAGGAGTGAGGGAGAAAATGAGAGGTGTGAGGGAGAAAATGAGAGATGTGAGAGGGAAAATGAAAGATGTGATTGGGAAAATGAGAGGTGTGATGGGAAAATAAGAGAAGTGAGGTGCTATAACTAACCACAGATATTTACTATGCCCAGGCAACGCCGGGCTCTTCAGCTAGTTGTGTATAATACTGGTTTTCTAGGATTCTCCACCAAACTTTGCATCCTTATCTATTTTTTTTGTTGATTTCAACATCATTCAATTGTCCTCTAATTTTGGATAGATACATTTCCTTGTCCATGACGACGACAGCTCTCCCAGTGTCTGCGGGTTTAATAATGGTGTCGTTATCTCGGACAAGTTCAGAAAGTGCTGGTGCTTCAAGGCGCGGCTTTATGCAAACATTGTACCCTATGGCAAAACTAAGCCATTTTTAATCACAGAACACATGAACTAATTATGTTATGAATCATGTATAAATAAATACACTAAATTGCCATATATATATGATTCATGCTATGCACTTTATGACTGTAACATTTTGTACTATGTGAATGGTATATCAATGGATGTTGCACAAATTATAATGTATTGTCTTTTATGCTATTTTGTAAATTATTTATTAATTGCACAATAATGGAATGTTTCGATATATATCCTATAAGCACAATTGTTTCAGTGTTTGAGAAGGCCATATTTTAGCCGAAAAGCTGCTACGCCGTATGGGCTAAATAAAGTCCACTTGCTTTGGTAACTATTGGAGTGCTGCCAGTGCCTACCTTTCATTTTCTTCTATATACATTAACAAAATTTGTATATATTGTTTGGAGGTGGTTTTTGCACCCACATTGCATCTGTCAAATCTTGCGTTCCATTTTTTTTTAAGTGTGATTAATTTTGTCTAGTTGTGATGCCACTTTCCTGGTGTTTTTAGTAAACCGGAAGCAAATGGTTGTCACCTGTAAGAATTAAAATTGTGTTTGACATTGCTTTATCCCATTATGATTTAACTTTCCACGTTTGCTAGGCCAAATGTTTGCTTATTTTGTCAAGGGTAGTCGGACATAACCTAAAAAAATTATTTTTGTGTGTATGTGTGTGTTTTTCGGTTAAAACATGGCAAAGACAAAGACAAATTTATCATCAATTGTCAGGAAGATTATTATTCTGAGGGTGAAGTAAGGCAAAAGCCAAAAAGAGGTAGCTATGGAAATCAACTGCTCTCAGAGTCAAGTGTCATGTATAATAAAGAAAGAAAAAGACGGTTATGGAAGAGCTGACAAACCTAGAAGTGGACGAATATGGGAAACTTCCTCCAAAGTTGATCACATTATTAAGAAAAAGTCATTTTCTGATGTCCATAGAAGTGCTGTACAGATTTAGTACAAAATGAACAAAGAATATGTGGTCAAAGTGTATCGCCAAACTGTGGGGATGAATACGCGAGTTCCAGTCAAGAAGCCTTTCATCTCTGCAAAGAACTAGAAGGTCTGACTTGAGTTTGCTAAAGAACACAGCCAATGGAAAGAGACAGATTTGTCTAAGGTGTTGTGGTCGGATGAATTCAAGTTCAATCTGTTTGGTAGTGATGGCAAGCACAATATAAACCACCAAATTGGAAAACATAATGCTGTAAGGTTCTAAACACCTACAGTGAAACGTGGTGGTGGCAATGTCATGGTTTGGGGCTATTTTTCTGAATTTGCCATTGCTCCGTTGCACAGAATTGATGGAAATATGAATACTACCATATACAAGGATATACTGGATAATATAATGCTGCTACATAGTAAAACCAAAAGTAGGCAGTGGATGGAAATTCCTGCAAGACAATGATCCTATGTACACATTCAATTTATTAAAAAATTGGTTAGCAAAGAAAAGTGTTCGCTTTTTGCAATGGCCAAGCAAATCACCTGATTTAAATGATCCCAAAGAAATAGCATTTAACACAATATCAATGAATATAATATTTTTTCATATATAAAAGGCATAATGACAGAACATATCATGTTAAAAGCACAGACCTTTTTATTAAAAATAATTAAAATAAAAATAAATTAAAAACTAATTAATTATAATCACATTGTGTGTGAGGGGCAGGGTATGTCAAACTAATTAATTGGCAAAAAAATAATTAATATAAAATAAAAAAATACATTTTTTAATTGATTAGCGATTGACTATGCTAAGAAGGTGTTGACAAAGTAAAAATAAATAAATAGATAAATAAATGGTTATAAGGGTATGTGCACACGTTGCAGATTTCCAGCGGATCCGCAGCGCTTTTTTCTGTGCAGAAGCGCTGCAGATCCGCAAGTGATTTACAGTACAATGTAAATCAATGGCAAAAAAAAAAAATGCTGTGCTAATGGTGCAGAAAATTCCGCACGGAAAACGCAGCGGATTAAAAAAAGGACCATGTCAATTCTTTGTGCGGATTTGCAGCGTTTCTACACCCATTCCATAATAGAAATCCGCAGGGGTAAAAGCGCATGAAATCCGCACAGAATCCGCAGTAAATCTGCAACATAAATGCACAAAATCTGCAAAGAAAGCGCAGATTTTGACCTGCATTTCTGCCAAGAGATGCAGAATCCACACAGAAAATTCCACAGGCAAATCCGCAACGTGTGCACATACCCTATGTGATTATTTGGGCATGAGGCAATCAAATTTGTGATACGAATAATCAATACAAATCAATTCATAAAAAACAAAGTGCTCATTCAAAAAGAAACCTCATGATCAATATGGTGAAAATTCATTCAATATAAATAATTATTTGAACATGAGGAAATGAAGTTTGTGATGTAATTAATAGTGTTGAGCATTCCGATACCGCAAGTATCGAGTATCGGCCGATATTTGCAGTATCGGAATACCGATCCCGAGTTCCGATATTTTTGCGATATCGGGAATCGGGATCGGGATGAATATTCATGTGTAAAATAAAGAATAAAAATAAAAAATATGGGTATACTCACCCCTCCGGCGGACCCTGGACCTGAGCGGTGTAACCGGCAGCCCCCGTTCCTAAGAATGAGCGGGTAAAGGACCTGCGATGACGTTGCGGCTTGTGATTGGTCGCGTGAGCGGTCACATGAGCGGTCACGCGACCAATCACAAGCCGCGACGTAATCGAAGGTCCTTCACCCGCTCATTCTTAGGAACGGGGGCTGCCGGTTGCAGCGGTTAGAACCAGGGCGCGTCCAAGGTTGAGTATATCCCTATTTTTTATTTTTATTCTTTATTTTACACATAAATATAAATCCCAGGGCCTGAAGGAGAGTTTCCTCTCCTTCAGACCCTGGGATCCATCAAGGATACATTCAGATATTTGTGTCCCATTGACTTGTATTGGTATCGGGTATCGGTATCGGCGATATCCGATATTTTTCGGATATCGGCCGATACAATCCGATACCGATACTTTCAAATATCGGACGGTATTGCTCAACACTAGTAATTAATCAAATATAAATCAATTCATAAAAAGCAAAGTGTTTATTCAGAAGGACACCACATGATCAAAAAATAGACATCAAATGTCAGGGAAGCAAAACGCGCATTGGAGTGGTGTGTGGGGGCAGAGGTGTGTCACACTTGTTGGTATTTGTGTTTCTTCACTATGGAAATCCTTTTTTGTTTTGTATAATGTCTATTTTTTTATCATGAGGTCTCCTTCTGAATGAGTACTTTACATTTTATGAATTGATTTATATATGATGAATTACATCACAAACTTAATTTCCTCATGTTCAAATAATTATTTACAGTGCCTTGCGAAAGTGTTCGGCTCTCTGGAACTTGTTCAACCTTTTCCCACATATCATGCTTCAAACACAATTGTGAAGTTGAACGAAATCGTATTCCACTTGTTGTTGATTCTTCACCAAAAATGTACATTTGGTATCTTTATGTTTAAAGCATGATATGTGGGAAAAGGTTGAAAAGTTCCCGAGAGTCACATACTTTCGCAAGGCACTGTATATTGAATGAATTTCCATCATACTGATCATGAGGTTTCTTTTTGAATGAGCACTTTGTTTTTAGGAATTGATTTGAATTGATTATTCATAACACAAATTTTATTTCCTCATGTCCAAATAATCACATATATTTGTATATTGTCACGCTGCTGCTATGCAGGTAGATGTAAGCTCCACTAGATTGCAATAAAGTGGCGGGAGAACTGCATACTGCCAGAACAGACTTGCAGCGCTGCAGCGAGGCTACCACCAGGTGGAAGCAGGATAGTCAAACACGCTGGGTCAATATTAGTCAGTAGCGCAGTACCAAAGGAATAAACAAACACAGAGTCAGAGACAAGCCAAAAGAGTCAGTACCAATCAGGAGTGGAAATACCAAAGACAAGAGACAAAACAGGTCAGGGTCCAAGCCGAGTCAAATACCAGGGAGTCCACACACAAAGGGGAAACACAGAGTCGGGACAGGAAGAGCGGAAAAAACAGATGGGGGCACAGTCAGCAAGGCAACAGGACAAATCAGGGTTTAAGCAGTCAGCTAATCACACCGTAGGCAGAAACTATAACTGACCCTGCCTGCAGAGAGAAATAGCCAACCAGGCACCAGAACGAGGCAGAAAAAAGTTAACCCCTGACATGACCAGACCAGGAAGGGGAGAACAGGACTCAAAACCGGCCTGGATCATGACAGTACCCTCCTCTCAAGGCGGGCCACTGGACCCCCAAGTTTCCCAGGATAACAAGCATGAAAGGTGCAAACCAACCGATCAGCATGGACAGATCACGCCGGGGCCCGCGATTGATCCTCAGGACCGTAAGCCCTCCAAGAACCAAACACTGAAGTGAATGGTGGACCATGCGAGAATCCACAATCCGTTCCACTTCATACTCAGTCTGACCATCCACAGAGAGACAGGTGGCGGAAGGGATAGAGTTGCAATGTAACAACTCTTTTGGCATCACTGCACGGTCTTCCATCCCCCACCTGCCTGTTACATCAACTCACTCACCCTGTTCCATGCTGTGAGATCTGTCTGCTGCTGGCTCTACGCTGTATGCTCCATGGCCGCTTGCTCTGTGTACACTTCCTGGCTGTGTGCATAGGGGGGCGGTGCTGGCATATCCAGATTCTTATTGAGACTGTGTGCACCTCCCTATGGTGTCCCCAGCCAATGGCCTAGATGCCTCTGATTCTTAATGCATCCTCACCCATTGGAGGACGCCTGAGCAAACTATTTCCCTCAGTTAGCATTCGCTAATGAGCTGACAGGTCGTGTCTGTTTCCTGTCTCTGAGGGCTGCAATATGCAGGCCTATATCTGTGTCTAGTTCGTGTATCTGTGCCTGTTTCTGTCTGTACTCTGGTCTATATCCGTTCCTGTCTGAACTCTGGTTTATGTCCGTTCCTGTTCCTTCTTTGTTTGTTTGCCATTCCCATTCTGCTGTGTGTATTTCTGCATTACCTCTCTGCTCTGCTTGCCACTATCAGTGGCTCTGCACCTCTCTGCTCTGATTGCCACTACCCGTGGCTCTGTGCCTCTCTGCTTTGCTCGCCACAACCTGTGGCTCTTTGCCTTTTGGCTCTTAGCTTTGTCTCCTGTAGTTCTGGCTCTTGGCATTGCCTCCTGCGGTTGTGCCCTTGGCTCCGCCTCCAGCATCTATACTCTTGGCTCCGCCTCCAGCATCTCTGCTCTTGGCTCTGCCTCCAACGTATCTGCTCTTGTCTCCGCCTCCAGCGGCTCCATCCTTAGCTCCGCCTTCTCCTTCTCTGTCTTCTCCTCTGCTCATAGCTCCGCCTTCCTCTTCTCTGCACTGAGCTCTGTCTCCTCCTTCTCTGCTCTTAGCTGCGTTTCTGCTCTTGGCTCCACCTCCTGTGTTTCTGTTCTTGGCTCGGCCTCCTGCTCTTACTCCGCCTTCTGTGGTTCTGCTTTGCATCTGCTCTTGCCCTACCTCTGTTCTGCAACTTTTCGTACAGGTCTCTACCTGTTTCTTTATATTAACCAGTCCAAACAGGTCTCTACCTGTTCCCATATACCCTCCAGTCTGAACAGGTTCTTACCTGTTTCCATACACCCACCTGTATATCAGTTCCTACCAGAGTATCAGCCCTGTCCGTCTGACCTTTCAGTGTGCCAGTCGTGCACGCCAGCCTGCCAGTGTCTCTGCTGTGCCCGCCTGTCTGCCAGAGTGCCAGCCATGCCCTCCTGTCTGCCTGAGTGCCAGCCATGCCCACCTGCCTGCCTATGTCTCCATCAAGCCAGTCAAGGGGATCCAAAGTGACGGACGAAGGCGAAAGGCAACTGGGTTGACAATCTCCATGATCTCATAAGGACCAGTAAACTTGGGATCCAGCTTAGACAACCATACTTTATCTCCTACCAGAAATACAAGTCCTATAGACCATCGCTTATCAGCAAAATGTTTACGTTTGCTCTGAGCCTCCCCAAAGTTCCTCTGGACTTCCCTCCATACCTCCCCCAACCATTGAACTGCCAAATCAGCCCCTGGACCTTCTTCATGCAGAAAACTTGCAAAAGTTTAGCATATACTATTTCTTGATCACAACATAGAGAGTAATTAATTCTTTACAATACCATAACTTAGTATTTTGTATTATGCAGTCTGCCTATTAGGGACTCTGCCATACCCGTCCATCAGTCAGTGTCACAGGCGTGCCTACCTGCCTGTGTCCTGTCCCCTGGTGGGATCAGCATCCACAGCCAGACACCACCCTGGAGTGGTACCTGGTAGCTACTTGCCGCACAAATCTGACCTCACCATTAGAGGCTCCAGTGAACACCTAGGAAGCTACTTAGTTATGGCCCTTCCAGGGTGGTCTGGTCAGCGGTCCAGTGGGGTCACACACCCCGGATGTCCGCACCAACCAGTCTGGGCGCGAGCGTTACACCCAACAGGAGGGTACAAATTACTTCAGAAGAGACTTATGGAACACATTGGGGATCCGAAGCGACAGACGAAGGCCAAAGGCAACTGGGTTGACCACCTCCATGATCTCATAAGGACCAGTAAACTTGGGATCCAGCTTAACAGATAGCACCTTTAACCATATGTTCTTGTTAGACAACTATACTTTATCTCCTACCAGAAATACAGGTCCTATAGACAGTCGCTTATCAGCAAAATGTTTGTTTGCTCTGAGCCTCCCCAAAGTTCTTCTGGACCTTCCTCAATACCTCCCCCAACCGTTGAACTGCTGAATCAGCCCCTGGACATCCTGAAGCCAGCCTGGAAAATTCGCCAAATGAGGGTGAAAACAGTAGTTACAAAAGAACAGAGAGATACCAGTGGACTGATTAATCCGATTATTAAATGCAAACTCAGCCACAGGTAATGAAGAGCACCAATCATCGTGCTGAGATGTGGCAAGACACCACAAAATTTGTTCAAGAGACAGATTGGTCCTCTCTGTCTGACTGTTGGTCTCAGGATGGTAGGCCGAGGAGAAGGTCAAGCTATTAACCAATCTTTTACAAAAAGCCCTCCAAAATTTGGACACAAATTGTATCCCTCTATCAGAAACCACACTCAGAGGCACGCCATGTAACCACACAATGTGCTCAGCAAACAACTTAGATAGAGTCTCTGCATTAGGCAGTCCTGCCAAAGGTACAAAATGCGCCTGTTTACTGAATCTGTCCACCACTACCCAGACCACAGTTTTGCCATTGGAAGGAAGGAGATTAGTGATAAAATCCATGTTCAAATGAGTCCAGGGTCCATCCGGAATTGGCAATGGCACCAATTCCCGGCCGGCCGGTTATGGGAAGCGTTAGCACGGGCACACATATCACAAGCAGACACAGTGACATCAGAGGCCATGGAGGACCACGAAAACAGCCTAGCAATAGCTTTCTGGGTGGCCAAGATTCCAGGATGCCCACTAAGAGCAGAATCATGGAACTCACGGAGCAACCTCAACTGATACTTAACAGGAATGAAGTGCTTATTATCAGGCAAAGATGGAGGCGCAAGAGACTGAGCCTCACAAATCCCCTGCTCCAATTCGGAGGACACCCCACCACAAAAACCCCATGCTGAAAAATGGAGGAAGGAGGTTCAGGAGATGATATCGGATCCAAGTTGCGAGATAGTGCATCAGCCTTGACATTCTTGGAACCCGGTCAAAAGGTGATGGAAAAATGAAAGTGTGAAAAAAAGAGACCACCTCACCTTTTCAATCAATCATTTGGCAGGCTCAATATTAGACAGGTTCTTGTGGTTCGTAATCAACATGATCCTGTGAAGGAACAAATTATGAAAGATTCTCCATTTTGTGCTTTGACTGCATTTTGTTGGTTAAAGATAAATTCTGTTATTTACTTAGGTAGAAGGTTACAGCTGCTATGAACTAAAGGTACCGTCACACTTAGCGACGCTGCAGCGATACCGACAACGATCCGGATCGCTGCAGCGTCGCTGTTTGGTCGCTGGAGAGCTGTCACACAGACCGCTCTCCAGCGACCAACGATGCCGGTAACCAGGGTAAACATCGATTAACTAAGCGCAGGGCCGCGCTTAGTAACCCGATGTTTACCCTGGTTACCATCCGAAAAGTAAAAAAAAACAAACAGTACATACTTACCTACCGCTATCTGTCCTCCAGCGCTGTGCTCTGCACTCCTCCTGTACTGTCTGTGTGAGCACAGCGGCCGGAAAGCAGAGCGGTGACGTCACCGCTCTGCTTTCCGGCTGACCGACGCTCACAGCCAGTGCAGGAGGAGTGCAGAGCACAGCGCTGGAGGACAGACAGCGGTAGGTAAGTATGTACTGTTTGTTTTTTTTTACTTTTAGGATGGTAACCAGGGTAAACATCGGGTTACTAAGCGCGGCCCTGCGCTTAGTAACCCGATGTTTACTCTGGTTACCAGTGAAGACATTGCTGAATCGGTGTCACACACGCCGATTCAGCGATGTCTGCGGGGAGTCCAGTGACCAAATAAAGTTCTGGACTTTCTTCCCCGACCAGCGACAGCACAGCAGGGGCCTGATCGCTGCTGCCTGTCACACTGGACGATATCGCTAGCGAGGACGCTGCAACGTCATGGATCGCTAGCGATATCGTCTAGTGTGACGGTACCTTAACTGTCCTGTTTCTCACGAAGATAACATCTTATTATTCAGCTAGTCTATGGTTCATAATTGGTATAAAGACCTTGAGTATTCTAACTCGAGTGAGCCAGATAAGAGACTCGTGGGGGTATCGCTATACAAGACTGAGGCATCTGTTAATATGTTTTTCTATGCCAAAAAGACATGACCATATCTGTAGTTTCCATTTTTCCTGTATCCTCATGGGTTAAGTTTTTCCTGTATTCTTATAGGTTAAGAACTGTGAACGTGTTCTTATGCTGATTGGTTGAAGTATAATTTCTATGACTATGAAAAGTCAGATAATAAACAGGGGCCCAGAGATCTGCTCGATCCCCCACACAGAGGCACGAGTCTCCGTCTGGTCATTTTCAGTTGCCGGCAATGCCCTTTAGATTAATCTGGAAATCACTGAGTCAATCGTGAAGGATCACTTTAGATCCTCCCTCAACAGCTTGGCGCCCATACGTGGGGCTCCCAATTAGGGACTCCTCTTCCCCGGAGGACAATAAGACAAAGGACCCTCGGACCGGACGCAGGCACTGGAAAATTGGGACTGATCATCCCCCACGACAACCACGGTAAGTTGGCAGTTATACTGTTCATACTGACCGTTTGGTGTGGTTTTCCTGTGTTTGTGCTGCAAAGAGGATCTGAGGTTGTCCCCTATGGTGGGGTGATTCTTGGGTGGAATCATATAGAGGTGTAGTTCCGTTGGGAGCCCAGTGCTCGAACCGTACCTCATAAGGGACGGACACCCCGGATTGACCCGTGATGTAATTCTCTTTATAGTCAAAATATCCTGAATTCCTGATCATTGTTAGAATCCGGCGCGGTGAGGTGATCGAAGATTGGGTAGGATACGTAACTCAGGAATATATAGAAGTATACAGTATATATATATCCAGAGGTATTCGGAGGGAAGTTTAAGACTCCCTCCTCCTTTCACTGAGTACCGTGTTTTTGGGTTGTCCCAGTGGGGGACAGAGAGACCCAGTGGAACAAACCGTAAAGGCCTCTCGGTATTGTGCACAACTAGGTAAGGATATTTAGCTCTAAAGGAGAATCATGTTTCCATGGAAGTAAGAGAAGACTTTGAATTTGTGTGTTGAATCTGATACTGTTAGCCCAAAGATGAGGAAAATATTCTCAATCATTGGTTTTTCTAAGGTGTTCTGGCATATGAATTATGTGATGAAGGTTTTGTAGAAATTAATTTAGTCTGAGAACTGCTGTATTCTGTTTCTGTGTATAGATTTCCAAAATATCCGATGGGAGGGGGTCAAACAGCTGCGCTATTGCTTTCTTTTGTGTTGAGGAATGCTGTGATGTTCTTATCTGTTCCGTGTTTCTGGTATGGAGGGGGCGAGTCGCTGCATCCTCTCCTTGTGTTGTAAGAATTATTGTAAGTTTAAAGTAAAATATGGTGTCTTGTTTTAGAAGGAACTTGTATGATAGTTTGGTTATCAGTGTAATTAAAAGATTGGTAAAAGATTTATCTGCTTCAAGTTGAGTGGTTGATATACAGCAAATTAAGGATTAACAGAGAAAGTGAATTCGGATTTGTTTTTGTTACGTTGAAAAAAGGAAGCTGTCTACTACTATGACAAAGACTGAGAAAGTGGCTGAATGTTTTGTGGTGCAGGAAGGAATTGAGAAAGTGATTGAGGGTAATGTGTTAGAAAGACAAATAATTAAAAAATAATAATCTGAAACAGGGGGGCTCCCTGATAGATGATATGGTCCCTCCCCAGGAAATCAAGCCTCTCCTCCCGACTGTAAGCTCCGTGCCCCTCAATCCCAAAGCACCTTGCTAAGCCCGACTATCCTTTCCAAAGGCTCCAGGTGGACCACATCACGTTGCCTAAGTCTGGAAGGTATGAATATTGTCTGGTGGTTGTCGACATGTTCTCCAGTTGGCCAGAAGCATTCCCTGTTACCAACATGACTGCAAAAACCACAGCGAAGAAACTGGTGATGGAAGTTATATGCAGATATGGTGTTCCAGAAGTTGTTGAAAGTGACCAAGGCCCGGCCTTTTCTTCTCATGTGTATCAGGAGGTTCTGACAATGCTTGGATCCACGGTAGCCCTCCATACTCCGTACCATCCACAATCCAGTGGGAAAGTTGAAAGGTTGAACGGCACACTGAAGGGACAATTGACCAAAATGATGCAGGAGACTACGGCTCCATGGCCAGGGCTCTTATATATTCGTACTACCCCTATTGCAAAACATGGCCTGTCCCTATATGAGATATTGTTTGGTGCTAGGTTCTCAGTTGTAAATTTTCAGTCTCAGTAGTTGTCAGAAGAAACTGACCGTGCTGTTCAAAATGTTATTCAGCTTAGTAAAAATGTTGCTAACACCTATGTTTTAGTTTCTTCTTTCCTTCCAGATTCAGCAGAAACCGATATTGGTTATAATTTGAAGCCTGGTGGTTTTATGGTCGTGAAAAGCTATGTCAGAAAACATGGACTAGAACCCTTGTATGACAGTCCCTACCAAGTCCTCCTCATTACTCCTATGTCAGTAAAGCTGGAAGGAAGGACTTCGTGGATCCACGTATCGCACTGCAAGCTGGTCAAACAGACTAGTGGCAAATAAGGGGACATAATGTTTTAGTTTTTTGTATTTCCATATAATAATATTGGTAACCGCATGGGACAGTCTAAATTCCCCAATATCCTTGAATAATAAGTTTGTACAATATCATGAAAGATTAGTAGTACAGATGGGTATAGCCAATAAAATTGTCAGTTATACAAATGTGGGATAAATTGGTTAGGGCCACAGATTATCCAGATGATCAAATTTGGGATATATTGGATATACTTAATACTACTGCCTGTGTTATGAATCTGTTGAAGGGTTTAAAGCCCACTGATTGCTCAGATTATGTCCCACTAATTCATGAAGCACCTAAACTAAAGGTCCCAGGAGGGATAACCGTATTAGCTGATAATTATACCTGCTATAATTCCCACGACACTACAGGTACACCAGTAGGGGTCTTCGAGACAGGTTTCTGTAAAGAGAACAGTTCCCTAGATACTGATTTGCTAGCTAATCATACACAGTATATGTACGACATTTATTGGTTATGTGGAGATGGTAAGCTCCATCCTAGGTTGCCTAATGCCTGGACAGGTCAATGTACCCTTGTTAAACTAGCTATGCAGTTCAAGATTTTACCTTGGGATCCGGAGACACCTGATGAATATACCAGAAAGAGGAGAAGTCTCGATCAGCTCCATATGAGTTATGAAGAAAATCCATTGATATATGTCGATGGCATTGGAGTGCCAAGGGGGGTGCCTGACCAATTTAAAGCCCAGAACTAGATCCATGCTAGCTTTGCTTCTATAATCCCACAGGTGCAGATTAATAAAAATTTTGATGGGATCAATTACATATATTACAGTGAACAAAGGTTTGTCAATTTTACCTGTGATGCCTTCCAAGGTATAGTTGAGGAATTGGGCCCTAACACTAGAATGACCCTCCAAAACCGACTAGCCCTTGATATGATTTTGGCTGAGAAAGGAGGAGTCTGTGGGATGGTGGGAGAGGAATGTTGTACCTATATCCCTCAGAACTCTGGGGTAAATGGAAAGACCATGATAGCCCTTAAAAAGATAAATGGGTTAGCAGCAGAATTAAAAACTAGTGTTGGAGTAGACACATCTTTCTTTTCCGGTTGGTTGGGTGGGCTCAAAGGATTCTTTCAACAAGCTTGTCTGGTACTGATTGCCCTTCTTGTAGTTAGATCGATAATCCTCTGTTGTGTTATTCCCCTGTATAAAAAGGTTATCACTGAGGCAACTCCGACTGGCACCTTCCTCAACCAAGAAGTAGACTCACCAGAGTATGATGGCACTGATCCAGGGGAGATCCCCAAGTACGTCCCCCTCAAGAAGTTAGACAATACCCTTTACTCTCAGATGATGCTAAGAGATTTAGTTTAGGGACAGCGGGAGAACTCCATGTGAAGCTAGTGAAGGGTTCAGCTGCCTGGAGGCCTCTCACAAGGGGAGAGCTTCTGAGGTGTCTGGATGAAGAAATCCACCTCCCCTTTCCCCATCACATGGACAGTCTCGAAGGATCTTTCTTTTTAGGGAAAAAGTGTTTAGGGGGGGTTGTCAAGTTGAAAATATATATCTTTATACTCTTTTGTACTTTTATATATTCTTATGCTGTGAAACAATAAGTTTTTCCCCTTATGTTTGCTAATGCAAATTTAACTGTATTTAAGATGGCTGCCAGTATTCACATAAGTTAGAAGATATTCAAAGACTCAGAGATTAACATGATAAAGACAATGACCGTAATAAGGACAGTTGGTGGGCAGACACCTTCTCCTTTCTTAATCCAGCCAATTGGTTTGAGGGACTTGCGGCTGGATAGCTGGAATCTTGCAAAGTTTGTTACACATCGCTGCCTTTATCCTTGTCATGTATGTAATACTAAAACTTGTTCTTTGGTGTATTTCTGTATGTATTAGGAAATTCTGCACTAAGACAACTAATGATGAAACCAAAAGCGTTGCCACCCCTGCTCTTCTCTACACCGATTTTACAAAGTTACCTGATGAAGATGTTGAAGCCAAGCGCATGGCTATCTTCAAAAGATCCCAACCACTGTTATCAATAATTGTTATTCATAAATTCTAGTATACAGGGGGGACGGGTACGCCGCAACAGCCATGGCTGGTAACATGGCACCAGTCATGTGAAGACCAGTACCCCTCGAGCTTATAGCTTGGGATAGTACCTCTGATGCTGGACATTAGTTAACAAAATTTATCTAGGGGGGAATGTGAAGGAACAAATTATGAAAGATTCTCCATTTTGTGCTTTGACTCCATTTTGTTGGTTAAAGATAAATTCTGTTATTTACTTAGGTAGAAGGTTACAGCTGCTATGAACTAACTGTCCTGTTTCTCACGAAGATAACATCTTGTTATTCAGCTAGTCTATGGTTCATAATTGGTATAAAGACCTTGAGTATTCTAACTCAAGTGAGCCAGATAAGAGACTCGTGGGGGTATCACTATACAAGACTGAGGCATCTGTTAATATGTTTTTCTATGCCAAAAAGACATGACCATATCTGTAGTTTCCATTTTTCCTGTATCCTCATGGGTTAAGTTTTTCCTGTATTCTTATAGGTTAAGAACTGTGAACGTGTTCTTATGCTGATTGGTTGAAGTATAATTTCTATGACTATGAAAAGTCAGACAATAAACAGGGGCCCAGAGATCTGCTCGATCCCCCACACAGAGGCACGAGTCTCCGTCTGGTCATTTTCAGTTGCCGGCAACGCCCTTTAGATTAATCTGGAAATCACTGAGTCAATCGTGAAGGATCACTTTAGATCCTCCCTCAATAGCTTGGCGCCCATACGTGGGGCTCCCAACTAGGGACTCCTCTTCCCCGGAGGACAACAAGACAAAGGACCCTCGGACCGGACGCAGGCACTGGAAAATTGGGACTGATCATCCCCCACGACAACCACGGTAAGTTGGCAGTTATACTGTTCAGACTGACCGTTTGGTGTGGTTTTCCTGTGTTTGTGCTGCAAAGAGGATCTGAGGTTGTCCCCTATGGTGGGGTGATTCTTGGGTGGAATCATATAGAGGTGTAGTTCCGTTGGGAGCCCAGTGCTCGAACCGTACCTCATAAGGGACGGACACCCCGGATTGACCAGTGATGTAATTCTCTTTATAGTCAAAATATCCTGAATTCCTGATCATTGTTAGAATCAGGCGCGGTGAGGTGATCGAAGATTGGGTAGGATACGTAACTCAGGAATATATAGAAGTATACAGTATATATATATCCAGAGGTATTCGGAGGGAAGTTTAAGACTCCCTCCTCCTTTCACTGAGTACCGTGTTTTTGGGTTGTCCCAGTGGGGGACAGAGAGACCCAGTGGAACAAACCGTAAAGGCCTCTCGGTATTGTGCACAACTAGGTAAGGATATTTAGCTCTAAAGGAGAATCATGTTTCCATGGAAGTAAGAGAAGACTTTGAATTTGTGTGTTGAATCTGATACTGTTAGCCCAAAGATGAGGAAAATATTCTCAATCATTGGTTTTTCTAAGGTGTTCTGGCATATGAATTGTGTGATGAAGGTTTTGTAGAAATTAATTTAGTCTGAGAACTGCTGTATTCTGTTTCTGTGTATAGATTTCCAAAATATCCGATGGGAGGGGGTCAAACAGCTGCGCTATTGCTTTCTTTTGTGTTGAGGAATGCTGTGATGTTCTTATCTGTTCCGTGTTTCTGGTATGGAGGGGGCGAGTCGCTGCATCCTCTCCTTGTGTTGTAAGAATTATTGTAAGTTTAAAGTAAAATATGGTGTCTTGTTTTAGAAAGAACTTGTATGATAGTTTGGTTATCAGTGTAATTAAAAGATTGGTAAAAGATTTATCTGCTTCAAGTTGAGTGGTTGATATATAGCAAATTAAGGATTAACAGAGAAAGTGAATTCGGATTTGTTTTTGTTACGCTGAAAAAGGGAAGCTGTCTACTACTATGACAAAGACTGAGAAAGTGGCTGAATGTTTTGTGGTGCAGAAAGGAATTGAGAAAGTGATTGAGGGTAATGTGTTAGAAAGACAAATAATTAAAAAATAATAATCTGAAACAGGGGGGCTCCCTGATAGATGATATGGTCCCTCCCCAGGAAATCAAGCCTCTCCTCCCGACTGTAAGCTCCGTGCCCCTCAATCCCAAAGCACCTTGCTAAGCCCGACTATCCTTTCCAAAGGCTCCAGGTGGACCACATCACGTTGCCTAAGTCTGGAAGGTATGAATATTGTCCTTTAGATTAATCTGGAAATCACTGAGTCAACCGTGAAGGATCACTTTAGATCCTCCCTCAACAATCCGATGAACAGCCCCCTTCAAAAAGTTTTTGCATTCTTCAAACGCCAATTTAATGGTTAGTAGCTCCCAGTTCCCGACAGTAATTTCTCTCAGCAGGAGAAAATTTTGTAAAGAAAAAGGCACACGGTCTTAAGTTAGTCAAAGTAATTGGTCCTTGAGACAACACCGCCCCCCACCCCCACCACCAATGCATCCACCTCAACAATTAAAGGTTCAGATGGATTGGGCTGGATCAATACAGGGGCAGACATAAAACATTTTTTCAAAAAGGAAAAAGCCACCACTGCTGGAGCAGACCAGATTTTGAAATCAGCCCACTTTTGAGTGAGAACAGTGAGGGGCTTGACCACTTGAGAAAACCCCTTATCGAATTTACGGTAATAATTGGCAAACCCCCCAAAACGCTGAAGACCCTTAAGGTCTCTGGGTTGTACCCAATCAACAATGGCCTGTACCTTTCCAGGATCCATACGAAACCCCTTGACAGACAGAATGACCCCAGAAAGGACAGCTCTTGGATGAAAAATGAGCACTTTCAGGCTTAACAAAAAGAGAGTTCTCCCACAACCTCTGGAGAATTGAACGTAGATGACCTATGTGAGCTTCTTTGTCAGATAAAAATACAAGGATGTCATCTAAATAAACTACCATAAAGCACTGAATGAAGTCAGAAAATTCATTATTAATGAAATTCTGAAAAACTGCTGGCGCATTCGAGAGCCCACAGCGCATGACCAGATTTTCAAACAAACCCTCAAAGGTGGGAAATGCCGTTTTCCACTCATCCCCCTCCCAAATACGGATAAGGTTATATGCTCCCCTGAGGTCCAATTTAGAAAACTTCTTGGCTCCAGACAATTGATTGTACAAATCAGGGATAAGCAGGAGGGGATAGGTATTTTTCACCGTAATTTTGTTAAGTTCCCGAAAATCAAGGCACGGGCGCAAACCACTATCTTTTTTAACAAAAAAATCCAGCTGCCACAGGGGAGACAGAGGGATGGATGTGACCTTTACATAGGCATTCTGAGATATACTCCTTCATAGCAGTATGCTCAGGGCCGGAGAGGTTGTACAGACGGGCCTTAGGCAATTTAGCATCCGGAATCAAATCAATATTAGAATCAAAAGGGCGGTGTGGTGGTAAGATCTCGGCCTCCTTTTCATAAAACACATCCTCAAAATCTTTCAGGTAATCCAGAATACCCTCCAGATTAACGGATGACACAAGTACAGTAGAAAGACAATTCTTAGAACAATTAGGACCCTATTTTACAATATCCCGAGATTCCCAGTCTATAACAGGGTTGTGTAACTGTAACTAAGGAAATCTCAACACCAGTCCCGCTGGAAGATTGTCCAGAACAAAACATGAGATGCGTTTCTGATGCATTGAACCCACCCTGATGAGAAACTCCTCCGAAACAAATTTAACAATATTCTTAACCAGGGTTTTTTTGTCAATGGCAATGATATGAACTGGAGTCTCAAGACTAACTGTCCCTATCTTATACCACCAAGTTAGAGTCAATAAAGTTCATGGGTGACCCACAGTCCATGAAAGCTGAAGTGGGCATACAGCAATTTCCACAACATAGTTCCACCTCCAACATAATCTTATGAAATGAGGAAAAAGGTACCTAAGAGTCTGGGTGACCTCCTCGGCACTCACCCAGACTTTGGTGTTTCTTGACAACTTGTTAGTCGGTGGACAGGAGAGGCAGTTCTTTTTCCAATGTCTGGGATTTCCACAGTAGAAACATAATTTTCCTTCATGTGGTCGCCTCCTCTCCTCCTTTAGGTTGGTGGCCCCTACTTCCATAGGTTCAGTAAATGACATAACATCGGGATTAGCTGGAAGCAAGGGAACCTCCCTCTGCATTACACCTCTCATCCAACTGCCGATCCATACGGATAACCTGAGTCATAGCCTCCTCCAAGGAGCAGGGTGGTGGATGGAGAGCCAAAGCGTCCTTCAGATGATCTGACAGTCTCCTCCTGAACTGACATCTAAGTGCAGAGTCGTTCCAGGACACCTCAGTGGACCATCGTCTAAACTCTCAGCAATACCATTTGGCAGAGCGTTTACCCTGGGAGAGACCCATGATTGTGTCTTCTGCCACCCTAACCCGCTGTGGTTCTTCAAAATCAGGCCTAAGGCCTCAAAGAATCTATCCACAGACACACGCTGAGGCAGTAGCAAGTAAAGAAAAAGCCCACGATTGAGGATCCTCCCAAAGTAACGAAATAATTATCCCCACCCGTTGACTCTCATCACCAGAGGATCAGGGTCTAAGAGAGAATAGCAACTTACAACTCTCCCTGAATGTATGGATCTTCTCCTTTTTATGGAGAAGGTATCTGGGAGCTTGACAGTAGGTTAAGGAGAGTGCAGCAAAACATCAACAGGGTCAAAGTGCTTAAAGGTAGATTGGGAAATAGAACCCTGAAAAGACTTAACTATCTCAGAAAGCTCCCTCTGCAGTTGGTAATAGGACGTGGCCAGAGCCCTATGTTGGACAGACAAGTCCTGCATCATTTGCATCAGATTAGACATCTGATCCGCCAGGGTACGGAGCGGATCTATAAAAAGAGGTGCAAGGAAAAAAACCTGTCTGGGGTCAGTTATAATGTCACACTGCTGCTATGCAGGTAGATGCAAGCTGCACTAGATGGCAATAGAGGAGGGAGGACTGCACACTGCCAGAGAAGACCTGCAACACAGCATCGAGGCTACCACCAGGTGGCAGCAGGATAGTCAAACAAGCTGGGTCGATATTAGTCAGTAGCACAGTACCAAAAGAATAAACAAACACAGAGTCAGAGACAAGCCAAAATGGTCATTACCAATCAGGAGTGAAAATACCAAAGAAAAGAGACAAAAGCACGTCAGGGTCCAAGCCGAGTCAAATACCAGGGAGTCCACACACAAAGGGGAAACACAGAGTTGGGACCGGAAGAGGGGAATAAACAGACGTAGGCACAGTCAGCAAGGCAGCAGGACAAATCAGGGTTTAAGCAGAGTCAGCTACTCACGCCGTAGGCATGAACTATAACTGATACTGCCTGCAGGATGTAGAGGAGAGAAATAGCCGACTAGGCATCAGAATGAAGTAGAAAAAAGTTAACCCCTGACATGACCAGACCAGGAATGGGAGAACAAGACTCAAAACCTGTATATACTTAAAGAGAACACCTCATATACTATTAGAAACAACCAAAAGAAAAGGGGGATTTTAACCTCCACATAAACACATATTCCAATAGAGAAACAACTGAAGGAGCGAGTCCCAATATAACAATGTTTATTATTAAAATTATTATGATACAAAATACATATTGTGCAAAAATAATCAAAAGAAAGTACATATCAGATGGTACAACCATCCATAAGCTAGTATCGGTAGAAAAAGAAAATCCACGAGTACATAACACCAGGAACAGCTAGACCTAATAACACAGGATGCTTTACAAAAATGAGCACAAGTAAGTATTCCATATGAAGCACATAATGATGGATATAAGGTAATAGTGTCGTGTATATCCTTACCAAGAAAGTCACTACCACATATATTGCACTAAACCCATTAGCCTAAAATAACATCTTTAGCTCATGATAAGCTATAACTACAATGGCAAAAGCATAATAAATGCGGTCATGTTGGCCCTAGTGTGTGAACCCGTAGAAGACTCAAAACCTGGTCTGGATCATGACATATATGTTATGAAATAAAATTTTGGGATTTTATAGAGATTTATAACCATTTATTTATTTAGTTTTACTTTATCAGCACCTTTTTAGGACAGTCAATCACTAATCACTTAAAAAAATATTTTTCTATTTTATATTAATGATTTTTTTGCCAATTTGTTTGACATACCCTGCCCATCACACACAGTGTGATTATAATTAATTAGTTTTTAGTTTTTTTTATTTTAGTTATTTTTAATAAAAGGTCTTATGTTTATAACATGATATGTTGTATCATTATGCCTTTTATATATTAATAAAGTATTACCTTATATACTCGAGTATAAGCTGAGATTTTTAGCCCAAGTTTTTGGGCTGAAAGTGCCCCTCTCGGCTTATACTCGAGTCACGGTGGGTGGCAGGGTCGGTGGGTGAGGGGGTGAGGGCACTGAGGCATACTCACCTAGTCCCAGCGATCCTGGCGCTGGACCTGCCGTCCCACGGTCTTCGGTGCTGCAGTTCTTCCCCTCTTCAGCGGTCACGTGGGACCGCTCATTAGAGAAATGAATAGCCCATAGGGGTGGAGCCGCGTATTCATTTCTCTAATCAGCGGTAACGGTGACCGCTGATAGAGAAAGAAGCTGCGGCACCGAAGACCAGCTGTGACAGACAGAGGGAGCGTCAGGATCGCTGGGACTAGGTAAGTATGTAATATTCACCTGTCCACGTTCCAGCCGCCGGGCGCCGCTCCATCTTCCCGGCGTCTCCATCTTCCCGGCGTCTCTGCGCTCTGACTGTTCAGGTCAGAGGGCGCGATGACGCATATAGTGTGCGCGGCGCCCACTGCCTGATCAGTCAGTGCAGAGACACCGGGAAGATGGAGGCTCCGGGACCGGACGCTGGGAGCTGCAAGCAAGAGAGGTGAGTATGTGTTTTTTTTATTTATTATTGCAGCAGCAGCGGCGGCACAGATTTATGTGGAGCATCTATGGGACAAAATGAACGGTGCAGAGCATTGTATATGGGGCACAGATATGGGGCAATAATGAACGGTGCCGAGCACAGTATGGGGCAGAGCTGTGGGACAATATGAACGGTGCAGAGCATTGTATATGGGGCACAGCTATGGGACAAAATGAATGGTGCAGAGCACAGTATGGGGCACATCTATGGGACAAAATGAACGGTGCAGAGCATTGTATATGGGGCACAGCTATGGGACAAAATGAATGGTGCAGAGCACAGTATGGGGCACAGCTATGGGACAAAATGAACGGTGCATAGCACTGTATGGGGCACAGCTATGGGACAAAATGAACGGTGCAGAGCATTGTATATGGGGCACAGATATGGGGCAATAATGAACGGTGCAGAGCACTATATGGGGCACAGCTATGGGACAAAATGAACGGTGCAGAGCACTATATGGGGCACAGCTATGGGGAAATATGAACGGTGCAGAGCACTATATGGCACAGCTATGGGGAAATAATGATCTATTTTTATTTTTGAAATTCACCGGTAAATGCTGCATTTCCACCCTAGGCTTATACTCGAGTCAATAAGTTTTCCCAGTTTTTTGTGGCAAAATTAGGGGGGTCGGTTAAACTCGGGTTGGCTTATACTCAAGTATATACGGGTAATTATATATATATATATATAAAATTATATATACAATGCCTACAAGTAGTATTCAACCCCCTGCAGATTTAGCAGGTTTAATAAGATGCAAATAAGTTAGAGCCTTCAAACTTCAAACAAGAGCAGGATTTATTAACAGATGCATAAATCTTACAAACCAAAAAGTTTTGTTGCTCAGTTAAATTTTTATAAATTTTAAACATAAAAGTGTGGGTCAATTATTATTCAACCCCTAGGTTTAATATTTTGTGGAATAACCTTTGTTTGCAATTACAGCTAATAATCGTCTTTTATAAGCTGATCAGGCCGGCACAGGTCTCTGGAGTTATCTTGGCCCACTCCTCCATGCAGATCTTCTCCAAGTTATCTAGGTTCTTTGGGTGTCTCATGTGGACTTGAGCTCCTTCCACAAGTTTTCAATTGGGTTAAGGTCAGGAGACTGACTAGGCCACTGCAACACCTTGATTTTTTGCCTCTTGAACCAGGCCTTGGTTTTCTTGACTGTGTGCTTTGAGTCGTTGTCTTGTTGGAAGATGAAATGACGACCCATCTTAAGATCCTTGATGGAGGAGCGGAGGTTCTTGGCCAAAATCTCCAAGTAGGCCGTGCTATCCATCTTCCCATGGAAGCGGACCAGATGGCCAGGCCCCTTGGCTGAGAAACAGCCCCACAGCATGATGCTGCCACCACCATGCTTGACTGTAGGGATGGTATTCTTGGGGTCGTATGCAGTGCCATCCAGTCTCCAAACGTCACGTGTGTGGTTGGCACCAAAGATCTCGATCTTGGTCTCATCAGACCAGAGAACCTTGAACCAGTCAGTCTCAGAGTCCTCCAAGTGATCATGAGCAAACTGTAGACGAGCCTTGACATGACGCTTTGAAAGTAAAGGTACCTTACGGGCTCGTCTGGAACGGAGACCATTGCGGTGGAGTACGTTACTTATGGTATTGACTGAAACCAATGTCCCCACTGCCATGAGATCTTCCCGGAGCTCCTTCCTTGTTGTCCTTGGGTTAGCCTTGACTCTTCGGACAAGCCTGGCCTTGGCATGGGAGGAAACTTTCAAAGGCTGTCCAGGCTGTGGAAGGCTAACAGTAGTTCCATAAGCCTTCCACTTCCGGATGATGCTCCCAACAGTGGAGACAGGTAGGCCCAACTCCTTGGAAAGGGTTTTGTACCCCTTGCCAGCCTTGTGACCCTCCATGATCTTGTCTCTGTGAAAAGTCTTTTCAGAGGGTCATTTATTATTCAACCCCTCAACCCACCAGAATTCTGTTTGGTTCCCCTAAAGTATTAAGAAGTAGTTCAGGCACAAAGAACAATGAGTTCACATGTTTGGATTAATTATCTCTTTTTCCAGCCTTTTCTGACTATTTAAGACCCTCCCCAAACTTGTGAACAGCACTCATACATGGTCAACATGGGAAAGACAAAGGAGCATGCCAAGGCCATCAGAGACGAGATCGTGGAGGGTCACAAGGCTGGCAAGGGGTACAAAACCCTTTCCAAGGAGTTGGGCCTACCTGTCTCCACTGTTGGGAGCATCATCCGGAAGTGGAAGGCTTATGGAACTACTGATACCCCCCCCCCCCCACTGCCACCGATCTCCTCCCCTCCGTTCTCCGTCCGGTCATTAGCTGTCCTCCGCTCCCCTCCGTCCTCCTGTTTGCTCCCCCACAGTCCGATCTCCCCCTCGCTGTCCGATCCCCCTCTTCATATTTACCGACCTCCCGTGTCACTCCCGGTGTCCGTCCGTCTGCTCCATGGGTGCCGCCATCTTGCAAAAGTGCGGGCGCATGCGCAGTGCGCCCGCCGAATCTGCCGGCCGGCAGATTCATTACACGTACATTTTGATCGCTGTGATAGGTTCTATCACAGCGATCAAAATAATAAAATAATAAACAACCCCCCCTTTATCACCCCCATAGGTAGGGACAAAAATAAAATAAAGAAAATATTTTTTTTTCCCCACTAGGGTTAGGGCTAGGGTTAGGATTAGGGTTAGGGCTAGGGTTAGGGCTAGGGTTAGGGTTAGGGCTAGGGTTAGGGCTAGAATTAGGGTTAGAACTAGGGTTAAGGTTAGACTTAGGCTGGGTGAACATTGCGTTAGTGGCAGTCCGCTAATGGAATCCGTTACATAGCACCACTAACGCAATGTAACGGATCTGTTAGCGCAGCCATTGACCGCATGAGTTAGCGATGTCCCGTTATTTTCTGACAGACCTCGAACGCTGCTTGCAGTGTTTTTCGGTCCGTTCTCGCTAGCGCAGATCGGGCATCTGTGCTAGCGAGATCGCTAAATGCAATACCTTTTTGTACATTGCGGATTCGTAGCAGTTTTCCATCAGGTTTACAGTACCACGTAAACCTATGGAAAACCAAATCCGCTGTGCCCATGGTGTGGAAAATACCATGCGGAAACGCTGTGCTGTATTTTCCACAGCATGTCAATTCTTTGTGCGGATTCCGCAGCGTTTTACACCTGTTCCTCAATAGGAATCCGCAAGTAAAATCTGCACAAAAAGCACTGGAAATCTGCGGTAAATCCGCAGGTAAAACGCAGGGCCTTTTACCTGCGGAGTTTTCAAAAATGGTGCGGAAAAAATCTCACACTTATCCGCATCGTGGGCACATAGCCTTAGGATTAGGGTTGGAATTAGAGTTAGGGTTGGAATTAGGGCTAGGGCTGGAAATAAGGTTAAGATTAGACTGTGGTTAGGCTTATGGTTAGGGTTAGGGGTGTGTTGGGGTTGGGCTTGTGGTTAGGGTTATGGTTATGGTTAGGGGTGTGTTGGGGTTAGGGTTGTAGTTAGGGTTGGGATTAGGGTTAGGATTAGGGTTAGGGTTGGGATTAGGGTTACGATTAGGGTTAGGGTTGGGATTAGGGTTAGGGGTGTGTTGGGGTCAGGGTTGTGATTAGGGTTATGACTACAGTTGGGATTAGGGTTAGGGGTGTGTTGGGGTTAGTCTTGGAGTCAGAATTGAGGGGTTTCCACTGTCTAGGCACATCAGGGGACTCCAAACGCAACATCGCGCCACCATTGATTCCAGCCAATCTTGCATTCAAAAAGTCAAATGGTGCTCCCTCCCTTCCAAGCCCTGACGTGCGCCCAAACAGTGGTTTACCCCCACATATGGGGTACCAGCATACTCAGGACAAACTGGGCAACAATTATTGGTGTTTAATTTCTCCTGCTATCCTTATGAAAATAAAACATTTCTTGCTAAAACATCATTTTTGAGGAAAGAAAAATGATTTTTTATTTTCACGGCTCTGCGTTGTAAACTTCTGTGAAGC
The DNA here is from genome assembly GCF_032444005.1 of Ranitomeya imitator. Lineage (NCBI taxonomy): Eukaryota > Metazoa > Chordata > Amphibia > Anura > Dendrobatidae > Ranitomeya > Ranitomeya imitator. Next base: position 531,216,676 of record NC_091283.1, read on the forward strand.
ACTTGGGGGTTCAAAGTACTCACCACATGTCTAGATAAGTTCCCTGGGAGGGTCTAGTTTCCAAAATGGGGTCACTAGTGGGAGGTTTCTACTGTTTAGGCACATCAGGGGCTCTGCAAACGCAACGTGACGCCCGCAGAGCATTCCATCAAAGTCTGCATTTCAAAAGTCACTACTTCTCTTCCGAGCCCCGACGTGTGCCCAAACAGTGGTTCCCCCCCCACACATGGGGTATCAGCATACTCAGGACAAACTGACCAACAACTCTTGGGGTCCAATTTCTCCTGTTACTCTTGTAAAAATAAATAAATTGTGGGCTAAAAAAATAATTTTTGAGGAAAGAAAAATGATTTTTTTATTTTCACTGCTCTACGTTATAAACTTCTATGAAGCACTTGAGGGTTTGAAGTGGTCACCGCACATCTAGATTAGTTCCATGGGAGGTCTAGTTTCCAAAATGGGGTCACATGTGGGGGAGCTCCAATGTTTAGGCACACAGGGGCTCTCCAAATGCGACATGGTGTCCGCTACCGATTGAAGCTAATTTTTCATTCAAAAAGTCAAATGGCACTCCTTCCCTTCCGAACCTTACCATGTGCCCAAACAGTGGTTTACCCCCACATGTGAGGAATCAGTGTACTCAGGAGAAATTTCCCAAAACATTTTAGGATCCATTTTATCCTGTTGCCCATGTGGAAATGAAGAAATTGAGGCTAAAAGAAATTTTTTGTGACAAAAATGTACTTTTTCATTTTTACGGATCAATTTGTGAAGCACCTGGGGGCTCAAAGTGCTCACTATGCATCTATATAAGTTCCTTGGAGGGTCTAGTTTCCAAAATGGGGTCACATGTGGGGGAGGTCCAATGTTTAGGCACACAGGGGCTCTCCAAACGCGACATGGTGTCCGCTAATGATTGGAGCTAATTTTTCATTCAAAAGTCAAATAGTGCTCCTTCCCTTCCGAGCCCTGCCGTGTGCCCAAACAGTGGTTTACCCCCACATGTGAGGAATCAGTGTACTCAGGAGAAATTTCCCAATAAATTTTAGGATCCATTTTATCCTGTTGCCCATGTGGAAATGAACAAATTGAGGCTAAAAGAAATTTTTTGTGAAAAAAATGTACTTTTTCATTTTTACAGATCAATTTGTGAAGCACCTGGGGGTTCAAAGTGCTCACTATGCATCTAAAAAAGTTCCTTGGAGGGTCTAGTTTCCAAAATGGGGTCACTTGTGGGGGAGTTCCAATGTTTAGGCACACAGGGGCTTTCCAAACACGACATGGTGTCCGCTAACGATTGGAGCTAATTTTTCATTCAAAAGTCAAATGGTGCTCCTTCCCTTCCGAGCCTTGCCGTGTGCACAAACAGTGGTTTGTGACCACATATGAGGTATCGGTGTACTCAGGAGAAATTGCCCAACACATTTTAGGATCCATTTTATCCTGTTTGTCATGTGAAAATGAAAAAATTGAGGCTAAAAAAATTTATTGTGAAAAAAAGTACTTTTTCATATTTACGCATCAATTTGTGAAGCACCTGGGGGTTCAAAGTGCTCACTATGCATCTAGATAAGCTCCTTGGGGGGTCTAGTTTCCAAAATGGGGTCATTTGTGGGGGAGCTCCAATATTTAGGCACACAAAGGCTCTCTAAACGCAACATGGTGTCCGCTAAAGATTGGAGCCAATTTTTCATTGAAAAAGTCAAATGGCGCTCCTTCCCTTCCGAGCCTTGTCGTGCGCCCAAACAGTGGTTCCCCCCCCCACATATGGGGTATCAGCATACTCAGGACAAATTGTACAATAACTTTTGTGGTCCAGTTTCCCTTTTTACCTTTGGGAAAATAAAAAAATTGTTGCTAAAACATCATTTTTGTGACTAAAAAGTTAAATGTTCATTTTTTCCCTCCATGTTGCTTCTGCTGCAGTGAAGCACCTGAAGGGTTAATAAACTTCTTGAATGTGGTTTTGAGTACCTTGAGGGGTGCAGTTTTTAGAATGGTGTCACTTTTGGGTATTTTCAGCCATATAGACCCCTCAAACTGACTTCAAATGTGAGGTGGTCCCTAAAAAAAATGGTTTTGTAAATTTCGTTGTAAAAATGAGAAATCGCTGGTCAAATTTTAACCCTTATAACTTCCTAGCAAAAAAAAAATTTGTTTCAAAAATTCTGCTGATGTAAAGTAAACATGTGGGTAATGTTATTTTTTAACTATTTTGTGTCACATATCTCTCTCGTTTAACAGAATAAAAATTCAAAATTTGAAAATTGCGAAATTTTCAAAATTTTAGCCAAATTTCCATTTTTTTCACAAATAAACGCAAAAATTAGCGACCTAAATTTACCACTAACATGAAGCCCAATATGTCACAAAAAAAATCAATCTCAGAGCCGCTAGGATTCGTTGAAGCGTTCCTGAGTAATTACCTCATAAAGGGACACTGGTCCGAATTGCAAAAAACGGCCAGGTCATTAAGGTCAAAATAGGCTGGGTCATGAAGGGGTTAAAGTATCTTTTTATCTGCAGTCCGATTTTTTTCAGATACTTATATACATGACCGGGTGAGTGCCATTCGATTCTCTGAGGCAAATTGCGCATGCTGCAATTTTTTTTTTTGTTCGACCACTTGGTTCAAACAAAAAGTTGGGTATTAGTATTATTCATACAAACCACAGATAGCGTTCATCTGATTACAACGGTCATCTGTATAAGCCCTAATGGAAATAATCTCTAACTATTGTAAACATGAAAAATTCTACAACTTTCTATTATACAGCACTTTGAGCCTGACTCATCAATCAGTTTGGGGAAGAAATCTGGCATAAAACTGTTTGATATATTGCAATATTTTGTATAACAGTGCTTGTATGAAAATGCTGCAACTAATGAGAGGGTTTATGCCAGTTCCAACAACTTTTTGCATATTAGGGAATCAAAAAGCTAGATTGGATCTTGGCCAAGCATTGTCCTACAAATGAATCATAACTTATGCCACAAAAGTAGCATAAATAGGGACAGTTTCTGATGCTGTTACACGAGTCAATTAATAAAAATGTGTCTCTTAACAAGGGAACAAGATTACGCAATATGGTTTTATACGGGTGCCAGTGAAGGTCATAAGACAGTTAAACTCACATGGTTTGGTTGTGTACAACACACTAGAAAAAGCATGGAAAAGACAAATCCCAGCTGCTGCTGCACCATGGGTTAAAATAACCAATATAATATCAGATAGGTAAAGGAAAGATGGATTTCCTGTGCTGCTGGTGAGGATCCAAAAGAACAATCAAGGAGACAAGGATAATAGCATTGCTGTTTATTTTCTATGTGTTTTTGAAGCAATCCAACTTCTTCAGGAAACTCCTTTGTGTTTTTTTTCCTGTAGAAGGAGTTGGATTACTTTGAAGTGCATAGACAATTACCTGCACTTCTATTCTCCTTGTCTCCATGATTGTTTGGATCCTCACCAGCAACTAAGCAACCCGTTTTTCCTTTATGTACTGGTTAGGTTGGCATATATAAAGCCATTCTTGATGAATGTTTTAACTTCTTACCATTGTTAAGATTTTTGTTCTCTGTCGGTAAATAGGAATAGTCTACAAATCTGTACAAAGAGCAAGGCTAGTCATGTGTAGCACATTGGCAGAGCTCTCATTGGGGCCCATTTTGCTATAGGGCTCTTTGAGTTTTGACATTATGATATAATAATAATAATAATCTTTATTTTTATATAGCGCTAACATATTCCGCAGCGCTTTACAGTTTTGCACACATTATCATCACTGTCCCCGATGGGGCTCACAATCTAAATTCCCTATCAGTATGTCTTTGGAATGTGGGAGGAAACCCACGCAAATACGGAGAGAACATACAAACTCTTTGCAGATGTTGTCCTGAGTGGGATTAGAACCCAGGACTCCAGCGCTGCAAGGCTAGAGTGCTAACCACTGCGCCACCGTGCTGCCCTTTTATAACTTTTTTTTTTAAGGATAGTAGACAATATGGTGCTAGAATAATTTTATTAGCAATTATTATGACCAGAGACGAGAGACCTTTTTAATATAAAAGTGGAACCAGTTACAGTTTTATTGGAGCTCATTCCTGATGTCAGAATGATCTCATGCAGTTTGAATCATTGTTAATTTTCTAAAATTATTTCTGTCATTCAGTCAAGATTATGAACTGATGTCATTGTAATTCTTTTTTTTTCAACTTGGCTACTGTAGATGCAGTAAAACACTCCTGTGTGGTTCAAAGCAATCAGCGCTCGGTGATTAAGAATTACATGTTCCTGGATTAGAAAATCTTCCTTATTAAGGTTCTTTCATTGCGGGAATTAAGCAAAGTTGTTGAGATTGTGTTTTTCCTAATGCTTAACTAACACTCAGTGCTCTTTAATTAAATTTCAGCAGGCTGCAGTGCATCTCCAGTAACTTTGGCTGAAATAGTAGCAAGCAGTGCTCGTCGGTCTCTCAGCTGCCCATCCCATTGCCAGATCTTGATGCTATTGAAGTGCACTTTATGAATTAATTAACAATCTATTTATCATTGGTGACTGCTTGCAGTCTGGAGCACAATATGTTCTCGTCTCAGATCTATGCGGTGTGCAGCTGAATTTAAACCCTTTCATTAAAAAATGAGGTTATGTCATATTTTATCATAATATTTTCTTAATAAGATCATAGCAAAGAAAAAAAAAAAGCTTTAAACTGCCTTCTATTCTGGCTTTTCTGGCAATAGAAAAACCATATCTGTTGACCAGCTCTGACGTCTTCTTTCTAATGCTGAATTTTAGATCTAAAGCCTGATGCATCAAGACCAGCATTGTTCACACCAGTGTTGATGAGGGGTCATGCTGGAGTCAAAGGCAAGAAAATTTGCATGCACTTCACCACATGTCTTATTCCAGTTTGCCATGAAATCGATGACCTTTGGCATCGCAGCCCTGTTCTTCCCCCATCATGCCACTGCTCCCCCCAATTTGGCAGAGCTGGGCAAAACTGGAGTGAGAATGCCTTAAGTGGATAAGTTTTTGAGGTACTGAGCTGAACAAAAACTTTGCAGCTTTTAAAAGCATTTTAATGCAATCGCTTTCATATTAGTCAGTTAATATTTAAAAACTGTAGGAACTTATGCAACCATTTTTTATTGCTCCAATGCATCTTACATAAAAATAAAGGAACTTAACAAAGAAACTTGACTGAAAATATTATTTAATTTTGTGCATACAATACATGCACAGATAATTAGAAATGCTGCCTATGACCCAAAGAACACCGTCCCCACTGTCAAGCATGTAGGTGGAAACATTATGTTTTGGGGGTGTTTCTCTGCTAAAGGCACAGGACTACTTTACTTAATTAATGTAAGAATGGATGGAGCCATGTACCACAAAATCCTGAGTGACAACCTCCTTCCCACCGCCAAGACATTAAAAATGGGTGGTGGCTGGGTCTTCCAGCAAGACAATGACCCAAAACATACAGCCAATGCAACAAAGGAGTGGCTCAAAAAGAAGCACATTAAGGTCATGGGGTGGCCTAGCCAGTCTCTAGACCTTAATTCCATAGAAAACTTATGGAGGGAGCTGAAGCTCTGAGTTGACAAGCGACAGCCTCAAAATATTAATGATTTAGAGATGATCTGCAAAGAGTAGTGGACCAAAATTCCACCGGACATGTGCGCAAACCTCATAATCAACTGCAAAAAATAGCTGACTGCTGTGATTGCCAACAAGGGTTTCGCCACCAAGTATTAAATCTTGTTTGCCAGAGCGATCAAATACTTATTTCTCACTGCAAAATGCAAAAAAAATTATATAATTTATGCAATATGATTTTCTGGATTTTATTTTTGATATTCTATCGCTCAGTGTTAAAATTAATCTAACCTTAAAATTATAGACTATTCATGTGTTTGCAGTGGACAAACTTACAAAATCAGCAAGGGATCAAATACTTATTTCCCCTTTCCCCTAATGTATGTATGAACAACTACACGGTAGCTTTCTTTCTTCTGATTCACTCTTCTACATAAAGAAAGTGCTTTTTCACACGACCATATTTTTGGTAAAAAATCAGGTGCCACAATATCATAAAAATTCCCTCATTTTTGCTAGTGTTGCCTTTATTTTCTCACTCTGGTCCAACCCATGTCAGAAGATGAGCAATGGAGGCTAAATTTAGACTTTTTACAGGCCTCTTCCCCCATGCCATTCTACCGAAAAACAAAACAAAAAAAACTCCTTATTTGGGTCTCAGTTATAAACTTATTTTATTTTAATTAATGCACCATGCCTTATAAATGTATGTAAGCTAAAGATCCAAATAAAGAGTTAAAAAGTAGTGATGAGCGAATATACTCGATACTCAAGATTTCCGGAGCACGCTCGGAGGTCCTCTGAGTATTTTTTAGTGCTCGGAGTTTTAGTTTTTAGTGCCACAGCTAAATGATTTACATCTGTTAGCCAGCATAAGTACATGTGGGGATTCCCTAGCAACCAGGCAACCCTCACATGTACTTATGCTGGCTAACAGATGTACATCATTCAGCTGCGGTGCTAGAAACTAAAACTGAGAGCACTAAAAAATATTTGGAGGACACGGGAGCGTGCTCAGGAAATCTTGAGTAACGAGTATATTCGCTCATCACTATTAAAAAGGGGTTTGTCAATAAAAAGGATTTTTTATGTAAATTTTTTTGCACATATTTAAGCAGATAAAAAGACAATAGAGGCATTCATATGTGAGGAGCAGCTAAAAGAGCGTCGGTAACATAAGAGAGGTTGTAAAACAGGTACCGAATAGAGAAATAAACTTGTCTACATTGGCACTGCAACACAGGGCAGAAATAGATAATAAATAAGTTTAGTATAACGTTTCAGTCATGGCTTTGGGGCAGAAAAAGAGTGAATATAAGGACTATGCTAAGGACTCACTTATTAGCTGCAGCCTCTAACGTAAGCTTTCATCCATGCGCAGATGCGCCTGATGTGTGCGCTGCACTCTCCCTGCAGCGTCGCGGGTATGGATGCGTTGCTGTTTTGATGGGTAGTGATGACGTACGTCCTCCTTCCTATCATTCATATCGCGCGTCGGCCTGCTTCGTCACAGGGTGGGGCATCATGCATCACGGCGCGCCGATTCGCTGATTGATCCTCATCCTTGTATATATATACCCCTGACCCTCTCTTACTTACCACGCCTCCTGACGAAGCCAAGGGCAGTGAAACGTGCATCGAGGCTCCTGCGTGTCTCACCGGCACTCCAGCACACGGAAGTCACCATGTTCCAAGGTTCATATGCAAGTTCTACTCTATTTCTTTACCAAGGACAGTTTCGTTCACTAGTTCTATATTGTTTACCGGGTCATGAGCAATTGGGAATTACAGATGTAGATGGTATTTACTCTGCACACTGGTTGTTCACTAGGCATAGTCCTTATATTAACTCTTTATCTGCCCCAAAGGCATGACTGAAACGGTATACTAGACTTATTTATTATCTATTTCTGCCCTGTGTTGTAGTGCCAATGTAGACAAGGTTATTTCTCTATTCGGTACCTGTTTTACAACTTCTCTTATGTTATCGACGCTCTTTTAGCTGCTTCTCACACATGAATGCCTCTATTGTCTTTTTGTCTGCTTAAATATGTGCAATAAAATTTATATAAAAAAATCTTTTTTATTGACAAACCCCTTTTTAACTCTTTATTGGGATCTTTAGCTGACATACATTTATAAGGCATGGTGCATTAATTAAAATAGAATACGTTTATAACCGAGACCCAAATAAGGAGTTTTTTTTGTTTTGTTTTTTGATAGAATGTGTTAGGCCTAAGGGATAGGGTCCCATTTGGCCACGGTGACCAAATTGTAGGTAATTCTTCCTCTTTCCCCATACCACCTGTTACACCCGATTCTGGCCCTGCACCCGGTTCTGGCTCTGTCCCCAGTTCTGGTCCCTCACCCGCTCCTGCTCCCGAGGCTGCTGTTACGAAACTGCAGCACAGAACAAGGAGAGATGGGGGAAAGCTGACCCTGCACTAAGTCTAAGCTGAAACCCTATGATGGCGTGGCGACCCATTCCTTTCGAATAGACCTACCGAAGACCCTAGTCTAAACTCAGCGAAGACCTATAGATAAGGGGAAGGAGGTCCCTAAAAGATCTAAGGACTGGGTACAAAAAACAGATCACCTCCTAATAGGAAACACAGAGAAGACTGCAGAAACAAACTGAAAACAGAAACAAAAGATAACAGAACCAGAGATCCCAGAACTGCAAAATATCAAACACAGAAAGCTGTCTAAGCACCTAGCCAGAACTCTAGTGGATTAACACTGTTGTCCAGCAAGGAATGGAAGGCAGGTGCTGGGTACTAAAGGGTGATACAATCACCTGACCAAGAGAACCCAGCACCAGGGGAAAAAAAACAGCAGCCAGAAAGCCACAAAAAGATGGCGGATGGTCAAAACAAAACAGATTCTATCAGTACCTCCCCTTTTACGAGGATCCTCTGAATCATCTTGGCTGAGCCTTATTCGGAAATCTCCTGTGAAAAGCCTTAATCAGCCTTGAGGCCGAGACGTCCTCAGCTTTCACCCAGGAATTATCCTCAGGACCAAAACCCTTCCAGGACACGAGATACTGCAAACTTCCTCTGTGCCACCTGGAATCTAAAATGCGTGAAATCTCAAACTCGCCGTCCTCATCAACTGGAGGAACAGTTGTCATAGGCTCCTTATCTGGTGTGTCAACTTTCTTCAGTAAAGATAAAAGAAAAACTGAATTAATTCTCCAGGACAAGGGGATGTCTAATCTCACTGCTGCCAAATTGAGCACCTGAACATCTTTGAAGGGTCCTACATACTTAGGCCTCAGTTTTTTAGAAGGGATCTTCAAACGCAGATTCCTGGAGGACAACCAGACCACGTCCCCAACTGCAAACAACGCCTCCCTTCTTTTCTTGTCAAAATACTTCTTTGACCTTCTATTAGCCTCTTTCAGATTATGGCGTACATTGGTCCAAATCCTGTCCAAATTTCCAGAAAAACTCTCCTCCTCAGGCACCGCTGACCCAAACTTTGAAAATGGATCGAATGATGGATGCCTCCCTGTACAGCAAAAAAAAGAACACCCATCCGAGGAAGACATATGATTATTAAGAGCAAACTCAGCTAGTGGTAGATATTCCGACCACATCTCCGGATTGTCTGCTACAAAACATCTCAAAAACTGCTCGACGTCCTGGTTCTTCCTTTCGGTCTGTCCATTGGGCTCCGGATGACAACCTGACGAAAATGATAAATTAACCTTTAATCTGTCACAAAAAGCACGCCAAAAGTGAGCCACAAACTGTGGTACTCTATTAGAAACAATGTCCGTGGGAACCCCTGCCTGACAATCTCTTTCACAAATGCCTTAGCTAGAGTCTTGGCGCAGGGTAATTTATTGAATGGGACCAGATGACACAGCTTACTAAACCAGTCCACAACAACCCAGATGACAGAAAAACCCTCAGAGACCTGCAGATTGCTGATAAAATCCATAGCAAGATGTAACCATGGCGAACTAGGAAGGGTTATGCTCAGGAAGATAATTCCTGGGTCTTTGCCTCTGATGTCCATGCTCCCGATCTTGTTCGTGCCTTTCATATGGCTCATCCTGGTCGTCCTGGGGGCTCTGATGAGGGTTCGGTGACCCCTCCTCAAGGGGGGGGGTACTGTTGTGAATTCTGTGGCAGAGCTCCCTCCTGTGGTCACAAGTGGTACTTCGGCTGATTCTCTCTATGAGCTTCCGTTGGTGGAGGAAAGTGGTACTGCGGCTTCTGAGTTTCCTTCCTCAGGTGATGTGGTGAAGTCGTTAGGTGCTGCCCTATTTAACTCCACCTAGTGCTTTGATCCTGGCCTCCAGTCAATGTTCTAGTATTGGGGCAGCACACTGCAGCGCCAAAACATGCAAACTTGAAAAAACGAAATTTGAACTGCATTACTGCACTAGAAATATGAAAAATGAGAGCTTTTAGCGCACAAAAATGGCCAATTTTATGTGTACCTCGTAGCCACGTTAAGGCATCTCTCTTATACGAGGTCCTACGTTTGACCTACCTCACTGAGAATAAACGTCTCCATCTGAACGGGTACATGTGAAACCTCTTCTTGGACTGAAATTCTCTCTCTCTGTGGAGGGGTATTAGACCTACTATAATTAAAACACCTGAAGCTAGGAGGCGGGGAGTGCACGATCAGAAGGCTAGAGAATACATTTCAAAAACCTGACCTGCACATCCAAACATAGACTGAGTGTGAACAGGTGCTGAACCCAGAGTCGCCAACTCGTATATAGTTAAATAAATAGGGCAGCACACTGCAGCGCCAAAACATGCAAACTTGAAAAAACGAAATTTGAACTGCATTACTGCACTAGAAATATGAAAAATGAGAGCTTTTAGCGCACAAAAATGGCCAATTTTATGTGTACCTCGTAGCCACGTTAAGGCATCTCTCTTATACGAGGTCCTACGTTTGACCTACCTCACTGAGAATAAACGTCTCCATCTGAACGGGTACATGTGAAACCTCTTCTTGGACTCAAATTCTCTCTCTCTGTGGAGGGGTATTAGACCTACTATAATTAAAACACCTGAAGCTAGGAGGCGGGGAGTGCACGATCAGAAGGCTAGAGAATACATTTCAAAAACCTGACCTGCACATCCAAACATAGACTGAGTGTGAACAGGTGCTGAACCCAGAGTCGCCAACTCGTATATAGTTAAATAAATAGGGCAGCACACTGCAGCGCCAAAACATGCAAACTTGAAAAAACGAAATTTGAACTGCATTACTGCACTAGAAATATGAAATGCTCCCGATCTTGTTCGTGCCTTTCATATGGCTCATCCTGGTCATCCTGGGGGCTCTGGTGAGGGTTCGGTGACTGTTGTGAATTTGGTGGCAGAGCTCCCTCCTGTGGTCACAAGTGGTACTTCGGCTGATTCTCTCTATGAGCTTCCGTTGGTGGAGGAAAGTGGTACTGCGGCTTCTGAGTTTCCTTCCTCAGGTGATGTGGTGAAGTCGTTAGGTGCTGCCCTATTTAACTCCACCTAGTGCTTTGATCCTGGCCTCCAGTCAATGTTCTAGTATTGGACTTGTTTCCTCCTGGATCGTTCCTGTGGCCTGCTGCTCTGCATAGCTAAGTTCCGCTTTTGTTATTTTTGTTTGCTGTTGTTTTCTGTCCAGCTTGCTTTTTGGTTTTTCTTGCTTGCTGGAAGCTCTGGGATGCAGAGGGTGTACCTCCGTGCCGTTAGTCGGTACGGAGGGTCTTTTTGCCCCCTTTGCGTGGTTGTTTGTAGGGTTTTGTGTTGACCGCAAAGTTACCTTTCCTATCCTCGCTCTGTTCAGAAAGTCGGGCCCCACTTTGCTAAATCTATTTCACCTCTACTTTTGTCTTTTCATCTTAACTCACAGTCATTATATGTGGGGGCTGCCTTTTCCTTTGGGGTATTTCTCTGAGGCAAGGTAGGCTTATTTTCTATCTTCAGGCTAGCTAGTTTCTCAGGCTGTGCCTAGTTGCATAGGGAGCGTTAGGCGCAATCCACGGCTGCCTCTAGTGTGGTTGGAGAGGATTAGGGATTGCGGTCAGCAGAGTTCCCACGTCTCAGAGCTCGTTCTATGTTTTTGGGTTATTGTCAGGTCAATGTATGTGCTCTGACTTCTATGTCCATTGTGGTACTGAATTACCTAATCATAACAGGGCACAGCAACCCTGCAGCCGGGGCATGTGAGGCCTTCGACCTAGCGCACACAGTACACTGATGCACCCACTTGATGATTTCTCTTTGCCACCCTGGCCACCAGAAACTTCGACCGATCAACTTTCTAGCTTCCGAAATCCCTGGAAGACCCGCCAACCGAGACTCATGACATTCAGCAAATAAACCTTTCCGCAAGGCTCTAGGCACAAATAATTTACCATGCGGAGTGTTAGTTGGTGCAGCATTCTGGGCCTCTTGGATGCTACTCTCCAACTCAGAACCCAATGCTGCCACCACCACCCCTTTAGCATCCGCTTTAACATTCTTTGTCCCAGGGATATATGTGACGCAGAAATGAAACTGGGCAAAAAACAGTTGTTATGATTCTTATGATCAGTAAAAACCTGTATTGGATGTCTGGCCCCCTCCAAAAAATCTCGCCAATGCTCAAACGCGAGTTTAATAGCCAGCAACTCTCTGTTCCCAACATCATAGTTGAGCTCAGTCTACGAAAATTTTTTAGAAAAGAAAGGACAGGGATGCATCCCATCCTCTCCCTCCTGTGACAGAACTGCCCCCACCCCTACTGAAGAGGCATCAACCTCTACCAGAAATGGCTTGGTCTCATCTGTCTGAATCAAAACAGGAGCAGAGCTAAACCTCTCCTTGAGATGCTCAAAAGCCTTAACAGCCTCAGAGGACCATTGTACAGTATTAGAACCCTTCTTGGTGAGATAAGTTATAGGTTTAGCGATCACAGAAAAATTCTTTATGAATTTTCTGTAATAATTGGCAAGCCCCAAAAATCTCTGAACCGACTTCAAACATTCAGGCCTAGGCCACTCCAGTAGGGTTGAGTGAAACAGATCGGACAAATTCAAAAATCGCCGACTTTCGGCAAAGTCGGGTTTTATGAAACCCAACCCCATCCTAGTGTGGGATCGGCCATGACGTCGGCGATTTTCGCGCCAAAGTCACATTTCGTATGACGCTTTCAGTGCCATTTTTCAGCCAATGAAGAAGGACGCAGAGTGTGGGCAGCGTGATGACATAGGCCTCGGTCCCCACCATCTTAGAAAAGGGCATGACAGTGATTGGCTTGCTTTCTGCAGCGTCGCAGGGGCTATAAAGGGGCGTGCACTCCGACCGTAGCATAGGGAGAGGTTGCCGCAGCTTCATCAGAAGAAGGGATATAGTTAGTGAGGGAAGATTAACCCCCGAAACTGCTTGTGCTGTAGCGATTTCCACTGTCCAACACCACCACTTGTTTGCAGGGACAGTGGAGGCTATATTTTTTTGCATCAGCTCTGTAGCTTATTAGGCTGCCTTATAAGGCTCCTTGATAGCTGCATTGCTGTTTGCATGCTGCTGTGCAAGCCAACTGCTTTTTTAAAAGCAAAAATCCTGTTGCTCCTTTCTGCACAGTTACCTTGTTTATTTGTCCACACTTTTGTGTGCATCAGTCCTTTTTTGGCTGCCATACTTTTCCTGAGATCATTGTAGGGAGATTGAAATTGTACTACAGTCCTTGTATTTTTTCATGTATCTTCCAGCCACTTTCTGCCACTTAGATTGCGTTGTTTTATACACTGGGCCTGAGTTTTGGGTCAATCTCCCCCAAAAAAGGGGAGTTTCAAATTCTCACAAAGTGGATATACTGCATTCCTGTTAGTTTGGTGTATGTCAGCCAGCCACTTTCTGCCACTTAGATTGCATTGTTTTATACACTGGGCCTGAGTTTTGGGTCAGTCTCCCCCCAAAAAAGGGAGTTTCAAATTCTCACAAAGTGGATCTACTGCAGTCCTGTTATTTTTGTGTATGTCAGCCAGCCACTTTCTGCCACTTACATTGCTTTGTTTTATACACTGGACCTGAGTTTTAGGTCAGTCTCGCCAAAAAAAAAGGGAGTTTCAAATTCTCACAAAGTGGATATACTGCACTCCTGTTAGTTTGGTGTATGTCAGCCAGCCACTTTCTGCCACTTAGATTGCGTTGTTTTATACACTGGGCCTGAGTTTTGGGTCAGACTCCCCAAATAAAAGGGAGTTTCAAATTCTCACAAAGTGGATCTACTGCAGTCCTGTTAGTTTGGTGTATATCAGCCAGCCACTTTCTGGCACTTACATTGCATTGTTTTATACACTGGGCCTGAGTTTTGGGTCAGTCTCCCAAAAAAAAGGGAGATTCAAATTCTCAACAAGTTTATATACACCTTCTACCTTGTTTTACAGTACAATATAACGGTTGTTATTTTGGTTAGATTTTCCAAAAACGGAAGTCTCGTGGAAGAGGCCGTGGGCAGTGGTTACCAGCTGGTACTAATGGTGGTGGTGGTGCATCTGGTGGTAGTGGCAAAAGCACAATAGCACCTAAGGCTGGAGGTGTTGAGCCAGTGTCATCGTCTGGCTACACAAGGTCTCGAAGGCTCCCTTTTCTGGGAGTAGGAAAATGGCTTTTAAAGCCAGAGCAGTAGGAAAAAGTTTTGGCTTTCATTGCTGACTCAGCCTCTAGCTCTTTTGCCTCCTCTTCAGAAAGTTCCAAATATAAAAGCAGCGAGTCATCAGTGGATGCTCCCGGTCATGAACAAGACGTTTCCTTGTGTCCTTCACCCAAACCAAAAGTGAAGGATGCGTCAGGCAACACTACAGGTTACTCCATGGAGCTCTTTACACATACCGTGCCTGGGTTAGAATGGGAAATTGTTAACTGCCCATTACAAGATGAATTGGACATGGAGTGCACTGATGCACAGCCACAGCTAAATTATAATGCTGTTCCATTGACTCAGATCACTACATTGCCCTCGCAGTGTACTGAGCCAGAATCTGACCCTGATGAGACTATGGTGCCCCGTCCTGAACGCTATAGCACCTTACATGGTGACACAGAGGAAAGTGCACATGACATTGAAGAGGAGGTGATAGATGACCCAGTTGTTGACCCAGATTGGCAGCCATTGGGGGAAGAGGGTGCCTCTGCCAGTAGCTCTGAAGCAGAGGAAGATGATCCGCAGCAGCCTTCTACATCGCAACAGCTGTCATCTGGCAGGCCCGTATCAGGCCAAAAACGTTTGTCAAATAGAAAAACAGTTTTAATACAACGTGGCCATCTGGTGAAAGTAGCACAACGTGCAATGCCTGAAAAGGTATTCCATAGTAGGAAGAGTGCAGTGTGGGAATTTTTTAACCAAGATCCGAATGATCAGTCAAAAGTTATCTGTAAGAAATGCTCAAAGACCTTTAGCAGAGGGAAGAATCTTCAAAATTTAAATACAACGTGCATGCTTAGACATTTAACCAGCATGCACTTGCAAGCCTGGACTAACTACCAAACATCCCGTACCGTTGGTGCACCTGCTCAGAATGAAGGTAGTCAGCAACACTACATTGCTTCCCTCACTGTAAGCCCACCGGTTAGGACACCACCAGCAGCAAATGTGGAGGTATCGTCGCAAGGCCAAAAAAGTCAGGGAATCACAAGGTTATTGGTAGGAAACACTGTATGTAGGCCAACATCGAGAATAACATCACCAACCCTCTCTCAGCCCGCCATGTCCACCACCACCACCACCGCTAGTTCCATCATATGCACCTCTCCAGTCCAGCTCACCCTACAAGAGACTCTCGTTAGGAAAAGAAAGTACTCATCCTCTCATCCGCGTACACAGGGTTTGAACGCCCACATTGCTATACTAATCTTGTTAGAGATGATGCCCCACCGGTTGGTTGAAAGCGAAGCTTTCAAAGCCCTAATGGCCTACGCAGTACCACGCTATGACCTACCCAGTCGACACTTCTTTGCAAGAAAAGCCATCCCAGCCCTCCACCAGCATGGCAAAGACCGCATTGTCAATCAGTCAGTAGAAAGGTGCACCTCATAACAGATGCATGGATCAGTAGGCATGGCCAGGGATGTTACGTGTCCATCACGGCACACTGGGTTAATGTGGTGGATGCAGGGTCCACAGGGGACAGCCATAGTGGGAAAGTTCTGCCTAGCCCACTTTCTAGGAAACAGTTGGTTGTAGGCGTTCGCCACCCCTCCTCCTCCAGAAGCGAAAGCTCGTCCACAGAGCGCAGTCGCACGACCACTCCATCTGCAGCTGCCAGTGTTGCACACGAGGTGTCCCATTATCGAACAGCTAGTGGTAAGCGTCAGCAGGCTGTGTTAGAAATTAAGTGTTTGGGCGACAACAGACACACCGCGGAAGTACTGGCCGAGTACTTGCAGCAACAAACTCAGTCATGGCTGGGCAGGGTACATCTTGAGGCAGGCAAGGTAGTCAGTGATAACGGAAGGAATTTTATGGCTGCCATAGCCCTTTCAGAACTTAAACACATACCTTGCCTGGCTCACACCTTGAACCTTTTGGTGCAGTGCTTCCTCAAAAATTATCTGGAGTTACCAGCCCTACTCCTGAAGGTGCAAAGACTTTACTCGCACATCCGCTGGTCGCCTGTACACTCCAGCTGTATGCTGAACCATCAGCGATCACTGAATCTTCCCCCGCACCGCCTAATATTCGACGTTGCAACAAGGTGGAACTCCACACTGCACATACTTCAGAGGCTGTGCAAATAGAGGCATGATGTGATTAATTTGTGGAAGGATATGCATACATGGGCAGGCAATTGGAAGGCAGACATGGAGTTGTCTGGTGTGCAGTGGTCGAGGCTCCCAGATCTCTGTCAAGTCCTTCAGTGTTTTGAGGAATGCACACGGCTAGTAAGTGCAGACGACGGCATCATAAGCATGAGCATCCCACTAATGCGCCTGCTGATGCAAAGTTTGAAGCACTTTAAGGAGCTGGCATCTGCAGTCGAGGAGGAGGGAAGCCTTGATGACAGTCAGCCATTGTCTGCTCAGGGAACTCTCCTGGACGAGGTGGTGGATGAAGGGGAGGAGGAGGATGATGGGGATGAATATTTATGGAAGGAGGATGCTTCTCAGGGGGCAATAGAAACTGGTGGCGTTGCAAGGTCAGGTACAGGGTTTTTGCGGGACCCAAGTGATGTTGATTTGCAAGAAAGTGCTCCCCAACCCAGCACAAGCAGTGAATTGACACCTGGAACATTGGCCCACATGGCTGAGTATGCCTTGCGTATCCTAAAAATGGACCCCCACATTATCAAAATGAAGACCGATGATGATTACTGGTTGGCCTGCCTCCTGGATCCACGATATAAAGGAAAATTACAAAATATCATGCCACATGAGAACCTTGAGCAAATATTGGCTTCCAAACAAGCAGCTCTTGTAGACCGTTTGATTCAGGCATTCCCAGCACAGCGGCGGTGATGGTTCTCACAAGAGCCGTAGGGGGCAACATGGCAGAGGTGTTAGAGGTGCACAAATCAGAAGTGGCGTTGGACAGAGGGGTTTTCTGACCAGGTTGTGGAGTGATTTCGCAATGACCGCTGACACGACAGGTACTGCAGCATCGATTCAAAGTGACAGGAGACAGCATTTGTCCAGTATGGTTACGAACTACTTTTCCTCCCTTATCGATGTTTTCCCTCACAGGTCATTCCCCTTTTATTACTGGGCATCTAAAATAGACACATGGCCTGAATTGGCAGAATATGCATTACAGGAACTCGCTTGCCCTGCTTCTAGTGTGCTATCAGAAAGAGTCTTCAATGCTGCTGGTTCAATGCTGACCGAAAAAAGGACACGTCTGGCTACCCAGAATGTTGATGATCTAACCTTCATTAAAATGAACCAATCATGGATTTCAAATTATTTTGCCCCACCTTCTCCTGCTGACACGCAGCTTGCATGAAAAATGTCTTGCTTTTGGCCTCCTCTTACTGACTTCTCCAATTCCTCCATTTGCAGCTGCTGAATGTCCACCATAGGCCATTTTTATACCTCCCTAAATGGGCTGACTCCCCCCACCGGGCCGTGGTCACCACCTGGCACAAGCACCCGTGCGAGTGCCGTTTACATGGACAGGTGGGTGCGCCCACTCTTGGGCGACAGCACTGGCACAGGGTCCCTCATAGTACAATGAAGTGTCTCTGATGGTGGTGGTGCACAACCAACGTAAGACACACCATCGTAATATAAAAGGCCCTGTGCCAGTACCGCAGCCCACGAGAGAGTGTTCCCCCCAGCTCGAACAGTGCTCTACCACAGGCAATACTTACCTCTCTCTGCTCCACCACTGTGTAGTCTGTGCTGTTAATTTAAATCCTTCATTGGCACAGCCAATACAAGTTTGTTGAAATGATAGATGATAGTTAAAATATGCAGGGGCACTGGCCTCCATTTAGACCAGTTAATACTTTGCATCTACTACCACTGTCTGCCACTCAGCAGAGGAGCCCACCCCAGTACCTAGCTATGACACCTGTTTAGTCCTGTTACCAATTTTGGACTGCTTTTAGCCTACTTTTTTATTTTGGGCCTACAACCTGTGTCTGCACCACTCATTACAATTGTCCTCCACTGAACAAAGCTATGCCGCCTGTTTAGTCCTGTTACCAATTTTGAACTGTATTTAGCCTACTTTTTTATTTTGGGCCTACTAACTGTGTCTGCGCCACTCGTTACAATTGTCCTCCACTGAACAAAGCAATGCCGCCTGTTTAGTCCTGTTACCAATTTTGAACTACTTTTAGCCTACTTTTTTTATTTTGGGCCTACAACCTGTGTCTGCACCACTCATTACAATTGTCCTCCACTGAACAAAGCTATGCCGCCTGTTTAGTCCTGTTACCAATTTTGAACAGCTTTTAGCCTACTTTTTTTATTTTGGGCCTATATCTGTGTTTCCACCTCATCCTGCCCATTGCCCAGCCACTACAAGATGAGTCTGCTGGTACATTGACCCAGACCACTACATTCCCCTTGCACTCTACACAGCCAGAATCTGACCCTGCTGAAAGTCAGGTTCCCCTTCCCGCATACTATACCACCTTACAAGAGCAAGGTACAGATGAAAGTGCAGGTTCCTTCATCAGGTGGGGGGGCATAATCATTGGCACTGGCACAGGGCCCCTCATAGTACGCAAAAGTGTCTCTGGCAGTAGGAGGCGCCACCCGCCGTCAAACACACTGCTGTACAATGAGAGGCCCTGTGCCAGTGCCAACTAGTGGCCCCCCCCCTGCTTGCTCAGGATCACAGAACTTGCAAAGTTGAAATACTTACCTCTCCCTGCTCCACCGTGACGTATTCCACGTTTCCTGGGCCCACGAAAATCTTGAGCCGGCCCTATCCCCCCACAACTTTAGCCAAATGACCCCCTGTTTTCAATGCCTAACTATTATCATAAAGTAAATTAAGATTGACAAGGTTAAGAAATAAGAATTGATGTTTTTGGCATTAAAATGGGCACTGTAGGTGTTTTCCTGTCCTCCACTCACTGCCGACTTTGATTCCCCATTGACTTGCATTGGGTTTCGTGTTTCGGTCGGCCCCCGACTTTTCGAAATAATCGGCCGATTTCACCCGACCCGACTTTTGACAAAGTCAGGTTTCGCGAAATCCGACTCGATCCTAAAAAAGTAAAAGTCGCTCAACTCTACACTCCAGCACTGCCTGAACCTTCACCGGGTCCATCTCAAACCCATCACTGGAGATAAGGTACCCCAAAAAACTCATTTTCCGTACCACAAACTCGCAATTCCCCAATTTAGCAAAGAGTGGGTTTTCACTCAAAATCTGTAGAACTTCCCAGACTCTCTGCCAATGCGATTCCAGATCAGGTGAATAAATCAAAATATCATCCAAAAAAACAATAACATTCCTACCGATCAACGACCTCAGAATGTCATTAATGAAATTTTGAAAAAAAGCAGGCGCATTAGTAAGGCCAAAAGGCATCACCAGACACTCAAAATGACCTTCCACGGTATTAAAGGCTGTCTTCCATTTATCGCCCTCCTTCACCAGAAGCAAATTATATGCCCCACGAAGGTCAATCTTAGAGAACCACTTCGCTCCGGTTAGTTGGTTAAACAAATCTGGAATCAGCGGCAACGGGTAAGGATTGCGCATAGTGATCTTATCAATTTCCCGAAAATCCAGACATGGCCTAAGACACCCATCCTTCTTTTTGACAAAAAAGAATCCTACAGCCACAGGGGATTTAGAGGGTCTTATATGACCTGCAGCTAAACTATATATACTCACAAAGCCAAATCAAATGAATGGCACAAGGAATGTAAGAAAGATCAAAAATTTTATTTATACAAAAAATTAATATAAAATCATATTAATGTATATAGGTACCTCAAAAATAGAACTAGAAAGAGACAGCAGGATTGGGCACAGAAACAGTCCTAATGAATCCAATAAACTCTATATGGCACCCATAACAAGTAGCTGCAGCTTGATCATATAATCATCAGTGATCCAACCATTATAGATCTCAAGTATAATTACTACACGGCCAAAGATGTCAACATTGCAACTTCTGTACCAGTGGCTCATACGAGAGCGCTGATTATGACCATCTGCAAAAGCTGAAAGTAACTAGGGACCATAACAAAGTGCATATAGTAGGTATAATACCTGTAGCGTGCCCAACTGCCGTCACGTCCCACCCCGACGCGTGTTTTGCCTGTTCTTCTTCCCAGGACGCCAGGGTAAACCCAGGATGACTGGGCAAGGTAATTTAGCAAGAATAAACAAGTCTATACACTCCTGATGTTCCATATTCACAATAAGTGGGAACCCGGAAACCTTTTGAGAAATACACCCATGTTCCAGAGGAGTGTTATCAATGGTCACAACAGGAATAGGAGATGACAATGGTTCAGAATCAAATTTATATTTGTCTAGGAATTGTTGATCAATCAAATTAAGTGCAGAACCACAATCCACCATTACCTGAAAATCAATGGAATGACCATGATATGTTGTATTACCAGAAAAAAAAACTCCTGCTGACCGTAAAAACGCAATACGAACTGGAGTGTTACTCCTATTGAACATTTTTTTTACCTTATGCGAACCTCACAATGCTTAATAAAATGGTCAGCCTTACCACAATACAAGCACAGCCCTTCAGCGAACCTCTTCTCCCTCTCACGGGAACGAGAGGACATTGCCCCAAGTTGCATTGGTTCCCTGCTGTCGACGGGGCTATCCTGAGAGACAGGGTCCAACACTGTAAGAGTCTTCTCTTCACACCCCCTTCTCTTAATCTTCTATCCACACGGATAGCTAACTGCATAGCAGTTTCCAAAGTATCAGGTGCAGGATATGCAATGAGCAAATCTTAAACTCTTTCACTCAAACCTGCTAAAAACTGACTCTTCAGCGCTGGGTCATTCCACCTGACCTCTGCGGACCATCGTCTGAACAGGGTGCAATACCTCTCAGTATCCACAGAGCCCTGTTTAAGCCATCTGAGCTCTACCTCAGCTGATGTGACCCGATTAGGATCATCATATAACAACCCCATAGCAGAAAAAAAAATGCTTCTACTGATGTCAAGCAAGGATCTTCAGGATGTAATGAAAACGCCCAGATTTGGGGTTCACCTTGCAATAAAGACATAATAATCCCCACATGCTATAATTCACTCCCTGAAGATCTGGATCTAAGCTGAAAATATAGTAAACATGTATTTTTAAATGTAAAAAATTCCAGCCGTTTACCAGAAAAAAACTCAGGTAATCCTACCTTAGGTTCTTAAGGGCATGCTCCAGAGCAATTACTCACGTGCTGTTGAACGTTGGTTACTTCCAAAGTTAGCCCTTGTAAGCATTGAGCAAGTTCCTGGACTATGCACATATTGAAAGAATCCGGGAATTTTTTTTACATTTTTTTTATATGTATAGCTGGACAAACTGTTACGAAACTGCAGCACAGAACTAGGAGAAATGGGGAAAGCTGACCCTGCACTAAGACTAGGCTGAAACCCTACGATGGAGTGAGCGACCCTTTCCTTGCAAATAGACCCACCAACGATCCTAGTCAAAACTCAGCGAAGACCTATAGATAAGGGGAAGGAGGTCCCTAAAAGATCTAAGGACTGGGTAGAAAAAACAGGTCACCTCCTAATAGGAAACACAGAGAAGGCTGCAGAAACAAACTGAAAACAGAAACAAAAGATAACAGAACCAGAGATCCCAGAACTGCAAATTATCAAACACAGAAAGCTGTCTAAGCACCTAGCCAGAACTCTAGCAGATTAACACTATTGTCCAGCAAGGAATAGGAGGCAGGTGCTGGGTAATAAAGGGTGATACAATCACCTGACCAAGAGAACCCAGCACGAGGGGAAAAAGACCAGCAGCCAGAAAGCCACAAAAAGAGGGCGGATGGTCAAAACAAAACAGATTCTAACAGCTGCCCCTGTACCTCTGTGAGGTCCCTGTCGGGATCCTCGCTCTCTGTCTGTCCCTCGGCATCCTGCTGCTGCTTCTATCTCCCCAGCAGGCCTCCAGGGAGAATGCTTAGGACACGCGCGTGCTTACATCCAGTCTCTTAAAGGGACAGCGCACATTTAAAAAAATTCCAATTAACCAATGGCAGCGCACTGATTACTACTTCTGGCCCCTCTGTCATAGGGAGGGTGCCAGAGCAAAGAGTATCTACTCTTGCTATTTCCAGTTCTTTTCCTGTTCTGTCTACGCTGTTATAGCATTCCATTTTGCACTCTGCTTATACTATTTGTTTCCGCAGAATATCAGTGACCAGTGGTTCGGCTATCCTAAGATGAGATCTGTACCTTTATACTCAAGTGACATTCCGTTACGCTACTCGCCATCCAAACCCCTGGACAACGCTAAAGGTGCTGGAGCCAGCTTCCTCCCATCTACCTGGAATCTGACTTCCCTCACCAGAGCCAGCTTCATATCTCATATCCCGATGTCCGCCGGTCAGCTCCACCATATTTGTTATATTTGTTTATCCATTTGTCCCTCTGGAACAGCTGCCGCGTGTCCAGGGTCTAACTGGAGGTAGCACCTGTGTCCCCCAGGTATCCATTTTGGTCTTGTTTGAGGGATCTTACTACGAAAACCTGGGACTCACTAGTTATGCCCCTTCAGAGCCCCCTGGACCGAGATCCTGAGGTTCCACTCAAAAAATAAATGAAGAATGTGAACTTCATCACCTGTACATCTCTTGCCCGCTCGTGCCGCTTACACCTAAAGAACATCTCTAGAATCCGTCCTTTTCTCACCATGGAAACAACAAAAACCCTCACTGTCGCCTTGATCCACTCCCGCCTGGACTACTGCAATGCTCTACTAATTGGCCTCCCCCTCACTCGACTTTCCCCTCTCCAGTCTATCCTTAATGCAGCAGCCAGGGTTGTCCATCTGGCTAATCTTTACTCGGATGCATCTGCTCTTTGCCAGTCGTTACACTGGCTGCCCATTCATTACAGGATACAATTCAAAGTACTTGTTCTCACCCACAAAGCTCTCCACAGTATGGCACCCCCTTACATCTACTCCCTCATTTCGGTCTATCGGCCTAACCGACCTCTGCGCTCTGCAAATGACTTTCAACTAACCTCTGCACTAATCCGTACCTCCCACTCCCGACTCCAAGACTTCTCCCATGCTGCACCAATCCTCTGGAATGCTCTACCCCAAGATATTAGGACCATCCACAATTTACATAGTTTTAGGCGCTCCCTCAAAACACATTTGTTCAGAGTGGCCTATCACGTTCCCTAATCAAAGTCATTTTATGTTTGTGTGTGTGTGTAGCCCATTCACTATCTCCATCTATCCCCCACAAATGTAAATACATCATTGTAAATACACACCTGTTCTTTGTATCTCCCCCACCTCATTGTAGATTAGAAGCTCTCATGAGCAGGGTCATCTTATTTTGCTTTAATTATTGTATTGCTAATGTTATTACTTATGACTGTTGTGTTTGAAACGGTTAAGCTGTAAAGTGCTATGGAATATGTTGGCGCTATATAAATAGAGATTATTATTATTATTATCACCTGTGCCTCCGCTTCCATTCGTTACACCACCTATTGTGGAAAAGAAGGAGTCAGAGAGCTTGAAAACAGTCAGTGGCAGCAGTGGCAGTGGCAGTGCATTAGCTATGATGATTATCTGTTGTGGGTGGGAATAGAAAGTCATTTTTACATATCTAAATTTTAGTGAATGGTCAATGCAGTGTTAGTATTTTTCTCTCATTAAATACAACACATACTAAAGACTGGCAGAGGAAAAGGAATTTAATTTATTTTTTGCAGCAGAAGGAGTGGAAGGAGATGAGTCTCTCTAGCACATACTGGGGTGACAGTGGCAGATATTTAGTACTCTGTGCCTATCTGCTTCTGTCTCAATGCAAAAAGGGTCCAAAAAGGGTGTAGCACATTTGTGATAGCCATGGACCAGACTTACCCTAGAGGGGTGTGACTAAGTGCCTACCTGTTTGTCGTTAGAGTCTCTGGTGGTAATGCTAGGCTTGATCGCAGGCAGTCACCAGGTACCAGTCCAGGGCAGTCACTGACACTGCAGTAGCTGACTGGAGGGTCAGAGGCATGGATACACGCTGTACAAGAGAGCAAAGACAACACATGGTCAGATGGTCCAAGCTCAGGGTGGGCAGCACAGTCGAGGTAAGCTAGTCGAGGTAAGCAGCGGAGAGATCAGACAGGATGGGTCGGTAACGGGTGGCAGAATACAGATGCAAGCATAAACATGGACTAATTTTAGGAACCAAAGTAACAACGTTCGGGCAGGGAGTGGAAGGCGAAGCTCGAACGGAATAGACCAGGGAACCTAATCTCTGCAGGACCTAGCAGGGTTAAATTCCCGCAGAGACCGGCCACACCCCCTAAGGCTAATGCAGCAAGCAGATGCAGCATGAGGCTGATTAGCAGAACTGCCTGACGCAGGGAGGAACTGCACGGTGAATAGAGGGGCGCTGAGGAGGCATGCGAGTTATCGCTGTGACACGGTGATATCAAGCAAGGGGCCATATGTTAACATGTAACTTAAGATGTTTTTCATTTAAAAAGTTGTTGCTTTCCGTAAATGATACCTCTTAATACTGCAAATTTATCAAGTGACCATCTACAGTTCTTTACAACCTAAAATGTTTGGAAATTCTGTTGTGCATAATAATTTGGAAATGTGCATTTTATTTTTATTTTTTTTTTTTTTTAAAAATCCTGTTATCATTGGGTGGTTTGTCCAATAAAATTTCATTTACACTTTAATGGGTGATAATTTGAGCATTATACTGACTCATTTGCATCAACCATTTAGGAAAATCAAAGATAATTAATATTTGCATAGTAATATGGAGCATGTTGTAAGTAGGTTCAGAAGCATTGCTATAAGCTGTTCCCAAAAATTAGCATCAACTAACAATATCATAGCAACAAAATTAATAAAAAAAGTATCTATTAGTCAAATGCCCCTTAATGACAGCCAATACGTCTTTTAACTGACCTGAGATTTAAAAGAATAGTCTCCTAATACAGGTGACAATCCAGCAGCTGTCGGCTGTACACTATAGCTGACAACTTGCTCCATCAGCCACGGTCAGTGTTTGTACGCTCCAGATCTGTTTAACCCCTTAGATGTTGCTGTCAATAGTGACTACATCATTATAAACGGTTAACAGAGTGTGGGGGCTTCCTCTTTATCCCAATCAGTGCTCTCAGATCACGCTTTTGTGGTCCTGATGTTTGCCATGGCAATTCATGACCAAAAAGTGGCCTTAGAGTCTGACGGCTGTAGTAATCTTTTCAGAAGTTAGAGGCATTTAGGTGGTAAAAATACACATTTTCATTTCTGTCATGTCACTTTGCAATAATTCCTGAAACACACCTGAAGGGTTAATAAACTTCCTGACAGCGGTTTTCAATATGTCAGGGAGTGCTGTTTTTAAAATGGTATCACTTATCAATATCTGGGAGCCCTAAAGGCACTTCAAACATGGATAAGTCCCTAAAAAATAAATGTTGTAGATTTTCATGAAAAAAATGAAAAATTACTTCTACATTTTTAATCCTCCTGAAATGCTAACAAATTAAAATAACATTTTTTAAAATCGTGCTGATGTAAAGCAGACACGAGGGAAATGTTATTTATTAATGTTTTGCTCTGGTATGACCATCTGGATTAAAGGGATAATCATTCAAAGTTTAAAAATTGCTATTTTTTTTTACATTTTTATCACATTTCTGCTATTTTTTGTACATAAACACAAAACCTATTGACCTAAATGCATCGTTACCATAAAGTATAATGTGTCACGAAAAAACAGTCTTAAAATCACTGGGATTTGTTGAAGCGTTCCAGAGTTATTACCACATAAAGTGACACTGGTCAGATTTAAAAAAAATTTCCTCCGTCACTAAGGGGTTAAAATATACTATACTTTTACCCAATAATTCAATTTGACCTTACTATTTAATTGCTTTCTGAAATACCATCACCCAACACATGAAGGACTTAACACATTTCTTAATATTGGGGTATTGGAAGCTGGAAAACCTTGGTAATCAACTAACCCCTTTCCCGATTTTAACACTTTCAGAAAGAATCAGCAATAATGTAAAGGTTAATAAATGTTGGACTAAAATCTTGGAAACAAATTCAAATCTAAAAACCTGGCAAGCCACTGGCTGCCGCTGGCAAGTGTCTAGGCCGAGCTGAGTAGCATTATTTTAAGAAGAAAAAGTTAGATCTGTTATTAACATATTCCCAGAGTAGAAATGTCCATGCGTTCTCTGCCAGTTAGTTAATTCATGCCAACAAAGGATGAGCTCATGGCATTTAAAAGAAGGGAACGTTCCAAAGTGAAAAATTAAACTAAAATATTTCAAAGCCATGGACACTCTACACCATTATATGGCAGGTGTTGTGCTAGCAGTAATAAAAACACAATACTTCATTCTTCCTGCGGAAACAGTCATTGTTAATTGCGTAATACCTAGATATCCTTACATACTAAACAAGTGGGCTAGAATTCATCCCACTCAGACAGACAGACTTTTTTTTAAAGGATAATTCATTTTTCTGGTCACTCGTAATTGCTGGCACAATACAAAAAAAAGAAGATAATGTTCTATTTATCAGCATGATTACTATTAACTCAGGCAGTTTATGTCATTTTGATTCTTAGGCCGGTTTCACACGTCAGTGGCTCTGGTACGTGAGGTGACAGTTTCCTCACGTACCGGAGACACTGACTCACGTAGACACATTAAAATCAATGTGTCTCTGCACATGTCAGCGTGTTTTCACGGACCGTGTGTCCGTTTGGAAAACATAGAGACATGTCAGTGTTCGTGGGAGCGCACGGATCACACGGACCCATTAAAGTCAATGGGTCCGTGTAAAACATGTACTGCACATGAATGTTGTCCGTGTGCAGTCCGTGTGCCGTGCAGGAGACAGCACTACTGTAAGCGCTGTCCCTCCCCGCGTGTGGTACTGAAGCCCCATTCATTTCTTCTCTCCAGCAGCGTTTGCTGGAAAGAAGGAATGAATAATCTTTTTTTTTTCATTTATTTTTGTTTTTAAAATAAAGTTGCTGGTAATCTGCCCCCTCCCACCCCCTGTGCGCCCCTTTCCCCCCCCCCGCTGGCATTAAAATACTTACCCAGCTCCCTCAGTGCTTACATCCTCTCAGCGTCGCTGCTTGTCCTGTATGAGCGGTCACGTGGTCATTACTGTAATAATCCTAGTGCAGCAAAAAGCCAAATATTTTTTGTGGATTGAATGGATGTCAAATTGGACTTGTAAAACAGATATGAAAAAAACAAGAATATACAGTAATATGTCTCAATTTTATTTTTTTCCTTTATTTTTTCACAAAGTTTTGTTTCACGTCCCAAATAGGACATAGTAACATAGTAACATAGTAACATAGTTAGTAAGGCCGAAAAAAGACATTTGTCCATCCAGTTCAGCCTATATTCCATCATAATAAATACCCAGATCTACGTCCTTCTACAGAACCTAATAATTGTATGATACAATATTGTTCTGCTCCAGGAAGACATCCAGGCCTCTCTTGAACCCCTCGACTGAGTTCGCCATCACCACCTCCTCAGGCAAGCAATTCCAGATTCTCACTGCCCTAACAGTAAAGAATCCTCTTCTATGTTGGTGGAAAAACCTTCTCTCCTCCAGACGCAAAGAATGCCCCCCTGTGCCCGTCACCTTCCTTGGTATAAACAGATCCTCAGCGAGATATTTGTATTGTCCCCTTATATACTTATACATGGTTATTAGATCGCCCCTCAGTCGTCTTTTTTCTAGACTAAATAATCCTAATTTCGCTAATCTATCTGGGTATTGTAGTTCTCCCATCCCCTTTATTAATTTTGTTGCCCTCTTTTGTACTCTCTCTAGTTCCATTATATCCTTCCTGAGCACCGGTGCCCAAAACTGGACACAGTACTCCATGTGCGGTCTAACTAGGGATTTGTACAGAGGCAGTATAATGCTCTCATCATGTGTATCCAGACCTCTTTTAATGCACCCCATGATCCTGTTTGCCTTGGCAGCTGCTGCCTGGCACTGGCTGCTCCAGGTAAGTTTATCATTAACTAGGATCCCCAAGTCCTTCTCCCTGTCAGATTTACCCAGTGGTTTCCCGTTCAGTGTGTAATGGTGATATTGATTCCCTCTTCCCATGTGTATAACCTTACATTTATCATTGTTAAACCTCATCTGCCACCTTTCAGCCCAAGTTTCCAACTTATCCAGATCCATCTGTAGCAGAATACTATCTTCTCTTGTATTAACTGCTTTACATAGTTTTGTATCATCTGCAAATATCGATATTTTACTGTGTAAACCTTCTACCAGATCATTAATGAATATGTTGAAGAGAACAGGTCCCAATACTGACCCCTGCGGTACCCCACTGGTCACAGCGACCCAGTTAGAGACTATACCATTTATAACCACCCTCTGCTTTCTATCACTAAGCCAGTTACTAACCCATTTACACACATTTTCCCCCAGACCAAGCATTCTCATTTTGTGTACCAACCTCTTGTGCGGCACGGTATCAAACGTTTTGGAAAAATCGAGATATACCACGTCCAATGACTCACCGTGGTCCAGCCTATAGCTTACCTCTTCATAAAAACTGATTAGATTGGTTTGACAGGAGCGATTTCTCATAAACCCATGCTGATATGGAGTTAAACAGTTATTCTCATTGAGATAATCCAGAATAACATCCCTCAGAAACCCTTCAAATATTTTACCAACAATAGAGGTTAGACTTACTGGCCTATAATTTCCAGGTTCACTTTTAGAGCCCTTTTTGAATATTGGCACCACATTTGCTATGCGCCAGTCCTGCGGAACAGATCCTGTCGCTATAGAGTCACTAAAAATAAGAAATAATGGTTTATCTATTACATTACTTAGTTCCCTTAGTACTCGTGGGTGTATGCCATCCGGACCCGGAGATTTATCTATTTTAATCTTATTTAGCCGGTTTCGCACCTCTTCTTGGGTTAGATTGGTGACCCTTAATATAGGGTTTTCATTGTTTCTTGGGATTTCACCTAGCATTTCATTTTCCACCGTGAATACCGTGGAGAAGAAGGTGTTTAATATGTTAGCTTTTTCCTCGTCATCTACAACCATTCTTTCCTCACTATTTTTTAAGGGGCCTACATTTTCAGTTTTTATTCTTTTACTATTGATATAGTTGAAGAACAGTTTGGGATTAGTTTTACTCTCCTTAGCAATGTGCTTCTCTGTTTCCTTTTTGGCAGCTTTAATTAGTTTTTTAGATAAAGTATTTTTCTCCCTATAGTTTTTTAGAGCTTCAATGGTGCCATCCTGCTTTAGTAGTGCAAATGCTTTCTTTTTACTGTTAATTGCCTGTCTTACTTCTTTGTTTAGCCACATTGGGTTTTTCCTATTTCTAGTCCTTTTATTCCCACAAGGTATAAACCGCTTACACTGCCTATTTAGGATGTTCTTAAACATTTCCCATTTATTATCTGTATTCTCATTTCTGAGGATATTGTCCCAGTCTACCAGATTAAGGGCATCTCTAAGCTGTTCAAACTTTGCCTTCCTAAAGTTCAATGTTTTTGTGACTCCCTGACAAGTCCCCCTAGTGAAAGACAGGTGAAACTGCACAATATTGTGGTCGCTATTTCCTAAATGCCCAACCACCTGCAGATTTGTTATTCTGTCAGGTCTATTAGATAGTATTAGGTCTAAAAGTGCTGCTCCTCTGGTTGGATTCTGCACCAATTGTGAAAGATAATTTTTCTTGGTTATTAGCAGAAACCTGTTGCCTTTATGGGTTTCACAGGTTTCTGTTTCCCAGTTAATATCCGGGTAGTTAAAGTCCCCCATAACCAGGACCTCATTATGGGTTGCAGCTTCATCTATCTGCTTTAGAAGTAGACTTTCCATGCTTTCTGTTATATTTGGGGGTTTGTAACAGACCCCAATGAGAATTTTGTTACCATTTTTCCCTCCATGAATTTCAACCCATATGGACTCGACATCCTCATTCCCTTCGCTAATATCCTCCCTTAAAGTGGACTTTAGACAAGACTTTACATAGAGACAAACCCCTCCTCCTCTCCGATTTTTACGATCCTTTCTAAACAGACTGTAACCCTGTAAGTTAACTGCCCAGTCATAGCTTTCATCTAACCATGTCTCGGTTATTCCCACTATGTCAAAGTTACCTGTAGATATTTCTGCTTCTAGTTCTTCCATCTTGTTTGTCAGGCTTCTGGCGTTTGCGAGCATGCAGTTTAGAGGATTTTGTTTTGTTCCAATCTCCTCACTGTGGATTGTTTTAGAAATGTTCTTACCTCCCTTCTGAGTATGTTTTCCTGGGTCGTCTTTGTTCGAGTCTAATGTTTTTCTTCCCGTCCCCTCTTCTTCTAGTTTAACGCAACAAGAAATACTATGTAAGTAAGTACATATACAGAATGCAAAATCCGTCAGCTGGCTGCAGTGTAGATGTCATGTCACGTATACGGCAATTATATAAAACAGCTATCAAACAAAAACAAACATGCACATTTAAATGTTTTTTAGAGTTAGTTTTTTTTTTTTTTTTCTACAAATATTCATCCCTCTTCTCAAGAAGAACATAACAAGAATTGCTAGGTAGCTAGTTATATGACCAGAAAGCAAAAAAATGACAGCAGGTTGCAGCGTAGGTACAAAATGAATAGTAGTCAAATCGGTTTAGCAAAACAGGGGTTGTAAAAGACATGTACAGTTATATGGTTAGATTTTATATTTTTTTCTGCTGGTTAAGCAAAATTCAACCCCCCACCCAAAAAGGACAAAACAAGAAATTCTAGGTAGGTACATGACCAAAAAGCCAGCACCTATAACAGAGCGCTGTATTGATGTGGCTTGTCACCATGTAAAATTAGATTTTTAAAACAGGTGTGAAAAAAATTTGTTGTGACAAGAACACTTTTTGAGGTAGATGGTTGCAGTTAAATGTCTGGATTATGGAGACTTGATAGTAGTATTTTAAACATAAATAAATATGCCACCTTTCACAAAAAATATGTAACTTAAATGCAGCAAGATAAATGCCAGCTGCTCCACAAGGGCTCATACCCATTTGTGAGAAAAATGGACGAGTGCAATCCGATAAAAAATTGGATTGCACTGAGACCAATGTTATTCAGTGGGTGACATCTCATCTGCAATTTTTTTTCTCAGCTGAAATCGGACTGAGAAAAAAATCGCAGTGTGCTGCGTATTGCTGCGTTTCTCGGACGAGACTCGCCAATGTAAGTCAATGGGTGCAAGGAAAAAATGAACAGCACTCGCACCATGCATGTTCTGTCCGATTTTTACGCACCGGTGTCCTTTGAAAAGACATGTTAGAATAGAAGAGATAGAACAGATATATACACATAGAATACATATATACAGTATGTACATGTCAGTAACATATATATATATATATATATATATATATACAGTACAGACAAAAAGTTTGGACACACCTTCTCATTTAAAGGTTTTTCTGTATTTTCATGACTATGAAAATTGTACATTCACACTGAAGGCATCAAAACTATGAATTAACGCATCTGGAATTATATACTTAACAAAAAAGTGTGAAACAACTGAAACTACAGTATGTCTTATATTCTAGGTTCTTCAAAGTAGCCACCTTTTGCTTTGATTATTGCTTTGCACACTCTTGGCATTCTCTTGATGAGATTCAAGAGGTAGTCACAGGGAATGGTTTTCACTTCACAGGTGTGCCTGGTCAGGTTTAATAAGTGGGATTTCTTGCCTTATAAATGGGGTTGGGACCATCAGTTGTGTTGCACAGAAGTCTGGTAGATACACAGCTGATAGTCCTAATGAACAGACTGTTAGAATTTGTATTATGGCAGGAAAAAAGCAGCTAAGTAAAGAAAAATGGGTGGCCATCATTACTTTAAGAAATGAAGGTCAGTCAGTCCAAAAAATTGGGAAAACTTTGAAAGTGTTCCCAAGTGCAGTGGCAAAAACCATCCAGCGCTACAAAGAAACTGGCTCACATGAGGACCGCCCCAGGAAAGAAAGACCAAGAGTCATCTCTGCTTCTGAGGATATGTTTATCCAAGTCACAAGCCTCAGAAATCACAGGTTAACAGCAGCTCAGATTAGAGACCAGGTCAATGCCACACAGAGTTCTAGCAGCAGACACATATCTACAACCACTGTTAAGAGGAGACTTTGTGCAGCAGGCCTTCATGGTAAAATAGCTGCTAGGAAACCATTGCTAGGGACAGGCAACAAGCAGAAGAGACTTGTTTGGGCTAAAGAACACAAGAAATGGACATTAGACCAGTGGAAATCTGTGCTTTGGTTTGATGAGTGCAAATTTGAGATCTTTGGTTCCAACTACTGTATTTTTGTGCGACGCAGAAAAGGTGAAAGGATGGACTCTACATGCCTGGTTCCCACTGTGAAGCATGGAGGAGGAGGTGTGATGGTGTGTGGGGGGGGGTGGCTTTGCTGCTGACACTGTTGGGGATTTATTCAAAATTGAAGGAATACTGAACCAGCATGGCTACCACAGCATCTTGCAGCGGCATGCTATTCCATCCGGTTTGCGTTTAGTTGGACCATCATTTATTTTTCAACAGGACCATGACCCCAAACACAGCTCCAGGCTGTGTAAGGGCTATTTGACCAAGAAGGAGAGTGATGGGGTGCTACACCAGATGACCTGGCCTCCACAGTCACCAGACCTGAACCCAATCAAGATGGTTTGGGGTGAGCTGGACCGCAGAGTGAAGGCAAAAGTGCTTAGCCAACAAGTGCTAAGCATCTCTGGGAACTCCTTCAAGATTGTTGGAAGACCATTCCCGGTGACTACCTCTTGAAGCTCATCAAGAGAATGCCAAGAGTGTGCAAAGCAGTCATCAAAGCAAAAGGTGGCTACTTTGAAGAATCTAGAGTATAAGATATATTTTCAGTTGTTTGACAGTTTTTTGTTAAGTATATAATTCCACATGTGTTAATTAATTCATAGTTTTGATGCCTTCAGTGTGAATTTACAATTTTCATAGTCATAAAAATAAAGAAAAATCTTTAAATGAGAAGGTGTGTCCAAACTTTCGGTCTCTACTGTATATATACAGGTAGGTAGTCATCGGGAATGGTTTTCACTTCACAGGTGTGGCCTGTCAGGTTTAATACGTGGGATTTCTTGCCTTGTAAATGGGGTTGGGACCATCAGTTGTGTTGTGCAGAAGTCTGGTGGATACACACCTGATAGTCCTACTAAATAGACTGGTAGAATTTGTATTATGGCAGGAAAAAAACAGCTTAGTAAAGAAAAATGAGTGGCCATCATTACTTTAAGAAATGCCAGTTCATTTTCCGCACTCCAGAGTTCAGCTCAGGTCAGGCTGTGAGGCAGCACAGCATCAGTGACGTCAGCGCTAGTCACTGATGCTGTCACCAGTAGCATCTCATACATTCATCAGTGGTTTACAGCCAGGGTGGTCGCATTAGCACTGCTTCCGGTTGTAAACTGTATATCCCCTACATATGGATTACGCCGTGGGACTGAACGCTGGACAGGTATGGTATATTGTTGGCTTGTTATTTTTTGTTTATTACAGGAGATAGAGGGAGTCGCATGGATTAGCTGAATAATAAAGATGGCAAACTGTGTTTACTGTTTAATTTCATTAAAAGACTCTTTATTTAACCCTTTACCAACTATATGATTAGTAATGGAGAGGTGTCTTATTGACACCTCTCCATTACTAAGCCGGGCTTGTTGTCACCATACAATACAAAGGTAACATCAACACCCCAACTATTACCCCATTTGCCACCACTACTGGGCAAGTGGGAAGAGCGAGGCCAAGTGCCAGACATGGTGCATCTTAGAGATGCGCCTTTTCTGGGGTGGCTGGGGGCAGATGTTTTTAGCTCGGGGGGAGGGGGCAATAACCATGGTCTCTTCCTAGGCTATTAATATCTGCAGAAAATTGCATGGGAGCTCACACCATACTAATTGTATTGATCACACACATCTACGGTATATATCTAACTATTCTGCATGGATGTACTGTATGTAAACCATGTCTTCTATCTTGTCGGCTCCTGCAGTGATTTTACAGAAGCCAAAGAATGAATTAACGGCTAATCTTCTATCTGTATCTCTATGTAATATAAAGATATATATGTGTGTGTCACTGACTTTCTTTTGAAAATGATGTGTAAATGACATAGAGAACTGCTGTATGTAAAAGCTCATGTTAAAATTGCATTGCAATCAGATAGCAATCGCAATGCACTCAGATGTAAATCGGATGCTAGATGTGAAAATCGCATTGTTCTCGCATGACACTCGCATTGCACTCGAAATCGGACCGTTTTTTTCTCACAAAGGGGTATGAGCTCTAAGGCTGGAATCACAGTAGCGGATGGCATCTGATGTGAGCGCATTGGATGTGATATGCTAATGATCTTCGGCTCATGCTCTGGTGCTCCGAGTGTCAGTGCTCTGTGCTCCAATCCTCTCACATTAGAGAATCGCAGCACAGGTGCGGAGGAGACGGAGAAAGTAATTTTTACATCTCCTGCCTTACCTCTCTCAGTGTATATCGGACTCTACTGGGATGACATCTGAGTGCAGTCCGATGTTTCACGCACACCTATAAACTTGTATGGGTGTTATGATCTGGTGGCCTAGGAGCAGCATGAGACGGACTCTGGAGAAGGTGGTCCCTGTACTGACCGCAAACCCTGAACCTAGCAGCGCAACTAGAAGTAGCCGTGGGGGGTACCTAACACTCCCTAGACCCCTCGGCACAGCCTAAGAACTAACTACCCCTAAAGACAGAAACAGGAAACCGATCTTGCCTCAGAGAAAATCCCCAAAGGATAGATAGCCCCCCACAAATATTGACGGTGAAAGGAGAGGGAAATGACACACACAGACGTGAAATCAGAATTTAGCATAGGAGGCCATACTAGCTAAAGAGAAAGAATAGAACAGAGTACTATGCGGTCAGTAAAAAACACTAGAAAATATCCACCACAGAAAAAACTATTCACCACATCTGACTAAAGACATGGAGGGTATATATGCATCTCCAGAGACACAGCTTGGCTGCAAAAAATCCTTCACAGACAAAGCTGGACAAGACAAACATGAAAATGCACAGAACTATAAGGTCCACAGCAGGCGGACAGCAAAAACAAAGCCAGGACTTATCTTTGTAGAAAAGCACAGCAAACTGGAGAGACCAGCAGGGAAGTGAATCCTCCAAAAACAATGGACAACTGGCAGGAACTAAAGAGTCTTGCAAAGCTATATAGCCCAGTCAGTTTTGCAATTAGTAGATGCACCTGTCCAATCCTGCAGTCCAGGCACAACTGCATTACCCTCTACAACCACCGGAGGGAGCCCAAAAGCTGAATTCACAACATATGGATGCAAGTGAGCCGAGTATCGCTGCCAATCACAACATGCTCTTATTGTTCTTTCATGTCGAATCAGCATGAGAAAATCTTCCCAGATGTGAGCTGCCCCATAGAATAACACTTATTTGAGATGTTTTATTGGATATCACTCTCCTACTATCTATTGAATCTCTAGAACCAGAAACACATGGGCTACTTGCATAGTGAACAAGTCTGTAGAAACCTGTTCACACCACCAAAGAACTTGAAGACACAAAAACGCACAGAGAGGTCAAAAATACTCAGTTGTTAAAAAAAGTCACAGTAAAAAAGCAAGTGCTAGCAAAAAAATGAAAAAAATACAGGGTATTTAGCTAATACGTTTTGTTACAAAAAAAAATGTATGTTAAGCTGCTCCACCAATCGCCAAGGTATACCCATAATAGAGCAGTCCTATCTAATGTATATAATCCCTATCTGATGTATTTAAAAACCTGATCATCTGTATAGTACCTGTATAAGCAGGGTTCAGAGAGAAAAAAATATACATGTGGACATGCAGGATGGAACAGCTACAATGCAAATGACCCACAGAGGAGTGGTGGACTCCCCAGTCTTGTAGAAACAAGAGAACAATTATAGAACCAAAAACACATGGGCTACTTGCATAGTGAACAAGTCTGTAGAAACCTGTACACACCACCAAAGAACTTGAAGACACAAAAACGCACAGAGAGGTCAAAAATTCTCCGTTGTAAAAAAGTCACAGTAAATAAGCAAGTGCTAGTCAAAAAATGAAAAAATACAGGGTATTTAGTTAATACGTTTTTTTGCAAAAAAATGTATGTTAAGCTGCTCCACCAATCGCCAAGGTATACCCATAATAGAGCAGTCCTATCTAATGTATATAATCCCTATCTGATGTATTTAAAAACCTGAATCTCTGCATTACAGCTTATAAAGACAAGTGCGATCTGTCAAAACATCTGAACATACTCAGACCAATGTTATTCAATGTGGCAATGCACATGTGCGATTTTTTTCCTCGTATCTCTAGCATGTACAATTTGCCTCCAATATTTAGATGGCACTTGCCCCATTCATGTCTATGGATCCATAGAACATATTGGACTGCACTCAGATTACATCCTGAGTGCGATCTGATTTTCACGGACAGAGTGAATAGAGAGGATGGAGAATTTTTTTATTTCTCCACATCTAGGAAAAACAGATCCACTCTGATCAAACTTTCAGAGTGATTTGCATAATGGCACCATTTTTCTTCGTACCTGCCCTTATTTGCAGACTACTGGTCTAATTTTAGTCAGTTGTACAAATTATTGTATGCAGCATCTGTCCAGTGTTTTTGGGTTTTCTCTTCCTGTCTCTGTTGCTGAGCTGTGAAGTTTGGCTTCCTTTCTTTTTTTCTGAATCACACAAAAATAACTGCTGCATTCCCTGCCATGACTTTTATATGTGCTGTAATAGACATGGCCGTGTCTGAGGTCATGTGAGCTTTCTGTGACTGATGCAATCTTCTGCAATGTGTAAAATAGCCATTTTAGAGCTCAGTTTATGCGAATTGTTTGAATTCACCAGGCCCTGCAGATTTCATGGGATTTCATCTGATTCAACATGAAATCCAGTCGAATCCATTTGCTTATCTCTATTAATTACTCTTTTCAATTCAAAACTAAATTCACTGTACCTCAAGTCCATATTTACAACCATAACTTCACAGTTTCAATTAGAGGGAATCTACAAATCGTGTGAACATAGCCTATTTCAATTTCAATACAATCAATGTTTTATTAGCAGGAGATTATCATGACAGGACAACTGGACTTGGTTGGGCTAGGATGCATGATGCCAGAGTACTGATTAGCAACTCTCTGTCACTATATATTATACACAGAAAACTATGGTGTGAGCCAGGTTATACACACCTCAACAACTGAGCTCTGCTAGATCTGCATCAGAGAAAACGATAACTCTATTATAAGTGTTGAATCCAGTAACTAAGTGATACATCACTGGAATCAGGTTTTCAGCCCCTACATCATGATGCTGTCTGATTTCCTGGTGAAAACAATGATGGCAGATTCCATTTAACTTTCGCTTGTATATAAATTCAACATTGTATAATCGACATACACAGTGGCTTGTGACAACACATATAATATCAGGGGATCATCTATAGTTTATGGATCACGGCTAGTGATGGGCGAACCCCCTGATGTTCGGGATCGGTAGGTTCGCTCAAGTTTTTTTGTAAAGTTCGAGTTCGGGGCCAGACATGACATGAACTTGAGTCCAAACCCCCAACTCGGACTTTACATATATGGGATGGGGCGGGGGGACTGTATAAAAAAGCTGAAAATTAATAGTAAACATTAGAATTATACATACCTGTCCAGCGGTGCGTCCTCCCGTCCCGCGGTCTCCCAGCCGCAACTGCTTCCGGGGCCGCTCATTAACTGCCGGCAGTATTCACTGCACTTGGCAGTCTTTGGCTTTTTCCGCAGTGTTCGTGTGGTGACGTCACCACACGAACACTGCGGAAAAAGCTGAAGACTGCCGAGTGCAGTGAATACCGGCAGAAGGTAATGAGCGGCCCCGGAAGCAGATGAGGCTGGGAGACAGCGGGACGGGAGGACGCACCGCTGGACAGGTAAGTATAATTATAATGTTTATTATTCATTTTCTGTGTTTTTTACAGCCCGAACTGGACCCGAACTTCGGGGCCGTGTGACTGAACACTATGTGTTCACTACAGTTCCAAACTTTACACTTTGGGTTCGCCCATCCCTAATCACGGCCAAAGAGTGTCGTACTGTGCGTCTACCTTACAGAACATTTTTCAGAAATGTTTATTTTACTGCTTTAGGACAATCTTTATATTTGTGCCGAAACTGTACAGATACAATTATGTTTTTCATTTTCCACACTGTTGATCTCAATTGTGTTTGTTCTTAACCACAGAAGTTTAAAAATAATGGAATATTCCTGTGTGCTGTCAGTGTCCAAACAAAACTTGGATTCTAGAAAACCACACAAGTATAAGTGTGGGAATTATTGTGAACGCTAAAATGATTTGCCATATTGTGTTAAATTGCAAGTCTAATTTTTTCCATTTCACAAGCATTTGACTGCAAACAACCTATGTATTAAAGGTTAGCTACATACCCAAGAATATAGCCCCAATCTCCGCTTACACTAAGATTTTTTTCATATTCTCTGGCAGTAAAATTGTTCTTCCAAGTCTATGAAATATGCAATGTTGTAAAAACCATATTCAACAAGTTACCATGCAGGAACTCCTATTTTCTTCCACTTTTGGGGACCTTCTATTGCTTTTTTTAAATCTAAAAATGGGTACATACCTCCCAACTTTTGAAGAAAGGAAAGAGGGACAAAGTTTGCGGCGCGCCTAGGACGCTGAGGCAAATTTTTGGCCACGCCTATGACCACACCCATTTCACAATTAGTCACACTAATATTCACGCCCCAACCACACCCATTTAGCACTGTTGATCACACTGTTTCATAAACAATAATTATGAGCAGAAAAAAATAAATGTATTTACCAGTAATAAATTAAAGTATTAATGCAAACTTGGTAATAACATTTCTTGTAAATTAGAATGTAAAATCTGCACAATACATAACAGATCCACTCTAATATAAAATATTTTTAACAATATTATGCTTTTGGTTAATGTGAGGAATTAGAGAATAGTTGACTTATTGCTCTGCATATCTGCAGAAATCATGAGAAGCATTACCCTCACCTCTCTCAACAGTGAGGTCAAATTAAGCAGAATGTAAGCCCCCCCGCTCAGACAGCAGAAATATAGCGGGGGTCCCATGTCCACATAGGCCTGGCACCTTCATTAATATTATATTCATTGGGGGTCAATTTGAGGTCAGGCTATTTACTGTTAATGTATGTAAAAGCAGTCAGATCTGGTTCTTACTGGCTTTTTGCCCGCCTAAATTTTTGATAGTTGATTGGTTGTCAATCAGTTGCTGGGCAGAATTGGTTGTTATATATGCCTGGGCGCCGGCGTTGGATACTCAGATCGCCGGCGCTTGAAGAAAAGAAGAGACCTCACCGAGTGATGGAGAAGCTCCTTCAGGAACTCCTATCAAGAGCCGGCGGGGAGGACGGAGAGGATTGGCTGAGGAGCTGCTTGGCTATGAAACCTCCACTAGCAGCCTCCGAAGCCGTCTCTCCTCCTGTTCCGGAAC
The DNA here is from genome assembly GCF_032444005.1 of Ranitomeya imitator. Lineage (NCBI taxonomy): Eukaryota > Metazoa > Chordata > Amphibia > Anura > Dendrobatidae > Ranitomeya > Ranitomeya imitator. The sequence goes on from NC_091283.1 coordinate 531,256,513, forward strand.
CTGCGGTGCCAGCTGCGGGGCATGAGATGGGAACTCCGGCCGCCGTGAGCCCTCCGGTGAGGACCAGAAGACAGAAGGCGGCTTCCTCCCCTGCTCCGTCTCCTGTGGCGTCCAGGCCCGGCCTGTCAGAGGAAAGCCGGAAGTCACGCCGCCGCTGCGCATCGAAGTCTCGCAGCCCTCTGCGAGATTTCGGCGGCCATCAGCTGGGTGAGCCGTCCACGTCATCAGGAGCGGCCGGAAGAGCCAGAAAGGGCACCGGCCGTAAAAGCGCTGCGGTGCCCCTCTCCGCTGGCGCTCGGTCGGCTCCTGCGGCTGCTGCACGGGGCTCGAGGTCCGCTCCGCCCCCCCTGTCATCCGATGAAGAGGAGGATCGTGATCCGAGAATCGCAAGGCAGCTGCGCTCGCCCCATTCTGCGGGCTGGAGCGCGGGCTGTGAAAAAGGAGGAAGACCGGACGACCGACCTGCGAGGGGTGAGGCTTGTAATATCCCCTTGTCTGCCCCTCAGAACCAATTAAGAGACCTAATTAAATCCGTAGTAGCCGAAGCGTTAAGCGAGGCTAATAGCTCATCTCGGGCAGCAGCTTCTCCTGCTAATTTTCACTCAGAAGCTCCTGCCCTTAGCATGCCTCCTATGAACCCGTTCAAGGAGGTTTTAACTTGTGAGCTTTCCCCTCTGGGATTCCATCTGAGCCCGTCTGTGAAGGAGCTCATTTGGAATAATAATTTTGTCGATCTGTTTTCATTGTTACCTAGTAGGGATCACCCCCCTAAGCCTGAGAAAAAAGATGACAAATCTGAGCACGATGACCCTAAACGTAGTATTAGGTCTTTTAATAACTGGGTCCAGGCGTTTGCCATCTATGCTGCCGTGTTGGGAGAGAAATCACCTAACCTTTGTAGTAGTCTCTTTCAACACGTTGACATTATTTTGGAGGCTTATAGGAATTTCGGTGGCTCCGCATGGCTCAGTTATGATGAGGCATTTAGACATAAACTGTCAGTTCACCCGGGGGTAAAATGGGGCTCCAAAGATATTGGGCTATGGATTAATCTAATGCTTCCCATGAGGAATGCTGTTGCTAGGCAGCCTGCTGTTCCTGTCAGTAAAAAAGGTGTTTGTTTTGCTTACAATGATTCTTTCTGTAAGTGGAACAATAGTTGCCGTTTTCGGCACGAATGTTCTTTCTGTGGGAATTCCCACTCAATGTCCAAGTGCTTTAAAAAGCAGGCTGCCCAGCAATCCTCTAAGGAATCAATTTCAAAGGGCTCTATCGCCAGTGAGGCTGGAAAAAATGGTCCACTGGCTAAGCAAATACCCAGACAGGGAGATCAGTAGTTTACTATATGACGGTTTCTCGTTAGGTTTTCGTGTTCCTCAATTCAAAGGTTCTGGTTGTGTTTTAGTTAAAAATCTCCCGTCCATTGCCGACTTCCCTGATGTTGCTAGGGAAAAAATTTGTTCTGAAATCGAGTTAGGCAGAGTCGTTGGCCCCTTTTTGTCTCCCCCATTTTTAAATTTTCGTTTATCCCCCCTGGGTATTGTTCCCAAAAAGGAGCCGGGTTCTTTCCGGATGATTCACCACTTATCTTATCCAGTCGGCCAATCACTGAATGATGAGGTGGACAAGACAATGTGTTCTGTCTCCTACTCCTCCTTTGATGGCGCTCTGGATATGCTTAGAAAATTTGGCCCTAATGCCCTTATGTCCAAATCAGACATTAAATCTGCCTTCAGGCTTCTCCCAGTTCATCCGGAGGGGTTTAATTCATTGGGTTTTCACTTTGATAACTGCTTCTTTTTTGACAAATGCCTTCCTATGGGTTTTTCCCTGTCCTGTTTTTATTTTGAGAATTTTTCCCGTTTTTTGCATTGGGTTTTAGAGTCTAGCGGTTGTGAGGCAGGTATTCTACACTATCTAGATGACTTCCTTTTTGTTGGCCCATCCCAATCTATGTTTTGTGAGATTACTCTTTCTAGGTTTCTTGAATTGTGCGCATTTTTCGGAGTCCCAATTGCCCATGAGAAAACAGTAGGCCCTTCTTGTCGCATTGAATTTTTGGGCGTCACGATCGATTCGGTAAAAATGGAAACTGTCCTGCCTAAGGAGAAAATTGACAAGCTTCGTAGCTCTCTGGAAACCTTGTTATCAAAAGACAAAATCACTCTTAAGGAGCTTCAGTCCCTGCTGGGGCTACTTAACTTTTCCTTGAGGGTCATTCCGATTGGCAGGGTTTTTTCCAGGTCGCTTTACGAAGCCACTAAAGGGCATTCTTCCCCTAATTCTCATATCAGATTGCGTTCCGAGGTAAAAGAGGACGCCAGAATCTGGCTATCATTTTTAGCGGGTTTTAATGGCAGATCAATAATCCAATCTCCTTTTATCTCTTCGGATTCTATTCCCCTCGTTTTTTCTACAGACGCCACTCTAGGTTTAGCTTGTTTGTTCCAATCTCACTGGGTATCCCTGGACTGGCCTGTCAATTGGGTTGCTAGGAAATTGAACAAAACCCCTTTTATTACTGAGCTTTTGTCAATCCTGCTATGTATTTGCTTATGGGGCCGTGAATTGCGAAACTCCAGGGTTCTACTACATTCAATGAATCAGGCAGTAATTTTTTCAATACCCTTTCATTCAAAAATGCATATGCAGCAAAAATTTTGAGAAAATTGGTTTTGGAATGTTTAAATTGCAATATTTGGTTAAAGGCAGTCTCGGGAGGTGGTAAAGTTAGTTATTTAGCTGATCTTATATTGCATCGTCAGTGGCATGATTTTTATCTACAGGTCCCAATGGCAGACAAAGAGGCGTACGATTGCCCCCTTTCAATTCAGGACCTGATTCCGATTTAATCCCCTATTTTATTCAGAACTCGTTATCAAGCAGATCATGGGCTAATTACTCAGCTGCATGGAAGAAATGGGTTGATTTTTCTGTACTTTTCGGTTTTGACGCCTCTGTTTCTGACCCGACTTCGGCTTTGAAATTTGCTGAGTCTCTGGTCAAGCAAGGCTTATCTTACTCCGCAATAGCCAAAAGTCTTGCGGGAGTCTCTTTCTTTTTGAAATTGCATGGCGGTACTGCGTTAACGGAATTTTTCTTAGTTAAGCAATTTTTGAAGGGCCTGAAAAGGGAAAGGTTTTTTCCGGATTCAAGGTGCCCTATTTCTATTTCTTTGTTAATTGACATTTGTTCTGCCCTCGCGCATGTTTGTAAGAACTTTGAGGAAGTGCTTTTGTTTAATTCCATATTTTCTATCTCCTTTTTTGGGGCACTGAGGGTTAGCGAGGTAGTGTCAGCCAAGAAATCTGTCCCGTCTGGGCTTATGCTCTCGGACGTCAGAATTTTTGAATCGTTTCTTCTTTTGTTTATTAGAAAGTCTAAAATGGATCAGCTGGGGAGGGGATCTGAACTAAGATTGAATTCGTTTCCTGACTCTAAAATTTGTCCTGTGGCTATTCTGTCCAAATGGATTACGTTTAGGCCTCCAGCTGATGGCTCCCTATTTATTCATAGGGATTCATCCCCGGTGACGGTCTTTCAATTCAATTTTATTTTGAAGAAATGTTTGGCATTTTTGGGTAAAGGTCATCTCAAAATTACTTCCCATTCTTTCAGAATAGGTGCGGCTACAGAAGCCTCAAGAGCTGGCTTGTCTGACGATAGAATTAAAAAAATGGGAAGATGGGAGTCGAAAAGATTCAAAATTTATGTTCGTCCTGATTTATATCCCGATTAATTTTCATTTCTCTTATACCCCGCAGTTATTTGGATCGTTGGGCATTCATTTGTCTTCTGGGCTCAGAAGAGGGCCGGCCTTCGATCATATTCTGAAAATCTGTCGTTCCATTCCTCTAAAGTTCAAGTTTTTTGGCATGGCATTCGCGGCCTGAATTGGCCTTCTTTGGTGTACGAGGTAAAGAGTTGTTTGGAGAGGTTCCCTTATCCGGATTTAATTGTAATGCATCTCGCTGGGAATGATTTAGGAAGAATCAACACTTTGAATTTGCTGGCCATTATGCGGTCAGATCTTACTTATTTAACCCCTTCCCGACCTTTGACGCATACGCTGCGTCATGAAAGTCGGTGCCATTCCGACCCATGACGCAGCATATGCGTCATGGAAAGATCGCGTCCCTGCAGATCCGGTGAAAGGGTTAACTGCAATTTCACCCGGCCTGCAGGGACAGGGGGAGTTGTACTTTAGCCCAGGGGGGTGGCTTCACCCCCCCCCCCCCGTGGCTACGATCGCTCTGATTGGCTGTTGAAAGTGAAACTGCCAATCAGAGCGATTTGCAATATTTCACCTAAAAAACTGGTGAAATATTACAATCCAGCCATGGCCGATGCTGCAATATCATCGGCCATGACTGGAAACACTAATGTGCCCCCACCCCACCGATCGCCCCCCCCAGCCCTCCGATCTGTGGTCCGCTCCCCTCCGTCCTGTGCTCCGCTCCCCCGTCCTCCTGTCCGCTCCCCCCGTGCTCCAATCCCACCTCCCCATGCTCCAATCCCACCCCCGTGCTCCAATCCCACCCCCCTGCACTCCGATCCACCCCCCCGCAGTGCGATCCACCCCCCCGCACTGCGATCCACCCCCCCGCACAGCGATCCCCCACCCCGTGCTCCGATCCACCCCCTGTGCTCCGATCCACCCCCCGTGCTCCGACGCCCCCCCCCCCCCGTGCCCTGATCTCCCCCCCTTATACTTACCTAGCCTCCCGGGGTCCGTCCGTCTTCTTTCCTGGGCGCCGCCATCTTCCAAAATGGCGTGCGCATGCGCAGTGCGCCCGCCGAATCTGCCGGCCGGCAGATTCGTTCCAGAGGGAATTTTGATCACTGTGATAAAACCTCACAGTGATCAAAATAAAAAAAAAACAGTAAATGAACCCCCCCCCTTTGTCACCCCCATAGATAGGGACAATAATAAAATAAAGAATTTTTTTTATTTTTCCCACACTAAGGTTGGAGTTAGGGGTAGGGTTAGGAATGTGCACATGTATTCATAAATCCGCAGTGCTAAACCGCTGTGGATTTATCGCGGATTTACCGCGGTTTTTCTGCGCATTTCACTGCAGTTTTACAACTGCGATTTTCTATTGGAGCAGTTGTAAAACCGCTGCGGAATCCGCAGAAAGAAGTGACATGCTGCGGAATGTAAACCGCTGCATTTCCGTGCAGTTTTTCCGCAGCATGTGCACAGCGATTTTTGTTTCCCATAGGTTTAAATTGAACTGTAAACTCATGGGAAACTGCTGCGGATCCGCAGTGTTTTCCGCAGCGTGTGCACATACCTTTAGAATTAGGCTATGTGCACACGGTGCAAATTTGGCTGCGGATCTGCAGCGGATTGGCCACTGCAGATTCGCAGCAGTGTTCCATCAGGTTTACAGTACCATGTTAAACATATGGAAAACCAAATCCGCTGTGCCCATGGTGCGGAAAATACCGCGCGGAAACGCTGCATTGTATTTTCCGCAGCATGTCAATTCTTTGTGCGGATTCCGCAGCGTTTTACACCTGTTCCTCAATAGGAATCCGCAGGTGAAATCCGCACAAAAAACACTGGCAATCCGCGGTAAATCCACAGGTAAAACACAGTGCCTTTTACCCGCGGATTTTTCAAAAATGGTGCTGAAAAATCTCACACGAATCCGCAACGTGGGCACATTAGGGTTAGGGTTGGAATTAGGGTTGTGTTTAGGGTTAGGGGTGTGTTGGGGTTAGGGTTGTGGTTAGGGGTGGGTTAGGGTTGTGATTAGGGTTACGGCTACAGTTGGGATAAGGGTTAGGGGTGTGTTGGAGTTAGAATTGAGGGGTTTCCACTGTTTAGGCACATCAGGGGGTCTCCAAACGCAACATGGCGCCACCATTGATTCCAGCCAATCTTGTATTCAAAAAGTCAAATGGTGCTCCCTCACTTCCGATCCCCGACGTGTGCCCAAACAGTGATTTACCCCCACATATGGGGTACCAGCATACTCAGGACAAACTGCGCAACAATTACTGGGGTCCAATTTCTCCTGTTACCCTTGAGAAAATAAAAAATTGCTTGCTAAAACATCATTTTTGAGGAAAGAAAAATGATTTTTTATTTTCACGGCTCTGCGTTGTAAACGTCTGTGAAGCACTTGGGGGTTCAAAGTGCTCACCACATATCTAGATAAGTTCCTTGGGGGGTCTAGTTTACAAAATGGGGTCACTTGTGGGGGGTTTCTACTGTTTAGGCACACCAGGGGCTCTGCAAACGCAACGTGATGTCCGCAGACCATTCCATCAAAGTCTGCATTTCAAAAGTCACTACTTCCCTTCTGAGCCCCGACGTGTGCCCAAACAGTGGTTTACCCCCACACATGGGGTATCAGCGTACTCAGGAGAGACTGGACAACAACTTTTGGGGTCCAATTTCTCCTGTAACCCTTGGGAAAACAAATAATTCTGGGCTAAAAAATTATTTTTGAGGAAAGAAAACGTATTTATTATTTTCACGGCTCTGCGTTATAAACTTCTGTGAAGCACTTGGGGGTTGAAAGTGCTCACCACATACCTAGATAAGTTCCTTTCGGGGTCTAGTTTCCAAAATGGGGTCACTTGTGGGGGGTTTCTACTGTTTAGCCACATCAGGGGCTCTGCAAACGCAACGTGACGCCCGTAGAGCATTCCATCAAAGTCTGCATTTCAAAAGGTCACTACTTCACTTCCGAGCCCCGGCATGTGCCCAAACAGTAGTTTACCCCCACATATGGGGTATCACCATACTCAGGAGACACTGGACAACAACTTTTGGGGTCAAATTTCTCCTCTTACTCTTGGGAAAATAAAAAATTGCGGGCTAAAAAATCATTTTTGAGAAAAAAAATTTATTTTTTTATTTTCATGGCTTTGCGTTATAAACTTCTGTGAAGCACTTGAGGGTTCAAAGTGCTCACCACACATCTAGATTAGTTCCTTTGGGGGTCTAGTTTCCAAAATGGGGTCATTTGTGGTGGATTTCCAATGTTTAGGCACACAAACGCGACATAGTGTCCGCTAATGATTGGAACTAATTTTCCATTTAAAAAGCCAAATGGCATGCCTTCCCTTCTGAGCCCTGCCTTGCGCCCAAACAGTGGTTTACCCCCACATATGGGGTTTCTGCGTACTCAGGACAAACTGGACAACAAAATTTGTGGTCCAATTTCTCCTATTACCGTTGGCAAAATAGGAAATTCCAGGCTAAAAAATCATTTTTGAGGAAAGAAAAATTATTTTTTATTTTCATGGCTCTGCGTTATAAACTTCTGTGAAGCACCTGGGGGTTTAAAGTGCTCAGTATGCATCTAGATAAGTTCCTTGGCGGGTCTAGTTTCCAAAATGGGGTCACTTGTGGGGGAGCTCCAATGCATAGGCACACAGGGGCTCTCCAAACGCGACATGGTGTCCGCTAACAATTGGAGCTAATTTTCCATTCAAAAAGTCAAAAGGCGCACCTTCCCTTCCGAGCCCTGCCGTGTGCCCAAACAGTGGTTTACCCCCACATATGAGGTATCGGCGTACTCGGGAGAAATTGCCCAACAAATTTTAGGATCTATTTAATCCTATTGCCCATGTGAAAATGAAAAAATTGAGGTGAAAAATTTTTTTTGTGAAAAAAAAGTACTTTTTCATTTTTACGGATCAATTTGTGAAGCACCTGAGGGTTTAAAGTGCTCACTAGGCATCTAGATAAGTTCCTTGGGGGGTCCAGTTTCCAAAATGGGGTCACTTGTGGGGGAGCTCCAATGTTTAGGCACACAGGGTCTCTCCAAACGCGACATGGTGTCCGCTAACGATGGAGATAATTTTTCATTCAAAAAGTCAAATGGCGCTCCTTCCCTCCCGAGCCTTACCATGTGCCCAAACAGTGGTTTACCCCCACATGTGAGGTATCGGTGTACTCAGGAGAAATTGCCCAACAAATTTTAGGATCCATTTTATCCTGTTGCCCATGTGAAAATGAAAAAATTGAGGCTAAAAGAATTTTTTTGAGAAAAAAAAGTACTTTTTCATTTTTACGGATCAATTTGTGAAGCACCTGGGGGTTTAAAGTGCTCACTATGCATCTAGATAAGTTCCTTGGGGCGTCTAGTTTCCAAAATGGGGTCAATTTTGGGGGATCTCCAATTTTTAGGCACACGGGGGCTCTCCAAATGTGACATGGTGTCCGCTAAAGAGTGCAGCCAATTTTTGATTCAAAAAGTCAAATGGCGCTCCTTCCCTTCCAAGCCCTGCCGTGCGCCCAAACAGTGGTTTACCCCCACATATGAGGTATCAGCGTACTCAGGACAAATTGGACAACAACTTTCGTGGTTCAGTTTCTCCTTTTACCATTGGGAAAATAAAAAAATTGTTGCTGAAAAATCATTTTTGTGACTAAAAAGTTAAATGTTCATTTTTTCCTTCCATGTTGCTTCTGCTGCTGTGAAGCACCTGAAGGGTTAATAAACTTCTGGAATGTGGTTTTGTGCACCTTGAGGGGTGCAGTTTTTAGAATGGTGTCACTTTTAGGTATTTTCAGCCATATAGACCCCTCAAACTGACTTCAAATGTGAGGTGGTCCCTAAAATAAATGGTTTTGTAAATTTCGTTGTAAAAATGAGAAATCGCTGGTCAAATTTTAACCCTTATAACTTCCTAGCAAAAAAAAATGTTGTTTCCAAAATTGTGCTGATGTAAAGTAGACGTGTGGGAAATGTTATTTATTAACTATTTTGTGTCACATAACTCTCTGGTTTAACAGAATAAAAATTCAAAATGTGAAAATTGCAAAATTTTCAAAATTTTCGCCAAATTTCCGTTTTTATCACAAATAAACACAGAATTTATTGACCTAAATTTACCACTAACATGAAGCCCAATATGTCACGAGAAAACAATCTCAGAATCGCTAGGATCCGTTGAAGCGTTCCCGAGTTATTACCTCATAAAGGGACACTGGTCAGAATTGCAAAAAATGGCAAGGTCTTTAAGGTCAAAATAGGCTGGGTCATGAAGGGGTTAAGACAGACTTTTCCGTTGTCGGGTGTCGTTTTTTCAGAAATCATTCCCAGGCGTGCTTGGCACTGTAGTCAACTTTCATTTTTGGATAAGATCCGGAAGAGGGTTAATTTCTCCATGAAGAAGTTTTTACCTCTTATTTCTGGGTTTTCTTTTAGACACACGGATTTAGAGGGTGTTTTACCTGGAATGTTTAGAACTGATTTGGTTCATTTGTCCAATATCGGACTTGATATATTTAATCTTAACATGGGCAACATAATTGAGAAATGGCTGTGCGGTTTGGGGGGGGGGGGGGGCCTCGGCTCTTTGAACCTTGGCCTTCTGGGTAAAAATCACTCAACTTTGGGTGGATTTGGTCTCTGGAAGTTTATGGACATTTGGACTTATGAACTTATGGATATTATTTATTGGTTATTTATTTAATTAATTGGAATTTTGTAACCCAAAATAAAACCTCACGGCCATTTTATTCCAACCAATAAAGGTGTCTTGTCTTTATTATAGTTATAGTTATAGGCCTTATGGGGACATGTAAGCCCCCCCGCTCAGACAGCAGAAATATAGCGGGGGTCCCATGTCCACATAGGCCTGGCACCTTCATTAATATTATATTCATTGGGGGTCAATTTGAGGTCAGGCTATTTACTGTTAATGTATGTAAAAGCAGTCAGATCTGGTTCTGACTGGCTTTTTGCCCGCCTAAATTTTTGATAGTTGATTGGTTGTCAATCAGTTGCTGGGCAGAATTGGTTGTTATATATGCCTGGGCGCCAGCGTTGGATACTCAGATCGCCGGCGCTTGAAGAAAAGAAGAGCCCGCCCTCCCTCCCTTTATGTTATTCATTCACCTGTCGTTTGGTTTTATTTGTGGGTAAAAATCACTCAACTTTGGGTGGATTTGGTTTCTGGAAGTTTATGGACATTTGGACTTATGAACTTATGGATATTATTTATTGGTTATTTATTTAATTAATTGGAATTTTGCAACCCAAAATAAAACCTCATGGCCATTTTATTCCAACCAATAAAGGTGTCTTGTCTTTATTATAGTTATAGTTATAGGCAGGAGAGTCTGTGACCACAAATTCTTAGCCCCTTAAGAAAAATAAATATCCTGGATGGATAACCCCAATTAATCAAGATTACATTATTATTTGTGCTATTTTTGTCCATAAAGGAGATACCTGTCACTTTAAGGGGTTGGCAATCACAAGGCAGTGGGCCTCAAATGGCGGTTGCACAGCTTTGCCCTGCTTATCTCTGGTCACTGCAATAAAGCAGCAGAGATAACAGGCTTTAAAAAGAGGCTGGTACATAGATATGGGAACAGAATGGAACTTGCTGCATAGATATGGGAGCAGAACCAAGCTTGCTGCTTACATAGATACTATAACAGAAGTAATCTGACTACATAGACACGAGAATGGAACCAAGATTACGATGTAGATTAGGGAACTGAAAGGAGCTTACTACAGAGATATGGAAGCAGAACTGAGCTTACTACATAGATACAGAAGCAGGACCAAACTTACTACAGAGATAAGGGAGCCAAACCAAGCTTACTACAGAGATAAGGGAGGTGAACCAAGCTTACTACAGAGATAAGGGAGCCAAATTGAGCTTACTACAGAGATATGGGAGCAGAACCAAACTTACTACAGAGATTCGGAAGCAGAACCAAAATTACTACAAAATTGCGTAAGCAGAACCAAACTTACTACAGAGATAAAGGAGGCAAACCAAGCTTACTACAGAGATAATGGGACAGAACCGAGCTTACTATAGAGTTAAGGGACTAGAACAAAGCTTACTACAGAGATAAGGGAGCAGAACCAAGCTTACGGCATACATATGGCACCAGAATCTAGATTACTACATCGATACAGTACCAGAACCAAGCTTACTGTTTAGATATGGTACCATAACTGAGCTTACTTACAAACATATATACAACTCCAGAAACATGGACATGTAAACACACAGTATGGCAGGGGCATTGCAAGAGTCCTAAAAGATCAGGGGCCCAAACCCCAAAGTGCATGTCTGCCTATATGAACTCCCTGTAGCCATTTAAAATAGCATCTATACATATATAATTACAGCATATCGCTCTTGTTAACCAAAAACACACAATGAAAAGACCAATATTATCAAAATTCCTACAGTAAAAGGCCCAAACAATACGGCTACACAATGTACTCCACCATCACCACTACACAGTGATTACATAACATAATATGACCATTACCTCTACATACCACCATACACCTTCTACTAAACGCTACTGAAAAAAGCAATAATCCTACCTTACAGAAACTGTATATTGTAGACACCAGTCACGCAGAACATACACGCGATTACAGTACAGATATATATAGTGACTTACAGCTGACGTTATTTCTGATTCGGGTGATTCACTTTTCCCATTTTTCCATCTGGCCCAGACCGACATGACAACTTCTCCAGACACGACTCTGCTGCACAGATTACAACAAAACACATTTGACTTCTCACATTTCCAGCGATGTTTCCATCTATTCCCAACCTACTTAAACTCCCCACGCTGAGCGCACCTGCGGTGTGGAACACTGACCCCAATATTTAAAAAAATTGTGTCATTACTAGGATTACTCCCTACCCCTAAAAATTAAAGTGTTCCATAGAAAGTAGTAATGCCGCTACTGTGCAAAGGTCTGTATGCTCCCTTGAAGGATATAATATCCCAAGAGCCCCCTTCCAGCTTAACCCCTAGTCCGCTTAACCCCTTTCCGACATTGGGTGTAATAGTACGCCGATAACAGACATCCTCCCTTTGATGTTGACTCCGGTTGTGAGCCCACATCTTTCCAGGTTTTTTGAACAGCTGACATGTGCCCGGAACAGGCATGGGTGGAATCGCAAACCACTCACTGCTATTAACCAGTTAAATACTGCTGTCAAATTCTGACAGCAGCATTTAACCTGCGATTCTGGCACCAGAAATCCGCCCATTGGTGACCCATGTTACGTGATTGCCAGTCATCGATTGGTTGGCATGACAACCAGAGGTTTTCTGGAGACTTGTATGGTTGTCACTAGGGTTGAGTGAAACGGGTTGGCAATTTTCAGAAGTCGCCGACTTTTGGCAAAGTCGGGTTTCATGAAACCCGACCCGACCCCTGTGTGGGGTCGGCCATGAAGTCGGCGATCTTCTGAATCTGGAATCGGAATTCCGATACCGATTCCCGATATGTTTAAGATATCGGGAATTGGTATCGGAATTCAGATTTAAGTGTAAGATAAAGAATAAAAATAAAAAATATCGCTATACTCACCCTCGGACGCACCCTGGTACTAACCGGGAACCTTCCTTCCTTCCTTCGAATCAGCGCTTCCAGGACATTGCGGTGACGTCGCGGTGACGTCGCGGCTTGGGATTGGTCGCACGACCGCCCATGTGACCGCTCGCGCGACCAATCAGAAGCCGTGACGTCACCGCAAGGTCCTGCAAGCGCTGATTCTTAGGAAGGAAGGCTGCCGGAAAGAAGCAGGGCGCGTCCGAGGGTGAGTATATGCCTAATAGGAATATACTCACCCTTGGACGCGCCCTGCTTCTTTCCGGCAGCCTTCCTTCCTAAGAATCAGCGCTTGCAGGACCTTGCGGTGACGTCACGGCTTCTGATTGGTCGCGCGAGCGGTCACATTGGCGGTCGCGCGACCAATCACAAGCCGCGACGTCAGCGCGACGTCACCGCAAGGTCCTGGAAGCGCTGATTCGAAGGAAGGAAGGTTCCCGGTTAGTACCAGGGCGCGTCCGAGGGTGAGTATAGCGATATTTTTTATTTTAATTCTTTATTTTACACTTAAATATGGATCGCAGGGCTTGAAGGAGAGTTTCCTCTCCTTCAGACCCTGGGAACCATTGGAAACCCAATGCACTGCATTGGGTTTCGAGTTTCGGCCGACCCCGACCCTGACTTTTTTATAGGATCGGCCGATTTCACTCGACCCGACTTTTGAAAAAGTCGGGTTTTCGTGAAACCCGACCCGATCCTATAAAAGTAAAAGTCGCTCAACACTAGTTGTCACTGCTGGCTTGCTGTGAGCAAGTAATTCTGCTACATACAGGCAATCTGATCATCGCCTGTAGGTAACAGAGCCGATCGGGTTATGGCAGCTTCTAGTCTCCCATGGAGACTATTGAAGTATGAAAAAGTAAAAAAAAAAGTAAAAAAAATAAAAATATAAAAGTTCAAATCACCGCCCTTTTGCCCCATTCAAAATAAAACAATAAGAAAAAAAATCAAACATACACAAATTTGGTATCACCGTGTTCAGAATCGCCTGATCTATCAATAAAAAAAGGATTAATCTGATTGCTAAACGGCGTAGCAAGAAAAAAGTTAAAATGCAAGAATTATGTTTTTTTGGTCGTCATGACATAGAATTAAAATGCAATAACTGGCAATCAAACGATTGTATCTGCACCAAAATTGTATCATTAAAAATGTCAGCTCAGTGAGCAAAAAATAAGCCCTCACACAAGTTTGGAATTTTTTTTCACCTCTTAGATAAAAATGAACCTACAGTACACGTTTGGTGTCTATGAACTCGCAATGACCTGTTGAATCATAATGTCAGGTCAGTTTTAGCATGTAGTGAACACAGTAAAAATGCAAAACAAAACAGAGATTACAGGGGGCATAGAGATCCCATGGGAGCACAAGTATCACAGGGGGCTACATAGCAGGGGGCACAGGGATCACGGGGGCAGAAAGCTGGGAGCCACAGAGATTATAGGGGTGCATATAGTTAGGGGGCACAGAGATCACAGGGGGGCATATAGCTGGTGGGCAAAGAGATCACAGGAGGGCATATAGCTGGTGGGCACAGAGATCATAGGGTGCATATAGCTGGTGGGCACAGAGATCACAGGGGAGCATATAGCTGGAGGGCACAGAAATTACAGGGAGCATATAGTTGGTGGGCACAGAAACCACAGTTGGGCATATAGCTGGTGGGCACAGAGATCACAGGGCGCATATAGCTGGGGGACACAGAGATCACAGGGGAGCATCTAGCTGGAGATCACAGAAATCACAAGTGGGCATATAGCTGGTGGGTACAAAGATCACAGGGGTGCATATTGCTGGGGCTACAGAGATCACAGGGGCATATAGCTGGTGGGCACAGAGATCACAGGGGGGCACATAGCTGGGGGGGCACAGAGAGCACAGGGGGAATATGGCTGGTGGGCACAGAGTTCACAGGGGGCATATAGCTGGAGGCACAGAGATCACTGGGGGCATATAACTGGTGGGCACAAAAATAACGAGGGCATATAGTTGGTGGGCACAGAAATCACAAGGGGGCATATAGCTGGGAGGCACAGAGATCACAGGAGTGCATATAGCTGGGGGCACAGAGATCACAAGGGTGCATATAACTGGGAGGCACAGAGATCACAGGCTGCATATAGTTGGTGGGCATAGAAATAACAGGGGGCATATAGCTGGTGAGCACAAAGATCACAGGGGCACATAGCTGGATGGCAGAGAGATCACAGGGGGAACAGATCACAGGGGGTCACAAAACTGGGGGCACAGAAATCACAGGGGGCATGTAGCTGAGGGGGCACAGAATCACCAGCCGACAGGCACTGAGCTGCCGGCACAAAGTTTGCTCTGGACTGTCAGGCAGCAGCTCCCCTTCCAGGACAGGAGGACGTGAGAGCCATGGGCACTAAATTTGCCCACCCTGGGGCTAACCCAGCCCACCCTGGCTCTAACTCCACCCACCCCCATGCTAACCCTGCCCACCCCAATGACATCATCATTCATGTGCAGGCAGTGTTCTGTAATGAAATCTGAGTGGAGTGCACTTGGGGGTTAAAGGGCTGGCAGGATAGGGCTGCCGCCCGAGCATTGCAGACTATGGGGACCTGCCCGCGTCCTGCATGAAAATTTTTGCTATGCATGGTCATCAGGTGGCCAGCCGGGTACAGCTGCTGGTGGGAGCGGCCCGGGTGGCATTTGCCTCCTTGCCCCTGGGCCGAGCCCGCCCCTGGGGGTGGCTGATTCTCAGTGCAGTGTGGGAAAAGTAAGATCCTGGTTGGGACAGCGGGACAGAGTCCCAAAATCGGGACTGTCCCGCTGGATCCGAGATGGTTTGGAGGTATGTGGGTATTCTATAAATCTAGTCAGGTGCTATATTCTTAATGGTGTCACTGCAGGTGATTGACAGGTCTCTCCAATACTAAGAGATCTGTCAATTCTCTAAATCTGTGCTGGGAAAAACTGGAGTAGTCTTGTTTCTGGCTATGTACATCGATTTTCATCATTATAGTACATTATAGTAGTTAACCCCTTAACCCCCAAGGGGGGTTTGCATGTTAATGACCGGGCCAATTTTTACAATTCTGACCACTATCCCTTAATGAGGTAATAACTCTGGAATGCTACCATGGATCACTGTGATTCTGAGACTCTTTTCTCATGACATATTTTACTTCACGTTAGTGGTAACATTTCTTTGATATGACTTGCGTTTATTTGTGAAAAAAAACAAAAATTTGGCGAAAATTTTGAAAATTTCTCAATTTGTCCTGAGTATGCTGATAACACATATGTGGGGGTAAACCATTGTTGGGCGCATGGCAGAGCTCGGAAGGGAAGGAGCGCCATTTGACTTTTCAATGCAAAATTGGCTGGAATTGAGATCGGATGCCATGTCGCGTTTGGAGAGCCCCTGGTGTGCCTAAACAGTGGAAACCCCAAACAACTGACACCATTTTGGAAAGTAGATGCCCTAAGGAACTTATCTAGATGTGTGGTGAGCACTTTGAACCCCCAAGTGCTTCACAGAAGTTTATAATGTAGAGCTGTAAAAATAAAAAATCATATTTTTTTCACATAAAATTATATTTTGCCCCCAATTTTTTATTTTATCCATAGTAACAGGAGAAATTGAACCACAGAAGTTGTTGTGCAATTTGTCCTGAGTACGCCGATACTCCATATGTGGGGGTAAACCACTGTTTGGGCGTATGGCAGAGCTCGGAAGGGAAGGAGCGCGTTTGACTTTTCAATGCCAAATTAGCTGGAATTGAGATCGGGCACCATGTCGCGTTTGGAGAGCCCCTGATGTGCCTAAACAGTGGAAACCCCCCACAAGTGACACCATTCTTGAAAGTATACCCCCTAAGGAACTTATCTAGATGTGTAGTGAGCACTTTGTACCCCCAAGTGCTTCACAGAAGTTTATAATATTAGAGCCGTAAAAATAAAAAATCATATTTTTTTCACAAAAATTATCTTTTCGCACCCAATTTTTTATTTTCCCAAAGGTAACAGAAGAGATTGGACACCAAATGTTTTTGTGCAACGGGGGAACCACCGTTTGGATGCATGGCAGAGCTCGGAAGGAGCACCGATTTGGAATGCAGACTTTGATGAAATGGTCTGCTGGCATCATGTTGCGCTTGCAGAGCCCCTGATTTGCCTAAACAGAAGAAACCCCCCATAAGTGACCCCATTTTGGAAACCAGTCCCCTCAAGGAACTTTTCTAGATGTGTTGTGAGAACTTTGAACCCCAAAGTGTTTCTCTAAAGTTTATAACGCAGAGCCGTGAAAATAAAAAATATTTTTTTTTCCACAAAAATTATTTTTTAGCCCCCAGTTTTGCATTTTCCCAAGGGTAACAGGAGAAATTGGACACAAAAGTTTTTTTGCAATTTGTCCTGAGTACGCTGATACCCCCATATGTGGGAGAAAACTACTGTTTGGGCACACATCAGGGCTCGGAAGGGAAGTAGTGGCGTTTTGGAATGCAGACTTTGATGGAATGGTCTTCGGCATCATGTTGCATTTGCAGAGCCACTGATGTGCTTAAACAGTGAAAACCCCCACAAGTGACCCCATTTTGGAAATTAGACTCTGAAGGAACTTATCTAGATGTGTTGTGAGAACTTTGAACCCCCAAGTGTTTCACTAAAGTTTATAATGCAGAGCTGTGAAAATAACATAATTTTTTTCCCACAAAAATGTTTTAGCCCCCCAAATTTTTATTTTCTCAATACCCAACAGGAGAAATTGGGCCACAAAAGTTATTGTCCAAATTGTCCTGAGTACACTGATACCCCACATATGGGGGTAAACGGCAGAGCTCGGAAGGGAAGGAGCACCATTTTACTTTTTCAGCGCAGATTTGTCTGGAATTGAGATCCAATGCGATGTCACATTTGGAGAGCCCTTGATATGCTTAAACAGTGGAAACCCCCCAATTCTAACTCCAACCAAACACATCCCTAACCCTAATCCCAACCCTAACCACACCCCTAACCCTAATCCCAACCCCAACACACCCTTAACCCCAACACACCCCTAACCCTAATCCCAAACCTAACGGTAACCATAACCACACCCCTAACCTTGACACACCCCTAACATTAATCCCAACCCTAATCCCAACCCTAGCCCAAACCGTAAACAGAATCTAAACCCTAACCCCAACTCTAGCCCCTAACTAACTTTAGCCCTAACCCTAACTTTAGCCCTAAGCCTAACCCTAATGTGAAAATGGAAACACATTTTTTTATTATTTTATTATTTTTCCCTAAGTAAGGGGGTGATAAAGAGGGTTTGATTTGCTATTTATAGCTAGTTTTTATAGCGGATTTTTATGTTTGGCAGCTGTCACACACTAAAAGACGCTTTTATTGCAAATAATAGTTTTTGCATCACCACATTTTGAGAGCTATAATTTTTCCATATTTTGGCCCACAGAGTCATATAAGGTCTTGTTTTTTGTGGGCCAAGTTGACGTTTTTATTGGTACCATTTTCAGGCACATGACATTTTTTGATCGCTTCTTATTGCGATTTTTGGGAGGCAGAATGAACAAAAACCAGCAATACATTAATTTCTTTTGGATGGGGTGTTTATACCATTCCGCATGTGGTAAAATTGATAAAGCAGTTTTATTCTTCGGTTTAGTTTGATTACAGCGATACCTCATTTATATAATTTTTGTATGTTTTGGCGCTTTTATACAATGAAAACTATTTTATATAAAAAAATATTATAAAAATTTTTTTTTTGCATCACTTTATTCTGAGGGCTATAACATTTTTATTTTTTGCTGATGACGATGTATGGTAGCTCGTATTTTGCGAGACAAGATGACTTTTCAAGATAAAGTTTCCAGCAGTACCATGTTTATTTATATCCATCTTTTTGATCCTGTGTTATTTCACTTTTTGCTCGGTGGTATGATGATAAAGCATTGTTTTTTGCCTTGTTTTTTATTTATTTTTTTACTGTGTTCACTTATGAGGTTAACTAGTGGGACAGTTTTATAGGTTGGGTCGTTACGGATGTGGCAATACTAATTATGTGTATTTTATTGTTTTTTTTATTTACATAAAGAAATGCATTTATTGGAGCAATATTTTTTTTCTTTATTTAGGAATTTTAAAAAAATATCTTTACACAGTATTTTTTTTTTTACTTTTTTACATTGTCCCAGGCTGGGACATAACTGTATAATGTCCCACCCTGACACTTTGCAAAGCACTGTGTCAGATCAGTGATCTGACAGGCAGTTAACGAGGCTTCTCAGGTCCTGCTCTCAGCAGGCACTGGCAAGCCACCTCCCTGCAGGACCCGGAAGGACCCCGCAGCCATCTTGGATCTGGGGATCTGCAGGCAGGGAGAACCTCAGAACAACGTGATCACATTGCGTTGTTCTGAGGGTCTCAGGGAAGCACGCAGGGAGCCCCCTCCCTGTGCGATGCTTCTCTATGCCACTGGAACGCTGCGATCTTGTTTGATTGCAGTATTCCAGGGGTTAAAGTTCCGGGAGTGGTCCGTGACCACTCCTGGCACTTAGTCCTGGGTGTCAGCTGTGATAATCAGTTGACACCCAGCCGCGATCGGCCGCGCTCCCCCCGTGAGCACGGCTGATCGTGCATGACGTACTATCTCATCCATGAGAAGTAAGACCCAGGTCACATGGACAAGATAGTACGTCCAATGGCAGAAAGAGGTTAAAGAATCTCTCCCATCAAAGTTTTTATCCCCTTAATAAATTACAATAATCACATTATATAGCACTGTGTACAATTGCTCATTTAGCATTTCTGCCCATTTCTTTTTTTTGCTTCCTGTGCTCTATGAAGAAACAGGACATTTCTTGCCCCTGCATTTATCATTCCCCTTTTCAACTCCTGACTCATCTGCTTGCTCCTCATGAGTAACCCAAGGAAAATTGATTTACTGTTTCTACATAGAGCATAGACCTAATGGAAAAGAGACAAATTAACCGAGCAATTGTAAGTACACACTGCTATATAATATGATGATTGCAGTATATTAAGAGGATAAAAACTTGGATGGCAGGAGGAGTGCTTCTTTAAATATACCTGGCTACAGTGCAGCTGCTTGATTCACGCTGCTCACAGTTTGGACAGCATGAATCAAGAGACAGGTTTCCTTTAAAAGATTAACTTTTTGTGTTTTATAATAATAATAATAATAATAATGAAGAAATTAAAAATATAAAAATATAAAAATACACACATACTATAGATGAACTCTTTAAACACTAAACATGGGGTTCTCAATTTTAAATACTAACTAATTTGGGCTAAAAGCAATATACATACAGATTGGTTAGAACATGGTCCGTATTTAAAAATATGAATGAACCTGTGGAGACATGGGGAAGTGAGTGGGTGGTTTAGTCCACTAGCCAAACCGCATGGACCAGGGCTCATCCCACCGAACACCCACTCTTTTACCATGAGTGTAATACTACTCAGACAAAACAGGGCGAGAGTACAATAGTGTAGCATAACTTTATTGAACCACAAAACAGATAAACACATACAACAGTCCCAACAAAATACCCAATATGGTGCAAAATCTCAACCTTCTGCTGATTGCTGGGATAATAGCAGCTGTGATTTTAGAGCGTTCAGGGCTTACTACCCCCATCTGTTGTAAAGATTCTCTGGTTCTTTGGATATCTGGATCTCTTGATTGTCTTGTTACAGAGACATATCCCCTTTTTATAGTTCACAACTGTTCTTTAAGCCATCATTCACAGGTCAAGGGGAAGGGGTGATGAGATTAACTTGCATTGTTTTGTTATTTAATCAATTTGCATAGTTTTTCCTTCTCTGTTTCAGGTGATGTCACTGCTCCATAGGACCTTCAGTGACACACTGACAGGAGACAATGGCTCCTGCAGTGCATCACTGAGAGGTTACTAGAGTTCAAAGTCTCACTTTATGGCAATTGCTGTGTGGGAAAATTTCTCACATAGCAATGCCAAAAGTGAGACTAGGGACTATTTTTTACAGCAGGTGGAGGAATACAGTGCGGAAGGATACCTTCCTCCTGTCATTGTGTTCCTTGAGCCCCTAGAGAGCGGTCGCATCAGCTGATGCTGCCATTCTCCATGAGAGATCTTCGTGGGACACTCGTGGATTTCTGCGGATCAGGGAGTATATTGGTTTTTTGTTATTTTAATCTTTTTTACACATGACACTGGCTTAGGGGATCAAAATGACAAGTGATGGTGAGTATGTACTCTATGTTATATGTACTGTATGTCTGTATGTATGTATTGTATGTAATGTATGAATGTATTGTATGTAGTATGTATGTAGTATGTATGTTGTAAGTATGTAGTATGTATGTTGTATGTATGTAGTATGTATGTAGTATGTATGTAATGTGTGTATGTAGTATGTATGTAGTATTTATGTATTTATAACACAGAGCCGTGAAAATAAAAAATCTCTTTTTTTCCACAAAACTTATTTTTAGCCTCCGGTTTTGTATTTTCCCAATGGTAACAGTTGGAATGGGACTTCAAAAGTTGTTGTCCAATTTGTCCTGAGTACGCTGATACCCCATATG
This sequence comes from Ranitomeya imitator, assembly GCF_032444005.1. Lineage (NCBI taxonomy): Eukaryota > Metazoa > Chordata > Amphibia > Anura > Dendrobatidae > Ranitomeya > Ranitomeya imitator. Next base: position 531,277,438 of record NC_091283.1, read on the forward strand.
TTGGGGTAAACCCCTGCTTGGGCGCACGGGAGAGCTCGGAAGGGAAGGAGCACTGTTTTACTTTTTCAAAGCATAATTGGCTGGAATTGACATCGGACGCCATGTCGCGTTTGGAGACCCCCTGATGTGCCTAAACAGTAGAAACCCCCCAATTCTAACTGAAACCCTAACCCAAACACACCCCTAACCCTAATAGCAACCATAACCCTAATCCCAACCATAAATATAATCCAAACCCTAACTTTAGCCCCAACCCTAACCCTAACTTTAGCCCAAACCCTAACCCTAACTTTAGCCCCAACCCTAACGCTAACTTTAGCCTCAACCCTAACAATAACTTTAGCCACAACCATAACCCCAACCCTAACTGTAACCCTAACCCTAACAGTACCCCCAACCCTAACCATAACTTTACCCCAACCCTAACCCTAACTTTACCCCAACCCTAACCCTAACTTTAGCCCCAACTCTAACCCTAACCCTAACTTAAGCCCCAACCCTAATCCTAACCCTAATGGGAAAATGGAAATAAATGCATTTTTTTAAATTGTATTATTTTTCCTTAACTAAGGGGGTGATGAAGGGGGGTTTGATTTACTTTAATAGCATTTTTTTGGCGGATTTTTATGATTGGAAGCTGTCACACACTAAAAGACGCTTTTGATTGCAAAAAATAGTTATTGCATCAACACATTTTGAGAGCAATAATTTATCCATATTTTGACCCACAGAGTCATGTGAAGTCTTGTCTTTTGCGGGACGAGTTGACGTTTTTATTGGTACCATTTTTGGGCACATGACATTTTTTCTCCGCTTTTTATTCCGATTTTTGGGAGGCAGAATGAACAAATGCCAGCAATTCCTGAATTTCTTTTAGGGGGGCGTTTATACCATTCCGCGTGTGGTAAAATTGATAAAGCAGCTTTATTTTTCAGGTCAGTACAATTACAGCGATACCTCATTTATATTTTTTTGTGTTTTGGCGCTTTTACACAATAAAAACTATTTTATATAAAAAATAATTGTTTTTGCATCGCTTTTTTCTGAGAGCTATAACTTTTTTATTTTTCTGCTGATGATGCTGTATGGCAGCTTTTTTTTTTGCGGGACAAGATGACGTTTTCAGCGGTACCATGGTTATTAAAATCCATCTTTTTGATCACATGTTATTGCACTTTTTCTTCGGCAGTATGATGATAAAGCATTGTTTTTTGCCTCGTTTTTTTTGTGGTGTTCACTGAAGGGGTTAACTAGTGGGATAGTTTTATAGAGCGGGTCGTTACGGATGTGGCGATAACAAATATGTGTACTCTTACTGTTTTTTTTTTAATTTACATAAATAAATGGATTTATTGGAAAATATTTTTTTTTCTTTATTTAGGGATTTTTTTTTATACATTCTATTAATTTTTTTTACACTTTATAACATTGTCCCAGGTCCGGACATCACTATATTTCATCAGATCGCTGATCTGACACTTTGCATAGCACTGTGTCAGATCAGCGATCTGACAGGCAGTGCAGGAGGCTTTCCTGTGCCTGCTCTGAGCAGGCGCCAGCAATCCACCTCAGTGAAGGACCCAGATGGAGCCCCGCAGCCGTTTTGGATCCGGGGACTCCTTCCAGAACACCGGAACAACGCAATCGCATCGCATGGTTCTGGTGGGAGAGCGCAGGGAGCCCACGTCCCTGCGCAATGCCCCTCTATGCTGCTGTCACTACTGACAGCGGCATCAGAGGGGTTAAATGCCCACGATCGCCACATACAGCGCATACAGCTGACACTCGCACGCGATCGCCGCGGTGCTCACTGTGAGACTGCGCGATCGTGCCGCCATACTAGTACTGCGGTTTGCGGGAACTCAGTTCACGCAGAGCAGTACTAGTACAGCGCATGTCGGGAACATGTCGGGAAGGGGTTAAAGGCATAGTAAACTTTGTGTATGTAAACTTTTGACTTTGTAGTAAGTAATAAAAGTGCCTGAAAACATTCTCTCTCATTCTGGTATTTGACAAATATTAATAATAATGGTGAAAGGTTTATTCTGATTTCATGTTAGATATTGAGAAAAACATATTTATGTGCAGGTCAATGTTTGTTGCATCAGCTCATTGCAGGTTTAAGTTGTGAATCTACCTATTAAATTGGTTAGCGAAGGCTCACAAGCCTGATCAGATCCAGATGTCATGTCTTTATATATGGCTTGCATCATTTAACAGGCAATATACTGTGTGGATGAAAGTTGGAAGTGTCACTGACTGAAGGCTTCTAAAGATCTGGATCATGCTCAGCATTTAAAAGACATGGTGATTGGGATTAGACTGAGATATAAAAATAATCCTGACACATACTGTACATTAGTGTATGATACGGTGCTGGTATTCTTACAACATGAAGTAGTAGATACTGATGTATAGGTCTTTGTAATATAGAAACCTTAAAGAGGTTGTTTCATCTTATTTATATTTTTCTGCTGCTTATACAGAACCTAGATATTATGCAATGCTGTACAGATATGTTGTCATTATTCATATTAGTCCCTGATTCATGTTTTCAAACGTTTTTATTGGTATTTTCAATTTTAAACAGGTAGAAATGAGAGAAAGGGGAAGGAAATAAACATAGGGTAGGGAAAAGGAAAGGAATCCCCAAGTGAAATGGGGAATGAAATATCAGGCATTAGAAAACAGACCATAAAATGGTAGCTTAAATATACTACATATATATATGTCACTAACAAAGGGATGAAAATAAATTAGTCTTGCGATGCAGTATAGTAAAAATAAGCATTAGCAGTAAAGAAAAATGTTGCTTAATAACTAGGCCCAAGAGAATAGACAAAAGTATACAAGTCAGAATTAAAGTAGCCTGTGCGATGAAGTAGAATAATAATAAGCATTTACAGTAAATAAAAATGTTGCTTAATAGCTGGGCCTAAAAAAGAAATTAGTACCTGATTCATATGGACTCACTATCTATGCAGGAGACAGGAAAAATATACTGAGGTCAATTCACCTATTAGTATGATTTTGGTGTATGAGGAACCAGTTATGAAGGGGAGGTCCAGGCAACCAGTGGAGAACATAAACTTTATGCTGATCTTGCCCTTAGTCAGTTACAAACCCTGTACCCCAGGGCTGCTAACCTCTGGCTATTTAATTTTTTCTACACAAACAAAATAAATGGATGAAAAATGGATCTTGCACATCAATGAAAACTATTTTATTTTTGCCAACATGAAAAATTGCAAATATTGCTATAATTCCAGCACACCATATCTATCCATATATTACAGGCGCAGCCACGGAGTGGCCGGTACAGGCAAATGTAAAGTATAGTTTCTTTATCTCTATATGCGCCTGTGCTATATATCTGAGGTATTCCTCTCAAGGTACTCAAGACAGAAGGCTTCAACATACACATACTGAAGCATATGGCGCCATTGTTGACATTTTAGAAAAAAATATACAATAACATACTGTATACTCTTTTGTGGTGACCCAATGTATGTGAAAATACAGTCTACCATGCTTTTCCTATATGTGTAAAATGTAAAGTATGTTAATGTAAAATAAGCCAAGGGCCCACACTCATCTGGCGGAGATCAAAAATTGTCCTTTGTTAAATGAACATGGACCTATGAACCTAAACAAGCTGGAACTTTCAGCAGCAACTAACAGAATGGTTTTTAACAGGGAGTAATGCAAAGTCCTATATCTGGGCAAGAAAAATGAAAGCAATTATATATAGAATGGAAGGAATAGCATTTGTGAAAATACTTGGGTGTACAAATAGATCACAGACTTAACATGAGTCACCTGTGTGATGCAGCAGCAAAAAGAGACAAACACAATTCTGGGTTGCATTAACAGAAGCATACAGTCCAGATCACGCGAAATAATTATCTACCTCTACTCCTCTTTGGTCAAACCTCATCTGGAATACTGTGTCCAGTTCTGAGCACCACATTTTAAAAAAGACATGAACAAGCTGAGCAAGTTCAAAGAAGAGTGACCAGAATGGTGACCGGTCAAACAATGTCCTAAGACTAGTGGTTAGAGGATTTGGGAATGTTTAGTTTGCAAAAGAGAAGACTGAGAGGAGACTTAATAGCTGTCTACAAATATTTCAATGGCTGTCACACTGCAGAGGGATCAGCTTTATTCTCATTTGCACAAGGAAAGACTAGAAGCAATGGGATGAAACTGAATGGGAGGAGACAAAGATTAGATGTTAGAAAAAGCTTTTTGACAGTGAGAGTGATCAATGAGTGGAACAGTCTGCCACAAGAGGTGGTGAGTTCTCCTTCAAAGGAAATCTTTAAAAGGAGGTTGGACAGATATCTGTCTGGGAGGATTCAGTGAATCTTGCATTGAGCAGGGGGTTGCACACAATGACCCAGTAGGTCCCTTCCAACTCTAACATTCTATCATTCTATAAGTATTCAGCCCCTTTGCTCAGACACTCATATTTAGGTCACATGCTGTCCATTTCCTTGTGATCCACCTTGAGATGGTTCTACTCCTTTAGCTGTGTTTAATTAAACACATAGAACTTGATTTGGAAAGGCAGACACCTGTCTATATAAGACCTCACAGCTCCCAGTGCATGTCAGACCAAATGAGAATCATGAGGTCAAAGGAACAGACCAAGGAGCTCAGAGACAGAATTGTGGCAAGGCACAGATCTTTCCAAGGTTACAAAAGAGTTTCTCCAGTACTTAAGATTCCTAAGAGCACAGTGGCCTCCATAATCTTTAAATGGAAGAAGTTTCCTAGACCTGGCCGTCAAGACAAAATGAGCAATCATGGGAGAAGAGCCTTGATGAGAGACGTAAAAAGAACCCCAAGATCACTGCGGCTGGGCTCCACAGATGCAGTAGGGAGATGAAGGTTCCACAAAGTCAACTATCACTGCAGCCCTCCACCTGTCAGGCCTTTATGGCAAAGTGGCCCGACAGAAGCCTCTCCTCAATGCAAGACATATGAAAGCCCGCATAAAGTTTGCTAAAAAACACATGAAGGACTCTCAGACTATGAGAAATAAGATTCTCTGGCCTGATGAGACGAAGATATACATTTTTTGTGATAATTCTGAGCGGTATGTGTGGAGAAAAGCAGGCAATGCTCTTCACCTGCCCAATACAATCCTACCAGTGAAACATAGCGATTGCAGCATCATGCTATGAGGGTATTTTTCAGGTGCAGAGACAGATGACTGTTTGCCATTGAAGGAAACATGAATGCGGCCAAGTACAGAGCTATCATGGATGAAAACCTCTTCCAGAGTGCTCTGGGCCTCAAATTTGGCTGAAGGTTCACCTTTCAACAAGGCAATAACCCTAAGCACACAGCTAAAATAACAAAGGAGTGGATTCAGAACAACTCCGTGACCATTCTTGACTGGCCCAGCCAGAGCCCTTACCTAAACCCAATTTAGCATCTCTAGAGAGACCTGAAAATGGCTGTCCACCAACACTCACCATCCAACCTGACAGAACTGGAGAGGATCTGCAAGGAAGAATGGCGGAGGATCCCCAAATCCAGGTGTGAAAAACTTTTTGCACCATTCCCAAGAAGACTCATACTGAGCAAAGGGTCTGAATACTTATGACCCTGTGTTAGGAGTCGAGTTTCCTCTGCTGCACAGGGGGAATCTCGATCCGTCTCCGCTGCGGTCTCCCATTCCTATCCAGCCGCAGTGGAGTCTGCTCAGCAGGGACGTCGCTCCCAGTGTCTTGCTCGCTCTCACTCTGTACAGAGAGTTACTGCTGCTTCTTCAGCTCCTGCCATTAAAGTCAGTGCTGGTCAGCGGCGAGCGGACTTCCCTGGGACTAAGTCCTTGTTTGCGCACACTGAGCATGCCCAGAGCAAGATCTCCCGTTGGAGATCGAGGGTCATGTGCTCTGGCTCTGCAGCGCATTCCATTGGTCCTCTTGGCAGGTCTTGGAAAGGCAAAGTTTCTGTGGCCACTTCCTGTCCTGCAATTATATAAACTGCGCATGACCGCATGGCCATGCGCTAGTGTACAATTGAATACGTGTGTTTGTTGTGAGTGCAAGTCGTTCATTAAATACCCCTACCCTATTGTATGACTGTTCGCGTATGGAGTATGGCTGCTATCTAGCGCCCGACAAATCACTCAACGTGTCACACACGTATCAGCGTCTATTGCTGTGACCGCCAGTGCGGCGCCACGCGCAAGTAGTGCGCTTCCTGACCCACGTCTGGTTGCTTAGTGGTGCCTGCCAGCACGGCACAGTTCACACTTCGGTGCTCTTATTATAAGAGTTGCCTAACACACCCTGTTGCGGTGTTGTGTCAGCAAGTGGTCTAATCGGACTTCAATCCTAGTTGGGGTTAAGTTCGCTGACTGCTTGCTCGCCTTCTATGTGCGGTACCGCGATCCTGTGACGCAACAGGATCGCTTCCTTCACGTTGGGTGAAGTTTAACCCACGCGAGTATACTTATGAGTACCGCCATATAGTCCGTCATTACTCAGCAGCAGGTTCCATCTCTGCACGGTGGACCCCGGGCTACGAACGCACCGTACACTATCAGTCTTATTATTTGGTGCGTTCCGCTAGCCCTAACATTACACTAGCGCCAGGGTCTGGCTAGTGATGACGGACAAACAGCAATCCCTGCGGTATATACAGCAGCTGGAGGGTAGGTTGGCGGCTCTCGAGAGTGCAACCTCAGCTGTGGATGTTACCGCAGTTGCTGTACAGGCTGCCAGCGTGGCTGCAGCAACTTTGTCCATTGCCACCCCTGTTCCGACATTTTCTCGCCTCCCGCTGCCAGAAAAATTTTCTGGTAATAGCAAATTTTGTAGGGGATTCGTGAGTCAGTGCTCTATTCATCTCGAGCTTGTGGCTGCACGTTTCCCCACACAGCGGGCTAAGGTGGGATTTATTGTGTCTCTATTGTCGGACAGGGCGTTGGAATGGGCTACGCCGCTGTGGGAGCGTGGCGATCATGTGGTGCAGAGTGCTCCTCTGTTTTTGAGCACTTTAAAACAGGTCTTTTTAGGACCTCAAGTCACCCATGACACTGCACTCCAACTGCTGGCATTAACTCAGGGTGAGTCCTTGGTCAGTCATTTTGCCGTCCAATTCCGCACTTTAGCATCTGAGCTGGAATGGTCGGATAAAGCTCTTATCCCCATATTTTGGAGGGGCTTGGCTGACCATGTAAAGGACGCTCTGGCCACTAGGGAGATTCCTGCCACACTGGAGGAGTTAATAACAGTCTCCACTCGAATTGACCTCCGTTTTAACGAGCGGAGGTTAGAGCGAGCCCAGTGTAGGCAGAGGTTTCGGCTGGCTCCTACTTTCGCCAAACCTCTGGAATCTCCGGTCCTGGTTCCTGAGTCACATGAGGCCAGGGAAGTGTCACAAGCGGGACCTAAGTCCCGGACCGCTTGTGCACTCAGGGTCTGTCATGTTTGCCAGCAGTCTGGACATTTAGCCACCAGATGTCCTCAGCGGTCGAGGAAACGTCAGCGTCTAGTGGTCGTAGGTGGAGGTACACTAGACACGGCGACATTTGCCTCTAAATTGTCCTTTAAGGGGACAATTACTATAGGCTCATTCTCCCACTCGGTAGAGCTCTGCGTGGATTCTGGGGCGGAAGGCAATTTTATGTCTTCTGCCTTCGCCCAACGCCACGCAATACCTCTGGTTATGCTAGCTCAACCTGTAACGGTACGAGTGGTGAATGGGTCAACTCTGCCCTCACAGATAACTCACCAGACCATCCCTTTTACTCTGTCCATGTCGCCATCTCATCAGGAGATTATTTCTCTGCTCGTCATTCCAGAGGGAATTGATGAGGTCCTGTTGGGAATACCTTGGCTACGGTACCACTCTCCTCATATCGAGTGGTCCTCAGGCAGAATTCTGGGATGGGGTGAATCTTGTGGGGGTAGGTGTCAGAGGGAGTGCGTTCAGGTAGCTACAACTGAGGTACCCGCAGATCTTTCCTCTCTCCCCAAGCAGTATTGGTCGTATGCAGACGTATTCTCCAAAAAGGCGGCGGAGACCCTTCCGCCCCATCGCCCCTATGACTGTCCTATTGACCTCTTGCCTGGTGCTGAGCCTCCCCGGGGTCGAGTCTATCCGCTATCTCTCCCGGAGACGGAGGCAATGTCACAGTACATCCAGGAAAATCTGGCAAGAGGGTTCATCAGGAAGTCAGTGTCACCTGCTGGGGCAGGGTTCTTCTTCGTGCAGAAGAAGAGTGGGGAATTGCGTCCATGCATAGACTACAGGGGTCTTAACGCCATCACCGTTAAGAATAAATACCCTTTGCCTTTGATATCTGAACTGTTCAATAGGCTTCGGGGAGCAAGGGTATTTACTAAATTAGATCTGCGGGGTGCTTACAACCTGATTCGCATCCGTGAGGGGGACGAATGGAAGACGGCTTTTAACACCAGGGATGGGCACTATGAATATCTGGTGATGCCCTTTGGGCTCTGTAATGCCCCAGCCGTTTTCCAAGACTTTGTGAACGATATCTTCCGGGATATGCTTTCCACCTCGGTCGTAGTCTATCTGGATGATATTCTCATCTACTCTCCAGATATTGACTCCCACCGGAGAGATGTTTGCAAAGTCTTCGACCTCCTACGGGCAAACTCCCTCTATGCCAAGTTGGAGAAGTGTATGTTTGAGCAGGAGTCCTTACCTTTCCTAGGCTACATCATCTCAGCCCAGGGATTGGCTATGGATCCTGCCAAACTACAGGCTGTGATGGACTGGCAGGAACCCCATTCTCTTAAAGCGGTGCAGCGCTTTATGGGGTTCATCAATTATTATCGCCAGTTCATCCCGCATTTCCCAACTTTGGTAGCTCCCTTGGTTGCCCTCACCAAGAAGGGGGCGAATCCCAAATTGTGGTCTGAGGAGGTCTCCAAGGCCTTTATCTCTATAAAGTCACACTTCGCTAGTGCTCCCATTCTTCATCGCCCCGATGTTGATAAGCCATTTATCATGGAGGTGGATGCCTCTTCTGTTGGTGCTGGAGCAGTCCTCTTCCAAAAGGATGCTCAAGGTCGGAAGCATCCTTGCTTCTTTTTCTCCAAGACCTTCGCACCAACAGAGAGGAATTATTCCATCGGGGACAGGGAGTTGCTAGCCATGAAGTTGGCTTTCTCGGAGTGGAGACATCTCTTGGAGGGAGCACGTTTTCCCTTCCAAGTCTTCACAGATCACAAAAATTTGGTGTATCTGCAGACAGCTCAGCGGTTGAATTCTCGCCAGGCCAGATGGTCCTTGTTCTTCTCCCGGTTTCATTTCACCCTCCATTTCCTTTCTGGGGAGAAGAACATTCGGGCCGACGCTCTCTCTCGCTCCGTTGTGTCATCTGCGGAGGAGGAGGAGGAGCCTCGGCTTATTGTCCCCACCGAGAGTTTGAGAACCGTGGCCCCGGTTTCGCTGGAGTCTGTGCCCCCGGGCAAGACTTTTGTTCCATCTAGTTTGCGACCGGAGGTTCTCTCTTGGGTGCACTCGTCCAGGGTGGTGGACATTTTGGTACCAAAAGGACATCAGAGTTACTGGCGAGGACATACTGGTGGCCGCATATGGCTCGTGATGTCGCGGAGTACGTTCGGGCGTGTGTCTCTTGCGCCAGGAACAAGACTCCTCGGCAACGGCCAGCTGGTTTGCTTTATCCTCTGCCCGTGGCTGACAGGCCCTGGGAGATGGTCGGGATGGACTTTGTGGTTGGCTTACCCAAGTCTCGTAATTGCACCATTTTTCCAAAATGGTGCATTTGGTGCCTCTTCCACGGCTACCATCTGCACGGGCGTTGGCTGTCTTGTTTATCAAGCATATCTTTCGCTTACACGGTATGCCAGACAAAATTGTTAGTGATCGGGGTCCCCAGTTTGCGTCTCGATTCTGGAGGGAGCTATGTCGTCTACTCAGTATTGAGTTAAATCTCTCTTCGGCATATCATCCCGAGACGAATGGGTTGGTAGAAAGGGCCAACCAGACCTTGGTCACATATCTGCGACATTTTGTTTCTGCCAGACAGGATGACTGGGCATCCTTGCTACCGTGGGCAGAGTTTGCACTTAACAATGCCGTAGCCGACTCCACCGGTCAGACTCCATTCCTCTTAAATTACGGCCAGCATCCGCGTGTTCCTGTGCCCATGCCTGTGTCTTCCGCTGATCCCAGGGTGGCAGACTGGGCTGTGGAGGCACGGGACATTTGGGATCGCACGCAGGATGCCATTCGGGCCTCCAAGGAGAGAATGAGGTCCTCCGCCGATGTTCATCGGCGCCCCGCTCCGACTTTTGCCCCTGGCGACTTGGTGTGGCTCTCCGCCCGTAACATCAGGCTGCGAGTTGAGTCCACTAAGTTTGCTCCTCGCTACTTGGGTCCCTTCAAGGTTCTCGAACAGGTTAATCCTGTGGTCTACCGCCTGGCTCTTCCTCCACGCTTGGGTATCACCGACACCTTTCATGTGTCCCTCTTGAAACCCGTATACATGTCCCGGTTTTCCGAGTCATCTGCTGGGACATCGGGTTCGTCTACGGACGATTACGAGGTGAACGTTATTTTGGGGTGCAAGGTGGTACGCGGCAAAAATTTGGTGGATTGGAAGGGTTATGGTCCAGAGGACAGGTCTTGGGAGCCTGCTGAAAACATTCGGGCCCCACAGCTCATTGCTGCCTTCGAGCGTAGCGAGGCCCAAGGAGGGGGGGGGGTAATGTTAGGAGTCGAGTTTCCTCTGCTGCACAGGGGGAATCTCGATCCATCTCCGCTGCGGTCTCCCATTCTCCTCCAGCCGCAGTGGAGTCTGCTCAGCAGGGACGTCGCTCCCAGTGTCTTGCTCGCTCTCACTCTGTACAGAGAGTTACTGCTGCTTCTTCAGCTCCTGCCATTAAAGTCAGTGCTGGTCAGCGGCGAGCGGACTTCCCTGGGACTAAGTCCTTGTTTGCGCACACTGAGCATGTCCAGAGCAAGATCTCCCGTTGGAGATCGAGGGTCATGTGCTCTGGCTCTGCAGCGCATTCCATTGGTCCTCTTGGCAGGTCTTGGAAGGGCAAAGTTTCTGTGGCCACTTCCTGTCCTGCAATTATATAAACTGCGCATGACCGCACGGCCATGCGCTAGTGTACAATTGAATACGTGTGTTTGTTGTGAGTGCAAGTCGTTCATTAAATACCCCTACCCTATTGTATGACTGTTCGCGTATGGAGTATGGCTGCTATCTAGCGCCCGACAAATCACTCAACGTGTCACACATGTATCAGCGTCTATTGCTGTGACCGCCAGTGCGGCGCCACGCGCAAGTAGTGCGCTTCCTGACCCACGTCTGGGTGCTTAGTGGTGCCTGCCAGCACGGCACAGTTCACACTTCGGTGCTCTTATTATAAGAGTTGCCTAACACACCCTGTTGCGGTGTTGTGTCAGCAAGTGGTCTAATCGGACTTCAATCCTAGTTGGGGTTAAGTTCGCTGACTGCTTGCTCGCCTTCTATGTGCGGTACCGCGATCCTGTGACGCAACAGGATCGCTTCCTTCACGTTGGGTGAAGTTTAACCCACGCGAGTATACTTATGAGTACCGCCATATAGTCCGTCATTACTCAGCAGCAGGTTCCATCTCTGCACGGTGGACCCCGGGCTACGAACGCACCGTACACTATCAGTCTTATTATTTGGTGCGTTCCGCTAGCCCTAACACCCGTGGTATTTCAGTTTTTCTTCTTTAATAAATATGCAAAAATGTCTACATTTTTGTTTTTTTCAATCAAGATGGGGTGCAGAGTGTACAGTAATGAGAAAAAAATGAACTTTTTTGAATTTACCAAATGGCGGCAATGAAACAAAGAATGAAAAATGTAAAAATGTCTGAATACTTTTCATACCAACTGTATCAATCTTGCAATTTTCTTACTGGATGGCTCCAATTAATCATTATTCTTTTTCCACTTTCTGGAGTAATTTGGTCCTTCTAAGTGATTTCAGTATTTGCGCCTTACTCCCTATGAATTTTGCTTCACTTTTTTACTTGGCTTTCTTTTTTAAGTCTTTTTTGCTTTTCCTCAACAACTTTGCTCACTCATATGTGTTAGACATATTTATGAAATGCGACTTTTACCGAGTGTCATATTATTTGGCGCATCTCTCGCCAGGCACCACTGTGGCAAAGTTAAGGGTACCTTCACACTGAGCAACTTTAGAACGATAATGATAGCGATCCGTGACGTTGCAGCGTCCTGGATAGCGATATCGTTGTGTTTGACACGCAGCAGCAATCTAGATCCTACTGTGACATCGCTGGTCGGAGCTAGAAGGACAGAACTTTATTTCGTCGCTGGATCACCCACTGACATCGCTGAATCGGCGTGTGTGACTTTAGCGTGGTATCATTTTGTTTTATTACTATTGTTACATGCATTGACAACCCCGGCAGCCAGTTGTTTTTTTACCAGCAGCTGGTGTTTCTTTGTTATATATAGGTTTGCAACTTGTTAATATCAAAAGATGCAAACCCTCTTAAAAGTTGAATGTTTATCTGCTTTACGGCCGGCCCTCACAGTCAGTGCGGGAAGGTGACGGCGAGGGACGTGACAGACACCGGAATGTGAGTATGTTGTGGGGTTTTTTTTTACATTTACAATGGTAACCAGGGTAAACATCGGGTTACTAAGCGCGGCCCTGCGCTTAGTAACCCGATGTTTACCCTGGTTACCTGGGGACTTCGGCATCGTTGGTCGCTGGAGAGCTGTCTGTGTGACAGCTCTCCAGCGACCACACAACGACTAAACAGCGACGCTGCAGCGATTGGCATCGTCTATATCGCTGCAGCGTCGCTTAATGTGACGGTACCTTAACACTCAAGTGCATTTTTAGATAAACATTCAACTTTTAAGAGGGTTTGCATCTTTTGATATTAACAAGTTGCAAAAACTATATATAACAAAGAAACACCAGCTGCTGGTATAAAAACAACTGGCTGCCGGGGTTGTCAATGCATGTAACAATAGTAATAAAACAAAATGATACCACGCTAAAGGCATGTATCTGTACTAATGGTCATATGTGTAAATTGATGGAGTACACAAACAAAATGCCACTACTCATAAATGCCCAGGTTGAATGCCTGCTGCATGTGCTGCAGAGAGTTGGAAGAAGGTGCACTATTCCTGTCACCTTCGGCACCACCCCCATCATGGGACCTCGGTGAGTTAGACTCGCATTGGCATTACCTGCGGTATGACGTTGCACACAGCTAAGTGTCAAGCATAGTGCACCTTATTCCAACTCTCTCCAGCACATGCAGCAGGCATTTAACCTGGGCATTTATAAGTAGTGGCATTTTGTTTGTATACTCCATCAATTTACACATATGACCATTAGTACAGATACATCCCTTTAGCGCGGTATCATTTTGCTTTATTAATTTTGTTTTATTACTAAAGTTGCAAAAACTGATTAAAGAGAGCTAACGTAGAAAGTGCATTTGTTATTGGACAGGTTTTGGGAAGGCTGTATCCTTATGGTATGTAAAAACTGATTAAGAACAGCATTTTTTATTCTTTATTTGGCACCAAATTCATGTAGAGCGGGTGCCACTTTGAAGAATTTTGTGCAAAAAAACTGCATTACATCTTGAGTAAGTGTAGAAATACTTTACTTGCATTTTACTGATTAGAAAAACAGCGGTTAATTTTTTGGGGGATTCACACTACTAAGCTGCCACAGATTTCCAATACAATATACTTTATATGCATAAGGTTTTAAAAATCTCATCCACACCTAGAGGGAAAAATCCATATGAATTTGAGAACAAGCAGCAGATTTTCTCATATGTAATTTCTAAGTTTTGCTGTGAATTGGTTGTTGGTTTGTGCTAAGTGGTTAGTACTGTTCCTTTGCAGCGCTGGGGTTCTGGGTTCAAATCCCACCAAGAAAACATCTTCAAGGTGTTTGCATGTTCTCTTTGTGTTTGCATGGGTTTCGTCCGCGTATGCCGGTTTCCTTCCACACTCCAAAGATCTATTAATAGTAAATTTAAGTTGTGAGCTCCATTGAGACAGTGAGAGAGTTTGTAATATATGTAAAGCGCTGTGGAATTAATGGCGATATACAATGGCATGTAAAAGTTTGGACACCCCTGGTCAAAATTCCTGTTATTGTCAACAGTTAAGCAAGTTGAAAAGGAAATTATCTCTAGAAGGCCTAAAGTAAAAGATGGCACATTTCCTTTGTATTTTATGAAATGAAAAATATTTTCATTTTTTTCATTTCATTTAATTTCAAATTACAAAAAGGAAAATAGGCAAAATCGGCCGATGCAAAAATTTGGGCACCATGCATCGTTAGCACCTAGTAACACCCCTTTTGATAGTATCACAACTTGTGAATGCCTTTTTTAGCCAGAAAAGAGTCTTTAAATTCTTGTTTGAGGGATTTTCATCCATTTTTCCCCGGAAATTACTTCCATTTCTGTGAAATTCCTGAGTCGCGTTGCATACACTGTCATTTTGAGGTCTAGACATAGATTTTCAGTGATGTTTACATCAGGGGGTTGTGATGGTCATTGTAAAACCTTCAGCTTGTGCCTTTTGAGGTAGTCTATTGTGGATTTTGATGTGTGTTTAGGATTATTATACATTTGTAGAAGCCATCCTCTCTACAACTTAAGCTTTTTTAAAAAATGGTGTTAGGTTTGCATCAAGAATTTGCTGAAATGTCATTGAATCCATTCTTCTCTCTACCAATGAAATGTTACCTGTGCCATTACCTGTAACTCAACCCCAAAGCATGACTGATCCATCCTTATGCTTAATGGCTGGTGAATGTTCTTTTCCTGAAATTTTGTGCCTTTTATCTCCACACATACCTTTGATCATTGTATCCAAAGAGTTTCACTTTAACCTCTTCGGTCCACAGGACTGGTTTCCAAAATACATCAGGCTTGTTTAGATGTTCTATTGCATACTTCTGATGCTGAATTTTATGGTGAGGACTCAGAAGAGGTTTTCTTCTGATGTGTTGTGAATTCTGCTCTTGGGCTCCCTCCGGTGGTTATGAGTGGTAGTGCTGCTGTCTTGGGATCGCAGCATTTATCAGGTGTGTTCACTTTTTGCAATTTGGACTCAGCTATTTAGTCCTGCTTGATCCTTTAGTCAGTGCCAGTTGTCCATTGTTTTTGGAGGATTCACATCCCTTACTGGTCTCTCCTGTTTGCTGTGCTTTTCAATAAAGATAAGTCCTGGCTTTGTTTCTGCTGTCCACATGCTGTGGGCCTTATAGTTCAGTGCATTTTCATGTTTTGTCTTGTCCAGCTTGTCTGTGAAAGGATTTTTTGCAGCCAAGCGGTATCTCTGGAGATGCAGATATACCCCCCATGTCTTTAGTCAGATTTGGAGTTTCGTATTTTCTGTGGTGGATATTTTCTAGTGTTTTAATACTGACCGCATAGTTCTATTCTTTCTTTTTAGCTAGTAAGGCCTCCTTTGCTAATCCTGATTTCAGTCTGCGTTTGTCATTTCCCTCTCCTCTCACAGTCAATATTTGTGGGGGGCTGTCTATCCTTTGGGGATTTTCTCTGAGGCAAGATAGTTTTCCGTTTCTATCTTTAAGGGAAGTTAGTCCTTAGGCTGTGTCGAGGTGTCTAGGGAGTGTTAGGTACATCCCACGGCTATTCCTAGTTGCGCTGCTAAGTTCAGTGTCTGCGGTCAGTACAGGTACCACCTTCTCCAGAGTATGTCTCATGCTGCTCCTAGGCCACCAGATCATAACAGTATATGCTGAACCCACTAAGGCCTACTACTAAATACTATATTTACTGTTATGACCTGGTGGTCAGGACAATAATGAACCTGGTGGTTAAGAGCACACGGAATGACCTGATAGTTACTGATAATAAAGGACGAGCTCTGGGACGTGGGAACTCTGCTGACCGCAATTCCTAATCCTATCAAACACACTAGAAATAGCCGTGGATTGCGCCTAACGCTCCCTATGCAACTCGGCACAGCCTAAGAAACTAGCTAGCCCTGAAGATAGAAAAATAAAGCCTACCTTGCCTCAGAGAAATTCCCCAAAGGAAAAGGCAGCCCCCCACATATAATGACTGTGAGTAAAGATGAAAATACAAACACAGAGATGAAATAGATTTAGCAAAGTGAGGCCCGACTAACTGAACAGACCGAGGATAGGAAAGGTTACTTTGCGGTCAGCACAAAAACCTACAAAAAGACCACGCAGAGGGCGCAAAAAGACCCTCCACACCGACTCACGGTGCGGAGGCGCTCCCTCTGCGTCCCAGAGCTTCCAGCAAGCAAGAGAGCAATAAAAGTAGCAAGCTGGACAGAAAAATAGCAAACAAAAGAAATACAAGCTGGAACTTAGCTTCTGCTGGGAAGACAGGTCACAAGAACGATCCAGGAGTGAACAAGACCAATACTGGAACATTGACATGTGGCATGGAGCAAAGATCTAAGTGGAGTTAAATAGAGCAGCAGCTAACGAATTAACCTCGTCACCTGTGGAAGGAAACTCAGAAACACCCACCAGAGGAAGTCCATGGACAGAACCAGCCGAAGTACCATTCATGATCACAGGAGGGAGCCCGACAACAGAATTCACAACAGTACCCCCCCCTTGAGGAGGGGTCACCGAACCCTCACCAGAGCCCCCAGGCCGACCAGGATGAGCCAAATGAAAGGCACGAACCAGATCAGCAGCATGAACATCAGGCAAAAACCCAGGAATTATCTTCCTGACCATAACCCTTCCACTTGACCAGGTACTGGAGTTTCCAACTCGAAACACGAGAATCCAAAATCTTCTCCACCACATACTCCAACTCCCCCTCAACCAACACCGGGGCAAGAGGATCAACGGATGGAACCACAGGCGCCACATATCTCCGCAATAACGACCTATGGAACACATTATGGATGGCAAAAGAAGCAGGAAGGGCCAAACGAAATGACACAGGATTGATAACCTCAGAAATCTTATACGGACCAATGAAATGAGGCTTAAACTTAGGAGAGGAAACCTTCATAGGAACATAACGAGACGACAACCAAACCAAATCCCCAACACGAAGTCGGGGACACACACGGCGGTTAGCGAAACGTTGAGCCTTCTCCTGGGAAAATGTCAAATTGTCCACCACATGAGTCCAAATCTGCTGCAACCTATCCACCACAGCATCCACACCAGGACAGTCCGAAGACTCAACCTGCCCTGAAGAGAAACGAGGATGGAAACCAGAATTGCAGAAAAACGGCGAAACCAAAGTAGCCGAGCTGGCCCGATTATTAAGGGCGAACTTAGCCAACGGCAAAAAGGACACCCAATCATCCTGATCAGCAGAAACAAAGCATCTCAGATATGTTTCCAAAGTTTGATTAGTTCGTTCGGTTTGGCCATTTGTCTGAGGATGAAAAGCCGAGGAAAAAGACAAATCAATGCCTATCCTAGCACAAAAGGATCGCCAAAACCTCGAAACAAACTGGGAACCTCTGTCAGAAACGATGTTCTCCGGGATACCATGTAAACGAACCACATGCTGGAAAAATAATGGCACCAAATCAGAGGAGGAAGGCAATTTAGACAAGGGTACCAAATGGACCATCTTAGAAAAGCGATCACAAACCACCCAAATGACCGACATCTTTTGAGAGACGGGGAGATCCGAAATAAAATCCATAGAAATATGCGTCCAGGGCCTCTTCGGGACCGGCAAGGGCAAAAGCAACCCACTGGCACGAGAACAGCAGGGCTTAGCCCGAGCACAAGTCCCACAGGACTGCACAAAAGAACGCACATCCCGTGACAAAGACGGCCACCAAAAGGATCTAGCCACCAAATCTCTGGTACCAAAGATTCCAGGATGCCCAGCCAACACTGAACAATGAATCTCAGAGATAACTCTACTAGTCCATCTATCAAGGACAAACAGTTTCTCCGCTGGGCAACGGTCAGGTCTATCAGCCTGAAATTTTTGCAGCACCCGCCGCAAATCAGGGGAGATGGCAGACAAAATTACCCCCTCTTTGAGAATACCCGCCGGCTCAGGAACACCCGGAGAGTCAGGCACAAAACTCCTTGACAGGGTATCAGCCTTCACATTCTTAGAGCCCGGAAGGTACGAAACCACAAAATCAAAACGGGAGAAAAATAACGACCATCGAGCCTGTCTCAGATTCAACCGTTTGGCAGACTCAAGATAAGTCAAATTCTTGTGATCTGTCAAGAAAACCACGCGATGCTTGGCTCCTTCAAGCCAATGACGCCACTCCTCGAATGCCCACTTCATGGCCAACAACTCACGATTACCAACATCATAATTACGCTCAGCAGGCGAAAACTTTCTAGAAAAGAAAGCACATGGCTTCATCACCGAGCCATCAGAACTTCTTTGCGACAAAACAGCTCCTGCTCCAATCTCAGAAGCATCAACCTCAACCTGAAACGGGAGCGAAACATCTGGCTGGCACAACACAGGGGCAGAAGAAAAACGACGCTTCAACTCCTGAAAAGCCTCTACAGCTGCAGAAGACCAATTGACCACATCAGCACCCTTCTTGGTCAAATCAGTCAATGGTTTAGCAACAGTAGAAAAATTAGCGATGAAGCGCCGATAACAATTAGCAAAGCCCAGGAACTTTTGCAGGCTTTTCACAGATGTCGGCTGAGTCCAATCGTAAATGGCATGGACTTTAACAGGGTCCATCTCGATAGTAGAAGGGGAAAAAATTAACCCCAAAAATGAAACCTTCTGAACTCCAAAGAGACACTTTGACCCTTCACAAACAAGGAATTCGCACGAAGGACCTGGAACACCATTCTGACCTGCTTCACATGAGACTCCCAATCATCCGAAAATACCAAAATATCATCCAAATACACAATCAGGAATTTATCCAGGTACTCTCGGAAGATGTCATGCATAAAGGACTGAAATACTGATGGAGCATTGGAAAGCCCGAATGGCATAACCAGGTACTCAAAATGGCCCTCGGGCGTATTAAATGCTGTTTTCCACTCATCGCCTTGTTTAATACGCACAAGATTATACGCCCCTCGAAGATCTATCTTGGTGAACCAACTAGCCCCTTTAATACGAGCAAACAAATCAGACAGCAACGGCAAAGGATACTGAAATTTGACAGTAATTTTATTAAGAAGGCGGTAATCAATACAAGGTCTCAAAGAACCATCCTTCTTGGCCACAAAAAAGAACCCTGCTCCTAACGGTGATGACGACGGGCGAATATGGCCTTTCTCCAAGGATTCCTTTATATAACTCCGCATAGCGGCGTGTTCTGGCACAGATAAATTGAACAATCGGCCCTTAGGAAACTTACTACCAGGAATCAAATTAATTGCACAATCGCAATCCCTATGAGGAGGTAGGGTACTGGCTTTGGGCTCATCAAATACATCCCGATAATCCGACAAAAACTCTGGAACTTCAGAAGGGGTGGAAGACGAAATAGACAAAAATGGAACATCACCATGTACCCCCTGGCAACCCCAGCTGGATACAGACATAGATTTCCAGTCCAATACTGGATTATGAACCTGTAGCCATGGCAACCCCAAAACGACCACATCATGCAGATTATGCAACACCAGAAAGCGGATATCCTCCTGATGTGCAGGAGCCATGCACATGGTCAATTGGGTCCAGTACTGAGGCTTATTCTTGGCCAAAGGCGTAGCATCAATTCCTCTCAATGGAATAGGATACTGCAAGGGCTCCAAGAAAAAACCACAGCGCCTAGCATACTCCAAGTCCATCAAATTCAGGGCAGCGCCTGAATCCACAAATGCCATAACAGAATAGGATGACAAAGAGCAAATCAGAGTAACAGACAATAGAAATTTAGACTGTACCGTACCAATGGAGGCAGACCTAGCGAACCGCTTAGTGCGCTTAGGACAATCGGAGATAGCATGAGTGGAATCACCACAGTAAAAACATAGCCCATTCTGACGTCTGTGTTCTTGCCATTCAGCTCTGGTCAAAGTCCTATCACATTGCATAGGCTCAGGCCCATGCTCAGATAGTACCGCCAAATGCTGCACAGCTTTACGCTCACGCAAGCGTCGATCGATCTGAATGGCCATAGACATAGACTCATTCAGACCAGCAGGCATGGGAAATCCCACCATGACATCCTTAAGGGCTTCAGAGAGACCCTTTCTGAAGATTGCTGCCAGGGCACATTCATTCCACTGAGTGAGCACAGACCACTTTCTAAACTTCTGACAATATATCTCCGCTTCATCCTGACCCTGACACAGAGCCAGCAAGATTTTCTCTGCCTGATCCACTGAATTAGGTTCGTCATAAAGCATTCCAAGCGCCAGGAAAAACGCATCAACATCACGCAATGCCGGATCTCCTGACGCAAGGGAAAATGCCCAGTCTTGAGGGTCACCACGTAACAAAGAAATAATGATCTTTACTTGTTGAACAGGGTCACCTGAGGAGCGAGGTTTCAAGGCAAGAAACAATTTACAATTATTTTTGAAATTCAAGAACTTAGATATATCACCAAAAAACAAATCAGGAATTGGAATCCTAGGCTCTGACATCAGATTCTGAACCACACAATCTTGAATGTTTTGTACCCTTGTAGTGAGATTATCCATCCAAGAGGACAGACCTTGAATGTCCATGTTTACACCAGTGTCCTGAACCACCCAGAGGTAAAGGGGAAAAGAGAGACAAAACACACTGCAAAGAAAAAAAAAATGGTCTCAGAACTTCTCTTATCCCTCTATTGAGATGCATTAGTACTTTGGGCCACCTGTACTGTTATGACCTGGTGGTCAGGACAATAATGGACCTGGTGATTAAGAGCACACGGAATGACCTGATAGTTACTGATAATAAAGGCGAGCTCTGGGACGTGGGAACTCTGCTGACCGCAATTCCTAATCCTATCAAACACACTAGAAATAGCCGTGGATTGCGCCTAACGCTCCCTATGCAACTCGGCACAGCCTAAGAAACTAGCTAGCCCTGAAGATAGAAAAATAAAGCCTACCTTGCCTCAGAGAAAATCCCCAAAGGAAAAGGCAGCCCCCCACATATAATGACTGTGAGTAAAGATGAAAATACAAACACAGAGATGAAATAGATTTAGCAAAGTGAGGCCCGACTAACTGAACAGACCGATGATAGGAAAGGTTACTTTGCGGTCAGCACAAAAACCTACAAAAAGACCACGCAGAGGGCGCAAAAAGACCCTCCGCGCCGACTCACGGTGCGGAGGCGCTCCCTCTGCGTCCCAGAGCTTCCAGCAAGCAAGAGAGCAATAAAAATAGCAAGCTGGACAGAAAAATAGCAAACAAAAGAAATACAAGCTGGAACTTAGCTTCTGCTGGGAAGACCGGTCACAAGAACGATCCAGGAGTGAACAAGACCAATACTGGAACATTGACATGTGGCATGGAGCAAAGATCTAAGTGGAGTTAAATGGAGCAGCAGCTAACGAATTAACCTCATCACCTGTGGAAGGAAACTTAGAAACACCCACCAGAGGAAGTCCATGGACAGAACCAGCCGAAGTACCATTCATGACCACAGGAGGGAGCCCGACAACAGAATTCACAACAATTTACTGTTGTGAATTCTGCTCTTGGGCTCCCTCCGGTGGTTATGAGTGGTAGTGCTGCTGTCTTGGGATCGCAGCATTTATCAGGTGTGTTCACTTTTTGCAATTTGGACTCAGCTATTTAGTCCTGCTTGATCCTTTAGTCAGTGCCAGTTGTCCATTGTTTTTGGAGGATTCACATCCCTTTCTGGTCTCTCCTGTTTGCTGTGCTTTTCAACAAAGATAAGTCCTGGCTTGTTTCTGCTGTCCACATGCTGTGGGCCTTATAGTTCAGTGCATTTTCATGTTTTGTCTTGTCCAGCTTGTCTGTGAAAGGATTTTTTGCAGCCAAGCGGTATCTCTGGAGATGCAGATATACCCTCTATGTCTTTAGTCAGATGTGGAGTTTCGTATTTTCTGTGGTGGATATTTTCTAGTGTTTTAATACTGACCGCATAGTTCTCTGTCCTATTCTTTCTTTTTAGCTAGTAAGGCCTCCTTTGCTAATCCTGATTTCAGTCTGCGTTTGTCATTTCCCTCTCCTCTCACAGTCAATATTTGTGGGGGGCTGTCTATCCTTTGGGGATTTTCTCTTAGGCAAGATAGTTTTCCGTTTCTATCTTTAAGGGAAGTTAGTCCTTAGGCTGTGTCGAGGTGTCTAGGGAGTGTTAGGTATATCCCACGGCTATTTCTAGTTGCGCTGCTAAGTTCAGTGTCTGCGGTCAGTTCAGGTACCACCTTCTCCAGAGTATGTCTCATGCTGCTCCTAGGCCACCAGATCATAACAGTATATGCTGAACCCACTAAAGGCCTACTACTAAATACTATATTTACTGTTATGACCTGGTGGTCAGGACAATAATGGACCTAGGCACTGCTCCTAATAGCCAGATTCCTACTCCACACTGATGAGGGGCAAAAACCCCGAAACAGCTGTCTGTGGATGGATACCATGCTTGGCATAGGTGGCTTTCCTTCATAGGATGCTGCCCTTCCCGTGGTTGTTCCTTCCCGGGGAAAGGCCTGGCTATTCACTGCTTGCGTCGAGAAACACGTGATGGTGTCTCCGCAGCTTCTTTACATGCATCTGCATATTTCCCATAAGGGATGGGGGTAGTGTTCTGGAATCACTGCGTTGAGAAACACGTGATGGTGTCTCCGCGGTGTTGGATGTTTTGGTCTCCCCGAGGCCAATCATCTCTGCCTTTATAGCCTTTTTACTAGGCACTGCTCCTAATAGCCAGATTCCTACTCCACACTGATGAGGGGCAAAAACCCCGAAACAGCTGTCTGTGGATGGATACCATGCTTGGCATAGGTGGCTTTCCTTCATAGGATGCTGCCCTTCCCGTGGTTGTTCCTTCCCGGGGAAAGGCCTGGCTATTCACTGCTTGCATCGAGAAACACGTGATGGTGTCTCCGCAGCTTCTTTACATGCATTTGCATATTTCCCATAAGGGATGGGGCAGTGTTCTGGAATCACTGCGTTGAGAAACACGTGATGGTGTCTCCGCGGTGTTGGATGTTTTGGTCTCCCCGAGGCCAATCATATCTGCCTTTATAGCCTTTTTACTAGGCACTGCTCCTAATAACCAGATTTCTACTCCACACTGATGAGGGGCAAAAACCCCGAAACAGCTGTCTGTGGATGGATACCATGCTTGGCATAGGTGGCTTTCCTTCATAGGATGCTGTCCTTCCCGTGGTTGTTCCTTCCCGGGGAAAGGCCTGGCTATTCACTGCTTGCGTCAAGAAACACGTGATGGTGTCTCCGCAGCTTCTTTACATGTTTCAACAAAGATAAGTCCTGGCTTTGTTTCTGCTGTCCACATGCTGTGGGCCCTATAGTTCAGTGCATTTTCATGTTTTGTCTTGTCCAGCTTGTCTGTGAAAGGATTTTTTGCAGCCAAGCGGTATCTCTGGAGATGCAGATATACCCCCCATGTCTTTAGTCAGATTTGGAGTTTCGTATTTTCTGTGGTGGATATTTTCTAGTGTTTTAATACTGACCGCATAGTTCTCTGTCCTATTCTTTCTTTTTAGCTAGTAAGGCCTCCTTTGCTAATCCTGATTTCAGTCTGCGTTTGTCATTTCCCTCTCCTCTCACAGTCAATATTTGTGGGGGGCTGTCTATCCTTTGGGGATTTTCTCTGAGGCAAGATAGTTTTCCGTTTCTATCTTTAGTGGAAGTTAGTCCTTAGGCTGTGTCGAGGTGTCTAGAGAGTGTTAGGTACATCCCACGGCTATTTCTAGTCGCGCTGCTAAGTTCAGGGTCTGTGGTCAGTGCAGGTACCACCTTCTCCAGAGTACGTCTCATGCTGCTCCTAGGCCACCAGATCATAACACTGATGACTCTTTCATGAAGGCAATGTTTGTCTGGGTGTCTCTGAACAGTAGAACAATGTACCACAACTCCACAGTTTGCTAAATCTTTCGGAAAGTCTTTTGCAGTCAAGCAGATGTTCAGATTTGCTTCTCTAGCAATCCTACAAGCAGCTCTCACTGAAATTTTGCTCGGTCTTCCAGACCTTATCTTGACCTCCACTGCTCCTGTTAACTGCCATTTTTATTACATTTCATACTGAGGAAAGGGCAACCTGAAAATGCTTTGCTATCTTCTTACAGCGCTCTCCTGCTTCGTGGACCTCCACCATTTTCATTTTCAGAGTGCTAGGCAGCTACTTAGAAGAACCCATAGATGCTGTTTTTTGGCACAAGGTTGGAGGATACTGGGCTTTTATAAAGTTGGGAAATTTGCAACACCTGGCCTTTCCTAACGATGAACAGTGAACAAGCCATTACCCTAACAAGTTAATTAAGTTTTTGGTCAAAGTTATCTGAGCACACAAATATCCAAGGGTGCCCAAACTTTTGCATCAAACTATTTTCCTCTTTGTAACGTTTAAAATATGAAAAATAACAGTTTTTTGCCTAAAATCCAAAGAAAATGTGTCATCTTAACCTTTAGCCCTTTTAGAGATAATTTCATCTTTATCTTGCTTCACTGTTAGCAATGACTGATATTTTGACCATGTGTGCGCAAACCTTTACATGAATCTGTACAAGGGAATAAAATATATTACGTTAGTGTGGATTTAATTGCTGATGAATTTTCAGGCCACATCATATCTTTTGTAACTTATGCAATCAAATATTCTGCAAAAGTCACATCTAACACATGCAAACTTTGTCAGAGATTTAATGTTTAAGACCTTGCTTGTAGATATTTTTTAAAGTCATGGCAAAAAAAATCAACTTTGACCATATAACTCATTGTGGCTCTTTAATACATCTATACAATTTATTACATGAAGCAACACACCTCTGTAATGTTCCACCAAGTTCATATTTAATAAAGCCAGCCATAGATCATGAATAGAAGTAACATCTGAAGAGCATGACATACACAAGAGCACATTCAAAGTGAACAAAAGCAAAGCAATTTGTCAAAACCAGAATAGAATAATGGTTTATTATTTAGTGGAAAGATGCTTCAACGTTACACTCATCATGTGCTACACAGGGGCCTAAACACAGCATTAGATTTCTACATTTCTTGGCATCTCTCACCATGTTCCTACAATCTTCAGGTCTTCAACTGGAAATTTCTGTTTCTTGCCCATGGAAAACTATTCCTTAATAAAATAAGAAATTATGGACAATTTCACAAAATAACATAAATAGAAACTGTGGTAAAATCCTCTACAGAATTAATTCAGTAGTGCAAGAATTTCCAGTATTGTCATTTTAGAGATTTGGCATACTGCAGGTGGATTCCCATAGGCTGCTACCTTCACTCAATAAGATACAATAGATGTCACATTTAATCAGACCTGTTTAGATTGTATTTGACTCCCTATACCCTCATTAGATCTGATCACAAGGTGTCCTCTATAGTTCCATGTTATAAAATCAAATTGTACCTATGCATGACAACAAAAGGCAATGGATACCATTTGTCTTGGGGGGGGATTTCATGAATTTCATATTAGTCTGCTAGAAAAAAAACTCTACGTGCTTCTATATGAAACTTGAACCATTCCTGGTCTAAAGTTTTGAGACCAACACAAATGTAAAGTTTCATTACATTTGCTGCTTTGGTGTTTTAGATCTTTTAGTCAGATCTTTCTATGATTACTTAAAGAGGTATTCCCATCTCCAGGATCCTATCCCAATATAAAGTAGCTGTAATGATAATAATATTAGCAAATACCTCCAATTAAAAATGTAGTATCGTTTTTTTTATTTGCTATGTCTCTTTCCTCATGTGCAGGCATTGCAGGACCTTTGGTATCCATGGTTTCGACTGCTAGCTACTAGCTAACTATCTGTCATTATATCAGTGGTCATAACTAGAGTTGAGCGACCTTGACCTTTTTAGAGTCGAGCCGGGTTTTGCGAAACCCGACTATGTCCAAAGTCGGGTCGAGTGAAATCGGCCGATTATGACGTAAAGTCGGGATCGACCGAAACACGAAACCCAATGCAAGTCAATGGGGCAGCATAGTCGGCAGTGAGTGGGGGCCAGGAAAACACCTAGAGTGCCCATTTTAATGTCAAAACCATCCATTCTTCTTAATGAAGCTTGTCAAGCGTAATTTACCTTAAAATAATTGGAAGGCATTTGAAATTGGGGGTCATTTGGCTAAAGTTGTGGGGGGTAGGGCTGGTTCAAGTAATTAGTGGGCCCAGTAAATCTGGACCACGTCACGGCAGTGGAGCAGGGAGAGGTAAGTATTTCAACTTTGCAAGTGCTGTGATCCTGAGCAAGCAGGGGGGGCCCACTCGTTGGCATTGGCACTGGCACAGGGCCCCTCAAAGTACAGCGGTGTGTTTGCACGGCGGGGGCGCCTCCCACCGGCAGCAACACTTTTGCGTACTATGAGAGGCCCTGTGCCAGTGACGTCGCCAACTAGTATTCCTCCCCCCACCTGATGAAGGAACCTGCACTTTCATCTGCACCTTCCTCTTTGTCCCCGTGTAAGGTGGTATGGTATGCGGGAAGAGCAACCTGACTTTCAGCAGGGTCACAATGTTGTTGTGTAGCGTGCACGGGGAATGTTGCGTTATGGGTCAATGTACCAGCAGACTCATCTATCACTGGCTGGGCAATGGGCACGATGAAGTGGAAACACAGATATAGGCCCAAAGAAGAAAGTGGGCTAAATGCAGTTCAAAATTGGTAACACAGGAATAACCAGGGGGCATTGCAGTGGAGGACAACTGGAATGAGAGGCTGACACAGAGAGTAGGGCCAAATCAGTAAGTAGTCGAAATGCAGTTCAAAATTGGCAACCGTAGTAAACAGGCGGCACAGCTTTGTTCAGTGGAGGAGAACAGCAAGGAGTGGCAGACACCGATAGTAGGCCCCAACCCAACTAGTAGGCCAAATGCAGTCTAACATTAACAACTACTTAACGAGAGGCTGAAAATGGAATTTCAGGACAGGAAACCAGGAGAACAGCAAGGAGTGGCAGACACCGATAGTAGGCCCCAAACCAACTAGTACGCCAAATGCAGTTGTTCCATTTAACCACAATTTAATGAGAGCCTGAAGATAGAAGCTCAGGAAAGGCAACCTGGGGAACACCTTGGAGTGTAACACACCATCTCTCTCCACCCCATACCCATTTTGTAGGCCTAATGCTGTGTACTTTTCTACAACTACTAAACGAGAGTCGGAAGACCGAAGCAATGGCAAGGAAACCTGGGGAACACCTTGGAGTGTAACACACCATCTCTCTCCACCCGATACCCATTTTGTAGGCCTAATGCAGTGTAGTTTTCTACAACTACTAAACGAGAGTCGGAAGATCGAAGCAATGGCGAGGAAACCTGGAGAACACCTTGGAGTGTAACACACCATCTCTCTCCACCCCATTCCCCATTTTTTAGGCCTAATGCAGCCTACTTTCCGACACCTACTAAACGAGAGCATGAAGATCGAAGCTCAGGAAAGGCAACCTGGGGAACACCTTGGAGTGTAACAACAACCTCTCTCTACACCACGGAAGGGCTGATTCTTAGGAAGGAAGGCTGTTGTAAATAAGCATTGCGCGCCCGAGGGTGATTATATTCTTATTCGGTATCTACTCACCCTCGGACGCGCCATGCTTCTTGATTTGTAATTAATGTTTATTTGCAATGTGCTTTTGACTTACTCAATTATTTTTTTAATTATTGATTTTATTAAATTAATAGTTTAACATCTTATTGGAAATAATTTAAAGGAGACGCGACAGGACAACACTCGGTGGATGCCATATCTGTGTTAACAACTCCAAAAAAACCTTTCAGTTAACTTCTTGCAGGAGAAAGTAATTGTAGCTGGTGGACCTTTTAGTACAGTTCCAGATTTTTGTTGTGTGTTTGTTTTTAATGTTAAAATGTCTGCATTTGAGATCTCAACACGATCTTATTTTTTATAATCAAAATAATTATTTTTTTATTTTAAGATGTTGGTTCAAGGGGTACACGGGCAGCAGTAGACAGGTCAGTGGAGGCCTAGTGGAAGGAGGGACCGCAGATGCGCCACTGTTTCACCCATACACAATTTGTAGGCCTAATGCAGCGTAGTTTCCAACAGCTAGTAAACGAGAGCCGGAAGATCGAAGCTCAGGAAAGGCAACCTGGGGAACACCTTGGAGTGTAACAACAACCTCTCTCTACACCACGGAAGGGCTGATTCTTAGGAAGGAAGGCTGTTGTAAATAAGCATTGCGCGCCCGAGGGTGATTATATTCTTATTCGGTATCTACTCACCCTCGGACGCGCCATGCTTCTTGATTTGTAATTAATGTTTATTTGCAATGTGCTTTTGACTTACTCAATTATTTTTTTAATTATTGATTTTATTAAATTAATAGTTTAACATCTTATTGGAAATAATTTAAAGGAGACGCGACAGGACAACACTCGGTGGATGCCATATCTGTGTTAACAACTCCAAAAAAACCTTTCAGTTAACTTCTTGCAGGAGAAAGTAATTGTAGCTGGTGGACCTTTTTAGTACAGTTCCAGATTTTTGTTGTGTGTTTGTTTTTAATGTTAAAATGTCTGCATTTGAGATCTCAACACGATCTTATTTTTTATAATCAAAATAATTATTTTTTTATTTTAAGATGTTGGTTCAAGGGGTACACGGGCAGCAGTAGACAGGTCAGTGGAGGCCTAGTGGAAGGAGGGACCGCAGATGCGCCACTGTTTCACCCATACACAATTTGTAGGCCTAATGCAGCGTAGTTTCCAACAGCTAGTAAACGAGAGCCGGAAGATCGAAGCTCAGGAAAGGCAACCTGGGGAACACCTTGGAGTGTAACAACAACCTCTCTCTACACCACGGAAGGGCTGATTCTTAGGAAGGAAGGCTGTTGTAAATAAGCATTGCGCGCCCGAGGGTGATTATATTCTTATTCGGTATCTACTCACCCTCGGACGCGCCATGCTTCTTGATTTGTAATTAATGTTTATTTGCAATGTGCTTTTGACTTACTCAATTATTTTTTTAATTATTGATTTTATTAAATTAATAGTTTAACATCTTATTGGAAATAATTTAAAGGAGACGCGACAGGACAACACTCGGTGGATGCCATATCTGTGTTAACAACTCCAAAAAAACCTTTCAGTTAACTTCTTGCAGGAGAAAGTAATTGTAGCTGGTGGACCTTTTTAGTACAGTTCCAGATTTTTGTTGTGTGTTTGTTTTTAATGTTAAAATGTCTGCATTTGAGATCTCAACACGATCTTATTTTTTATAATCAAATTAATTTTTTAAATATTTTATTAGGTTGGTTCAAGGGGTACACGGGCCGCAGTAGACAGGTCAGTGGAGGCCTAGTGGAAGGAGTGACCGCAGACAGGCATCGAAGGCCTAAAATAATAACACATGGCTGTAGGCAATTTTAAATTGGTTCCAGGGTTACACGGGCAGCAGTGGTGTGGTCAGTGGAGGCCTAGTGGAAGGAGTGACCGCAGACAGGCATCGAAGGCCTAAAATATTAACACATGGCTGTAGGCAATTTTAAATTGGTTCCAGGGGTACTTGGGCAGCAGTGCCCTGGTCAGTGTAGTAGTAGTTGAAAGAATGTACCGCAGACAGGCATCGAAGGCCTAAAATAAAAAAATTGGGCTGGCTGTAGGCAATTTTAAATTGTTTCCAGGGTTACACGGGCAGCAGTGGTGTGGTCAGTGGAGGCCTAGTGGAAGGAGTGACCGCAGACAGGCATCGAAGGCCTAAAATAATAACACATGGCTGTAGGCAATTTTAAATTGGTTCCAGGGTTACACGGGCAGCAGTGGTGTGGTCAGTGGAGGCCTAGTGGAAGGAGTGACCGCAGACAGGCATCGAAGGCCTAAAATAATAACACATGGCTGTAGGCAATTTTAAATTGGTTCCAGGGTTACACGGGCAGCAGTGGTGTGGTCAGTGGAGGCCTAGTGGAAGGAGTGACCGCAGACAGGCATCGAAGGCCTAAAATATTAACACATGGCTGTAGGCAATTTTAAATTGGTTCCAGGGGTACTTGGGCAGCAGTGCCCTGGTCAGTGTAGTAGTAGTTGAAAGAATGTACCGCAGACAGGCATCGAAGGCCTAAAATAAAAAAATTGGGCTGGCTGTAGGCAATTTTAAATTGGTTCCAGGGTTACACGGGCAGCAGTGGTGTGGTCAGTGGAGGCCTAGTGGAAGGAGTGACCGCAGACAGGCATCGAAGGCCTAAAATAATAACACATGGCTGTAGGCAATTTTAAATTGGTTCCAGGGTTACACGGGCAGCAGTGGTGTGGTCAGTGGAGGCCTAGTGGAAGGAGTGACCGCAGACAGGCATCGAAGGCCTAAAATATTAACACATGGCTGTAGGCAATTTTAAATTGGTTCCAGGGGTACTTGGGCAGCAGTGCCCTGGTCAGTGTAGTAGTAGTTGAAAGAATGTACCGCAGACAGGCATCGAAGGCCTAAAATAAAAAAATTGGGCTGGCTGTAGGCAATTTTAAATTGGTTCCAGGGTTACACGGGCAGCAGTGGTGTGGTCAGTGGAGGCCTAGTGGAAGGAGTGACCGCAGACAGGCATCGAAGGCCTAAAATAATAACACATGGCTGTAGGCAATTTTAAATTGGTTCCAGGGTTACACGGGCAGCAGTGGTGTGGTCAGTGGAGGCCTAGTGGAAGGAGTGACCGCAGACAGGCATCGACGGCCTAAAATAATCACACATGGCTGTAGGCAATTTTAAATTGGTTCCAGGGGTACACGGGCAGCAGTGGTGTGGTCAGTGGAGGCCTAGTGGAAGGAGTGACCGCAGACAGGCATCGAAGGCCTAAAATATTAACACATGGCTGTAGGCAATTTTAAATTGGTTCCAGGGGTACTTGGGCAGCAGTGCCCTGGTCAGTGTAGTAGTAGTTGAAAGAATGTACCGCAGACAGGCATCGAAGGCCTAAAATAAAAAAATTGGGCTGGCTGTAGGCAATTTTAAATTGGTTCCAGGGTTACACGGGCAGCAGTGGTGTGGTCAGTGGAGGCCTAGTGGAAGGAGTGACCGCAGACAGGCATCGAAGGCCTAAAATATTAACACATGGCTGTAGGCAATTTTAAATTGGTTCCAGGGGTACTTGGGCAGCAGTGCCCTGGTCAGTGTAGTAGTAGTTGAAAGAATGTACCGCAGACAGGCATCGAAGGCCTAAAATAAAAAAATTGGGCTGGCTGTAGGCAATTTTAAATTGGTTCCAGGGTTACACGGGCAGCAGTGGTGTGGTCAGTGGAGGCCTAGTGGAAGGAGTGACCGCAGACAGGCATCGAAGGCCTAAAATAATAACACATGGCTGTAGGCAATTTTAAATTGGTTCCAGGGTTACACGGGCAGCAGTGGTGTGGTCAGTGGAGGCCTAGTGGAAGGAGTGACCGCAGACAGGCATCGACGGCCTAAAATAATCACACATGGCTGTAGGCAATTTTAAATTGGTTCCAGGGGTACACGGGCAGCAGTGGTGTGGTCAGTGGAGGCCTAGTGGAAGGAGTGACCGCAGACAGGCATCGAAGGCCTAAAATATTAACACATGGCTGTAGGCAATTTTAAATTGGTTCCAGGGGTACTTGGGCAGCAGTGCCCTGGTCAGTGTAGTAGTAGTTGAAAGAATGTACCGCAGACAGGCATCGAAGGCCTAAAATAAAAAAATTGGGCTGGCTGTAGGCAATTTTAAATTGGTTCCAGGGTTACACGGGCAGCAGTGGTGTGGTCAGTGGAGGCCTAGTGGAAGGAGTGACCGCAGACAGGCATCGAAGGCCTAAAATAATAACACATGGCTGTAGGCAATTTTAAATTGGTTCCAGGGTTACACGGGCAGCAGTGGTGTGGTCAGTGGAGGCCTAGTGGAAGGAGTGACCGCAGACAGGCATCGACGGCCTAAAATAATCACACATGGCTGTAGGCAATTTTAAATTGGTTCCAGGGTTACACGGGCAGCAGTGGTGTGGTCAGTGGAGGCCTAGTGGAAGGAGTGACCGCAGACAGGCATCGAAGGCCTAAAATATTAACACATGGCTGTAGGCAATTTTAAATTGGTTCCAGGGGTACTTGGGCAGCAGTGCCCTGGTCAGTGTAGTAGTAGTTGAAAGAATGTACCGCAGACAGGCATCGAAGGCCTAAAATAAAAAAATTGGGCTGGCTGTAGGCAATTTTAAATTGGTTCCAGGGTTACACGGGCAGCAGTGGTGTGGTCAGTGGAGGCCTAGTGGAAGGAGTGACCGCAGACAGGCATCGAAGGCCTAAAATAATAACACATGGCTGTAGGCAATTTTAAATTGGTTCCAGGGTTACACGGGCAGCAGTGGTGTGGTCAGTGGAGGCCTAGTGGAAGGAGTGACCGCAGACAGGCATCGAAGGCCTAAAATATTAACACATGGCTGTAGGCAATTTTAAATTGGTTCCAGGGGTACTTGGGCAGCAGTGCCCTGGTCAGTGTAGTAGTAGTTGAAAGAATGTACCGCAGACAGGCATCGAAGGCCTAAAATAAAAAAATTGGGCTGGCTGTAGGCAATTTTAAATTGGTTCCAGGGTTACACGGGCAGCAGTGGTGTGGTCAGTGGAGGCCTAGTGGAAGGAGTGACCGCAGACAGGCATCGACGGCCTAAAATAATCACACATGGCTGTAGGCAATTTTAAATTGGTTCCAGGGGTACACGGGCAGCAGTGGTCTGGTCAGTGGAAGTCTAGTGGAAGGAGTGACCGCAGACAGGCTTCGAAGGCCTAACATAACAAAAATGTCAAAACAATGGTATTGTCAGTGCCAGTCATTGAAGGATGTCAGCGCCTAGACTACACATTGGTGAAGCTGTGAGAGATAATTTTGCTAGTGGTAGAGCACTGTTTGAGCTGGGGGGGGGGGGAACTGGCTTGTGGCCGGCGGTACAGGCACAGGGCCCCTCATATTACAACGGTGAGTCTGACGTTGGGTGCGCACCACCACCGCCAGAGACACTTTATTGTACTATGAGGGACCCAGTGGCAGTGCCGTCGACCAAAAGCGGGCTCACCCACCTCTTCAGACAAACAGCACTCTCAAGGGTCCAAGCGCAAAGTGGCGATAGCACGACCCCGTGTGGGGAGTTTGGCCATTTCGTGAGGTGGAAACATGTCGTATGCTGGACAATCAGGTGAAGAAAATTACGAGATTGGAAAAGTCATTCAGAATAGTCCACAGGCAAGACCTTTTCATAGGAAAGCTAGGTGTCAGCCGGGCAGGGTGGGGCAAAAGATTTTGAAATCCAGTTGTGGTTCATTTTAATGAAGGTTAGATCATCTACATTTTGGGTAGACAGACGAGTCCTTTTTTCTGTTAGTATTGAACCTGCAGCACTGAATACTCTTTCTGATAGGACACTAGCTGCCGGGCAAGCAAGCTCCTGCAATGCATATTCTGCCAATTCTGGCCAGGTGTCTAATTTGGATGCCCAGTAATCAAATGGGAATGACGGTTGAGGGAGAACGTCGATAAGGGATGAAAAATAGTTTGTAACCATACTGGACAAATGTTGTCTCCTGTCACTTTGAATTGATGCTGCAGTACCTGTCCTGTCTGCGGTCCTAGAAAAATCACTCCACAACCTGGTCAGAAAACCCCTCTGGCCAACGCCACTTCTGATTTCTGCCCCTCTAACACCTCTGGTCTGCTGGCCCCTGGAGCTCGTGTGAGAACGATCACGGGCGCTGTGTGCAGGGAATGCCAGAAGCAAACGGTCAACAAGAGTTGATTGTTTTGTTGCTAATATTAGTTCCAAGTTCTCATGTGGCATAATATTTTGCAATTTGCCTTTATAGCGAGGATCAAGGAGGCAGGCCAACCAGTAATCGTCATCGTTCATCATTTTTGTAATGCGTGTGTCCCTTTTGAGGATACGCAAGGCATAATCCGCCATGTGGGCCAAAGTTCCCGTTGTCAAATCTGCGGTTGTGCTTGGTTGAGGGGCAGTTGCAGGCAAATCTACGTCACTTGTGTCCCTCAAAAAACCAGAACCCGGCCTTGCCACGCCACCAATTTCCCGTGCCCCCGGGAAAGCTTCCTCATTAAAAATATACTCATCCCCATCATCCTCCTCATCCTCCACCTCCTCTTCGCCCGGTACCTCGTCATGTACACTGCCCTGACCAGACAATCGCTGACTGTCATCAAGGCTTTCCTCTTCCTCTGGTGCAGACGCCTGATCCTTTATGTGCGTCAAACTTTGCATCAGCAGACGCATTAGGGGGATGCTCATGCTTATTATGGCGTTGTCTGCACTAACCAGCCGTGTGCATTCCTCAAAACACTGAAGGACTTGACACATGTCTTGAATCTTCGACCACTGCACACCTGACAACTCCATGTCTGCCATCCTACTGCCTGCCCGTGTATGTGTATCCTCCCACAAAAACATAACAGCCCGCCTCTGTTCGCACAGTCTCTGAAGCATGTGCAGTGTTGAGTTCCACCTTGTTGCAACGTCTATGATTAGGCGATGCTGGGGAAGGTTCAAAGAACGCTGATAGGTCTGCATACGGCTGGAGTGTACAGGCGAACGGCGGATATGTGCGCAAAGTCCACGCACTTTGAGGAGCAGGTCGGATAACCCCGGATAACTTTTCAGGAAGCACTGCACCACCAGGTTTAAGGTGTGAGCCAGGCAAGGAATGTGTTTCAGTTGGGAAAGGGAGATGGCAGCCATGAAATTCCTTCCGTTATCACTCACTACCTTGCCTGCCTCAAGATCTACAGTGCCCAGCCACGACTGCGTTTCTTGCTGCAAGAACTCGGACAGAACTTCCGCGGTGTGTCTATTGTCGCCCAAACACTTCATAGCCAATACAGCCTGCTGACGTATGCCAGTAGCTGCCCCATAATGGGAGACCTGGTGTGCAACAGTGGCAGGTGCGGATGGAGTGTTTGTGCGACTGCGGTCTGTGGACGAGCTCTTGCTTCTGCAGGAGGACGAGGAGGAGGAGGAGGAGGAGGGGGTGCGAACGGCTACAGACAACTGTTTACTAGACCGTGGGCTAGGCAGAACTGTCCCAAACTTGCTGTCCCCTGTGGACCCTGAATCCACCACATTTACCCAGTGTGCCGTGATGGACACGTAACGTCCCTGGCCATGCCTACTGGTCCATGCATCTGTTGTCAGGTGCACCTTTGTGCTCACAGATTGCCTGAGTGCATGGACGATGCGCTCTTTAACATGCTGGTGGAGGGCTGGGATGGCTTTTCTGGAAAAAAAGTGTCGACTGGGTAGCTCGTAGCGTGGTACAGCGTAGTCCATCAGGTCTTTGAAAGCTTCGCTTTCAACTAACCGGTAGGGCATCATCTCTAACGAGATTAGTCTAGCTATGTGGGCGTTCAAACCCTGTGTACGCGGATGCGAGGCTAAGTACTTCCTTTTTCTAACCATAGTCTCATGTAGGGTGAGCTGGACTGGAGAGATGGAGATCGTGGAACTAGCGGGGGTGCCGGTGGACATGGCAGACTGAGAGACGGTGGGAGATGGTATTGTTGCCGCCGGTGCCCTAGATGCAGTGTTTCCTACTACGAAACTGGTGATTCCCTGACCCTGACTGCTTTGGCCTGGCAAAGATACCTGCACAGATACAGCAGGTGGTGCGCTAAATGGTGGTCCTACACTGCCGGAAGGGATGTTGCGTTGATGACTAGCTTCATTGGCCGAGGGTGCAACAACCTTAAGGGACGTTTGGTAGTTAGTCCAAGCTTTCAAATGCATGGTGGTTAAATGTCTATGCATGCAACTAGTATTGAGACTTTTCAGATTCTGACCTCTGCTTAAGGAAGTAGAACATTTTTGACAGATGACTTTGCGCTGATCAATTGGATGTTGTTTAAAAAAATGCCAGACTGCACTCTTTCTAGCATCGGATACCTTTTCAGGCATTGCAGACTGAGCTTTAACCGGATGGCCACGCTGTCCTCCACCAGGTTTTGGCTTTGCCACGCGTTTTGGGCAAGATACGGGCCCGGCAGATGGAACCTGTGGCGATGTTGATGCCTGCTGCGGCCCCTCCTCCTCCTCTGCTTCAGAACTGCTGCCGCCTGCACCCTGTTCCCCCAATGGCTGCCAATCGGGGTCAAGAACTGGGTCATCTAATAACTCTTCTTGTACCTCCTGCGCAACTTCGTCTGTGTCACCGTGTCGTTCGGTGGTATAGCGTTCGTGATGGGGCAACATAGTCTCATCAGGGTCTGATTCTTGATCAGCACCCTGCGAGGGCAATGTTGTGGTCTGAGTCAAAGGACCAGCATAGTAGTCTGGCTGTGGCTGTGCGTCACTGCACTCCATGTCAGATTCAATTTGTAATGGGCATGGACTGTTAACTGCTTCACTTTCTAAGCCAGGGACGGTATGTGTAAAGAGCTCCATGGAGTAACCCGTTGTGTCGCCTGCTGCATTCTTCTCTGTTGTTGTTTTTGCTGAAGAGGACAAGGAAGTGACTTGTCCCTGACCGTGAACATCCACTAACGACGCGCTGCTTTTACTTTTACCAGTTTCACGAGAGGAGGCAAAAGAGCTAGAGGCTGAGTCAGCAAGATAAGCCAAAACTTGCTCTTGCTGCTCCGGCTTTAAAAGCGGTTTTCCTAATCCCAGAAAAGGGAGCGTTCGAGGCCTTGTGTAGCCGGACGACGAACCTGGCTCCACAGCTCCAGACTTAGGTGCAATATTTTTTTCCCCACGACCACCTGATGCTCCACCACTACCACTACCCTCATTACCAGCTGACAATGAACGCCCCCGGCCACGACCTCTTCCACTAGACTTCCTCATTGTTTTAAAAACGTAACCAAACTAACGTTATTTGTTGCAGTCACACAACTTACACGGTGAGCTATAACTTCAGTATGATTTAGCTACCCCTTTACAGGTTGGTGAGACCACCGCGAAAATCAGGCACAATGTTACACACTCTTTTTTTGGTGGCTGCAAATTAGAGAGATGCCCCACACGCAGGACTGTCACTGAAGCACAAATGTTAATATTAATGTCACACTATTATTTGTTTTTTATTTTTATTTTTTTCAGGAACACTTTAGAAACCCCCCCAAAAAAAAAAGAAATTTGATTTTTGCAGGGAGAATTTAGAAAACAAATGTAACAAACTATATGCTTTCTATGGGCCACTGAGTGAGAGATGACGCACACAGGAATCAGGAGTGGCACACAAGCCCAGAGGCCAATATTTTTCTACCAATGATTGATGGAGTTATTTTCTCTGGTAGATTTTGGAACCCAAATCAAGGAAAAAAAATATAGGCTTTCTATGGACCACAATTGGAGAGAGAGAGAGAGAGAGAGAGAGAGAGAGAGAGAGAGATGGCACACCCAGGAGTCAAGACTGGCACACAAGCAGAAAGGCCAATATTAATCTCCCACTGTTTTTTTTTTTTTTTTTTTTTTTGTCAGGGAGACTTTAGAAAAAAAAATAATAAAAAAAATATGATTTTATCAGGAAGAATTTAGAAACCAAATAAAATAAAATGATTTTTTCAGGGAGAATTTATAAAACAAATAAAAACAAAAATAGGCGTTCTATGGCCCACTGACTGAGAGATGACGCACACAGGAATCAGGAGTGGCACACAAGCCCAGAGGCCAATATTTTTCTACCAATGATTGATGTAGTTATTTTCTCTGGTAGATTTTGGAACCCAAATCAAGGAAAAAAAATATAGGCTTTCTATGGACCACAATTGGAGAGAGAGAGAGAGAGAGAGAGAGAGAGAGAGAGAGAGATGGCACACCCAGGAGTCAAGACTGGCACACAAGCAGAAAGGCCAATATTAATCTCCCACTGTTTTTTTTGGTTGTTTTTTTTTTTTTTTTTCAGGGAGACTTTAGAAAAAAAAATAATAAAAAAAATATGATTTTATCAGGAAGAATTTAGAAACCAAATAAAATAAAATGATTTTTTCAGGGAGAATTTAGAAAACAAATAAAACCAAAAATAGGCGTTCTATGGCCCACTGACTGA
Organism: Ranitomeya imitator; assembly: GCF_032444005.1. NCBI lineage: Eukaryota > Metazoa > Chordata > Amphibia > Anura > Dendrobatidae > Ranitomeya > Ranitomeya imitator. The sequence continues at coordinate 531,315,536 of NC_091283.1, forward strand.
GAGATGACGCACCCAGGAGTCAAGACTGGCACACAAGCAGAAAGGCCAATATTAATCTCCCACTGTTTTTTTTTTTTTTTTTTTTTTTTTCAGGGAGACTTTAGAAAAAAAAATAATAAAAAAAATATGATTTTATCAGGAAGAATTTAGAAACCAAATAAAATAAAATGATTTTTTCAGGGAGAATTTACAAAACAAATAAAAACAAAAATAGGCGTTCTATGGCCCACTGACTGAGAGATGACGCACCCAGGAGTCAAGACTGGCACACAAGCAGAAAGGCCAATATTAATCTCCCACTGTTTTTTTTTTTTTTTTTTCAGGGAGACTTTAGAAAAAAAAATAATAAAAAAAATATGATTTTATCAGGAAGAATTTAGAAACCAAATAAAATAAAATGATTTTTTCAGGGAGAATTTATAAAACAAATAAAAACAAAAATAGGCGTTCTATGGCCCACTGACTGAGAGATGACGCACACAGGAATCAGAAGTGGCACACAAGCCCAGAGGCCAATATTTTTCTACCAATGATTGATGTAGTTATTTTCTCTGGTAGATTTTGGAACCCAAATCAAGGAAAAAAAATATAGGCTTTCTATGGACCACAATTGGAGAGAGAGAGAGAGAGAGAGAGAGAGAGAGAGAGAGAGAGAGATGGCACACCCAGGAGTCAAGACTGGCACACAAGCAGAAAGGCCAATATTAATCTCCCACTGTTTTTTTTGGTTGTTTTTTTTTTTTTTTTTCAGGGAGACTTTAGAAAAAAAAATAATAAAAAAAATATGATTTTATCAGGAAGAATTTAGAAACCAAATAAAATAAAATGATTTTTTCAGGGAGAATTTAGAAAACAAATAAAACCAAAAATAGGCGTTCTATGGCCCACTGACTGAGAGATGACGCACCCAGGAGTCAAGACTGGCACACAAGCAGAAAGGCCAATATTAATCTCCCACTGTTTTTTTTTTTTTTTTTTTTTTTTTCAGGGAGACTTTAGAAAAAAAAATAATAAAAAAAATATGATTTTATCAGGAAGAATTTAGAAACCAAATAAAATAAAATGATTTTTTGCAGGGAGAATTTAGAAAACAAATAAAACCAAAAATAGGCGTTCTATGGCCCACTGACTAAGAGAGAGAGAGAGAGATGGAACGCTTAGTACTGGCACACAAGCCCAAAGGGCAATATTAATCTCCCTTTTTTTTTCCAGGGAGAATTTCTAAAACCCCCCCCAAAAAAAAAATAGGCTTTCTATGGCCCACTATTTGTGAGAGAGATGGGACGCTCAGGACTGGCACAGATGGCACGCTCAGGACTGGCACAGAAGCCCAGAGGCCAATATTAATCTCCCTTTTTTTCTGGGAGAATTTATAAAACCAAAAAAAAAATTAAATAGGCTTTCTATGGCCCACTATTTGTGAGAGAGATGGCACGCTCAGGACTGGCACAGATGGCACGCTCACAACTGGCACACAAGCCCAGAGGCCAATATTAATCTCCCTTTTTTCAGGGAAAATTTATAAAACCAAAAAAAAAATTAAATAGGCTTTCTATGGCCCACTATTTGTGAGAGAGATGGGACGCTCAGGACTGGCACAGATGGCACGCTCAGGACTGGCACAGAAGCCCAGAGGCCAATATTAATCTCCCTTTTTTTCTGGGAGAATTTATAAAACCAAAAAAAAAATTAAATAGGCTTTCTATGGCCCACTATTTGTGAGAGAGATGGGACGCTCAGGACTGGCACAGATGGCACGCTCAGGACTGGCACAGAAGCCCAGAGGCCAATATTAATCTCCCTTTTTTTCTGGGAGAATTTATAAAACCAAAAAAATATTTAAATAGGCTTTCTATGGCCCACTATTTGTGAGAGAGATGGCACGCTCAGGACTGGCACAGATGGCACGCTCACAACTGGCACACAAGCCCAGAGGCCAATATTAATCTCCCTTTTTTCAGGGAGAATTTATAAAACCCCAAAAAAAATAAAATAGGCTTTCTATGGCCCACTATTTGTGAGAGAGATGGCACACTCAGGACTGGCACACAAGCCCAAAGGCCAATATTAATCTCCCACTGTATTTTTATCAGGGAGAATTTATACACCCCACAAAAAAAAATACAGAAAAATGAAAAGGCTTTCTATGGCCCACTATGTGAGAGAGATGGCACACACAGGGATGGCACTCTAGCAGAAATGCCAAATTGCCAATCTTAATCTCCCACCAAAAAAAAAAAAAAAAAAAAACAGGGAATGTCCTACAATTACTATCTCCCTGCCTGCAGTAATCTCAGCCAGGTATGGCAGGCAGCTACTATCTCCCTGCCTGCAGTAATCTCAGCCAGGTATGGCAGGCAGCAATAAGGAGTGGACTGATGCACAAATGAAATAAAAAGTGTGGACAAACAAAAAAGATAGCTGTGCAGAAAGGAAGGAACAAGAGGATTTGTGCTTTGAAAAAAGCAGTTGGTTTGCACAGCGGCGTACACACAGCAATGCAGCTATCAGGGAGCCTTCTAGGGCAGCCCAATGAGCTACAGCGCTGAGGGGAAAAAAAAAAACTTCCACTGTCCCTGCACACCGAGGGTGGTGTTGGACAGTGCAAATCGCTGCAGCACAAGCGGTTTTGTGGTTAATGGACCCTGCCTAACGCTATCCCTGCTTCTGACAAAGCGGCAGCAACCTCTCCCTAAGCTCAGATCAGCAGCAGTAAGATGGCGGTCGGCGGGAACGCCTCTTTATAGCCCCTGTGACGTCGCAGACAGCAAGCCAATCACTGCAATGCCCTTCTCTAAGATGGTGGGGACCAGGACCTATGTCATCACGCTGCCCACACTCTGCGTTTACCTTCATTGGCTGAGAAATGGCGCTTTTCGCGTCATTGAAACGCGACTTTGGCGCGAAAGTCGCGTACCGCATGGCCGACCACGCACAGGGGTCGGATCGGGTTTCATGAAACCCCGACTTAGCCAAAAGTCGGCGACTTTTGAAAATGTTCGACCCGTTTCGCTCAACCCTAGTCATAACCATGGAAACCTAAGGTTTAGAAATCATTATCTATTCTTGGTAGAGTTCTTAGTCAAAACTGTAAGTGAGTTAATTGTTTTGGATGAAAAGCAGGACCACACATGAGTGGTGGTCTCAGGTTGCTTTTCTGTTAGGATGACACAGAACTCATGTGCACCTTTTCTTCTCCGGTCAATAGAGATGGGTGGAACCCTGGATGTTTGTGTTCTGCCGAAGAGCTGACAAAAAGTTTGGGCTCAGGTACCAGAAAAGTGCCTGGACCCGAACCCGGACCACATTTACTTGAATGGGGGGCCCGAACATCCAATGATTGCCATGCTGTCATGTGCATGATAGTGCAGCACACACTGCTTCTGAACAGCGGTAAAATCATCACCACTGGTCAGACAGCCTTGGTTCCCATGCTGACAAATGACAGCATGAGCCCGCAGCTGTGATCGGAGCTATACATTTTATCTCCGGTCACTGGTGTCAGATGATTGGACTACTGCTCCCATCAGCCAATCACTGCTGCAGCTAATAAAAGTGAGAGCAGGAGCATCTGATGTGTGTATTCATCAGCCGGCTCCATTGCTGTAAAAAAAATAATTAAAAAAAACAGCGTGGGTTTCCCTATATTTTTGATAACCAGCCAGACAAAACTCACAGCTGAGGCTGCAACCCTCAACTGTCAGCTTCATCAAGTCTGGTTCTCAAGAATAGAGGGGCCCCCACTCCCTATTTAAAAAATTATTTAAATAAATAATAATAAAAAAAACATTGTGTCCTCCCCCCAATTTTTGACAACCTGCATTGGTAAAGCAGACAGCTGGATAGATATTGGGCCCCCAACCTAAAAATAGCAGCCCGTAGCTGCCCAGAAAAGGCACATGACAGCATGACAAAAACCCAGTGTTCAGGGGGCTGAATCCAAACAGTAACACAGACTTCCTGGTGAAGTCCATATTCGGTGTCCATGCGTGAACAGTAGGTATTCTATATGGATCCCGAACTTTGTTGTTCAGGTTCGCCCATCTCTGCCAATCATTTTATCAGATGTCCCAAACAGTCCGACTGGAACTTAATCAGAAAAAATAACTTTACCCCAGTCTCCTGATCAATTTCTATGAGGAGGTATGTTCCAGATTGGACCAGGAAAACATAGTGAATATTGTACATCTGGACTTTTCAAAGGCATTTGATATGGTACAATTTTTGTCTCGGGACTATAAAAAGGACTTAGCTGAACTTTAGCGGGCGCAGAACAAAGTTATTAAGGGAATGAGTGTACTGCAATTCCAACACAAGTTATAAAACTTTGAATTATTTAGTTTGACAAACTGAAGGCTTAGTGGCGATATTATTACAATGTACAAATATATCAGGGGACAGTACATAGATCTTTCTAATAATCTTTTTACACTTAGGTCTGCGATCGTGAAAAGGGGCATCTTCTACATCTAGAGTAAAGAAGGTTTAATCATAATCACAGATGGCAATTCTTTACTGTAAGAGCAGTAGCCTATGGAACTCTGCCACACGATGTTGTGATGGTTGATTAACTGCAAAAGCACAAGGAGGGGCTGGATACCTTTCTTGAAAAATATAATATTACAGGCTATGGATACTAGATTCTGTGATGGGACGTTGATCCAGGTAACTATTCTGATTGCCATATGAGAAGTTGGAAAGGAATTTTTCCCCTAATATGAAGCTCCATGCGGTTTTTGCCTTCCCCCGGATAAACATGTTAGGCTAAAAGTTGAAATCAATGGACTTAATTCTACCTTCAACTTCAAAAACTATGAAGCAGATCCTGATGAAATATGCCTCAAAATAGGATGTTTTATTTCGAAAGTATGCAAAAAAAAGCTACAGAAATAAAAACTCTTCCAAACCACTTGGAGTGGTTTCAGGAATGAAAAACTCTTCAAAAACTTCTCAAAAAACAGCATTTACAGAAGAGTTTTTATTGAAGAGATTCCCACTTGAAAAATGCACTGTTTTTGATTCATAAAAAACTGGCGTCATTTCATGAACTGCTGAAGACTCATTGAGAAGACTAATGACATAAAGCATGGCTGCACGACCTTCTACATAATGCCCTTAGCTATCAGTGATCACATCACATAGTCTAGCACAGACAATCAGGGTGGACTATTACAGCCAGTATTAAAAATGAGGAAGAGGAAGCAAAGAATCCGGCACAACCATCAAACATTAAAATCCAGGTTATTCACAAGCCATGAAAAACAAGGATCCAAATGTGGCACCCCTAGGGGTATTTGCCACAAAAATAGTTACTGACAGTAAGTACAAATACTAAAATAGCAAGACTGCACTACCACCTCCGGCCAGAAGGGGGAGCTCCAGAGACTCCCCTTGATCCATTCTGGTCTGAGAGAAGAAATGGCAGTTGGGCCAAGGAGCTGTTAGTGAGAGGTCATACAGTTGAATCTCTAACAGCCCTGTGACTGTTACCAGGCCTAAATCACCGGCCTGAGAAGAAGAGGGATAGAGAAAAAGGACATTGTGAGAACCGGGTAGCATTAATCACTACCCAGAACAGGCGCAAAGACGGATACCGGATCCGTGGCTGTATTCATTATATATAATACAGCAACCGGAAAAACGTGAGGTGATATCAGCTTCACTAGGGTCGGATGCAGCAACAGACACAGAGTTCAGCGGTACTCCCAGAGGGGGTAAACCGATAAAAGGACTCGGGTTGCCCGTCGAACCAGGACCCGGAGGGGACAGATTGGGCCGGCAGCCAGTTCACATACAGCAGCAGGGCCACACAGAAATTGCGCACAATAAGAGGCGAAGACCCCGGCAGGGTCAAAGTAACTCAGAGTTCCCATACAGACTCCGGTGACAGGACTGGTTGTAAATCCTTTTATGTTAAAGTAAACTGGTTAAACGTTTCAGTGCCTCAGTCTTTCATTTGGACAATAGCCATCTATCCAGGATCAGGATCATCACCGCTGGGAGAACCTGCTGCTGATCAAGTAAGTGCCTGTCCCCTCATGATACCCCTTACACTGTGCATTGCCTGAGGCCACAGCACCGGGTCAAGCCACCCGTGACATCCCCCTCAAGAGACAGACTCCATTGGTCCGGTGCTGGGTATCCCGGTCTCCTGGGCGTCACACAAGGAAACCAAATAAAACCTGCTGCATTTCTAAATGCAATTATCATTCCTTTGCACGTGATTGGTATTTACCGGTATTCATCATACAGTATCTTGTGTAAGGGCGCTTGTGTTGCACCAGAAACGCATCAGGTTTCCTTGGATCCTTATTTTTAATGGCTTGTGAATAAACTGGATTTTAACATTGGATGGTTGTGCTGGGTTCCTTCATTTCCTCTCCTGTGGCTCACCAGCAGTAGCGGTACTCTCAACGTGTATCTACATCTTGGATATTAATTACCTTGCAAGGTGGTGAGCTCCAATAATTTTCCCTTTTTCACTTCTCTATAAAAAATGATGGTTGCACAAGGATAGGGATAGAAGGTCAGAGCGCACAGATCATTCCATCTACCGTTGTGATATAAAAATGCCAAAGGCTGATTGTCGTGTACTATTACAGTAATGAAGCACATTGAAAATGGGTTTAGTAGTCTCATTAAATAAATAAATAATAATCCAAAGATTCAAGTGATATATAGGAAATGCTGTAACTTCATACTCACTTAGTGTAACTGATAAATTGATCTGAGATATACTGCAGTAACAGCATCTTAACAGCTTTTGTTTATTCTTCACATACTGCAAACAGGGAGGGCAGTCATTTTTATTGTTATTATAATTATGCTTTGCTTATGTAAGGAGGTAGACCAGACCACGAGTACCTGCATGCCAGGTCCAGAACTGAAAGGGCTGCATCCTCTGTTTCTGGGGAAAGCCAGAGAGAGGCGGACCTTCCCCTGCTGCATGAGGGAAGCATTAGTGAGACGGAGCTTCCTGCTGATGGGAGGGGGCGGAGAGAGCCAGGAAAGGGCATGCAGAAACAGAGAAAAAAGCGCATGCAGGAGGAGAGTTGTGCGCCAGGGCAGAGTAGCATGCAGTCGGGTAAGCAGCGTACTCCGTTCCCCTTCCTGAGACAGAGTTCCGGCGCTGTGACGAGCTGTGCTGCAGTTGGACAAGGGGTCCGGGACACCATTCTGCAGAGAATGCCGTGCAGAGCGAAGCAGAGCCATGCAGAACAGAGGTGTGCAGAGCCATGCACATAGAGTGGAGCCGAGCCGGGTGTCGCAGGTGTCGGAACATGCGGTGTGTGCCCAGTGACAGCCAGGGAGTACCAGGTGCTGGACACGACGTGACCGTGAGTACCTCAGACGTGTTGCCCGATAGATCACACATAAGACTAACACTCACACCCTGACGTGGACACACAAGAGTTTTCCTGACCGTCTGTTACCTGAATACCTCCAGCTAATATAGTTAAAGAGCCATGTTGGGCTCGCACTGGACTGTGGCCCGTGCCTTTAATAGCTACATTAGTTTACTGACAAGGGGCAGTGGGAGGTACCGGAGACCGACCACTGCCACCAGAAGACGGAACCAGAGCCTGCAATATCTAGGAGGAGGCACTCTGCTCACCGTTGCCGATACTATTTAATGTGCAGCAGGAGCTGCAATGTGAAGACTACCTTATACTCTTGCCACCTAATTATTGTGTTTTGAACTGTTGCATTTTGTTGTACCTTTAAGTTTGTTTGACTCTTTACCTCCCTGCGTGGAGTATCTCATCTGTAAATAAACCTGTTAACCCTTGTTCTGCCTCCCGTCCGTCACTGCATCCCGCATTCCTGCTTGAACCTTTCACTTGGCATAGTAGGCAGGATGCAGTTTACGGACGCGGGTGTGGCAGACTAAGGTGTCAGCGGTGCCCCAAGAGCCACCATACCGTTGGGGACTATATTGAATAATCTCCCCAAGTTCACATGGAGCAATGTCCCGTTATGGAGCAAGACTGAGTGCATCAGTGGGATGATGAAGATGTACCCATGACTCCTTCAATAGAAGCTGAGGTTGCCATGATGACTCTTGACAGAGAAGAGAGGAAGTTTGTCATGTTATTATGACCTCCCCAGGCACGAGACACCTTTGACAAAGTACTGCAAATACTTGAAGAGATGTTTAGTTTAGGCATATTCAAAGAGAGGGGAGACTGTGATGCAGTACATGAACGTGCTATAGGAGTTACACACTGCAATTCATAATAAAGCTGGCATAGGCTTAGGACCCTCCGACATAGTGCTGTGAGACCAGTTAGTGACGGGCCTGAGAGATGCGCTGCTTGGGTGGGCTTTGCGTGAGCGCCTGTGAGTTAACCCACACATGAATTTTGCCGATATTGGAGCAGAGGCGCACATAGGCAAGCTGGAGCAGAGGATTACCGCCTTGACAGGGATGGCCCGGTGTTGCGACATATCCACCCCCAACGAGGACAAACCGAAGTGGTCCCACGAATTATGGCAAGGAATGGAGAAAATATGGAAAGCAATCGAGAACCTGAAGGAAGTCTATATTGCCACCTTGGAGACCAACGCCATAACCCGAGGCAACTTGCGTCAACAGATGAAAGAGGTTAGAGGAGAGGTGCGGAACATGAAAATAACTTCAGCAACAGCTCCAGAACTCAACCCCATGTTGTGGGGAGAAGAGCGAAGGTGGAAGGAGTATGCTTCCTATAGAGGATGGTGTTCCCGACCAAAGTGTCCACCAGACATGCGCAGAAGAGGGTGTTGGACGTGTGGAAAACTAGGACACCTGTCCAGATGTTGCCCTACCCGGGACTTATGATGGAGAAGATACGCTCATCCCTCCGATGGTTCTGCTAATTGGAGAAAATGCCACCCCAGGAGAAAATGGTATGGTGAGAGGAGAAGAGCCGCACTCAGGCCATGACGTAGGACGCAGAGAAGAGATAGAGAGGGTGTCGTCAGCCTATGGTAAAATGTCTGCGCAGTCCTGACTCGTGGAGGCAAGTCTAGCAGTATTCAAAACTGGGTCTAGGGGTCCTGACGGTGAGATTCGACCCAAAGAGGAGGAAGGAATGACTGCCCGAGTGGTTCATTGGAGTAAATCGCCATCATGTTCGCCACAAGCTCCCGACAAAAGGGGAGAAGGTGACAAGTGTTCCTGAGACGCCTGCTCCTACCGTTCTCGTCGATGAGACAGAAGAGCCGCTAATATCGTCCCTTGAGGAGGAAAGTTTGCCAGCCATCATCTCACAAGATCCTGCCAACTATAGCATGGATGATGACTCCAGTCCTGTCAGGAATGCACCTGTCAAAGAGAGGGGGAGCTATGGAGAAGAATAAACTGTACTAAGTCTACAAACTGAGGAGCCCAAGCAAGAAGTCCCTAAGGTTTCCAATGATGACAAAGAAAAGGACAAACCATCTACTCAGACGTCTGCTGGCAGCAAAGCTAAAAAGAAGAAGAAAAAGAAGAAGAAGATGGATACAGTTGAAAAGCCCAATGTCACAATGCAAAGTTTGTCCAGAGAATTTTCTTCTGTAGCCGTCGAAGATGAAGATGGAGAATCTCTCGACCGGTCATATGTTGACCCAGAAGAGGAACAGGCTTCGGAGACTGCTAATCCATGGGATCTGGATGATTTCCCATTCTCTACCACTTCACCCGAAGGTTGGAATGACCTCTACGAGCCTTACTGGAAGAAGATGGAGCCAGAGAGGCACTAAGAGTTGCAAAAATTATGGGCATCTGTCAGCCCTCAGAAGACAGTAGTGGAGTACGAAGAGTTCTTGCCGATGGAATGGTGAGCTAAAAGAGAGGGGGAATGTACGGGGGTAGACCGGACCGTGGGTACCTGCATGCCGGGTCCAGAATTGAAAGGGCTGCATCCTCTGTTTGTGAGGGGAAACCTGAGAGAGGTGGACCTTCCCCTGCTGCTGCTGCATGAGGGAAGCATTAGTACCGATGCTGTGACGAGATGTGCTGCAGTTGGACAAGGGGTCCGGGACACCGTTCTACAGAGAGAGCGGAGGTGTGCAGAGCCATGCACACAAAGTGGAGCCAAGCCGGGTGTTGCAGCAAACATAGAGAGGAGTGCTCCAGCTAGGAGCACTAGCACCAAACAGACCAGCATCACCCACCGCCAACAGCGGGGACCCAGGAGAGCTAGATGTGCGGTGTGTGCCCAGTGACAGCCAGGGAGTGCCAGGTGCTGTACACAACGCAACCGTGAGTAGCACACATGCGTTACCCAAGAGAGATCACAGATAGGACTGACACTCGCACCATGACGTGGACACTCGTGGAGACCGACCACTTAATGACAGAGCCAATTTTTACAATTCTGACCACTGTCACTTTATGAGGTTATAACTCTGGAACGCTTTAATGGATCCTGGTGATTCTGAGATTGTTTTTTTCATGACATATTGTACATCATGTTAGTGGTAACATTTCTTCGATATTACTTGTGATTATTTATGAAAAAAATGAAAATATGGTGAAAATTTTTAAAATTTTGCAATTTTCAAACTTTGAATTTTTATGCCCTTAAATCAGAGAGATATGTCACACAAAATAGTTAATAAATAACAATTCCCACATGTCTACTTTACATCAGCACAACTTTGTAAGCACAATTTTTTTTTCGTTAGGAAATTATAAGGGTTAAAAGGGTTAAAATTTGACCAGCGATTTTTCAATTTTACAAAAATATTAACAAAACCATTTTTTTAGGGACCATCTCACATTTAAAGTCACTTTTAGGGGTGTACATGACAGAAAATACCCAAACTTGACACCATTCTAAAATCTACACCCCTCAAGGTGCTTAAAACAACATTCAAGAAGTTTATTAACCCTTTACGTGCTTCACAGGAACTTAAACAATGTGGAAGGAAAAAATTAACATTTAATTTTTTGCAAACATTTTAATTTAGAACCAATTTTTTTTTATTTTCAAAAGTGTAAAAAGAGAAAATGAATCACAAAATTTGTTGTGCAATTTCTCCTGAATATGACGATACCCCATATGTGGGGGTAAACTATTATTTGGGTGCAGGGCTTGGAAGAGTAGGAGCACGGTTTGACTTTTTCAATACAGAATTGGCTGGAATTGAGATCGGACGCCATGTCGCATTTGGAGAGCCCCTGATGTGCCTAAACAGTGGAAACCCCCCACAAGTGACACCATTTAGGAATCTAGACCCTTTAAGGAACTTGTCTAGGTGTGTGGTGAGGACTTTAAACTCCCAGGTGCTTCACAGAAGTTTATAAAGTAGAGCCGTGAAAATAAAAATCGCATTTTTTCTACAAAAGTGATATTTTCGCTCCAAAATTTTTATTTTAACAAGGGTAACAGGATAAATTAGACCCCAAAAGTTGTTGTGCAATTTGACCGGAGTACGTCGATACCCCATATGTGGGGTAAACCACAGTTTGGGCATATGGCAGAGCATGGAAGAGAAGGAATTCCGTTTGACTTTTCAATGCAGAATTGGCTGCAATTGAGATTGGATGCCATGTCGCGTTTGCAGAGCCCCTGATGTGCCTAAATAGTGGAAACCCCCCACAAGTGACCCCATTTTGGAAACTAGACCCATTATGGAACTTATCTAGATGTGTCGTGAGCACTTTGAACTCCCAAGTGCTTCACAGAAATTTATAACGTAGAGCCGTGAAAATAAAAAATCCTTTTTTTCCCTCAAAATTTATTTTTTAGCTTGCATTTTTTTATTTTCTCAAGGGTAACTGGTCCCCACCATCTTAGAGAAGGGCATTGCAGTGATTGGCTTGCTGTCTGCGGCGTCACAGGGGCTATAAAGGGGCGTTCCCGCCGACCGCCATGTTACTGCTGCTGATCTGAGCTTAGGGAGAGGTTGCTGCCGCTTCGTCAGAAGCAGGGATAGCGTTAGGCAGGGTCCATTAACCACCAAACCGCTTGTGCTGTAGCGATTTCCACTGCCCAACACCACCTTCGGTGTGCAGGGACAGTGGAAGCTACATTTTTTTTTTCCCCCTCAGCGCTGTAGCTCATTGGGCTGCCCTAGAAGGCTCCCTGATAGCTGCATTGCTGTGTGTACGCCGCTGTGCAAACCAACTGCTTTTTTCAAAGCACAAATCTTCTTGTTCCTTCCTTTCTGCACAGCTATCTTTTTGGTTTGTACACACTTTTTATTTAATTTGTGCATCAGTCCACTCCTTATTGCTGCCTGCCATACCTGGCTGAGATTACTGCAGGGAGATAGTAATTGAAGGACACTCCCTGTTTTTTTTTTTTTTTTGTGGGAGATTAAGATTGACATTTCTGCTAGAGTGCCATCCCTGTCTGTGTCATCTCTCACTCAGTGGGCCATAGAAAGCCTATTTATTTTTTTGCTTGATTTGGGTTATAAAATCTACCTGAAAAAATCACTACATCAATCAGTGGGAGAAAAATATTGGCCTCAGGGCTTGTGTGCCACTCTTGACTCCTGTGTGCATCATCACTCACTCAGTGGGCCATAGAAAGCCTATTTATTTTTTTGCTTGATTTTGGTTCTAAAATCTACCTGAAAAAATCACTACATCAATCAGTGGGAGAAAAATATTGGCCTCAGGGCTTGTGTGCCACTCCTGACTCCTGTGTGCATCATCACTCACTCAGTGGGCCATAGAAAGCCCATTTTTTTTTTTTTTTTGCTTTATTTGGGTTCTAAATTCTACCTGAAAAAATCAATAAATCAATCAGTGGGAGATTAATATTGGCCTTTGGGCTTGTGTGCCAGTCCTAAGCGTGCCATCTCTCTCTCTCAGAGAGTGGGCCATAGAAAGCCTATTTATTTTTATTTTTTTTTATTGGGTTTATAAATTTTCACTGGAAAAAAAAAAAAAAGTGGGAGATTAACCCCTTAAGCCCCGAGGGTGGTTTGCACGTTAATGACCGGGCCAATTTTTACAATTCTGACCACTGTCCCTTTATGAGGTTATAACTCTGGAACGCTTCAACGGATCTTGGCGATTCTGACATTGTTTTCTCGTGACATATTGTACTTCATTTTAGTAGTAACATTTATTCGATATAACTTGCGTTTATTTGTGAAAAAAATGGAAATTTGGCGAAAATTTTGAAAATTTCGCAATTTTCCAACTTTAAATTTTTATGCCCTTAAATCACAGAGATATGTCACGCAAAATACTTAATAAGTAACATTTCCCACATGTCTCCTTTACGTCAGCACAATTTTGGAACCAAAATTTTTTTTTGTTAGGGAGTTATAAGGGTTCAAAGTTGACCAGCAATTTCTCATTTTTACAACACCATTTTTTTTTAGGGACCACATCTCATTTGATGTCATTTTGAGGGGTCTATATGATAGAAAATACCCAAGTGTGACACCATTCTAAAAACTGCACCCCTCAAGGTGCTCAAAACCACATTCAAGAAGTTTATTAACCCTTCAGGGGTTTCACAGGAATTTTTGGAATGTTTAAATAAAAATGAATATTTAACTTTTTTTCACACAAAATTTATTTCAGCTCCAATTTGTTTTATTTTACCAAGGGTAACAGGATAAAATGGATGCCAAACATTGTTGTACAATCTGTACTGAGTACGCTGATACCCCATATGTGGGGGTAAACCACTGTTTGGGCGCATGGCAGAGCTCGGAAGGGAAGGAGCGCCATTTGACTTTTAAATGCAAAATTGACAGGAATTGAGATGGGACACCATGTTGCGTTTGGAGAGCCACTGATGTGCCTAAACATTGAAACCCCCCACAAGTGACACCATTTTGGAAAGTAGACACCCTAAGGAACTTATCTAGATGTGTGGTGACCACTTTGACCCACCAATTGCTTCACAGAAGTTTATAATGCAGAGCCGTAAAAATAAAAAATCATATTTTTTCACAAAAATGATCTTTTCGCCCCCAATTTTTTATTTTCCCAAGAGTAAGAGAAGAAATTGAACCTCAAAAATTGTTGGCCAATTTGTCCTGAGTACGCTGATACCCCGTATATGGGTGTAAACCATTGTTTGGGCGTATGGCAGAGCTCGGAAGGGAAGGAGCGCCATTTTACTTTTCAATGCAAAATTGACTGGAATTGAGATGGGATGCCATGTTGCGTTTGGAGAGCCCCTGATGTGCCTAAACATTGAAATCCCCACAAGTGACACCATTTTGGAAAGTAGACCCCTTAAGGAACTTATCTAGAGGTGTGGTGAGCACTTTGACCCAACAAGTGCTTCACAGAAGTTTATAATGCAGAGCCGTAAAAATAAAAAATCATATTTTTTCACAAAAATAATCTTTTCGCCACCAATTTTTTATTTTCCCAAGGGTAAGAGAAGAAATTAGACCACAAAAGTTGTTGTGCAATTTGTCCTGAGTGCGACGATACCCCATATGTGGGGGTAAACCACTGTTTGGGCGCATGGCAGAGCTCGGAAGGAAAGGAGCGCCATTTGACTTTTCAATGCAAAATTGACTGGAATTGAGATGGGACGCCATGTTGCGTTTGGAGAGCCCCTGATGTGCCTAAACATTGGAACCCCTCACAAGTGACACCATTTTGAAAAGTAGACCCCTTAAGGAACTTATCTAGATGTGTGGTGAGCACTTTGACCCAACAAGTGCTTCACAGAAGTTTATAATGCAGAGCCGTAAAAATAAAAAATCTTATTTTTTCACAAAAATGATCTTTTCGCCCCCAATTTTTTATTTTCCCAAGGGTAAGAGAAGAAATTAGACCACAAAAGTTGTTGTGCAATTTGTCCTGAGTGCGACGATACCCCATATGTGGGGGTAAACCACTTTTTGGGTGCATAGCAGAGCTCGGAAGGGAAGGAACGCCATTTGACTTTTCAATGCAAAATTGACTGGAATTAAGATGGGACGCCATGTTGGTTTGGAGAGCCCCTGATGTGCCTAAACATTAAAAACCCCCACAAGTGACACCATTTTGGAAACTAGACCCTCTAAGGAACTTATCAAGATGTGTTTTGAGAGCTTTGAACCCCCAAGTGTTTCACTACAGTTTATAACGCAGAGCCGTTAAAATAAATTTATTTTTTTTTCGCAAAAATTTTTTAGCCCCCAGTTTTGTATTTTCACAAGGGTAACATAATAAATTGGACCCCAAAAGTTGTTGTCCAATTTGTCCTGAGTACGCTGATACCCCATATGTGGGGGGAACCACTGTTTGGGCGCATGGCAGAGCTCGGAAGGGAAGGAGCGCCATTTGGAATGCAGACTTAGATGGATTGGTCTGCAGGAGTCACGTTGCATTTGCAGAGCCCCTGATGTACCCAAACAGTACAAACCCCCCACAAGTGACCCCATATTAGAAACTAGACCTCCCATGGAACTTATCTAGATGTGTTGTGAGAACTTTGAACCCCTAAGTGTTTCACTACAGTTTATAACGCAGACCCGTGAAAATAAAAATTCTTTTTTTCACAAAAATGATTTTTTAGCCCCCAGCTTTGTATTTTTACAAGGGTAACAGAATAAATTGGACCCCAAAAGTTGTTCTTCAATTTGTCCTGAGTACGCTGATACCCCATATGTGGGGGGGAACCACTGTTTGGGCTCATGGCAGAGCTCGGAAGGGAAGGAGCGCCATTTGGAATGCAGACTTAGATGGATTGGTCTGCAGGCGTCACGTTGCATTTGCAGAGCCCCTGATGTACCCAAACAGTAGAAACCACCCACAAGTGACCCCATATTGGAAACTAGACCTCCCATAGAACTTATCTAGATGTGTTGTGAAAACTTTGAACCCCCAAGTGTTTCACTACAGTTTACAACGCAGAGCCGTGAAAATAAAAATCCTTTTTTTTCCCACAAAAATGATTTTTAGCCCCCCAAATTTTTATTTTCCCAAGGATAACAAGAGAACTTGGACCCAAAAAGTTGTTGTCCAATTTGTCTCGAGTACGCTGATACCCCATATGTTGGGGTAAACCCCTGTTTGGGCGCACGGGAGAGCTCGGAAGTGAAGGAGCACTGTTTTACTTTTTCAATGCAGAATTGGCTGGAATTGAGATCGGATGCCATGTCGCGTTTGGAGAGCCCCTGATGTGTCTAAACAGTGGAAACCCCCCAATTATAAATGAAACCCTAATCCAAACACACCACTAACCCTAATCCCAACTGTAACCCTAACCACACACCTAACCCAGACACACCCCTAATTCTAATCCCAACCCTAATCCCAACCGTAAATGTAATCCAAACCCTAACCCTAGCCCCAACCCTAGCCCTAACCCTAACCCTAACCGGAAAATGGAAATAAATACATTTTTTTTAATTTTATTATTTTTCCCTAAGGCTAGGTTCACATTGCGTTAGGGAAATCCGTTTAGCACTAGCGGATTGCGCTAACACAATGTCTTTTTAGGTGTCGTGTTTAGTGGTCGCGTTAACGTCCCCGCTCTGGAAGATCGGGGATCGGACCTCGGGCGCGCCGCGGACGCTGCAAGCAGCGTCTGAGGCGCGCCACAAAAGAATGGCACCTTGCTAGCGCGAGCCGAAAATGGCACGCTCTAGCGATGCGCTACACCTGAAAATCACATTGCTGTCAATGGTTGTGCTAACGGACCCGTTGCACGGCGTTAATTGTGACATTTTCGCCGTGCAACGCTGTCCGTTAGCGTTAACCCATTAACGCAATGTGAACCTAGCCTAACTAAGGGGGTGATGAAGGGGGGTTTGATTTACTTTTATAGCGAGTTTTTTAGCGGATTTTTATGATTGGCAGCCGTCACACACTAAAAGACGCTTTTTATAGCAAAAAAGTTTTTGCGTCTCCACATTTTGAGACCTATAATTTTTCCATATTTTGGTCCACAGAGTCATGTGAGGTCTTGTTTTTTGCGGGACGAGTTGACGTTTTTATCGGTTACATTTTCGGACACGTGACAGTTTTTGATCGCTTTTTATTCCGATTTTTTTGTGAGGCAGAATGACCAAAAACCAGCTATTCATGAATTTCTTTTGGGGGAGGTGTTTATACCGTTCCGCGTTTGGTAAAATTGATGAAGCAGTTTTATTCTTCGGGTCAGTACGATTACAGCGACACCTCATTTATATCATTTTTTTTATGTTTTGGCGCTTTTATACGATAAAAGCTATTTTATAGAAAAAATAATTATTTTGGCATCGCTTTATTCAGAGGACTATAACTTTTTTATTTTTTTGGTTATGATGCTATATGGCAGCTCGTTTTTTGCGGGACAAGATGACGTTTTCAGAGGTAACATGGTAATTTATATCCGTCTTTTTGATCGCGTGTTATTCCACTCTTTGTTCAGCGTTATGATAATAAAGCGTTGTTTTTTGGCTCGTTTTTTTTTTTTTTTTTTCTTACGGTGTTCACTGAAGGGGTTAACTAGTGGGCCAGTTTTATAGGTCGGGTCGTTACGGACGTGGTGATACTAAATATGTGTACTTTTATTGTTTTTTTGTTTTTTTTTTATGTAAAGAAATGTATTTATGGGAATAATATTTTTTTTTTTCTGCTTTATTTAGGAATTTTTTTTTTATTTTTTTTTTTACAAGTGTGGAAATTTTTTTTTTTACTTTTTCACTTTGTCCCAGGGGGGGACATCACAGATCACCGATCTGACAGTGTGCACAGCACTCTGTTAGATCGGTGATCTGACATACAGCCGGGCAGGATTAGAGCTGCAGCTGCAGCCTGATCCTGACCCAGAAGTGCTCCCTGCAGGACCCGGATGCAGCCCGGCGGCCATTTTGGATCCGGGGACTGCAGGGAGAAGACGCTCGGTACACGGTGAGCACATCACCGTGTACCGATCGTCTCAGGGAAGCCCGCAGGGAGCCCCCTCCCTGCGCGATGCTTCCCTGCACCGCCGGCACACCGCGATCATCTTTGATCGCGGTGTGCCGGGGGTTAATGTGCCGGGAGCGGTCCGTGACCGCTCCTGGCACATAGTGCCGGATGTCAGCTGCGATAGGCAGCTGACACCCGGCCGCGATCGGCCGCGCTCCCCCCGTGAGCGCGGCCGATCGCATATGACGTACTATCCCGTCCATGGGAATTAAGTCCCAGGTCACCTGGACGGGATAGTACGTCATATGGGATTAAGGGGTTAATATTGGCCTCTGGGCTTGTGTGCCAGTCCTGAGCGTGCCATCTCTCTCACAAATAGTGGGCCATAGAAAGCCTATTTATTTTTTTTTGGTTTTATAAATTCTCCCTTAAAAAAAAAAGGGAGATTAATATTGGCCTTTGGGCTTTTGTGCCAGTCCTAAGCGTGCCATCTCTCTCTGTCTCTCAGATAGTGGGCCATAGAAAGCCTATTTATTATTTTTTTTATTGGGTTTATAAATTTTCCCTGGAACAAAAAAAAAAAAGTGGGAGATAAATATTGGCCTCTGGGCTTGTGTGCCACTCCTGACTCCTGTGTGCGTCATCTCTCACTCAGTGGGCCATAGAAAGCCTTTTTTTGTTTTATTTGTTTTCTAAATTCTCCCTGAAAAAATCAATTTATTTTATTTGGTTTCTAAATTCTTCCTGAAAAAATCATTTTATTCTATTTTTTTTTTCCTAAAGTCTCCCTGAAAAAAAAAAAAAAAAAAACAAATCAGTGGGAGATTAATATTGCCCTTTCTGCTTGTGTGCCAGTCTTGACTCCTGGGTGTGCCATCTCTCTCTCTCTCTCCAATTGTGGGCCATAGAAAGCCTATTATTTTTTTTAGCTTGATTTGGGTTCCAAAATCAACCTGAAAAAATCACTACATCAATCAGTGGGAGATAAATATTGGCCTCTGGGCTTGTGTGCCACTCCTGACTCCTGTGTGCGTCATCTCTCACTCAGTGGGCCATAGAAAGCCTTTTTATGTTTTATTTGTTTTCTAAATTCTCCCTGAAAAAATCATTTTATTTTATTTGGTTTCTAAATTCTTCCTGAAAAAATCATTTTATTCTATTTTTTTTTTCCTAAAGTCTCCCTGAAAAAAAAAAAAAAACAAATCAGTGGGAGATTAATATTGCCCTTTCTGCTTGTGTGCCAGTCTTGACTCCTGGGTGTGCCATCTCTCTCTCTCTCTCCAATTGTGGGCCATAGAAAGCCTATTATTTTTTTTAGCTTGATTTGGGTTCCAAAATCTACCTGAAAAAATCACTACATCAATCAGTGGGAGATAAATATTGGCCTCTGGGCTTGTGTGCCACTCCTGACTCCTGTGTGTGTCATCTCTCACTCAGTGGGCCATAGAAAGCCTTTTTTTGTTTTATTTGTTTTCTAAATTCTCCCTGAAAAAATCATTTTATTTTATTTGGTTTCTAAATTCTTCCTGAAAAAATCATTTTATTCTATTATTTTTTTTTCCTAAAGTCTCCCTTAAAAAAAAAAAAAATCAAATCAGTGGGAGATTAATATTTACATTTGTGCTTCAGTGACAGTCCTGCGTGTGTGGCATCTCTCTCATTTGTTGCCACCAACAACAGAGTGTGTAACATTGTGCCTGATTTTCGTTGTGGTCTCACTCACACTCGTTTTTAAAACAATGAGGAAGTATGGTGGAAGAGGTCGTGGCCGGGGGCGTTCATTGTCAGCTGGTAATGAGGGTAGTGGTAGTGGTGGAGCATCAGCTGGTCGTGGGAAAAAAAATATTGCACCTAAGTCTGGAGCTGTGGAGCCAGGTTCGTCGTCTGGCTACACAAGGCCTCGAACGCTCCCTTTTCTGGGAGTAGGAAAACCGCTTTTAAAGCCGGAGCAGCAAGAGCAAGTTTTGGCTTATCTTGCTGACTCAGCCTCTAGCTCTTTTGCCTCCTCTCGTGAAACTGGTAAATGTCAAAGCAGCACGTCGTTAGTGGATGTTCACGGTCAGGGACAAGTCGCTTCCTTGTCCTCTTCAGCAAAAACAACAACAGAGAAGAATGCAGCAGGCGACACAACGGGTTACTCCATGGAGCTCTTTACACATACCGTCCCTGGCTTAGAAAGTGAAGCAGTTAACAGTCCATGCCCATTACAAGTTGAATCTGACATGGAGTGCACTGATGCACAGCCACAGCCAGACTACTATGCTGGTCCTTTGACTCAGACCACAACATTGCCCTCGCAGGGTGCTGATCAAGAATCAGACCCTGATGAGACTATGTTGCCCCATCACGAACGCTATACCACCGACCGACACGGTGACACAGACGAAGTTGCACACGAGCTACAAGAAGAGGTAATAGATGACCCAGTTCTTGACCCCGATTGGCAGCCATTGGGGGAACAGGGTGCAGGCGGCAGCAGTTCTTAAGCGGAGGAGGAGGGGCCGCAGCAGGCATCAACATCGCAACAGGTTCCATCTGCCGGGCCCGTATCTTGCCCAAAACGCGTGGCAAAGCCAAAACCTGTTGGAGGACAGCGTGGCCATCCGGTTAAAGCTCAGTCTGCAATGCCTGAAAAGGTATCCGATGCTAGAAAGAGTGCAGTCTGGCATTTTTTTAAACAACATCCAATTGATCAGCGCAAAGTCATCTGTCAAAAATGTTCAACTACCTTAAGCAGAGGACAGAATCTGAAAAGTCTCAATACAAGTTGCATGCATAGACATTTAACCACCATGCATTTGCAAGCCTGGACTAACTACCAAACGTCCCTTAAGGTTGTAGCACCCTCGGCCAATGAAGCTAGTCAGCAACGCAACATCCCTTCCGGCAGTGTAGGGCCACCATTTTCCGCACCACCTGCAGTATCTGTGCAGGTTTCTTTGCCAGGCCAAAGCAGTCAGGGTCAGGGAATCACCAGTTTCGTAGTAGGAAACACTGCATCTAGGGCACCGGTGGCAACAATACCATCTCCCACCGTCTCTCAGTCTGCCATGTCCACCGGCACCCCCGCTAGTTCCACGATCTCCAGCTCTCCAGTCCAGCTCACCCTACATGAGACTATGGTTAGAAAAAGGAAGTACTTAGCCTCGCATCCGCGTACACAGGGTTTGAACGCACACATAGCTAGACTAATCTCGTTAGAGATGATGCCCTACCGGTTAGTTGAAAGCGAAGCTTTCAAAGCCCTGATGGACTACGCTGTACCACGCTACGAGCTACCCAGTCGACACTTTTTTTCCAGAAAAGCCATCCCAGCCCTCCACCAGCATGTTAAAGAGCGCATCGTCCATGCACTCAGGCAATCTGTGAGCACAAAGGTGCACCTGACAACAGATGCATGGACCAGTAGGCATGGCCAGGGACGTTACGTGTCCATCACGGCACACTGGGTAAATGTGGTGGATGCAGGGTCCACAGGGGACAGCAAGTTTGGGACAGTTCTGCCTAGCCCACGGTCTAGGAAACAATTGGCTGTAGCCGTTCGCACCCCCTCCTCCTCCTCTTCGTCCTCCTGCAGAAGCGAGAGCTCGTCCACAGACCGCAGTCGCACAACCACTCCATCCGCAGCTGCCACTGTTGCACACCAGGTCTCCCATTATGGGGCAGCTACTGGCAAACGTCAGCAGGCTGTATTGGCTATGAAGTGTTTGGGCGACAACAGACACACCGCGGAAGTTCTGTCCGAGTTCTTGCAGAAAGAAACGCAGTCGTGGCTGGGCACTGTAGATCTTGAGGCAGGCAAGGTAGTGAGTGATAACGGAAGGAATTTCATGGCTGCCATCTCCCTTTCCCAACTGAAACACATTCCTTGCCTGGCTCACACCTTAAACCTGGTGGTGCAGTGCTTCCTGAAAAGTTATCCGGGGTTATCTGACCTGCTCCTCAAAGTGCGTGGACTTTGCTCACATATCCGCCGTTCGCCCGTACACTCCAGCCGTATGCAGACCTATCAGCGTTCTTTGAACCTTCCCCAGCATCGCCTAATCATAGACGTTGCAACAAGGTGGAACTCAACACTGCACATGCTTCAGAGACTGTGTGAACAGAGGCGGGCTGTTATGTTTTTGTGGGAGGATACACATACATGGGCAGGCAGTAGGATGGCAGACATGGAGTTGTCAGGTGTGCAGTGGTCGAAGATTCAAGACATGTGTCAAGTCCTTCAGTGTTTTGAGGAATGCACACGGCTGGTTAGTGCAGACTACGCCATAATAAGCATGAGCATCCCCCTAAGGCGTCTGCAGCTGAGGAAGAGGAAAGCCTTGATGACAGTCAGCCATTGTCTGGCCAGGGCAGTGTACAGGACGAGGTAGCGGGCGAAGAGGAGGAGGAGGACGAGGAGGATGATGGGGATGATTATATTTTTAATGAGGAAGCTTTTCCGGGGCCACTGGAAATTGGTGGCGCGGCAAGGCCGGGTTCTGGTTTTTTGAGGGACACAAGTGACGTGGATTTGCCTGAAACTGCCCCTCAACCAAGCACAACCGCAGATTTAAGAACTGGAACTTTGGCCCACATGGCGGATTATGCCTTACGTATCCTCAAAAGGGACACACGCATAACTAAAATGATGAATGATGACGATTACTGGTTGGCCTGCCTCCTTGATCCTCGCTATAAAGGCAAATTGCAAAATATAATGCCACATGAGAACTTGGAAATAATATTAGCAACCAAACAATCAACTCTTGTTGACCGTTTGCTTCTGGCATTCCCTGCACACAGCGCCCGTGATCGTTCTCACACGAGCTGCAGGGGCCAGCAGACCAGAGGAGTTAGAGGGGCAGAAATCAGAAGTGGCGTTGGCCAGAGGGGTTTTCTGACCAGGTTGTGGAGTGATTTTGCTATGGCCGCAGACAGGACAGGTACTGCAGCATCAATTCAAAGTGACAGGAGACAACATTTGTCCAGTATGGTTACAAACTATTTTTCATCCCTTATCGATGTTCTCCCTCAACCGTCATTCCCATTTAATTACTAGGCATCAAAATTAGACACCTGGCCAGAATTGGCAGAATATGCATTGCAGGAGCTTGCTTGCCCGGCAGCTAGTGTCCTATCAGAAAGAGTATTCAGTGCTGCAGGTTCAATACTAACAGAAAAAAGGACTCGTCTGGCTACCCAAAATGTAGATGATCTAACCTTCATTAAAATGAACCACAACTGGATTTCGAAATCTTTTGCCCCACCTTGCCCGGCTGACACCTAGCTTTCCTATGAAAAGGTCTTGCCTGTGGACTATTCTGAATGCCTTTTCCAATCTCGTAATTTTCTGCACCTGATTGTCCAGCATACGACATGTTTACACCTCACTAAATGGCCAAACTCCCCACACGGGGCCGTGGTATCGACACTTGGCGACAGCACCCGTGAGAGTGCAGTTTGTCTGAAGAGGTGGGTGAGCCCGCTTTTGGTCGACGGCACTGCCACTGGGTCCCTCCTAGTACAATAAAGTGTCTCTGGCGGTGGTGGTGCGCACCCAACGTCAGACAAACCGTTGTAATATGAGGGGCCCTGGGCCTGTACCGCCGGCCACAAGACAGTTTCCCCCCACCCCAGCTCAAACAGTGCTCTACCACTTGCAAAATTATCTCACAGCTCCACCAATGTTTAGTCTATGCGCTGACATCCTTCAATGCCTGCCACTGACAATACCATTGTATTGACATTTTTGTTATGTTAGGCCTTCGATGCCTGTCTGTGGTCACTCCTTCCACTAGGCCTCCACTGACCACACCACTGCTGCCCGTGTACCCCTGTAACCAATTTAAAATTGCCTACAGCCATATGTTATTATTTTAGGCCTTCGATGCCTGTCTGCGGTGACTCCTTCCACTAGGCCTCCACTGACCACACCACTGCTGCCCGTGTACCCCTGTAACCAATTTAAAATTGCCTACAGCCATGTGTTATTATTTTAGGCCTTCGATGCCTGTCTGCGGTGACTCCTTCCACTAGGCCTCCACTGACCACACCACTGCTGCCCGTGTACCCCTGTAACCAATTTAAAATTGCCTACAGCCATGTGTTATTATTTTAGGCCTTCGATGCCTGTCTGCGGTCACTCCTTCCACTAGGCCTCCACTGACCACACCACTGCTGCCCGTGTACCCCTGGAACCAATTTAAAATTGCCTACAGCCATGTGTTATTATTTTAGGCCTTCGATGCCTGTCTGTGGTCACTCCTTCCATTAGGCCTCCACTGACCACACCACTGCTGCCCGTGTACCCCTGGAACCAATTTAAAATTGCCTACAGCCATGTGTTATTATTTTAGGCCTTCGATGCCTGTCTGCGGTCACTCCTTCCACTAGGCCTCCACTGACCACACCACTGCTGCCCGTGTACCCCTGGAACCAACATCAGAAAATATAAAAATAAGTATTTTGCTTATAAAAAAGAAAATACTGGAGAGATATCAAATGCAGACATTTTAACATTAAAAACAAACACATACAACAAAAATCTGGTACAGTACTAAAAATGGCCACCAGCTACAATAACTTTCTCCTGCAAGTAGTTAACTGAAAGGTTTTTTCAATTTTAAACACAGATATGGCATCCACCGAGTGTTGTCCTGTCGCGTCTTCTTTATATTATTGCCAAGAAGATGCAAAACAATGAAAATAATAAAATCATTATTTACCAAAAAAATAGAGTAAGTCAAAACCACATTGCAAATAAACATTCATTACAAATAAAGAAGCAGGGCGCGTCCGAGGGTGAGTATATACCTAATAAGAATATAATCACCTTCGGACGCGCCCTGCTTCTTTCCGACAGCCTTCCTTCCTAAGAATCAGCCCTTCCGTGGTGTAGAGAGAGGGTTTGTTACACTCCAAGGTGTTCCCCAGGTTGCCTTTCCTGAGCTTCGATCTTCCGGCTCTCGTTTAGTAGTTGTTGGAAACTACGCTGCATTGGGCCTACAAATTGGGTATGGGGTGTAGAGAGATGGTGTGTCCCACTCCAAGGTGTTCCCCAGGTTGCCTTTCCTGAGCTTCGATCTTCCGGCTCTCGCTTAGTAGTTGTTGGAAACTACGCTGCATTAGGCCTACAAATTGGGTATGGGGTGTAGAGAGATGGTGTGTTCCACTGTAGAGAGATGGTATGTTCCACTCCAAGGTGTTCCCCAGGTTTCCTCGCCAATGCTTCGATCATCATGCTCTCGTTTAGTAGTTGTTGGAAACTACGCTGCATTAGGCCTACAAATTGGGTATGGGGTGTAGAGAGATGGTGTGTTCCACTCCAAGGTGTTCCCCAGGTTTCCTCTCCATTGCTTCGATCTTCATGCTCTCGTTTAGTAGTTGTTGGAAACTACGCTGCATTAGGCCTACAAATTGGGTATGGGGTGTAGAGAGATGGTGTGTTACACTCCAAGGTGTTCCCCAGGTTTCCTCTCCATTGCTTCGATCTTCCGGCTCTCGTTTAGTAGTTGTTGGAAACTACGCTGCATTAGGCCTACAAATTGGGTATGGGGTGTAGAGAGATGGCGTGTTACACTCCAAGGTGTTCCCCAGGTTTCCTCTCCATTGCTTCGATCTTCCGGCTCTCGTTTAGTAGTTGTTGGAAAGTACGCTGCATTAGGCCTACAAATTGGGTATGGGGTGTAGAGAGATGGTGTGTTACACTCCAAGGTGTTCCCCAGGTTTCCTCTCCATTGCTTCGATCTTCCGGCTCTCGTTTAGTAGTTGTTGGAAACTACGCTGCATTAGGCCTACAAATTGGGTATGGGGTGTAGAGAGATGGTGTGTTACACTCCAAGGTGTTCCCCAGGTTTCCTCTCCATTGCTTCGATCTCCCGGCTCTCGTTTAGTAGTTGTTGGAAACTACGCTGCATTAGGCCTACAAATTGGGTATGGGGTGTAGAGAGATGGTGTGTTCCACTCCAAGGTGTTCCCCAGGTTGCCTTTCCTGAGCTTCGATCTTCCGGCTCTCGTTTAGTAGTTGTTGGAAACTACGCTGCATTAGGCCTACAAATTGGGTATGGGGTGTAGAGAGATGGTGTGTTCCACTGTAGAGAGATGGTGTGTTCCACTCCAAGGTGTTCCCCAGGTTTCCTCGCCAATGCTTCGATCATCATGCTCTCGTTTAGTAGTTGTTGGAAACTACGCTGCATTAGGCCTACAAATTGGGTATGGGGTGTAGAGAGATGGTGTGTTCCACTCCAAGGTGTTCCCCAGGTTTCCTCTCCATTGCTTCGATCTTCATGCTCTCGTTTAGTAGTTGTTGGAAACTACGCTGCATTAGGCCTACAAATTGGGTATGGGGTGTAGAGAGATGATGTGTTACACTCCAAGGTGTTCCCCAGGTTTCCTCTCCATTGCTTCGATCTTCCGGCTCTCGTTTAGTAGTTGTTGGAAACTACGCTGCATTAGGCCTACAAATTGGGTATGGGGTGTAGAGAGATGGTGTGTTACACTCCAAGGTGTTCCCCAGGTTTCCTCTCCATTGCTTCGATTTTCTGGCTCTCGTTTAGTAGTTGTTGGAAACTACGCTGCATTAGGCCTACAAATTGGGTATGGGGTGTAGAGAGATGGTGTGTTACACTCCAAGGTGTTCCCCAGGTTTCCTCTCCATTGCTTCGATCTTCCGGCTCTCGTTTAGTAGTTGTTGGAAACTACGCTGCATTGGGCCTACAAATTGGGTATGGGGTGTAGAGAGATGGTGTGTTCCACTCCAAGGTGTTCTCCAGGTTGCCTTTCCTGAGCTTCGATCTTCCGGCTCTCGTTTAGTAGTTGTTGGAAACTACGCTGCATTAGGCCTACAAATTGGGTATGGGGTGTAGAGAGATGGTGTGTTCCACTGTAGAAAGATGGTGTGTTCCACTCCAAGGTGTTCCCCAGGTTTCCTCGCCAATGCTTCGATCATCATGCTCTCGTTTAGTAGTTGTTGGAAACTACGCTGAATTAGGCCTACAAATTGGGTATGGGGTGTAGAGAGATGGTGTGTTCCACTCCAAGGTGTTCCCCAGGTTTCCTCGCCAATGCTTCGATCATCATGCTCTCGTTTAGTAGTTGTTGGAAACTACGCTGCATTAGACCTACAAATTGGGTATGGGGTGTAGAGAGATGGTGTGTTCCACTCCAAGGTGTTCTCCAGGTTGCCTTTCCTGAACTTCTATCTTCAGGCTCTCATTAAATTGTGGTTAAACGGAACAACTGCATTTGGCGTACTAGTTGGTTTGGGGCCTACTATCGGTGTCTGCCGCTCCTTGCTGTTCTCCTGGTTTCCTGTCCTGAAATTCCGTTTTCAGGCGCTCGTTAAGTAGTTGTTAATGTTAGACTGCATTTGGCCTACTAGTTGGGTTGGGGCCTACTATCGGTGTCTGCCACTCCTTGCTGTTCTCCTCCACTGAACAAAGCTGTGCCGCCTGTTTACTACTGTTGCCAATTTTGAACTGCATTTCGACTACTTACTGATTTGGGCCTACTCTCTGTGTCAGCCTCTCATTCCAGTTGTCCTCCACTGCAATGCCCCCTGATTAGTCCTGTGTTACAAATTTTGAACTGCATTTAGCCCACTTTATTCTTTGGGCCTATATCTGTGTTTCCTCCTCATCCTGCCCATTGCCCAGCCAGTGATAGATGAGTCTGCTGATACATTGACCCATAACGCAACATTTCCCGTGCACGCTACGCTGCAAGATTGTGACCCTGCTGAAAGTCAGGTCCCCCTTCCCGCATACCATACCACCTTACACGGGGACAAACAGGAAGGTGCAGATGAAAGTGCAGGTTCCTTCATCAGGTGGGGGGAGGAATACTAGTTGGCGACGTCACTGGCACAGGGCCTCTCATGGTACGCAAAAGTGTTGCTGCCGGTGGGAGGCGCCCCCGCCGTGCAAACACACCGCTGTACTTTGAGGGGCCCTGTGCCAGTGCCAATGCCAACGAGTGGGCCCCCCCTGCTTGCTCAGGTTCACAGCACTTGCAAAGTTGAAATACTTACCTCTCCCTGCTCCACTGCCGTGACGTGGTCCAGATTTCCTGGGCCCACTAATTACTTGAACCAGCCCTACCCACCACAACTTTAGCCAAATGACCCCCAATTTCAAATGCCTTCCAATTATTATAAGGTAAATTACGCTTGACAAGCTTCATTAAGAAGAATGGATGGTTTTGACATTAAAATGGGCACTCTAGGTGTTTTCCTGGCCCCCACTCACTGCCGACTATGCTGCCCCATTGACTTGCATTGGGTTTCGTGTTTCGGTCGATCCCGACTTTACGTCATAATCGGCCGATTTCACTCGACCCGACTTTTGAGATAGTCGGGTTTCGCGAAACCCGGCTCGACTCTAAAAAGGTCAAGGTCGCTCAACTCTAGTGGTGAGCATTTTGAACGCCCAAGTGCTTCACAGAAGTTTGACGCAGGGCCGTGAAAATAAAAAATCATTTTTTTCCACAAAAATGATTTTTTTAGCTCCCAATTTTTTATTTTTACAAGGGTAACAGGAGAAACTGAGCCCCAAAAGTTGTTGAACAATTATTCCTGAGTATGCTGATGCCCCATATTTGGGGGTAAACCACTGTTTTGGCGCACGGCAGAGCTCAGAAGGGAGGCAGCACCATTTGACTTTTTGAGCTCAAAATTGGCTGACGCGTTTGGAGACCCCTTGATGTACCTAAACAGTGGAAACCCCCCAATTCTAACTCCAACCCTAACCCCAACACACCCCTAAACCTAATCCCAACCCGATCCATAACCCTAATCACAAGCCTAACCATAACCCTAATCACAACCCTAACGCCAAAACACCCCTAACCCTAATCCTAACCCTAACCCTAACCATAATCAAAACCCTAAGCCCAACACACCCCTAACCCTAATGCCAACCCTCACCCTAATGCCAACCCTAACCCTAATACCAACCCTAACCCTAATCTAAACCCTAATCCCAACCCTAACCCCAATCCCAAACCTAACCCTAACTTTAGCCCCAACCCTAACTTTAGCCCCAACCCTAACCTTAGCCCCAACCCTAACCCTAGCCTTAACCCTAGCCCTAACCATAACCTTAACTTTAGCACCAACCCTAACCCTAACTTTAGCACCAACCCCAACCCTAACCCTAACTTTAGCACCAACCCTAACCCTAACTTTAGCCCCCACCCTAAACCTAACCCTAACTTTAGCCCCAACCCTAACCCTAATTGGAAAATAGAATAACATACTTTTTAATTTTATTGTTTTTTCCTAACTAAGGGGGTGATAAAGGGGAGGGGGTTATTTATTATTTTTTCTACTTTGATCACTATGATAGGATCTCACAGTGACCAAACTAAGACAAGAGGAAGAATCTTCCTCTGCCATCTAGCAGATCACGGCAGGCACACTGCGTATGCGCCCGCCATTTTCTTACCAGAGGAAGAAGTCGGCGGCCAGGAGGGGACGCAGGAGGACCCAGGGACATCGGTAAGTATAACAGGGTCACCTGATCCCCCTATTTCTCTGTCCTCTGATGTGCGATCACATCAGAGGACAGAGAATGACAGACATCGCTTTCTCTTTTTGCGGTTGCCGGTAAACGGTTAATTACCGGCGATCGCAAAACTGGGGTTGGTAAAAGCCGACCCAGGATCATGCTCTTTGGGGTCTCAGCTACCCCAGGCAGCTGAGTGCCGGCCGGTGGGCGCACTGCGCATGTGGATCGCCCCCACGTAAGGGCAATGGGATACTCGGTACCGGGTCCTTCAGTTCCCTCAGCTGGGATGTCACGGTGGCCCGAATCGGACCGTGGCCCTATGAGGGGCGCCCAATAAAAAGGGATAGTTTGTAGATAACGGTAGTGTTCGTGACGCCACCTGTGGTATTCGGTCAGGGTGACCGATGCTGCTTAGGGGTCCGCTGGGGTGATGGAATGGCAGCTAGATGGTATACCTTCCCACAGGTGAAGTATATCCCCAGGGCTTCCCAGAAGTGTAGATGTTGATGGTGGATGATGTAAGGCACGGCAAATAACGAGGACACAATGGGTGCAGTCTCTTTACCTTTACTGAAGGCTTCAGTATCCACAGTCCAGAGTGCCGGATAACAGGGTAGGCAGAGTCCGGCCGGTCTGATGGCAATTCCAGAGTCTCCTTATCCAGGTGGAAATCAGTAGCCTTCCCCTTGCGCACAGTAACGTAGTAGGTCCCTACTTGCATTAGCTACCATAGGGTCCTCACTCTTGTTACTTCTCTCTCTCTGTCCCCCAGATGGATAAGACATAACTCGTATGACGGTGGTGGCCTGAGGCTATTTTATAGGGACCTTAGAGACGCCCCTCCTCTGCGTTGCCACCTTGTCTGCTTAGGTTCTTAAGTTGGACAGCCAACTTGGAATCGACTGCCCTGCCGGTCTCTGAAGTAAAGCCTAGAGCCTATTACTCCCTCGGTGTTCTGGCCACCTGATCTGCGCTCAGAGGGAGGCAGCCTGCTTCTAGCTGGTCTCCCTCTGTTGTTTCACTCATGTTGCTACGACTTCTGTGCTCACTCACTACAGCACACTTCCTCTCGTGTCTTTTCTTAGAAGACTGCTGCATGGGTTGCAGGCGCAGCTCCGTGTCTTTCTGTTCCTTTCCTGGGCCGAGCCCAGTGTGCTCCTCTCCTCTCCTCTTCTGAACTGAACTGCCTCACTTCCTAACCAACCTCCAGTTTTACCCAAGTGTGAGGAGTGGCCTAATAGATAGAACCTTTTGCTCCCCCTGGTGGCCGGCGTGTGAAGTGTGTGTGTGGCTGTGATACCTGGCAGGGTGAACTCCTTTGGTGCCATCAGACGTAACATTGCTCCCCCTGGTGGAAGAACGACATTACTACAATGACCTGGACTCTGGGGCGCTGCACATGCGCCCGCCATTTTCTTACCAGAGGAAAAAGCCGGCGGCCAGGAGGGACGCAGGAGGACCCAGGGACATCGGTAAGTATAAGAGAGTCCCCTGATCCCCCTATTTCTCTGTCCTCTGATGTGCGATGACATCAGAGGACAGAGAATGACAGGCATCGCTTTTTTGTTTGCGGTCGCCGGTAAACAGTTAATTACCGGCGATCGCAAAAAAGGGGTTGGTAAAACCGACCCCCGATCATGTTCTTTGGTATCTCAGCTACCCTCAGCAGCTGACTGCCGGACGGCGGGTGCACTGCACATGCGCACGCCATATTTTTCCCAGTAGAAGATGGCGGCACCCATTGGGAGCCACGAGGAGCACCGGTGGACACAGGTAAGTATCGGGACGATCGGGGACCCCATTTCTCTGTCCTCTGAGGTGCGATCAAATTGGAGGACAGAGAAATTAAATGGGAAATCGCTTTTTTTTGCGGCCGCCGGTAAACGGTTAATTACAGCGATCGCAACCTGGGGGTTGGTAAAAACCAACCTGAATCATGTTCTCTGGGGTCTCAGCTACCCCGACGCCAGAGAAAATCTGACTCTGGGGGCGCTTTTCACTTTTCCACAGCGCAGTGGCGCTGTTGTTTAAGTACCCTTAACCCCTTCCCGACCCATGACGCCACGTAGGCGTCATGAAAGTCGGTGCCATTCCGACCCATGACGCCTATGCGGCGTCATGGAAAGATCGCGTCCCTGCAGATCGGGTGAAAGGGTTAACTCCCATTTCACCCGATCTGCAGGGACAGGGGGAGTGGTAGTTTAGCCCAGGGGGGGTGGCTTCACCCCCTCGTGGCTACGATCGCTCTGATTGGCTGTTGAAAGTGAAACTGCCAATCAGAGCGATTTGTAATATTTCACCCATTATAACGGGTGAAATATTACAATCCAGCCATGGCCGATGCTGAAATATCATCGGCCATGGCTGGAAATACTAGTGTGCCCCCACCCCACCCCACCGATCGCCCCCCCAGCCCTCCGATCTGGCCGGTACACTGCTCCGGCTCCCCTCCGTCCAGTGCTCCGCTCCCCCCCGTGCTCTTGTCCGCTCCCCCCGTGCTCCAATCACCCCCCCGTGCTCCAATCACCCCCCCTGCACTCCGATCCACCCCCCCGTGCTCCGTTCCACCCCCCCGTGCTCCATTCCAGCCCCCCCGTGCTCCGTTCCACCCCTCCCGCGCTCCGATTCCCCCCCCCCGTGCTCCGATCACCCCCCCGTGGTCCCCCCCCACCCCATCATACTTACCGATCCAGCCGGGGTCCCGTCCGTCTTCTCCCTGGGCGCCGCCATCTTCCAAAATGGCGGGCGCATGCGCAGTGCGCCCGCCGAATCTGCCGGCCGGCAGATTCGTTCCAAAGTGCATTTTGATCACTGAGATAGATTATATCTCAGTGATCAAAATAAAAAAAATAATAAATGACCCCCCCCCTTTGTCACCCCCATAGGTAGGGACAATAAAAAAATAAAGAAATTTTTTTTTCCACTAATGTTAGAATAGGGTTAGGGTTAGGGGTAGGGCTAGGGGTAGGGTTAGGGGTAGGGTTAGGGTTAGGGTTAGGGCTAGGGGTAGGGTTAGGGTTAGGGCTAGGGTTAGGGTTTCGGTATGTGCACACGTATTCTGGTCCTCTGCGGATTTTTCCGCTGCGGATTTGATAAATCCGCAGTGCTAAACCGCTGCGGATTTATGGCGGATTTACCGCGGTTTTTCTGCGCATTTCACTGCGGTTTTACAACTGCGATTTTCTATTTGAGCAGTTGTAAAACCGCTGCGGAATCCGCACAAAGAAGTGACATGCTGCGGAATGTAAACCGCTGCGTTTCCGTGCAGTTTTTCCGCAGCATGGGCACAGCGATTTTTGTTTCCCGTAGGTTTACATTGAACTGTAAACTCATGGGAAACTGCTGCGGATCCGCAGCGTTTTCCGCAGCGTGTGCACATACCTTTAGAATTAGGCTATGTGCACACGGTGCGGATTTGGCTGCGGATCCGCAGCAGTGTTCAATCAGGTTTACAGTACCATGTAAACATATGAAAAACCAAATCCGCTGTGCCCATGGTGCGGAAAATACCGCGCGGAAACGCTGTGTTGTATTTTCCACAGCATGTCAATTCTTTGTGCGGATTCCGCAGCGTTTTACACCTGTTCCTCAATAGGAATCCGCAGGTGAAATCCGCACAAAAAACACTGGAAATCCGCGGAAAATCCGCAGGTAAAACGCAGTGCCTTTTACCCGCGGATTTTTCAAAAATGGTGCGAAAATATCTCACACGAATCCGCAACGTGGGCACATAGCCTTAGGGTTAGGGTTGGAATTAGGGTTGTGGTTATGGTTAGGGGTGTGTTGGGGTTAGGGTTGTGGTTAGGGGTGTGTTGCGGTTAGGGTTGTGTTTAGGGTTATGGCTACAGTTGGGATTAGGGTTAGGGGTGTGTTGGGGTTAGTGTTGGAGGTAGAATTGAGGGGTTACCACTGTTTAGGCACATCAGGGGTCTCCAAACGCAACATGGCGCCACCATTGATTCCAGCCAATCTCGTATTCAAAAAGTCAAATGGTGCTCCCTCACTTCCGAGCCCTGACGTGTGCCCAAACAGTGGTTTACCCCCACATATGGGGTACCAGCATACTCAGGACAAACTGCGCAACAATTACTGGGGTCCAATTTCTCCTGTTACCCTTGTGAATCAAAAAAAATGCTTGCTAAAACATAATTTTTGAGGAAAGAAAAATGATTTTTTATTTTCACGGCTCTGCGTTGTAAACGTCTGTGAAGCACTTGGGGGTTCAAAGTGCTCACCACATATCTAGATAAGTTCCTTGGGGGGTCTAATTTCTAAAATGGGGTCACTTGTGGGGGTTTCTACTGTTTAGGCACACCAGGGGCTCTGCAAATGCAACGTGACACCCGCAGACCATTCCATCAAAGTCTGCATTTCAAAAGTCACTACTTCCCTTCTGAGCCCCGACGTGTGCCCAAACAGTGGTTTACCCCCACTCATGGGGTATCAGCGTACTCAGGAGAAACTGGACAACAACTTTTGGGGTCCAATTTCTCCTGTAACCCTTGGGAAAATAAAAAATTCTGGGCTAAATAATTATTTTTGAGGAAAGAAAACGTATTTATTATTTTCACGGCTCTGCATTATAAACTTCTATGAAGCACTTGGGGGTTCAAAGTGCTCACCACACATCTAGATAAGTTCCTTTCGGGGTCTAGTTTCCAAAATGCGGTCACTTGTGGGGGGTTTCTACTGGTAAGCCACATCAGGGGCTCTGCAAACGCAACGTGACGCCCACAGAGCATTCCATCAAAGTCTGCATTTCAAAACGTCACTACTTCACTTCCGAGCCTCGGCATGTGCCCAAACAGTGGTTTACCCCCACATATGGGGTATCAGCGTACTCAGGAGAAACTGGACAACAACTTTTGGGGTCCAGTTTCTTCTGTAACCCTTGGGAAAATAAAAAATTCTGGGCTAAATAATTATTTTTGAGGAAAGAAAACGTATTTATTATTTTCACGGCTCTGCATTATAAACTTCTATGAAGCACTTGGGGGTTCAAAGTGCTCACCACACATCTAGATAAGTTCCTTTGGGGGTCTAGTTTCCAAAATGGGGTCACTTGTGGGGTGTTTCTACTGTTAAGCCACATCAGGGGCTCTGCAAAAGCAACGTGACGCCCACAGAGCATTCCATCAAAGTCTGCATTTCAAAACGTCACTACTTCACTTCCGAGCCCCGGCATGTGCCCAAACAGTGATTTACCCCCACATATGGGGTATCATCGTACTCAGGAGAAACTGGACAACAACTTTTGGGGTCAAATTTCTCCTGTTACCCTTGGGAAAATAAAAAATTGCAGGCTAAAAGATCATTTTTGAGAAAATAATTTTTTTTTTTTTTCATGGCTCTGCGTTATAAACTTCTGTGAAGCACTTGGGGGTTCAAAGTCCTCACCACACATCTAGATTAGTTCCTTTGGGGGTCTAGTTTCCAAAATGGTGTCATTTCTGGGGGATCTCCAATGTTTAGGCACACAGGGGCTCTCCAAACGTGACATGGTGTCCGCTAATGATTGGAGCTAATTTTCCATTTAAAAAGCCAAATGG
Source organism: Ranitomeya imitator (assembly GCF_032444005.1). NCBI lineage: Eukaryota > Metazoa > Chordata > Amphibia > Anura > Dendrobatidae > Ranitomeya > Ranitomeya imitator. The sequence continues at coordinate 531,350,350 of NC_091283.1, forward strand.
CGTGCCATCCCTTCCGAGCCCTGCCGTGCGCCCAAACAGTGGTTTACCCCCACATTTTGGGTATCTGCGTACTCAGGACAAACAGGACAACAATATTTGGGGTCCAATTTCTCCTATTATCCTTGGCAAAATAGGAAATTCCAGGCTAAAAATCATTTTTGAGGAAAGAAAAATTATTTTTTATTTTCATGGCTCTGCGTTATAAACTTCTGTGAAGCACCTGGGGGTTTAAAGTGCTCAATATGCATCTAGATAAGTTCCTTGGGGGGTCTAGTTTCCAAAATGGTGTCACTTGTGGGGGAGCTCCAATGTTTAGGCACACAGGGGCTCTCCAAACGCGACATGGTGTCCGCTAACAATTGGAGCTAATTTTCCATTCAAAAAGTCAAATGGCGCGCCTTCCCTTCCGAGCCCTGCCGAGTGCCCAAACAGTGGTTTACCCCCACATATGAGGTATCGACGTACTCGGGAGAAATTGCCCAACAAATTTTATGATCAATTTTACCCTACTGCCCATGTGAAAATGAAAAAATTGAGGCGAAAAGAATTTTTTTGTGAAAAAAAAGTACTTTTTCATTTTTACAGATCAATTTGTGAAGCACCTGAGGGTTTAAAGTGCTCACTAGGCATCTAAATAAGTTCCTTGGGGGGTCTAGTTTCCAAAATGGGGTCACTTGTGGGGGAGCGCCAATGTTTAGGCACACAGGAGCTCTCCAAACGCGACATGGTGTCCGCTAACGATGGAAATAATTTTTCATTCAAAAAGTCAAATGGCGCTCCTTCCCTTCCGAGCCTTACCATGTGCCCAAACAGTGGTTTACCCCCACATGTGAGGTATTGGTGTACTCAGGAGAAATTGCCCAACACATTTTAGGATCCATTTTATCCTGTTGCCCATGTGAAAATGAAAAAATTGAGGCTAAAAGAATTTTTTTGTGAAAAAAAAGTACTTTTTCATTTTTACGGATTAATTTGTGAAGCACCTGGGGGTTCAAAGTGCTCACTATGCATCTAGATAAGTTCCTTGGGGCGTCTAGTTTCCAAAATGGGGTCACTTGTGGGGGAGCTCCAATTTTTAGGCACACGGGGGCTCTCCAAACGTGACATGGTGTCCGCTAAAGAGTGGAGCCAATTTTTGATTCAAAAAGTCAAATGGCGCTCCTTCCCTTCCAAGCCCTGCCGTGCGCCCAAACAGTGGTTTACCCCCACATATGAGGTATCAGCGTACTCAGGACAAATTGGACAACAACTTTCGTGGTTCAGTTTCTCCTTTTACCATTGGGAAAATAAAAAAATTGTTGCTAAAAGATAATTTTTGTGACTAAAAAGTTAAATGTTCATTTTTTCCTTCCATGTTGCTTCTGCTGCTGTGAAGCACCTGAAGGGTTAATAAACTTCTTGAATGTGGTTTTGAGTACCTTGAGGGGTGCAGTTTTTAGAATGGTGTCACTTTTGGGTATTTTCAGCCATATAGACCCCTCAAACTGACTTCAGATGTGAGGTGGTCCCTAAAAAAAATGGTTTTGTAAATTTCGTTGTAAAAATGACAAATCGCTGGTCAAATTTTAACCCTTATAACTTCCTAACAAAAAAAAATTTTGTTTCCAAAATTGTGCTGATGTAAAGTAAACATGTGGGAAATGTTATTTATTAACTATTTAGTGTCACATATCTCTCTGGTTTAACAGAATAAAAATTCAAAATGTGAAAATTGCGAAATTTTCAAAATTTTCGCCAAATTTCCGTTTTTATCACAAATAAACGCAGAATTTATTGACCTAAATTTACCACTAACATGAAGCCCAATATGTCACGAAAAAACAATCTCAGAACCGCTAGGATCCGTTGAAGCGTTCCTGAGTTATTACCTCATAAAGGGACACTGGTCAGAATTGCAAAAAACGGCAAGGTCTTTAAGGTCAAAATAGGCTGGGTCATGAAGGGGTTAACTGCAGCCGTTAAAAGACGTAACGGCGGTCGTTAAGGAGTTAATGTGCAGCAGGAGCTTCAGTGTGAGGACTACCTTATACTCTTGCCACCTAATTATTGTGTTACACCCTGTGTGGAGTATCTCCCCTGTAAATAACCTGTTAACCCTTGCTCTGCCTCCCGTCTGTCACTGCATCCTGCGTTCCTGCTTGAACCACAGTATAGTGCCATCATATTCTGCAGTGCTTTACATACATTACATACATTATCATCGCTGCGCTTTGGAGTGTTCTCCATAAATCAAATTTTGGGGGGAAATTCAGCTTACCTGGTGAATTTGAATAATAAACAATCTTTTTAACACTTTTTGAAACTTCCAAGAAACAATGGGTAATGCTAAGATATCATACTACAATTTTTGCTGGCTGATTTCACATGAAATCAAAGGCATATGATGGCTGAAGTATGGCTCCATTGATTTTTGAGTTCTATAATAGCTCCATACAACTGCTTGTAAGGTGGTGTAATACGATTGTGTGCATTGAAGCTTACTAGGGATTTGTATATATTCTCCTTCCAACCTGCTTGGTAAAGACAACTTTCATGACATTTTCTGAAAGTAGAAAAAATACCAATAGTCCATGTATATACATTTACTCCTCCCCTACTCTGGTTTTGTAAAGAGTCTGCTGCTTCCATTAGTGTTTTGGTGACTATTTTCTGCATACCTTTCTTTGAGGCACAGACGGGATGACATCATTCTTCCAAACACGTTCATCTTCCAGTTTGTTCTTCCTGGAGCTGGGCTGTGGGTGTCCTGCTGTTGGCGAGACATCTGGACGGATTTTATTAGTGGAAGAAAGGAAGGAGAGAAGACTGGGAATCACTATTCATATATTGCTTTTCTTAACAGTTGCACAGTGGGTTTCTTACAAGTGGATCTACATTCTTCTCCAAGAAATACCTTCAAGCCAGTTAATAAAGTAAGAGTGTGACCATACCCTTATACAAATCACTTCATTAAACCCAGCACCTTAATAATATTCTTGCGTTCTGTCATAAGAAATGTTTCTTCCATACTAAGATCGGGGCAGAGTAATACCATCAAATCTTTATTTCAACAGACCAGGTGCAGCTGTCCAGGGAACCAGACATCCAACAGGACTCAACTATGAGCACAGTATTCAAATAACAGTCTTCATTCTAACAGCCTTCAGTCAACATTTTGTCTTAGATCTACTAGAGAGCCTTGATCTGCATGGTGGTAAAGTCATTAGGATTGTCTACTTGCAGCACGTGGGCTGAGGGCTTGATTCTGTACAAGACATTGTCTGGGTCAAGACTATAAATTCTCTCCAACAGGACGTTAGTTATTTTCTTAGAAAAATGTCTCCAGTGTGTTTACACAAATATAACATTAACCCCTTTACCCCCAAGGGTGGTTTGCACGTTAATGACCAGGCCAATTTTTACAATTCTGACCACTGTCCCTTTATGAGGTTATAACTCCGAAACGCTTCAACGGATCTTAGCGATTCTGAGATTGTTTTCTTGTAACATATTGTACTTCATGATAGTGCTAAAATTTCTTCGATATAACTTGCGTTTATTTGTGAAAAAAACGGAAATTTGGCGAAAATTTTGAAAATTTCACAATTTTCCAACTTTGAATTTTTATTCTGTTAAACCAGAGAGTTATGTGACACAATATAGTTAATAAATAACATTTCCCACATGTCTACTTTACATCAGCACAATTTTTGAAACAAACTTTTTTTTTTCAAGGAAGTTATAAGGGTTAAAATTTGACCAGCAATTTCTCATTTTTACAACCAAATTTACAAAACCATTTTTTTTAGGGACCACCTCACATTTGAAGTCATTTTGAAGGGTCTATATGGCAGAAAATACCCAAAAGCGACACCATTCTAAAAACTGCACCCCTCAAGGTGCTCAAAACCACATTCAAGAAGTTTATTAACCCTTCAGGTGATTCACAGCAGCAGAAGCAACATGGAAGGAAAAAATTAACATTTTACTTTTTAGTCACAAAAATGATCTTTCAGCAATAATCTTTTTAATTTCCCAAGGGTAAAAAGAGAAAATGGACCTCAAAAGTTGTTGTCCAATTTATCCTGAGTACGCTGATACCCCACATGTGAGGGGGAACCACTTTTTGGGCGCATGGCAGGGCTCAGAAGGAAAGGAGCGCCGTTTGACTTTTTCAAGCTAAATTTGGCTGGAATTGAGATCGGACGCCATGTCGCGTTTGGCGACCCCCTGATGTGCCTAAACAGTGGAAACCCCCCACAAGTGACCCTATTTTGGAAACTAGACCCCCTAAGGAACTTATCTAGATGTGTCATGAGCACTTTTATCCCCCAAGTTATTCACAAAAGTTTATAACGCCCGGGCGTGAAAAAAAAAATTCCTATTTTTTCCACAAACATGATCGTTTAGTCCCCAATTTTTTATTTTCTCAAGGGTAAAAGGAGAAATTGGACCCCAAAAGTTGTTGTCCAATTTGTCCTGAGTACGCTGATACCCCATATGTGGGGGGGGACCACTGTGTGGGCGCATGGCAGGGCTCAGAAGGAAAGGAGCGCCGTTTGACTTTTTCAAGCTAAATTTGGCTGGAATTGAGATCGGACGCCATGTCGCGTTTGGCGACCCCCTGATGTGCCTAAACAGTGGAAACCCCCCACAAATGACCCCATTTTGGAAACTAGACCCCCTAAGGAACTTATCTAGATGTGTCATGAGCACTTTTATCCCCCAAGTGCTTCACGAAAGTTTATAACGCCCGGGCGTGAAAAAAAAAAATCCTATTTTTTCCACAAACATGATCGTTTAGTCCCCAATTTTTTATTTTCTCAAGGGTAAAAGGAGAAATTGGACCCCAAAAGTTGTTGTCCAATTTGTCCTGAGTACGCTGATACCCCATATGTGGGGGGGGACCACTGTTTGGGCGCATGGCAGGGCTCAGAAGGAAAGGAGCGCCGTTTGACTTTTTCAAGCTAAATTTGGCTGGAATTGAGATCGGACGCCATGTCGCGTTTGGCGACCCCCTGATGTGCCTAAACAGTGGAAACCCCCCACAAATGACCCCATTTTGGAAACTAGACCCCCTAAGGAACTTATCTAGATGTGTCATGAGCACTTTTATCCCCCAAGTGCTTCACGAAAGTTTATAACGCCCGGGCGTGAAAAAAAAAATTCCTATTTTTTCCACAAACATGATCGTTTAGTCCCCAATTTTTTATTTTCTCAAGGGTAAAAGGAGAAATTGGACCCCAAAAGTTGTTGTCCAATTTGTCCTGAGTACGCTGATACCCCATATGTGGGGGGGGACCACTGTGTGGGCGCATGGCAGGGCTCAGAAGGAAAGGAGCGCCGTTTGACTTTTTCAAGCTAAATTTGGCTGGAATTGAGATCGGACGCCATGTCGCGTTTGGCGACCCCCTGATGTGCCTAAACAGTGGAAACCCCCCACAAATGACCCCATTTTGGAAACTAGACCCCCTAAGGAACTTATCTAGATGTGTCATGAGCACTTTTATCCCCCAAGTGCTTCACGAAAGTTTATAACGCCCGGGCGTGAAAAAAAAAAATCCTATTTTTTCCACAAACATGATCGTTTAGTCCCCAATTTTTTATTTTCTCAAGGGTAAAAGGAGAAATTGGACCCCAAAAGTTGTTGTCCAATTTGTCCTGAGTACGCTGATACCCCATATGTGGGGGGGGACCACTGTTTGGGCGCATGGCAGGGCTCAGAAGGAAAGGAGCGCCGTTTGACTTTTTCAAGCTAAATTTGGCTGGAATTGAGATCGGACGCCATGTCGCGTTTGGCGACCCCCTGATGTGCCTAAACAGTGGAAACCCCCCACAAATGACCCCATTTTGGAAACTAGACCCCCTAAGGAACTTATCTAGATGTGTCATGAGCACTTTTATCCCCCAAGTGCTTCACGAAAGTTTATAACGCCCGGGCGTGAAAAAAAAAATTCCTATTTTTTCCACAAACATGATCGTTTAGTCCCCAATTTTTTATTTTCTCAAGGGTAAAAGGAGAAATTGGACCCCAAAAGTTGTTGTCCAATTTGTCCTGAGTACGCTGATACCCCATATGTGGGGGGGACCACTGTTTGGGCGCATGGCAGGGCTCAGAAGGAAAGGAGCGCCGTTTGACTTTTTCAAGCTAACTTTGGCTGGAATTGAGATCGGACGCCATGTCGCGTTTGGCGACCCCCTGATGTGCCTAAACAGTGGAAACCCCCCACAAGTGACCCCATTTTGGAAACTAGACCCCCTAAGGAACTTATCTAGATGTGTCATGAGCACTTTTATCCCCCAAGTGCTTCACGAAAGTTTATAACGCCCTGGCGTGAAAAAAAAAATTCCTATTTTTTTCCACAAACATGATCGTTTAGTCCCCAATTTTTTATTTTCTCAAGGGTAAAAGGAGAAATTGGACCCCAAAAGTTGTTGTCCAATTTGTCCTGAGTACGCTGATACCCCATATGTGGGGGGGGACCACTGTTTGGGCGCATGGCAGGGCTCAGAAGGAAAGGAGCGCCGTTTGACTTTTTCAAGCTAACTTTGGCTGGAATTGAGATCGGACGCCATGTCGCGTTTGGCGACCCCCTGATGTGCCTAAACAGTGGAAACCCCCCACAAGTGACCCCATTTTGGAAACTAGACCCCCTAAGGAACTTATCTAGATGTGTCATGAGCACTTTTATCCCCCAAGTGCTTCACGAAAGTTTATAACGCCCTGGCGTGAAAAAAAAAATTCCTATTTTTTTCCACAAACATGATCGTTTAGTCCCCAATTTTTTATTTTCTCAAGGGTAAAAGGAGAAATTGGACCCCAAAAGTTGTTGTCCAATTTGTCCTGAGTACGCTGATACCCCATATTTGGGGGGAACCACTGTTTGGGCGCATGGCAGGGCTCAGAAGGAAAGGAGCGCCGTTTGACTTTTTCAAGCTAACTTTGGCTGGAATTGAGATCGGACGCCATGTCGCGTTTGGAGAGCCCATGATGTGCCTAAACAGTGGAAACCCCCCACAAGTGACCCCATTTTGGAAACTAGACCCTCTAAGGAACTTATCTAGTTGTGTGGTGAGAATTTTGAACCCCCACGTGCTTCACTAAAGTATATAATGCCCAGGCGTGAAAATAAAAAATCCTATTTTTTCCTACAAAAATGATATTTTAGTCCCCAATTTTTAATTTTCCCAAGGGTACCAGGAGAAATTGGACCCCAAAAGTTGTTGTCCAATTTGTCCTGAGTACGCTGATACCCCATATGTGGGGAGGAACTACTGTTTGGGCACACGTTGGGGCTCGAAAGGGAAGTAGTGACGTTTTGGAATGCAGACTTTGATGGAATGTTCTGCTGGCATCATGTTCCATTTGCAGAGCCCCTGATGTGACTAAACAGTAGAAACCCCCCACAAGTGACCCCATTTTGGAAACTGTACCCCCTAAGGAACTTATCTAGTTGTGTGGTGAGAATTTTGAACCCCCACGTGCTTCACTAAACTTTATAATGCCCAGGTGTGAAAATAAAAAATCCTATTTTTTCCCACAAAAATGATATTTTAGTCCCCAATTTTTAATTTTCCCAAGGGTACCAGGAGAAATTGGACCCCCAAAGTTGTTGTCCAATTTGTCCTGAGTACGCTGATACCCCATATGTGGGGAGGAACTACTGTTTGGGCACACGTTGGGGCTCGAAAGGGAAGTAGTGACGTTTTGGAATGCAGACTTTGATGGAATGTTCTGCTGGCATCATGTTCCATTTGCAGAGCCCCTGATGTGACTAAACAGTAGAAACCCCCCACAAGTGACCCCATTTTGGAAACTGTACCCCCTAAGGAACTTATCTAGTTGTGTGGTGAGAAATTTGAACCCCCACGTGCTTCACTAAAGTTTATAATGCCCAGGCGTGAAAATAAAAAATCCTATTTTTTCCCACAAAAATGATATTTTAGTCCCCAATTTTTAATTTTCCCAAAGGTAACAGGAGAAATTGGACATCAAAAGTTGTTGTCCAAATTGTCCTGATTACGCTGGTACGCCATATGTGGGAAAAAACTGTTTAGGCACACGTTGGGGCTCGAAAGGGAAGTTGTGACGTTTTGGAATGCAGAAATTGTCTGCGGTCGTCATGTTCCGTTTGCAGAGCCCCTGATGTGCCTAAACAGTAAAAAAAACCCACAAGTGACATCATTTTGGAACCTAGACCCCCCCCAAGGAACTTATCTAGATGTGCCCCCTTTTTGGAACTAATGTACGCTTTCTTGTAAAGTAAATTAGTAGTGCATGGAGGAGTGGTACAATCTGAAGCAATCCTTCATACACAGGCCAGGTTTTTCGGGGCAGGTGTCGCATTGATAAATGGTGTCCTTGCGTATTCCCCTTTTGTAACACACTCGGCACCTTTTTTGCGGCTTACCTTTTCTGCCGGTTGGCGGGACCACCCCCGGAAAATGCTGGCCTGGTACGATACGAGCACCTTCAGTTCCGGAAGTACTGGGGCCCTCTCCTTCCGGAGTACCAAATATCAGGGCCTTAACCACTACCTCCTGGAACTGAAGGTACGACGTATCGGTGTGGCGTGCACATCGTAACAGCAGGAAAGCGTTGAGCATTGCCATTTGTACGATGTGGACGGCCAACTTTTTGTACCACACCTTGGCCTTTCTCAAAGCACTGTATGGTTGGAGGAGTTGATCAGAGAGATCAACCCCCCCCATGCTTTTGTTGTAGCCCAGTACACAGTCCGGTTTGCAGACCTGTGTAGAGGTACCCCGTACAGTGCTGAGGGCTCTGCCATCACCATGTATGGTGGTCAAGAGAAGGACATCCCTCTTGTCCTTGTACTTGACCACCAGCAGGTGGTCGCTACATTGGGCCTTGCTCTCACCTTTTCTGAGCATCTGCCGAAGTAGCGTCTTTGGGAGGCCTCTCTGATTTTTGCGCACAGTACCGCAGGCTGCGGTACCTCGCGCAGAGAGGGATTTGTAGAGTGGGATGCTGGTATAAAAGTTATCAGTATAGAGGTGATAACCTTTATCCAGCAGTGGGTGCACCAAATCCCACACGATCTTCCCACTCACTCCCAGGACAGGAGGACACTCAGGGGGTTCAATCCTGCTGTCCTTCCCTTCATACACTCTAAACCTGTGGATGTACCCTGAGGCACTCTCACACAGCTTGTAGAGTTTGATTCCGTACCTGGCCCTTTTGTTGGGCAGGTATTGACGGAATCCGAGCCGCCCCTTAAAATGGACCAAGGACTCATCCACGCAGATGTCCCTTTTGGGCACGTACACTTCAGAAAACTTTTTGTTGAAGTGTTCGATGACCGGCCGAACTTTGAACAGACGGTCAAAGTTGGGGTCATCTCGTGCGGGACACTGTGCATTATCGGAATAATGCAGGAATTTATGGATGGCCTCAAAACGTCTCCGAACCATGGCCATTCGGAATACTGGAGTGTTATATAAAACATCTACACTCCAATATTGCCGCATTTCTGGCTTCTTCACGATCCCCATGTGGAGGACCAGGCCCCAAAACTGCATCATTTCAACTGCGTCTACAGGAGACCAGTTGGAAAATGATGTACCGGGGTTTTGCTCCAAAAATTGACGAGCATACAAATTAGTTTGCTCCACCATGAGGTTAATAAAATCCTCAGAGAAAAAGACTTTGAAAAAGTCTGTTTCTGTGAGGCCCGTGGTGTCAAACTTGATTCCTGATTCTGCCACAAAATCAGGAATCAGTGGCTCGTAATTTTCGGGGGGCGAGGTCCATGTGGGTTCCGCAGTGGGGAGCGCTGGTTCAGGAGTGGTGGGGGCTGCCTCATCTTCTGTCCTGGGGCGTCTGCGTGGTGGTTCCGCAGGACCCGAGGAGGAAGAGGAGGAGGAGGAGGAAGAGGAGGAGGAGGAGGAAGAGGATGAAGAATCAGAAAAGTGAAGAAAAGTGGGATCCTCTCCCTCGCTATCAGTGTCGGAGGCAAGGAAAGCATATGCCTCCTCCAATGAATAGCGCTGTTGGGACGAACGGGACGAGCGGGACATTTTTGTGTGAATATGGTGATTGGGTGCACTTTATTGATAACTGTATGTGTATGTGTGGGGGGATAGTGATTTGTGCAAACTTATCTGAAAAGAAAATGCTAAAAGGAGAAGAAAAACCTGTAAAAAAAAAAAAAAAGGCAGGCACAAACTCTGATAAGAGAACTGCGTCACTTATCAAAGTTTGGCGGCTGCGGGATGTGTGTACGGAGGTTGCGCAAAAAGGCTGAAGGGAAAAAAGCGAGCGCGAGAGTTGATCGGTGAACTGCGTCACCAATCAACGCTCGGCGGCTGTTAAATGGGCGCACGGAAGGAGGTGCAAAGGGGGGTAAAAAGAGGGGGAAGGGAGATGGGGGTGGAAGTGGGGATTGGGCAGGGATCAGTGATCAAAACGTACGGTTGTAGTCAGGTGGCGCAAAAGGGGGGTGAAAAAAAAAAAAGGAAAACGGCAGGCACAAACTCTGATAAGTGAACTGCGTCACTTATCAAACTTTGGCGGCTGCGGAATGTGTGTACGGAGTTGGCGCAACGGGGGTGAGGGAAAAAAAGCGAGCGCGAGCGTTGATCGGTGAACTGCGTCACCAATCAACGTTCGGCGGCTGTTAAATGGGCGCACGGAAGGAGGTGCAAAGGGGGGTAAAAAGAGGGGGAAGGGAGATGGGGGTGGAAGTGGGGATTGGGCAGGGATCAGTGATCAAAACGTACGGTTGTAGTCAGGTGGCGCAAAAGGGGGGTGAAAAAAAAAAAAAGGGAAAACGGCAGGCACAAACTCTGATAAGTGAACTGCGTCACTTATCAAACTTCGGCGGCTGCGGAATGTGTGTACGGAGTTGGCGCAACGGGGGTGAGGGAAAAAAGCGAGCGCGAGCGTTGATCGGTGAACTACGTCACCAATCAACGTTCGGCGGCTGTTAAATGGGCGCACGGAAGGAGGTGCAAAGGGGGGTAAAAAGAGGGGGAAGGGAGATGGGGGTGGAAGTGGGGATTGGGCAGGGATCAGTGATCAAAACGTACGGTTGTAGTCAGGTGGCGCAAAAGGGGGGTGAAAAAAAAAAAAGGAAAACGGCAGGCACAAACTCTGATAAGTGAACTGCGTCACTTATCAAACTTTGGCGGCTGCGGAATGTGTGTACGGAGTTGGCGCAACGGGGGTGAGGGAAAAAAAGCGAGCGCGAGCGTTGATCGGTGAACTGCGTCACCAATCAACGTTCGGCGGCTGTTAAATGGGCGCACGGAAGGAGGTGCAAAGGGGGGTAAAAAGAGGGGGAAGGGAGATGGGGGTGGAAGTGGGGATTGGGCAGGGATCAGTGATCAAAACGTACGGTTGTAGTCAGGTGGCGCAAAAGGGGGGTGAAAAAAAAAAAAAGGGAAAACGGCAGGCACAAACTCTGATAAGTGAACTGCGTCACTTATCAAACTTCGGCGGCTGCGGAATGTGTGTACGGAGTTGGCGCAACGGGGGTGAGGGAAAAAAGCGAGCGCGAGCGTTGATCGGTGAACTACGTCACCAATCAACGTTCGGCGGCTGTTAAATGGGCGCACGGAAGGAGGTGCAAAGGGGGGTAAAAAGAGGGGGAAGGGAGATGGGGGTGGAAGTGGGGATTGGGCAGGGATCAGTGATCAAAACGTACGGTTGTAGTCAGGTGGCGCAAAAGGGGGGTGAAAAAAAAAAAAGGAAAACGGCAGGCACAAACTCTGATAAGTGAACTGCGTCACTTATCAAACTTTGGCGGCTGCGGAATGTGTGTACGGAGTTGGCGCAACGGGGGTGAGGGAAAAAAAGCGAGCGCGAGCGTTGATCGGTGAACTGCGTCACCAATCAACGTTCGGCGGCTGTTAAATGGGCGCACGGAAGGAGGTGCAAAGGGGGGTAAAAAGAGGGGGAAGGGAGATGGGGGTGGAAGTGGGGATTGGGCAGGGATCAGTGATCAAAACGTACGGTTGTAGTCAGGTGGCGCAAAAGGGGGGTGAAAAAAAAAAAAAGGGAAAACGGCAGGCACAAACTCTGATAAGTGAACTGCGTCACTTATCAAACTTCGGCGGCTGCGGAATGTGTGTACGGAGTTGGCGCAACGGGGGTGAGGGAAAAAAGCGAGCGCGAGCGTTGATCGGTGAACTACGTCACCAATCAACGTTCGGCGGCTGTTAAATGGGCGCACGGAAGGAGGTGCAAAGGGGGGTAAAAAGAGGGGGAAGGGAGATGGGGGTGGAAGTGGGGATTGGGCAGGGATCAGTGATCAAAACGTACGGTTGTAGTCAGGTGGCGCAAAAGGGGGGTGAAAAAAAAAAAAGGAAAACGGCAGGCACAAACTCTGATAAGTGAACTGCGTCACTTATCAAACTTTGGCGGCTGCGGAATGTGTGTACGGAGTTGGCGCAACGGGGGCGAGGGAAAAAAAGCGAGCGCGAGCGTTGATCGGTGAACTGCGTCACCAATCAACGCTCGGCGGCTACTAAATGTGCGCACGGAGGCGGCACAAATGGGGGTGGAGGGGGTAAAAAGAGGGGGAAGGGGGGATTGGGGTGGATGAACGGGGATTGGGGTGGATGAACGGGGATTGGGGTGGATGAACGGGGATTGGGCAGGGATCAGGGATAAAACTTACGTTTAGTTGTCTTCTTTCTTTAGCAGGGATTGTGGTGCTACAGGCTGCTGTGGCACCACAATACCCAGCACGGCAGGGAGATCCAGGCACAAAATCCAGCAGGGAGATCCAGCAGTATGACCGCTCTGTAGGAATCCTCAGCTAGAATGAGGACCCTGCAGAGCGGTCATACACAGGTCAGGCAGGTGACACAGACAGGTCACAGAGCGGTCATGCTGCTGCTGTGACCTGTCATTGGTGGGATCGACCATAACATCGATCCCACCAATCAGAGCTTTCCTGGTGACCTGGCTGTGACCTGCCTAGGATCGGATCTGTTCGCGCCATCCTAGGCAGGTCACAGCCAGGTCACCTGCAGGGCACAGAGCGGTCACAGAGTGATCGCCGCTGCGCCCTGTGATTGGCGCGATCGACGATGACATCGATCGCGCCAATCGGCTCCTGCAGGCCCTGCTGGGCCTGCACTGTGTCCTATCCTAGGATCGGTGCTATTAGAGCACCGATCCACGCAGGTTCCGGCAGGGCACAGCGCGGTAATACCGCGCGGTGCCCTGCGATTGGCGCGATCGATGCGATCGGCGATCGCGCCAATCCGGGCTGTTCTTGCCGGTGCCTGGCGTTGCCAGGCACCGGACCTAGGATCGAGTACATCGGTACTCGATCCTAGCCTGTGACCTCATTGTTTCAGCCGCTCCGATTGGCTGAAACAATGAGAATGGCTGTGATTGGCTGTTCAGAATTGAACAGCCAATCACAGCGATCGAGAGGGCGGGTGGGCGGCGACAATGCCCTGGATGCCGAGGCCATCTCCCCCCAGGTGAGATGGCGTCGGAATTTTAATGCGATCACCGCGACTTAAGTCGCGGTATCGCATTAAAGGGCAGGACGTACTATCCCGTCAAGGGTCAGATAGGCCCAGGGCACCTCGACGGGATAGTACGTCCAAGGTCACAGAGGGGTTAATATAGTAGCACAAATTGATTTCATGTGCAACCTCAGTATTGTACTAGAAAGGAAAAAGTTGAGGACATATGAGAAACTATTCCTCTAGTCAAAACCTAGTTCGTCTTCTTAAGAGGGGTGCACAAATTCGGTCGGGAAGCCAAATGTGGCCTGTAATTCCATTTTGAGTGTCTCTAAGCTTTTTCTGGCACCCTACTATTATAGTAATATTTTGGTCACTAAAGATTAAATTGAAATTTGAATTTGAAAGTTTTTCCCAAAAGATGGATTTGTGGCTAATTGGATAGCAAATAATCCCATTGACCTGAAAAGATGCATATAACACTCTGAGGTCTCCTAAAACCTTATCTAATACCTTTCAAGTTCTTTAGCACAATCACAGCATCAGTAATGTCAAAGTGACCTCAACGTACATGGCAATGGGTAAGTGGATGAAAACTGTCCCTAATTGTTGTGTGGTCACACACACTATCTGCAATGTTTATTCATTGTTTTATTGCTTTGTCTCCCTATTTCTATTGATAAGCTGTGATGTCCTCTCAATATTCAGATTCACATCAAAATGACTTCTGCATTCCCTGCCTTTGCTTTTAAACGGACTATGAAAGTCTCTCTTAACTGGCTGTGCACTATCATGCAATGTAAGAACTGCAAGGAATTTTTGGTTTCGACCTTCCAACCACGCTCAAGGTCATGTGAGCCTTCTCTGCTTGATGCAATCATCTGCAGTTTGGCAGCAGATGATTGTTGCTAATTGTTTGAATTTGCTGTGTTCAGTGAATTTATAAATATTCAACAAAAATTAAATTAATATAAAATAGATTCATTCAACTCTATTGACTTGCCTCTGTTAAGTATTCCAGAAAGGAAAATATAGTGGTGCTGTCTCCATTGTTGTTTAGGAAGGATGTGAAATGATTCCTCACTCCTCCTGTACCAGTTATGACTTGTATTGTTTAAGATTATTGTACTTGTTTTTATTATGTATACCCCTCCTCACATGTAAAGCGCCATGGAATAAATGGCGCTATAATAATAAATAATAATAATAATAATAATGATGATTGACTGTTTCCAAAAAAGCTCATAAACAACAATTGAGATATCTGTGCTATCTCTAGGGTGCCAAATGAGCAAGGAGTTACCAATTTTCAGATAGGTGAAAGTGCCACAAATGGACTCGCCTTTTATCAGATATTTGTTGCAAATACTTTCATGATGATAATATGAATTTAGATTTTATTGCAATCACTGGGTACAATGTAACAACGTGGCCACAAAAAGGTTGTTCATTTCTCCTTTTCTGATCTAAATAATATGCTCTAAAGTCACAGGCTTAATATTCTATATTATACTTACCGCTGCTTAGGTTCATTAAGTTGTGATGGATGCTTCAACCCAATACTTTTTACTATTGTCAATTTTAGTTACAATATTCCGTTTTGATTAACTTAATATTTCTTTATAGTGGTTATTGCTAAGTTTTGAAAATGATCCACGCTTTATACACAAGGGTGAGCGAGCCCTAATTGTTTTGATTTGGAATTTTCGTTACTTGTGTGAAATAGAAAAATTAAATTAATTGTGAACACCATTTGGAAACGGGAATGGGAACAATCTTTCTATAGAATTGTGCAATATGTTGCCACTATAAGCAATGAGAAATAAATATGCTACAGCAGGATGTTAGTGGATTCAGACATTTTTCTGCTAAGCGCACAATCTTATGTGCATAGGAGTTGTCTTTGCTGAACAGCTTTAAGGAGAAAATAAGTTAAGTATTGTAGTTTTCTTTTGCGTCCATTTGATTTGATGTCACAAATGTCAAAACTAAAACATCTGGAATTTTTATTGTCTGTTATCGGCAACTAGACTACTTTTTGTTTTTATAAAGGGATTTATACTTATGTATAAATTCACGTATAAATCCAAAATCTTTATCCACAATTCCAGTAAAGAGACACACAAACCTACAACTACTCTATGTGACAGTGTTTTTACACCTAGCAACAGAGTTGCTGCTACAAATTCCAGTACGTGAATTACATAGGACAAAGAAATGAGTAACTAAATGGACCATTTATAATGAAATTGCTTCCTCCAATATTGTTCATGAAGTCATTTGCCAGCTCCATGCAGTCACAACTCGTTTCTAACAGACGGCAGCAGATTTCCGTTCTTTTCACTTGACAAAACAATTCATCAGAAGACACTTTCCTGTGCAATGACAGTTTCACTAGGATTGCGCTCTTGTGACAAGCGTGTGAGTGATTGTAACATATTCATCTTAATGGCTTGCAGAGACATTATATTGATGCATGTAAGAAAGGTGACAACTTGTAAAAGATGCTTACAATGTTTCCATTAAATCACTGCAGAATGTAGTAATCAACCATAGTCTTTATTTCTTCACCGGGAGGCAAACACTTGATGGTTGCAAATACACAGGGGCACAGTAAGCTTGATAGTTACAGAATATTCTGAAAGATACAATATCTGAGAAGTCTGAATTCAAACTTTGCTGTTTTCCTCTATAGCTGTCATTAATCCGGTCAGAGGCCTGGGTTATGCCCAAAGGA
Source organism: Ranitomeya imitator (assembly GCF_032444005.1). NCBI lineage: Eukaryota > Metazoa > Chordata > Amphibia > Anura > Dendrobatidae > Ranitomeya > Ranitomeya imitator. The sequence goes on from NC_091283.1 coordinate 531,366,515, forward strand.
AGTGCTGGTTGTGGCTTGTCCTTCACTGTTTCTACAGGTCCTTGGATGTCTGACCTCTACACTATGCTTGCCATCCTTAGGAGACATGTTAGGCACCAGTTATTCTATTTTGTTTACCCACTGCCTCCAGACCAAAAGGTCAAAATCGAATCGAATTCAACATCTGATCTGAGTGGATCTGCCTAAAATTAATTTTGAGGAATACGCTCATCTCTAACAGTAAATATTAATTATTAACTATTCAGTGTGGCATGATTACCTGTTTTAAAGTGTGAATGAATTAAAACTTTTCACATTTTCTTATCTTTTTGAAAATTTTAGATATTTTTATAATTAAACACAAAATATGTCAGCCTAAATTTGCCACCAATATAAAGTACAATGTTTCACAAAATAATCACAGAAACAATGGGATATGTAGAAGTGTGGTTACTGTGCAAAAGTGATCAATCGTAAATAAAATTATATAAATTTGGTATCGCTGTATTCATGCTGACCCACAGAATAAAGTTAACACTTTATTTGTGCAGCAAATTTAATTGCTGTTTTTTCTTTTTCTCCCAATAACCAATAAAAAATATGTAATACGTTTGTTAGGGCTAGCGGAACGCACCAAATAATAGGACAGATAGAGTATGGTGCGTTCGCAGCCCGGGGTCCACCGTGCAGAGATGGAACCTGCTGCCAAGTAATGACGGACTATATGGCGGTACTCATAAGTATACACACGTGGGTTAAACTTCACCCAGCGTGAAGGAAGCGATCCTGTTGCGTCACAGGACCGCGGTACCGCACATAGAGCGCGAGCAAGTAGTCAGCGAACTCAACCCCAACTAGGATTGAAGTCCGATTAGACCCTTGCTGGCACAACACCGCAACTGGGTGTGAAAGGAAACTGAATAACAATTTTAAGGCACAAGAGTGCATGCGATGCCGCACTGACGAACGCCACTAACCAACCAGGCTTGGGTAAGGAAAGCACAGAGGAAGTGCACGGCGCCGTACTGGCGGTCACAGCAACTGGACGCTGTAATGTGTGATTCGTGCTGTAGGATAAGTCGGGTGCTAGATAGCAACCATACACCTTCCGCGAACAGGCATTCAATAGGGAAGGGGTATCCAAGGACGACTTGCACGCACAACATACACACATTAACAATTGTACACTAGCGCATGGCCGTGCGGTCATGCGCAGTTTATATAGTTGCAGCACAGGAAGTGGCCACAGAAACTTTGCCCTTCCAAGACCTGCCAAGAGGACCAATGGAATGTGCTGCAGAGCCTGAGCACATGACCCTCGATCTCCAACGGGAGATCTTGCCCTGGGCATGCTCAGTGTGTGCAGACAAGGACTTAGTCCCAGAGAAGTCCACTCGCTGCTGACCAGCACTGGCTTTAATGGCAGAAGCTGAAGAAGCAGCAGTAACTCTCTGTACAGAGTGAGACTGAGCAAGACGCTAGGACCGACGTCCCTGCTGAGCAGACTCCACTGCGGCTGGATAAGAATGGGAGACCGCAGCGGAGATGGCTCGAGATTCCCCCTGTGCAGAAGCGGGAACTCGAGACCTAACAACGTTTAAGTACCCTAGCATGGTACCATGGATGTAATGTCTGTTCCAGGAACCTGTAAACTTTAAGGAGTGACAGTATTAGGCCGGCCTCACACTAGCGAGTTTTACGGACGTAAGAGCGCAGAAACTACGTCCGTAAAACTCACATAAAATACGGCACAATTATTTTCTATGCCCCTGCTCCTATCTGCCGTATTTTCCTGATCAGTATTATACGGCTTTCTACGGCCGTAGAAAATCGCAGCATGCTGCGTTTGTCACCGTATTGCGCAAATAAAACATCAATGAAAGTCTATGGAAGACCCAAAAATACGGATTACACACGGACCAGCAGTGTGACTTGCGAGGAATACGCAGCGCTGTTAGAGAGAAAAGCCGGCAATTCATTGCGGTGTACAGAAAAATCACACTGACAGCTTACAGAAGAATAGGTAGAATAAATGTGTACACATAGAATAGGTATATATATATATATATATATATATATATATATATATGTCAGTGAGACACATATATGTATATATATTATTACTTCATCCAGTGCGATATAGCAGAAAGCCGGTAATTCAATTGCCGGCTTTTGCTATTTCCTTCCTAAACCCGACATGATATGAGACCTGGTTTACATACAGTAAACCATCTCATGTCCCCATTTTTTTTGCATATTCCACACTACTAATGTCAGTAGTGTGTCTATGCAAAATTTGGCCATTCTAGCTAGTAAATTAAAGGGTTAAATGGCGGAAAAAATTGGCGTGGGCTCCCGCACAATTTTCTCTGCCAGAGTAGTAAAGCCAGTGACTGAGGGCAGATATTAATAGCCTGGAGATGGTCGACGGTTATTGGCCCCCCCCTGGCTAAAAACACCTGCCCCCAGCCACCCCAGAAAAGGCACATCTGGAAGATGCGCCTATTCTGGCACTTGGCCACTCTCTTCCCATTCCCGTGTAGCGGTGGGATATGGGGTAATGAAGGGTTAATGCCACCTTGCTATTGTAAGGTGACATTAAGCCAAATTAATAATGGAGAGGCGTCAATTATGACACCTATCCATTATTAATCCAATACTAGTAAAGGGTTAAAAAAAACACACACACATTATTAAAAATTAATTTAATGAAAAAATCACAAAGGTTGTTGTATTAATTTATTCTACTCTCAATCCACTCACTGAAGACCTTCGATCTGTAAATTAAAAAAAAATAATAACCCAACAATATACATACCTTCCGAGGATCTGTCACGTCCAATGATGTAAATCCATCTGAAGGGGTTAAAATATTTTGCAGCCACGAGCTTTGCTAATGCAATGTTGCTCATGTCTTCAAAACCCCGGAGAATGTAGGTAAAGTAGGTCAATGACCTATATTTACCTGCATTTGCGGTGAGGCGCCCTCTGCTGGTTGTTCCTAGATGTGGGAATTTTCCTAGAAAGCTCCCAGGCTCGAGATCATAAGACGGCGCCCTCTGCTGGTTGTCCTCACATGAACTCGAGCCAGGGAGCTTTCTAGGAAAGTTCCCACGATCAGGAACAGCCAGCAGAAGGCGCCTCACCGCAAATGCAGGTAAATATAGGTCAATGACCTACTTTACCTACATTCTCCGGGGTTTTGCAGACATGAGCAACATTGCATTAGCAAAGCTCGTGGCTGCAAAATATTTTAACCCCTTCAGATGGATTTACATCATTGGACGTGACAGATCCTCGGAAGGTACAGTGCCTACAAGTAGTATTCAACCCCCTGCAGATTTAGCAGGTTTAATAAGATGCAAATAAGTTAGAGCCTTCAAACTTCAAACAAGAGCAGGATTTATTAACAGATGCATAAATCTTACAAACCAAGAAGTTTTGTTGCTCAGTTAAATTTTTATAAATTTTAAACATAAAAGTGTGGGTCAATTATTATTCAACCCCTAGGTTTAATATTTTGTGGAATAACCTTTGTTTGCAATGACAGCTAATAATCATCTTTTATAAGACCTGATCAGGCCGGCACAGGTCTCTGGAGTTATCTTGGCCCACTCCTCCATGCAGATCTTCTCCAAGTTATCTAGGTTCTTTGGGTGTCTCATGTGGACTTTAATCTTGAGCTCCTTCCACAAGTTTTCAATTGGGTTAAGGTCAGGAGACTGACTAGGCCACTGCAACACCTTGATTTTTTGCCTCTTGAACCAGGCCTTGGTTTTCTTGGCTGTGTGCTTTGGCTCGTTGTCTTGTTGGAAGATGAAATGACAACCCATCTTAAGATCCTTGATGGAGGAGCAGAGGTTCTTGGCCAAAATCTCCAGGTAGGCCATGCTATCCATCTTCCCATGGATGCGGACCAGATGGCCAGGCCCCTTGGCTGAGAAACAGCCCCACAGCATGATGCTGCCACCACCATGCTTGACTGTAGGGATGGTATTCTTGGGGTCGTATGCAGTGCCATCCAGTCTCCAAACATCACGTGTGTGGTTGGCACCAAAGATCTCAATCTTGGTCTCATCAGACCAGAGAACCTTGAACCAGTCAGTCTCAGAGTCCTCCAAGTGATCATGAGCAAACTGTAGACGAGCATTGACATGACGCTTTGAAAGTAAAGGTACCTTACGGGCTCGTCTGGAACGGAGACCATTGCGGTGTAGTATGTTACTTATGGTATTGACTGAAACCAATGTCCCCACTGCCATGAGATCTTCCCGGAGCTCCTTCCTTGTTGTCCTTGGGTTAGCCTTGACTCTTCGGACAAGCCTGGCCTCGGCACAGGAGGAAACTTTCAAAGGCTGTGCAGGCTGTGGAAGGCTAACAGTAGTTCCATAAGCCTTCCACTTCCGGATGATGCTCCCAACAGTGGAGACAGGTAGGCCCAACTCCTTGGAAAGGGTTTTGTACCCCTTGCCAGCCTTGTGACCCTCCACGATCTTGTCTCTGATGGCCTTGGAATGCTCCTTTGTCTTTCCCATGTTGACCATGTATATGAGTGCTGTTCACAAGTTTGGGGAGGGTCTTAAATACTCAGAAAAGGCTGGAAAAAGAGATAATTAATCCAAACATGTGAAGCTCATTGTTCTTTGTGCCTGAACTACTTCTTAATACTTTAGGGGAACCAAACAGAATTCTGGTGGGTTGAGGGGTTGAATAATAAATGACCCTCTGAAAAGACTTTTCACAATTTAAAAAAAAAAATAAACAAAGAAATAGCATTCTTTTTTGCTGCAGTGCATTTCACACTTCCAGGCTGATCTACAGTCCAAATGTCACAATGCCAAGTTAATTCCAAATGTGTAAACCTGCTAAATCTGCAGGGGGTTGAATACTACTTGTAGGCACTGTATGTATATTGTTGGGTTATTATTTTTTTTAATTTACAGATCGAAGGTCTTCAGTGAGTGGATTGAGAGTAGAATAAATTAACACAACAACCTTTGTGATTTTTTCATTAAATTAATTTTTAATAATGTGTGTGTGTGTTTTTTAACCCTTTACTAGTATTGGATTAATAATGGATAGGTGTCATAATTGACGCCTCTCCATTATTAATTTGGCTTAATGTCACCTTACAATAGCAAGGTGGCATTAACCCTTCATTACCCCATATCCCACCGCTACACGGGAATGGGAAGAGAGTGGCCTTTTCTGGGGTGGCTGGGGGCAGGTGTTTTTAGCCAGGGGGGGGGGGGGGGGGCAATAACCGTGGACCCTCTCCAGGCTATTAATATCTGCCCTCAGTCGTTGGCTTTACTACTCTGGCGGAGAAAATTGTGCGAGAGCCCACGCCAATTTTTTCCGCCATTTAACCCTTTAATTTACTAGCTAGAACGGCCAAATTTTGCATAGACACACTACTGACATTAGTAGTGTGGAATATGCAAAAAAAAATGGGGATATGAGATGGTTTACTGTATGTAAACCAGGTCTCATATCATGTCGGGTTTAGGAAGGAGAAAGCAAAAGCCGGTAATTGAATTGCCGGCTTTCTGCTATATCGCGCTGGATGAAATATTAATGTATATACATATATGTGTCTACTGACACATATATATATATATATACATATATATATATATATATAGACAGTATATATGTTTTTTTTTTTAACACATGGATCCCTTGTATAGCCGTATGTCGGTTTTGCAAGCCTGCGATAAAAACACGCAGTACGGATGATATACGGATTACATACGGAGGATGCCATGCGCAAAAAACGCTGAAACACCCTGCCTACGGAGGAGCTACGGACCACTATTTTGGGGACTTTTAAGCGTATTACGGCCGTAAAAAACGGACCGTATTTTCATACGCTGAGTGTGAAGCCGGCCTTAGATGTTTGGAGAGCTGGCCTACCTGAAGGTCCCACATCACTCCCTGTATATAAAAGCAGCGACAAAATAAGTCAGCATGTCAGTAATGTTGCATTACTTCATGCTTCTTAGGGCTATTTTACTGAGCTTTTTTAGTACATGTGCTGTTATTTTTGCAGATAGATAACGGACCCATTATAATCAGGGTGTCTTTTCACATGTCCCATCATTTTGCTTAACGATTGCCCCCAACATTAAAATGGAGACATTCTAATTTGATCACTGTTGTTGATGAAACTCACTATTACAAACTTATAAACCAGGGAAAACAAAAAAGGATAAATGTATTATATGGAAGGATGTTTGTATTATATATTATACTTTTTCTTGGGTAAGAAAAGCTAAGACTTTTTTTTCATACGAAAAAAACAAGATGTAACAAAGATTGCAAAAAACTGTTACATGGACCAAAAATGGATCCAACACACTGAAAAAACCAAGGACCATTTTTTTAAGTATGAGAACAAAAACTGATGTGTCAAACCAGTCTAAGGCTAGGGTCACATTGCGTTAGTGCAATCCGTTTAGCGCTAGCGGATTGCGCTAACGCAATGTTTTCTATGGGGCTGCGGTCGGGGTCATGGTAACGTCCCCGCTCTCGCAGATCCCCGATCTGCGAGAGCGGGGAACGGACCGCGGGCGCGCCTCGGACGCTGCAAGCAGCGTCCGCGGCGCGCCAGGAATCCCCGGCGCGTCGCTAGCGCGTGCCGAACATGGCACGCGCTAGTGAAGCGCGTTCCCATTAGCGTGAATGGGCGCGTTAACGGCTGCATTGCACGGCGTTAATTTCGCCGTGCAACGCTGTCCGTTTAACGCGGTCCCATAACGCAATGGGAACCCAGCCTAAGGCTCTGTGCACATGTTGTGGATTGTATGCGTTTTTTCGCTGCAAAAACGCTGCAAAAACACATATATAACACAACCCATTCAATTTAATGGGAATCCGCAATGCTGTGCTAATGAAAAATATGCAGCATGTTCATTCTTTGTGCGGAATCGCGGTGATTACGCACACATAGGAATGCCCACCATGCGGGAAGTAAGAGGATCATGTGCCGTTGGTACCCAGGGTCGGGGAGAGGAGACTCCTCCAGGCCCTTAAAAAAAGAATTAAAATAAAAAATAGTTATATACTCACCTTCTGGCGGCCCCCGGATCCAGCCAAGGCCTTAGCGATGCTCCTGGCAGCTCCCGTTCCCAGTGATGCCTTGCGACAATGACCTGTGATGACGTAGCAGTCTCGTGTGATGCTGTGTCATCTGGGGTCAATGTCGCAAGGCATCGCTGGGAACGGAAGTTGCCAGGATCATCGCGAGGATCGGGAAAGCTGCGGGGGCCGCCAAAAGGTGAGAATATCACGATTTTTTTTTATTATTATTTAAAAAAAATATATATTTTTATTATTGATGCTGCATAGGCAGCATCAATAGTAAAAAGTTGGTCATACTTGACAAACACTATATTTGACAAGTGTGACCGACCAGTCAATCAGTTTTCCAAGCGATGCTACAGATGGCTTGGAAAATGCTAGCATTCTGCAAGCTAATTACGTTTGCAAAATGCTAGTGTTTAGCAGGAATATGCATGCCAATTCCGCATGCGTATTTCCCATGGCAGGGAGTTGCGGAATTGCCGTGGAAATTTCCGCGGTAATTTCGCAACGTGTGCACATAGCCTTACACCAAGACAATTTAGGCAATGATGATATAAAATAGTCAAGAAAGATAAGATACAGTGTACATAAGAGAATATATACAGTGAATTAAAGTTAGGGCCAGAAATATTTGGACAGTGACACAAGTTTTGTTATTTTAGCTGTTTACAAAAACATGTTCAGAAATACAATTATATATATAATATGGGCTGAAAGTGCACACTCCCAGCTGCAATATGATAGTTTCCACATCCAAATCGGAGAAAGGGTTTAGGAATCATAGCTCTGTAATGCATAGCGTCCTCTTTTTCAAGGGACCAAAAGTAATTGGACAATGGACTCTAAGGGCTGCAATTAACTCTGAAGGCGTCTCCCTCGTTAACCTGTAATCAATGAAGTAGTTAAAAGGTCACGGGTGGATTCCAGGTGTGTGGTTTTGCATTTGGAAGCTGTTGCTGTGGGCAGACAACATGCGGTCAAAGGAACTCTCAATTGAGGTGAAGCAGAACATCCTGAGGCTGAAAAAAAAGAAAAAATCCATCAGAGAGATAGCAGACATGCTTGGAGTAGCAAAATCAACAGTTGGGTACATTCTGAGAAAAAAGGAATTGACTGGTGAGCTTGGGAACTCAAAAAGGCCTGGGCGTCCACGGATGACAACAGTGGTGGATGATCGCCGCATACTTAATTTGGTGAAGAAGAACCCGTTCACAACATCAACTGAAGTCCAGAACACTCTCAGTGAAGTAGGTGTATCTGTCTCTAAGTCAACAGTAAAGAGAAAACTCCATGACAGTAAATACAAAGGGTTCACATCTAGATGCAAACCATTCATCAATAACAAAAATAGACAGGCCAGAGTTAAATTTGCAGAAAAACACCTCAAGAAGCCAGCTCAGTTCTGGAAAAGTATTCTATGGACAGATGAGACAAAGATCAACCTGTACCAGAATGATGGGAAGAAAAAAGTTTGGAGATGAAAGGGAACGGCACATGATCCAAGGCACACCACATCCTCTGTAAAACATGGTGGAGGCAACGTGATGGCATGGGCATGCATGGCTTTCAATGGCACTGGGTCACTTGTGTTTATTGATGACATAAGAGCAGACAAGAGTAGCCGGATGAATTCTGAAGTGTACCGGGATATACTTTCAGCCCAGATTCAGCCAAATGCTGCAAAGTTGATTGGACGGCGCTTCATAGTACAGATGGACAATGACCCCAAGCATACATCCAAAGCTACCCAGGAGTTCATGAGTGCCAAAAAGTGGAACATTCTGCAATGGCCAAGTCAATCTCCAGATCTAAACCCAATTGAGCATGCATTTCACTTGCTCAAATCCAGACTTAAGACGAAAAGACCCACAAACAAGCAAGACCTGAAGGCTGCGGCTGTAAAGGCCTGGCAAAGCATTAAGAAGGAGGAAACCCAGCGTTTGGTGATGTCCATGGGTTCCAGACTTAAGGCAGTGATTGCCTCCAAAGGATTTGCAACAAAATATTGAAAATAAAAATATTTTGTTTGGGTTATGTTTATTTGTCCAATTACTTTTGACCTCCTAAAATGTGGAGTGTTTGTAAAGAAATGTGTACAATTCCTACATTTTCTATCAGATATTTTTGTTCAACCCTTCAAATTAAACGTTACAATCTGCACTTGAATTCTGTTGTAGAGGTTTCATTTCAAATCCAATGTGGTGGCATGCAGAGCCCAACTCGCGAAAATTGTGTCACTGTCCAAATATTTCTGGTCCTAACTGTATACATAGACTAACAGCTGAAAGACGGTAGTAACAGTAGTAGCTGCAAGGTCACTAAATCATAACCCATGATATTATCCCCTGTGGAGGACTTCCTCTCTGCGCACCTGCGGTCAGCTCTTTGTGGCCACTGAAGATCCTCTTTTGAACACCATTACAAATAATTAAAGTTGAGAGGCAGAAAAGGAATCTACTCGAATTAGATCATTTCGAACTGTCAGTCAGATAGAAATCCTTCAATTTTCCCTGATTTACAGCCATGTAGATGAAAGATATTGCCAACAATAGGAGGGAGCCAGGAAAATTTCATCTGTCTGGAATTCGGCAGGAAAAAAGTGAGCTGGAAATTTCAGAGGAAGCGAGGATTTGTGCCTGCTCCAGCACCTCTGTTTGTGTTCACTCAGCTGGCTCGTGTTAGCAGGAGTCATTGAGGAAAAGCGTCAAACGTTTTTTCCATCACTACAGAATCTTGACTTTAATCCCAAATCAGTAGGCCTCTTGTTGTGAACTCTAACCCCGGCCTCCTGCAAGTCACTTCAATCCTTTGTGCTAACTATCTTAAATCAACAGCTTTGTTTTCTCTGCAGGTTTAAAAAAGAAAGATTACACAGGAGCAGCTCTATATAGAAATCCTCTCAAGCTCCCTACACACCAGAGAATCGAAGTCAAACACATCTACATTAATTCAATTTACTTTTAATTTCCTTATTCAATATTTGGTTCCAGATTTGTTTCTAATCCAGATCTTTATGAACATAGATGAAACCAGAAAAATTGTTATTAGTCACCTGTGAATTACAATGTGTAGCTATGAGCCATTTGTTACCAATATTTTCACATCTTACCTTTTTATGACCCATAACTAAAGCATGTGGTTGGCTGGCAAGCAGTATGGCAGCACAGTGCTGCAACCAGTGGGGCAACTAGAGGAAGCAGAGCATGTACACATTGCATTGGTACAGGTTTACACCCATACTTACAGGGAAATTTATAACCTTTGCATTTTCAATATTTCCTAACCTTTCAAGAGCTAAAACTTTTTTTTATTTTTGCAGACTTCTTTCTTGCAGGACAAGGTTTTGAATTCCATTATTCATTTTACCATAGACTGTACTATAAATGGGACCGATATCCAAGAAGTATTGTTTCTCTAGCGGAGATTGACATGCTAAGCATGCGGAGATGAGGAGACTTAAAGCTGCAAAGCTCCTCTGGGAAATATGCTAATTATGAAAATTGTCTCTTCAGAGAGGAAGAGAACTAGAACTCTAGTGCCACCCATTGGAAGGTAGCAATCCTACAAGTCAATGTTGACCCTTTAACGAGCCTTGTCACATGGCTTAGGATAATAGCCAAACCAGAATCTCAATTTGCAGACACTGTGTTTCGGGGTACTGCCCCTCATCAGTGCAAAGTTGAGATCTGGTTTGGCTGTGTCAGAGGCGTCAGGCCGATATCCAAGAAGTATAGTTTCTCCTTGCAGAGATTGACATGCTAAGCATGCCGAGATGAGGAAAATGGGACCAAAATAACAAGTTGAGTGAAATGATAAAAATACACCCACTAAATTCTGACCTTGTTTTCGGGATTCATTTTTACAGTGTTCATTGTATGGTCAATATGACCTGGCAACATGATTCTTGTACAGCTTTTTTATATTTAGTGCGTAAAAAATATATAGCTTTGTAAAAACCTAAATTTTGGCTTTGCTTCCCCTATTTTCTGAGATCTGAAAACTTTTTGTTTTTCTGTCAATTGACCTGTATGGGGCTTGTTTTTTGTGTAGTGCGATGTACTTCAATTGGTAATAATTATGTAGAGCTATGATGTTTTGATTGTTTTTCAATGCATCTTTAGGGGAAGTGTGTTTTGATTATTTTTCCTGATTATACCATCTACTATATGGATAATTTAATTTTAGATTTTAATAGTTCTGACTTATACAAACGTAGTAATACAAAATATTTTTCTTTTTTTCATCTTGAAATTTCTTTATTTTTTGAATTGCCTCAAAGGCATTGAGTCAAACTTGTATGTTTTTTCTTTTCTTAGCATTTTTTTTTCATATAAAATTTATGTTTTAGTCTCTTTAGGAGACTTGAACCTACAATCTCCTATGTAGTCAAACCTGGCACTCCATTCAAGTACGAAGATGGCAGCAACAGGCATCTTCAGTAGCTGGCATGTGTCATGTTTGGCGCAGCTCAAATTCAGAGCCCATTCTATTCCCACAGATCTGACGTGTGATGTATATTTGTGTCACTCATTGGGAAGGCTTTGAATGAGTTTAGTTTTCCCGTCGTAGGCAACCACACAAACATGAGAGGATCCAATTTTCAAGATTTGAAGCAAACAGCGGATGTTTTGTTGAATGTAGAATTATTTGCTGGTCATTTATTTGTAACACATGGACAGTCCAAGTTCTGGCTTATAGAAAAGGACTATGTGGCTTTCATATTGCCTATTAGAACATATGGATAGGGTTTTTCTGATTAAACTATAGAGGTTTTAATGGGACCTGTCAGTACTGCTAGTTTAAAGGGAACCTGTCATGGTGGACAAAAGCAGTTAAAATCGCGCATCGGCACTTTGACTGACAGCTGGCTGTGCACTGATGCTGGCAGTCACTCAAAGTGTCAGTGTGTGCCTACAGCCGCTGCTCACATTGCTGTACTGAGTGGTGACTGTAGCCTCACTGGCATACCTGTATAGTGATATGATCATTTCAGGAGAAATGAGGTTAATTTTCTCTCGGGAGTCGATTACCATGCACTTTCCTATATCTGGTAACCTGCAGGTTTCCTCTTTATCATGTTGTGACATGTTCCCGTTAAATTATATTAAATTTCCTCTTTATAAAAAAACGAAGCAAAAATACAAACTGTCCAAGTTGAGAGTAATAACCCCCTTGGACCTATGGCTCATTTCCATAGGCATCAGTTTCCACCCCAGAGGAATGAAGGAAAGCAGCAACACAGGATCGAGAATGTATGGTATATATGTATACCCAGACACATTCTGTAACTCATAGATGAGGGGTTTTATCCGTTTTAGTGAATGTGGCACTATGCAGCCAATAAATGAACATGTCCTTCATCAGCTTTCATAAAGTCATCACAAACGATGACAGCAGTTTCCAGTCCATAGCAGGTTGCATGTCGCCTGTAGTAAGTTAGGATGATTAGGTGAGATGTGTTCAACTGTCAAACATGTTACTGAACGTCCCGATGAACCTATTACACACATCACATCAATGCTCCCCCGAACAATATGGCTTTAATCATCCCTGTAATGTATTGGTGAAATTCTTGGAAAGGAAGCAAAGTCCGGACAAAACTGTATTTGACAAATGACAAAAAGCAACAAAACAAGTTCCTTCAGGCAGAAAATGGAAGCTTTCAATATTTGTTCTAAATGAATTTAGTTTTATTTCAAGAATCATCACAGACATCTAATTTGTATTCATAATATGCAACATTAAAAACCGATATAAACAACGGATCTTTTCCGGGCCTTGACGTTGGCAGTAAGTGGCTACGAAAATACATAGCAATATGGTAACAAAGTTTCTAAAGTGAAAAAAGGCATGAGTCCATCCAGTTCAGCATATTCCCCAGTGGTGGGGATCCAGAGAAAGGCAGAAACGCCCATGAGGCGAAAGCCAGTTTTCCTCTCCTTAAGCAAAAAAAAAAACCCTTCCAGACTCCAAAATGGCAATCAGAATAAATCCCTGGATCAACAACCGATATCGAGTAACCATAACTTTTAATATCTTTACACTCAAGAAAAACATTCAAACCTTTTTTAGAACATCTCTCAGTGAATTCTCCATGAGATCTTCCTCTGGCTCAGAGCTCCATAGTGTCATTGGTTTTACAGTTAAGAATCGTTCATGCTGGTGTGGAATTTTTTTCCCTAGTTATAATAGATGTTCCCTTGGAATAATTACAGTTTAGAGATGAGCAAATCGTTTTGTAACAAATCTAATTCATTACAAATTTCCCCAAAAATTCAGATTTGCCGGAATAGAAACTTTAGGGGAATTTGATGGAACATAGCAAAATGATGGTCAGTCATAGAAGTGTGTCACACTCCACATGATCACGTGAGGCCTAGTCATCACCTAAAGATCTGGACAGCAGACCTAAGAAAAGACCAAACAAAATACTGATAGAAAGACCAATCCAAAGTAAGTGGAAGACAAACAAGGAATTGGTGAGGGCTTAGCCTGAGACAAATAAGTATAATATTTTATTGAGTAACCCCTTCCCAGTCCTCCAACTATGATGCTTCAGGGCTTGAAGACAATTTAGAGTATAATATATGTGTTTCTGAGAAAGAAAATCTGCTGAAACAAATTTTTTGAGATGCGGTCATCTCTATTATTACAGTCCTAAGCATAAAAAAGTCCACAAAAAAAGAAAAAATAGAACGGCACTAGGTAAGGCGATATTCGATGGATGGTAGGACAAAATGCTGCACAAGCCAATATCGCATGTGACCCGGTGATCCGTTAAAGCACAGTCGGCGCGAAACGGCCGTCCTGTTTGCTCCTTGCACCTTCGTGTTCACCCGCCACCCTAGAAGTATGTCCTCACCCCACTAAGTGGGAGAATATAAGGACTTTTAAACACATCGCTTGGTGTGTGCCACTATTTCTTTTTCTTCATATTTATCACTAAGCATAAAAAAGGTAATGGGAGAGATTTCTCTATAAAATTATGATATATCATAGTTATTGGATCAGAGCTAAATTGTTTGCCCTCTCCTATCAATATGTAGGGCTGTGCAATGTGAGCTGACCTGATGAGCCCATGTCCCAAAGTGCCATACAGATGATCAGTCTGATCAATCATTTTCACTCAAGATATGAGCAGTCACATTGTCCCCATTCTGCTCTCCCATGAGAAGACAGAAGGCTCACTTGTGATATGTGTTTAGTTGGCACCAGCCGTTGAGTTCGGTGATTGGCTACAGCAGTCACATACACTACAGACATGGCATTTTCATTGTAGCCTGTAAACAAAGACTGGATCAGTTGTGGAGAACCAGATCCAGTACTGGAGCAGGGAAATGTGTGTTGTGCTGATTCTATTATTTTTAACACATGCAAGCTGATGTTGCACAGGATGATAAAAGTTGGAAATCCTCTTTAAAGAGTTAACTATGAAGCCAACCCCTTTTAAGTTACTCCTGTCTGGCCATGGTCCAAGGAACGCTATGTGACCAATTCATTAAAACTAGCATTGTGCACACTATGGGCTCCCTGGAGCACTATGTGCTGAATTAATTTAAAAGTGCACACCACTTAATGAAATTGGCGCATCTTCTCAGTGGCATGTGCCTCCGTACAACTTGACAAAAATGTTACTCCAATCATCGGCACTTTTGATGAATGTAATGAACGGCTATGACCACTGCCCATCCCACCCTATCTCCTCCCCAGCTCAAACTGTTAAAACTCCAAAGTCACAAACTTTTTGCACTTCTGAGTGTTGTACAAAAAAAACACATTTTTTCAAAGTGTTTTATCTAGAAATAAAAAACTGAGAAATTCCCACTATGACTTTAGAATTTGAGCCATCTCTTGGCCTGATGTTAAAGAATGCTGATGAGATGGTCTGTGCGTGGAATTATAAGAACAAAAACTTAGTTTTGAAACACAGTGGAAAACTTGACAGAGAGTGGACTCCACTGGTATACGTCTAATGATAAATTTGTCCCCAGCCTTCTTTTCACTGCTCTATTTGTATAATGGAACTGGATAAATAGAATGGCTTAGCACTCGGGAGATAATTCAGTCTTAACTTCGTCACCGCTGAGCATGCTTCACCTTCGTGACCAGGCCAAATTTTACAATTCTGACCAGTGTCACTTTATGTAGTAATGACTCTGGATCCCACTGATTCTGAGATTGTTTTTTTCATGGCACATTGTACTTTATGGTATTGGTAAACTTAGGTTGATATTTTATTTGCGAAAATATAAAAATTTAGCCTAAAATTCTGAAGATGTTGCCGCTTTCAAACTTTTAATTTTTATGCTGTTAAACCAGATATTTATTAACTATTTTTTGTGATATACCGTATGTACTAGAGTATAAGCCGACCCGAGTATAAGCCGACCCCCCTAATTTTGCCACAAAAAACTGGGAAAACTTATTGACTTGAGTATAAGCCTAGGGTGGAAAATGCAGCAGCTACCGGTGAATTTCAAAAATAAAAATAGATGCTCCATACCGTTCATTATGGCCCCATAGCTGTGCCATATAGTGCTCTGCACCGTTTATTATTGCCCCATAGATGTACCATAGAAAGGTGTGCCATATAGTGCTCTGCACCGTTCATTTTTGCCCCATATCTGTGCCATATAGTGCTCTGCATCATTCATTCTTGCCCCATAGCTGTGCCATATAGTGCTCTGCACCGTTCATTCTTGCCCCATAGCTCTGCCATATAGTGCTCTGCACCGTTCATTCTTGTCCCATAGCTGTGCCATATAGTGCTCTGCACCGTTCATTATTGCCCCATAGCTGTGCCATATAGTGCTCTGCACCGTTTATTATTGCCCCATAGTTCTGCCATATAGTGCTCTGCACCGTTCATTCTTGTCCCATAGCTGTGCCATATAGTGCTCTGCACCGTTCATTATTGCCCCATAGCTGTGCCATATAGTGCTCTGCACCGTTTATTATTGCCCCATAGCTGTGCCATATAGTGCTCTGCATCGTTCATTCTTGTCCCATAGCGGTGCCATATAGTGCTCTGCACCGTTCATTCTTGTCCCATAGCTGTGCCATATAGTGCTCTGCACCGTTCATTATTGCCCCATAGCTGTGCCATATAGTGCTCTGCACCGTTCATTCTTGCCCCATATATGCTCCTTATAAAGCTGTCCACCGTTCATTCTTGCCCCATATATGCTCCTTATAAAGCTGTGCACTGTTCATTCTTGCCCCATATATGCTCCTTATAAAGCTGTGCACCGTTCATTCTTGCCCCATATATGCTCCTTATAAAGCTGTGCACCGTTCATTCTTGCCCCATATATGCTCCTTATAAAGTATGGAAGAAATTAAGGCATGCTACTCAATGCATTGCAGGATGGTCTGCAGGAAATTTTGTACGATCTCATGATGCCAGTACAATATTTAATACATATGCCTCCAGCCCACTGCACCTTGAACTTGGACTTAACATAAACCTAACACTTACTTATCTGACTAAACCAGGAAATAGTTCCTTTTTTTAACTTTACCTCCCTCCCATACTGGGCTGATCCCAAGCATTTAACAGTGCGCCACACTATTCCTATATCTTATACACTAATAGGCCCACCACTGCCTATCTGCTATAATGGTTCCATCTATATTCTATAATTGCCCTATCTCTGAGTTAAGTGTACCAGAGTTACCTTAGATGTTACCTTGCAGTACCCATACAGCAGCATCAGACTATGACAACGTACATTAATTACATTGCACTCTACATATTTTACATTTCACAATAAAATCGCATGTTAATATTCACACTACACAATTTGTTGTCTTCAGGGGCAGGAACATGACAGTCTCTGTCATACCGTTACATTCCTCCCCTCTTTAAACATGGTCATCCTCGATGACCATAACCATACCTGCAAGACAACAATGTACATCAAAAACAACATAAAATACACTTTTAAATTAAATTGACATAAAATCAATGATTCTTTCATCCAGGGGCATCAAAGTGACTTTTTGCCGGCAAGCACTGACCTCGGTCCTGATCAGTACCTAACCCAGTCCAATTCGATTGGGATCGTGAAACACAGAGTTCAAGTTCTTTAATAACACCGGCCCTTAGGCCCACACAAAAACAGCTGCCCAAGAGTTCTTGGGCACAGTCCAGTTCAGTTCTATTATGGGTCCACCTTACCCTGGTTCCACTGCTTTGGGGATCCCGACACAGAGAGTCCAATTTCTTTTACTTACAGGCCTGTTGGCCAACATAATAACAACTCCAGAAGTCCAGGAGCATAGTCCTGAACCGTCTCGATCATTGGATTGCCTGTTTCCTCCCCTCCCCCTATATGTGAACAATAGTCCCTTTCAAGATGCACAGTGAAGCCTCCATGTGAGGCTCATAATCTTTGGGGAAAGGTTCATGTATAAAGTCAGGCAGAGTCCTTGAGACAGTTGCACATGTGTATGGGGGCCACAAGGGTTTTGGACTCTTTAGCAGTCCACAGTCCTGCAATCCAGCAGAGATGTGTTCATACATGTGCAAAAGAACTTGTATAGGGAGAAAAAAAACAAAAACTTAAGTCCATTTTGGCCAACACTGCCAGCTTCCAGTCATTTAGGGCCTCCTACCCTCAGGAACCCAAATCTGTTCCATGTCACTGCAACAAGACTTTTGAACACAGCTTTTTCTCAACTTTGGGCTGCCATTCCCAACAATTTTCCTGTGACTCTGCACAAATCCAGGCCTCCTGGGCTCCAGTTTTACCAAAGTAGGTGGCCAACTGTGGGCCCTGACACACATATATAGTAGTGCCCGTGGTTGCATTGTGGATGACACTTTGGCCAATGCTCAAGGAGGAATTGCTGAAGCTAGATTCTCCTTTGGCCCTTAGGATCCTCCCTTCTGGTTCTTGATGAGTTGGATTCGGTGGCCATTATTTGAGATGCGGCTGCTGCCTGTGGCACTCACCTTACTGAAGTGCCACCACTCAAAGAATTTCCTGAGGAGAGACCAGGGTGACCGCTACTGCTTACCACTCTCAGGGCACTTCCTCCTTAATAAATATTATGCAGCCCCTGTTGGTAATGCAAGGGTCCGGCATTCACATATACTATTTACCCATTTCTGACCTTCTGTATAAAGTTAATGTAGAGTTAACGTAGTGTGCTAGGCCGCGGGTCATACTGCAACTGCTCCTTCCCTGGGACACCCCAGCTCAGCTCTCACCTATCTCTCTCGCTGCTTTTCTGATCAATTATCTCCATGATCCACCTCCCTTTTCAGAGGTTGGGGCTTGGGCCTTTCTACTTGTACATCACTCGTAGGGACTTGGGAGAAGGGAGTTGGGGAAGACTCATTGGTTGTGATGTGACCATAGCCTTAAGCCACTCTCTGTGGTTGCTGGACCTTGACCACTAAGGCACGTCCACCTTCACCTGGTGGTTGGGTTCTGCTTCTGGTATCTTCAGCAGAACCTCAGTCCTGAGATTTGATTCTGGATCTTCAATGTATGCCGAGGTCTCGGCTGCTTTGAGACCACCTGGCCACATCTCCTTATCTGCCTGCACCGTCCTGAATTTCCATTCAGCCTGCCCGATTTCACTACGGGGGGCTATGCTTTAAAATTGTCTGTCACTTTCCACCAGAATTAAAAAGTGCTCCATTAGTACATCCTTTTGCTTGCTTACTTTCTCCAACAATGGCACTGGCCCTCTATCCTGAGAGTGTACACTTCTGGGACTCCGCCCCTCCCTTGGTGGGGTTACTTACAGCTCTTCGCCCTGTTTTGCGTGAGTCCCCGCCCATTCTCCAGTGGTTCACAGCAACAGGCAGGGTTTCTTCTTCTGCTGCGTGCAGCACACTCTGGGCATGTCCTCCTTAATAAACATCACATGGCCCAGGCTGGTAATGCAGGGGTCCGGCATTCTCATATACTCTTTACCCATTTCTGGCCTCCTATATAAGTCCGTATCCCTGCCTAGAGTTAATGTAGTCATGCGTCATATGTGAGTCATATAGCCAGCAACTGCTCCTTCCCCGGGACACCCCAGCTCAACTCTCACCCATCTCTCTTGCTGCTTTTCTGATCAATTATCTCCATGATCCACCTCACCTTTTCAGAGGCATGGAGATGGGCCTCCTTTCTGCTTGTATATCACTGGTAGGGACTTGGGAGAAGTGAGTTGGGGAGGACTCATTGGTTGTGACGTGACCATCGCCACTCTCTGAGGTTGCTGGACCTTAACCACTCAGGCACGTCCACCTTCACCTGGTGTTTGGATTCTGCTTCTGGAATTTTCAGCAGAACCTCAGCCCTAGGATTTGATTCTGGAGCTTTGATGTTTTCCGAGGTCTATGCTGCTTTGAGACCACCTGGCCGCTTCTCCCTTTCCTCCCTTGGTGGGGTTACTTCTGGCTCTTCCCCACCCATTCTCCAGTGATTCACAGCAACGGGCAGGGTTTCTTCTTCTGCCGCTAGCTCATTAGACGGGTTAATTACTTAAACTAGCCTGGCTTAGAACAAATGGGTCAAAAACCGAAGAAACAAGTACTGAGATAAGCAGGTTTTTGAAAAAATGAAACGTTAAAACGTAACTTTTACTCTGTTACTAGATAAAAAGTGGTATAAACAAATAGTGCCACTAAGGTGCTAGCGCTGACACATACAAAAACAGAAACGAACAACCCATAAAATATCTCACTGCCTCGGATCACTCCAAAGGGCCACAAAAATGGTCACCATTCGGAGACACAAGAACATATCCCGACGCTAGAGGCCTACCTCATGTCACATAGGAGGAAAAAAAAACCCCTGCTAATATCATCAAATGAGTAGTAGTGAACTACCCCGTGCCCATCGGGGATCACACACTATGAAGCAGTAAATGTAACGGGGGGGGGGCCTCTCACTAAGGTGCTCTATAGGGGATATAAAGTACAGTATAAGTAGATCCTGAAATGGCAGTATGCAAACGCGATATGCTAAATGTACTGAACATAAAAAAGCATACCCTTACATAACATAGGTATTATGTGGACTAAGTATCTTCCAACCGGAGGCCAGACAACAGATAACACCGTTTTCCACTGAGGGAACCTCTCAAGGTGTGTGTCTAGTATGCCACCTAATGGGATAAAATCTTATGTCCACCAATTAAACATGTACTCATCTGCTTATTCTGATGACTATCACAGTCCTTCTGCAGAGATGGATTGAGCCGGACCCTTTAGCGTTTTTTCCAAACATCCGCCTTATGGTATCCTGCTTGAAATATGGCCGATGATGTTATTGACATCTTCGTTCGTGAGACATGACCGTGAGCGACCTATGAAGTGTCGCTCTCAGAATGACGCTCCATAGGTTGCCGGAGAAAATCACTGGACGTTTTGGGAAACACAAAAGATTACATCAGAGCTGTAGAGATTATTTTTTAATAATAAATGGGTAAACCAGGGAACGAGTCAGTGAGTCTTTATTTGAATAACCTTTTTTTTCCTCTGTGTGTCTTTTTATTTTTAAATATGGGGTAAATGATGGGGTTGTATGTTAGACGTCTCTCCTTTACTAACCCCTGGGCTTGATGTCAGCTGACACTATGCATTTGACATCAACCCCAAAAACTATTACCCCAATTGCCACTATGCTAGGACAATAGGGAAGAGCAGAGGTTAAACTCCAGATTTGGCTCATCTAATGGCTACACCATTTCTGGGGAGGCTGAGGACTGGTCTTATTAGGCTGTGAAGGGGACAATATCCATGGACCTTCCCAGCTTATGAATATCAGACCCCAGATTTTTGCTTTGCCTTAGCTGGTTATTAAAAATAGAGGGGACCCCACATCATTTTTGTGGGGGGAGCAGACATTTTAATAGCCAGCAAAGGCAAAGCAAACAGCTTGGTGCTGATATTAAAAGGCTAGAAGAGCAGAATCCCCCTGAATCCCTCAAGTGATTACATTTTGGAAATTATACCTTTTTGAGAAATGATCTACATCTATAGTGACGATGTGACTCCATGGGTGTTTTCCAGAAGCAAGCAGCTGCAGATGTTGCTTAATGAAAGTTGCAAATCTGCCATTGTAGTGCCCGTACATTGTTGTGCCCATACATTGTAATGCCTAGTACATTGTAATGCCAAGTACATTATGCCCAGCTTGTGCATCTGGAGACATGCACCTATAAATTAAGCATGCTCTTATCGCTACAGAAATGCCAAACATGGGAAGGGGCATTTAAATTTGGGAGTGTAAAATTGTATAAAATTCTTTTGGAGGTAAGGAGCCATTTCACTTGGATTGAGTTGAAGCTTTTATTGGGAATATTTTACATATAATTTTTGATCACATTTATCCTGTGCTCTACTCTGAGCACTCACATCAGGGCTTCCATCTAAATCTCCAAATGGCGTGATTTAAATGAAACCCCCATGGATCCAATCACTATAATGAGACAGAAGAACTACTCTATTACAGTATGGCCTCTGTTGTGAATTCTGTGGCAGAGCTCCCTCCTGTGGTCACAAGTGGTACTTCGGCTGATTCTCTCTGTGAGCTTCCGTTGGTGGAGGAAAGTGGTACTGCGGCTTCTGAGTTTCCTTCCTCAGGTGATGTGGTGAAGTCGTTAGGTGCTGCTCTATTTAACTCCACCTAGTGCTTTGATCCTGGCCTCCAGTCAATGTTCTAGTATTGGACCTGCTTCCTCCTGGATCGTTCCTGTGGCCTGCTGCTCTGCATAACTAAGTTCTGCTTTGCTATTTTGTTTGCTGTTTTTTTCTGTCCAGCTTGTCTATTTGTTTTTTCCTGCTTGCTGGAAGCTCTGGGACGCAGAGCGTGTACCTCCGTGCCATTAGTTCGGTACGGAGGGTCTTTTTGCCCCCTTTGCGTGGTTTTTGTAGGGTTTTGTGTTGACCGCAAAGTTACCTTTCCTGTCCTCGCTCTGTTCAGAAAGTCGGGCCTCACTTTGCTAAATCTATTTCATCTCTACGTTTGTCTTTTCATCTTAACTCACAGTCATTATATGTGGGGGCTGCCTTTTCCTTTGGGGTATTTCTCTGAGGCAAGGTAGGCTTATTTTCTATCTTCAGGCTAGCTGGTTTCTCAGGCTGTGCCGAGTTGCATAGGGAGCGTTAGGCGCAATCCACGGCTGCCTCTAGTGTGGTTGGAGAGGATTAGGGATTGCGGTCCGCAGAGTTCCCACGTCTCAGAGCTCGTTCAATGTTTTTGGGTTATTGTCAGGTCACTGTATGTGCTCTGACCTCTATGTCCATTGTGGTACTGAATTACCTTATCATAACAGTACTGGAGGCCCAAAGTACTAATGATTCTCAATAGAGGGAAAAAAGAAGTTCTGAGACCATTTTTTTTTCTCTGCACTGTGTTTTGCCTTTTTTTTCCCCTAGACATTTGGGTGGTTCAGGACACAGGTGTAGCGATGGACATTAAAGGTCTGTCTTCATGTGTGGATCAGCTCACGGCAAGAGTACAAAATATTCAAGACTTTGTGGTTCAGAATTCTATGTTAGAACCGAGAATTCCTATTCCTGATTTGTTTTTTGGAGATAGAACTAAATTTCTGAGTTTCAAAAATAATTGTAAACTATTTCTAGCTTTGAAACCTCGCTCCTCTGGTGACCCAGTTCAACAAGTTAGGATCATTATTTCTTTTTTACGTGGCGACCCTCAGGACTGGGCATTTTCTCTTGCGTCAGGAGATCCTGCATTAAGTAATATCGATGTGTTTTTCCTGGCTCTTGGATTGCTGTACAATGAACCTAATTCAGTGGATCAGGCAGAGAAAAATTAGCTGGCTCTGTGTCAGGGTAAGGATGAGATAGAGGTATATTGTCAGAAATTTAGAAAGTGGTCCGTACTCACTCAATGGAATGAAGGTGCGCTCGCAGCTATTTTCAGAAAGGGTCTCTCTGAAGCCCTTAAGGATGTCATGGTGGGATTTCCTATGCCTGCTGGTCTGAATGAGTCTATGTCTTTGGCCATTCAGATCGGTCGACGCTTGCGTGAGCGTAAATCTGTGCACCATTTGGCGGTATTACCTAAGCTTAAACCTGAGCCTATGCAGTGCGATAGGACTTTGACCAGAGTTGAACGGCAAGAACACAGACGTCTGAATGGGCTGTGTTTCTACTGTGGTGATTCCACTCATGCTATCTCTGATTGTCCTAAGCGCACTAAGCGGTTCGCTAGGTCTGCCACCATTGGTACGGTACAGTCAAAATTTCTTCTGTCCGTTACCTTGATCTGCTCTTTGTCATCGTATTCTGTCATGGCATTTGTGGATTCAGGCGCTGCCCTGAATTTGATGGACTTGGAGTATGCTAGGCGTTGTGGGTTTTTCTTGGAGCCTTTGCAGTGTCCAATTCCATTGAGAGGAATTGATGCTACGCCTTTGGCCAAAAATAAGCCTCAGTACTGGACCCAGCTGACTATGTGCATGGCTCCTGCACATCAGGAGGTTATTCGCTTTCTGGTGTTGCATAATCTGCATGATGTGGTCGTGTTGGGGTTGCCATGGCTACAAGTCCATAATCCAGTATTAGATTGGAAATCCATGTCTGTGTCCAGCTGGGGTTGTCAGGGGGTACATGGTGATGTCCCATTTCTGACTATTTCGTCATCCTCCCCTTCTGAGGTTCCAGAGTTCTTGTCTGATTACCGGGATGTATTTGATGAGCCCAAGTCCGATACCCTACCTCCGCATAGGGATTGTGATTGTGCTATCGATTTGATTCCTGGTAGTAAATTCCCAAAAGGTCGACTGTTTAATTTATCTGTGCCTGAGCACGCTGCTATGCGGAGTTATGTGAAGGAGTCCTTGGAGAAGGGGCATATTCGCCCGTCATCGTCGCCATTAGGAGCAGGATTCTTTTTTGTAGCCAAGAAGGATGGTTCGCTGAGACCTTGTATAGATTACCGCCTTCTAAATAAGATCACGGTTAAATTTCAGTACCCCTTGTCGTTGTTATCTGATTTGTTTGCTTGGATTAAGGAGGCTAGTTGGTTCACCAAGATAGATCTTCGTGGTGCGTATAATCTTGTGCATATTAAGCGAGGGGATGAATGGAAAACTGCATTTAATACGCCTGAGGGCCATTTTGAGTATCTAGTAATGCCATTCGGACTTGCCAATGCTCCATCAGTGTTTCAGTCCTTTATGCATGACATCTTCCGAGAGTACCTGGATAAATTCCTGATTGTGTACTTGGATGACATTTTGATCTTCTCGGATGATTGGGAGTCTCATGTGAAGCGGGTCAGAACGGTGTTTCAGGTCCTGCGTGCTAATTCTTTGTTTGTGAAGGGATCAAAGTGTCTCTTTGGTGTTCAGAAGGTTTCATTTTTGGGGTTCATCTTTTCCCCTTCTACTATCGAGATGGACCCTGTTAAGGTCCAAGCCATCCATGATTGGACTCAGCCGACATCTCTGAAAAGTCTGCAAAAGTTCCTGGGCTTTGCTAATTTTTATCGTCGCTTCATCTGCAATTTTTCTAGTATTGCTAAACCATTGACCGATTTGACCAAGAAGGGTGCTGATGTGGTCAATTGGTCTTCTGCTGCTGTGGAAGCTTTTCAAGAGTTGAAGCGTCGTTTTTCTTCTGCCCCTGTGTTGTGTCAACCAGATGTTTCGCTTCCATTCCAGGTCGAGGTTGATGCTTCTGAGATTGGAGCAGGGGCTGTTTTGTCGCAGAGAAGTTCTGATTGCTCGGTGATGAAACCATGCGCCTTCTTTTCCAGGAAGTTTTCGCCTGCTGAGCAAAATTATGATGTAGGCAATCGAGAGTTGCTGGCCATGAAGTGGGCATTCGAGGAGTGGCGTCATTGGCTTGAAGGAGCTAAGCATCGCGTGGTGGTCTTGTGTTATGGCTGGCAATCAGGCAACACAGCGTGCAGTAATCAGCGCACATACAGAGATCTGGCAATAACCCAAAACAATAGGACGAGCTCTGAGACGTGGAATCTCTGTAGACTGCAGTACCTGATCTATCCTCACACAACTGGAAGCAGCAGTGGATTGCGCCTATCAACTACCTATGCAACTCGGCACTGCCTGAGGAGCTGACTAGCCTGAAGATAGAAATACAAGCCTGACTTACCTCAGAGAAATACCCCAAAGGAATAGGCAGCCCCCACATATAATGACTGTTAGCAAGATGAAAAGACAAACGTAGGAATGAAATAGATTCAGCAAAGTGAGGCCCGATATTCTAGACAGAGCGAGGATAGCAAAGAGAACTATGCAGTCTACAAAAAACCCTAAAACGAAAACCACGCAAAGGGGCAAAAAGACCCACCGTGCCGAACTAACAGCACGGCGGTGCACCCCTTTGCTTCTCAGAGCTTCCAGCAAAAGATAATAACAAGCTGGACAGAAAAAACAGAAAACAAACTAGAAGCACTTATCTAGCAGAGCAGCAGGCCCAAGGAAAGATGCAGTAGCTCAGATCCAACACTGGAACATTGACAAGGAGCAAGGAAGACAGACTCAGGTGGAGCTAAATAGCAAGGCAGCCAACGAGCTCACCAAAACACCTGAGGGAGGAAGCCCAGAGACTGCAATACCACTTGTGACCACAGAAGTGAACTCAGCCACAGAATTCACAACAGTACCCCCCCCCCTTGAGGAGGGGTCACCGAACCCTCACCAGAACCCCCAGGCCGACCAGGATGAGCCACATGAAAGGCACGAACAAGATCTGGGGCATGGACATCAGAGGCAAAAACCCAGGAATTATCTTCCTGAGCATAACCCTTCCATTTGACCAGATACTGGAGTTTCCGTCTAGAGACACGAGAATCCAAAATCTTCTCCACAATATACTCCAATTCCCCCTCCACCAAAACAGGGGCAGGAGGCTCCACAGATGGAACCATAGGTGCCACGTATCTCCTCAACAACGACCTATGGAATACATTATGTATGGAAAAGGAGTCTGGGAGGGTCAGACGAAAAGACACCGGATTGAGAATCTCAGAAATCCTATACGGACCAATAAAACGAGGTTTAAATTTAGGAGAGGAAACCTTCATAGGTATATGACGAGAAGATAACCAAACCAGATCCCCAACACGAAGTCGGGGTCCCACACGGCGTCTGCGATTAGCGAAAAGCTGAGCCTTCTCCTGGGACAAGGTCAAATTGTCCACTACCTGAGTCCAGATCTGCTGCAACCTGTCCACCACATAATCCACACCAGGACAGTCCGAAGACTCAACCTGTCCTGAAGAGAAACGAGGATGGAACCCAGAATTGCAGAAAAATGGAGAGACCAAGGTAGCCGAGCTGGCCCGATTATTAAGGGCGAACTCAGCCAACGGCAAAAATGACACCCAATCATCCTGGTCAGCGGAAACAAAACATCTCAGATATGTTTCCAAGGTCTGATTGGTTCGTTCGGTCTGGCCATTAGTCTGAGGATGGAAGGCCGAGGAAAAAGATAGGTCAATGCCCATCCTACCACAAAAGGCTCGCCAGAACCTCGAGACAAACTGGGAACCTCTGTCAGAAACAATATTCTCAGGAATGCCATGTAAACGAACCACATGCTGGAAGAACAAAGGCACCAAATCAGAGGAGGAAGGCAATTTAACCAAGGGCACCAGATGGACCATTTTAGAAAAGCGATCACAGACCACCCAAATGACAGACATCTCTTGAGAAACGGGAAGGTCAGAAATGAAATCCATCGAAATATGTGTCCAAGGCCTCTTCGGGACCGGCAAGGGCAAAAGCAACCCACTGGCACGTGAACAGCAGGGCTTAGCCCTAGCACAAATTCCACAGGACTGCACAAAAGCACGCACATCCCGTGACAGAGATGGCCACCAGAAGGATCTAGCAACCAACTCCCTGGTACCAATGATTCCTGGATGACCGGCCAGCACCGAACAATGAAGTTCAGAGATAACTTTACTAGTCCACCTATCAGGGACGAACAGTTTCTCGGCCGGACAACGATCAGGTTTATTAGCCTGAAATTTCTGCAACACTCTCCGCAAATCAGGGGAGATGGCAGACACAATGACTCCTTCCTTGAGGATACTCGCCGGCTCAGATAACCCCGGAGAGTCGGGCACAAAACTCCTAGACAGAGCATCCGCCTTCACATTTTTAGAGCCCGGAAGGTATGAAATCACAAAATCAAAACGAGCAAAAAATAACGACCAACGGGCCTGTCTAGGATTCAAGCGCTTGGCAGACTCAAGATAAGTAAGGTTCTTATGATCAGTCAAAACCACCACGCGATGCTTAGCACCCTCAAGCCAATGACGCCACTCCTCGAATGCCCACTTCATGGCCAGCAACTCTCGGTTGCCCACATCATAATTACGCTCAGCAGCAGAAAATTTCCTGGAAAAGAAAGCACATGGTTTGAACACTGAGCAACCAGAACCTCTCTGTGACAAAACCGCCCCTGCACCAATCTCAGAAGCATCAACCTCGACCTGGAACGGAAGAGAAACATCAGGTTGACACAACACAGGGGCACAGCAAAAACGACGCTTCAACTCCTGAAAAGCTTCCACGGCAGCAGAAGACCAATTAACCAAATCAGCACCCTTCTTGGTCAAATCGGTCAATGGTCTGGCAATGCTAGAAAAATTACAGATGAAGCGACGATAAAAATTAGCAAAGCCCAGGAATTTCTGCAAACTTTTTAGAGATGTCGGCTGAGTCCAATCCTGGATGGCCTGAACCTTAACCGGATCCATCTCGATAGTAGAAGGGGAAAAGATGAACCCCAAAAATGAAACTTTCTGCACACCGAAGAGACACTTAGATCCCTTCACGAACAAGGAATTAGCACGCAGTACCTGGAAAACCATTCTGACTTGCTTCACATGAGACTCCCAATCATCTGAGAAGATCAAAATGTCATCCAAGTAAACAATCAAGAATTTATCCAGATACTCACGGAAAATGTCATGCATAAAAGACTGAAAAACAGATGGAGCATTGGCAAGTCCGAACGGCATCACCAGATACTCAAAATGACCCTCGGGCGTATTAAATGCCGTTTTCCATTCATCTCCCTGCCTGATTCTCACCAGATTATACGCACCACGAAGATCAATCTTAGTAAACCAACTAGCCCCCTTAATCCGAGCAAACAAGTCAGAAATCAATGGCAAGGGATACTGAAACTTAACAGTGATCTTATTAAGAAGGCGGTAATCAATACACGGTCTTAGCGAACCATCCTTCTTGGCTACAAAAAAGAACCCTGCTCCCAATGGTGACGACGATGGGCGAATATGTCCCTTCTCCAGGGACTCCTTCACATAACTGCGCATAGCGGTGTGTTCAGGTACGGACAAATTAAATAAACGACCCTTAGGGAATTTACTACCAGGAATCAAATCGATAGCACAATCACAATTCCTATGCGGAGGAAGGGCATCAGACTTGGACTCTTCAAATACATCCTGAAAGTCCGACAAGAACTCTGGGATGTCAGAAGGAATGGATGACGAAATAGACAAAAATGGAACATCACCATGTACTCCCTGACAACCCCAGCTGGTTACCGACATAGAGTTCCAATCCAATACTGGATTATGGGTTTGTAGCCATGGCAACCCCAACACGACCACATCATGCAAATTATGCAGTACCAAAAAGCGAATAACTTCCTGATGTGCAGGAGCCATGCACATGGTCAGCTGGGCCCAGTACTGAGGCTTATTCTTGGCCAGAGGTGTAGCATCAATTCCTCTCAACGGAATAGGACACCGCAAAGGCTCCAAGAAAAATCCACAATGTTTAGCATAATCCAAATCCATCAGATTCAGGGCAGCGCCTGAATCCACAAACGCCATGACAGAATATGATGACAAAGAGCACATTAAGGTAATGGACAAAAGGAATTTGGACTGTACAGTACCAATAACGGCAGAGCTATCGAACCGCCTAGTGCGTTTAGGACAATTAGAAATAGCATGAGTAGAATCACCACAATAGAAACACAGTCTGTTCAGACGTCTGTGTTCGTGCCGTTCTACTTTAGTCATAGTCCTGTCGCACTGCATAGGCTCAGGCTTACTCTCAGACAATACCGCCAGATGGTGCACAGATTTACGCTCGCGCAAGCGACGACCGATCTGAATGGCCAAGGACATAGACTCATTCAAACCAGCAGGCATAGGAAATCCCACCATTACATCCTTAAGAGCTTCAGAGAGACCCTTTCTGAACAAAGCCGCTAGTGCAGATTCATTCCACAGAGTGAGTACTGACCATTTTCTAAATTTCTGACAATATACTTCTACATCATCCTGACCCTGGCATAAAGCCAGCAGATTTTTCTCAGCTTGATCCACTGAATTAGGCTCATCGTAAAGCAATCCCAGCGCCTGGAAAAATGCATCAACATTACTCAATGCAGAATCTCCTGGTGCAAGAGAAAACGCCCAGTCCTGTGGGTCGCCGCGCAAAAAAGAAATAATAATCAAAACCTGTTGAATAGGATTACCAGAAGAATGAGGTTTCAAGGCCAAAAATAGCTTACAATTATTTCTGAAGCTCAGGAACTTAGTTCTGTCACCAAAAAACAAATCAGGAATCGGAATTCTTGGTTCTAGCATCGATTTCTGATCAATAGTATCTTGAATCTTTTGTACATTTACAACGAGATTATCCATTGAGGAGCACAGAGCCTGAATATCCATGTCCACAGCTGTGTCCTGAAGCACTCTAATGTCTAGGGGAAAAAAAAGACTGAAGACAAAGCTAAGAAAAAAAAATGATGTCAGGATTTCTTTTTTCCCTCTATTGGAAATCATTGAAAGGCTCCTTGTACTGTTATGGCTGGCAATCAGGCAACACAGCGTGCAGTAATCAGCGCACATACAGAGATCTGGCAATAACCCAAAACAATAGGACGAGCTCTGAGACGTGGAATCTCTGTAGACTGCAGTACCTGATCTATCCTCACACAACTGGAAGCAGCAGTGGATTGCGCCTATCAACTACCTATGCAACTCGGCACTGCCTGAGGAGCTGACTAGCCTGAAGATAGAAATACAAGCCTGACTTACCTCAGAGAAATACCCCAAAGGAATAGGCAGCCCCCACATATAATGACTGTTAGCAAGATGAAAAGACAAACGTAGGAATGAAATAGATTCAGCAAAGTGAGGCCCGATATTCTAGACAGAGCGAGGATAGCAAAGAGAACTATGCAGTCTACAAAAAACCCTAAAACGAAAACCACGCAAAGGGGCAAAAAGACCCACCGTGCCGAACTAACAGCACGGCGGTGCACCCCTTTGCTTCTCAGAGCTTCCAGCAAAAGATAATAACAAGCTGGACAGAAAAAACAGAAAACAAACTAGAAGCACTTATCTAGCAGAGCAGCAGGCCCAAGGAAAGATGCAGTAGCTCAGATCCAACACTGGAACATTGACAAGGAGCAAGGAAGACAGACTCAGGTGGAGCTAAATAGCAAGGCAGCCTACGAGCTCACCAAAACACCTGAGGGAGGAAGCCCAGAGACTGCAATACCACTTGTGACCACAGAAGTGAACTCAGCCACAGAATTCACAACAGTCTTGACTGATCATAAGAACTTGACTTATCTCGAGTCTGCCAAGCGGTTGAATCCTAGACAGGCTCGTTGGTCGCTGTTTTTTGCCCGTTTTGACTTTGTGATTTCGTACCTTCCGGGCTCTAAAAATGTGAAGGCGGATGCTCTGTCTAGGAGTTTTGTGCCCGACTCTCCGGGTTTATCTGAGCCGGCGGGTATCCTCAAAGAGGGAGTAATTGTGTCTGCCATCTCCCCTGATTTGTGGCGGGTGCTGCAAAAATTTCAGGCTAATAAACCTGATCGTTGCCCAGCGGAGAAACTGTTTGTCCCTGATAGGTGGACGAATAAAGTTATCTCTGAGGTTCATTGTTCGGTGTTGGCTGGTCATCCTGGAATCTTTGGTACCAGAGAGTTAGTGGCTAGATCCTTTTGGTGGCCATCTCTGTCGCGGGATGTGCGTTCTTTTGTGCAGTCCTGTGGGATTTGTGCTCGGGCTAAGTCCTGCTGTTCTCGTGCCAGTGGGTTGCTTTTGCCCTTGCCGGTCCCGAGGAGGCCTTGGACACATATCTCTATGGATTTTATTTCAGATCTTCCCGTCTCTCAAAAGATGTCAGTCATTTGGGTAGTCTGTGATCGCTTCTCTAAGATGGTCCATTTGGTACCCTTGTCTAAATTACCTTCCTCCTCTGATTTGGTGCCATTGTTCTTCCAGCATGTGGTTCGTTTACATGGCATTCCAGAGAATATCGTTTCTGACAGAGGTTCCCAGTTTGTTTCGAGGTTTTGGCGAGCCTTTTGTGGTAGGATGGGCATTGACTTGTCTTTTTCCTCGGCTTTCCATCCTCAGACTAATGGCCAGACCGAACGAACCAATCAGACCTTGGAAACATATCTGAGATGCTTTGTTTCTGCTGATCAGGATGACTGGGTGTCCTTTTTGCCTTTGGCTGAGTTCGCCCTTAATAATCGGGCCAGCTCGGCTACCTTGGTTTCGCCGTTTTTCTGCAACTCTGGGTTCCATCCTCGTTTCTCTTCAGGGCAGGTTGAGTCTTCGGACTGTCCTGCTGTGGATACTGTGGTGGACAGGTTGCAGCAGATTTGGACTCATGTAGTGGACAATTTGACCTTGTCCCAGGAGAAGGCTCAACGTTTCGCTAATCGCAGACGCTGTGTGGGTCCCCGACTTCGTGTTGGGGATTTGGTTTGGTTATCTTCTCGTCATATTCCTATGAAGGTTTCCTCTCCTAAGTTTAAACCTCGTTTCATTGGTCCGTATAGGATTTCTGAGGTTCTTAATCCTGTGTCTTTTCGTCTGACCCTTCCAGATTCTTTTTCCATACATAACGTATTCCATAGGTCATTGTTGCGGAGATACGTGGCACCTATGGTTCCATCTGTTGATCCTCCTGCCCCGGTTTTGGTGGAGGGGGAGTTGGAGTATATTGTGGAGAAGATTTTGGATTCTCGTGTTTCTAGACGGAAACTCCAGTATCTGGTTAAGTGGAAGGGTTATGCTCAGGAAGATAATTCCTGGGTCTTTGCTTCTGATCTCCATGCTCCCGATCTTGTTCGTGCCTTTCATATGGCTCATCCTGGTCGTCCTGGGGGCTCTGGTGAGAGTTCGGTGACCCCTCCTCAAGGGGGGGGTACTGTTGTGAATTCTGTGGCAGAGCTCCCTCCTGTGGTCACAAGTGGTACTTCGGCTGATTCTCTCTGTGAGCTTCCGTTGGTGGAGGAAAGTGGTACTGCGGCTTCTGAGTTTCCTTCCTCAGGTGATGTGGTGAAGTCGTTAGGTGCTGCTCTATTTAACTCCACCTAGTGCTTTGATCCTGGCCTTCAGTCAATGTTCTAGTATTGGACCTGCTTCCTCCTGGATCGTTCCTGTGGCCTGCTGCTCTGCATAACTAAGTTCTGCTTTGCTATTTTGTTTGCTGTTTTTTTCTGTCCAGCTTGTCTATTTGTTTTTTCCTGCTTGCTGGAAGCTCTGGGACGCAGAGGGTGTACCTCCGTGCCGTTAGTTCGGTACGGAGGGTCTTTTTGCCCCCTTTGCGTGGTTTTTGTAGGGTTTTGTGTTGACCGCAAAGTTACCTTTCCTGTCCTCGCTCTGTTCAGAAAGTCGGGCCTCACTTTGCTAAATCTATTTCATCTCTACGTTTGTCTTTTCATCTTAACTCACAGTCATTATATGTGGGGGCTGCCTTTTCCTTTGGGGTATTTCTCTGAGGCAAGGTAGGCTTATTTTCTTTCTTCAAGCTAGCTGGTTTCTCAGGCTGTGCCGAGTTGCATAGGGAGCGTTAGGCGCAATCCACGGCTGCCTCTAGTGTGGTTGGAGAGGATTAGGGATTGCGGTCCGCAGAGTTCCCACGTCTCAGAGCTCGTTCAATGTTTTTGGGTTATTGTCAGGTCACTGTATGTGCTCTGACCTCTATGTCCATTGTGGTACTGAATTACCTTATCATAACAGGCCTCTGTTTAGCATTGTCCTTTTCAAAAGTGCCAAAAACTGTGGCTCCCTGAGCTTTAATGCATGCAAAAAAATACGGACACCGCCGGATCATAGGCCAAACGGCATCCATAGTGTATCCATCTGCCTCATTATAGGCATTCTTCCACTAGAGGTACAGCCTGAATCACGTATTTCAGTAACTTACATGGAAAATGTTTAAGTGCTCAAAGTATGGTGCAGGATAAATGTGCGCCGAGCCTTACTGCAGTCAACAGTAGGTTAAAAATTTGTTCTATTTATATGCTACGCCATTCCTCATGGGGTATAAGTGATTGCACTACTTAATTCTTCAGGTCGGGGCCATTACAGCGATACCAGATTTATATTGGTTTTTTATGTTTGGCAATTATCACACACTACTAAAAGTCGCTTTTTTGCAAGTTATAATATTTTTAGATTTCTGCCAACAGAGTCATGTGAGGGCTTGAGTTTTGCGGGATGAGGTGCCATTTTTTATTGGTGCCATTTTAAGGCACATAGCATTTTTGATTGTTTTCTTTTCCTTTTTTGGAAGGCAGAATGAACAAAAACCGTCAATTCAGGATTTTTTTATGCAGTTCACGTTGTGGTATAAGTGATAAGACAGCTTTATTCTTCGCTGTGCTATGTTTACAGCAATGCCACATTTATATTTTTTTTACGTTTTTGCCTTTTTTACATAATTCAAACTATTTTATAGAAAAAATAATTATTTTTGCATAACTGTATTCTGAAAGCTATAGCTTTTTTATTTTTCCATTAATGGAGCTGTATGGCAGCTTGTTTTATTTGTAGGACAAGAATGTGTTTTCAGTTGTGTTTTTTAACTAATTTTTACACTTTTTGATTGTTTTTTATTTTTTTTTATGGTTTTCACTGAAGGAATTAATTAGTGTGACAGTTTTATAGATCAGAATGGACAAAACCAAATATGTGTACTTTTTTGTTTATTTTCACATCAAAACACATATTCATGGATATAAATTATATTTTTTCACTATTTTGTGCTTTTAATATATATATATATACATATATATATATATATATATACATACATAATAATATACATATGGGTCATTCCAAGTCAAGTGAACCAATGATTTTTACCACTATATTTTTAATTCTTTTGAGATTTTGTTATTTGGTAACAGTGTGTCAGAGAATGCAAAATGTGAAGAAGAAAAAATTCTAGATATTTTTTTTTATTTTTTATTGATTTTCAAATTTCGGAAAAAGTGTGAATTTCGGTGTTGCCTGCCTTTACATTTCTCCCCATAACTCAGACTACAAAAGAGATAGAGAAACAAAATAACTACCATTCTACTCAGAACTGTACAGGCTTTCACCAGATATGTCACAAGAGTATCTTTGATAATATTTTACCTATGCGAACGCAAGCGCAAAGCTTTTAAAAGCATTTCCGAAAAAAACGTTTAATTTAAAAATTTCAAAAACTGCACATGTGCCTGCTATGCTCCTATCCACACCAAAATACAAGATGGGATGGTGATGGGATCATATTTTAAAAAATAAAACTATTACAGTGTCAGTTCAAAAATCTTGATTTCAGATCTGTTCAGCCTGTGGTCTAACAGTGCGGGGTCTAGATTTACCAAATAATCCATGATTGCTAGATATTACTGTATTATTTTATTATGTTACCACTTAGAAGCAGGAGAGGACAGAGGAGAAGCTTTGTTA
Organism: Ranitomeya imitator; assembly: GCF_032444005.1. Taxonomy (NCBI): domain Eukaryota; kingdom Metazoa; phylum Chordata; class Amphibia; order Anura; family Dendrobatidae; genus Ranitomeya; species Ranitomeya imitator. The sequence continues at coordinate 531,401,293 of NC_091283.1, forward strand.
GGGCTGAGAATGACCAGGGGTAGACGTTGACTGCAGAGCAGATGACTGGCTGGCAGCTCGGGCCTCCAGAGGCCGTATTCACACCAAATCTTATCACCCAGGAAACTCCGCAAATGGAGGAGAAAAATATTCTTAACATCCAGTTCATGTATTGTACAAACCAGGACTACGGAGAGGAGGAGGAGAGTTTGTTATAACATCAGTTACAGGAAGCAGAACCCATCACAGGGACTCAGCAATACCGGACTGTCATCCCATGTAGTGGAAATAAAGACAGTGACGACCATGAAGTGGTAGAAGGCGGCACATGATCGGCAATGGATGACATAACTGGTTATGTGACCTGTGAATATGGTCGGCGCTGGTGGCGGTTACTGGACTCGCCAAAGATTGTGAAAATGAAGACGTAGAAGTGACTTTTCTGCACTTTCTGGTCCAGCGCCGTCCTTTGTGTATCCAAGAAAATCAGACATTGTAAAAGTGAACAAAAATCAGATATAACTCAGGTGGAGCCGAGCACTCTGACCGGCCGCACATACTCTGACACAGAAGAAAACGGCCATTGCTAGTGAGCCCTTATGGACAAGATGACATTTCACCCACTAGAAGGGACACATTGATGATAACAGACCAGTGTAAAAACCTACTATTAATTGTTTGATTAGTTCATATTTTATAGAACGAGGATTTAACTACTGTACTATTCTTCTTAAACACTTCAGAAATGACATGTTTAGTGATATAGTAGAAAAAAACAATTGTTCCATGTATAAATAGGTGGTAGAAATATTGGTTCTTTTAATCTTGTTTTTAACATATACCGTAATTAGGGTCAGACTGTATTTAGAAAATCACACTTGAGGATGTGATCACCTTCTATCTTTTGGCTTGTTCAAAGAATTCAGGTTGAAAATGCTGAGCAAGTTGTGTTATGATGATTAAGATGGATTTATTCTGGCACTTCGTTATTTGTTTTTTGTGTTTCTTTATTGTTACTTATAAATGTTGAATGCAATAACTTGTAATTTGAAAAGAAAAAAGGAAGAAACTCACACAAACATAAAATCAGATGATTCAAGGCTTAAAAAAAAATACAAATTTGATAGATCCCAAGTTGAGCCCCTGTACAAATATAAACAAGGACACGAGTAACACACATGCATGTTTTCACAATTTTAAAACATACGTTTTTTTCAGAATTGCACATCAAAATTTTTCATTTGATTTCTCCAAAACAAAATATAAAGAAACATAGTCTTGTGACACATCAAATGAAAGCTGGTACCGTTCTGAGAAAAATGATGCCCCTCCCGCCTCTATATCTTAATTCTAGCCCGAGATATGATAAAAAATGTAAAGCCATACCAGGCCAAAATCCACGCTTTTTCAAAACTTTAAAAACCTGTCAAAAATTAACTGATGAAGAAAAAAATTCTAAACTTTTAATTTGTAATTAACTAAAGTTGTACTTCATAAAAACAAAAAATAAAAAAAATCTAAAGACGTAAGGTAAAAAAAATATTCATATTTGGATCACTTCATATGGAATGACCCCTATATATACATAACATATACATAATATATACATATATATACATAATATATATATATATATATATATATATATATATATATATATACATATACATATACACTGCTCAAAAAAGTAAAGGGAACCCTAAAATACCACATCCTAGCTACAGTGCCTACAAGTAGTATTCAACCCCCTGCAGATTTACACATTTGGAATTAACTTGGCATTGTGACATTTGGACTGTTGATCAGCCTGGAAGTGTGAAATGCACTGCAGCAAAAAAGAATGTTATTTCTTTGTTTATTTTTTTTTAAATTGTGAAAAGTCTTTTCAGAGGGTCATTTATTATTCAACCCCTCAACCCACCAGAATTCTGTTTGGTTCCCCTAAAGTATTAAGAAGTAGTTCAGGCACAAAGAACAATGAGCTTCACATGTTTGGATTAATTATCTCTTTTTCCAGCCTTTTCTGACTATTTAGGACCCTCCCCAAACTTGTGAACAGCACTCATACATGGTCAACATGGGAAAGACAAAGGAGCATTCCAAGGCCATCAGAGACAAGATCGTGGAGGGTCACAAGGCTGGCAAGGGGTACAAAACCCTTTCCAAGGAGTTGGGCCTACCTGTCTCCACTGTTGGGAGCATCATCCAGAAGTGGAAGGCTTATGGAACTACTGTTAGCCTTCCACGGCCTGGACAGCCTTTGAAAGTTTCCTCCCGTGCCGAGGCGAGGCTTGTCCGAAGAGTCAAGGCTAACCCAAGGACAACAAGGAAGGAGCTCCAGGAAGATCTCATGGCAGTGGGGCATTGGTTTCAGTCAATACCATAAGTAACGTACTCCACCGCAATGGTCTCCGTTCCAGACGAGCCCGTAAGGTACCTTTACTTTCAAAGCGTCATGTCAAGGCTCGTCTACAGTTTGCTCATGATCACTTGGAGGACTCTGAGACTGACTGGTTCAAGGTTCTCTGGTCTGATGAGACCAAGATCGAGATCTTTGGTGCCAACCACACACGTGATGTTTGGAGACTGGATGGCACTGCATACGACCCCAAGAATACCATCCCTACAGTCAAGCATGGTGGTGGCAGCATCATGCTGTGGGGCTGTTTCTCAGCCAAGGGGCCTGGCCATCTGGTCCGCATCCATGGGAAGATGGATAGCACGGCCTACTTGGAGATTTTGGCCAAGAACCTCCGCTCCTCCATCAAGGATCTTAAGATGGGTCGTCATTTCATCTTCCAACAAGACAATGACCCAAAGCACACAGCCAAGAAAACCAAGGCCTGGTTCAAGAGGCAAAAAATCAAGGTGTTGCAGTGGCCTAGTCAGTCTCCTGACCTTAACCCAATTGAAAACTTGTGGAAGGAGCTCAAGATTAAAGTCCACATGAGACACCCAAAAACCTAGATAACTTGGAGAAGATCTGCATGGAGGAGTGGGCCAAGGTAACTCCAGAGACCTGTGCCGGCCTGATCAGGTCTTATAAAAGACGATTATTAGCTGTAATTGCAAACAAAGGTTATTCCACAAAATATTAAACCTAGGGGTTGAATAATAATTGACCCACACTTTTATGTTTAAAATTTATAAAAATTTAACTGAGCAACAAAACTTTTTGGTTTGTAAGATTTATGCATCTGTTAATAAATCCTGCTCTTGTTTGAAGTTTTAAGGCTCTAACTTATTTGCATCTTATTAAACCTGCTAAATCTGCAGGGGGTTGAATACTACTTGTAGGCACTGTATCTCTGAATGAAATATTCCAGTTGCAAATATATTCATTGCACAGTGGAATGTGTTCGGAGCAATAAATCATAACAATTATCAATGTAAATCAAAATGAATAGCCTATGGGGGTCTGGATTTGGAATTATACTCAAAATCAAAGTGGAAAATCAAATTACAGGCTGATCCAACTTCAGTGGAAATGACTCATGACAAGGAAAAGATGCTCAGTATTGTGTGTGGCCTCAAGGTGCCTGTATGACCTCCCTACTGTACAATGCCTGGGCATGCTCCTGATGAGGTGGCAGATGGTCTCCTGAGGGATCTCCTCCCAGACCAGGACTAAAGTATCTGCCAACTCCTGGACAGTCTGTGGTGCAACGTGACGTTGGTGGATGGAGCAAGACATGATGTCCCAGAGGTGCTCAATTGGATTCAGGTCTGGGGAACTGGCAGGCCAGTCCATAGCTTCAGTGCCTTCATCTTGCAGAAACTGCTGACACACTCCAGCCACATGAGGTCTGGCATTGTTCTGATTAGGAGGAACCCAGGGCCAACCGCACCAGCATATGGTCTCACAAGGGGTCTGAGGATCTCATCTCGGTACCTAATGGCAGTCAAGCTACCTCTGGCGAGCACATAGAGGGCTGTGCAGCCCTCCAAAGAAATGCCACCCCACACCATTACTGACCCACTGCCAAACCGGTCATGATGAAGGATGTTGCAGGCAGCAGATCGCTCTCCACGGCATCTTCAGACTCTGTCATGTCTGTCACATGTGCTCAGTGTGAACCTGTTTTCATCTGTGAAGAGCAGACGGCGCCAGTGGCGAATTTGCCAATCCTGGTGTTCTGTCGCAAATGCCAAGCATTCTGCATGGCGTTGGGCCCCCATCTGTCGATGTCAGGCACTCAGACCATCCTCATGGAGTTGATTTCTAACCGTTTGTGCATACACATGCATATTTGTGGCCTGCAGGAGGTAATTTTGCAGGGCTCTGGCTGTGCTCCTCCTGTTCCTCCTTGCACAAAGGCAGAGGTAGCGGTCCTGCTGCTGGGTTGTGGCCTCCTAGGCCCCCTCCACATCTCCTGGTGTACTGGCCTCTTTCCTGGTAGTGCCTCCAGCTTCTGAACACTACGCTGACCGACACAGCAAACCTTCTTGCCACAGCTCGCATTGATGTGACATCCTGGATGAGCTGCACTACCTGAGCCACTTGTGGGGGTTGTAGAGTCTGTCTCATGCTACCACAAGTGTGAAAGCACAACCAACATTCAAAAGTGACCAAAACATCAGCAAGAAAGCATTGGTGCTGAGATGTGGTCTTTGGTCCCCACCTGCAGAACTACTCATTTATTGAGGGTGTCTTGATAATTGATAATAATTTCCATTTGTTGTCTATTCCATTTGCACCACAGCATGTGAAATTCATTGTCAATCAGTGTTTCTTATTAAGTGAACAGTTTGATTTCACAGAAGTTTGATTTACTTGGAGTTAGATACTGTTGTTTAAGTGTTCCCTTTATTTCTTTGAGCAGTGTAACTTTTTTACTTAGTCCCGCTATAGAACTTTAATTTTTATCACTCTGATTACCGGTTTAATGGATTACAATGCTTTATACAGGCTTGCCTTATCTGGCAGACCCGAAAGTCATCATCAGTACCTTGGGTTGCCATTACATTGATGAATGTTGCGATGACATCTCGGGGTGGCTATTGGACAGGAGAGGGAGCCTCCTCCCTCCCCTAGCCTCCTACATGTTGCAATCAATTGGGAGTTAAACAGGCTGAAGGCAGTGCGATCACCACTCCTGGCTGAGAGAGCCGGGGCTTGTATCACATGAGCTGAGCTCCCAGCGGCGATTGTGAGAGCACAGCTCCTGAGCCTCACACAATCGCCATGACATACGTATACGTCATCTGTTGGGAACCCTTATCCGACCATGATATATAGTTAGATCACATGTTGTGAACAGGTTAAAAGGGTTTTCCATCACATTTTACCGTTTCTTTTATGTTGCCAGTGTAAATTGAAAATTAGTGTGTCTAGGGATGTGGTTAAGAGGGTGGGCCCACATTTTTCCACAGTGCACTACATACTCTACATGGCATGTCACACTTTATCATCTTTGGAAGTTGGGAGGTATGGCTATAACTGTACTCCTGGACATTTGATTAGTTATGACTGACACATATCAAAGTTTGGATGTGGATGTACTGGTCAATATAATGTTGTAGCTGCATGACAGCTGTAGTGTCACAGATTCAATTCCCCTAGTCTGTGATATCATTGGCAATCCAAAATGAACAATGGCGTCATCCAGCAGCTGCTTCTCGACGATGGATTTCAGTTTTTATGGATAGCTGAAGCATCGTTGACTGAAGATAATATTTTATATGGGGATCACCTTCTAAAAGAGGACACATTTTTCACCTAGTCACCTTTCATTCAGCTTCATTGCGTAGCGTATCCTTCATCTGCTGCCAATAAGTTGTGCCTTCACATTGTCAATTGTAACATTACATTATTTTTTCCCTTTCTTTTTTTATTATAACATGGATACAAAAGACCTGTTTTACAGTAAAATCTCTGGTCCAAAATCAAAGACATGTGGGATGGATTGCACAATGCTTTGAATCACATTACAGGAAACCGCATTCTGACATTACTTTCATTGGGAAGAAACATATTTTTGAAGCTGAAGATATAGCCCATGGGGGAATAAGGGTAAGGTAAAAACAGAGGAAAATAAATACTAGGAGTGAAGACAGCAAGAAATGCCAAGTTTTTCAAGAATTTACATAGAAATATACTTTAAATTGGTTTTCCTTGCAATTTCATAATATGAAAATGTTGTCTTCTACAGATGCAGCAGATCCCCGTTGGCTTTTTATGTAGGACTTAGTGCGCTGGAAAATTCACTTGTAATATCAGCTATGTTGCAGAGCTAAATTAACTTGTGATCCAAGAGCTAACACAGGATATGCAGCATTTTACAATGGTTTCACCGTAAAGCTGACTTTTATATTTAAAGCATTTTCTTATGGCTGGTGTAGAGAGGGGGGAACTAGGGAAGGTTAATAATGTAAACTTAACTCACAAAGAGACTGAGTGTGTGCATGAATTCACAAGCATATAGCCAGAGACATAGCACTACTGGGTGCAAAGTAATAGCTGCACCCTGGTCCCGGTGCTTGATGGGGTCATGGGCCCTGCAGAATAATCATAACTTGAATTCATTAGTCTTATACATGGTATGTAATGGGTGGTGGAGGTGCTTTCTGCATATACCCATACTGCACATACCCATGTTCCATCACATCCCATATTTCAGAAAAGTCGAAGTCCTGGAAGCATTCTAAAAGAGTAAAGAATGTAGGTATAGGCAATGCCTATGGGTCTGTAATATACATCTGTAGGGGCTCAGCATGGTGATGTAAAGACAAATACATTGCATTCACTTGGGACTTTTTGAGATTTTTTTTTAACCAAGAATGGCAGCCAGAAATTTCATGTCATACTTTCCAGATATGTGTAGATTAGCAAAGTATAGGGACGTACTATAAAGATCAAAAAGGAGTAGGTAAAGTCAGAGATGTATCTACAGGAGGTACAGAGCCTGAAGGGGCCCAAAGTAGCGATATTATGAATGACACAAGGATGAAGGGGGCCTGGTTACAAATTTGCCATTATGGCCAGTGGGTTTCAAATTCCCTCTTTGGAAGAAACACTTGGTTGAAAAAATCTGAAAATAAAATCACAGCCACTGCCATCATAATCAGGGCTGCTGAGTCAGTAAGCCAAACTTCCGACTTTTATATATTCCCACACTTCGACTCCTACTCTGCCTCCGTTTATAAAAAAAAAATAATAATAATAAATCTACTGTAGGTACTAGATCATTTTGGGCCTTTAATTGGCAAAACATTACAAATATTTGTAATTATAATTTCTAAACTTTTGAAAATTCCTATATAATAAGTAAATAGTTATATATTTAAACTAAATATATATATATATATTGTATATATATCTTAATAATTATTATTATTATTACTATTATTTATATAGCACCATTAATTCCATGGTGCTGTACATGAGAAAGGGGTTACATACAGGGTTATAGATATCGTTTACCGTAAACAGGTTTACAGTGACAGACTGGTACAGAGGGGAGAGGACCCTGTCCTTGCGGACTTACATTCTATTCTATTATTATTATATAATATAAATATTATTTAAATGTATTAATACATTATTTATACAATATTACTAAGAAATAATTAGCATTTTTATTTTGAAACTGGAGTCAGAGTGAGTTTGTTTCTATCGGCTCTACCTACGAGTCCAACTCTTCGGACCTGTTCGTAAGAAGAATATATTAGTGCACTGTTGTTTCTCCAGCTTTCATTGTACTAATCACAAATTAGTGAACCGAAGAAATTACTGGATGATGAGAGCTGCCTAATATATTCTATACAGGAGGTAGCTGTTATATGTTACCACTTTTGATTATTATAATACTTGGCAGTGCTGAGGGATGTTTTCCATTCATACGGCTTCGCTTGGGATGCAGCTACCAGTGAAAAAGTTCAGCTGAATTCACGCAGAGAACAGGGAGTCCACCTCCTACTGCTCCCACTGTTTACCTCTATGGGAATATGTGATTAATGAAGCCTTTAGACATCCTTTTTCCACTGGAAACAGGGAGAGCCACAGCTGTAAAAACAGCTCCCCCTTGATTCCATGCTTAAATGGAAATAAGACTGCAGGTAGCAGATAGGAGGACTAGATTTATTGGGAAGGGGACCACATAGTGACCCTTTGCATGTGACTGTGTGTTTATAAACACTGACAAGTGGTAACACTATGATATATGGATACATGTGACGTAGCTCACTGGGACACTAAGGTAAATCTTGCGTAGGGACAAAATGTAGCAACCTGGAATCTTGGAAAATATGTTGTGATGTGCTAAATGTATAAGTTGAAGTGCTTAAAGGGGAGCTCCACAAATATTTATATCATCTATGTCTATACATATCATTTGTAATGTAAACTATTATTTTAAAAGCTGTATCTCAGGTAAGGCATTGTTAATATCAATTTTATATATACATAGATCTGTATGATACAGAGGTCCCCATCTACAGATCGACCAAAAATATGCACAAAATGGGAGAGAATTAATATAAATGATGATATAGGGTTTTAAAGTTTTGAACTTTTTCTGAACTTTCAAAACTGGCCTTTTATTATGTTCACAATAAGTAATACTTATGTTTAACAAGCCCTCAATAAAAATGTTATAGCAAACAAGAAAGCCAAATAACTTAATTTTGACCATCATTTTCTAAGTAGAAGTTGGAAATTTGTCCAAAACTGGTAAAAAAAATGCAATTATGTTAGAATACACTTTAGCCATGCATTCCATTATGCCTGTATAGGAAACATATTTGCGTGAAACAAATAGTTCAACTCAGTCACAAGCGCCTTTGTTTCTAAATGGGACCCAGCTATGTAACTATTTTGGTTTCCTCACTGATATAAATATGAGATTTCACATGTCAGATATCCAGCGATAGAAAAAGTAGAAGTAGCGCGATAAGAATGTCTTGTTATTGAAAATATTCTTATCTGTTCTCTCGTTACTGTGAAAATCACTACATTTCAATAAGTATACTTCCTCTAAAGGAAACCTGCCCCTTACTATACAACAGCTATAGATAAGACTGGAGAAAGAAGTGTATATTGTCCATGTGAATGATTTTCCTGTGTAGACATTTTTTACTGTAAAAATGTTAATTGATGGACTTCCATCCAAGTCAGATAGCAAGAGACCCTAATGTATCCTAACTTAAGTCTACCATCTATCTTGCCTTATGGAAAGCTGCAGCAAACCCTTTTGTTGAAGAAGTAGTGGAATGCAGTTTTGGTAAATGGTCTTGTCTTTCGTGACTACCCCTGTATATAGGGGCGAATATTCCATTGGTGTACCAGGGGCTCCAGAGGTAAGAGGTAAGAGAGTCTTCTTCCTCCTCCAAAACAGAAGACACATTGAGGAATACATTATGATGAGCTGCTGGACTGCAAAGGGTCCATGTACCATTCTTGCACATGTGGCCCGGCCCTCATCTGTGTGTCCGCCACTGCCTGTACAATTATGTCAACTTGAGCCTTCATACAATGAATATTGCAGATCAAACACCTCTTCTGCTAGAGGCCACCTTGTTTGACGCCTCTTTACCTCCTATCAGGGAAATGCATATGATCCTCCAATACAAAGATGGAGAAGTAAAGAAACTTTACAAAATAATGGAGGGTGGCAAAATCCAAAGGTGCCTAATCCTATAGCATTTATTTTACTTGTGCTTGACAATCTATAGAACATAAGATGCAAGGGAGTGTGGTCAAGAAAAGGAGTGGTCATCTAACAGAGGTGGTCTTTTGAAGTGGTTTCAGTGTATATTTTAAACAAATTAATGAACTGGATGAAAATTATTTGAACATGTAGCATGTATTCAGTGTTTGGTAGCCAAATATATTGCTTTTCCATTCAGCCATAAATTAGCCAATGTAAGAGGAAACAGTAGAAATCATGTATGTAATAAAAAGTTATTGAGTGTAGAGTCTGAGATGTGGTTAACACACAATGGAACAAAACCTCATGCATGTGTGCATATTTTTCCAAATTATTGTTAAAACATTTTTGATTGATAATTTATGGGTAATGGATGGCCATTAACAATCAGAAATTATCCGTGGGGCTCTTTGTTTTAATCCTGAACTACTGTAAGAACCCCCTATTCAAACAAATTTCATCAAAGTAGCCCCGATGCTATGATCATGCAATGTGTTGTTTTTAACCCCTTACTGACATCGGACGTATTAATACGCCAATGTCGGTATCCCCCGCTTTGATGTGGGCTCCGGCAGTGAGACTATAAGAAGAGAAACTGGGCTGGGGGTGCCTTTATTTGCCATGTCCGGAACTGTTGGGGCTGTCTCTTCTGTGGTCCGGGGAAAAGGTTAGGGAACTGGATCGATCTTTCTACGGGCTGACAGGGGTCGTGGCTATGGGTACAAGAGAGAATGCAGTGTGCGGGAACAGGAGTTGTTGGTGGGAAGGCGCAGCACGCGGCTGAGTAGAGTGAGAGCTCTGTCTTCAAGGACCATGTAGAGCGGAAATGCATGCCCAGTCATGAGAGAAATCTACCGCAGAGACTCTGACGAGAAACCCACCATGTGCAGGTTGGCTCCCAGACATCGAGTTGCCAATCACTCTAAAATGGTCAGTGCTGTACGTGTGCCAACTGACAGGAACTCTGACAAGAAACCTGCTATGTGAAGGTTGGCTCCGAGAAATCGAGGTGCCAATCGCTCTTTAATGTTCAGGGCTGCACGTGAGCTACCTGACAGAGACTGAGACAGGGATCGGGTACCGCTTCCTGAATCTCCAGTGCATATTTGTTTAGCTTTGCTTAATTTTGACAGGACTATGGCCTTTATATTGCCGGTCATTGGAGACTCCTTACTGAGGACTCCACAAGAAGTTTCAAAAACTCAACGTTGCCAGACGGAAACGTTTCATCTCCTTCTTCAGTACCACACCAGATTCACATTGTGCCGACGGCTGTTGGCGCCATTATCTAATCCGGGACCGTTTCTGTCAGAAAGACATCCGATGGATAAGTGACTTTTTAGAAAAACTTTTTCTTTGTTTTTTCCTGGCTTGATTTTCCCCTAACCAAACCCCTATATTCCCCACTCGGCCTGCATTTTACCTCAAATTTTCCCTAGCTCCCTGCGTGGAGTAAGCCCTTGTTTATTTAAACCTGCTAACCCTTGATCTACCTCCTGTCTGTCACTACATCTGCCAGTCTGCTCACAAGCCCACATCTTTCTTGGGACATGCCAGCTGTTTTGAACAGCTGACATGTGCCCGCACTATCCTCGGGTGGAATCGCTATTCAACTAGTTAAATGCCATGGTCAAACTCAGACAGCAGCATTTCAATCGTGCTTCCTGCCATCGGGCCGGAAATACACGCACCGCTGACCCCGTCACAGGATCGAGGGTCATCGGTTCATCGGCTTGACAACGAGAGGTCTCCTTGAGACCTCTATGGTTGTCAGTGCCGGATTGCTATGAGCGCCACCAAGTGGTCGGCGCTCATAGCAACTCAGCAATTCAGCTACATAGAGGCGATCTGAACATCGCCACCATGTAGCTGGGGCGATCGAGTTGTGCCAGCTTCTACTAATGAAACATGGCAAAAGTAAAAAAAGAAATGTTTTTAAAAATATTTTTAAAAAAAGTTTAAATCACCCCCCTTTTACCCCATTCAAAATAAAAAATTTTAAAAAATCAAACCTGCACATGGTATTGCCACTTTCAGGATTGTCTGATCTATCAAAGAAAAAAGGATTAACCTGATCGCTAAATGGCGTAGCGAGAAAAAAATGTAAAAACTCCAGAATTACGTTTTTTTGGTTGCCACAACATTGCATTAAAATGCAATAACAGGTGATAAAAAGAACATATATGCACCAAAATGGTACCATTAAAAATGACAGCCCAGCATGCAAGAAATAAGCCCTCACCCAACCCGAGATCACGAAAACTGAAGACATTATGGGCATCGGAAAATTGCGCAATTTTTTTTTTTTTTTAGCAAAGTTTGGAATTTGTTTTCACCACTTAGATAAAAAAGAACCTAGACATGATTGGTGTCTATGAACTCATAATGACCTGGAGAATCATAATGGCAGGCCATTATTTAGTGAACCTAGTAAAAAATTCAAACAAAAAAACAAGTGTGGGATTGCACTTTTTTTTGCAATTTCACCGCAGTTGGAATTGTTTTCCTGTTTTATAGTACATGACATGGTAAAACCAATGGTGTCTTTCTAAAGTACAAGTCTTCCCGCAAAAAAAAAGTCCTCACATGGCCATATTTTTTATTAACCAATCAAATTTTTATTAAATAAAAGATTTGCAATAACAACAAAGTAAGAAACAGGGGGAAGGGAGTCAGGGGAAGGTTATCACCATTAACAGGTTACCAAAGGTCTGTAAACACAATAACTCCAGAGACATAAATGAGTACAATGTTGTAAAACGGTACCAAACATAATGCTTCTCACCTAACTAGAAGGGGCAGGAAGAAGTGAGTCAGGCAGTGACACAAAGGAGGATGAAATCCAAGGGTCCCACCACGTGAAAACCTTGTTTTTTTTGGAGAGACAGTCAGCTGTGATCAATTCGTAGCTTAGGTGCAAATTAACCCTTGCAATTAATTCATCTCTAGAGGGGACTATAGTGGATTTCCAATATTTTGTAATACAGTGTCTCGCTGCAACAAGGATATTAGAGATTATGGGTTGGAGGGGCCGAGGAAAGTTCAGAAGTGATATCCCCAGGACGGCAAGGGGACCTGTTAAGTCGAGAGGAAGATGGGTAATCTCTACTAAGATGGACTCGACCTGACGCCAGAACGACTGAAGACATGGGCATTCCCATCAAACGTGAGCTAGCGAACCATTGAAATTGCAGCCTATCCAGCACCGGGGGGAGTTAGAGAGATGGAATTTGGCCAATTTGACAGGAGTAAAGTACCATTGGAGATGAATTCTTTTAATTTGCTCCAGGTGGCCAATACAAAAAGAAAATTTGGTGTATCAGCGAAGTACCAGTCCTCCAGGGGGGCCCCAAATGAGAGAGCTACTTCCCAGGAGGACATAAAGGGGAGTGTGTCTGCTATATCATGTGATAGAAGAGCCTTGTAAATGATTGAGATGCCATGGGGAATCAGGGTATTTGGTCTGAAGAATCTTTGAATTGGAGTCTCCTCCCCCGAGGGGGAAGTGGGCGCCCCGAATAGGCTGCAGCGTTTCAGAAGGCTGCGCAGTTGGAAATTTTGAAAAAGGCACCCACCAGATAGAGAGTAGCGGGCAGCTAGATCCGGGAATGGGATCAGGCCATCGGAATTGTATAAGTCACGTACCCAGAGAATCCCACACCCCCTCCAGGCAGAGAGAGACAGACCATCAACAGCAGACTCCAGGGCATGAAGGGATACATAATGGCATAAAAATGAGAAATGAGTAGGGAATAATTCTGACCAAATTTTAATAGCAGAGTGTATCTAAGAAAGGAGCCATGTGGGATAGAATGGAGCAAACAAAGTTCCAACAGTATTTTAAGAGACTGTCTGGGGGCGTAGTTTGATTCAATGTTAAACCACATGAGCGATGAGCCTCCCTCCCACCAAATTTTGGGGGGTTCTAGAAGAGCAGCTTTATGATATGATTGGACCTTAGGGGCTCCGAGACCACCCTTCAGATATGGGAGTGACATTAGCGATCGCTTAATTCTATGGGGTTTGCCATTCCAGATGAAACGATCAATCGACGATTGAAATGCTGAAATATAACTAGATGGGACAGTGAGAGGGAGACACCTAAAGAGATAAATAAGCTCAGGGAGAATTAGCATCTTACAGGTTTGAATTCTAGCCATCCAGGACATGTGAGAATTAGAGAATTGGTCTATATCTTTTTTGATTTCAGAGAGGGTTGCGTCACAGTTAACATGGACAATGCTTTTGGTGTGGGTTATTTGAATACCTAAATAGGTAAATCCAAGGGGAGACCAAATAAAGGGGTATTTAGATTGGATATGCCGTTGGAGAGAGGATGGGAGGAACAGAGGGAAGATTATGGATTTGGGTAAGTTTAGTTTATAATATGAAGCCTCAGCAAAATGAGTAAGAATATTTGAGACTGCATTAAGAGAGTCAAGGGGAGCAGAACAGGTCAGGACTACGTCATCGGCGTATAGGCCGATTTTATGTTCGTGATTTCCCATCCTTATCCCTTGTATGTCAGGAGTCAGGACACTGCCTCACAATAGCAGCGAGAGGCTCCATGATGAGAGCAAAGATGATGGGGGAGAGAGGGCAGCCCTGGCGAGTGCCATTAGAGATAGGAAAGACTCTGGATCTGAAACCGGCCGAGCGGACTGAGGCACAGGGATTAGAATAAAGGGCCATAATAGCTTTAGTAATTTGGCCAGATAGACCGAATCTTTGGAGGGTAAGATCAATATACCACCAGTGCACTCTGTCAAACGCTTTCTCTGCGTCGAGGGACAGAAACACACTGTTAGGACTGGCGGAACGCACCAAGAGAGATGTAATGGATGCGTTCGCAGTCCGGGGTCCACCGTGCAGGTGAAACCTGCTGCTAGGACATGACAGACGATATGGCGGTACTCATAAGTATACACGCGTGGGTTAAACCTCACCCAGTGTGAAGAAAGCGATCCTGTTGCGTCACAGGATCGCGGTACCGCACATAGAGCGCGAGCAAGTGGTCAGCGAACTAGACCCCAACAGGGATAGTAGTCCGATTAGACCCTTGCTGGCACTACACCACAACTGGGTGTGAAAATTATATACAATAGAGGCACCGAAGTGCAAACTGTGCCGTGCTGGCAGGCACCACTAAGTACCCAGACATGGGTCAGGAAGCGCACACAGGCGCGTGGCGCCGCACTGGCGGTCACAGCAGAGGACGCTGACACGTGTGTGACACGTTGAGTGTTAAGTCGGGCGCTAGATAGCAGCCATACACCATACGCGAACAATCATACAGTAGGGTAGGGGTATTTAAAGGACGACTTGCACTCACAACAAACACACGTATAAAGTTGTACACTAGCTCATGGCCGTGCGGTCATGCGCAGTTTATATAGCTGCAGGACAGGAAGCGGCCACAGAAACTTTGCCCTTCCAAGACCTGCCAAGAGGACCAATAGAATGCGCTGCAGAGTCTGAGCACATGACCCTCGATCTCCAACGGGAGATCTTGCCCTGGGCATGCTCAGTGTGCGCAGACAAGGACTTAGTCCCAGAGAAGTCCACTCGCTGCTGACCAGTATTGGCTTTAAAGGCAGAAGCTGGAGAAGCAGCAGTAACTCTTCTCACAGAGTCAGACTGAGCGAGACGCTGGGATCGACGTCCCTGCTGAGCAGGCTCCACTGCGGCTGGAGGATAATGGGAGACCGCAGCGGAGACGGATCGAGATTCCCCCTGTGCAGCAGAGGAAACTCGACTCCTAACATTACCCCCCCTCCTAGGGCCCCCCCCTCCTTGGGCCTCGCTACGTTCGAAGGCAGCAATGAGCTGTGGGGCCCGAATGTTTTCAGCAGGCTCCCATGACCTGTTCTCTGGACCATAACCCTTCCAATCCACCAGATAGAACTTTTTGCCGCGTACCACCTTACACCCCAAAATAGCGTTCACCTCGTAATCGTCCGTAGACGAACCCGATGTCCCGGCAGATGACTCGGAAAACCGGGACATGTATACGGGTTTCAAGAGGGACACATGAAAGGTGTCGGTGATACCCAAGCGTGGAGGAAGAGCCAGGCGGTAGACCACAGGATTAACCTGTTCGAGAACCTTGAAGGGACCCAAGTAGCGAGGAGCAAACTTAGTGGACTCAACTCGCAGCCTGATGTTACGGGCGGAGAGCCACACCAAGTCGCCAGGGACAAAAGTCGGAGCAGGGCGCCGATGAACATCGGCGGAGAACCTCATTCTCTCCTTGGAGGCCCGAATGGCATCCTGCGTGCGATCCCAAATGTCCCGTGCCTCCACAGCCCAGTCTGCCACCCTGGGATCAGCGGAAGACACAGGCATGGGCACAGGAACACGCGGATGCTGGCCGTAATTTAAGAGGAATGGAGTCTGACCGGTGGAGTCGGCTACGGCATTGTTAAGTGGAAACTCTGCCCACGGTAGCAAGGATGCCCAGTCATCCTGTCTGGCAGAAACAAAATGTCGCAGATATGTGACCAAGGTCTGGTTGGCCCTTTCTACCAACCCATTCGTCTCGGGATGATATGCCGAAGAGAGATTTAACTCAATACTGAGTAAACGACATAGCTCCCTCTAGAATCGAGACGCAAACTGGGGACCTCGGTCACTAACAATTTTGTCTGGCATACCGTGTAAGCGAAAGATATGCTTGATAAACAAGACAGCCAACGCCCGTGCAGATGGTAGCCGTGGAAGAGGCACCAAATGCACCATTTTGGAGAAATGGTCGGTGATCACCCAGATAATGGTGCAATTACGAGACTTGGGTAAGCCCACCACAAAGTCCATCCCGACCATCTCCCAGGGCCTGTCAGCCACGGGCAGAGGGTAAAGCAAACCAGCTGGCCGTTGCCGAGGAGTCTTGTTCCTGGCGCAAGAAACACACGCCCGAACGTACTCCGCGACATCACGAGCCATATGCGGCCACCAGTATGTCCTCGCCAGTAACTCAGATGTCCTTTTAGTACCAAAATGTCCACCCACCCTGGACGAGTGCGCCCAAGAGAGAACCTCCGGCCGCAAACTAGATGGAACAAAAGTCTTGCCCGGGGGCACAGACTCCAGCGAAACCGGGGCCACGGTTCTCAAACTCTCGGTGGGGACAATAAGCCGAGGCTCCTCCTCCTCCTCCGCAGATGACACAACGGAGCGAGAGAGAGCATCGGCCCGAATGTTCTTCTCCCCAGAAAGGAAATGGAGGGTGAAATGAAACCGGGAGAAGAACAAGGACCATCTGGCCTGGCGAGAATTCAACCGCTGAGCTGTCTGCAGATACACCAAATTTTTGTGATCTGTGAAGACTTGGAAGGGAAAACGTGCTCCCTCCAAGAGATGTCTCCACTCCGAGAAAGCCAACTTCATGGCTAGCAACTCCCTGTCCCCGATGGAATAATTCCTCTCTGCTGGTGCGAAGGTCTTGGAGAAAAAGAAGCAAGGATGCTTCCGACCTTGAGCATCCTTTTGGAAGAGGACTGCTCCAGCACCAACAGAAGAGGCATCCACCTCCATGATAAATGGCTTATCAACATCGGGGCGATGAAGTATGGGAGCGCTAGCGAAGTGTGACTTTATAGAGATAAAGGCCTTGGAGACCTCCTCAGACCACAGTTTAGGATTTGCCCCCTTCTTGGTGAGGGCAACCAAGGGAGCTACCAAAGTTGAGAAATGCGGGATGAACTGGCGATAATAATTGATGAACCCCATAAAGCGCTGCACCGCTTTAAGAGAATGAGGTTCCTGCCAGTCCATCACAGCCTGTAGTTTGGCAGGATCCATAGCCAATCCCTGGGCTGAGATGATGTAGCCTAGGAAAGGTAAGGACTCCTGCTCAAACATGCACTTCTCCAACTTGGCATAGAGGGAGTTTGCCCGTAGGAGGTCGAAGACTTTGCAAACATCTCTCCGGTGGGAGTCAATATCTGGAGAGTAGATGAGAATATCATCCAGATAGACTACGACCGAGGTGGAAAGCATATCCCGGAAGATGTCGTTCACAAAGTCTTGGAAAACGGCTGGGGCATTACAGAGCCCAAAGGGCATCACCAGATATTCATAGTGCCCATCTCTGGTGTTAAAAGCCGTCTTCCATTCGTCCCCCTCACGGATGCGAATCAGGTTGTAAGCACCCCGCAGATCTAATTTAGTAAATACCCTTGCTCCCCGAAGCCTATCGAACAGTTCAGATATCAAAGGCAAAGGGTATTTATTCTTAACGGTGATGGCGTTAAGACCCCTGTAGTCTATGCATGGACGCAATTCCCCACTCTTCTTCTGCACGAAGAAGAATCCTGCCCCAGCAGGTGACACTGACTTCCTGATGAACCCTCTTGCCAGATTTTCCTGTATGTACTGTGACATTGCCTCCGTCTCCGGGAGAGATAGCGGATAGACTCGACCCCGGGGAGGCTCAGCACCAGGCAAGAGGTCAATAGGACAGTCATAGGGGCGATGGGGCGGAAGGGTCTCCGCCGCCTTTTTGGAGAATACGTCTGCATATGACCAATACTGCTTGGGGAGAGAGGATAGATCTGCGGATACCTCAGTAGTAGCAACCTGAACGCACTCCCTCTGACACCTACCCCCACAAGATTCACCCCAACCCAGAATTCTGCCTGAGGACCACTCGATATGAGGAGAGTGGTACCGTAGCCAAGGTATTCCCAACAGGATCTCATCAATTCCTTCCGGAATGACGAGCAGAGAAATTATCTCCTGATGAGATGGCGACATGGACAGAGTAAAAGGGATGGTCTGGTGTGTTATCTGTGAGGGCAATGTCGACCCATTCACCACTCGCACCGTTACTGGTTGAGCAAGCATAACCAAGGGTATTGCGTGACGTTGGGCGAAGGCAGAAGACATAAAGTTGCCCTCCGCCCCAGAATCCACGCAGAGCTCTACCGAGTGGGAAAATGAGCCAATAGTAATTGTCCCCTTAAAGGACAACTTAGAGGCAAACGTCGCCTTGTCTAGTGTACCTCCACCAACTACCACTAGACGCTGACGTTTCCTCGACCGCTGAGGACATCTGGTGGCTAGATGTCCTGACTGCTGGCAAACATGACAGACCCTGAGTACACAAGCGGTCCGGGACTTAGATCCTGCTTGTGACACCTCCCTGGCCTCATGTGACTCAGGAACCAGGACTGGAAATTCAAGAGGTTTGGCAAAAGTAGGAGCCAGCCGAAACCTCTGCCTACACTGGGCTCGCTCTAACCTCCGCTCGTTAAAACGGAGGTCAATTCGAGTGGAGACAGTTATTAACTCCTCCAGTGTGGCAGGAATCTCCCTAGTGGCCAGAGCGTCCTTTACGTGGTCAGCCAAGCCCCTCCAAAATATGGGGATAAGAGCTTTATCAGACCAATCCAGCTCAGATTCTAAGGTGCGGAATTGGACGGCAAAATGACTGACCAAGGACTCACCCTGAGTTAATGCCAGCAATTGGAGCGCAGTATCATGGGTGACTTGAGGTCCTAAAAAGACCTGTTTCAGAGCGCTCAGAAACAGCGGAGCACTCTGCACCACATGATCGCCACGCTCCCACAGCGGCGTAGCCCATTCCAACGCCCTGTCCGACAATAGAGACAAAATAAATCCCACCTTAGCCCGCTCTGTGAGAAAACGTGTAGCCAGGAGCTCGAGATGAATAGAGCACTGACTCACAAATCCCCTACAAAACTTGCTATCACCAGAAAATTTTTCTGGCAGCGGGAGGTGAGATAATGTCGGAACAGGTGTGGCAATGGACATAGTAGCTGCAGCCACGCTGGCAGCCTGTACAGCTACTGCAGTAACATCCACAGCTGAGGTCGCGCTCTCGAGAGCCGCCAACCTACCCCCCAGCTGCTGGATATGCCGCAGAGATTGCTGTATGTCTGTCATCACTAGCCAGACCCTGGCGCTAGTGTAATGTTAGGACTGGCGGAACGCACCAAGAGAGATGTAATGGATGCGTTCGCAGTCCGGGGTCCACCGTGCAGGTGAAACCTGCTGCTAGGACATGACAGACGATATGGCGGTACTCATAAGTATACACGCGTGGGTTAAACCTCACCCAGTGTGAAGAAAGCGATCCTGTTGCGTCACAGGATCGCGGTACCGCACATAGAGCGCGAGCAAGTGGTCAGCGAACTAGACCCCAACAGGGATAGTAGTCCGATTAGACCCTTGCTGGCACTACACCACAACTGGGTGTGAAAAGTATATACAATAGAGGCACCGAAGTGCAAACTGTGCCGTGCTGGCAGGCACCACTAAGTACCCAGACATGGGTCAGGAAGCGCACACAGGCGTGTGGCGCCGCACTGGCGGTCACAGCAGAGGACGCTGACACGTGTGTGACACGTTGAGTGTTAAGTCGGGCGCTAGATAGCAGCCATACACCATACGCGAACAATCATACAGTAGGGTAGGGGTATTTAAAGGACGACTTGCACTCACAACAAACACACGTATAAAGTTGTACACTAGCGCATGGCCGTGCGGTCATGCGCAGTTTATATAGCTGCAGGACAGGAAGCGGCCACAGAAACTTTGCCCTTCCAAGACCTGCCAAGAGGACCAATAGAATGCGCTGCAGAGTCTGAGCACATGACCCTCGATCTCCAACGGGAGATCTTGCCCTGGGCATGCTCAGTGTGCGCAGACAAGGACTTAGTCCCAGAGAAGTCCACTCGCTGCTGACCAGTATTGGCTTTAAAGGCAGAAGCTGGAGAAGCAGCAGTAACTCTTCTCACAGAGTCAGACTGAGCGAGACGCTGGGATCGACGTCCCTGCTGAGCAGGCTCCACTGCGGCTGGAGGAGAATGGGAGACCGCAGCGGAGACGGATCGAGATTCCCCCTGTGCAGCAGAGGAAACTCGACTCCTAACACACACTGCGAAGACTCCCCCTCTCCACCACATCCAGCAGATCAATCAAGCGCCTTGTGCCATCTCTAGTTTGCCTTCCCGGAACAAACCCAACCTGGTCCGGATGGATGAGGGAGGGAAGGATCGCCATTAGCCTATTGGCCCAGATCTTGGCGTAAATTTTAACATCGCAATTTAAAAGAGCTATGGGACGAAAGTTCCCTGGGGAGGTCATAGGCTTCCCCGGTTTGGGGAGGGTTGCAATAGAGGCTTCTAGGCCTTCACTTTTAATATCACCTACGGAGAGCCAATGATTAAAAAGGCGCAGAAGGTAGGGGGACAGGATGGGGAGGAATTGAGAGTAATAGGAAAAGGAAAAACCATCCGGACCCGGGGCAGATCGTTTTTTAGCCTCTCTAATAATTTGAGCTATTTCAGAAATCACGATCGGGGCATTAAGGAAGGATAGTTGCTCTGAAGTGACCAAAGGGAGAACTGCCCTGTCCAAAAAGGCGGCTATGGAGGGCTGGGATGTTTGAGGAGTATTGGCATCTGAATTAAGGTTATACAAAGAGGAGTAGTATGATGCAAACTCCTCTGCTATATGGATTGGATTGTAAATGCGGGAACCATCTGGTCTCAATAGGTAGTGAATCTTGGACTGAATTTCTTTTGACATGCTTAGCCAGCAATTCACCCGCTCGATCCCCCATTGAGTAAAATTTAGCTTTGGTTTTCCTGAGTGCATTTTCTGTTTTACGAAGTAGCAACTGGTGGAGGTGAAGACGAGCCGCAGAGAGGTCTGAGAGCAATTGCGGAGATGGGAGTAGCTTATGTTGGGCCTCTAGATGGGCTACCATACTCAAGGCAGAGTGGAGATTCATATTGTATTTCCGCTTAGCTAGAGCAGCCATTTTGAAAAAGTGGCCACGAATCACCGCCTTATGAGCAAACCAGAGAGAGTCATCGTGTATCTCCGCAGTGTCATTGATAGAGAAAAACTCCTTTAGGGAGTCCTCTATTAGTTGAGAATTTGATTGGTCATTTAGGAGGAACTCATTAAGCCGCCATTGTGAGGGAGGTCTAATTGCAAGGGGGTCACTCAGGGAGATCGAGACAGGCGCGTGGTCAGACCAGGTGATATTGCCTATTTCCGCATGGATACAATGGGGGAGGGCCACATCATCCACCAGTACGTTGTCAATTCTGCTATAAGAACTATGTCTGGATGACCAGAATGTATAATCACGCTCATTACAGTGGAAGTATCTCCGGACATCGTGAAAGTTGAATGTGCTAATAAGTTGGGCCGCTTCACCTCTGGACAGAGAGGAGGTCGAGCAGTCCAGGCTTTTAGACACGGGAATGTTAAAGTCACCTGCGATCAATTTATAGCCGTGTTGGAAACTGCCCAGTGTCTGGAAAAAGACATTTAGAAATTTAATTTGACCAAAATTTGGGGCATAAACGGAGGCAATAGTATAGGGGGTATTATTAATTAAGCATAGTACTATAAGGAATCTGCCCATGGGGTCAGCTACAGAGTTAACCAATTGGAAAGAGATCGCTTTGTTGAAAAAGATGGCAACCCCAGCCTTTTTGGTTTGGCCGTTAGCAAAGAATTGATGTGGGTATAGGCCTGAGTGCATTCTAATATTTTCACGTTCTAGCAAGTGAGTCTCCTGAATGCATATGATATCATGGTGCGCTTTAGAAAGTTGACGCCAAACCAGTGACCTCTTTCCAGGTGAGTTGAGGCCATTAACGTTAATAGAAAAAAGTGAGGTACTCATTATTAATATCGGGAGGGTTGCAAATGAGATCATGCACTCTGAAGAGCTGTAATATCTTATAGCAACAAAGCGGACCAACAGAATTTACCAGCAAGTAAAATGGTGAGGGAAAAGAGGAGAGGAAGGGAAGGAAAAGGGGGAGGAATAACAGGACAAACATCAGAAAAACATTAACATGAAAGTCCATTCAGGCGATACCTGAATCCAGAGGTGAAAACAAGTAAACAGTTCATCTGTGGGGCAATGTGCTGAGGAGGGGCCCAGCAAAAGGACCAAACTCAGCAGAAAAAGAGTTTAAAAGGAGAGCGGGAAGCAAAAAAAAACAAGAAAAAGGGAGAAAAAAGAAAAGCAAAAACTATGTGGGAAGAGGAAAAAAAAGATGCCAGCCAGGAACCGATAGGGTTGTGATTTCAGGCAACCTTCCAGTCCGGGATGATCCAGCGTCTTCCAGGTCTAGAGCCTCCGGGCACAGGGGAAGCCGAAAATGAAGGAGGAGGGCTGGGGGGTTTCAGCCCCCACTGGGTCAGGGCGTTCGCTGCTTGTGAGAGGGTTAAACACGTGGTGACAGCCCCGTCTTTGCGGATGCAGAGCTTGGTGGGAAAGCCCCAGCGATATAGGATACCTTTTTCTCTCAAAACTGTGGTATAGGGCAATAAGGCTCTGTGTTGAGCTAGAGTTCCGGCCGACAAGTCAGGGAAGACAGAGATGCTAACAAAGCGTTCAGGTAGCGTCGGCTTGCTTCTCAGCGCCTGCAGGAATTCCTCCTTCATGATAAAGAAATGTATACGTGCCAGCACATCTCTAGGAACAGAGGGTCCCAATCCTGAAGGCTTGGGGATCCAGTGAATACGGTCAATAATAACGCCCTCTTTAGATGCATTAGGGTGGACTGCAAGTATAAAATCTTGTAAAAAGGATCTCAGGTCTTCTGAGCTTACCACTTCTTCAATGCCTCTGAGCTTAACGTTGTTTCTTCTGGATCTGTCTTCCAGGTCCAGAGTCTTAGAGTGCATTTTAGTGGCAAGAGAGGTTAATTCCTCATGAGCATCCCATAATTCATTATGTGAGGCCACAAGTTCTTACATCTTCTGCTCGAGGTGATCTGTGCAGCTCCCTAGCTCCTCCACCTCCCCCTTAAGGTCCGCCAGCATGGCGCGCATATCTTCTTGTAGGGAAGTACGGAGATCCCCCAGCATGTCCCTCATCAGGGACGCCGTGATCGGAGCGTCGGTAAGGTCCGTTGCAGCTGCGCTCGAGGAGGATGACTGCGAACCTCGGCGCGCTGAGCGGGAGACCCTGTGTGACAGCGGCGCCATCTTGGATTTCTGGTGCGGCTGGGGGAGGCCGCAAACAAATCAACAATGCACCTGGTGGGGTACCTAGAGCCGGCTTTCGTTTTCCCCATGTACTCACCGCCGGGTGAGGTACTGGTGCAGGTTAGCACAGGACCGGAAGGGCCGCGAGTATGTCGTTATGGGCCGATTAGATCTCCCTGGTAGCGGAGCTCCCGCGCTATGCGACCTGCTCCACTAGCGGTCAGGCCACGCCCCCCTCACATGGCCATATTGACAGAAAGATAAAGAAAAGTTATGGCGCTGGGAATAAGGGGGAGTGAAAAAGGAAAATGCAAAACCAAAAAAAGATACGGTCACGAAGGGGTTCATTTCACAGCATGAGAACCATGCAAGCCAAGGCATGTTCCCTTGGGCACATACCTATACATAAACCATAGAGAACATAATTGGTACATACTATACTGCAAAAGGGGTTATAAAGGGTGCTGATGGCAGACTATGGCACTTCTACACCCTGTAATGATCAATGGAAGATGTTCACTCATCTCAAGTACTATATCTTATGCACTTTTACATAGTCTGCCAGAGGGTTTTCTTTGAATAAAGACTGAAAAATAAGGTAAAATTCCATAGCTTTCTTAAAAAATATAACTGTATTATCAAGCTAAGTAAATGTTGGAAAAGAGCCACCCTTGGACGGAAAGTGGGGATTAGGGGCAATTCAGTATTAATTTCATCTCCATTGTTGAGGTATTCCTTTGTGCTTGGAGAACTACATCTTCATGGTTTCAGGATATTTGTAAAGCCTTTGTTGGCTTTACTTGCCTGAGCATCTTTAATTACCTCAAGTGGATCTATTGCCAGTGAGCTGTGTAGGTGTTCTATTAAGTTCTGCTATGGAGCAAGAGGTTACCCTGGGGAGATGTGTGTCCTGTTCACCTAGGATTGATCTGAGGGGGTGTGGAATGAAATCTGGCTCCTGCTTCCGAATGAAGAACCGCTCTGTGGCTTTAATATCAGTTTGCACCAGAGTGATGACTTCCATCCCTGGAGCACAGCTTACTTCTCTTAGGTTTGGGTTTCATCCCAATCAGGCCAAAATGCTAAAGTTTCACATTTGCTTTCTGTCACAAAATCAACAAAGAAGTTAATTACAATGTATTATATTGCTTTAATAATCTTCAGGGACGGAACCCAAAGTGACATCTTGGATTATTTCATAATATTGAAAATCACTATGCACTTATTTCCTGAGGTATAAAAACATGAATGGTTATAATTTTTATGCAGGTCAGGCACAACTCGTAAAATTTGCTGGCCCTTTTAAAATGTTTGTTTTAATAAAGTAAGTAGCTCTTTTTTTGCCATAAATTCTTCAGTAGCTAGAGTTAAAGGGTTGCAAACCCTTAGACTTTTGATTTGGTTTAGATATTTCTTCTGTGTAAAATATAATATATACCTGGTAGAAATTAACAAATCTTTTGAAGTTCAAATTCCGCAGTTTTGTCAAAATTACAAAAAATGTGATTTGCAGCTAATCGATTCACAAAAGATATGTAACAGTGTGAGGTCTCCTATGACTGTATTGAACCCCTTTTTAGCTATTTAAAACAATCACAGCCTTAAAAATGTCAAAATGAACTAAAAAAAATATGACTATGGGTAAACAGATGGTAAGTGGTGGTAACAGACAACCTGCTTAACCCCTTAAGGCCCCTTCACATTAAGCGATGCTGCAGCGATACCGACAACGATCCGGATCGCTGCAGCGTCGCTGTTTGGTCGCTGGAGAGCTGTCACACAGACAGCTCTCCAGCGACCAACGATGCCGGTAACCAGGGTAAACATCGGGTAACTAAGCGCAGGGCCGCGCTTAGTAACCCGATGTTTACCCTGGTTACCATCCTAAAAGTAAAAAAAAACAAACAGTACATACTTACCTACCGCTGTCTGTCCTCCAGCGCTGTGCTCTGCACTCCTCCTGTACTGACTGTGAGCACAGCGGCCGGAAAGCAGAGCGGTGACGTCACCGCTCTGCTTTCCGGCTGACCGACGCTCACAGCCAGTACAGGAGGAGTGCAGAGCACAGCGCCGGGGGACAGACAGCGGTAGGTAAGTATGTACTGTTTGTTTTTTTTTACTTTTAGGATGGTAACCAGGGTAAACATCGGGTTACTAAGCGCGGCCCTGCGCTTAGTTACCCGATGTTTACCCTGGTTACCAGTGAAGACATCGCTGGATCGGTGTCACACACGTCGATCCAGCGATGTCAGCAGGAGTCCAGCGACGAAATAAAGTTCTGGACTTTATTCAGCGACCAACGATCTCCCAGCAGGGGCCTGATCGTTGGTCGCTGTCACACATAACGATTTCATTAACGATATCGTTGCTACGTCACAAAAAGCAATGATATCGTTAACGACATCGTTATGTGTGAAGGTACCTTTAGTGACAGAACCAATTTTGTCCTTAATGACCGGGCCAATTTTTACAATTCTGACCACTGTCATTTTATGAGGTTATAGCTGTGGAACGCTTTAACGTATCCCACTGATTCTGAGAATACTTTTTTATGACATAAAGTACTTCATGTTAGTGGTAAAATTTCTTCGATGTGACTTGCGTTTATTTATGAAACAAAAAGAAAATTTGACAAAAATTTAGAAAATTTAGCAATTTTCAAACTTTTAATTTTTGTGCCCTTAAATCAAAGAGTTATGGAAACACAACAAGACAAAGCATTACTGCAGAAGTTCGTACTCCATCAAAAGATAAACCACAATAAGTGTAAGATAACACAGAATGATTTTTATTGACAGATCAAAAAAACACCACAAACAATAAAAACATATAAAGGCCATATCTCAGTGTAATGTAGTAACTCAACAAAAACCTACTGGCTCATGGGGTATAGCGCAAAAAGCACAAGACAAAATTATAATGGTCCATGTGGAGACATAACCAGTGCAAAGCAACCAGGGTGATAGTAGGCACAAGGATTTTTCCAAGAGCATGGAAAAGAGCAGGGTGAGCCAGAGGAAGGCTGAGAGGCCACCAATATACGATACTACCACTGGGTCTTTAAGAAATAAACTGGAGAGGACCCTCCATAGTAATACAACCTGGTGATGCGATGCCCCACGCGTATCGCCTGGCAGACCAGGCTTCGTCAGGGAAAGAGTTATGTCACACAAAATAGTTAGTAAATAACATTTCCCACATGTCTACTTTACATCAGCATAATTTTGGAAGCACTTTTTTTTATTAGGAAGTCATAAGGGTTTAAAGTTGACCGGCGATTTCTCATTTTTCCAACAAAATTTACAAAACCATTTTTTAGGGACCACCTCACATTTGAAGTGAGATGAGGAGTCAATATGACAGAAAATACCCAAATTTGACACCATTCTAAAAACTGCACCCTTCAAGGTGCTCAAAACTACATTCAAGAAGTATATTAACCCTTCAGGTGCTCCAAGAGAACTAAAGCAATGTAGGAGTAAAAAATGAATATTTAACTTTTTTCACACAAAATTTACTTTAGACCCAAACTTTTTTATTTTCACAAGAGTACCAAATCGTGAAATTTCTCCAGAGTACGCCGATACCCCAAATGTAGGGGAAGGCTACTCTGTGGGTGCATGACAAGGCTCAGAAGGGAGGGAGCACCGTTTGACTTTTTGAATGCAAAATTGACTGGAATCAATGGTGGGTGCCATGTAGCGTGTGGAGACCCCTTGATGTACCTAAACAGTGAAAATAGACAATTCTAACTCCAACCCTAACACAGCACTACCCCTGACACTAATCCCAACCCTAGCCCTAATCCAAACCCTAATCCCAACCCTAACCCCAGAACCCCAACCATAACCCCAACACCCCCACTGTAGCCCCTACACAACCATATCCCCAACAAAACCCTAACCCCAACACAACCCTAACCCCAACACCACAACCGTAACCCCAAAGCCACTACCGTAACCCTAACCCCAACACAACCCTAACCCTAGGCCCAACCCTAACCCTAAATCTAACGTCAACCCTAACCCTAGCCACAATCCTAGCCCCAACCCTAACCCTAGCCCCAACTCTAACCCTAGCCCAACCCTGACCCTAGCCCTAATCATAACCCTAATGAAAACATAGAAAAAATAGATTTTTTTAATTATATTATTTTTACCTAACTAAGGTGAAGGTGATGATAATGGCGGGATTGATTTACTATTTTTTTTTTATTTTGATCACTGTGATAGGGTCTATCACAGTGCTGAAAATGAACCAATAGGAGAAATCTCCTATTGTTTTGGCGGGTGATAGCCAGCAGAACTCAGTGGGCGCACTATGCATGCGCCCACCATTTTCTTCTTGGAAGATGACGTGGAGGGCTGGGGGACCGAGATAGAGGGTCCAGGGAAGGCGAAGGTACTTGGAAGGGGTCGGGAGACCCAATTTCTCTCTCCTCTGGTATGCTAGATCATAGCAGAGGAGAGAGAAATGAATGGGAAATTTGACTTTTTTTTGCGATCGCTGTTATTCTGTTAATAACGATGATCACAAGACTTGGGACGGTAAAAACCAATCTGAATCTTGTTCTCCCGGGTCTTAGCCTCCACCTCGTGGGTGCTATCTTTCTAATTATGATAGTGGTTTCTTTCTTAAATCACTAATTTCACGTTAAGTCAAGACTTTAATAAAGGTTATATTAATAAGTACAGAATTTTACACTGTGAATTAGTTGTGCGATTTTAACCAAATGCGACCATACCCCATATGTGGTCATAAACTTTTGCTTGGTCACATGGCAGGACTAGGAAAGGAAACAGCACTATTTGCCTGGGACATATTGTGAATGCCATGTTGCATTTGAAGAGCCTCTGACATGTTAAAACAGCAGAAACCCCCAACAAGTGACCCCATTGTGGAAACTAGACCCATCAAGTAATTCATCTATGGGTGTAGTGTGTATTTTGAACCCATTGGTGCCTCACCGAATTTTATACATATGACATTTTAGTGGTAAAAATGTAATTTTTGTATTTGCCACAAATTTGTCAGGCACACAAGGGTTCATAGGTGAAACTAGACCACACAATTTATTGTGCATTTACTCCCGAATGCAGTTTTGCCCCATATGTTGTCAGAAATTATTGTTAGGCCACATGTCAGGGTTGTAAAGGAAATTGCGCTATTTGTCTTTTGGAGCACAGATTTTGCTAAAATAGTTTACGGGCGACATTTGCGGAGCCTTGGGGGCTCCGCAAATGTCACCCGTGCCAGAGCAGCAGAAAAATCCCCATTGTAGAAACTGCATCTCTCAATAAATTCATATACATCTACAGTGACTATTTTGTAACATCCATGACAGGTTTTTTTCTGGAGAATTGCAAATCTGACAGTCTAGTACCCATACATTTTGTCCCCATACAGTGTAGAGACTCTATATATTGTCGCTCCCCCATACATTGTGCCCAGTTTGTGCTTCTATTGTTATGAACCTGTAAATTAAGTGCCTTATCACCATTACAATAATGTCAAACATGTGGCTGCTTACTGTGGTTTAGACCAAATGGGCCTCAGAAGGAGGGGCATTTGAATTTGGGAGCATAAAATTCACTGGATTTTATTTGAGCGAACGGGAGCCATGTCACTTTTCCATAGTCATTTTTCTACCAGTAACATTGGAACATTGGAACCCCCTATAGTTCCAGTGACAAATGACGGACCTTAGTGAAGGCTGATTTTGTTGGCTGGTTCACATTCTTGAGTTCTACACTGAGCACTTACCACAGGGTTTCCAAGCACAGTGGGGCAAATAAGTATTTGATCCCTTGCTGATTTTGTAAAGGTAACATTACACTTAACGACTTACCAAAGATCACGACCAGCGATACGACCTGGCCGTGATCGTTGGTAAGTCGTTGTGTGGTCGCAGGGGAGCTGTCACACAGACAGCTCTCTCCAACGATCAGGGGAACTGTCTTCAATTATGCCGAAGTCCCCGGGTAACCAGGGTAAACATCGGGTTACTAAGTGCAGGGCCACGCTTGGTAACCCAATATTTATCCTGGTTACCATTGTAAAAGTAAAAAAAAAAAACACTACATACTCACATTCCGATGTCTGTCACGTCCCCCGCCGTCAGCTTCCCGCACTGACTGGCAGGGAAGCTGACGGCGGGGGACATGACAGACATCGGAATGTGAGTATGTACTGTTTTTTTTTTTACTTTTACAATGGTAACCAGGGTAAATATCGGGTTACTAAGCGCGGCCCTACGCTTAGTAACCCGATATTTACCCTGGTTACAAGTGAACACATCGCTGGATCGGCGTCACACACGCCGATCCAGTCACACACGCCGATCCAGCGATGACAGCGGGTGATCAGCGACCAAAAAAAGGTCCTGATCATTCCCCAACGACCAACGATCTCCCAGCAGGGGCCTGATCGTTGGTCGCTGTCACACATAACGAGATCATTAGCGGGATCGTTGCGACGTCACAAAAAGCGTGACGTTGCAACGATATCATTAACGAAATCATTATGTGTGGAGGTACCCTAAGTTTGCCCACTGACAAAGACATGAACAATCTATAATTTTAAAGGTAGGTTAATTTTAACACTAACAGATAGAATATCAGAAATAAAATCCAGAAAATCAATTTGTATAAATTATATATATTTATTTGCATATTGTAGTGAGAAATAAGTGTTTGATTCCCTACCAACCATTAGGAGTTCTGGCTCCTACAGACCAGTTAGAGGCTCCTAATCAACTTGCTACCTGCATTAAAGACAGCTGTCTTACATAGTCACCTTTATAAAAAAAAAAAACTCCTGTCCATAGACTCAGTTAATCAGTCAGACTCTAACCTCTACAACATTGGCAAGACCAAAGGGCTTTATAAGGATGTCAGAGACAAGATCATAGACCTGCACATAGCAGGAATGGGCTACAAAACCATAAGTAAGATGCTGGGTGAGAAGGAGACAAATGTTGGTGCAATAGTAAGAAAATGGAAGAAATACAAAATGACTGTCAATCGACATCGAACTGGGACACCATGCAAAATCTCACCTCTTGGGGTATCCTTGATCATGAGGAAGGTGAGAGATCAGCCTAAAACTAAACGGGAGGAACGTGTTAATGATCTCAAGGCAGCTGGGACCACAGTCACCAAGAAAACCATTCGTAACACATTACGCCGTAAAGGATTAAAATCCTGCAGTGCCTGTGGGGTCCCCGTGCTCAAGAAGGCACATGTTAAGGCCAATCTGAAATTTGTCAATGAACACCTAGATGATGATTCCATGAGTGATTGGAAGAACGTGCTGTGGTCAGATGAGACAAAAATTGAGCTCTTTGGCATTAACTCAACTCGCCGTGTTTGGAGGAAGAGAAATGCTGCCTATGACCCAAAATACACCGTCCAAACTGTCAAGCATGGATGTGAAAACATAATGTTTTGGGGGTGTTTCTCTGCTAAGGGCACAGGACTACTTCACTGCATCAATAGGAGAATGGATGGAGCCATAAAATCCTGAGTGACAAACTCCTTCTCTCCGCCAGGACATTAAAATGGGTCGTAGCTGGGTCTTCCAGCAAGACAATGACCCAAAACATACAGCCAAGGCAACAAAGGGGTGGCTCAAAAAGAAGCATATTAAGGTCATGGAGTGGCCTAGCCAGTCTCCAGACCTTAATCCCATAGAAAACTTATGGAGGGAGTTGACTCTCCGAGTTGACAAGTGACAGCCTCAAAATCTTAATGATTCAGAGATGATCTACAAAGAGGAGTGGTGTTGTGAATTCTGTGGCTGAGTTCACTTCTGTGGTCACAAGTGGTATTGCAGTCTCTGGGCTTCCTCCCTCAGGTGTTTTGGTGAGCTCGTTGGCTGCCTTGCTATTTAGCTCCACCTGAGTCTGTCTTCCTTGCTCCTTGTCAATGTTCCAGTGTTGGATCTGAGCTACTGCATCTTTCCTTGGCCTGCTGCTCTGCTAGATAAGTGCTTCTAGTTTGTTTTCTGTTTTTTCTGTCCAGCTTGCTATTAACTTTTGCTGGAAGCTCTGAGAAGCAAAGGGGTGCACCGCCGTGCTGTTAGTTCGGCACGGTGGGTCTTTTTGCCCCTTTGCGTGGTTTTCGTTTTAGGGTTTTTTGTAGACTGCATAGTTCTCTTTGCTATCCTCGCTCTGTCTAGAATATCGGGCCTCACTTTGCTGAATCTATTTCATTCCTACGTTTGTCTTTTCATCTTGCTAACAGTCATTATATGTGGGGGGCTGCCTATTCCTTTGGGGTATTTCTCTGAGGTAAGTCAGGCTTGTATTTCTATCTTCAGGCTAGTCAGCTCCTCAGGCAGTGCCGAGTTGCATAGGTAGTGATAGGCGCAATCCACTGCTGCTTATAGTTGTGTGAGGATAGATCAGGTACTGCAGTCTACAGAGATTCCACGTCTCAGAGCTCGTCCTATTGTTTTTGGTTATTGCCAGATCTCTGTATGTGCGCTGATTACTGCACGCTGTGTTGCCTGATTGCCGGCCATAACAGTACAAGGAGCCAAACCAATGATTCCCAATAGAGGGAAAAAAGAAATCCTGACATCATTTTTTTTTTCTTAGCTCTGTCTTCAGTCTTTTTTTTCCCCTAGACATTAGAGTGCTTCAGGACACAGCTGTGGACAT
Source organism: Ranitomeya imitator (assembly GCF_032444005.1). NCBI lineage: Eukaryota > Metazoa > Chordata > Amphibia > Anura > Dendrobatidae > Ranitomeya > Ranitomeya imitator. Next base: position 531,433,564 of record NC_091283.1, read on the forward strand.
GGATATTCAGGCTCTGTGCTCCTCAATGGATAATCTCGTTGTAAATGTACAAAAGATTCAAGATACTATTGATCAGAAATCGATGCTAGAACCAAGAATTCAGATTCCTGATTTGTTTTTTGGTGACAGAACTAAGTTCCTGAGCTTCAGAAATAATTGTAAGCTATTTTTGGCCTTGAAACCTCATTCTTCTGGTAATCCTATTCAACAGGTTTTGATTATTATTTCTTTTTTGCGCGGCGACCCACAGGACTGGGCGTTTTCTCTTGCACCAGGAGATTCTGCATTGAGTAATGTTGATGCATTTTTCCAGGCGCTGGGATTGCTTTACGATGAGCCTAATTCAGTGGATCAGGCTGAGAAAAATCTGCTGGCTTTATGCCAGGGTCAGGATGATGTAGAAGTATATTGTCAGAAATTTAGGAAGTGGTCAGTACTCACTCTGTGGAATGAATCTGCACTAGCGGCTTTGTTCAGAAAGGGTCTCTCTGAAGCTCTTAAGGATGTAATGGTGGGATTTCCTATGCCTGCTGGTTTGAATGAGTCTATGTCCTTGGCCATTCAGATCGGTCGTCGCTTGCGCGAGCGTAAATCTGTGCACCATCTGGCGGTATTGTCTGAGAGTAAACCTGAGCCTATGCAGTGCGACAGGACTATGACTAAAGTAGAACGGCAAGAACACAGACGTCTGAACAGACTGTGTTTCTATTGTGGTGATTCTACTCATGCTATTTCTAATTGTCCTAAACGCACTAGGCGGTTCGATAGCTCTGCCGTTATTGGTACTGTACAGTCCAAATTCCTTTTGTCCATTACCTTAATGTGCTCTTTGTCATCGTATTCTGTCATGGCGTTTGTGGATTCAGGCGCTGCCCTGAATCTGATGGATTTGGATTATGCTAAACGTTGTGGATTTTTCTTGGAGCCTTTGCGGTGTCCTATTCCGTTGAGAGGAATTGATGCTACACCTTTGGCCAAGAATAAGCCTCAGTACTGGGCCCAGCTGACCATGTGCATGGCTCCTGCACATCAGGAAGTTATTCGCTTTCTGGTACTGCATAATTTGCATGATGTGGTCGTGTTGGGGTTGCCATGGCTACAAACCCATAATCCAGTATTGGATTGGAACTCTATGTCGGTAACCAGCTGGGGTTGTCAGGGAGCACATGGTGATGTTCCATTTTTGTCTATTTCGTCATCCATTCCTTCTGACATCCCAGAGTTCTTGTCGGACTTTCAGGATGTATTTGAAGAGTCCAAGTCTGATGCCCTACCTCCGCATAGGAATTGTGATTGTGCTATCGATTTGATTCCTGGTAGTAAATTCCCTAAGGGTCGTTTATTTAATTTGTCCGTACCTGAACACACCGCTATGCGCAGTTATGTGAAGGAGTCCCTGGAGAAGGGACATATTCGCCCATCGTCGTCACCATTGGGAGCAGGGTTCTTTTTTGTAGCCAAGAAGGATGGTTCGCTAAGACCGTGTATTGATTACCGCCTTCTTAATAAGATCACTGTTAAGTTTCAGTATCCCTTGCCATTGATTTCTGACTTGTTTGCTCGGATTAAGGGGGCTAGTTGGTTTACTAAGATTGATCTTCGTGGTGCGTATAATCTGGTGAGAATCAGGCAGGGAGATGAATGGAAAACGGCATTTAATACGCCCGAGGGTCATTTTGAGTATCTGGTGATGCCGTTCGGACTTGCCAATGCTCCATCTGTTTTTCTGTCTTTTATGCATGACATTTTCCGTGAGTATCTGGATAAATTCTTGATTGTTTACTTGGATGACATTTTGATCTTCTCAGATGATTGGGAGTCTCATGTGAAGCAAGTCAGAATGGTTTTCCAGGTACTGCGTGCTAATTCCTTGTTCGTGAAGGGATCAAAGTGTCTCTTCGGTGTGCAGAAAGTTTCATTTTTGGGGTTCATCTTTTCCCCTTCTACTATCGAGATGGATCCGGTTAAGGTTCAGGCCATCCAGGATTGGACTCAGCCGACATCTCTAAAAAGTCTGCAGAAATTCCTGGGCTTTGCTAATTTTTATCGTCGCTTCATCTGTAATTTTTCTAGCATTGCCAGACCATTGACCGATTTGACCAAGAAGGGTGCTGATTTGGTTAATTGGTCTTCTGCTGCCGTGGAAGCTTTTCAGGAGTTGAAGCATCGTTTTTGCTGTGCCCCTGTGTTGTGTCAACCTGATGTTTCTCTTCCGTTCCAGGTCGAGGTTGATGCTTCTGAGATTGGTGCAGGGGCGGTTTTGTCACAGAGAGGTTCTGGTTGCTCAGTGTTCAAACCATGTGCTTTCTTTTCCAGGAAATTTTCTGCTGCTGAGCGTAATTATGATGTGGGCAACCGAGAGTTGCTGGCCATGAAGTGGGCATTCGAGGAGTGGCGTCATTGGCTTGAGGGTGCTAAGCATCGCGTGGTGGTATTGACTGATCATAAGAACCTTACTTATCTTGAGTCTGCCAAGCGCTTGAATCCTAGACAGGCCCGTTGGTCGTTATTTTTTGCTCGTTTTGATTTTGTGATTTCATACCTTCCGGGCTCTAAAAATGTGAAGGCGGATGCTCTGTCTAGGAGTTTTGTGCCCGACTCTCCGGGGTTATCTGAGCCGGCGAGTATCCTCAAGGAAGGAGTCATTGTGTCTGCCATCTCCCCTGATTTGCGGAGAGTGTTGCAGAAATTTCAGGCTAATAAACCTGATCGTTGTCCGGCCGAGAAACTGTTCGTCCCTGATAGGTGGACTAGTAAAGTTATCTCTGAACTTCATTGTTCGGTGCTGGCCGGTCATCCAGGAATCTTTGGTACCAGGGAGTTGGTTGCTAGATCCTTCTGGTGGCCATCTCTGTCACGGGATGTGCGTGCTTTTGTGCAGTCCTGTGGAATTTGTGCTAGGGCTAAGCCCTGCTGTTCACGTGCCAGTGGGTTGCTTTTGCCCTTGCCGGTCCCGAAGAGGCCTTGGACACATATTTCGATGGATTTCATTTCTGACCTTCCCGTTTCTCAAAAAATGTCGGTCATTTGGGTGGTCTGTGATCGCTTTTCTAAAATGGTCCATCTGGTGCCCTTGGTTAAATTGCCTTCCTCCTCTGATTTGGTGCCTTTGTTCTTCCAGCATGTGGTTCGTTTACATGGCATTCCTGAGAATATTGTTTCTGACAGAGGTTCCCAGTTTGTCTCGAGGTTCTGGCGAGCCTTTTGTGGTAGGATGGGCATTGACCTATCTTTCTCCTCGGCCTTCCATCCTCAGACTAATGGCCAGACCGAACGAACCAATCAGACCTTGGAAACATATCTGAGATGTTTTGTTTCCGCTGACCAGGATGATTGGGTGTCATTTTTGCCGTTGGCTGAGTTCGCCCTTAATAATCGGGCCAGCTCGGCTACCTTGGTCTCTCCATTTTTCTGCAATTCTGGGTTCCATCCTCGTTTCTCTTCAGGACAGGTTGAGTCTTCGGACTGTCCTGGTGTGGATTCTGTGGTGGACAGGTTGCAGCAGATCTGGACTCAGGTAGTGGACAATTTGACCTTGTCCCAGGAGAAGGCTCAGCTTTTCGCTAATCGCAGACGCCGTGTGGGACCCCGACTTCGTGTTGGGGATCTGGTTTGGTTATCTTCTCGTCATATTCCTATGAAGGTTTCCTCTCCTAAATTTAAACCTCGTTTTATTGGTCCGTATAGGATTTCTGAGATTCTCAATCCGGTGTCTTTTCGTCTGACCCTCCCAGACTCCTTTTCCATACATAATGTATTCCATAGGTCGTTGTTGAGGAGATACGTGGCACCTATGGTTCCATCTGTGGAGCCTCCTGCCCCTGTTTTGGTGGAGGGGGAATTGGAGTATATTGTGGAGAAGATTTTGGATTCTCGTGTCTCTAGACGGAAACTCCAGTATCTGGTCAAATGGAAGGGTTATGCTCAGGAAGATAATTCCTGGGTTTTTGCCTCTGATGTCCATGCCCCAGATCTTGTTCGTGCCTTTCATGTGGCTCATCCTGGTCGGCCTGGGGGTTCTGGTGAGGGTTCGGTGACCCCTCCTCAAGGGGGGGTACTGTTGTGAATTCTGTGGCTGAGTTCACTTCTGTGGTCACAAGTGGTATTGCAGTCTCTGGGCTTCCTCCCTCAGGTGTTTTGGTGAGCTCGTTGGCTGCCTTGCTATTTAGCTCCACCTGAGTCTGTCTTCCTTGCTCCTTGTCAATGTTCCAGTGTTGGATCTGAGCTACTGCATCTTTCCTTGGCCTGCTGCTCTGCTAGATAAGTGCTTCTAGTTTGTTTTCTGTTTTTTCTGTCCAGCTTGCTATTAACTTTTGCTGGAAGCTCTGAGAAGCAAAGGGGTGCACCGCCGTGCTGTTAGTTCGGCACGGTGGGTCTTTTTGCCCCTTTGCGTGGTTTTCGTTTTAGGGTTTTTTGTAGACTGCATAGTTCTCTTTGCTATCCTCGCTCTGTCTAGAATATCGGGCCTCACTTTGCTGAATCTATTTCATTCCTACGTTTGTCTTTTCATCTTGCTAACAGTCATTATATGTGGGGGGCTGCCTATTCCTTTGGGGTATTTCTCTGAGGTAAGTCAGGCTTGTATTTCTATCTTCAGGCTAGTCAGCTCCTCAGGCAGTGCCGAGTTGCATAGGTAGTGATAGGCGCAATCCACTGCTGCTTATAGTTGTGTGAGGATAGATCAGGTACTGCAGTCTACAGAGATTCCACGTCTCAGAGCTCGTCCTATTGTTTTTGGTTATTGCCAGATCTCTGTATGTGCGCTGATTACTGCACGCTGTGTTGCCTGATTGCCGGCCATAACAGAGTGGACCAAAATCCCTCCTGACATGTGTGCAAGCCTCATCATCAACTGCAAAAACATCTGACTGCTGTGCTTGCCAACAAGGGTTTTGCCACCAAGCATTAAGTCTTGTTTGCCAGAGGGATTAAATACTTATTTCTCATTGCAAAATGCAAATACATTTATATAATTTATAAAATGTGATTTTCTGCATTTTATTTTTGATATTCTATCTCTCAATGTTTAAATTAACCTACCCTTCAAATTAAACACTGTTCATGTCTTTGTCAGTTGGCAAACTTACAAAATCAGCAAGGGATCAAATACTTATTTCCACCACTGTAAAGCCCACAAAAATGCAATTCAGACAAAACCTCGGAACCACCCACCTTGAGGCAGAGGGAACCACTCCATACTCCATTTGGCATCTGCTCTAGTAGTACTTGACGCGCCTGCTAGGGTTGAGCGAAACGGGTCGAAAATTTTCAAAAGTCGCCGACTTTTGGCAAGGTTGGGTTTCATGAAACCCGACCCGACCCCTGTGTAGGATCGGCCATGAAGTCGGCGATCTTTTGAATCTAGAATCGGAATTCCGATACCGATTCCTGATATGTTTAAGATATCGGGAATTGGTATAGGAATTCAGATTTAAGTGTAAAATAAAGAAATAAAATAAAAAATATCGCAATACTTACCCTCTGACGCGCCCTGGTACTAACCGGGAACCTTCCTTCCTTTGAATCAGCCTTCCAGGACCTTGCCGCGACGTCACCGCGACGTCACCGAAGGTCCTGGAAGGGCTGATTCTTAGGAAGGAAGGCTGTCGGAAAGAAGCAGGGCGCGTCCGAGGATGAGTATATACCTAATAGGAATATACTCACCCTCGGACGCGCCCTGCTTCTTTCCGGCAGCCTTCCTTCCTAAGAATCAGCCCTTCCAGGACCTTCGGTGACGTCGCGGTGACGTCGCGGCTTGTGATTGGTCGCGCGAGCGGTCACATGGGCGGCCGCGCGGCCAATCACAAGCCGCGACGTCACCGCGACGTCACCGCAAGGTCCTGGAACGCTGATTCTAAGGAAGGAAGGTTCCCGGTTAGTACCAGGGCGCGTCAGAGGGTAAGTATTGCGATATTTTTTATTTTAATTCTTTATTTTACACTAAAATATGGATCGCAGCGCCTGAAGGAGAGTTTCCGCTCTTTCAGACACTGGGAACCATGGAAACCCAATGCACTGCATTGGGTTTTGAGTTTCGTCCGACCCCGACCCCGACTTTTTTATAGGATCGGCCGATTTCACTCGACCCGACTTTTGAAAAAGTCGGGTTTCGTGAAACCCGACCCGATCATATAAAAGTAAAGGTCTCTCAACCCTAGCGCCTGCCAGTGCCATGGGGTATCCGAAATCAGACCGGACAGTTCTATGGTGGAGGTCCGTTTCCATGGTGTAACAACTCTGCTGGCATCACTGCATGGCCTTCCATTCCCCACCTGCCTGTTACATCAATTTACTCACCCAGTGCCATGCTGTGAGATCTGTCTGCTGCCGGCTCCATGCCATGTGCTCCATGGCCGCTTACTCTGTGTACACTTCCTGGCTGTGTGCATAGGGGGGCAGTGCCAGCAACTCTAGATTCTTATTGAGACTGTGTGCACCTCCCTAAGGTGTCCCTGGCCAATAGCCTAGAGGCCTCTGATACTTAAGGCATCCTCACCCATTGGAGGATGCTGAGCAAACTATTTCCCTCAGTTAGCACTTGCTACTGAGCTGCCAGGTCGTGTCTGTTTCCTGTCTCTGAGGGATGCAATTTGCAGGCCTTTATCTGTGTTCTGTTTGTGTCTCTGTGTACACCACCCAGTGGGGCGTTGTACCCTGGTAACATAGTAACATAGTTAGTAAGGCCGAAAAAAGACATTTGTCCATCCAGTTCAGCCTATATTCCATCATAATAAATCCCCAGATCTACGTCCTTCTACAGAACCTAATAATTGTATGATACAATATTGTTCTGCTCCAGGAAGACATCCAGGCCTCTTTTGAACCCCTCGACTGAGTTTGCCATCACCACCTCCTCAGGCAAGCAATTCCTGATTCTCACTGCCCTAACAGTAAAGAATCCTCTGCTATGTGGGTGGAAAAACCTTCTCTCTTCCAGGCGCAAAGAATGCCCCCTTGTGCCCGTCACCTGTCTGTATCTGTGTTCTGTTACTTCTGTGTCTGTACTCTGGTCTATGTCTGTTCCTGTTCCTTATTTGTTTGTTTACTATTCTCACTCTGCTGTGTTTATCTCTGCGTTTCCCCTCTGCTCTGCTTGCCACTATCATTGGCTATGCATCTCTCCGCTCTGGTCGCCACTGCTCATGGTTCTGCACTTCTCTGCTTAGTTCTGCCACAACCTGTGGTTCTGTGCCTCTCAACTTTGCTTGCCACAACCTGTGGCTCAGCACCCTCTGGTTCTTGGCTTTGCCTCCTGCGGTTCTGGCTCTTGGCGTTGTCTCCTGCAGTTTGCTCTTGGCTCCGTCTCCAGCGTCTCCGCTCTTGGCTCCGCCTCCAGCTTCTCTGCTCTTGGCTCCGCCTCCAGCATATCCATCCTTAGCTCTGCCTCCTCCTCTGCCTTCTCCTTCTCTGCTCTTAGCTCTGCCTTCTCCTTCTCTGCTCTTCGCTCTGCTTTCTCCTTCTCTGCTCTTAGCTATACCTCCTGCTCTTACTCCGCCTCCTGTGATTCTGCTTTGCATCCGCTCTTGCTCTACCTCTGTTCCTCAACTTGCCGTACAGGTCCCTACCTGTTTCTTTAAATTCTCCAGTCTGAACAGGTTCCTACCTGTTTCCATACACCTGCCTGTATACCAGTTCCTACTAGAGTATCAGCCCTGTCCGCTTGTCTGCCAGAGTGCTAGCCGTGACCATCTGCCTGTATCTTCGTCAAGCCAGTCTGCCCGTCAGGGCCTCTGCCATACCCATCAGTCAGCCAGTGTCACAACCATGCCTGCCTGTGTCTTGTCCCCATTGGGATCAGCATCCACAGTCAGACTCCACCCTGGAGTGGTACCTGGTAGCTTCCTATTGCACAAGTCTGACCTCACCATCAGAGGCTCCAGCGAACAAGTAGGAAGCTACTTAGTTACGCCTCTTCCAGGGAAGTTTGGTCTGTGGTCCAGTGGGGCCACACACCCAGACGCCCGCGCCAACCAGTCTCGGTGCGAGCGTTACACGTGGCCCTGGCTGTGTCATAACATGGAGCATAATTATTTGGTGTTTGGTCGTAACACCACCCATGTTTTCCGGCAATGGGTGGCAGACGTTGTGGTTTAGGTCCACTGGGGCTGATGGTGATGCAGAAAAGATGGTTCAGCTCCCCACAGATAGACCGGGGCCTCAGGGCAAATATATTTGATTGTTCAGATGGTGGTGAACGTTGGGGTGTAGAGAATAAGTGAAGGACACAGAGAGGTGCAGTTTTCTTTACCTTTTACTTGACAGTAGATGCAATCTGGGGTATCAATTACAAATGACTGATTGAGTCCGGCTTTCCTGGAGGCATTCAGGGGATCCACCCTGCCAGGTGGGGTTGGGAACTTTCCTTCTGTTCTCTCTTTTAGGGTCCCTGCTGCTTGTAGCTAAGGCTTCTTTCACACTAGCGTTGGGCTCGGCCCGACGCAGTGCGTCGGGCCGAGGTTATCGACACTAGCATTGTCTCCGCCGCACAACGGGTGCAGCGGATGCTGCTTTTCAGCGCATCCGCTGCCCCGTTGTGAGGTGCGGGGAGGTGGGGGCGGAGTTCCGGCCGCGCATGCGTGGTCAGAAAAGACGATCTGTCGGCTGCAAAAAACGTTACATGGAACGTTTTTTGCGGCCGACGGTCCGCCACAACACGGCGTAACCGTCGCGCGACGGTTGCGACGTGTGGCAATCCGTCGCAATGCGTCGCGTAATGTTAGTCAATGGAGAAAAACGCATCCTGCAAACACTTTTGCAGGATGCGTTTTTTCTGCAAAACGATGCATTGTGACGGATTGCAGTTAACGCTAGTGTGAAAGTAGCCTAAGCTGCAGCCCTTCCCTGCGTGATGATTTCTAACCTGTATGGCAGACAGCGTGAGCCTATTTCATGGGCACTGTGCTTTTCACTGTCAGCCCTGAGCTCTTGGTCAGCCTCCATGCCTTCAGGTGTTCGGTGTGGTCAGGAAACGTGCAGTCCCTTGCCCTCCAGATTTGGCTGTCAGGGTGTACAGCACCCGCCCAGCCAAGGACTCTGGCATCCCTTTAGTTCTGGGGTCAGCTATACGCAGTTTTTATACCCCTGAAAGCTTGTCACTGCTCCTGTCCCTTCCCTCTCCACAGACCAACTGCCAACTCTCCTCTCTCAGTGTCCTGTCATGAGTTCCTGCTGGCTCCCGATTCCATGACAACTCCCCTGTTTACTCTATCAGTTGACTTCTTTCTGTCTCACTAACCCCACCTGCTGGCCAGAATTTATAAGGAAGCTCCTCCTTCTGGCCTGGAGCGGGAATTGACATGTACACTGTGTTACCTGGCATGGGGACCTTCCTTCTTGCCTCCAGGCATGAAATCACCCCTTAGGCTGCCATCACACTAGCAGTATTTGGTCAGTATTTTACATCAGTATTTGTAAGCCAAAACCAGGAATGGAACAATCAGAGGAAAAGTATAATAGAAACATATGCACCACTTCTGTATTTATCACCCACTCCTGGTTTTGGCTTACAAATACTGATGTAAAATACTGACCAAATACTGCTAGTGTGACGACAGCCTCAGAGGGAGGCAATGTCATGGTGACAACCAGACTCTGGGGTGCCACATATTCACCTTTAAGGCATGCACAGAGCTGTAGTTGCCCACATTTGTGTGCTAAAAAGACACCTAAAATGATGGGACACTGCTGGAATACAGACCAGTCCAAAGTGACGCCTTCTGCCTCATAAGTGAGTGGTTCCATTGGGGGTTTTGTCTGAATCGCGGTTTTGGAGAATTTACATGGAAACCTCGATGTAAGCACTCAGCGGAGAGCGCGGGATAAATGTGAGCTGAGCTTTGGGAGATCGAATGAATAAATAGACAGCAGAACAAGAATAGTTCTTATTTTTATTTTTTCTCCGTTCACCATTCGGTGTAAGTGATAAGCCAGATTTATTCTTCGGGTCCATGCAATGACAGCAATACCATATTTATACAGTTTTTTATTTTAGGTTTTGCTACGTGTTTATATAAAATTTGTGTTGCCATATTCTGAGAGCTGTAACCTTTTATTTTTTGGCGAGCAGAGCTGTATGAGGGCTTGTTTTTTGCAGGACATTACCATTGGACGTGGTATATCTCGATTTTTCCAAAGCGTTTGATACCGTGCCGCACAAGAGGTTGGTACACAAAATGAGAATGCTTGGTTTGGGAGAAAATGTGTGTAAATGGGTTAGTAACTGGCTTAGTGATAGAAAGCAGAGGGTGGTTATAAATGGTATAGTCTCTAACTGGGTCGCTGTGACCAGTGGGGTACCGCAGGGGTCGGTATTGGGACCTGTTCTCTTCAACATATTCATTAATGATCTGGTAGGTTTACACAGTAAAATATCGATATTTTCAGATGATACAAAACTATGTAAAGCAGTTAATACAAGAGAAGATAGTATTCTGCTACAGATGGATCTGGATAAGTTGGAAACTTGGGCTGAAAGGTGGCAGATGAGGTTTAACAATGATAAATGTAAGGTTATACACATGGGAAGAAGGAATCAATATCACCATTACACACTGAACGGGAAACCACTGGGTAAATCTGACAGGGAGAAGGACTTGGGGATCCTAGTTAATGATAAACTTACCTGGAGCAGCCAGTGCCAGGCAGCAGCTGCCAAGGCAAACCAAATCATGGGGTGCATTAAAAGAGGTCTGGATACACATGATGAGAGCATTATACTGTTTCTGTACAAATCCCTAGTTAGACCGCACATGGAGTACTGTGTCCAGTTTTGGGCACCGGTGCTCAGGAAGGATATAATGGAACTAGAGAGAGTTCAAAGGAGGGCAACAAAAATAATAAAGGGGATGGGAGAACTACAATACCCAGATAGATTAGCGAAATTAGGATTATTTAGTCTAGAAAAAAGACGACTGAGGGGCGATCTAATAACCATGTATAAGTATATAAGGGGACAATACAAATATCTCGCTGAGGATCTGTTTATACCAAGGAAGGTGACGGGCACAAGGGGGCATTCTTTGCGTCTGGAAGAGAGAAGGTTTTTCCACCAACATAGAAGAGGATTCTTTACTGTTAGGGCAGTGAGAATCTGGAATTGCTTGTCTGAGGAGGTGGTGATGGCGAACTCAGTCGAGGGGTTCAAGAGAGGCCTAGATGTTTTCCTGGAGCAGAACAATATTGTATCATACAATTATTAGGTTCTGTAGATGGACGTAGATCTGGGGATTTATTATGATGGAATATAGGCTGAACTGGATGGACAAATGTCTTTTTTCGGCCTTACTAACTATGTTACTATGTTACTATGTTACTAGATTTTTTTGGTACCGTTTTGGGGCACATCATATTTTTTGATCGCTATTTATCCAGATTTTTCAGACACTGGATAAACAAAGCCTAGCAATTCAGTTTTTGTTTTTATTTTTTGCGCTTTTCACAATGCGGTAAAAGTGATAAGATAGATTTGTTACACCTATTACAGATTTTTTTTTATGCTTTGCTTTTTTAACAGAATAAAACCATTGTTTTACAAACATGAATTTGTTTTCGCATTGTCATATTCTGAGAGCTGTAACCTTTTATATTTTTTTTGCTGAATGAGCCATTTTAGTGCTTCTTTTTTTTGCATGTTTTTCATTAATATTTTTTACAGCGTGAGTCAAACGAAATAAATAACATGCCAGTTTTATAGAGTGGGTCATTCCGGACATGATAATACCAATTACCGTATATAATCGAGTATAAGCCGAGATTTTCAGCCCAAATTTTTGGGCTGAAAGTGCCCCTCTCGGCTTATACTCGAGTAACGATCGTCGGTGGGGTCGGCGGGTGAGGGGGAGAGAGGACTGTCGCATACTCACCTGCTTCCGGGGCTCCTGGCGCTCCCCCTGCCTGTCCCATGGTCTTCGGGTGCCGCAGCTCTTCCTCTGTTCAGCGGTCACAAGGTACCGCTCATTAAAGTTATGAATATGGACTCCACTCCCATAGGGGTGGAGCCGCATATTCATTCCTCTAATGAGCGGTAACGGTGACCACTGACAGAGGAAGAGGCTGCGGCACCTGAAGACCATCTGTCCGGGATAAGGAGCCAGGGACACCGGAGCAGGTGAGTATCTCATATTTACCTGTCCAAGTTCCACCCGCCAGGCGCCACTCCGTCTTCCCGTCCTCTTTGCTCTGACTGTTCAGGTCAGTGGGCGCGATGACGTACTAATCTGCGCGCCGCCCTCTGCCTGAACAGTCAGTGCGGAGAGACGCCGAGATGGGACGCTGAGGAGCTGTGGGCAGCAAGAGAGATGAGTATGTCATTTTTTTTTATTGCAGCAGCAGCATTATATATTGCATCGCTTTATATGGAGCGTCTAAGTGGCAATAATCAACGGTGCAGAGCATTATATATGGCACAGCTTTCTATGGAGCATCTATGGGGCCATAATGAACGGTTCAGAGCATTATATATGGCACATCTTTATAAGGAGCATCTATGGGGCCATAATGAACGCTGCAGAGCATTATATATTGCACATCTTTATATGGAGCATCTATGGGGCCATAATGAACGGTGCAGAGCATTATATATGGCACAGCTTTAAATGGAGCATCTATGGGGCCATAATGGAAGGTGCAGAGCAATATATATGGCAAAGCTTTATATGGAGCATCTATGGGGCCATAATGAACGGTGCAGAGCATTATATATTGCACATCTTTACATGGAGCATCTATGGGGCCATAATGAACGGTGCAGAGCATTATATATTGCACATCTTTATATGGAGCATCTATGGGGCAATAATGAAATGTATGGAGAATTATATGTGGCACAGTTTTATATGGAGCATCTATGGGGCAATAATGAAATGTATGGAGCATTCTATGTGGCACAGTTTTATATGGAGCATCTATGGGGCAATAATGAAATGTATGGAGCATTCTATGTGGCACAGTTTTATATGGAGCATCTATGGGGCCATAATGAAATGTATGGAGCATTATATGTGGCACAGCTTTATATGGAGCATCTATGGGGCCATAATGATCTGTATGGAGCATCTATTTTTATTTTTGAAATTCTCCGGTAGCTGCTGCATTTTCCACCCTAGGCTTATTAGGGGCAAAATTAGGGGGGTCGGCTTATACTCGGGACGGCTTATACTCGAGTATATACGGTATGTTTTTTGCTTATTTTTGTTTTATCTCAAATGATGCGTTTTGAGTGGTGATATGGATTTTAGTGATTTGTGTGCACTTTCTTTTTTTACTTTTTTACATGTTTTATTTAAATTTTTTCACTGTTTTACTTAGTCCCTCTGTGGGACATGTATAATTTTGATCACTGGTATAAGACTGTCAGTGTCTCACTGATTATACCTGTGAGACTCAACTTATAGCCACCGTATCCTGGGATCATTATATTATTTCAAGGTATCATGAGAGCCATCAGAACCCGCAATTCTGAAACAACTTACATACAGCTGTTGCAATTGACATCAGCATTTAAAGGGTTATTCAGCCCCAATCAGTTGCAAAACCATCCATGTCCGATACTGCAGGGTGTCAGCTGTTATGCACAGCTGACACCCACGGAAATTGCCGCTGCTCGAAGTGGATGCAAACAAATAAAGAAATTGGATGCAAACAAATAAAGAAAAGAAGTAATGACTTCTTAGCAGGCTGAGCAAAATTTTTCTCTATCAGTTTGAGACCAACTGTTTGTAAGATAAACAATGGCTTTTTACCCAACCATCAAAAATTATCCCTTTTTTGGGAGCTAGAAAAGAGTTGCTGTTTCGAAATAAGAACCAACGACTTCTTAAAAAACATGCAAAAATTATTACTTTTGTGGGAGCAGTTTCAGATTTATTTACCATATATACTTGAGTATAAGCCGAGATTTTAAGCCCATTTTTTTAGGCTAAAAGTGCCTCTCTCAGCTTACACTCGAGTCATTGTCCCAAGGGGTTGGCAGGGGAGGGGAAGCGGCAAGAGTGGCAGCTTTCACATCATGCTAACCTCCTCCTGGCGTGGTCCCTGCTTCTCAGATGGTCTCCAGCGCTGGCAGCTCTTCCTGTGTTCAGCGGTCATGTGGTACCGCACTTTAAAGTAATGAATATGGATGCGACTCCACTCTCATAGGTGGGGAGCGCATACTCATTACTTTAATGAGTGGTACCATGTGACCGCTGAACACAGGAAGAGATGCCGATGCACGCCAGAGACCATTGGAGAATCAGGGGATTGAAGAGAGACCGTGCCAGGAGGGGATGAGTATGACGGGGAGGGTGAGCCATGCGATATTCACCTGTCCCTATTCCACCGCCGGGCTCTGTCTTCCACATTCTCTGGCTGTGACGCTCAGGTCAGAGGGCATGATGACATGGTTAGTGCGCACTCTCTGCCTAAACACTGCAGAGACCCGGAAGACACAGCGACGCATGATGGTGGAACGGGGACAGGTGAATATCGAGGGGCCTGAGTTAGTGGCGACTCTGGCATCTGTCCCCCATAGCGTGCCAGTGTCCCTGCCTGCTCAGGATACTAGCACCTCTCCCCCCGCAGCGAGAGGTGAGTATGTCATTTTTTTTTTTTTAATCGCAGCAGCATATGGGGCATATTATTCTATGAAGCATCTTATGGGGCTGTTATTAACCTTTGTGCAGCATTATATGGGGCATATTTTTGTATGGAGCATCTTATGAGGCCATCATTACCATTTGTGCAGCGTTATATAGAGCATATTATTTTATGGCACATCTTATGGGCCCATCATGAACTTTATGGAGCATTATATGGGGCATATTTTAATATGGAGCATCTTATGGGGCCATCATTAACCTTTGTGCAGCATTATATGGGGCATATTTTTGTATGGAGCATCTTAAGGGGCCCATCATGAACTGTATGGAGCATTATATGGGGCTCCTGATTCAATATGGATATTCACAAACATTTAACCTACTGATGTCTCAATTTTACTTTTATTGGTATCTATTTTTATTTTTGAAATTTTCCAGAAGCTGCTGCATTTCCCACCCTAGGCTTATACTCGAGTCGTTAAGTTTTCCCAGTTTTTTGTGGCGAAATTAAGGGTCTCGGCTTATACTCGGGTCGGCTTATTCTCAAGTATATATAGTGCTTCGTTAAAGATTTCCCCTTACTTACTTCCTGTAAACTGAGAGCAATGAAACTTGGGAAAGGTGGCACAGTTATTAGTCCTTCTCTACATAGGTACCACCTAGGGACACACACTTCTTCCATCTCTTTAAGCAACTGTACACACCTCGCTTGTAGAAGCTGAAATTGTAAGGCTGCAGTAGCATCTTACCCAGTGAAGAGGCAGTGACCCACAAAGTTCAAGCACAAAAGTCTCTTTAATGTGTTTCCTCACAGTATTAAAGTCCAATTCACATAAACACATATAACTTTAGTATACAGTATATTGTCAGTGTTCAGTTTACACCAGTTCATAGCAATACATATGGGCAGCACGGTGGCGCAGTGGTTAGCACAGCAGCCTTGCAGTGCTGGGGTCCTGGGTTCTAATCCCACCCAGGACAACATCTGCAAAGAGTTTGTATGTTCTCTCCGTGTTTGCGTGGGTTTCCTCCGGGCACTCCGGTTTCCTCCCACATTCCAAAGACATACTGATAGGGATTCTAGATTGTGAGCCCCATCTGGGACAGTGATGATAATGTGTGCAAAACTGTAAAGCGCTGCGGAATATGTTAGCGCTATATAAAAATAAAGATTATTATTAATACATATCACATGGCTTTAGATTTGCGGTCCCTAAACAGGCCGGACTTCCCTTGTCCAGTTTCCCTGGGTGACCGCACGCCATATTACAGTCTCCATGCACACAGCCTCATATGTTGCAGACACTACACATGCCAGCCTTCCTCTGACTAGTTTTCGTGGGTGTCCTGCATCGCTGTATCACAGTCTCTTTACTCACACAGTCGTAAACAGTCCAGGATATCCTCCGGATAGCAGCCGCGCACCATATCCACCTGTTTGCAATCGTTACACACGCTAGTCCTCTTTCGGGCACAGGACTGTCCACATCTGACTCCCTCAGGCACAGGACATCCACATCTGGGCACAGGACTTGTCCACATCCGAGACCAGTACCATGGATGACTTGCATCACTGTATACACTGCGGGTGCCAGGCTATTCAGCTGCCCTGGGTGCTTGCTCCGCTGGCCTGTGCCTCCATGCACTTAGCCAGGGTTCTGCAGGCCTCTGCTCTGCACAGCAGCACACACCAGACTGAAACTGACCTGTACCTCGCACACCTGACACCTGACACACCCATACCTCTTACTGCAGGGCTTTTAACACACGCAAACCTGTGGCCTTCAGCAACATGGAAAACCCAGATTGGAAATCCGTGACTCCCATGCACACTTATGGACGTCATCCGTCTGTATGCACATTCTGGGGAGCACAAACAGTGCCCCCTAGCTGTAACAGAGGCCACAGCCTCACAATATGTTGCTCCAAAAGTCATGTTATGACTTTGGATATCAGAGTCTCATTATCTGGAAAATGCTTGCCCTTCCAAAATAACTTTATTGTTGAAAAGAGGTGGAAATCCTATGGTATGAGGTAGGGTGAAAAAGGGGGATGCGGTAGAATTTCAAAGCCACAAGAGCATGCTTCAATTTGGGCAACATTTGAGCTGTGAACTGATGCATTGTCTTGCAGAAGGCAGACACTTTTGGTAAGCATGCCTTGTCTCTTGGTTATCATGGTCTCCCGCAGTTTCTGCAGCAGTGAAGCATAGTATGCTCTAATGGTCATGATACCCTTTTGCTTTGAAATCCATCAATACTACTACATTCTGGTCCCAAAATACTGTGAGCATGACCTTGCCTGCCGAGAGTTAAGCACGTGCTTTCTTTGGAGGTGGTGAGTCATGATGCTTCCACTGCATCGACTGGACTCTAATCTCAGTATCACAGTGATGGACCCAGCTTTCATCCTGTGTGATCAGTCTGCTGAAAAAGTCCTCCTGGTTTCCATGACACATTGTCAATAGAGCCTGAGAGCATTCAACTTGTTCCTGGAAAGGTGTGAGCAGCCGGGAAACCCAGCAAGCGGATACCTTATGCATGCGAACATGTTCTTGGATGATTTTTTTTTACAGACCCCACATTAATCTTTACATTTTGGGCTAGGTGGCGAATGGTTACACGGCGATTTTCCAAAATGGCGGCCTCCACTTGCTGGATTGTGTGTTCATCAATAGCAGAGTGAGGTCACCCTGGAATTGGAGCTGTTTGACGATGCCAGTTCTTGACTATATCATATGATGGGGAATCATTGCCATAAACCTTGTTCATCTCATCGAACGTCTCCTTTGGTGTGTGACTTTTCAAGTAAAGGACCTTGATGACTGCTCTGTATTCCACTATCAAAGTCCATTATCAAACCTCACACCACTTTAGCACATGTAAAATCAGGACCGTTTTCAGTTCAGAGTTGCAAATTGGCACATAACCTATAAAGACTTATATCATTACACAAGTGCAGTTTCAGCATCCTGTGATAAATAGAAGTGGGTCAGGGGAAGTCTTTAATGAAAGCCCCTCTTATATATTTAATGAGGTATCCCCATCTCAATGATCATATCCCAATATATCGTAGGTGTAATAATAATAATATTAGCAAATGCCTCCAATTAGAAATGTAGTATAGCTTTTGATTAGCTATGTCTCTTTTCTCATGTGCAGGCATTGCAGAACCTTAGGTATCATGGTTATGACCACTAGCAACAAGCTAAGTCTAAGTTCACATTTGCGTTGTGCGCCGCAGCGTCGTCGCCGCAACGCACAACGCAAACAAAAACGCAGCAAAACGCATGCAAAACGCAGCGGTTTTTTGAAACGCAGTTGCGTTTTTACCAAAAAGCGCAGCGTTTTTCGACGCATGCGTTTTTAGTGCAGTGAGTCATTCTTCATCCCCCTCCCACAAAAAAAAGTGTCTTCACAATAGATAAGGACCACCAATGGCTAGAAGAGGGTTGGTGTTAAAAATGTGTATATACCATGGCAGAGATGAATTCCTCCCATTTTGCTGGTATTCATGATGGAGCGAACCATGGATAGTATCTACATGGATATGGAGATGGAATTTGCCTTGGCTCATGCCTATGCTGTTGCCTGTTTTAATCAAAGGGAAAGGGAAAAACGGAGATGGAGTCGTCGCCGCTTTTGGATACACCCTATCGTTGAAGTCAGGGAGAGCCGTGGAGCATACCATTGCTTGTTCAGCGAACTGAATGACAACCGGGAAAAATATTTCGAATATACCAGGATGTCACAGGACAGCTTCCGCTATCTTCTGCGTCGGGTGGAAGGATCCATTAGCAGGCAGGACACGCAGCTCCGGAGAGCTATTTCCACAGAGGAACGGCTGCTGGTGACTCTACGGTACGTTGCTGTTTGAATGACTGTGATATGTATTTACTTTTTATTTTATTTATAATTTTTTTTTTTATTGTAATGGTCAATGTACTTTTATAAATTACAATGTACTTTAATCTAAATTTCTTTATCTTCTTGGCAGTTTCCTGGCTACTGGAGAGACGTTGAGATCACTTCATTTTCAATTCCGGATTGGAGTCTCCACTCTTTCAGGAATTATTGCTGAGACATGCCGCGCATTGTGGGATAATCTCCGGGAGGAATTTTTACCCGTCCCTACAAGCGAAATCTGGGAGGCCAACGCACAGAAATTCGAGCAAGTGTGTTCTTTTCCAAACTGTATTGGCGCAGTGGATGGAAAGCACATTCGGATTACCAAGCCTGCGAAAAGTGGATCCCTTTTCTACAATTACAAAAAATACTTTTCAACTGTGCTCATGGCAATTGCCGGTGCGGACTGCCCTTTTCTCGCAGTGGACATTGGTGCATTTGGGCGTGCAAATGACTCGCGCACATTTAAAGAGTCGGATATGGGCCAAAAATTATATGGCAACAATTTTAATTTCCCACAGCCACAACCTCTTCCCCACACCGAAGGCCCTGCAATGCCATTTGTTGTGGTTGGGGATGAGGCATTCCAAATGTCTGCCAACCTATTGAAACCCTACTCCAGTCGGGGCTTGGACCATACAAAAAGGGTTTTCAATTACAGACTGTCCAGGGCCACAAGGACTGTGGAATGCGCCTTTGGCATCCTTGTCTCCAAATGGCGGATATTAGGATCCGCCATTAATCTTAAAATTGAAACAGTGGATGAGGTGGTGAAGGCTTGTGTGGTTCTCCACAATTTCATTATGGCCAAAGAGAGACTAAATGTGGAACTCGATGAACCCATAGCCAACCCATTGCCCGATTACCATGATCATCCTCTGAGGACAAGTGTGGAAATTGCGCAGATGCGTGATCGTTTTGCGGCCTATTTTGTGTCAGATGTTGGCCGTGTGTCATGGCAAGATCAAATGGTGTAGTAATGTTACTGTTGGACTGTGTTCTGATTGTAACTACACCAATAATACCCCTACTGTGACTGTGCTAACAATGTATGAAAATAAAGTAATTCTCCAGTAAATGTGCAATAAATGTTCCGTTTAGGTTGGTTGTTTATATGTCAAATTTGGCATCTAACTATAGTTCACAAATTTAATGTGCCTATAAAAAACTGGAACCCGTTGTTTTTAAAATGTTGTTGTTTAATAAAAAATTTTTCTAATTTTATAACAATTCAAATAACATTTTTATACCATACCATAACATATTTACTTGTTTGTCTGATCACCGTGTATCTTTGTGTTTTACAGCAAAAGCAACGATAACAGTGATGTTTTGCAATGGTAACCAGGGTAAATATCGGAAGCGTGGCCCTGCGCTTAGCAACATGATGTTTACCCTGGTTACCCGTGGGCCTCTGCATCGTTGGTCGCTGGAGAGCGGTCTGTGTGACAGCTCTCCAGTGACCAAACAGCGACGCTGCAGTGATCTGCATCATTGTCTGTTTCGCTGCTGCATTAAGTGTGAACACCTCATACTCTTTAGGGTTTGTGAACACCTCATACAGCAATGAGAGACACCCAAAAAAAGGCAAACTAACAATTGTAAAAATAGTGTCTGACATTGCATATATGAGGTGTTTGAAGCACATAATATGTGTAGACAGCACACGGCGTGACTTGCCGAGAAATATTCTGGAAAATAAGAACAAATATTGTTTTTTTAAACCAAAATTTTTTATTTGGGGGTAAACAGAAAAAAAAAGGGGGAAATAAACTTAGGGGGTTTCAACCTGTGCCACCATGGGGGAATGGTATGTGTCTTGTTTGGAATGGGGAGAGGAAGGGGAGGATGATGATGAACAGGAGGATGATGGCGAAGAGGAGGATGATGTCCTATAGTCCAGGAGGCTCGATGGCAGGTCCAAACCCTCCGCAGGGTATACTGGGGAAGAAACCGCCACCTCTGTAGGGGAGGGAGGAGGCAACACAAGCCTTTGAGTTTTTCTTGGTTGGCCCTGGCTGCTCCTGCTGCGGCTAGAGCCCCGACGCGCACTTGGTGTCTGTACTGGAGCAGCCAGAGCCTCAGTGTGTGCCTGAGTGTGTCTCCTCTTCCTTTTTTTGTGTTTTTTTGCTCCCGCGGCAGCTCCCCCAGAATGACGCCTGCGGGAGGATGAGGGCATGGCAGGAGCAGGAGTCGGCGGCACTATGCTATGGTGCCTGTGGTGGCGTCGCTCGGCACGTGGACCACGGTGGGGTGGCTGGAGTGGCTCTCCAGCAGGAGTCGGAGTCATGCTTGCCAGCGACGGCACTACAGGCATTGTCGCTGACTGCATGACCCGAGCCTGCTGGAGAGCCCTCACGTAGGTAGTGTTGCAGGCCTGCATCACCGAAATCTGGAGTTCCGGCGTAAGGTGTTCCACCATGCCCTTAGCAATGGTACTAAAGAAATGTTTGGCCGGACTCGAGAGCTCGGATTCCATAGTTTCAAGGCGCCGGTCGATATTGGCCAGACGAGTGTCCATTTTATCGCTCAACGCCTTGAAACAGTTCTGGAAAACCGTGCTCAAATGCAAAAATTCGGGCATGACTGGCCTGTCCGAGGCCCGCTGGCGCTGTCGGGAATTCCCAAACGAAGGTGCGCCAGAGGCCTCGGGCAGGGGAACACCTGATGTACCGGCTGCCGGTTCTCCAGATGGCGGTGCAAGCCTGCTGTCGCTGTGGGAGGGCTGTGATGGGTCAGATGGCGATTCATGAAGGTCCGCTCCTGCGGGGCGAGCTCTCTCGAGGGTGCTGCTGTGTGTCCTGTGAAAAGATAATGGAAAAATTAGTCTTCAATTAATAACCTATCCCATACGCCAACTCCTGGAATAAAAATAGCATTACATTACACAACAATACAAATCCTCTGTCTCTCAGTCTGTGTGGCCTATAATAAATTGCTGATTGTTATCGCCAGCTGACCGTTATGGCTGACGATAACAATCATGGACATTCCCGCTGCCAAAGCCTTTTGACCGCATACCACTGTGGGTTAAAAAAATTTTGGAATCGAAAACTCTTTCTTGACACTGCATATGCCGCAAAAATATTCTAAAATTTAATGTCAAGATAAAAAAAAAAAAAATACACAGTGATTTCGCTGATCTGATTGCAGGAACGACCATGACGTTTGGATCATGTGATCGAGACTTCATCATTATTCCTGCGATCAGAACTACCCTGACTCAGAACTTAACCTGTCATGGACTAAAAGGACTCACGCTTAACCCAAAAAATAACTAATGGCCTATATACCATTTCACTAGGGATAAATTTACGAGGATGGCCAATATGTTACGCTGACTACATGGATGGCCAATACACTATGTGCCTGGTAGTGTTGAGCGATACCTTCCGATATCGGAAAGTATCGGTATCGGATTGGATCGGCCGATATTCAAAAAATATCGGATATCGCCGATACCGATACCCGATCCCAATGCAAGTCAATGGGACCAAAATATCGGAATTAAAATAAACCCTTTCTTGCCTTGTAGGTTCATTCTACATGAAGGAAAACAACTAAGAATAATGCCGGATGTATTTGGGGAGGTGGCGGAGACATTAAAGTCATAGAGGTTTATCCCAATCAAATAGAATATCATGTTTTTTGGGTTTTTTTAAGACGTTCGGAGTGACAAAGATATTGACTATGTAAATTTTTTTTTTAATTTTGTCAGATATTGATGTTTCACTATTCCACGCCCTTCCCCTTCTTTTTTTTCTTTTTTTTTTTTCTTTTCCCACACTTTCATCTTCATCATCATCAGCATCTTTGACATCAACTTCTTCTTCACCTTATTCATCTTCTTCTTCATCCTTTACCTTTTTTTTTTTTTTTTTTATTACATTCTTCATATTCATTTTATTCAACTATTATTATTCTTCCTATTCTACATATTCTTTTTATTCCACTGTTATTATTCTTCCTATTCTACTTCTTCATCATATTCTCATTTGTGACAGGCATTCCCTTAGTTGTTATCTATAAAAGTTGGAAGATTACACCTTCCGTTCTGCCAGTCACAAAAGTTACATTTGTCCGCGTTCAGTTTGGCCTGCAGCATAAGGCTTTATCCAGGGGCACCACGAGGAGGAACGGACTCACCCCCATACACTGCTTAGTCTTCTTCTGCATATAATTTAGATAATATCTTTTGCTCTGATATTAAGTCTTATGCTTAATGTTCTTCTGCTCTTTGTTCTGCAGCCTCTTGTTCTTCTGCTTCTCGGTCTTCCATGTCGTCGTATCCAGGGTCGTCGTCTCCAGTGTCGTCATCTCCGCCGTCGTCGTCTCAGCCGTCGTCGTCTTCGCCGTCGTCGTCTCCGCCGTCGTCGTCTCCGCCGTCGTCGTCGTCATCGGGGTGGTCTTCCGGGTCGTCGTCGTCGTCATCGGGGTGGTCTTCCGGGTCGTCGACTTTAGGGTCTTCAACTTGGAAATGTAGCAGAAGGTACAAGAAGGCTGAGAAAATGCCAAGAACCAGCTGATGGAACTGGAACTCGGATGGCTACCCGAAGGTTCAAGAGCCTATGGAACTACCGAGGACCAGCTGACGTTACTGGAACCCGGTTACTAAGCAGGAGGTACCCGTGCTAAAAAGCACTACCAAGGACCGCCTGACGTTGGCGGAACTCGGATACCCAGAAGGAGGCACCTAAGCCAAAGGCTCTGCCCGGAACCAGCTGACGGTACTGGAACCAGGATGGGGAGCAGAAGGTACAAGAGCAAAAGACACTGCCGAGAACCAGCTGACGGTACTGGAACCCGGATGGGTAGCCGAAGGTCCAAGAGCCAATGGAACTACCGAGGACCAGCTGACGTTACTGGAACCCGGTTACTAAGCAGGAGGTACCCGTGCCTGAAAGCACTACCAAGGACCAACTGACGTTGGTGGAACTTGGATACCCAGAAGGAGGCACCTAAGCCAAAGGCTCTGCCCGGAACCAGCTGACGGTACTGGAACCAGGATGGGGAGCAGAAGGTACAAGAGCAAAAGACACTGCCGAGAACCAGCTGACGGTGCTGGAACCAGGTGGTGGACCTGAAGGCCCACAGGAGAGGAGAGAACAGCTAGGCCGCGAGGCAGCCGCAGTTACCGAACCCCAACAGTCCTACAGGGGGAGCTGGGCCTACTGGCACTACAGAACCAGCCTTGACTACCAGTTCATGCAGCCCACATAGGAAGCTCCTAAACTGGAGGCACCCTGGAGTTGGCTAACCCGACCGCACCATGACGGGGCAAGCATAGGCGTCTCAGTGAGCTTGACACAACCCGGAAACAGCTGACGGTGCTGAAACCAGGCTTGGCACGAGGGAGTACCTGTGTCAAGAACACTGCCGAGAACCAGCTGGCGGTGCTGGAACCCAGATGCGTTGCCCCAGTGTGCAAGAGCCAATGGCACGACCGAGGACCAGCTGGCGGTGCTGGAACTCGGTTACTAAGCTGTAGGTGCCCGCGCTTAAAAGCACTACCAAGGACCGCCTGACGATGGCGGAACTCGGATACCCAGGAGGAGGCACCTAAGCCAAAGGCTCGGCCTGGAACCAGCTGACGGTGCTGGAACCAGGTGGTGGACCCGAAGGCCCACAGGAGAGGAGAGAACAGCTAGGCCGCGAGGCAGCCGCAGTTACCGAACCCCAACAGTCCTACAGGGGGAGCTGGGCCTACTGGCACTACAGAACCAGCCTTGACTACCAGTTCACGCAGCCCACATAGGAAGCTCCTAAACTGGAGGCACCCTGGAGTTGGCTAACCCGACCGCACCACGACGGGGCAAGCATAGGCGTCTCAGTGAGCTTGACACTACCCGGAAACAGCTGACGGTGCTGAAACCAGGTTTGGCACGAGGGAGTACCAGTGACAAAAACACTGCCGAGAACCAGCTGGCGGTGCTGGAACCCAGATGCGTTGCCTATTAAAGATTGTCTTCCTAGAGCCCCAACTAGCGGTGCTGGAGCAAAGGGTAAGCAGGGGAGCATAGTGTAGGCCGAAGCCTGCACTGGAGGCAGCTTTGTGTCAGCGTTGCGTTTGCAGGACACTTTGCCGGCTACACAGTGTGGGAACAGCTGGCGTTGCTGAACCCCACTAACACAATGGCGGGTGTTTTTCTCTGTGCAGCTAGCACTTGTGGGCAAAAACTAGCGATGTTAGAGCCCGTGGTGAAGCAGGAGGAGGAGGAGAGGAGCAGAGTGTAGGCCGAAGCCTAGTTGAACCAATTTCAAAGGAAACCTTTAACCCCCCCTCAGGTGTTACAAAGTACAAGAGACACACCTTGTGCAGTATTAATGCTGCACAAGTGAAAGGTTGCTCTATTAATTTGTCTACTTGCACACGCTGAATGAAAGATGTACACAATTTAGCCCATTCTACAGTCAAACTGTAGTGGATGCGTGACTTGGCTTTTTAAGGAGACGCAGCACAGGTGTCCCAAATAACGCCTTGGTGCTTGGCGCAGCTTCCTGAGCGTTGTTATTTGCTGTACAGGAGTCTGCACTCTTGTGTTATCCCTTGGCAATGCACTGTTAGAGCTGCCCGTCTTATGACCTCATTTCATGTTGGACGGTGCGGTTAACGATGGCCATAAATCCCAGACCCACAGTGCCTTTTCATAAAGTCACACTGCGGTGCTGGGATTCGTGGCCTTGAGCAGTAAATATTTTGGCCGCTCACACACGTCCTTACACCTGCTTCAGACTGGGCGGCCTCTGCTGATCCCTTCTCACATGCCGCGGCCATGAGGCTGCACAGTCTGAAGAAGGCGGAAGGAGATGAGTTAAGACAGGCGAAGATATGCACTGCTCGTGCCCATCAATCACACCCTCGCAGTCAAAATAAGTAAGACAACGAGGGGCGTTGTGTCGGGCATGGCGGACGCACAGGCACAGCCAGCCAACCAATGATGTCAGTAGACGGGCAGCGCTAACAATGGGGGTGCTACGTGTCATTAGAAAGGAAAGTCACACCTCAGGGACAGTGGAATGGTCTCTAATGAGACACATTTTGTACGTGTTGAGTTCCACGTGGGCAAGGAGAAAAAGTCAGCCACCTTGTACAAATGCAGCAGTACTGCTGTACAAGGTGGCTGTTATACATAGAAACACCTGGGGGTGGGGGGCAGGCTCCCTTCAATTTCAGTTCATGTGCCTGCGTGGCGTTTGCAGGACACGTTGCCGGCTACACAGCAGGGGAACAGCTGGCGGTGCTGAACCCCACTAACACATTGGCTGGTGTTTTTCTCTGTGCAGCTAGCACTTCCGGGCAGAAACTGGAGGTGTTTGAGCCCAGGGTCAGTAGGAGGAGGAGAGGAGCAGAGTGTAGGCCGAAGCCTGCACTGGTGGCAGCTTTTGGTCAGTTGTGCCAGCGTGGCTTGTGCTTGACACGATGCCGGCTACACAGCGGGGGAACAGCTGGCGGTGCTGAACCCCACTGACACAATGGTGGGTGTTTTTCTCTGTGCAGCTAGCATGTCCGGGCAGAAACTGGCGGTGTTTGAGCCCAGGGTCAGCAGGAGGAGGAGAGGAGCAGAGTGTAGGCCGAAGCCTGCACTGGTGGCAGCTTTTGGTCAGTTGTGCCAGCGTGGCTTGTGCTGGACACGATGCCGGCTACACAGCGGGGGAACAGCTGGCGGTGCTGAACCCCACTGACACAATGGTGGGTGTTTTTCTCTGTGCAGCTAGCATGTCCGGGCAGAAACTGGCGGTGTTTGAGCCCAGGGTCAGCAGGAGGAGGAGAGGAGCAGAGTGTAGGCCGAAGCCTGCACTGGTGGCAGCTTTTGGTCAGTTGTGCCAGCGTGGCTTGTGCTGGACACGATGCCGGCTACACAGCAGGGGAACAGCTGGCGGTGCTGAACCCCACTGACACAATGGTGGGTGTTTTTCTCTGTGCAGCTAGCATGTCCAGGCAGAAACTGGCGGTGTTTGAGCCCAGGGTCAGCAGGAGGAGGAGAGGAGCAGAGTGTAGGCCGAAGCCTAGTTGAACCAATTTCAAAGGTAATCTTTAACCCCCCCTCAGGTGTTGCAAGGTACAAGAGCCACACCTTGAACTGCATTAATGATGCACAAGTCAAAGGTTGCTCTCTTAATTTTGCTCCTTGCACACGCTGAATAAAACATGTACACTATTTAGCCCATTATACTGTCAAACAGTAGTGGAGGCGTGACTTGTCTTTTTAAGGAGACGCAGCACAGGTGTACAAATTTACACCTAGGTGCTGGGCGCAGATTCCTTACCGTTGTTATTTGCAGTACAGGAAACTGCGCTCTTGTGTTATCCCTTGGCAATACCCTGTTAGTGCAGGCCGTCTCATGACCTCATTTCATGTTGGCCGGTGCGGTTAACGATGGCCATAAATCCCAGACCCACAGTGCCTTTTCATAAAGTCACACTGCGGTGCTGGGATTCGTGGCCTTGTGCAGTAAATTTTTCGCCGCTCACACATGTCCTTACACCTGCTTCAGACTGGGCGGCCTCAGCTGATCCCTTATCGCATGCCGCGGCCATGAGGCCGCACAGTCAGAAGAAGGCGGAAGGAGGGGAGTGAAGACAGGGGAACATATCCACTGCTCGTGCCCATCAATCACACCCTCGCAGTCAAAATATATGAGACAACGAGGGGCGTTGTGTCGGGCAGGGCGGACGCACAGGCACAACCAGCCAACCAATGATGTCAGAAGACGGGCAGCGCTAACAATGGGGGTGCTGCGTGTCATTAGAAAGGAAAGTCACACCTCAGGGACAGTGGAATGGTCTCTAATGAGACACATTTTGTACGTGTTGAGTTCCACGTGGGCAAGGAGAAAAAGTCAGCCACCTTGTACAAATGCAGCAGTACTGCTGTACAAGGTGGCTGTTATACATAGAAACACCTGGGGGTGGGGAGCAGGCTCCCTTCAATTTCAGTTCATGTGCCTGCGTGGCGTTTGCAGGACACGTTGCCGGCTACACAGCAGGGGAACAGCTGGCGGTGCTGAACCCCACTAACACATTGGCTGGTGTTTTTCTCTGTGCAGCTAGCACTTCCGGGCAGAAACTGGCGGTGTTTGAGCCCAGGGTCAGCAGGAGGAGGAGAGGAGCAGAGTGTAGGCCGAAGCCTGCACTGGTGGCAGCTTTTGGTCGGTTGTGCCAGCGTGGCTTGTGCTGGACACGATGCCGGCTACACAGCAGGGGAACAGCTGGCGGTGCTGAACCCCACTAACACATTGGCTGGTGTTTTTCTCTGTGCAGCTAGCAGTTCCGGGCAAAAACTAGCGGTGTTTGAGCCCAGGGTCAGCAGGAGAGGAGCAGAGTGTAGGCCGAAGCCTAGTTGAACCAATTTCAAAGGAAACCTTTAACCCCCCCTCAGTTGTTGCAAGGTACAAGAGCCACACCTTGTGCAGCATTAATGCTGCACAAGTAAAAGGTTGCTCTATTTAATTTGCTCCTTGCACACGCTGAATAAAACACGTACACTATTTAGCCCACTATACTGTCAAACAGTAGTGGAGGCGTGACTTGTCTTTTTAAGGAGATGCAGCACAGGTGTCAAAATTTACACCTTGCTGCTGGGCGCAGATTCCTGAGCGTTGTTATTTGCTGTACAGGAGTCTGCGCTATTGTGATCCCTTGGTCATGCGCTGTGAGCGCTTCCTGTCTTCTGACCTCATTTCATGTCGGCCGTTGCGGTTAGCGATGGACATGAATCCCAGACCCACAGTGTGTTTTCAAAAAATCACACTGCGTGGCTGGGATTCGTGGCCTTGTGCAGTAAATATGTTTGACATTCACACATGTCCTTACACCAGCTTCAGACTGGGCGGCCTCATCTGATCCCTTATCGCCTGCCGCGGCCATGAGGACACCCAGTCTGAAGAAGGCGGAAGGAGATGAGTGAACACAGGCAAACATATGCACTGCACATGCCCATCAATCACACCCTCGCTGTCCAAAAAAATAAGACACCGAGGGGCGTTGTTTCGAGCAGGGCAGACGCACAGGCGCAGCCAGCTAACCAATGATGTCAAAAGACGGGCAGCGCTAACAAGGGTGGTGCTGCGTATCATTAGAAAGGAAAGTCACACCTCAGGGACAGTGGAATGGTCTCAATGAGACACATTTTGTATGTGTTGAGTTCCACGTGGGCAAGGAGAAAAAGTCAGCCACCTTGTACAAATGCAGCAGTACTGCTGTACAAGGTGGCTGTTATACATAGAAACACCTGGGGGTGGGGGCCAGGCTCCCTTCAATTTCAGTTCATGTGCCTGCGTGGCGTTTGCAGGTCACGTTGCAAGCTACACAGCAGGGGAACAGCTGGCGTTGCTGAACCCCACTGACACATTGACTGGTGTTTTTCTCTGTGCAGCTCGCATGTCCGGGCAAAAACTGGCGGTGTTAGAGCCCAGGGTCAGCAGGAGGAGGAGAGGAGCAATGTGTAGGCCGAAGCCTGCACTGGTGGCAGCTTTTGGTCGGTTGTGCCAGCGTGGCTTGTGCTGGACACGATGCAAGCTACACAGCAGGGGAACAGCTGGCGTTGCTGAACCCCACTGACACATTGACTGGTGTTTTTCTCTGTGCAGATCGCATGTCCGGGCAAAAACTGGCGGTGTTAGAGCCCAGGGTCAGCAGGAGGAGGAGAGGAGCAATGTGTAGGCCGAAGCCTGCACTGGTGGCAGCTTTTGGTCGGTTGTGCCAGCGTGGCTTGTGCTGGACACGATGCAAGCTACACAGCAGGGGAACAGCTGGCGTTGCTGAACCCCACTGACACATTGACTGGTGTTTTTCTCTGTGCAGATCGCATGTCCGGGCAAAAACTGGCGGTGTTAGAGCCCAGGGTCAGCAGGAGGAGGAGAGGAGCAGAGTGTAGGCCGAAGCCTAGTTGAACCAATTTCAAAGGTTACCTTTAACCCCCCCTCAGGTGTTGCAAGGTACAAGAGCCACACCTTGTGCAGCATTAATGCTGCACAAGTAAAAGGTTGCTCTATTTAGTTTGCTCCTTGCACACGCTGAATAAAACACGTACACTATTTAGCCCATTATACTGTCAAACAGTTGTGGAGGCGTGACTTGTCTTTATAAGGAGACGCAGCACATGTGTCAAAATTTGCACCTAGGTACTGGGCGCAGATTCCTGAGCGTTGTTATTTGCTGTACAGGAGTCTGCGCTATTGTGATCCCTTGGCCATGCGCTGTGAGCGCTTCCTGTCTTCTGACCTCATTTCATGTCGGCCGTTGCGGTTAGCGATGGACATGAATCCCAGACCCACAGTGTGTTTTCAAAAAATCACACTGCGTGGCTGGGATTCGTGGCCTTGTGCAGTAAAAAGGTTTGCCGCTCACACATGTCCTTACACCTGCTCCAGACTGGGCGGCCTCAGCTGATCCCTTATCGCCTACCACGGCCAGGAGGCCGCACAGTCTGAAGAAGGCGGAAGGAGATGAGTTAAGACAGGCGAACATATGCACTGCTCGTGCCCATAAACCACACCCTCGCTGACAAAATAAATATGACAACGAGGGGCGTTGTTTCTAGCAGGGCGGATGCACAGGCGCAGCCAGCTAACCATGATGACAAAAGACGGGAAACGCTACCAAGGGGGGTGCTGCGTATCATTAGAAAGGAAAGTCACACCTCAGGGACAGTGGAATGGTCTCAATGAGACACATTTTGTACGTGTTGAGTTCCACGTGGGCAAGGAGAAAAAGTCAGCCACCTTGTACAAATGCAGCAGTACTGCTGTACTAGGTGGCTGTTATACATAGAAACACCTGGGGGGGTGGGGCCAGGTTCCCTTTAATTTCAGTTCATGTGCCTGCGTGGCGTTTGCAGGTCACGTTGCCGGCTACACAGCAGGGGAACAGCTGGCGTTGCTGAACCCCACTAACACATTGGCTGGTGTTTTTCTCTGTGCAGCTAGCACTTCCGTGCAAAAACTAGCGGTGTTTGAGCCCAGGGTCAGCAGGAGGAGGAGAGGAGCAGAGTGTAGGCCGAAGCCTGCACTGGTGGCAGCTTTTGTTCTGTTGTGCCAGCGTGGCTTGTGCTGGACACGTTGCCGACTACACAGCAGGGGAACAGCTGGCGGTGCTGAACCCCACTGACACATCACCTAGTGTTTTTTCTGTGTAGACAACACTTCCAGGTGGCAACTGACAGTGTTGAAACCCAGGGAATCAAAGAGGAGCAGAGTGTAGGCCGAAGCCTGCAGTGGAGCAAGTTGAAAGGGAACCTTTAACCCCCCCCCCAGGCATTTGTTGCTGAAAGAGCCATCTTGTACAGTAGTAATACTGCACATGGAAAATGGTGGCTCCGAAAAATATGCTCCTTGCAAACGCTGAAGTACACACTCATATAATGTGTCCCCTCACACCGTCAAACCATCCCGGAAGTGGGACTTTCCTTTGTAATGTGACACAGCACAGCCGTCATTCCAACCCCCTTGGTGCCGGGCGCCACCTCCTCAACGTTGTTTGGTTCTGTCACGGAGCCCGCGCTGTAATGTTATCCCTTGACCATGCACAGTTAGCGGTGCCCGTCTTCTGACATCATGTAGGTGTCAGGCTGGCAGTGCCTGTGCGTCCAAGCTGCCCGAGATCCAACCTTGCAGTGTCATCTAATGTAGTCCCACTGCGGGCCAGGGATCTATGGGCATGCGCAGTGCATATCATCGCCTCTCACTCACCTCCTTCCTGCTTCTTCAGACTGTGCGGCGTCACGGCCATGGCATGCTATTAGGGATCAGCTGACGCCGCCTAGTCAGAAGAAGCGTGAAGAAGGGGAGTGAGAGGCTAGTAGATGCACTGCGCATGGCCATGGATACCAGGCCCACTGTGGGATCACATTAGACGACACTGCGAGGTGTGATTTCGGGCAGCGTGGACGCACAGGCGCAGCCAGGACGACAACAAATGATGTCAGAGGACGGGCAGCGCAAACTGTGCATGGCCAAGGGATAACATAACAGCGCAGGGTCCATGACGGAATCAAACAACGCTAAGGAGGCAGCGCACGGTGCCAAGGGGGTAGCAATGACGGCTGTGCTGCGTCACATTACAAAGGAAAGTCCCACCTCCGGGACGGTTGGACGGTGTGAGGGGACACATTACATGAGTGTGTAGTTCAGCGTTTGCAAGGAGCATAATTTCAAGAGCGACCTTTCCCTTGTGCAGTATTAGTGCTGCACATGGTGGCTCTTTCAGTAACAAACGCCTAGGGGGGGGGGGGGACAGGTCCCCTTACATTTTAGTTGTGCCAGCGTGGCGGTCGCATGACACGTTGCCGGATACACAGCTGGGGATCAGCTGACGTTACTGAACCCCAATAACAGAGGAGCGACTGTTGACTGTGCACACAGCACTTCCAGGCACCAACTGGCGGTGTTAGAGCCCAGGGACAGCAGGAGGAGCAGATTGGAGGTATTGCCGCACACACAGCTGGGGATCAGCTGACGTTACTGAACCCCAATAACAGAGGAGCGACTGTTGACTGTGCACACAGCACTTCCAGGCACCAACTGGCGGTGTTAGAGCCCAGGGACAGCAGGAGGAGCAGATTGGAGGTATTGCCGCACACACAGCTGGGGATCAGCTGACGTTACTGAACCCCAATAACAGAGGAGCGACTGTTGACTGTGCACACAGCACTTCCAGGCACCAACTGGCGGTGTTAGAGCCCAGGGACAGCAGGAGGAGCAGAGGAACAGAGTGTAGGCTGAAGCCTGATTGGAGCAAGTTGAAAGGGAACCTTTAACCCCCCCCCAAGACGTTTGTAGCTGAAAGAGCCATCTTGTGCAGCACTAACGATGCAAAAGGAAAAGGTGGTTCTTTTAATTATGCTCCTTGCAAACACCGAAGTAAACACTAAAAATGTGTCCCCTTATACCGTTAAACCGTCCCGGAGGTGCGAATTTCCTTCGTAATGGGACACAGCACAGCTGTCATTCCTATCCCCTTGGTGCCGTGCGCTGCCTCCTTAGCGTTGTTTTAAGCTGTCACGGAGCCTGCGCTGTTCTGTTAGCCCTTGGCCATGCCCAATTAGCGCTGCCTGTCTTCTGACATAATTTGGTGTCAGGCTGTCACTGCCTGTGCGTCCACGCTGCTCCAGATCCCACCTCGCAGTCTCGTCCAACGTAATCCCACTGCGGGCCTTGGAACCATTGACATGCACAGTGCATATCCTCGACTCTCACTCCCCTCCTTCCCTCTTCTTCAGACTGTGCGGTGTCACGGCCGTGGCATGCTATTAGGGATCAGCTGACGGCGCACAGTCTAAAGAAGGCGGAGGGAAATGAGCGAGAGCCCGAGGGGAAGATATGCACTGCGCATGCCCATGGATCCCAGGCCCGCAGTGTGACTCAATCAGAAGACACAGCGAGGCGGGATCTCGGGCAGCGCGGCCGCACAGGCGCAGCCAGCCTGACACCAAATTATGTCAGAAGACAGGCAGCGCAAATAGGGCATGCCCAAGGGATAACAGAACAGCGCAGGCTCCGTGACAGCTTAAAACAACGCTGAGGAGGCAGCGCATGGCACCAAGGGGGTAGGAATGACGGCTGTGCTGCGTCACATTGCGAAGGAAAGTCCCAGCTCCGGGACAGTATAACGGTATCAGTGAACACATTTTATAAGTGTTAAGTTCTGCGTGTGCAAGGAGCTAAAAAAAAAGAGCTACATTTTCCTTGTGCAGCATTACTGCTGCACAAGATGGCTCTTTCAGTGACAAACGACGGAGGGGGGGGGGACAGGTTCCCTTACATTTAGGTTGTTGTGCCAGCGTGGCGGTCGCAGGACACATTGCCGGCTACACAGCTGGGGATCAGCTGACGTTACTGAAACCCAATAACACTGGGTCGTATGTTTTTACTGTGCAGCCTGCACTTCTGAGCCGCAACTGGCGGTGTTGGAGCCTAGGAATAGCAGTTCAGGTGGTAGAAAGATGAACACAGCAGGAGACCTGGATGACACCCAATTACTTAATCAGGCAGAGGAGTGGCAAATTCCTGCGAGATCCAGGCCTGGTTCATTTTCAGGAAAGTAAGCCGGTCAACGTTATCGGAGGATAGTCGCATGCGACGGTCTGTTAGTACACCACCTGCGGCACTAAAGACACGTTCCGATAAGACACTAGCCGCAGGGCAAGCCAGCACCTCCAATGCATACTGGCTTAGCTCTGGCCATGTATCCAGCTTAGAGACCCAAAACTTGAACGGGGAAGAGCCGTCTGGGAGTACAGTAAGAGGGCAAGCCATGTAGTCTGTCACCATCTGACGGAACCGTTGCCTCCTGCTGACTGGAGCCGCCGGTGATGGTGTAGACATTTGGGGCGGGCACACAAAAGTGTGCCAGAGTTGTGCCATACTGGGCTTGCCTTGGGCAGAGGCACTGCTTCTGCTCCCTCTTTGGGCAGAGCCTCCCCCACTGCCTCAACGCACTGAGCTGCTTTGTAAAGCACTAGCAGCACTCCTCTCAGTTGGACAGGAGAAGATGATGGAATTCACCAGTGTGTCGTGGTACTCCCGCAATTTACGCTCCCGGGTCAACGCAGGGATGAGGTTTTGGACGTTGTCCCGGTAGCGAGGATCGAGGAGGGTGAACACCCAATAATCAGGCATGTTGAGAATGTGGTCGATGCGGCGGTCGTTTCTCAGGCACTGCAGCATGAAATCCACCATGTGCTGCAGAGTGCCAACTGGCCCAGAAACGCTGTCCCCTGCTTGAGACATGATCTCTGCCCGCTCGTCATCACCCCACCCTCGCTGTACACACTGACCACTGGACAATTGTGTCGCTCCCTCCTCTGGACGGAGCTCTTCCTCCTCCATTGACTCCTCCTCATCCTCCTCACAAATTGGCCCCTGCGTACCCCTTTGTGAGGAACCACGTGGCGCTGACTCCCCAGAAGCTGATGGAAAAGGTGACTCCTCATCCTCCACCTCTTCCACAACATCATCCCTTAACCCTTGTAAAGTTTGCTGAAGCAGGCAGATAAGGGGGACAGTCATGCTGACTAGTGCATCATCTGCACTTGCCATCCGCGTGGAATAATCAAAAGGACGCAAAACCTGGCAGACGTCCTTCATAGTGGCCCACTCTGTGGTTGTGAAGTCTGATCGGCGCTGACTGCGACTTCTTTGCGCCTGATGCAGCTGGTACTCCATAACTGCTTGCTGCTGCTCACACAACCGCTCCAACATATGTAACGTGGAATTCCACCGGGTAGGTAGGTCACATATGATGCGGTGTTCCGGAGCAGCAATGCGGGATCTGGCCAAGCTGGAACACCGCAAGTGAGCACACTCTAGGCGGACCTTGTGCAGCAGGGCATCAAGATCCGGATAGTCCCTCAGAAAACTCTGCACAACCAAATTGAGCACAAGTGCCAGACATGGGATGTGAGTGAGGTTGCCAAGAGCCAAAGCTGCCACCAGATTTCGGCCATTGTCACACACTACCATGCCTGGCTGGAGATTCGCTGGCAGTAACCACACATCGCTCTCCTGCTTGATGGCATTCCAGAGCTCCTGCGCTGTGTGGCTTCGATGCCCCAATGAAACTAGTTTCAAGACGGCCTGCTGACGTTTGGCCACGGCTGTGCTCATGTCGGTCATAGGTAAACGTTCACGGGTCTATGTGGAGGTGGACTGTGACGGATCCTGCAGAGAGGAATCTGAGGAACTGGTGTAAGAGGAGGAGTCGATGCGTACAGACTGGATTCCTGCAATCCTTGGAGTGGGCAGGACACGTCCTGCGCCACTCGCACGATCTGTACCTGGCTCAACAACATTAACCCAATGGGCAGTGAGGGAAACATATCGCCCCTGTCCATGCTGACTGGTCCACGCATCGGTGGTGAGGTGGACCTTGCTACTGACGGCGTTCAGTAGCGCATGTTTTATGTTTGCCTCAACATGCCTGTGCAGGGCAGGGACAGCCTGCCTGCTGAAGTAAAAGCGGCTGGGCACCTTGTACTGTGGGACTGCCAATGCCATCAAGTCACGGAAGCTGTCAGTCTCCACCAGCCTGAACGAGAGCATTTCCAGGGACAACAGTTTGGCAATGCCTGCATTCAGAGCCTGTGCTCGGGGGTGGTTGGCCGAGAATGCCCGCCTTTTCTCCCATGCCTGTACTACCGATGGCTGTAGAGTAGACTGGGAGTGTGAGGATGACTGGGAAGGTGGTGCTGTGGGTGGAATTACACTAGGTCTCTGGACAACAGTGGAGGAAGAGGCAACACGAGATGAAGAGGTGGTAGCTGCCGCTGTTGGTTGGCCTACGTCTTCACTGTGTTTCTGTAACTCCACCGCGTGCTTGGTCCGCACATGTTTCCACATATTTGTGGTATTGAGGTTGCTGACACTTTTACCTCTTTTTACTTTCTGATGACACAGCTTGCATTTGACAAAACAAATATCATCTGCAACTGTGTCAAAAAAGGACCAGGCACTGCAAGTCTTGGGAGCGCCCTTTTTGGCTTTGGAAAGAGACAGGCTCCTAACGGGTGCCAAAGTGGAGGCTACAGGCTCTGCAGTCTTCCCCCTCCCTCTCCCTCTTTGGCCCGTAAGGGGAAGCTCTTCCTCAGAGCTGCTCCCACCACCTTCCTGTTCCTCACGCCACGATGGGTCAAGGACCTCATCATCTCCACTACCCTCTGCCACCAACTGCTCCTCCTGGGTAGTCTCGGCAGCGCAGTACGCATCAGAAAGCGGCACCTGAGTTTCATCATCAGATGCGTACTGCGCTGTGGTCACCGGAGGCACTGGCCCACCTGCCTCTTCAGAGTCAGAGAGAAAAAGCTGTTGGGCATCACTGCACACTGCCTCTTCTTCCATTTCTCCAATGCTGCTTGGCTGGCCCCCTGTTTCCAAGCCAAGAGATTCAGAGAACAGAAGTAGAGACGGCTCCTGTCCTGGGCTCTCTGACTGCCTGGCCAATTTGGCAGGTGGTGAAGAGACAGATGGCTGCTCTCCAGTGCTCTGTGCCTGAGAGGATGTGGCACTAACTGAAGTCGATGCCGAGGCGTTAGCTGCCATCCACCCGACAACGGCTTCAATTTGGTCTTCACGCAGCAGCGGTGCACGGCGCTCTCCGACAAAGCTGCGCATGAAGGACTGTTCCCTGCTGAAACTGAGTGACGACGAGTCACCGGCGCCCGCAGCAGGCACAGAATCACCACGTCCTCTCCCTGCTCCTCTCCCTGCTCCGCGCCCACGCCCACGTGCCTTACTCCCTGCCCTCTTCATCTTGGTTGACAGATAAAGATAAGCAGAAAAGTACTAAGGCCTTAGCGTGCTTATTCCTGAAATGCTCCTCCTAACAGGTGTAAGAAACACTAATGTTGTAAAGTGTGGACTAAACTTTATCATTTTTCAAATGTGGCCTACACAAGTGTTAAGTTGTGTTTGGTGAACTTTACTTTTTTTTTGTGCAGATCGGGCTACAGAGCTAGTTTAAATCACACGGAGACCGTGCAGACAGCCGTAAACGGCGCTGCAAGGCCAAAAAACCCTCCTCTAGGTTATCCTATGTAGTGTTTTTCCACTATTTAGCTGGAGACGGGTGGAAAGACACTAATAGGAATTTTTTTTTTAATTTTAAACAGGCTGCACTATTTGAAAAAAAGGAAATTGTTTTTCAAGGTATGAGGCAGTAACGCACCCTGAGCTGAATCCAACCGGCTATAGCTGCACACAGACTACAGGGCGAGTTGCGCTCACACAGAGACCGTGCAGACAGCCGTAAACGGCGCTGCAAGGCCAAAAAACCCTCCTCTAGGTTATCCTATGTAGTATTTTTCCACTATTTAGCTGGAGACGGGTGGAAAGACACTAATAGGATTTTTTTTTTTAAATTTTAAACAGGCTGCACTATTTGAAAAAAAAGGAAATTGTTTTTCAAGGTATGAGGCAGTAACGCATCCTGAGCTGAATCCAACCGGCTAGAGCTGCACACAGACTACAGGGCGAGCTGCGCTCACACAGAGACCGTGCAGACAGCCGTAAACGGCGCTGCAAGGCCCAATAAACCCCCTCTAGGTTATCCTATGTAGTGTTTTTCCACTATTTAGCTGGAGACGGGTGGAAAAACACTAATAGGGAATTTTTTTTAAAATTTTTAAACAGGCTGCACTATTTGAAAAAAAGGAAAATTTTTCTCAAGGTATGAGCCAGTAACGAACCCTGAGCTGAATCCAACCGGCTATGGCTGCACACAGACTACAGGGCGAGCTGGGCTCACACGGAGACCGTGCAGACAGCCGTAAATGGCGCTGCAAGGCCCAAAAACCCCCCTCTAGGTTATCCTATGTAGTGTTTTTCCACAATTTAGCTGGAGACGGGTGGAAAAACACTAATAGGGAATTTTTTTTAAAATTTTTAAACAGGCTGCACTATTTGAAAGAAAGGAAAATTTTTCTCAAGGTATGAGCCAGTAACGAACCCTGAGCTGAATCCAACCGGCTATGGCTGCACACAGACTACAGGGCGAGCTGGGCTCACACGGAGACCGTGCAGACAGCCGTAAACGGCGCTGCAAGGCCCAAAAACCCCCCTCTAGGTTATCCTATGTAGTGTTTTTCCACAATTTAGCTGGAGACGGGTGGAAAAACACTAATAGGGAATTTTTTTTTACATTTTTAAACAGGCTGCACTATTTGAAAGAAAGGAAAATTTTTCTCAAGGTATGAGCCAGTAACGAACCCTGAGCTGAATCCAACCGGCTATGGCTGCACACAGACTACAGGGCGAGCTGGGCTCACACGGAGACCGTGCAGACAGCCGTAAACGGCGCTGCAAGGCCCAAAAACCCCCCTCTAGTTTATCCTATGTAGTGTTTTTCCACAATTTAGCTGGAGACGGGTGGAAAAACACTAATAGGAAATTTGAGAAAAAATGTGCAGCAGGCTGCACTATGAGCAAAAAAGGACAACTGTGTGAGGCAGTGTGAACCCCCCCTGAGCTGAATACAACCGGGTATATGGCTGCACACAGACTACAGAGTGAGCTGCACACACACACACACAGAGACCTTGCAGAACGCTGTTAAAACAGCGCTGCAAGGCAAGAGCAAGGTGAACAGTGAAGAACACACAGCGTTTTGCTAAATTAGCCTTTGGAAAGGAAAATAAAGCAATTAGCTAGCTCAACTGGCCCTCAGTTAGAACACAGCGTCCTGTCCCTAACTGAAATCACAGCAGAGTGAGCGCAAAATGGCGGCAGCGTTTTTTATAGTGCAGAGTGACATCATTTCAGCAGCCAATCACAGCCTTCCCAGTACTTACATGCCCACCATGCTAAACAGGATGTGCCCACACTTCCAATCATTCCTCATTGGCTGCTGCGTGCAGTTTGAATTCTGGGAACTTCCGATTCCGGTATCCGATACGCGGGAAGTATCGGAATTCGGTATCGGAATTCCGATACCGCAAATATCGGCCGATACCCGATACTTGCGGTATCGGAATGCTCAACACTAGTGCCTGGGAAATATACTATGTGGATACGTGGCTAGAACGTGTACTATGTGGCTGCGATATGGTGCCCTGCCAATATACTATGTGGATGCACAATGTACGTGACTGGGCAATGTACTATGTGGCTGTGCAGTAGGCTATGTGGCTGGGCACTGTAATGTGGCTGTGCAATATGGTTTGTGGACAAAATACTTACTGTCGGCAGCCAAGGACCGGTCTTAAGAACTGTAAAGCCTTGCCGTATTTGTATGGCACAGACTTGGCCGCAGCAGCACCACTCTTTGATCGCTCCTCCTCAGCCCGGATCCCCTTATTGAAACGGTCCTTCATGGATCGCCATCTGATCCTCAACCTTTTAACTGTGAATGCAAAGAAAAAAAAAAGGTTACATATTTAGCATTTTAAAAGGATAAAACAACCGTGTGCGATGCAAAGTTTAGGCGTTGATTGCATCACACACGGTTGTGTTTATCCTGGAAAGATGGGTCATAGCAGCGTATCAGCACGGCGTATCAGCAATACTCACCAAAGTTGGCTTTGTCCTTGGCTGGAGCAATGTCAAAGCCCTCCCACAGCGACTTTGCCACCTCTACCCACAAACGCCTCAACACCACCTGGTCCATGTGCCGGGAGTCACGGCTGTCCCACAACGGGCCACGCTCCTGGATGCTGGAGATCAGGAGCTCCACGTCAATTACTCCTTGGTCCCGTTGTGAAACCTAGAAAAATTACAAACCAAAAAGGTTAGAAATATGCAAATATTAACAACCACCAGCACCTGTCATGATATGTACCTTGGCCCTATCCTTTGCCATTTGATATATGTATATTGATGGTTTCTACACCTGTATTTTGGAATGTTTTTGTTCTGAAAGTTTCACCTTTGTTACCTTCCCCCAATACTTGATACCCTGAAAAGTTATAATGTAAGCTTACTAAACATCCCTAGTGAAAGCAGGATGCTACTCAAATGTAATGTTCCGCACAGCAGGATGCTACTCAAAAAAAAAAAAAATTGTTAAAAAAAAATACTCACTCGCCGTCCTGACGCCACACCTTGGCCCTGACCTCGCTGCTCCCCCTCACTTGAAGAAGCCTGTAAAAATTGTATAAAGAAATTATTTTCAATACTACAAATGACAGCGAATAGTAAGCAAATGGACATAATTACTCACCGCACTCCCCTGCGCCGATTGGCTATGTTCAGAATCACTCGCCATTCTTGCAAGTTTGTTCTGCCATGAAAAAATGGAATAAAAAATCACATCCAAACCTAACTATGGCACATACAATAAAATAGGCACAAAAATTTAAACAACCACAATTGACTGTTGACTGATAGGACAATGCAAAAATCAGAAAGCGACACCACAACGCCATACATTGCAAGAGAAGACAATAGAAGAAACTATACAAGAATAGACCCAAACAAAATTAAGGAAAAATAGACACCTATGTCCAAATTTTTACATATCATAACTTTCCAAAAAAAACATTACAGGCACAAAAAAGGACAATGAAATAGCAAAATAATGAACGCCATACTTTACAATTGCAACAATGATCCAAAAAAACACCATCTGGTGACAAAAGACATCAGAAAAAGGCAATAAATACCATTCTAGATAATAAGCAATAAACATTAGGGGACAACCGCTGTAAAAATATACAGCAACCCAAAGATAAACCATAGTCAAATAGAAAAGAAAACACATGAAATTTTAAAAAAGGGCACCACCCAAAAAAAATAAACCAAAAAAAAATTATACTACACACTTGGCAATGCAAACAGTCAATGAAGGAAGATATATGCCATACGGAAAACGACGTAAAAACATCAGAGTTTTTTTTTTTTTTAAATAAAGGGAAAGTACAATTGAAACTATAATGGCATAGCAGCACGGAACTATACAATACAAATGAGACATCATAAATGTAGCCCCCCCACCAGCAAG
The DNA here is from genome assembly GCF_032444005.1 of Ranitomeya imitator. NCBI lineage: Eukaryota > Metazoa > Chordata > Amphibia > Anura > Dendrobatidae > Ranitomeya > Ranitomeya imitator. The sequence goes on from NC_091283.1 coordinate 531,474,474, forward strand.
AAAATACACTCAAGGAAAGAAAAAATAAAGCCAACAGCATAATAAAAACACAGCAAGACATGAGCCAAGAAAATGCCACACAGTTACCACCAACAATAGAAACCAGAAAAACATGCACCTGAAATTTTACAAGAAAAAATGAGCCAAAATCAAGACATTGAACAACCACATGACACAAGAACAAAACACAAAACCAATCCAAAACCAACGTAAAAAAAAAAAAAAAGGCCAAAGACAATAAACGCAATCATATAAAGCCAGAAGAACATCAGAACCAGAAAAACAATTTTTCAATAACAACCCATAACCGTAAAATAGCACAGACCAAACATTGCAAAAATAAATAAAAATCAAGAAATAAAACACAGAATACAAAATGTGCAAAGAGAAATATATACTTACTAGTTTGGAAAGCAGATTCTCTCCAGATTCTCTCTTGGTTGATGACTTGTGAAAGACAATGGCAAACCCCTTTTTCTTTTATATATATAGGTTGTTTTTTTGTGTCTAGACAAAGTCTAGACAATGTTTTGCATTTTTTATTGGAAAACGCATACGTCGTACAACGCACCACGACGCAGGTACTTGCGTCGTCTGCGTTGTCAATACAAGTCTATGGGGGAAAAGGCGCATCGACGACGCAAACACGACGCAAACACGACGCATGCGTTTTTTAAAAGGTCGGCGCCGCCCGAAAAATGCAACATGTTGCGTTTGCCGCGCCCAGACAGGTGCGCCCTAACGCCGCATGCGGCGTAAAACGCAACAAAACGCAACACAACGCATGCACATGCGGCCCCATGCGGCGCCAATGTTAAAGATAGGGCTGCACGACGCATGCGTTTTGTTGCGGCGGCGACGCTGCGGCGCAAACCGCAAATGTGAACATACCCTAACTGTCACTATATCAGTGGTTGTAACAATGGATACCTAAGGTCCTGCAATGCCTGCACATAAGGAAAGAGACATAGCGAATCAAAAGCTATACTACATATCTAATTGGAGGCATTTGCTAGTATTATTATTACACATATCTATCTATCTATCTATCTATCTATCTATCTATCTATCTATCTATCTTTCCATCTATCTGAAGTGGCTGTGGCATAAGCTACACAGTATAGGATAGGATGGGTCAGGCAAAGAGATGTCCAACTCTGTGTGTGACCATCAATGGGAGAACTGGTAGCAACACAGTGTAGATATAAAATGAGGGCCAGACAGGAGATGGCTGGCTGGTATATGGGTATTGGCACATAAGACAGCAGAACAGTGTAGAAAACAATGGACAGGCAGGCATATGATACAACCAATCTAATCATTGGCATCAGCCATAAGTGAATTAAACTTGCTGTGGTTCATGCTCGATTCATTTTGACAAATGTAAGGTTTTCCTCACTTGCAGAGGGCAATTTATTATGTGACAAAGCCATTCTCCACACTGAATGCCCATTCTGACATTACACTGGGTGCTGGACAAGTCAGTAAGTATGCCCATAGCAAACTGAGCCAGTTCTTCCAATGATCTGCTCACCGAGAAGTCTGTGGAGTTGGGGCTCAGAGTATCTGCCTCAAAAAGGAAACATTTCAAGTATGACTATAACTGGCTGTTCAGTCAGGGCATTTCTGTTTACTGAAGTGCAATCAGGTTGCTGGAGTGGCAGATAAAAGATCTAGTCCATAATGTCATATAAATTGTACTTGCTTATGCTTCTACCTTGGCTACTTGTTCTAGCCCTATTGCTGGAACAGATGGAGAAGTAGTGGCTTTGTGGGTAGTGGAGAGTAATCTCCTGGTCAAAGGTTGCCTGCCCAGGGATAGCAGGAAATACAGCTTATCCTGGCAAAGTGCTAATTTTCACTCCCTTTTTAGAGGCCTGAAGAATTCCCACATTTGGATTTTATAGAGAGGGTGAGTTTGCCATGCTGGGAAACATGCCCAAGGGCCCCTGTTACTTCAATTTTTCCACCCTTCTGTGATGGTTGGTCACCATGGCCAGCATTGTTATCATCATAATAAATTTCACTCAGACGGGCAGCAATATCCCCTGCATGTGACTGGGATAACTCATTGTCCCCCTTCAAATCCACCTGCAGCTCTACTTTCTTCACATTGTCCATATCCAGCTAAATGTAACATTGGCCTTGTGGATCCCCAACAGCTCAGGATGCAATGAAAATTAGCAAGTTACTGATTTTTCTCATTCCCTGTTGCATCCTTGTTATTCTTTTTTCCAATATAAATATTAGAGGGATGACATTGTTGATGCCACAGTTCTCCGTCCTGACAAATTTAGTACCCTCTTCAAAGGGATTCAGTAGGCCACTTGTGTCCCTCATGAGTTGCCAATGGCAGATTTCAAAATAATCCAAACTCCAGATTGCCTGCTGCATGATATGATGAATTACTGTGTTCATGCAAATGCTCCAACATATGTAGCATTGAATTCTAGAGCATTACGGTGTCATAAATCAGGTGGTGTTTTGTCAAACTGTTCCATTTTTGAAAAGCCTGGAGAGCAAGCTTCGCCATTTAAGAATGGTTGAAATGCCTATACAGTTCCCTGGCCATTGCTGTCATGTTCCTGAAGCAGGTATATTTCTATAATATGTTTTGCTTGATTAAATTTATGACATGGACCATATAGTAAGAGTGAGTTAGTTTGCCCAAAGGTAAGGCAGCCACAATGTTTTGAGCATTGTAGATTACCATAAAGCCCAGTTGTGGGTGATTGGGAGCCAGTCAGTGTGAGATTTGCTGCTTGATGCACAACAGCAACTCATCCATTGCATGTCTTTTGTTGCCCAAGTCTACAAGTTGTACCTTAAACTATTCCCTATCAGTATTGGGGAAGGAATAATGTCTAATGAGTATGATGCGAAGGAGGTGTAGGTGGAGGTAGAAAATCAGCATCTGGTGGTATAATCAGCTGTATAGCCAAAGCATGAAGGCTTCACCACCTATCCTGATTGTGGTGATGCATTTCTGCTGCTCAAAAAATTCATCCAGTTGGTCATGAAAGACATTTACTAACCCTGTTCATAGTTGCTGCTCCATGTATCTCCCCTTTTTGCAAGAAATGATGGCAGCTGGTTATCTTCCAGCAAGGCTGAGTACACGCCATTCTTTCTCGAAAGGCAGCAGACTCAAATAAGTGGTACAGCAGCGTCTACACCTCCAGCATCTTGACTAGGTGGGAGATGAATTAGCACTCAAGTGGAATATTAGAATCATACACCTGTTTTGTCAACAATGAGCAATAGATATGTGGCAGTGTGACAGAGAAGGAGGAAGAGAATAACAACCAGCGAGGTGTATCTCAGTTTTTCGTCACTCGGAGCAAGAATTCAGTTTGGCACCCAACCCCCCAAGCACATATGCGATTTGCACACTTAGTCAGGTGCTGACGAGCTGCTCTTTCCATTTCTCTCAATGTTCAATGACAAACTTAAAGATGCAGGAAGAAGAGATAGTTGGCACATGACTGTAAGTATAAAAGTCACATATGAGTGAAGTGGCCATGTGGTGACTCCTGAAACATGTTTGGATTGGCATGCTACAGAAAAAATACATTTTAGGGACATAGCTTGGGGGTGGGTGCCGATACAGTAAGATTAGAAGACACTGTTTGGGGGGTAGAATAAATAGGATATAAGGACACAGACTAAGGGTGTGGGGAGAAGAAATAGAATTTTAGGACACAGTTTGAGGGCTGGAGTGAGAAGAAATAAGATTTGAGGACATAGTTTGGGGATTGAGGAAGTGATGGGTGTGGACACAATGTCGGGAGTCAGGAAGATGTGTGAGGAGACAGTATGGAGAGTGAGGGTGTAAATATATGGAGACAGTATGGTTAGCAGGGGGGATGTGAGAGAAAACTATATGTGATATTTGCGCTAAGTTCACCTATATGAAGCCATACATAGTTAAAATACTGGGAAATGTCATAAACAAGGTTCCCCATACAGGACTAGGATTAACAAGATGTGTGTACTTTAATATCAAAGAAAAGGAAATCTGTGTCCAGTGCTGACATGCGGAAAGGTCCTTCACTCATGCGCTGAAAGGTTGGTATCTGAAGCCTTCTCTGAATCTCTGTTCCAAAAATATCCAATATGTTGCAGAGCAAATAGTAGTATAGGAGACGCTGTCCCGGCCGTTGACTAGAGTACTCCCCCAGAGCTTGGTAACTGCCGTGCACAGGCAGTGGCGGCCGCGTGTATAGAGCTGAAGCCGACAAGGTACAGGACCTTGTGTGACGTCACAGTCATGTGATGTGTACACGTGACCAGCTGCGGAGCTGCGGAGCTACGGAGCTACGAATAGCACACAGGACCAACTAATCCTACGCGTTTCAGAGAACCTGCTGCTAGTAAAAGACAGTACTATATGGCAGTATAAGCGAACTGTTACTTCACAGATTCGCTTGAGAAAGAGAAAGCTGTGCCCTGTTAACCTCACAGGAGAACAGCTACCTAATAGAACTGACAGTGTTCATGCAATCAGCATAGCACACACAAAACTCCTCACCGGAGGTGCCGGAATTCTAGGGGCTTATTTCAACCGAACCCTGACCATATGCAAGCATGACCACACTGGCGCTGAGCCCATAACTTAGGTTAATACTAGCGCATGGCCGTGTGGCAGTGCGAACCTTTTATAGCTGCAGCAACTTCAGGACCTTCCTAGAGCACCAATGGGAGCTGCTACAGTACCTGAGCAACTTCAGGACCTTCCTAGAGGACCAATGGGAGCTGCTGCAGTACCTGAGCATGTGACCCCCGACCTCCAATGAGAGGTCTTACCCTGGGCATGCTCAGAAGGGAAAAAGCAGGACTTAATCCCAGAGACATCTGCTCGCCGCTGACCAGTACTGGTTACAATGGCTGAGCCTGTAAAGGCAGCAGTAATCATCTGCACCGTATCAGGCTGAGCCAGACACTGGGACCAATGTCTCCGCTGAGCAGGCTCCACTGTGGCTCGAGAAGAATGGGAGACCGCAGCAGAGATTGTTTGAGATTCCCCCTGTGCAGAGGCAGGAATTCAACCCCTAACACATATGCAATTAGTTTTTTTTTTCTCTGCAACAATTTTTATACAATCATTCACAGGACCATTTACAGTGTTCTATGCCACAGAATGGTATGGTATCTGTAAAAAACGGACGGAAAACAGATGGTCCATATTCCGTCCGTTTTTTTTGTTGCATCCATTGACTTGCATTGGCGAGACTCGCAGCAAATCGTAGCATGCTGCGTTTTTTTTCTCAGTCCGATTTCCGCTGAGAAAAAAATTGCAAATGAGATGTCACCTATTGAATAACATTGGTCCGAGTGCAATCCAATATTTTATTTATTTTTGCTTGCAAGTGAGTATGAGCTCTGATAATGAGGCTACTACTCCCATGTTCTAACTTTAGCACTGCAGTTGTACACCACACTCTGGACTGGTTGTCCAATGTTATAGCCCTTTGCTTAATGCTGAGATGAACACATAGAGGTCTTTTTCATAGCCTGTAGCACCTGAAAATGGTGGCTGCATTCCCTGCCTCAGCTTTTATAGTGACTCTGAAAGTCCCTCCTGATTGGCTGTGATGTTCCATGTGATGTGATAGCCCCAATCACATCACATGGAATAGGGACGCTCGAGGTCATGTGGGACCTTTCTCATTGATGCAATCTTCGGTAATGTGTTAGCATCATACTTTTTTTGCTCATACAAGGGGACAAAATTAGTAGTATGTGTCCAATATGTCACTCGTTCCATTCTATTTAGATTTTAGGTTCTTACAGAAAGAAACCTCTCCTTTTCTTTCATTTCACTATTTGTTTCTTTCCTTCTTATTTTGTTATTTTACTTATTTGTTGCTTGCTAATGGTATGTGTTGTAGATTTTAGTTAGCAATTAATGTTGCCTATACACATCAGATAGCTGTATGCCAAATGACTGCTCGTTTCTGGTTCCCCATACATAGTCCCCATACTCTGCATGCATGTGTTTTCAATAGGAAAAAGAGAATAAGCATGGACAGAACAGACACTTCTTGCAGTGGCTTAGCTTCAGAATATAAGTAAGAAAAGAGTACCGTAGATAAGTTGCTGTTCCAGCTAAAGTCAGTGGGCCAACTATCCTGTGGTATGTATTATCACCTTTTGGTTAATACTTTTTTAATTTTATATTTTATTTTAGGAAGAAATTAGTGAACTGATTCAATGTGATTCAAAGTCATGTCAAATTTTAGGAAATTTGCTGGATCTCTGAAAATCAAACTATTTATTCTGAATTCCCGTAAATTATCCAAAAATGACTATCTATATTTTACACAAAGAAGAAGATTTCATCAGCTAAAAAAGGTTCATATGACCTTGGGCATGACCAGTCGAGCTTCCTAATAATGCCTTGCAGTTATCACATCACATAGTATAGTACCACCCAGGGCCGAACTAGCCATCTGGCAATACTGGCAAATGCCAGAAGGGCCTGTCTAGTCATGGGCTGCCTTGTCTGCAACGTTGTTAACAGAATCGGTGTTCTCAAGACAATCATACTGTTAAGAGTTGTGATGAACCACAAAGTACGTGACTGTCAATTACCACAGCAGGCCTCTGGCATCATTAGAAATATTGGTCTTGTAGTAAATCTTGTTTTTCTCAGTCCAGGGTAATATTACTTATATATCCCATCTGGTGCTCGGGGATGAAGACAGCATGGGCCTTTGTGATTTCAAATGACAGGGCTGAATTTCAGTCGGAGTCCGTACCTGGTACCACCTATCAAAGACTGTATAAAAGTCGAGGCAGGGAATGCAGCACAGCAACCTTTTTAGTGTGAACCTCTTGACACTACTAAGGCTATATTTGCAATGAAATTATTGAAAGGGGTTATATACAGTCCTAGGAAACCTGAGAATATTATACAAGTCTTTTCAGCGTAATTGGAGAACTTGAGATTCGTGGTAAATTTATACCAATTTATTCATCAAAACTGGCGAACTCAAATTTCAAAAGATTCAATTAGCTCAAATTATTGGACATCATTTCGTTTTGTAAAGGATTATTGAGTGTCCATATATTTTTCATATGGGCACAAAATTTCAAGTTATGCATATGCCCCATTGTGTTTTTATTATAGACATCATTTGTCCTTGTGATGTCATAGTCATGGAGCAATGTAACACAGTGAAATTATCTCATTGCCCTGGGCTCACACATATGAGGGTGCAGACATACACATATACAGTAGTCCTGCCACTACATGGGCATGACAATGGCTCATAGGCTAGCCAATGATGTTTTTGTGGCCTTTGGAGAGAAGTGGGTAGGGACAGAATAAACACAGAATTTCTACATGTACAAACTTTTTTTTTTCAAAGCGCTGTGCAAGATGTACAGTACATTATATATTTATACAATGGTTATATACACAATTTATATAAAAATTTACTCTGAGTTGGCAAAAATATCAAAACAGTTACAATCAGCAATTCTCCATCCAGAACTGAGCAATGAACATTCCCTGTGGTGGGACCTGGTCTATATTATTTTTTATTTCTAGGGAATGAAATATGCGCCACATCAATCTGGTGTCTACATTACCGCTTCCCTGGGGACTCAGGCCATATACCAGTTGCTGGTCCAGTCAGCACTGTACTGTGTCAGGAGAAGCTACCTGTCAGCAAGTTCTACTAACAGACCTCACACCCTATTGTATCCTAATCTTCCCTTTCACACTGCACCCTCACACAAGACATGCGAATAAAGATAAAGCTCTGGCATTTCACCAGATCTTCACTTATAATCCCACATTACAAAGACATGTTATGAGATGGGATCAAGACTTTAACTGTTGTATTGGGTAATGAGACATATGGCTGAGCTGAAGTATGAAGCAGAAATAGTATAAAACGAAAAGTCTCCACAGTTTATGATAGCAGGGAGTGTGCATCCAGTTTGGAGCTACACAGTTTCATATTATAGGAATCTGAAGTAACTGAGATACTCCCATAAATTCTACAAATAAGATTCTCACATGCTGCAACAAGGAGCAATCCAGTCCAGGACTAGGAAAACTAACTCTGTGCAATCGCAGAACACTGTCAACAGTATCTAGTCCAATTTTCAAAGGAACTAGAGACTTCAATATTTGCTGATAGGTTCCAGGGACAATAGCTGTGTATGGTGGTAGTTCGTCGGGTCCACCAGAGGAATTATTATTATTATTATTTATTTATATAGCACTATTGATTTCATGGTGCAGTACATGAGAATGGGTTACATACAAATTACAGATATCACTTACAGTAAACAAACTAACAATGACAGACTGATACAGAGGGGCGAGGACCCTGCCCTTGCGGGCTTACATTCTACACGATTATGGGGAAGGAGACAGTAGGTTGAGGGTTGCAGGAGCTCCGGTGTTGGTGAGGCGGTAGCTTCAGTAGTGATGAGGAGGCAGCGGGGTCAGTGCAGGCTGTAGGCTTTCCTGAAGAGATGGGGTTTCAGGTTCCGTCTGAAGGATCCGAATGTGGTTGATAGTCGGACGTGTTGGGGCAGAGAATTCCAGGGGATGGGGGATATTCGGGAGAAGTCTTGGGGGCGATTGGATGAGGAGCAAATAAGTGTGGAGGAGAGAAGGAGGTCTTGGGAGGACCAGAGATTACGTGAGGGAAAATATCGGGAGATTAGTTCAGAGATATATAGAGGAGTCAGGTTATGGATGGCTTTGTAGGTCAGTATTAGTAATTTGAACTGGATACGCTGAGGGAATGGAAGCCAGTGAAGAGATTTGCATAGGGGGAAGTGGAGGAGTAGTGAGGAGAGAGATGAATTAGTCGGGCAGCAGAGTTAACAAAGGACTGCAGAGGTGCAAGGGTGTTAGCAGGGAGGCCGCAGAAAAGGATGTCGCAGTAGTCAAGGCGGGAGATGATGAGGGCATGCACAAGCATTTTAGTAGATTGACTGTTGAGGAAAGGATGGATTCTGGAGATATTTTTGAGCTGGAGGCGACAGGAGGTGGACAGAGCTTGGATGTGCGGATTGAAGGACAGAGCAGAGTCGAAGGTTACTCCGAGGCAGCGGACTACCGGTACGGGGGAAAGCATGATGTCATTGATTGCGATAGATAGGTCAGGTAAGGAAGAGCTATGGGATGAGGAAAGATGATGAATTCAGATTTGTCCACATTGAGTTTGAGGAAGCGAGAGAAGAAGGAGGATATGGCTGATAGACACTCCAGGATTCTGGACAGCAGAGCGGTGACGTCTGGGCCAGAGAAGTAGATCTGAGTGTCATCAGCATAGAGGTGATACTGGAATCCATGGGACTTTATGAGTTGTCCCAAGCCAAGTGTATAGATTGAGAAGAGTAGGGGTCCTAGAACAGAGCCTTGGGGGACTCCAACAGAGAGAGGGTGGGATGAGGAGGTAGTGTTAGAGTGGGAGACACTGAATGTGCGGTTGGAAAGGTACGAGGAGATCCAGGATAGGGCGAGGTCTTTGATGCCAAAGGAGGAAAGGATCTGTAGTAGGAGGCAGTGTTCTACCGTGTCGAAAGCAGAGGACAGGTCTAGAAGGAGGAGTACAGAGTATTGTTCATTAGTTTTGGCGGTAAGTAGGTCATTAGTGATATTGCTCAGAGCTGTCTCAGTTGAGTGATGGGACAGAAACCAGATTGTAGATTGTCAAAGATCAAGTTAGATGAGAGGTGGGAGGAAAGTTCAGCGTGGACGTGCTGCTCCAGGAGTTTGGAAGCGAATGGGAGCAGCGATATTGGGCGATAGCTCGACATAGCAGTTGGATTGAGGGTTGGCTTTTTAAGGATAGGCGTGATTGTGGCATGTTTGAAAGCAGAAGGGAAGGTGCCAGAAGTTAATGATAGGTTGAAAAGGTGGGTTATGGATAGGATAAGTGTGGTGGTGAGGTTGGGGAGGAGGTGGGATGGAATGGGGTCGAGCGCACAGGTGGTGAGGTGCGAATTGGAGAGGAGACAATTAAGTCCCCCTTCAGTGATGTTGGATAGGGAGGTTATAGGGTTTGGGCATTGGTCTGGTATACAAAGGGGTTGTGGTGGCTGAACAATGAAGACTTGCCTTGTAGGGCAGCATGGTGGCGCAGTGGTTAGCACAGCAGCCTTGCAGTGCTGGAGTCCTGGGTTCACGCCCCACTAAGGACAACATCTGCAAAGAGTTTGTATGTTCTCTCTGTGTTTGCGTGGGTTTCCTCCGGGTTCTCCGGTTTCCTCCCACATTCCAAAGACATACTGATAGGGAATTTAGATTGTGAGCCCCAATGGGGACAGCGGTGATAATGTGTGCAACCTGTAAAGCGCTGCGGAATATGTTAGCGCTATATAAAAATAAAGATTATTATTATTATTGCCTTGTCTGGTCGATCTTATTTTTAAAGTGTGTGGCAAAGTCCTCAGCAGAGATGAGGGAGGTTGGAGGGGGCAGTGGCGGGCAGAGGAGGGAGTTAAAGGTTTTGAATAACTGTTTGGGGTTGTAGGATAGGGAAGATAAGAGGGTTGTGAAGTAGGCCTGTTAAGCAGAAGTGAGAGCAGATTTAAAAGCGAGTGTTGCTTGTTTGAATACAGTGAAGTCATCTTGCGAGTGTGTTTTCTTCCAACGCCGCACCGCAACCCTGGACACTTGCTGGAGCTTTTTAGTGGTGGTATTGTGCCAAGGTTCTCAATTGATACGTCGCACTCTGCCATGGACGAGAAGGGCAACCGTGTCAATAGCTGATGCGAGAATGCCATTGTAGAAAGCAGTGGCAGTGTCTGTGTCGTGGAGTGAGGATATGGATGCCAGTGGTAGGATGGAGTCAGAGAGTGTGTGGGTGTCTAGGTGTGCAAGGTTTCTGCGGGGGTGCGCATGTTGCTGGACATGGGTGACCGGTGAGGAGGACAGGGATGAAAAGGTGAGCAGATGGTGGTCGGATAGAGGGAGAGGGGAGGTGGTGAAGTTAGATAGAGAACAGAGACGGGTGAAGACCAGGTCTAATGTATGTCCGTCTGTGTGGGTGGCTGCGGAGGACCACTGAGTAAGTTCAAAGGATGAGGTAAGGCACAGAAGTTTGGAGGCTGGCCATTACTTTCCTGTGACATAAAATTATTATTATTATTATTATTTTTATTTATATAGCGCCAACATATTCCGCAGCACTTTACAAATTATAGAGGGGATTTGTACAGACAATAGACATTACAGCATACTGTAACAGAAATCACAGTTCAAAAGATACCAAGAGGAATGAGGGCCCTGCTCCTAAGCTTACAACCTATAGGAAAAAGGGGAGACATGAGAGGTGGACATACTCATGTGACAACCTAGCAGGCAGCATAGAGAAGTGATAGGTATTTCCATCATTTTGTACAAGATACTTATAATATTCAATAAAACAGTCAAATCAACTTTTTAACAGAATGTCCTCCTTAAATAGAGACAAAAAAAATCTTAAATATTTCTGTGAGGTCATGAAAAACTTTGCAGCCCTTAGATCCTACTATCATTATTAACTTTCTTCCTTTTCTTCCTTTCTCCCACTCTCATTCTCCTTCTTCCTTCATTCCCATTCCTTTTCTTACTTCCAGCTATCCTCATTCTCTCCTTTCTTTCCTACTTCATTCATTTTTTCCTTTTTCTTGCATTTTCTTTCTTATGTTTTCCTTCTTTCCTCCCCTTTCTCTAAGACCATCCATACTCTCCTTTCCTAACTACTTCCTTCATTCTTCCCACATTCATTCTTATCTCTTCTTTCATCCCTACTTCCTTCATTCCTAATACATAGATATTAATTTTTCCTTTTTTCTCTTCCTTTTGCATTTTCTTTTTTCATTCCATCTTCCCTTATTCCCTCTCTTCTTGCTTTCCTTCCTCCATTTTTTCTTCTTCCTTCAATATTTATGTCCTTCATTACTAAACAAATAGAGATGGACCTATGAATCAAGCTAAGCCAAACATGGAGAAGCCAGCGTGCACTGGGGACCTGTTGATGCATTCCAACCACTAATGTCCCTCTTCAATACTCCCCACTCAGTGCTACCATTCTCTCCTTGATTGAGTCCTCCTCTATCTGCTGCTTTGTCAGTCATCTGGTGAGCAATAATCTTGCACATACACATTAGCTCAGGCGGTAAAGAATTTAGCCTGACATAGTGTAAACTGATGAGTCATTCAGAGATAAAAGGTTGATGTTGGGGGGTATTGAGGAGGGACAATACATTTAGCGTCAATATACATGCCCCAAACACACTTTTTGGTTAATATGAATATGGCATCAAAGCTTGATTTCTCAGTGCTGGTACACTGGATTACTGCTAAACAGATACCAATTCCATTGTTGTTCTATCGCCAAAAAAGTGATAATGCTGGATTCATCAGTGAAATTGTCTCAAAATGTTATTTTTAAAGTTGAAAACGTATTCTGTTTACAATTATCAATTAAATATATCTCTTGAAATCTGAACAATACACTTCTGTCTATATTCCTGCTAGATTTATCTAGTTTCTGCAGATTTTGATATTCTTTCTTGGGTGCATGATACTCAAGACGAACGAGCTTCATTGTAGAGAGAAATTGAATTGAATTTCACTAACAATGGGTTTTCAGTTGGCTTTGGATGAAATAATGGAGTTGAGCAGAGCATTTTGATCCATCACACCGAGACACCATGAGGTTTGTAAGCTACATGGTAATTACCAAGTAAGTGCTCCATTAAGGCAACCAAAATCCTTATGTTTAAAGCATGCCTGTTTTATTATAAAGGGTCACCAGTAATCGTGTGAGTGACTGTTGCTGAAATGCTCCGGATTATAGGATTTCCCTCCATGACAAAGCCGTCATTTATAACTGTGTAGGATTTTCTGCACATGGGAAGGTGTGAGATATGGCTGTATGAATGGAAGCCTCTGTAACTGACAATCTATTTAACTCTCTCTCCTCCTGGTTTGTTCATGCTATCCATAGCGTGCTATGGATAGCGACAGATATTGTCTGCATGGTAAAGGAATTCATATGCCTGAAGCCATGAAACTGACTGATAAATTCAATAGAAAAACCATTGCATTGTAAAAGTCTTTTGAACCATGGATATAGAGCTTTAAATTGCTGCAGAATGAACTGGAGTAAAGCAATTAATACAAATGGGTCAGTCAGTGTCTATCCAATTTAGCCTTGTTTATACATCTGAGTATTAAGTATAAGCTCCAACTGACAGTATATATAGACCTTCTGTGTATAATATCACCAGTGATGACTGTATTACCTGCACCCTGACACTATTTTCAGAACAACTATGTATAATGTCACTGGTGATCACTGTATTACCTGTATACAGAGCTCCTGTGTATAATGTCTCTGGTGATCCCATTATTACCTGTACACTTTACACTATATGCAGAACGCCTGTACATAATGGCACATATGGCAATATTAATATTGTAGTTTTTTATTAATAATCAGTATTGTAGTATTCGATGACTATGTGGTCTGGTCATGGTGTGGTGGTACAGTCATGGCCAAAAGTATTGACACCCCTGCAATTCTGTCAGATAATACTCATTTTCTTCCTGAAATTGAATGCAAACACAAATTATTTGGTATTATTATCTTCATTTAATTTGCCTTAAATGAAAAAACACAAAAGAGAATGAAGCAAAAAGCAAAACATTGATCATTTCACACAAAACTCCGAAAATGGGCCAGACAAATGTATTGGCACCCTCAGCCTAATACTTGGTTGCACAACCTTTAGCCAAAATAACTGCAATCAACCGCTTCCGGTAACCATCAATGAGTTTCTTACAATGCTCTGCTGGAATTTTAGACCATTCTTCTTTGGCAAACTGCTCCAGGTCCCTGATATTTGAAGGGTGCCTTCTCCAAACGACCATTTTTAGATCTCCCCACAGGTGTTCTATGGGAGTCAGGTCTGGACTCATTGCTGGCCACCTTAGAAGTCTCCAGTGCTTTCTCTCAAACCATTTTCTAGTGCTTTTTGAAGTGTGTTTTGGGTCATTGTCCTGCTGGAAGACCCATGACCTCTGAGGAAGACCAAGCTTTCTCACACTGGGCCCTACATTATGCTGCAAAATTTGTTGGTAGTCTTCAGACTTCATAATGCCATGCACACGGTCAAGCAGTCCAGTGCCAGAGGCAGCAAAGCAACCCCAAAACATCAGGGAACCTCCGCCATGTTTGACTGTAGGGACCGTGTTCTTTTCTTTGAATGCCTCTTTTTTTCTCCTGTAAACTCTATGTTGATGCCTTTGCCCAAAAAGCTCTACTTTTGTTTCATCTGACCAGAGAACATTCTTCCAAAATGTTTTAGGCTTTTTCAGGTAAGTTTTGACAAAATCAAGCCTGGCTTTTTTATGTCTCGGGGTAAGAAGTGGGGTCTTCCTGGGTCTCCTACCATACGGCCCCTTTTCATTCAGATGCCGACAGATAGTACGGGTTGACACTGTTGTACCCTCGGACTGCAGGGCAGCTTGAACTTGTTTGGATGTTAGTCGAGGTTCTTTATCCAACATCCGCACAATCTTGCATTGAAATCTCTTGTCAATTTTTCTTTTCCGTGCACATCAAGCGTAGTTAGCCACAGTGCTATGGGCTTTAAACTTCTTGATGACACTGCGCACGGTAGACACAGGAGCATTCAGGTCTTTGGAGATGGACTTGTAGCCTTGAGATTGCTCATGCTTCCTCACAATTTGGTTGCTCAAGTCTTCAGACAGTTCTTTGGTCTTCTTTCTTTTCTCCATGCTCAATGTGGTACACACAAGGACACAGGACAGAGGTTGAGTCAACTTTTATCCATGTCAACTGGCTGCAAGTGTGATTTAGTTATTGCCAACACCTGTTAGGTGCCACAGGTAAGTTACTGGTGCTGTTAATTACACAAATTAGAGAAGCATCACATGATTTTTTGAACAGTGCCAATACTTTTGTCCACCCCTTTTTTATGTTTGGTGTGGAATTATATCCAATTTGGCTTTAGGACAATTCTTTTTGTGTTTTTTCATTTAAGACAAATTAAATGAAGATATTAATACCGAATAATTTGCGTTTGCAATCATTTTCAGGAAGAAAATTAGTATTATCTGACAGAATTGCAGGGGTGTCAATACTTTTGGCCATGACTGTATTTGTTCCTTGTATGTGGTATTATTTGGTCAATGTGTAGTGGTCATATGTGATCTGGCCATGGAGTGACAGCAATTGGCTTTTGCATGTGGTGTTATTGATTAGTTTAAAAAATGTATGTGCCTCAGTCCCTTAAGGAAAAATAAAGATATACATAAAAAGAGTATTGGATATTCTAAGAAATGTTTAATAAGTTAGAGTAGAGTATGTCCCTGCCAAAAAAGTATTATTTTTTTTTGCTGGCCAAAACAAAAGATGATGGCTATGTATGGAATATGGTGTTCAATGGGAACTGTTAATGTGTGATTGCTGAGGACGTGATGCAGAAGTGGAGTTTTTTACAAATGTGGGTATTGAGGCTGTGAAAGGTTTGATGCGTGGAGGCAGATCTGGGATGGAGCCTGGGCAGAGTC
This sequence comes from Ranitomeya imitator, assembly GCF_032444005.1. Lineage (NCBI taxonomy): Eukaryota > Metazoa > Chordata > Amphibia > Anura > Dendrobatidae > Ranitomeya > Ranitomeya imitator. The sequence goes on from NC_091283.1 coordinate 531,490,033, forward strand.
TCAAGGGGGCCCAAAAATGTTGCCAGTAAGGGGCCCTGAAATTCCTGGTGGCAGCCCTGATAATAGGTGAGATATAAAGACCACCTGTCAATTTCCTAAAATATGTCATTTTTTACTTGGAGTAAATGCCGCTGTTCTCCTGATTCCAGCATTGTTTATTTTTTCATTCCTGCTCCTCTCAATTCCTGAGATATGGCCCTCTCTTAAAATGTAGTCTTTTTAGACAACTGGATGTTTTTCTCACAAAGATACCTGCAAATAATAGTTGAAGGTCTTGCCCACATGCTTAACAAAACCAGATTTATATACCATGGAGAAGTAGTGTGGCTAGAAGTATGCAGATCACATGCCTGCAATCACATGATCACCTGCGCATGGTATGGCGAATCCTGACAGTGCGCAGTGTCAAGCCTTCACACCAGACTGCAAACGTGAACACCAAGCTAGGTCAACCCATTTAAGTCATAAATGGCTTTAAAATGTTTGTCTGCACTCATTAAATATAGTAGAGCAGAGCAGAATATATCATAGGATTAATTTATCTTGTCAGTTCTTGGGTGTCCTTTATTCCAATTTCTGGTCCTCTGTTGTAGCTGGATTTCACATACGCAAATTATATTTTTGGTCCAGTATTTCCTGGGTGCCTTATGAGGTTGCTACTAGGCCCCTTGATGACAACTCCTCTCCAGATGCCTTATGAGGGCATATGAACATTATAAAGGGCATGTCAGAACCCAACACTAGAGTTGAGCGACTTTTATTTTTTTAGGGTCGAGTCGTGTTTCGCGAAACCCGACTATTTCAAAAGTCAAGTCGAGTGAAATTTGCCGATTATCTCGAAAAGTCGGGGATCGACCGAAACACGAAACCCAATGCAAGTCAATGGGGAAGCATAGCCGGCAGTGAGTGGAGGCCAGGAAAACACCTACAGTGCCCATTTTAATGGCAAAAACATCCATTCTTGTTACTGAAGCTTGTCAATCTTAATTCACCTTATAATAATAGTTAGGCATTGGAAATTGGGGGTCATTTGGCGAAAGTTGTGGGGGGTATGGCTGGTTCAAGTATTTAGTGGGCCCAGGAAATGTGGGCCACGTCACGGCAGTGGAGCAGGGAGAGGTAAGTATTTAAGTGCTGTGATCCTGAGCAACAGGGGGGGGCCCACTCGTTGGCATTGGCACTGGCACAGGGCCCCTCAAAGTACGGCAGTGTGTTTGCACGGCGGGGATGCCTCACACCGGCAGCAACACTTTTGCGTACTATGAGGGGCCCTGTGCCAGTGACGTCGCCAACGAGTATGCCCCCCACCTGATGAAGGAACCTGCACTTTCATCTGCACCTTCCTCTTTGTCCCCTTGTAAGGTGGTATATTATGTGGGAAGGGGAACCTGACTTTCAGCAGGGTCAGATTCTGGCTGAGGAGCGTGCAAGGGGAATGTAGCGGTCTGGGTCAATGTACCAGCAGACGCATCTAGCACTGACTGGGCAATGGGCAGGATGAGGAGGAAACACAGATATAGGCCCAAATAATAAAGTGGACTAAATGCAGTTCAAAATTGGTAACAGGACTAACCAGGCGGCATTGCTTTGTTCAGTGGAGGACAACTGTAATGAGAGGCTGACACAGTGAATAGGCCCAAATCAGTAAGTAGGCTAAATGCAGTTCAAAATTGGTAACAGTAGTAAACAGGTGGCACTGCTTTGTTCAGCGGAGGAGAACACCTTGGAGCTGCAGACACCGTTAGTAGGCCCCAACCAAACTAGTAGGCCAAATGCAGTGTTATATTAACAACTACTTAATGAGAGCCTGAAGATTGAAGCTCGGGAAAGTAAACCTGGAGAACACCTTGGAGCGGCAGACACTGTTAGTAGGCCCCAACCAAACTAGTAGGCCAAATGCAATGTTATATTACCAACTACTTAATGAGAGCCTGAAGATTGAAGCTCGGGAAAGTAAACCTGGAGAGCACCTTGGAGCGGCACACACCGTTAGTAGGCCCCAACCAAACTAGTAGGCCAAATGCAGTGTTATATTAACAACTACTTAATGAGAGCCTGAAGATTGAAGCTCGGGAAAGTAAACCTGGAGAACACCTTGGAGCGGCAGACACTGTTAGTAGGCCCCAACCAAACTAGTAGGCCAAATGCAATGTTATATTACCAACTACTTAATGAGAGCCTGAAGATTGAAGCTCGGGAAAGTAAACCTGGAGAACACCTTGGAGCGGCAGACACCGTTAGTAGGCCCCAACCAAACCAGTAGGCCAAATGCAGTGTTATATTAACAACTACTTAATGAGAGCCTGAAGATTGAAGCTCGGGAAAGTAAACCTGGAGAACACCTTGGAGCGGCAGACACCGTTAGTAGGCCCCAACCAAACTAGTAGGCAAAATGCAGTCTTATATTAACAACTACTTAATGAGAGCCTGAGGATTGAAGCTAAGGCAAGTAAATCTGGAGAACACCTTGGAGCGGCAGACACCGTTAGTAGGCCCCAACCAAACTAGTAGGCCAAATGCAGTGTTATACTACTTAATGAGTGCCTGAAGCTTGAAGCTCAGGAAAGTAAGCCTGGAGAACACCTTGGAGCGGCAGACACCGTTAGTAGGCCCCAACCAAACTAGTAGGCCTAATGCAGTGTTATATTAACAACTACTTAATGAGAGCCTGAAGATTGAAGCACATGAAAGTAAACCTGGAGAACACCTTGGAGCGGCAGACACCGTTAGTAGGCCCCAACCAAACTAGTAGGCCAAATGCATTGTCATATTAACAACTACTTAATGAGTGCCTGAAGATTGAAGCTCAGGAAAGTAAACCTGGAGAACACCTTGGAGCGGCAGACACCGTTAGTAGGCCCCAACCAAACCAGTAGGCCTAATGCAGTGTTATATTAACAACTACTTAATGAGAGCCTGAAGATTGAAGCTCGGGAAAGTAAACCTGGAGAGCACCTTGGAGCGGCAGACACCGTTTGTAGAACCCAACCAAACTTGTAGCCCCAATGCAGTTTTCAAATTCCGATAGGCTGAAAACCTGACAATTGCAGCTCAGCTTTTTTAAGAGGAGGACAGCTGTATTGAGTGGCACAGACAGACACTGGTAGTAGGCCTTACACCACAAAGTTGGCTCGATGCAGGTTTAAAAAAGGTTACAGGGGTACACAGGCAGCATTGGTGTGGTCAGCGGAGGACAATTGGCAGGAGGGACCGCAGACAGACTTACTAGGCCTTAAATTAAAAAAGTTGGCTCGATGCAGGTTTAATTAGGTTGCAGGGGTGCACAGGCAGCATTGGTGTGGTCAGCGGAGGACAATTGGAAGGAGGGACCGCAGACAGACTTAGTAGGCCTAAAATAAAAAAAATAGGCTCAATGCAGGTTTAATTATGTTGCAGTGGTGCACAGGCAGCATTGGTGTGGTCAGCGGAGGACAATTGGAAGGAGGGACCGCAGACAGACTTAGTAGGCCTAAAATAAAAAAATAGGCTCAATGCAGGTTTAATTATGTTGCAGGGGTGCACAGGCAGCATTGGTGTGGTCAGCGGAGGACAATTGGAAGGAGGGACCGCAGACAGACTTAGCAGGCCTAAAATAAAAAAATTATGCTCGATGCAGGTTTTATTAGGTTACAGGGGTACGCAGGCAGCATTGGTGTGGTCAGCGGAGGACGATTGGAAGGAGTGTCTGACACAGTTAGTACTCCAAAATAATAAATACATGTTAATGTCTCGCCAAAATAAAAAATAATAAACAGGCGGCATACCTAGGTACATGGGTGGGCTCCTCTGCTGACTTGCAGGCATTGGTATTTGGCGCAAAGTTTTAACTGGTGTAAATGTAGGACAGGGCCCCTGAATATTTTTACTAGCATCATACATGTCAACAAATTGGTATTGTAAGTGCCATTGAAGGATTTAACCGCATAGACTAAACAGTGGTGGAGCAGTAAGACATAATTTTGCAAGTGGTAAAGCACTGTTTGAGCTGGAGGGTAACACTCTCTCGTGGGCGGCGGTACTGGCCCAGGGCCCCTCATGTTACAACGGTGTGTCTGACGTTGGGTGCGCACCACCACCACCAGAGACACTTCATTGTACTATGAGGGACCCTGTGCCAGTGCCGTCGCCCAAACGTGGGCACACCCGCCAAGTGGTGACTGATCACGGCCCTGCGGGGGGAGTCGCCCCATTTAGGGAGGTTTAAAAATGTCGTATGCTGGACATACAGCCGCTGCAAATTGAGAAATTAGACCAGTACAAAAGCAAGACCTTTTCACAGGAAAGCTAGGTGTCAGCCGGGAAAGGTGGGGCAAAATAATTAGAAATCCATGATTGGTTCATTTTAATGAAGGTTAGATCATCAACATTTTGGGTAGCCAGACGAGTCCTTTTTTCAGTCAGTATTGAACCAGCAGCACTGAATACTTTTTCTGATAGCAGACTAGCTGCTGGGCAAGCAAGCTCCTGCAATGCATATTCTGCCAATTCAGGCCAGATGTCTATTTTGGATGCCCAGTAATCAAATGGGAATGAAGGGTGAGGGAGAACATCGATAAGGGAGGAAAAATAGTTTGTAAGAATACTGGACAAATGTTTTCTCCTGTCACTTTGAATTGATGCTGCAGTAACTGTCCTGTCTGCGGTCATTGCGAAATCACTCCACAACCTGGTCATAAAACCCCTCTATCCAACGCCACTTCTGATTTGTGCTCCTCTAACACCTCTGCCATGTTGCCCCCTGCAGCTCGTGTGAGAACCATCACCGCCGCTGTGTGCTAGGAATGCCTGAACCAAACGGTCTACAAGAGTTGCTTGTTTGGTTGCTAATATTTGTTCGAGGTTCTCATGTGGCATGATATTTTGCAATTTCCCTTTATATCGTGGATCCAGGAGGCAGGCCAACCAGTAATCGTCATCGGTCATCATTTTTATAATGCGGGGGTCACTTTTTAGGATACGCAAGGCATAATCCGCCATGTGGGCCAATGTTCCAGTTGTCAATTCACTGCTTGTGCTGGGTTGAGGAGCGCTTTCTGGCAAATCAACGTCACTGGCCTCCCTCAAAAACCCTGAACCTGTCCTTGCAATGACACCAATTTCTATTGCCCCCTGAGAAGCTTCCTCATCAAAAAAGTATTCATCCCCATCATCCTCCTCGTCCTCCTCCTCTTTGCCCACCACCTTGTCCAGTAGACTTCTCTGACTAGACAATGGTCATCAAGGCTTCCCTCGTCCTCGGCTGCAGATGCCTGCTCCTTTATGTGTGTCAAACTTTGCATCAGCAGACGCATTAGGGGGATGCTCATGCTTATGATGGCGTCGTCTGCACTAACCAGGCATGTGCATTCCTCAAAACACTGAAGGACTTGACACAAGTCTTGTAGCTTCGACCACTGCACATCTGACAACTCTATGTCTGCCATCCAACTGCCTGCCCGTGTATGTGTATCCTCCCGCAAATACATAACAGCACGCCTCTGTTCGCACAGCCTCTGAAGCATGTGCAGTGTGGAGTTCCACCTTGTTGCAACGTCGATGATTAGGCGGTGCAGGGGAAGCTTCAAAGATTGCTGATGGCTCTGCATACGGCTGGAGTGTACGGGTGAACAGTGGATGTGCGAGCAAAGTCTGCTCACCTTCAGGAGCAGGTCAGGTAACCCCGGATAACTTTTCAGGAAGTACTGCACCACCAGGTTCAAGGTGTGAGCCAGGCAAGGAATGTGTTTCAGTTGTGAAAGGGCTATGGCAGCCATAAAATTCCTTCCGTTATCACTGACTACCTTGCCTGCCTCAAGATGTACACTGCCCAGCCATGACTGAGTTTCTTGCTGCAAGAACTCGGACAGAACTTCCGCGGTGTGTCTGTTGTTGCCCAAACACTTCATTGCCAATACAGCCTGCTGACGCTTGCCACTAGCTGTTCCATAATGGGACACCTCAGGTGCAACAGTGGCAGCTGCGGATGGAGAGGTTGTACGACTGCAGTCTGTGGACGAGCTCTCGCTTCTGCTGGAGGACGAGGAGGAAGAGGAGGGGTGGCGAACGCCTACAGCCAACTGTTTCCTACACCGTGGGCTAGGCAGAACTGTCCCAATCTGGCTGTCCCCTGTGGACCCTGCATCCACTACATTAATCCAGTGTGCCGTGATGGACATGTAACGTCCCTGGCCATGCCTACTGGTCCATGCATCTGTTGTGAGCTGCACCTTTCTACTGACAGATTGCCGGAGTGCATGGACAATGCGGTCTTTTACATGCTGGTGGAGGGCTGGGATGGCTTTTCTCGCAAAGAAGTGTCGACTGGGTAGGTCGTAGCGTGGTACAGTGTAGGCCATCAAGGCTTTGAAAGCTTCGCTTTCAACTAACCGGTAGGGCATCATCTCTAACGATATTAGTCTAGCAATGTGGGTGTTCAAACCCTGTGTACGTGGATTTGAGGATGAGTACATCCTTTTCCTAAGGAGTGTCTCTTGTAGCGTGAGCTGGACTGGAGGGCTGCATATGGTGGAACTACCAGGGGTGATGGTGGACATGGCAGACTGAGAGAGGGTTGGTGATGGTATTCTTGCAGTTGGCCTACATACAGTGTTTCCTACCACGAACCTGGTGATTCCCTGACTGCTTTGGCCTTGCGACGAAACCTCCACATTTGCTGCAGGTGGTGTGGTAAACGGTGGGCTTACAGTGAGGGAAGGAATGTAGCGTTGCTGACTAGCTTCATTGTGAGAGGGTGCAACAACGTTAAGGGACGTTTGCTAGTTAGTCCAGTCTTGCAAGTGCATGGTGGTTAAATGTCTACGCATGCAACTTGTATTTAGATTTTTCACATTCTGACCTCTGCTGAAGGTCCTTGAGCATTTCTTACAGATGACTTTGCGCTGATCATTTGGATCTTGTTTAAAAAAGTGCCAGACTGCACTTTTACCACTATCGGATACCTATTCAGGCATTGCACACTGAGCTACTTTAACCGGATGGCCACGCTGTCCTACAACTGTTTTAGGTTTTGACACATGTTTTTGGCCAGATATGGGCCTGCCAGATGGAAGCTGTTGCGATGTTGATGCCTGCTGCGGCTCCTCCTCCTCCGCTTCAGAGCTACTGCCGGCTGCCCCCTATTCCCCTAATGGCTGCCAATCGGGGTCAACAACTGGGTCATCTATGACCTCCTCTTCTATGTCCTGTGCACCTTCCTCTGTGTTACCGTGTAAGCCGGTGCTATAGTGTTCGTGACGGGGCTCCATAGTCTCATGTGGGTCAGATTCTGGATCAGTACACTGCGAGGGCAATGTTGTGATCTGAGTCAAAGGAACAGCATAATAATCTGGCTGTGGCTGTGCATCTGTGCACTCCATGTCCGATTCATCTTGTAATGGGCATGGCCTGTTAACAATTTCCCTTTCTAACCCAGGCACGGTATGTGTAAAGAGCTCCATGGAGTAACTCGTTGTGTCGCCTGACGCATCCTTCTCTGTTGTTCTGGGTGAAGAACACAAGGAAGCGACTTGTTCCTGACCGGGAACATCCACTGACGACGCGCTGCTTTTAAATTTTGCACTTTCCGAAGAGGAGGCGAAAGAGCTAGAGGCAGAGTCAGCAAGGAAAGCCAAAACTTGTTCCTGCTGCTCCGGCTTTAAAAGCGGTTTTCCTACTCCCAGAAAAGGGAGCGTTCGAGGGCTTGTGTAGCCAGACGATGACGCTGGCTCAACAACTCGAGACTTAGGTGCTATATTGCTTTTCCCACGACCACCTGATGCTCCACCACCACTACCATCATTACCAGCTGGCAATGACCGCCCACGGCCACGTCCTCTTCCACCAGACTTCCTCATTCTTGGAAAATGTAACCAAACTAACAAACGTTATATGGTACTGTAAAACCAGTTAGAAGGTGTACGCAAACTTGTTGTGAATTTAAATTTCCCTTTATAGGTGTGTGAGACTGCAGGGAAAATCAGGCCCACTGTATTACAGTACACAGCTTCAGTGGCAGACAGTGGCTGACAGATATGCCACTAATAGGACTGATGCAGATGCACTTAGTGGCAATAGAAATTTCCCTTGATAGGTGTGTGAGACTGCAGGGAAAAGCAGGCCCAATGTATTACAGTACACAGCTTCAGTGGCAGACAGTGGCTGACAGATATGCCACAAACAGGACTGACACAGATGCACACACTGGCAATATAAATCTCCCTCTTTATGTGTGGGAGACAGCAGAAAAATCAGGCCCACTGTATTACACTACACAGTTTGATTGGCAGAAAGAGGCTGGCAGATATGCCACTAACAGGACTGATGCAGATGCACACACTGGCAATATAAATCTCCCTCTTTATGTGTGGGAGACAGCAGAAACATCAGGCCCACTGTATTACACTACACAGTTTGATTGGAAGAAAGAGGCTGGCAGATATGCCACTAACAGGACTGACGCAGATGCACACACTGTCAATATAAATCTCCCCTTTTTTATATGGGAGACTAGTAAATAAATCAGGCCCACTGTATTACAGTATAGTTTCTGTGACAGAAAATGACTGACAGATACCACAGACAGGACTGGCACAGATGCACAGATTAGGGAATATTAATCTCCCCTTTTTTATATGGGAGACTAGTGAATAAATCAGGCCCACTGTATTACAGTATAGTTTCTGTGGCAGAAAATGACTGACAGATACCACAGACAGGACTGGCACAGATGCACAGAATTGCCAATATTAATCTCCCCTTTTTTATATTGGGAGACTAGTGAATAAATCAGGCCCACTGTATTACAGTATAGTTTCTGTGGCAGAAAATGACTGACAGATACCACAGACAGGACTGGCGCAGATGCACAGATTTGCCAATATTAATCTCCCCCTTTTTTTTATATGGGAGACCAGTGAATAAATCAAGATAAGTGAAAGCAGTCAGAGGGGAGCGCAGAGGAATTGACCCAGGGAAGGGGAGATGAAAGGGAGTTGTCGAGCAACTCCAGCTGAATACCTCCAAAGGAGGATAAGAATGTGTGTCAAACAGAAATCAGTCCCAGGAGCGCTGAAGGAAACTCAGACAACATATGTCGTTTGCCACAACGCGTTCCAACGATAAACACCGTCTTCTTCAGGTGGGAGCAAACGACACATGTTGTCTGAGTTTCCTTCAGCGCTCCTGGGACTGATTTCTGTTTGACACACATAGTGAATAAATCTGGCCCACTGTATTACAGTATAGTTTCTGTGGCAGAAAATGACTGACAGAGATACCACAGACAGGACTGGCGCAGATGCACTGATTGGCAAAATAAATCTCCCTTTTTTGGTGTGGGACAGTGCAGAAAAATACAGGCCCACTGTTTTACACTACACAGTTTCAGGGGCAGAAAGTAGCTTGAAGATATATATATATATATATATATATATATATATATATATATATTTATATTTATATATATATAAGGGACTGTACTACAATTACTATCTCCCTACAATAATCTCAGAAAAGTATGGCATGCAGCAATAAAATGGACTGCTGCACACAAAAGTGTGGACAAACAAACAAGATAGCTGTGCAGAAAAGAAGGAGCAACAGGATTTGTGATTTGAATAAAGCAGTTGGTTTGCACAGCGGCGTACAAACAGCAATGCAGCTATCAGGGAGCCTTCTAGGGCAGCCCAATAAGCTACAGAGCTGATGAAGAAAAATCTAGCCTCCCTTGTCCCTGCAAAGAAAAGGTGGTGTTGGACAGTGGAAATCACTACAGCACAAGCGGTTTGGGGGTTAATGGACCCTGCCTAACGCTATCCCTGCTTCTGACGAAGCGGCAGCAACCTCTCCCTATGCTCAGATCAGCAGCAGTAAGATGGCGGTCGGCGTGCACGACCCTTTATAGCCCCTGTGACGCCGCAGAAAGCAAGCCAATCACTGCCATGCCCTTCTCTAAGATGGTGGGGACCAGGACCTATGTCATCACGCTGCCCACACTCTGCATCCACCTTCATTGGCTGAGAAATGGCGCTGAACACATCATATGAAACGCGACTTTGGCGCGAAGATCGCGTACCGCATGGCCGATCCCACGCTGGGATCGGATCGGGTTTCATGAAACCCGACTTTGCCAAAAGTCGGCGACTTATGAAAATGACCGATTCGTTTCTCTCAACCCTACCCAACACTATAGGCAAAAAAGAAGAACTGCTTTCTTTATCTAAATGGCTAACATGCACAATGCATTTTCTGTCCAGCAAAAGAATCGAGAGCTTGTCTGTCTACAGGTTTTTGAGATATAAATTAGGTACAGGCATCTTCACTTTTGAGTGAAGATTAGTGTTGAGCGATACCTTCCGATATCGGAAAGTATCGGTATCGGTTTGGATCGGCCGATATTCAAAAAATATCGGATATCGCCGATACCGATACCCGATCCCAATGCAAGTCAATGGGACCAAAATATCGGAATTAAAATAAACCCTTTCTTTCCTTGTAGGTTCATTCTACCTGAAGGAAAACAACTAAGAATAATGTAGGATGTATGGGGGAGGTGGCGGAGACATTAAAGGCAATGAGGATTAGTCCAATCAAATAGAATAGCATGTTTTTTTTTTTTTTTTAAAGAAGTTCGGATTGAAAAAGATATTGAGTATGTAAATTTTTTTTATTTTGTCAGATATTGATGTTTCACTATTCCACGCCCTTCCCCTTCTTTTTTTTCTTTTTTTTTTTTTTCTTTTCCCACACTTTCATCTTCATCATCATCAGCATCCTTGACATCAACTTCTTCACCTTATTCATCTTCTTCTTCATCTTCTACCTATTTTTTTTTTATTACATTCTTCATATTCATTTTCTTCAACTATTATTATTCTTCCTATTCTACATATTCTTTTTATTCCACTGTTATTATTCTTCCTATTCTACTTCTTCATCATATTCTCATTTGTGACAGGCATTCCCGTAGTTGTTATCTATAAAAGTTGGAAGATTACACCTTCCGTTCTGCCAGTCACAAAAGTTACATTTGTCCGCGTTCAGTTTGGCCTGCAGCATCAGGCTTTATCCAGGGGCACCACGAGGAGGAACGGACTCACCCCCATACACTGCTTAGTCTTCTTCTGCATATAATTTAGATAATATCTTTTGCTCTGATATTAAGTCTTATGCTTAATGTTCTTCTGCTCTTTGTTCTGCAGCCTCTTGTTCTTCTGCTTCTCGGTCTTCCATGTTGTCGTCTCCAGGGTCTTCGTCTCCAGTGTCGTCATCTCCGCCGTCGTCGTCTCAGCCGTCGTCGTCTCCGCCGTCGTCGTCGTCGTCGTCATCGGGGTGGTCTTCCGGGTCGTCGTCATCGGGGTGGTCTTCCGGGTTGTCGACGTTAGGGTCTTCAACTTGGAAATGTAGCAGAAGGTACAAGAAGGCTGAGAAAATGCCAAGAACCAGCTGATGGAACTGGAACTCGGATGGCTACCCGAAGGTTCAAGAGCCTATGGAACTACCGAGGACCAGCTGACGTTACTGGAACCCGGTTACTAAGCAGGAGGTACCCGTGCTAAAAAGCACTACCAAGGACCGCCTGACGTTGGCGGAACTCGGATACCCAGAAGGAGGCACCTAAGCCAAAGGCTCTGCCCGGAACCAGATGACGTTACTGGAACCAGGATGGGGAGCAGAAGGTACAAGAGCAAAAGACACTGCCGAGAACCAGCTGACGGTACTGGAACCCGGATGGGTAGCCGAATGTCCAAGAGCCAATGGAACTACCAAGGACCAGCTGACGTTACTGGAACCCGGTTACTAAGCAGGAGGTACCCGTGCCTGAAAGCACTACCAAGGACCACCTGACATTGGTGGAACTTGGATACCCAGAAGGAGGCACCTAAGCCAAAGGCTCTGCCCGGAACCAGCTGACGGTACTGGAACCAGGATGGGGAGCAGAAGGTACAAGAGCAAAAGACACTGCCGAGAACCAGCTGACGGTGCTGGAACCAGGTGGTGGACCCCAAGGCCCACAGGAGAGGAGAGAACAGCTAGGCCGCGAGGCAGCCGCAGTTACCGAACCCCAACAGTCCTACAGGGGGAGCTGGGCCTACTGGCACTACAGAACCAGCCTTGACTACCAGTTCACGCAGCCCACATAGGAAGCTCCTAAACTGGAGGCACCCTGGAGTTGGCTAACTCGACCGCCCCACGACGGGGCAAGCATAGGCGTCTCAGTGAAGTTGACACAACCCGGAAACAGCTGACGGTGCTGAAACCAGGCTTGGCACGAGGGAGTACCTGTGACAAGAACACTGCCGAGAACCAGCTGGCGGTGCTGGAACCCGGATGCGTTGCCCCAGTGTGCAAGAGCCAATGGCACGACCGAGGACCAGCTGACGGTGCTGGAACCCGGTTACTAAGCTGTAGGTGCCCGCGCTTAAAAGCACTACCAAGGACCGCCTGGCGTTGGCGGAACTCGGATACCCAGGAGGAGGCACCTTAGCCAAAGGCTCGGCCCGGAACCAGCTGACGGTGCTGGAACCAGGTGGTGGACCCCAAGGCCCACAGGAGAGGAGAGAACAGCTAGGCCGCGAGGCAGCCGCAGTTACCGAACCCCAACAGTCCTACAGGGGGAGCTGGGCCTACTGGCACTACAGAACCAGCCTTGACTACCAGTTCACGCAGCCCACATAGGAAGCTCCTAAACTGGAGGCACCCTGGAGTTGGCTAACTCGACCGCCCCACGACGGGGCAAGCATAGGCGTCTCAGTGAAGTTGACACAACCCGGAAACAGCTGACGGTGCTGAAACCAGGCTTGGCACGAGGGAGTACCTGTGACAAGAACACTGCCGAGAACCAGCTGGCGGTGCTGGAACCCGGATGCGTTGCCCCAGTGTGCAAGAGCCAATGGCACGACCGAGGACCAGCTGACGGTGCTGGAACCCGGTTACTAAGCTGTAGGTGCCCGCGCTTAAAAGCACTACCAAGGACCGCCTGGCGTTGGCGGAACTCGGATACCCAGGAGGAGGCACCTAAGCCAAAGGCTCGGCCCGGAACCAGCTGACGGTGCTGGAACCAGGTGGTGGACCCGAAGGCCCACAGGAGAGGAGAGAACAGCTAGGCCGCGAGGCAGCCGCAGTTACCAAACCCCAACAGTCCTACAGGGGGAGCTGGGCCTACTGGCACTACAGAACCAGCCTTGACTACCAGTTCACGCAGCCCACATAGGAAGCTCCTAAACTGGAGGCACCCTGGAGTTGGCTAACTCGACCGCCCCACGACGGGGCAAGCATAGGCGTCTCAGTGAAGTTGACACAACCCGGAAACAGCTGACGGTGCTGAAACCAGGCTTGGCACGAGGGAGTACCTGTGACAAGAACACTGCCGAGAACCAGCTGGCGGTGCTGGAACCCGGATGCGTTGCCCCAGTGTGCAAGAGCCAATGGCACGACCGAGGACCAGCTGACGGTGCTGGAACCCGGTTACTAAGCTGTAGGTGCCCGCGCTTAAAAGCACTACCAAGGACCGCCTGGCGTTGGCGGAACTCGGATACCCAGGAGGAGGCACCTTAGCCAAAGGCTCGGCCCGGAACCAGCTGACGGTGCTGGAACCAGGTGGTGGACCCGAAGGCCCACAGGAGAGGAGAGAACAGCTAGGCCGCGAGGCAGCCGCAGTTACCGAACCCCAACAGTCCTACAGGGGGAGCTGGGCCTACTGGCACTACAGAACCAGCCTTGACTACCAGTTCACGCAGCCCACATAGGAAGCTCCTAAACTGGAGGCACCCTGGAGTTGGCTAACTCGACCGCCCCACGACGGGGCAAGCATAGGCGTCTCAGTGAAGTTGACACAACCCGGAAACAGCTGACGGTGCTGAAACCAGGCTTGGCACGAGGGAGTACCTGTGACAAGAACACTGCCGAGAACCAGCTGGCGGTGCTGGAACCCGGATGCGTTGCCCCAGTGTGCAAGAGCCAATGGCACGACCGAGGACCAGCTGACGGTGCTGGAACCCGGTTACTAAGCTGTAGGTGCCCGCGCTTAAAAGCACTACCAAGGACCGCCTGGCGTTGGCGGAACTCGGATACCCAGGAGGAGGCACCTTAGCCAAAGGCTCGGCCCGGAACCAGCTGACGGTGCTGGAACCAGGTGGTGGACCCGAAGGCCCACAGGAGAGGAGAGAACAGCTAGGCCGCGAGGCAGCCGCAGTTACCGAACCCCAACAGTCCTACAGGGGGAGCTGGGCCTACTGGCACTACAGAACCAGCCTTGACTACCAGTTCACGCAGCCCACATAGGAAGCTCCTAAACTGGAGGCACCCTGGAGTTGGCTAACTCGACCGCCCCACGACGGGGCAAGCATAGGCGTCTCAGTGAAGTTGACACAACCCGGAAACAGCTGACGGTGCTGAAACCAGGCTTGGCACGAGGGAGTACCTGTGACAAGAACACTGCCGAGAACCAGCTGGCGGTGCTGGAACCCGGATGCGTTGCCCCAGTGTGCAAGAGCCAATGGCACGACCGAGGACCAGCTGACGGTGCTGGAACCCGGTTACTAAGCTGTAGGTGCCCGCGCTTAAAAGCACTACCAAGGACCGCCTGGCGTTGGCGGAACTCGGATACCCAGGAGGAGGCACCTAAGCCAAAGGCTCGGCCCGGAACCAGCTGACGGTGCTGGAACCAGGTGGTGGACCCGAAGGCCCACAGGAGAGGAGAGAACAGCTAGGCCGCGAGGCAGCCGCAGTTACCGAACCCCAACAGTCCTACAGGGGGAGCTGGGCCTACTGGCACTACAGAACCAGCCTTGACTACCAGTTCACGCAGCCCACATAGGAAGCTCCTAAACTGGAGGCACCCTGGAGTTGGCTAACTCGACCGCCCCACGACGGGGCAAGCATAGGCGTCTCAGTGAAGTTGACACAACCCGGAAACAGCTGACGGTGCTGAAACCAGGCTTGGCACGAGGGAGTACCTGTGACAAGAACACTGCCGAGAACCAGCTGGCGGTGCTGGAACCCGGATGCGTTGCCCCAGTGTGCAAGAGCCAATGGCACGACCGAGGACCAGCTGACGGTGCTGGAACCCGGTTACTAAGCTGTAGGTGCCCGCGCTTAAAAGCACTACCAAGGACCGCCTGGCGTTGGCGGAACTCGGATACCCAGGAGGAGGCACCTAAGCCAAAGGCTCGGCCCGGAACCAGCTGACGGTGCTGGAACCAGGTGGTGGACCCGAAGGCCCACAGGAGAGGAGAGAACAGCTAGGCCGCGAGGCAGCCGCAGTTACCGAACCCCAACAGTCCTACAGGGGGAGCTGGGCCTACTGGCACTACAGAACCAGCCTTGACTACCAGTTCACGCAGCCCACATAGGAAGCTCCTAAACTGGAGGCACCCTGGAGTTGGCTAACTCGACCGCCCCACGACGGGGCAAGCATAGGCGTCTCAGTGAAGTTGACACAACCCGGAAACAGCTGACGGTGCTGAAACCAGGCTTGGCACGAGGGAGTACCTGTGACAAGAACACTGCCGAGAACCAGCTGGCGGTGCTGGAACCCGGATGCGTTGCCCCAGTGTGCAAGAGCCAATGGCACGACCGAGGACCAGCTGACGGTGCTGGAACCCGGTTACTAAGCTGTAGGTGCCCGCGCTTAAAAGCACTACCAAGGACCGCCTGGCGTTGGCGGAACTCGGATACCCAGGAGGAGGCACCTTAGCCAAAGGCTCGGCCCGGAACCAGCTGACGGTGCTGGAACCAGGTGGTGGACCCGAAGGCCCACAGGAGAGGAGAGAACAGCTAGGCCGCGAGGCAGCCGCAGTTACCGAACCCCAACAGTCCTACAGGGGGAGCTGGGCCTACTGGCACTACAGAACCAGCCTTGACTACCAGTTCACGCAGCCCACATAGGAAGCTCCTAAACTGGAGGCACCCTGGAGTTGGCTAACTCGACCGCCCCACGACGGGGCAAGCATAGGCGTCTCAGTGAAGTTGACACAACCCGGAAACAGCTGACGGTGCTGAAACCAGGCTTGGCACGAGGGAGTACCTGTGACAAGAACACTGCCGAGAACCAGCTGGCGGTGCTGGAACCCGGATGCGTTGCCCCAGTGTGCAAGAGCCAATGGCACGACCGAGGACCAGCTGACGGTGCTGGAACCCGGTTACTAAGCTGTAGGTGCCCGCGCTTAAAAGCACTACCAAGGACCGCCTGGCGTTGGCGGAACTCGGATACCCAGGAGGAGGCACCTAAGCCAAAGGCTCGGCCCGGAACCAGCTGACGGTGCTGGAACCAGGTGGTGGACCCGAAGGCCCACAGGAGAGGAGAGAACAGCTAGGCCGCGAGGCAGCCGCAGTTACCGAACCCCAACAGTCCTACAGGGGGAGCTGGGCCTACTGGCACTACAGAACCAGCCTTGACTACCAGTTCACGCAGCCCACATAGGAAGCTCCTAAACTGGAGGCACCCTGGAGTTGGCTAACTCGACCGCCCCACGACGGGGCAAGCATAGGCGTCTCAGTGAAGTTGACACAACCCGGAAACAGCTGACGGTGCTGAAACCAGGCTTGGCACGAGGGAGTACCTGTGACAAGAACACTGCCGAGAACCAGCTGGCGGTGCTGGAACCCGGATGCGTTGCCCCAGTGTGCAAGAGCCAATGGCACGACCGAGGACCAGCTGACGGTGCTGGAACCCGGTTACTAAGCTGTAGGTGCCCGCGCTTAAAAGCACTACCAAGGACCGCCTGGCGTTGGCGGAACTCGGATACCCAGGAGGAGGCACCTAAGCCAAAGGCTCGGCCCGGAACCAGCTGACGGTGCTGGAACCAGGTGGTGGACCCCAAGGCCCACAGGAGAGGAGAGAACAGCTAGGCCGCGAGGCAGCCGCAGTTACCGAACCCCAACAGTCCTACAGGGGGAGCTGGGCCTACTGGCACTACAGAACCAGCCTTGACTACCAGTTCACGCAGCCCACATAGGAAGCTCCTAAACTGGAGGCACCCTGGAGTTGGCTAACTCGACCGCCCCACGACGGGGCAAGCATAGGCGTCTCAGTGAAGTTGACACAACCCGGAAACAGCTGACGGTGCTGAAACCAGGCTTGGCACGAGGGAGTACCTGTGACAAGAACACTGCCGAGAACCAGCTGGCGGTGCTGGAACCCGGATGCGTTGCCTTGCCTATTAAAGATTGTCTTCCTAGAGCCCCAACTAGCGGTGTTGGAGCAAAGGGTAAGCAGGGGGAGATGAGTGTAGGCCGAAGCCTGCACTGGAGGCAGCTTTGTGTCTGCGTTGCGTTTGCAGGACACTTTGCCGGCTACACACTGGGGGAACAGCTGGCGTTGCTGAACCCCACTAACACAATGGCGTGTGTTTTTATCTGTGCAGCTAGCACTTGCGGGCAAAAACTTGCGATGTTAGAGCCCGTGTTGAAGCAGGAGGAGGAGGAGAGGAGCAGAGTGTAGGCCGAAGCCTAGTTGAACCAATTTCAAAGGAAACCTTTAACCCCCCCCTCAGGTGTTACAAAGTACAAGAGACACACCTTGTGCAGTATTAATGCTGCACAAGTGAAAGGTTGCTCTATTAATTTGTCTACTTGCACACGCTGAATGAAAGACATACACAATTTACCCCATTCTACAGTCAAACTGTAGTGGATGCGTGACTTGGTTTTTTGATGAGACGCAGCACAGGTGTCCAAAATAACGCCTTGGTGCTTGGCGCAGCTTCCTGAGCGTTGTTATTTGCTGTACAGGAGTCTGCGCTCTTGTGTTATCCCTTGGCAATGCCCTGTTAGCGCTGCCCATCTTATGACCTCATTTCATGTTGGCCGGTGCGGTTAACGATGGCCATAAATCCCAGACCCACAGTGTCTTTTCATAAAGCCACACTGCGGTGCTGGGATTCGTGGCCTTGAGCAGTAAATATTTTGGCCGCTCACACACGTCCTTACACCTGCTTCAGACTGGGCGGCCTCTGCTGATCCCTTCTCGCATGCCGCGGCCATGAGGCTGCACAGTCTGAAGAAGGCGGAAGGAGATGAGTTAAGACAGGCGAAGATATGCACTGCTCGTGCCCATCAATCACACCCTCGCAGTCAAAATAATTAAGACAACGAGGAGCATTTTATTCAGGCAGGGCGGACGAACAGGCGCAAGTAGCCAACCAATGATGTCAGAAGACGGGAAGCGCTACCAAGGGGGGTGCTGCGTATCATTAGAAAGGAAAGTCACACCTCAGGGACAGTGGAATGGTCTCAAAGAGACACATTTTGTACGTGTTGAGTTCCACGTGGGCAAGGAGAAAACGTCAGCCACCTTGTACAAATGCAGCAGTACTGCTGTACAAGGTGGCTGTTATACATAGAAACACCTGGGGGTGGTGGCCAGGCTCCCTTCAATTTCAGTTCATGTGCCTGCGTGGCGTTTGCAGGTCACGTTGCAAGCTGCACAGCAGGGGAACAGCTGGCGGTGCTGAACCCCACTAACACATTGGCTGGTGTTTTTCTCTGTGCAGCTAGCATGTCCGGGCAGAAACTGGCGTTGTTTGAGCCCAGGGTCAGCAGGAGGAGGAGAGGAGCAAAGTGTAGGCCGAAGCCTGCACTGGTGGCAGCTTTTGTTCTGTTGTGCCAGCGTGGCTTGTGCTGGACACGTTGCCGACTACACAGCAGGGGAACAGCTGGCGGTGCTGAACCCCACTAACACATTGGCTGGTGTTTTTCTCTGTGCAGCTAGCATTTCCGGGCAAAAACTAGCGGTGTTTGAGCCCAGGGTCAGCAGGAGGAGTAGAGGAGCAGAGTGTTGGCCAAAGCCTAGTTGAACCAATTTCAAAGGTTACCTTTAACCCCCCCCTCAGGTGTTGCAAGGTACAAGAGCCACACCTTGAACAGCATTATTGATGCACAAGTCAAAGGTTGCTCTATTTAATTTTGCTCCTTGCACACGCTGAATTAAACACGTACACTATTTAGCCCATTATACTGTCAAACAGTAGTGGAGGCGTGACTACTAGTCTTTTTAAGGAGACGCAGCACAGGTGTACAAATTTACACCTAGGTGCTGTGCGCAGATTCCTTACCGTTGTTATTTGCAGTACAGGAAACTGCGCTCTTGTGTTATCCCTTGGCAATACCCTGTTAGTGCAGGCCGTCTCATGACCTCATTTCATGTTGGCCGGTGCGGTTAACGATGGCCATAAATCCCAGACCCACAGTGGCTTTTCCTAAAGTCACACTGCGGTGCTGGGATTCGTGGCCTTGTGCAGTAAATATGTTCGCCGCTCACACATGTCCTTACACCTGCTTCAGACTGGGCGGCCTCAGCTGATCCCTTATCGCATGCCGCGGCCATGAGGCCGCACAGTCAGAAGAAGGCGGAAGGAGGGGAGTGAAAACAGGGGAACATATGCACTGCTCGTGCCCATCAATCACACCCTCGCAGTCAAAATATATGAGACAACGGGGGGCGTTGTGTCGGGCAGGGGGGACGCACAGGCACAGCCAGCCAACCAATGATGTCAGGAGACGGGCAGCGCTAACAATGGGGGTGCTGCGTGTCATTAAAAAGGAAAGTCACACCTCAGGGACATTGTAATGGTCTGTAATGAGACACATTTTGTACTTGTTGAGTTCCACGTGTGCAAGGAGAAAAAGTCAGCCACCTTGTACAAATGCAGCAGTACTGCTGTACAAGGTGGCTGTTATACATAGAAACACCTGGGGGGGTGGGGGGCAGGCTCCCTTCAATTTCAGTTCATGTGCCTGCGTGGCGTTTGCAGGTCACGTTGCAAGCTACACAGCAGGGGAACAGCTGGCGTTGCTGAACCCCACTGACACATTGACTGGTGTTTTTCTCTGTGCAGATTGCATGTCCGGGCAAAAACTAGCGGTGTTAGAGCCCAGGGTCAGCAGGAGGAGGAGGAGAGGAGCAAAGTGTAGGCCGAAGCCTGCACTGGTGGCAGCTTTTGGTCGGTTGTGCCAGCGTGGCTTGTGCTGGACACGATGCCGGCTACACAGCGGGGGAACAGCTGGCGGTGCTGAACCCCACTAACACATTGGCTGGTGTTTTTCTCTGTGCAGCTAGCATGTCCGGGCAGAAACTGGCGTTGTTTGAGCCCAGGGTCAGCAGGAGGAGGAGAGGAGCAAAGTGTAGGCCGAAGCCTGCACTGGTGGCAGCTTTTGTTCTGTTGTGCCAGCGTGGCTTGTGCTGGACACGTTGCCGACTACACAGCAGGGGAACAGCTGGCGGTGCTGAACCCCACTAACACATTGGCTGGTGTTTTTCTCTGTGCAGCTAGCATTTCCGGGCAAAAAATAGCGGTGTTTGAGCCCAGGGTCAGCAGGAGGAGTAGAGGAGCAGAGTGTAGGCCGAAGCCTAGTTGAACCAATTTCAAAGGTTACCTTTAACCCCCCCCTCAGGTGTTGCAAGGTACAAGAGCCACACCTTGAACAGCATTAATGATGCACAAGTCAAAGGTTGCTCTATTTAATTTTGCTCCTTGCACACGCTGAATTAAACACGTACACTATTTAGCCCATTATACTGTCAAACAGTTGTGGAGGCGTGACTTGTCTTTTTAACGAGACGCAGCACAGGTGTCAAAATTTGCACCTAGGTACTGGGCGCAGATTCCTGAGCGTTGTTATTTGCTGTACAGGAGTCTGCGCTCTTGTGTTATCCCTTGGCAATACCCTGTTAGTGCAGGCCGTCTCATGACCTCATTTCATGTTGGCCGGTGCGGTTAACGATGGCCATAAATCCCAGACCCACAGTGGCTTTTCCTAAAGTCACACTGCGGTGCTGGGATTCGTGGCCTTGTGCAGTAAATATGTTCGCCGCTCACACATGTCCTTACACCTGCTTCAGACTGGGCGGCCTCAGCTGATCCCTTATCGCATGCCGCGGCCATGAGGCCGCACAGTCAGAAGAAGGCGGAAGGAGGGGAGTGAAAACAGGGGAACATATGCACTGCTCGTGCCCATCAATCACACCCTCGCAGTCAAAATATATGAGACAACGGGGGGCGTTGTGTCGGGCAGGGGGGACGCACAGGCACAGCCAGCCAACCAATGATGTCAGGAAACGGGCAGCGCTAACAATGGGGGTGCTGCGTGTCATTAAAAAGGAAAGTCACACCTCAGGGACATTGTAATGGTCTGTAATGAGACACATTTTGTACTTGTTGAGTTCCACGTGTGCAAGGAGAAAAAGTCAGCCACCTTGTACAAATGCAGCAGTACTGCTGTACAAGGTGGCTGTTATACATAGAAACACCTGGGGGGGTGGGGGGCAGGCTCCCTTCAATTTCAGTTCATGTGCCTGCGTGGCGTTTGCAGGTCACGTTGCAAGCTACACAGCAGGGGAACAGCTGGCGTTGCTGAACCCCACTGACACATTGACTGGTGTTTTTCTCTGTGCAGATTGCATGTCCGGGCAAAAACTAGCGGTGTTAGAGCCCAGGGTCAGCAGGAGGAGGAGGAGAGGAGCAAAGTGTAGGCCGAAGCCTGCACTGGTGGCAGCTTTTGGTCGGTTGTGCCAGCGTGGCTTGTGCTGGACACGATGCCGGCTACACAGCGGGGGAACAGCTGGCGGTGCTGAACCCCACTAACACATTGGCTGGTGTTTTTCTCTGTGCAGCTAGCATGTCCGGGCAGAAACTGGCGTTGTTTGAGCCCAGGGTCAGCAGGAGGAGGAGAGGAGCAAAGTGTAGGCCGAAGCCTGCACTGGTGGCAGCTTTTGTTCTGTTGTGCCAGCGTGGCTTGTGCTGGACACGTTGCCGACTACACAGCAGGGGAACAGCTGGCGGTGCTGAACCCCACTAACACATTGGCTGGTGTTTTTCTCTGTGCAGCTAGCATTTCCGGGCAAAAAATAGCGGTGTTTGAGCCCAGGGTCAGCAGGAGGAGTAGAGGAGCAGAGTGTAGGCCGAAGCCTAGTTGAACCAATTTCAAAGGTTACCTTTAACCCCCCCCTCAGGTGTTGCAAGGTACAAGAGCCACACCTTGAACAGCATTAATGATGCACAAGTCAAAGGTTGCTCTATTTAATTTTGCTCCTTGCACACGCTGAATTAAACACGTACACTATTTAGCCCATTATACTGTCAAACAGTTGTGGAGGCGTGACTTGTCTTTTTAACGAGACGCAGCACAGGTGTCAAAATTTGCACCTAGGTACTGGGCGCAGATTCCTGAGCGTTGTTATTTGCTGTACAGGAGTCTGCGCTATTGTGATCCCTTGGCCATGCGCTGTGAGCGCTTCCTGTCTTCTGACCTCATTTCATGTCGGCCGTTGCGGTTAGCGATGGACATGAATCCCAGACCCACAGTGTGTTTTTAAAAAATCACACTGCGGTGCTGGGATTCGTGCCCTGGTGCACTAAATATGTTTGCCGCTCACACATGTCCTTACACCTGCTTCAGACTGGGCGGCCTCATCTGATCCCTTATCGCCTGCCGCGGCCATGAGGACACCCAGTCTGAAGAAGGCGGAAGGAGATGAGTGAACACAGGCAAACATATGCACTGCACATGCCCATCAATCACACCCTCGCTGTCCAAAAAAATAAGACACCGAGGGCCGTTGTTTCGAGCAGGGGAGATGCACAGGCGCAGCCAGCTAACCAATGATGTCAAAAGACGGGCAGCGCTAACAAGGGTGGTGCTGCGTGTCATTACAAAGGAAAGTCACACCTCAGGGACATTGTAATGGTCTCTAATGAGACACATTTTGTACGTGTTGAGTTCCACGTGGGCAAGGAGAAAAAGTCAGCCACCTTGTACAAATGCAGCAGTACTGCTGTACAAGGTGGCTGTTATACATAGAAACACCTGGGGGGGTGGGGGGCAGGCTCCCTTCAATTTCAGTTCATGTGCCTGCGTGGCGTTTGCAGGTCACGTTGCAAGCTACACAGCAGGGGAACAGCTGGCGTTGCTGAACCCCACTGACACATTGACTGGTGTTTTTCTCTGTGCAGATTGCATGTCCGGGCAAAAACTAGCGGTGTTAGAGCCCAGGGTCAGCAGGAGGAGGAGGAGAGGAGCAAAGTGTAGGCCGAAGCCTGCACTGGTGGCAGCTTTTGGTCGGTTGTGCCAGCGTGGCTTGTGCTGGACACGATGCCGGCTACACAGCGGGGGAACAGCAGGCGGTGCTGAACCCCACTAACACATTGGCTGGTGTTTTTCTCTGTGCAGCTAGCATGTCCGGGCAGAAACTGGCGTTGTTTGAGCCCAGGGTCAGCAGGAGGAGGAGAGGAGCAAAGTGTAGGCCGAAGCCTGCACTGGTGGCAGCTTTTGGTCGGTTGTGCCAGCGTGGCTTGTGCTGGACACGTTGCCGACTACACAGCAGGGGAACAGCTGGCGGTGCTGAACCCCACTAACACATTGGCTGGTGTTTTTCTCTGTGCAGCTAGCATTTCCGGGCAAAAACTAGCGGTGTTTGAGCCCAGGGTCAGCAGGAGGAGTAGAGGAGCAGAGTGTAGGCCGAAGCCTAGTTGAACCAATTTCAAAGGTTACCTTTAACCCCCCCCTCAGGTGTTGCAAGGTACAAGAGCCACACCTTGTGCAGCATTAATGCTGCACAAGTAAAAGGTTGCTCTATTTGTTTTGCTCCTTGCACACGCTGACTAAAACACGTACACTATTTAGCCCATTATACTGTCAAACAGTTGTGGAGGCGTGACTTGTCTTTTTAACGAGACGCAGCACAGGTGTCAAAATTTGCACCTAGGTACTGGGCGCAGATTCCTGAGCGTTGTTATTTGCTGTACAGGAGTCTGCGCTATTGTGATCCCTTGGCCATGCGCTGTGAGCGCTTCCTGTCTTCTGACCTCATTTCATGTCGGCCGTTGCGGTTAGCGATGGACATGAATCCCAGACCCACAGTGTGTTTTTAAAAAATCACACTGCGGTGCTGGGATTCGTGCCCTGGTGCACTAAATATGTTTGCCGCTCACACATGTCCTTACACCTGCTTCAGACTGGGCGGCCTCATCTGATCCCTTATCGCCTGCCGCGGCCATGAGGACACCCAGTCTGAAGAAGGCGGAAGGAGATGAGTGAACACAGGCAAACATATGCACTGCACATGCCCATCAATCACACCCTCGCTGTCCAAAAAAATAAGACACCGAGGGCCGTTGTTTCGAGCAGGGGAGATGCACAGGCGCAGCCAGCTAACCAATGATGTCAAAAGACGGGCAGCGCTAACAAGGGTGGTGCTGCGTGTCATTACAAAGGAAAGTCACACCTCAGGGACATTGTAATGGTCTCTAATGAGACACATTTTGTACGTGTTGAGTTCCACGTGGGCAAGGAGAAAAAGTCAGCCACCTCGTACAAATGCAGCAGTACTGCTGTACAAGGTGGCTGATATACATAGAAACACCTGTGGGTGGGGGGCAGGCTCCCTTCAATTTCAGTTCATGTGCCTGCGTGGCGTTTGCAGGTCACGTTGCAAGCTACACAGCAGGGGAACAGCTGGCGTTGCTGAACCCCACTGACACATTGACTGGTGTTTTTCTCTGTGCAGATTGCATGTCCGGGCAAAAACTAGCGGTGTTAGAGCCCAGGGTCAGCAGGAGGAGGAGGAGAGGAGCAAAGTGTAGGCCGAAGCCTGCACTGGTGGCAGCTTTTGGTCGGTTGTGCCAGCGTGGCTTGTGCTGGACACGATGCCGGCTACACAGCGGGGGAACAGCAGGCGGTGCTGAACCCCACTAACACATTGGCTGGTGTTTTTCTCTGTGCAGCTAGCATGTCCGGGCAGAAACTGGCGTTGTTTGAGCCCAGGGTCAGCAGGAGGAGGAGAGGAGCAAAGTGTAGGCCGAAGCCTGCACTGGTGGCAGCTTTTGTTCTGTTGTGCCAGCGTGGCTTGTGCTGGACACGTTGCCGACTACACAGCAGGGGAACAGCTGGCGGTGCTGAACCCCACTAACACATTGGCTGGTGTTTTTCTCTGTGCAGCTAGCATTTCCGGGCAAAAACTAGCGGTGTTTGAGCCCAGGGTCAGCAGGAGGAGTAGAGGAGCAGAGTGTAGGCCGAAGCCTAGTTGAACCAATTTCAAAGGTTACCTTTAACCCCCCCCTCAGGTGTTGCAAGGTACAAGAGCCACACCTTGTGCAGCATTAATGCTGCACAAGTAAAAGGTTGCTCTATTTGTTTTGCTCCTTGCACACGCTGACTAAAACACGTACACTATTTAGCCCATTATACTGTCAAACAGTTGTGGAGGCGTGACTTGTCTTTTTAACGAGACGCAGCACAGGTGTCAAAATTTGCACCTAGGTACTGGGCGCAGATTCCTGAGCGTTGTTATTTGCTGTACAGGAGTCTGCGCTATTGTGATCCCTTGGCCATGCGCTGTGAGCGCTTCCTGTCTTCTGACCTCATTTCATGTCGGCCGTTGCGGTTAGCGATGGACATGAATCCCAGACCCACAGTGTGTTTTCAAAAAATCACACTGCGTGGCTGGGATTCGTGGCCTTGTGCAGTAAATAGGTTTGCCGCTTACACATGTCCTTACACCTGCTCCAGACTGGGCGGCCTCAGCTGATCCCTTATCGCCTACCACGGCCAGGAGGCCGCACAGTCTGAAGAAGGCGGAAGGAGATGAGTTAAGACAGGCGAACATATGCACTGCTCGTGCCCATAAACCACACCCTCGCTGACAAAATAAATATGACAACGAGGGGCGTTGTTTCTAGCAGGGCGGATGCACAGGCGCAGCCAGCTAACCATGATGACAAAAGACGGGAAACGCTACCAAGGGGGGTGCTGCGTATCATTACAAAGGAAAGTCACACCTCAGGGACAGTGGAATGGTCTCAATGAGACACATTTTGTACGTGTTGAGTTCCACGTGGGCAAGGAGAAAAAGTCAGCCACCTTGTACAAATGCAGCAGTACTGCTGTACTAGGTGGCTGTTATACATAGAAACACCTGGGGGGGTGGGGCCAGGTTCCCTTTTAATTTCAGTTCCTGTGCCTGCATGGCGTTTGCAGGTCACGTTGCCGGCTACACAGCAGGGGAACAGCTGGCGTTGCTGAACCCCACTAACACATTGGCTGGTGTTTTTCTCTGTGCAGCTAGCACTTCCGGGCAAAAACTAGCGGTGTTTGAGCCCAGGGTCAGCAGGAGGAGGAGAGGAGCAGAGTGTAGGCCGAAGCCTGCACTGGTGGCAGCTTTTGTTCTGTTGTGCCAGCGTGGCTTGTGCTGGACACGTTGCCGACTACACAGCAGGGGAACAGCTGGCGGTGCTGAACCCCACTGACACATCACCTAGTGTTTTTTTCTGTGTAGACAACACTTCCAGGTGGCAACTGACAGTGTTGAAACCCAGGGAATCAAAGAGGAGCAGAGTGTAGGCCGAAGCCTGCAGTGGAGCAAGTTGAAAGGGAACCTTTAACCCCCCCCCCCAGGCATTTGTTGCTGAAAGAGCCATCTTGTACAGCAGTAATACTGCACATGGAAAATGGTGGCTCCGAAAATTATGCTCCTTGCAAACGCTGAAGTACACACTCATATAATGTGTCCCCTCACACCGTCAAACCATCCCGGAAGTGGGACTTTCCTTTGTAATGTGACACAGCACAGCCGTCATTCCAACCCCCTTGGTGCCGGGCACCACCTCCTCAACGTTGTTTGGTTCTGTCACGGAGCCCGCACTGTAATGTTATCCCTTGGCCATGCACAGTTAGCGGTGCCCGTCTTCTGACATCATGTAGGTGTCAGGCTGGCAGTGCCTGTGCGTCCAAGCTGCCCGAGATCCAACCTTGCAGTGTCATCTAATGTAGTCCCACTGCGGGCCAGGGATCCATGGGCATGCGCAGTGCATATCATCGCCTCTCACTCACCTCCTTCCTGCTTCTTCAGACTGTGCGGCGTCACGGCCGTGGCATGCTATTAGGGATCAGCTGACGCCGCCTAGTCTGAAGAAGCGTGAAGAAGGGGAGTGAGAGGCTAGTATATGCACTGCGCATGGCCATGGATACCAGGCCCACTGTGGGATCACATTAGACGACACTGCGAGGTGTGATTTCGGGCAGCGTGGACGCACAGGCGCAGCCAGGACGACAACAAATGATGTCAGAGGACGGGCAGCGCAAACTGTGCATGGCCAAGGGATAACATAACAGCGCAGGGTCCATGACGGAATCAAACAACGCTAAGGAGGCAGCGCACGGTGCCAATGGGGTAGCAATGACGGCTGTGCTGCGTCACATTACAAAGGAAAGTCCCACCTCCGGGACGGTTGGACGGTGTGAGGGGACACATTACATGAGTGTGTAGTTCAGCGTTTGCAAGGAGCATAATTTCAAGAGCGACCTTTCCCTTGTGCAGTATTAGTGCTGCACATGGTGGCTCTTTCAGTAACAAACGCCTAGGGGGGGGGGGGGACAGGTCCCCTTACATTTTAGTTGTGCCAGCGTGGCGGTCGCATGACACGTTGCCGGATACACAGCTGGGGATCAGCTGACGTTACTGAACCCCAATAACAGAGGAGCGACTGTTGACTGTGCACACAGCACTTCCAGGCACCAACTGGCGGTGTTAGAGCCCAGGGACAGCAGGAGGAGCAGATTGGAGGTATTGCCGCACACACAGCTGGGGATCAGCTGACGTTACTGAACCCCAATAACAGAGGAGCGACTGTTGACTGTGCACACAGCACTTCCAGGCACCAACTGGCGGTGTTAGAGCCCAGGGACAGCAGGAGGAGCAGATTGGAGGTATTGCCGCACACACAGCTGGGGATCAGCTGACGTTACTGAACCCCAATAACAGAGGAGCGACTGTTGACTGTGCACACAGCACTTCCAGGCACCAACTGGCGGTGTTAGAGCCCAGGGACAGCAGGAGGAGCAGATTGGAGGTATTGCCGCACACACAGCTGGGGATCAGCTGACGTTACTGAACCCCAATAACAGAGGAGCGACTGTTGACTGTGCACACAGCACTTCCAGGCACCAACTGGCGGTGTTAGAGCCCAGGGACAGCAGGAGGAGCAGAGGAACAGAGTGTAGGCCGAAGCCTGATTGGAGCAAGTTGAAAGGAAACCTTTAACCCCCCCCCCAAGACGTTTGTAGCTGAAAGAGCCATGTTGTGCAGCACTAAGGATGCAAAAGGAAAAGGTTGCTCTTTTAATTATGCTCCTTGCAAACACCGAAGTAAACACTAAAAATGTGTCCCTTTATACCGTTAAACCGTTCCGGAGGTGCGAATTTCCTTCGTAATGGGACACAGCACAGCTGTCATTCCTATCCCCTTGATGCCGTGCGCTGCCTCCTCAGCGTTGTTTTAAGCTGCCACGGAGCCTGCGCTGTTCTGTTAGCCCTTGGCCATGCCCAATTAGCGCTGCCTGTCTTCTGACATAATTTGGTGTCAGGCTGTCAGTGCCTGTGCGTCCACGCTGCTCCAGATCCCACCTCGCAGTCTCATCTAACGTAATCCCACTGCGGGCCTTGGAACCATGGGCATGCACAGTGCATAACCTCGACTCTCACTACCCTCCTTCCCTCTTCTTCAGACTGTGCGGTGTCACGGCCGTGGCATGCTAGGGATCAGCTGACGGCGCACAGTCTAAAGAAGGCGGAGGGAAATGAGCGAGAGCCCGAGGGGAAGATATGCACTGCGCATGCCCATGGATCCCAGGCCCGCAGTGTGACTCAATCAGAAGACACTGCGAGGCGGGATCTCGGGCACCGCGGCCGCACAGGCGCAGCCAGCCTGACACCAAATTATGTCAGAAGACAGGCAGCGCAAATAGGGCATGCCCAAGGGATAACAGAACAGCGCAGGCTCCGTGACAGCTTAAAACAACGCTGAGGAGGCAGCGCATGGCACCAAGGGGGTAGGAATGACGGCTGTGCTGCGTCACATTACGAAGGAAAGTCCCAGCTCCGGGACGGTATAACGGTATCAGTGAACACATTTTATAAGTGTTAAGTTCTGCGTGTGCAAAGAGCTAAAAAAAAAGAGCTACCTTTTCCTTGTGCAGCATTACTGCTGCACAAGATGGCTCTTTCAGTAACAAACGACGGGGGGGGGGGGGACAGGTTCCCTTACATTTAGGTTGTTGTGCCAGCGTGGCGGTCGCAGGACACATTGCCGGCTACACAGCTGGGGATCAGCTGACGTTACTGAAACCCAATAACACTGGGTCGTATGTTTTTACTGTGCAGCCTGCACTTCTGAGCCGCAACTGGCGGTGTTGGAGCCCAGGAATAGCAGTTCAGGTGGTAGAAAGATGAACACAGCAGGAGACCTGGATGACACCCAATTACTTAATCAGGCAGAGGAGTGGCAAATTCCTGCGAGATCCAGGCCTGGTTCATTTTCAGGAAAGTAAGCCGGTCAACGTTATCGGAGGATAGTCGCATGCGACGGTCTGTTAGTACACCACCTGCGGCACTAAAGACACGTTCCGATAAGACACTAGCCGCAGGGCAAGCCAGCACCTCCAATGCATACTGGCTTAGCTCTGGCCATGTATCCAGCTTAGAGACCCAAAACTTGAACGGGGAAGAGCCGTCTGGGAGTACAGTAAGAGGGCAAGCCATGTAGTCTGTCACCATCTGACGGAACCGTTGCCTCCTGCTGACTGGAGCCGCCGGTGATGGTGTAGACATTTGGGGCGGGCACACAAAAGTGTGCCAGAGTTGTGCCATACTGGGCTTGCCTTGGGCAGAGGCACTGCTTCTGCTCCCTCTTTGGGCAGAGCCTCCCCCACTGCCTCGACGCACTGAGCTGCTTTGTAAAGCACTAGCAGCACTCCTCTCAGTTGGACAGGAGAAGATGATGGAATTCACCAGTGTGTCGTGGTACTCCCGCAATTTACGCTCCCGGGTCAACGCAGGGATGAGGTTTTGGACGTTGTCCCGGTAGCGAGGATCGAGGAGGGTGAACACCCAATAATCAGGCATGTTGAGAATGTGGTCGATGCGGCGGTCGTTTCTCAGGCACTGCAGCATGAAATCCACCATGTGCTGCAGAGTGCCAACCGGCCCAGAAACGCTGTCCCCTGCTTGAGACATGATCTCTGCCCGCTCGTCATCACCCCACCCTCGCTGTACACACTGACCACTGGACAATTGTGTCGCTCCCTCCTCTGGACGGAGCTCTTCCTCCTCCATTGACTCCTCCTCATCCTCCTCACAAATTGGCCCCTGCGTACCCCTTTGTGAGGAACCACGTGGCGCTGACTCTCCAGAAGCTGATGGAAAAGGTGACTCCTCATCCTCCACCTCTTCCACCACATCATCCCTTAACCCTTGCAAAGTTTGCTGAAGCAGGCAGATAAGGGGGACAGTCATGCTGACTAGTGCATCATCTGCACTTGCCATCCGCGTGGAATAATCAAAAGGACGCAAAACCTGGCAGACGTCCTTCATAGTGGCCCACTCTGTGGTTGTGAAGTCTGATCGGCGCTGACTGCGACTTCTTTGCGCCTGATGCAGCTGGTACTCCATAACTGCTTGCTGCTGCTCACACAACCGCTCCAACATATGTAACGTGGAATTCCACCGGGTAGGTAGGTCACATATGATGCGGTGTTCCGGAAGGCGGAATCGGCGCTGCAGAGCAGCAATGCGGGATCTGGCCAAGCTGGAACGCCGCAAGTGAGCACACTCTAGGCGGACCTTGTGCAGCAGGGCATCAAGATCCGGATAGTCCCTCAGAAAACTCTGCACAACCAAATTGAGCACATGTGCCAGACATGGGATGTGAGTGAGGTTGCCAAGGGCCAAAGCTGCCACCAGATTTCGGCCATTGTCACACACTACCATGCCTGGCTGGAGATTCGCTGGCAGTAACCACACATCGCTCTCCTGCTTTATGGCATTCCAGAGCTCCTGCGCTGTGTGGCTTCGATGCCCCAATGAAACTAGTTTCAAGACGGCCTGCTGACGTTTGGCCACGGCTGTGCTCATGTCGGTCATAGGTAAACGTTCACGGGTCCATGTGGGGGTGGACTGTGACGGATCCTGCAGAGAGGAATCAGAGGAACTGGTGTAAGAGGAGGAGTCGATGCGTACAGACTGGATTCCTGCAATCCTTGGAGTGGGCAGGACACGTCCTGCGCCACTCGCACGATCTGTACCTGGCTCAACAACATTAACCCAATGGGCAGTGAGGGAAACATATCGCCCCTGTCCATGCTGACTGGTCCACGCATCGGTGGTGAGGTGGACCTTGCTACTGACGGCGTTCAGTAGCGCATGTTTTATGTTTGCCTCAACATGCCTGTGCAGGGCAGGGACAGCCTGCCTGCTGAAGTAAAAGCGGCTGGGCACCTTGTACTGTGGGACTGCCAATGCCATCAAGTCACGGAAGCTGTCAGTCTCCACCAGCCTGAACGAGAGCATTTCCAGGGACAACAGTTTGGCAATGCCTGCATTCAGAGCCTGTGCTCGGGGGTGGTTGGCCGAGAATGCCCGCCTTTTCTCCCATGCCTGTACTACCGATGGCTGTAGAGTAGACTGGGAGTGTGAGGATGACTGGGAAGGTGGTGCTGTGGGTGGAATTACACAAGGTCTCTGGGAGGAAGCCAAACCAGCTGTGCGTGAGCTGGAGGAAGAGGCAACACGAGCTGAAGAGGTGGTAGCTGCCGCTGTTGGTTGGCCTACATCTTCAGTGTGTTTCTGTAACTCCACCGCGTGCCTGGTCCGCACATGTTTCCACATATTTGTGGTATTGAGGTTGCT
Source organism: Ranitomeya imitator (assembly GCF_032444005.1). Taxonomy (NCBI): domain Eukaryota; kingdom Metazoa; phylum Chordata; class Amphibia; order Anura; family Dendrobatidae; genus Ranitomeya; species Ranitomeya imitator. The sequence goes on from NC_091283.1 coordinate 531,521,686, forward strand.
GACATTTTTCCCTCTTTTTACTTTATGATGACACAGCTTGCATTTGACAAAACAAATGTCATCTGCAACTGTGTCAAAAAAGGACCAGGCACTGCAAGTCTTGGGAGCGCCCTTTTTGGCTTTGGAAAGAGACAGGCTCCTAACGGGTGCCAAAGTGGAGGCTACAGGCTCCGCAGTCTTCCCCCTCCCTCTCCCTCTTTGGCCCGTAAGAGGAAGCTCTTCCTCTGAGCTGCTCCCACCACCTTCCTGTTCCTCACGCCACGATGGGTCAAGGACCTCATCATCTCCACTACCCTCTGCCACCAACTGCTCCTCCTGGGTAGTCTCAGCAGCACAGTACGCACGAGAAAGCGGCACCTGAGTTTCATCATCAGATGCGTACTGCGCTGTGGTCACCGGAGGCACTGGCCCACCTGCCTCTTCAGAGTCAGAGAGAAAAAGGTGTTGGGCATCACTGCACACTGCCTCTTCTTCCATTTCTCCAATGCTGCTTGGCTGGCCCCCTGTTTCCAAGCCAAGAGATTCAGAGAACAGAAGTAGAGACGGCTCCTGTCCTGGGCTCTCTGACTGCCTGGCCAATTTGGCAGGTGGTGAAGAGACAGATGGCTGCTCTCCAGTGCTCTGTGCCTGAGAGGATGTGGCACTAACTGAAGTCGATGCCGAGGCGTTAGCTGCCATCCACCCGACAACGGCTTCAATTTGGTCTTCACGCAGCAGCGGTGCACGGCGCTCTCCGACAAAGCTGCGCATGAAGGACTGTTCCCTGCTGAAACTGAGTGACGACGAGTCACCGGCGCCCGCAGCAGGCACAGAATCACCACGTCCTCTCCCTGCTCCTCTCCCTGCTCCGCGCCCACGCCCACGTGCCTTACTCCCTGCCCTCTTCATCTTGGTTGACAGATAAAGATAAGCAGAAAAGTACTAAGGCCTTAGTGTGCTTATTCCTGTAATGCTCCTCCTAACAGGTGTAAGAAACACTAATGTTGTAAATTGTGGACTAAACTTTATTATTTTTCAAATGTGGCCTACACAAGTGTAAGTTGTGTTTGGTGAACTTAACCTTTTTTTTGGTGCAGATCGGGCTACAGAGCTAGTTTAAATCACACGGAGACCGTGCAGACAGCCGTAAACGGCGCTGCAAGGCCAAGAAACCCTCCTCTAGGTTATCCTATATAGTGTTTTTCCACTATTTAGCTGGATACAAGTGGAAAGACACTAATAGGAATTTTTTTTTTCAAATTTTAAACTGGCTGCACTATTTGAAAAAAAGGAAATTGTTTTTCAAGGTATGAGGCAGTAACGCACCCTGAGCTGAATCCAACCGGCTATAGCTGCACACAGACTACAGGGCGAGCTGGGCTCACACGGAGACCGTGCAGACAGCCGTAAACGGCGCTGCAAGGCCCAAAAAAAACCCTCTAGGTTATCCTATGTAGTGTTTTTCCACAATTGAGCTGGAGACTGGTGGAAAGACACTAATAGGAATTTTTTTTTTTTCAAATTTTAAACAGGCTGCACTATTTGAAAAAAAGGAAAATTTTTCTCAAGGTATGAGCCAGTAACGAACCCTGAGCTGAATCCAACCGGCTATGGCTGCACACAGACTACAGGGCGAGCTGGGCTCACACGGAGACCGTGCAGACAGCCGTAAACGGCGCTGCAAGGCCAAAAAACCCTCCTCTAGGTTATCCTATATAGTGTTTTTCCACTATTTAGCTGGATACGAGTGGAAAGACACTAATAGGAATTTTTTTTTTCAAATTTTAAACAGGCTGCACTATTTGAAAAAAAGGAAAATTTTTCTCAAGGTATGAGCCAGTAACGAACCCTGAGCTGAATCCAACCGGCTATGGCTGCACACAGACTACAGGGCGAGCTGGGCTCACACGGAGACCGTGCAGACAGCCGTAAACGGCGCTGCAAGGCCCAAAAACCCCCCTCTAGGTTATCCTATGTAGTGTTTTTCCACAATAGAGCTGGAGACTGGTGGAAAAACACTAATAGGAAATTTGAGAAAAAATGTGCAGCAGGCTGCACTAAGAGCAAAAAAGAACAACTGTGTGAGGCAGTGTGAACCCCCCCTGAGCTGAATACAACCGGGTATATGGCTGCACACAGACTACAGAGTGAGCTGCACACACACACACACACAGAGACCTTGCAGAACGCTGTTAAAACAGCGCTGCAAGGCAAGAGCAAGGTGAACAGTGAAGAACACACAGCGTTTTGCTAAATTAGCCTTTGGAAAGGAAAATAAAGCAATTAGCTAGCTCGACTGGCCCTCAGTTAGAACACAGCGTCCTGTCCCTAACTGAAATCACAGCAGAGTGAGCGCAAAATGGCGGCAGCGCTTTTTTATAGTGCAGAGTGACATCATTTCAGCAGCCAATCCCAGCCTTGCCAGTACTTACATGCCCACCATGCTAAACAGGATGTGCCCACACTTTCATTCATTCCTCATTGGCTGCTGCGTTCAATTTGAATTCTGGGAACTTCCGATTCCGGTATCCGATACGCGGGAAGTATCGGAATTCAGTATCGGAATTCCGATACCGCAAATATCGGCCGATACCCGATACTTGCGGTATCGGAATGCTCAACACTAGTGAAGATATTAAATAGGTTGTTTCACTCTGAATTTAAAAAAAACACTTAGCATTCTGTGAAATAAGAAATAATATTTTATCAATCCGAAGATGGAGATCTTGTATTAATAGATAAAACCTTCATAAGAAACAGTCTTTTATCTACTTTCAGTGCTCAGTTGTAATATATTTTCCCCGACCCATTACTTATATTCAGTACCTGGGCAAGTATGCCCAATTCCATTAGTTTATTGTTGAAGTGAAAAATATCTGTAGTGAAATGAAGGAATATTTTGCTTTAAATTCAGAAGGATTTGTAGACACATCATTGGCTATTTTATATTGCAATTAAAATGGGGCTTTTATGCAAACTGCAAACAGACATAAACAGTGTCACTCAAATATAATAAAATGTCTTCTCGGCCAATAGCCACATCCTTGAAGCAGGCAATATACAGGAGAAATAAGAACGGGATTACAATGCAGATAAACATTATTCATGATTAGAGCACGATGTAATAAATTGGCACCGATCTCATGGGTTATTGCCAATGGTTTTATTAAAACTTCTTGCCAGCACAATCTATAACTGTAAAGTCTCCGTCCTATGTTCTGTAACTGCTTAGCTGCACATGACATGAATCCAACAACGTATTGCATTAAACTCCTTGTAACGGAATCCGGCTCAGGAAGGCATTGGATTCAAGGTTAATTTGGAAAAAATATGAAGTGTTATCAAGTTATTTGTGAGACAAAGCAAACACCCCGAATACATTTATCCTCATAACCGAGGTCAGATTTCATTACACACCAGACGTTCATCGTCTGAAAATTCTGAAAGACCAGGAGTACAGTTCAGTGTCAGACAAAGTCATAGAAATGTCCTCTCTTGGCTGAATCTTCACATTTCAAGTGGCCACATATTTTTTGAAAACTTAAGAGTGGTCAAGAGTACAAAACATACAAAACATATTTTAATATACCCTAATGGGGAATTGAGAATGAATATAAGGGAGCTCCATGTCCCCAGGATCATTATATAATCACTAGATGGTGGTCCGATTCTAATGTATCGGGTATTCTAGAATATGTAGGTAGTATATAGCACAGGCTACGTACTATATTGCACTGTGACGTAGTATATAACATAACCGACGTAATATATAACAGAGCTACGTAGTATGTAACACATCGCACATAGTATATAGCAGAGCTACATAGTATATAACATAGCCACGTAATATATAACATAGCCAGGTAGTATATAACATAGCCACGTAGTATATAACACAGCCATGTAGTATATAACATAGCTATGTAGTATATAACATAGCCACGTAGTGTATTGCACAGGCACGTAGTATATTGGTCAGCCACGTAGTATATAGCAGAGCCACGTAGTATATAGCAGTGCCACGTAGTATATAACATAGCCACGTCATATATCGTAGTATATTGCACTGCCACGTAGTATATAACAGATCCACGTAGTATATTGCACAGTCGACGTAGTATATAACAGAACCGACACAGCCACATAGCATATTGCACAGCTACGTAGTATATAGCACAGAGCACGTAGTATATTGGACAGTCACGTTGTATATTGCACAGTCACGTTGTATATTGCCAAGTGACATAGTATATAGCATAGAGATGTAGTTTATAACAGAGCCCACGCAGTATGAAACACAGCCCACGTAGTATGTAGCAATGTGGGCACTATATGCGTGGTTAAAAAAAACTTAAAATAAGAAATAAACATATACTCACCTTCCGAGGACCCCTTGTAGTCCTGGCGCCTGTGTGCGGTGCACGCAGTAGCTTCCGGTCCCAGGGTTGGTATGAGCGCAGAACCTGTGATAACGTCGTGGTTACATGACCGTGACGTCATGATAGGTCCTTCTCACATAGCATCCTTGGAACCGGAACCTGCCGCTTGCACTGCCGAGGACAGCGTGGCGTCGGAGGGTGAGAATAACCTTTTTTTCTAATATTATTATTCTTAACATTAGATCGTTTTACTATTGATGCTGCATATGCAGTGCATTACACTGTGGTCCGTTAACTCTGGCATTAACCCTGTGTGACTGGTCAGCGCTGACTGCAGGGCAGTAAAGCAACGGCCATTTCACTGCCAGACTCTGGCCGTCGCTGATTGGTCGTGGCAAAGGTTGTGGGCGTTTTGCCACGACCAATCAGCGATTTGGATTTCCATGACAGACAGAGGCCGCGACCAATGAATATCCGTGACAGACAGACAGAAAAACAGACAGAGAGACGGAAGTAACCCTTAGACAATTATATAGTAGATTATGAAAAGTAGCTTTGGAGGACTTGTCGTGTCCTTTTCGTGCTTCATTTCCCCTGAGGTGGCGCTGCAGGTGACTAGAACTTTTACTGCCAGGTTTCTTCATCAATCGCTTTGGACCCCAGCATATTAACTTTGTAATCAGCATAATCTCAAGGGATTCTTCGAACAAGTCTTTAAATCTCATAAACTTAAGCCACTGTATAGACCCTGCTTATTCCCAAAAGGCTTGGGATTACTTATTTTTTTTCACTTTTGACTTAATCAAATTCTTAGAATCATAACATTGTATTTATTTTTTGCTGCTTTTTCATTGTAAGGGCTGTCCTTTGATTTTGAGATTTTTCTTTTAGAATATTACTTTCATAAAAGTTAGTGATATATGCAACAATTTTTCCTCGAAATGTTGTAGTTTTTTCCCATCATTCTAAAAATATCCTAAATTGTATTTTTCCATTTTTTTTAAATGGTTGAAACATATAAATGAGGAATGGAGCTAATCCTTCTATGTTATTTCTAAACACTCTTTTTCAGTGATTACTTTGTATCTCCATTCATACTGTACCCACACACACAAATGATACACCATTGAAAGGCAAACTTGCCCCCTTCAGCAAGAAAATAACTAAACAAACCACACATCCACGATGTGATCACAAAATACAGTTTAAGCATTAATTTTCATAAACCTGCAGTAAGGAAAAATGACTTGCAGGTGGCACCACACTACCCCAAAGCACACTACCACAATGCTGCTTACAGCCATCACAAAAAAATCCTAACATTTGCCTTTCCAGCTTGCCGAACTCTTTGCCCAGGCAATTTCAGGCACATTGGAGGATTGCACACTTCACTGCAGGTAAGTCACAAATGATTTGTAAACATGCACTGCCTATTCAATTGCACACTTGCTCCATTTATACTCTACCGACACACACAAATGATACACCATTTCAAATGTCAAATTACCTGCAGGTGGCATTTCCCTTGGGGGCTTTCCAGCTTGCCGAATTGCTTGCCCAGCTTATTTCAGGCAAATTCGAGGATTGCACATTTCACTGCAGGTGAGTCACATATGCAAACACATTTGTAAACATGCACTGCGTTTTCGGTGATTACTTTGCCCCCCACACACAAATAATACACCATTTGAAAGGTAAACTTGCCCCTTCAGCAAGAAAAGACACAAACAAAACCACACATTCACGATTTGATCAATAAATACAGTTTAAACATTCATTGTCAGAAACCTGCAGAAAAAACAATAACCTGCAGGTGGCACCACAACCTCAAGACTTTTTTTAGCCTCTACTTATCAAACCAATTTATTGTATTACCAATCTACATAAATAAATACCTCTCTGTGTTCGTCATCTCATTAAATACATTAGCATTTGATCAGCTTGATTTTCCTGAAATTGCCTGCTCCCCTGACAACCAATGTGCGAAACTTTTGCACAGGCCAACTAGTAATAACTTAATGGGAAAATATTTTTTAGTATGTTAAATGACTTTGAGAAAAATAGATTTTTATTGACTTATGATCTTGTTTATTCTTGCTTTGTTTAGAATAAATCCCACAAAGGGACTATTCATTTTAATTATTTGTTATGCACACGTGCAAGAAGAGATCTGTCACTCCAGGGTAGTGGGTGGGGAAAAGCCACGAGAGCCCTCCTGTCCGACTAGTCTCCTGTGTGGTTCAGTCAGCAGCTGTTTTTAAACCATGCTTTTTTTATGCCGCAGTGTTTCAGAGTCAGAAATACCGCAGTGTTTCAGAGTCAGAAATACCTGGCTGAGATCATATAGCCAGCTTCTGGTACATGCTTCCTGTGGTTATGACCCACAGAATAATGTAATTTCTACCACACAGTGAACACCATAATAACAGAAGCCCAAAAAACAATGGAAAAAAACTTTTTCCAGTACACCTCACAAACATTTTATATATAATTATAATGATAGAGCCCATGGGTAAAATTTTATCAGTCACTATGTCTACAGCAATAGTGCCCAAATAAATAGTGCCAACAATTCATTATCCTTTTTTAAAGTATGGGGATATGTGCTTAAAAGAAGCCTGTATCATCTACATCGGCATCACCACCGATCCGAATGATTGGCTGCAGTGACATGTTCAGTAGTTATCACCGCTGCAGCCTGTAAAAATCACCAGAAACATTTTCAGAGAGCTGTCACTGGAGCAGAGGCAGGTGAGTATAGCTGATTATATTCTCTTTACATAGGGCAAGGCGATGGGATAAAAAATATTAAAGATGAAAAACCCCTTTTAGCCCTTCAAGATTTTTGACCTACATGTATGTCAAAAGACTTGTCCCTGATGCGGGTTCGCACGCAAAGCCCATATCTTTCACCCCAAATCATGGTTGATTTAAATAGCCATCTGTCACACACGCTTGGATCATGGACCCACTGTGCCAAGATCTGGGCTTACCTAGGAGGGACGTAGCTAAGTGGCTACCTAGTTTTTGCTAGAGCTCCTGATCGTGGAGTTAGGTTTGAGCTGCAGGTAGCCACCAGGTACCAATCCTAGGTAGTCCCTAGCACTGTAGTTGCTGACTTCATGGGTCAAGATTGCAGACACGGACAGGGCTCAGAGTCACTAGCAGGACAAGATACAGACACTTGACCCTGGTATTGACGTGGTATGTTGGGTGAACCTCACCGAGGCCCCCTCCCACTTTCCCACCCAACGAGAGCAATACCCCAAAGTAACATGGAGACTAATTCTGTTTGGAAAATTATCGCCACAGCAGCCTTTATTTAACGAAAACACCAAATATACATTGAAATATAAATAACAGTTTACTCACTGGGAGGAGTCCTTAAATCTAACAAAAAATCTGGTGATTACCAAAATAAACAATGAACATAAAAATACCACCAATTACTCCCAGCCGTTACCCCACTGGCTCGGGAGCACCATACCCACAAAGGTTCCCATGTTCACAATAATTTCCTGGCGGATTCGACCACCGTTGCCAAAGTTCCTAACCACATTTCACCAGATCCCAACCATGTCAAAACTCCAAAAAGAGGAAACCATATGCCCATGGATCGTCAAGCCCAATTTAAACCAACTTCAAGGACTCCCCCCAACCGCCACAACGAGGGCCTTAGAACACCTTAAAAGCCCGAGACCCCACCACGCCGAAAAGCTATGGCCCTTTCAATCCCGTCCTGTAAACCAAGCGCCCACATGTTACAACCCACCACATTCAGGTGAACCTTGTCAGCCAACCAAAATTTGTCCTGCCCTTTTTCCAACTCAAAGTGCCGGACCGAAACACTCCATTTCTGGACACAAAAGCAGATACCGACCTATTAACCTTTATTCTAGCTTTGTTAAGCTTCCCCAGCGACCGCATATTCCGCCACCGCTTATGTGGCACAATCTCTGACCAAACAATAATGATCCCTGGATACAACAACCACAGCCACAACAAATCATTCTTGATGTCTTTTACCTGTTCCCTAAACGGCCTCACCTCAAGGCAGAGGTGTAGCTAGGGTTTTGGCTCAGGGGGGGGGCGAAGCTTCTGAGTGGGCCCTTAACCAGGGAACCTTGATTACAACTCGATGACGCCCCCTAATAGTGGAGAACCTCAGCAGATGACCGCGCTGTTACTGAAGATAATCTCTATATAACGACCAACATGGATATTACCGCGATATGGTCAGTGGTAGATACCAGCCCTACAGAACATATAAGAGATCACAGCACAGTTATAGATAATGACTTACCATTGACGTTCTTCATGATGGAATCGTCACTTTTCCCGTCTTTTCCATCTGGCCCAGACCGACATGACAACTTCTTCCAGCTACAACTTGTCTGCAGAGAAAACAACAAAGACACATTTCACTTCTCACATTCCAGCCCCATCACCATCTATTCCCAACCTGCACAAACCCCTCATCCTGCTGATACCCCAATACTGAGCCGCTGCTGCCGTATGTGTCTCCCTATTACTGCTCCTGATACCCCAATACTGAGCCGCTGCTGCCGTATGTGTCCCTATTACTGCACCTGATACCCCAATACTGAGCCACTGCTGCCGTATGTGTCCCTATTACTGCACATGATACTCCAATACTGAGCCTCTGCTGCCGTATGTGTCCCTATTACTGCACCTGATACCCAAATACTGAGCCACTGCTGCCGTATGTGTTCCTATTACTGCACCTGCTACCCCAATACTGAGCCACTGCTGCCGTATATGTCCCTATTACTGCACCTGCTACCCCAATACTGAGCCGCTGCTGCCGTATGTGTCTCCCTATTACTGCCCCTGATACCCCAATACTGAGCCGCTGCTGCCGCATGTGTCCCTATTACTGCACCTGATACCCCAATACTGAGCCACTGCTGCCGTATGTGTCCCTATTACTGCACCTGATACCCCAATACTGAGCCTCTGCTGCCGTATTTGTCCCTATTACTGCACCTGATACCCAAATACTGAGCCACTGCTGCCGTATGTGTTCCTATTACTGCACCTGATACCCCAATACTGAGCCGCTGCTGCCATATGTGACACTATTACTGCACCTACTCTGTGGTTCTCTGTACCCTCTAAATTCTAAAGCACCCCTCTATAATATAGTAATGCCGGGTGCAAGTGCCCTAGAAAACAGAGCCCACATTTTGCCCCCTAGAAAGTAATAATGCCCTCTGTGTGCCCTTTTGATAGTCACAGTAACCTGAGTTCCCCTATTACAATAAGTGCCCACTTTAAATTTGATAATGTCCCGAGTCTCCCCCCCGGACAGCTCCCCTATACACACTATAATGCCCCTAACTGTATAGTACCATCCACACAGTATTCTGACCCCTTAGTAGCCTTCAAACTGTTTAATGGCTCCAACACTGTAATCTCCACACTGTATGATGGCCCCATAGATAACCGCTATATAGTATAATGTGCCAGATAGTCCTCAATATAGCACAAGGCAGCACCCCTATAGGCAGACCCTGTAGTTTAAAGCACCCCCATAGGCAGACCCTGTAGTATAAGGCAGCACCACCCCATAGGCAGATCCTGTAGAATAAGGCCGCAGTCCCCCCCTATAGGCAGATCCTGTATATAAGGCAGCACTCCCCCCCTATAGGCAGATATTGTAATGAGGCAGCACTCCCCCCCCTATAGGCAGATATTGTAATGAGGCAGCACTCCCCCCCTATAGGCAGATATTGTAATGAGGCAGCACTCCCCCCCTATAGGCAGATATTGTATATGAGGCAGCACTCCCCCCTATAGGCAGATAATGTAATGAGGCAGCACTCCCCCCCTATAGGCAGATATTGTATATGAGACAGCACTCCCCCCTATAGGTAGATACTGTATATGAGGCAGCACTCCCCCCTATAGGCAGATAATGGAATGAGGCAGCACTCCCCCCCTATAGGCAGATAATGTATATCAGGCAGCACTCCCCCCTATAGGCAGATAATGTATATCAGGCAGCACTCCCCCCCTATAGGCAGATATTGTAATGAGGCAGCACTCCCCCCCTATAGGAAGATAATGTATATCAGGCAGCACTCCCCCCTATAGGCAAATGATGTATATCAGGCAGCACTCCCCCCCCTATAGGCAGATAATGTATATCAGGCAGCACTCCCCCTATAGGCAGATAAGGTATATCAGGCAGCACTCCCCCCCTATAGGCAGATATTGTAATGAGGAAGCACTCCCCCCCTATAGGCAGATAATGTATATCAGGCAGCACTCCCCCCTATAGGCAGATAATGTATATCAGGCAGCACTCCCCCCCTATAGGCAGATATTGTATATGAGGCAGTCCCCATAAAAACACAGCAAATAAATACTCACCTCTCTTCCTCCTTGTTCCAGCGGTGCTTCCTGCTCCTGCTCGTCTGACAGCAGGCGCTGGGCTGTGACGTCATCGCGCCCGCTGTCAGACGGTGTGGGGGATGATGGGAGGAGCGCAGCGCAGCGCTCCTTCCCTCATCACTGCGGTGAGCTGTATTGGCTAGATGCCGATACAGCTCACCATGCGATGACAGGCGGGGGGCCCACTGCTGGCACCGGGCCCCCCGCCTGCTCAGGGGCCCCATAGCGGCAGAGCAGGGAGATCTATTGTCCCTGCTCTGCCACAGAATGTAACTGCATCGGCGCGCTGCGTGCGCCGATACAGTTACAGTAGCGTAGCTCCCGGTGGGCCCCCTCAGAGCGCGGGGCCCGGGCGATGGCCCCCTCTGCCCCCCCCCCCGGTAGCTATGCTACTGCCTCAAGGTCATTTCCGCCTACATGCAAAACAAACACATCCGGAGCTCGATCCAAGCTGGCAGTTATGTATCTCCTTCATGACCCTGTTCCAAGCCATCCCCCTAAAGCCGAGCCACCGGACCACAGCCGTGTTTTTGGGACAGCCGAGCTGTCTACCTTCCTTCCTCAGGTCAGCTCGCAAGGCTCCCCAGTGGACATATGAATGGCCGAAAATCCACAAAAGCAACGAGGAACCTGAAAAAACGAAATACATGAATACAAGCAAACAATGAAACAAAAGAAAAAACAACTTTACCCGCTGAAATTCACAGCTATTTCCTGAGGCCGAACATAACTCCGATACCGCCTAGATCTCCATCCCCCAATGCGCTGCCTTCGTCAGGCAGCGTGCTGAAACGCGTGTTGGGGAGGGCGCCATCCAGGAAACTGGGATCACACGAGCACTGTGAGTATGTCATGATTATGAATATATTATGCTTTACATTATCGTCAGTCTCTCTTTTCCCGTCTGTTGATAATTATGGTCATTAACACTGACACCTAATGGCACTTTTGCACATTTCACATTCCCTTATTTATTTATTGTGCTGCACACCCCTCTACACTTGTGCAAATTCCCTATATGAGATTAATCATTGATGCAGTTTTAGATACACTCTGTACTACATTTTGTTGTCACTTGGTGTGTCAACTAGTGATTTATATTTATACTAGCTGAAGAGCCCGGCGTTGCCTGGGCATAGTAAATATCTGTGGTTAGTTATAGCACCTCACTTCTCTTATTTTCCCATCACACCTCTCATTTTCCCAATCGCATCTTTCATTTTCCCCCTCACATCTCTCATTTTCTCCCTCACACCTCTCATTTTCTCCCTCACTCCTCTCATTCCCCCCTAACACTTGTCATTTCAACCTCACATCTGTCATTTTCTGATCACTCCACTATTTTTCCTCACTTCTCTCATTTTGCACTCACACCTTTTCATTTTCACCTCACACCTCTCATTTTCACCTCATCACCTCAGTATATACATGTTTGTCATCTCCCTTATATATAGTATACATCTGTATGTCATCTCCTGTATATAGTATATACCTGTATGTCATCTCCCCTGTATATAGTATATACCTGCTGTGTGTCATCTCCCCTATATATAGTATATACCTGAATGTCATCTCCTTCTATATATAGTATATACCTGTATGTCATCTCCTCCTGTATATAGTATATACCTGTGTGTCATCTCCCCTGTATATAGTATATATCTGAGTTTCATCTCCTCCTGCATATAGTATATACCTGCATGTCATCTTCTATATATAGCATATACCTGTATGTCATCTCCTCCTGTATATAGTATATACCTGTGTGTCATCTCCCCTGTATACAGTATATATCTGAGTGTCATCTCCTCCTGCATATAGTATATACCTGCATGTCATCTTCTATATATAGCATATACCTGTATGTCATCTCCTCCTGTATATAGTATATACCTGTATGTCATCTCCTCCTGTATATATATGTACCTATATGTCATCTCCTCCTCTATATAGTATATACCTGTGTGTCATCTCTCCTGTATATAGTATATATCTGTGTGTCATCTCCCCTGTATATAGTATATACCTGTGTGTCATCTCCTCCTGTATTAGACCTCGTTCACACGTTATTTGCTCAGTATTTTTACCTCAGTATTTGTAAGCTAAATTGGCAGCCTGATAAATCCCCAGCCAACAGGAAGCCCTCCCCCGGCAGTATATATTAGCTCACACATACACATAATAGACAGGTCATGTGACTGACAGCTGCCGTATTTCCTATATGGTGCAATTGTTGTAGTTTGTCTGCTTATTAATCAGATTTTTATTTTTGAAGGATAATACCAGACTTGTGTGTGTTTTAGGGCGAGTTTCGTTTGTCAAGTTGTGTGTGTTGAGTTGCGTGTGGCGACATGCATGTAGCGACTTTTGTGAAATGAGTTTTGTGTAGCAACATGCGTGTAGCAACTTTTTGTGTGTCGAGCTACATGTGACAGGTTAGTGTAACAAGTTGTGTGCAGCAAGTTTTGCGCATGGCGAGTTTTGCGCGTTGCAAGTATTATGTGTGGTGCCTTTTGAGTATGTGCAAGTTTTGTGTGAGGCAACTTTTGCATGTGTTGCAACTTTTGTGCATGTGGCAATTTTTCCGCGTGTGCAAGTTTTGCGTGTGGCGAGTTTTTCATGAGGAGAATTTTGCACTTGTGGCGAGTTTTGCAAGAGCCTAGTTTTTGCATGTGGCGAGTTCTGCGCGTGGCGAGTTTTGAGTGGCGACTTTTGTGTTTTGACTTTTATGTGGCGAGGTTGGTGTATTTGTGGTGAAATGTGTGCTGAGGGTAATATGTGTTCAAGCACGTGGTAGTGTGTGGCGCATTTTGTGTGTGTTCATATCCCCGTGTGTGGTGAGTATCCCATGTCGAGGCCCCACCTTAGCAACTGTAAGGTATATACTCTTTGGCGCCATCGCTCTCATTCTTTAAGTCCCCCTTGTTCACATCTGGCAGCTGTCAATTTGCCTCCTACACTTTTCCTTTCATTTTTTCCCATTATGTAGATAGGGGCAAAATTGTTTGGTGAATTGGAAAGCGCGGGGTTAAAATTTCACCTCACAACATAGCCTATGACGCTCTCGGGGTCCAGACGTGTGACTGTGCAAAATTTTGTTGCTGTAGCTGCGACGCTTCCAACACTTTTCCTTTCACTTTTTCCCCATTATGTAGATAGGGGCAAAATTGTTTGGTGAATTGGAACGCGCGGGGTTAAAATTTCACCTCACAACGAAGCTTATGACGCTCTCAGGGTCCAGACGTGTGACTGTGCAAAATTTTGTTTCTTTAGCTGCGACGCCTCTAACACTTTTCCTTTCACTTTTTTCCCCATTATGTAGATAGGGGCAAAATTGTTTGGTGAATTGGAAAGCGCGGGGTTAATATTTCACCTCACAACGTAGCCTATGACGCTCTCAGGGTCCAGACGTGTGACTGTGCAAAATTTTGTTGCTGTAGCTGCGACGCTTCCAACACTTTTCCTTTCACTTTTTCCCCATTATGTAGATAGGGGCAAAATTGTTTGGTGAATTGGAACGCGCGGGGTTAAAATTTCACCTCACAACATAGCCTATGACGCTCTCGGGGTCCAGACGTGTGACTGTGCAAAATTTTGTTGCTGTAGCTGCGACGCTTCCAACACTTTTCCTTTCACTTTTTTCCCCATTATGTAGATAGGGACAAAATTGTTTGGTGAATTGGAACGCGCGGGGTTAAAATTTCGCCTCACAATATAGCCTATGACGCTCTCGGGGTCCAGACGTGTGACTGTGCAAAATTTTGTGGCTGTAGCTGCGACGGTGCAGATGCCAATCCCGGACATACACACATACACACACACATTCAGCTTTATATAGTAGATTTAGCATAATCCTGGTTAGGTGTGCCCTTATCTATCTTATTATTGTACACTGTCATTATTAAATTTTTCCTGTATTGTTTTTAATTTTTTGTATACATTCTCAAAATTTATATGATTCTTAATATTACTCTGGACTTTTTAGTTGGGTTTTTTCTGTGTTTTCTGTATGACATTTTTCCCAGTTGGCTTTAACTGTTTGAGTCTCGGCATCCCTAATGTACATGCACAAATATATTGTACTAGATGGCAGCCCGATTCTAAAGAATCGGGAGTCTAGAATCCATATATACTTTATTTATTCAAATGTAAGAATAATACAATTAATAAATAATAGTAAGAAAGAACAAAAAATGGCTGCACTCACCAGCTCTTGACAATTCTTGTTTTTTAAGGTACAGTTACACAGGATCCATGAACATGCTTATGAGGGGAGGGATGAAAGACATCAGACAACAACTTTGCGTGTTGTGGGCAGTGTCAGGTAGTAGGAAAATAGCCAGTTAATAATAGGCAATAGTTCTTTGCAGGAATGCAGATATTAATAAATAGGCAGTTTATATTGCAGAGAAATTGCTGGGCAATAATGGACAATGTCCTTATGTGGCAAATAATAGAGCAATATACCCAATGTGGCAAAGAAGAGGTTAATAAACGGCAGTCTCTCAGTATAACAGTCAGTGAATAATAGGCAGTATATGGAGAAAACACCAAACAAAAGTTCAAAATTGGTGTGAAAATGTCACTGAACCACTTCACAACTAAATATATATAGTTTTGGTAAATGGTATTATCATTTTTTTGACGAAATTCGGCAGGAGCTTGAAGAGCAACGTCACTGGGCCCGCCTCCACGCAGTAGAAACTTGCTGTGAGGTAAAAATTCAAAAATCACACCAAAATGGCGGGCGGAGTGTGTCACAGTACGGCACGTTTCTGATTGGTCGCTCGCAGCAGGCGGCAACCAATCAGACACTGGACACTGTTGACGTCACTTATCTCCGGACATTAGCTCCGGACATTAGCTCCGGACATTAGCTCCGGACAGGAAGTTGGCACAAATTGCAGGAAGTAGTATTCTAGGCAATTATATATTAGATAGTAGTAGTATTATTATTTTTATCACATATTATTTGATACTATTTTATATTTACGTTTTTCATTCAGGGCAGCCCCCTCGTTTGGTATTTTTACCTTTCTACGTGGTAGTGTTCTTAAACACCAAATGCCTCCCAGCTAATAGCTTGAGGCATAGCCAAAGAACTGGGGAGAGTGCACATGCTAGGAGCTAGGAGCATCACCATGAGACCAGGAAGCCATGCAGGACATGAAGGCACCATTGAGCAGCCGGGGTAGTGGCTATGTTGACATCCCTGCTGGGATGAGGGAGGAGGATCACGCATGGAAACCAGCATAGCATTACACCATTATGTGCCTTTAACAGCCGCAGATGGAGCGGACAGCTTTCCATGACTGTTAACCTGTTAAATCCCACTTTCGATCTCTAACAAAGGCATTTAACCCCTTTCTGCCATCTGATTTACTATCCCGTCTAGGTGACCTGGGACTTAAATCCCAGGGATGGGATAGTACGTCATAGGTGATCAGCCGCGCTCACTGATCACTGATCACTGATTATTACAGCTGACACCCAGCACGGACCGCTCCCGGCACATTAACCCCCCAAACAATGCGATCAAACATGATCGCAGCGTTCCAGCGGCATAGGAAAGCATTGCACAGGGAGACCCTCGGAACAACGCAATGTTGGGATTAGGGATAGAGGTGTGGTTAGGGTTATGGTTAGGGTTTGGATTAGGGTTAGGGGTGTGTTGGGGTTAGGGTTGGAGTTAGAATTGGGGGGTTTCCACTGTATAGGCA
This sequence comes from Ranitomeya imitator, assembly GCF_032444005.1. Taxonomy (NCBI): domain Eukaryota; kingdom Metazoa; phylum Chordata; class Amphibia; order Anura; family Dendrobatidae; genus Ranitomeya; species Ranitomeya imitator. Next base: position 531,538,181 of record NC_091283.1, read on the forward strand.
CATCAGGGGCCCTCCAAATGCGACATGGCGTCCGATCTCAATTCTAGCCAATTCTGCGTTGAAAAAGTAAAACAGTGCTCCTGCCTACCGAGCTCTGCCATGCGCTCAAACGGCGGTTTCTCCCACATATGGGGTATCAGCGTACTCAGGACAAATTGAACAACATCTTTTGGGGTCAAATTTCTCCTGTTACCCTTGAGAAAATACAAAACTGGGGGCTAAAAATCATTTTTGTGGGAAAAAAAAGATTTTTTATTTTCTTGGCTCTGCGTTATAAACTGTAGTGAAACACTTGGGGGTTCAAAGTTCTCACAAAACATCTAGATAAGTTCCTTAGGGGGTCTACTTTCCAAAATGGTGTTACTTGTGGGGGGTTTCCACTGTTTAGGCACATCAGAGGCTCTCCAAATGCGACATGGCGTCCTATCTCAATTCCAGTCAATTTTGTATTGAAAAGTTAAACGGTGCTCCATCCATTCCGAGTTCTGCCATGCGCCCAAACAGTGGTTTACCCCCACATATGGGGTATCAGCATACTCAAGACAAATTGCACAACAAGTTTTGTTGTCCAGTTTCTCCTGTTACCCTTGGGAAAATAAAAAATTGGGGGCGAAAAGATCATTTTTGTCAAAAAATATGATTTTTTTATTTTTACGCCTCTATATTATAAACTTCTGTGAAGCACTTGGGGGATCAAAGTGCTCATTACATATCTAGATAAGTTCCTTAGGGAGTGTACTTTCCAAAATGGTGTCAGTTGTGGGGGGTTTCACTGTTTAGGCACATCAGGGGCTCTTCAAACGCGACATGGTTTCCTCTCTCAATTCCAGTCAATTTTGCATTGGAAAGTCAAACGGCGCTCCTTCCCTTCCGAGCTCTGCCATGCACCCAAAGAGTGGTTTACCCTCACAAGCGTTCCAGAGTTATAACCTCATCAAGGGAAAGTGGTCAGAATTGTAAAAATTGACCCGGTCATTAACATGCAAACCACCCTTGGGGGTTAAGGGGTTAACATGTGGCTTTCATTACTATCCTCCTGTGAAAGCCAGCTCGTGACTGGCATTCATAGGAGATGGTGATTTCCTCTATATTTAGGAGGCTACAGCGGGTGAAATAAGTATTGAACACATCATCAATTTTCTAAGTAAATATACAGGTGCATCTCACAAAATTAGAATATCATCAAAAAGTTATTTTATTTCAGTTCTTCAATACAAAAAAGTGAAACTCCTATATTAGATATAGTCATTACAAACAGAGTGATGCATTTCAAGTATTAATTGCTGTTAATATTGATGATTAAATACCAGCCTTAAAAAATGATTTTAAAATCCAAAATGTATTTTCGGTAAATGCACTCAATACTTGGTCGGGGCTCCTTTTGCATCAATTTCTGCATCCATGTGGCGTGGCATGGAGGCGATCAGCCTGTGGGACTGCTGAGGTGTTATGGAAGCCCAGGTTGCTTTGATAGCAGCCTTCAGCTTGTCTGCATTGTTGGGTCTGGTGTCTCTCATCTTTCTCTTCACAGGTCAGATGAGTTTTCTGGACAATCAAGCACAGTGATGCTGTTCTGTTTAATCCAGGAATTGGTACTTTTGGCAGTGTGGACAGGTGCCAAGTCCTGCTGGAGAATGAAATTTCCATCTACAAAAAGCTTGTCAGCAGAGGGAACCATGAAGTGCACTAATATTTCCTGGTAGACGGCTGCACTGACTTTGGTCTTGATAAAACACAGTGGACCTACACCTTCAGATGACATGGCTCCCCAAACCGTCACTCATTGTAAATACTTCACACTAAAATCACACCTAAACACTGAATCCGTCATCATCACCAGCAAAGGCTTTTGAATGAAGTATTAATTAAATTTCAGTAACTGTGTTCATCACTGTTTATCTGCGTCATTTCTCATTATTACACACAACTTAATTTATAGGCATCTACCACTTGATTTGGATTAAACGGGTTGGTACTGACATCTGGTGAGAATTTCATGTCAATAGCATCTTTAAAAACATATTTACTTGGAAGATTGGTGACACGTTCAATATTTACTTTACTTACTTTATATATGCACAGGCAATGGAACGATCGAAGCTTCAAGTCCCCTAAGGGACTGTTAGATGTAGTAAAAAGTAAAAAAAAAAAAAGGTTTTAAAAAATATAACAAAAATTAAAAACACAAAAGTTTAAATCACCCCCTTTTTGTCCCATCAAAAATAAAAAAATACACAGTAAAATATCGATATTTGCAGATGATACAAAACTATGTAAAGCAGTTAATACAAGAGAAGATAGTATTCTGCTACAGATGGATCTGGATAAGTTGGAAACTTGGGCTGAAAGGTGGCAGATGAGGTTTAACAATGATAAATGTAAGGTTATACACATGGGAAGAGGGAATCAATATCACCATTACACACTGAACGGGAAACCACTGGGTAAATCTGACAGGGAGAAGGACTTGGGGATCCTAGTTAATGATAAACTTACCTGGAGCAGCCAGTGCCAGGCAGCAGCTGCCAAGGCAAACAGGATCATGGGGTGCATTAAAAGAGGTCTGGATACACATGATGAGAGCATTATACTGCCTCTGTACAAATCCCTAGTTAGACCGCACATGGAGTACTGTGTCCAGTTTTGGGCACCGGTGCTCAGGAAGGATATAATGGAACTAGAGAGAGTACAAAGGAGGGCAACAAAATTAATAAAGGGGATGGGAGAACTACAATACCCAGATAGATTAGCGAAATTAGGATTATTTAGTCTAGAAAAAAGACGACTGAGGGGCGATCTAATAACCATGTATAAGTATATAAGGGGACAATACAAATATCTCGCTGAGGATCTGTTTATACCAAGGAAGGTGACGGGCACAAGGGGGCATTCTTTGCGTCTGGAGGAGAGAAGGTTTTTCCACCAACATAGAAGAGGATTCTTTACTGTTAGGGCAGTGAGAATCTGGAATTGCTTGCCTGAGGAGGTGGTGATGGCGAACTCAGTCGAGGGGTTCAAGAGAGGCCTGGATGTCTTCCTGGAGCAGAACAATATTGTATCATACAATTATTAGGTTCTGTAGAAGGACGTAGATCTGGGTATTTATTATGATGGAATATAGGCTGAACTGGATGGACAAATGTCTTTTTTCGGCCTTACTAACTATGTTACTATGTATGTTACATATTTGGTATTGCTTCATTTGTAAAAGTTCGAGCTATCAGAATGTAAAGAAAATTAATCCGATCAGTAAACGACGTAACGAGAAAAAAATCAAATCACCAGAAATCATTTTGTTTGGCCTCTGCAACATTGCAATAAGAGGCAATCAAATCATCGTATCTACTCCAAGATGATATCTGTAAAAATGTCAGCTGAGGAGGCAAAAAATAAGCCACTACACAGCCCAATATCCTGAAAAATGAAAACGTTTCGGGTCTCGGAAAATGACGACAAAAGCAAAAATTTTTGTCTTAGAAATTTCTTATTTTTTTCCATTATATATATATATAAAAAAAAAAACAACTATACATATTTGGTATGTGTACTCGTACTGACCTGGGGGATCACATTGACAGGTCAGTTTTACCATATAGTGGACATGGTACATAAGTGCACACGTTGCGGATTTAGCTGTGGATCCGCAGCAGATTTGACGCTGCAGTTTCCCATGCGTTATACAGCACCATGTAAACCTATGGAAAACAAAATCCGCTGTGCACATGCTGTGGAAAATATCGCGCAGAAACGCTGCGTTGTTTATTCGACAGCATGTCAATTCTTTGTGCGGATTCTGCAGCGTTTTACACCTGCTCCATTATAGGAATCCGCAGGTGTAAAAACTCAGATGAAATCTGCATAAAAACTACTGGAAACCCGTGGTAAATTTTTCAAAATCTGCGCGGAAAAATCCACACAGAAATCCGCAACGTGTGCAAGTAACCTAAAGGGAGAAAAAAACAAAGAAAACGAAAAAAAAACAGAAAATCGCGATTTGTGGGGGCACTTTTCTCCAAGCAATTTGTGGAGCTACTTTTGTTCAAATGCATAAAAACAATTTAGTTCTCTGCTACAGTCCCAGGCAGCAATTTATTATTATTATTATTATTATTATTGTTAATATTATTATTTTTGTAGCAGTTTCTTTTACAAATTTACGTCCACCAGTCTTAATAAATGGGGACACTGGGGTAAGATGTACCCAATTCATGTGACCTAATAATTTAGGTGCACCTACCAAGCGCCTCCAGCCGAAATATACTCCAGTCAGACACCATGCCTCGCCCATACTATACCAATTTCGCCACAGCTGGTTGGGGCCGGAGTAAAAATACTTACAGTAGCAAAATTGTTGTGAAACTTCTGAGTTGTCTAAAAATATTGTGACTCATTAAGGTGTTTACAAATCCAACATATACAGTATAAGCAAGCAAAATAAAATAATAATAGTACCATCAGTAGTCAAAATGAAAATGCTGGAGAGCAGCGAAGAGCTGTTTAAAATATTGTCAACACTGCCATCTAGTGGACAGAAATATGACAGATAGAAGAATGTCAATTCTTTTCCCTAAGTAGCAAGAATAATAATAATAATAATTTTATTTATATAGCGCCAACATATTCCGCAGCGCTTTTCAAATTATGAATGTATATTATTATGATTATTATTATTATGATTATTATTATTATTATTATTATTATTTGTGTGTTATTTATTTATAGAGGATAATTAATTCTAGGTAGGTGAAGGGAGTTTACATACAAAATACATATATAACATAAAGTATATGCTACTCATTCAGTGGCCCAATAGTCTAGCAATTCCCACAGTTAGCTACTTAGGTCACAAAAAGACTGAAAACAGATGATGATAATAATAATAATAGAAATAATAAAAAAATATATAAAAATATTATTATTGTTATTATTGAAACTAAGCTTGCATGGTTTTACGATCTGTTAACCATCTGCCCGGTGCCTTTCTCCGGAAAAGAATACAGCAGCACTATAATGCATCCAAACATTGAATATATGAAATATGGACTGCATTACTCCTATATGGAATATAGCTACTAAAATTAAGGTACTAATTTACCAATTTTTGGGAGCCCACCAGCCACGACAAGGCGGATCTTTCTTTGATGGGAGCTTAAACCTAATATTTTCCAAACATGCATCTACCAGGCTATAAGGCTACTAATTTAAAGAGAGCCTGTCAGCAGTTGTCATTTAAGGATAGGCTCACGCTTCGGGGCGGCCTATGAGCAGGTCTTTCTCCTTGGTTACTCTGGCTTAGAGCAGGAAGATAACACCCTGCCTACAATCCCACCCCGGAGCACGGGCATCTCATTAGCTGCAAACTTCAGAATCTCATCAGATTTTCCGTGTCATCACGGTTTGGTCAGAGTTTCATCAGCTTTTTTCACTTATGAAAAAAGAAATGTCTCCACGTTCTCCTATCTAATGGTCAGTGAAAAATGGACAGCACATTGATGGCATCTGATTACATCCTATCACAGCTGCTAGCTCACACTGTCACTTGACAGCATGGGAACCGCGGCTGTCTGACTGGCGGTAATGCATATAACATCGCAAGAAGCACCCAGTGTTCAGGGGTCCGAATTCGAAAAATAACATGGACTTTCTGGTGAAGTCTGTGTTCGGTGTCCATGCCTGAATAGTAGGTGTTCGGTACAGATGCTGAACTTCACTGTTCAGGTTCGACCATCTCTAGTTGTGACCGCCAAATTTGTCAAAATGGCACAGATACGTTTTTTGTATATTAAGAAATCTGTTGTCTGTCGATGTCCTTAGTCTACACACCCTTGGGAAGAAGAGAAGTGGGCAACTTCAGACCTCCATTCTGCACCTAATCTAAGTGTCATAAACCTATGCCATGAGTTTACCATGTTTGGAATATACGCTAGAATATGAGAATGGAGCCCTCTAGCGTGGACCCTTGGCCATAGGGATGGACACAGAGCCTGATATAGACAATCAATAGCTCGGGTCTCTTGTTAACTATTGCAGTCATAATTCAAGTAAGCAGGATAGCACATTGCATTGAAAGTAAATGCATGGAAATTGTGATATGGCTGCATAGGTGCTCGTCCCCCCAGTACAAATTGTACTATTTTTGGGGAGATGTGATGTTGTAGTAATAAGAAATACAGTCTACAAGCCATATGCTAATTAGTATGTAACTGCACTGGTGACGTGCTAATGCAATTAGACAGCTTCTTTCAAGTGCATTGACACCACCCTTGTGCACCTCCATCTTGATTTGCATATGGCTTCTACACTAGCTTTATCATGACTAGCACATGAGATCTAAAATGATTTTTTTTAGAGGTGAATAATGGGTGAAGCCACACCCCTACTTCCTTATGTAAAAAAAAGTTTCCCTGAAGAAGAATTTTCAGCTTATTACAAGGTTCTGCATTGAAGCACTGACTAAAATACTAGGACAGCTTGTCCAACCCTGTTCAGTCACTATCTACAGTTACACGAGCACCCATCCCTACCTCATGCCAAGCTCCATGTCACCAACACACCACCCAAACAGCTTTCTTGATGGTTAGAAAGGCTGTCTAGTTTTACTGCTAGGACCCCTACAACGTTCTGTTAGGGAAATAACATTAAGGCCGGGATCACACACAGCGAGATACGGCTGAGTCTCACAGGTTAAAACCAAGTTCTGGTGGCGGCACTCCGGAGCGGAGCGTACCGCCGCATAGCAATACATGGAGCTGAGCAATACATGGAGTGCCAGTGCCAGAGCTGGGTTTTAACCTGCGAGACTCGGCCGTATCTAGCTGTAGTGTGACTCTGGCCTTAGTCTTCATATGCCCTACAGCGCCACAACAGGAGAAATGAAGTGGAATGCCCCCAGATGCAGGGCCGCGGGTTTTTTGGTACCGGTCCTCTCTGGCTTAGTTCTGGGGTTGTCACGGTGGCTGGATCCGGTCCGTGACCCTGCTAAGGGGCGTCCAATAAATGAGATGAGAACAGTCAGCTAAGACTTCGTGACGCCACCTGTGGTATTCGGTCAGGGTGACCGGCGCTGCTTGGGGTCCACTGGGGTGATGCGATGGCAGCTAGATGGTAAACCTTCCCACAGGTGAAGTATGTCCCCAGGGCTTCCCAGTGGTGTAGGTGGCAATGGTGTGAGGCGCAGTCAATAACAAGGACACAGGGTTGCAATCTCTTTACCTTTTTACTGGTGACTTCAGGATCCTCAATCCAGAGCACTGTTAACAGGGCTATCTGAGACCGGCCGGTCCAATGACACATCCAGAGTTCCCGTTACAGGTGGAAATCGTTGCCTACCACTAGCGCCTGTGTGTTGTAGTGCTTCCCTGCTGAGCATTCGGGATAGTCCTCACAAATTCTGTTCTCGTTCTTTCTCGTTCTTTCTAGTTCTTTCTCTCTCCGTCCCCCAAGTTTGTTATGGCTAGGACGCACCTAGACCCTAGAGACGCCACTCTCCACGCGTTGCCCCCTATGTCTTCTTAGGTGATGTAAGGTAGACAGCCAACCTATAATTAACTGTCCTGCGGTATTTGAAGTAAGGCATAGAGTCAGTTACTTCCTCGGTGTTCCGGTCACCGGCTACGCGCCTCAGTAGGATGTTGCCGTTCTCGGGGCACGACTCCTACTGGCTCTCCTTTGTGCTTGGTCTCGTTTCTCACTGTTCACAATATTCTTCGCTTCGTGTCCTTTCTTTAGATGCCGCCGCAAGGTAGTGCAGGCGCGGTTCCTTTCGTTCTGTTCTTGTCGCTAAGTCTCTGCCAGGTTCCCACGCCTGATAGGGACTCCCCTGAAGTCTCCCCCGCAACACCCCCTGCCACGGGATGTTGCCTGGGCAAAACCCAGTCAGCTTCTGTCCTAACTTCCTATCCAACCCCTAGTTTTTCCAGTGTGAGGAGTGGCCTAATAAATAAAACCTTTTGCTCCCCCTAGTGGCCAGAGTGTGAAGTGTAATGTGTGCTGGTGATACCTGGTCAGATGAACTCCTTTCGTGCCATTAGACGTACCATCGCTCCCCTTAGTGGCAGAGCGACATTACTGCAACGACCAGGTCTCTGGGGCGCTGCAGAAGCATTAATTGATGTCACTTGAAATTGATGATCCATCTATTTAATATATAGTTACGTTGAGTCTTTATAGGGAAAACTTTTCTTTATTGTGGCTCTCTGTTCTGGTTAAAAGGTGATCCAACCAAAGCCATTCATGACTGAAATGGGAATAACTGTGTATTTTTCGTCCAATTACGATCCAGCAAAACTTTGGATCGCTGTCGGACCGATATCATTCTATGGGGCTGAACACATGTTAGATATTTCCCTCGGACATAGTCTGCCTGAGGAAAAAAATCACAGCATGCCCGAGATGGATCTGATATTTGGTTTGCACTCCGCCATGGAAGTCTATAAGTTTGTGGAAATCATCAGACTGCACAGATTTTTTCCTAGTACAGAGCAGGCCTGAAGAAAAAAAATGGCTGCATGCCTGAGTTTTCTCTGATAATTTGGATCACACTCGGGCATGCAAGTCAATGAGTCTGTGGGGTGACAGAATGCATAAGTGACTCGATTCTCGCGGATGAGAGAGTAGATGCTGGTGTGACCCTAGCCTTAATGAGACAGAGTAGCACAGTGGGGCATGAAAGACTCAGAGAGGAGCAAGCCTTTAATTTGGAGTGGAATGGGGGAGCTATAGAGTAAGGCCGGGGTTACACTTGCTAAAAACTCGCACGAGCCTCACGTCTCAACACCCGACGCTGCCTTCGGCACTTGGGACCGGAGCGTGCGATTTCCCTCATATGACAGACGCAGCATTTACTGGTCTCAATTGCTTCTATTTTTCAGTTTAACAGGCTGGTCCAGCTCACCCTGAGAAGAAATCTGTGTTTGTGCAGACTTGAGAGCGAAGGCGAGACAATAGACCATAAAAGCCTCTCCGCTGCATTGTTCTGTTTGGTATAATGATAATGGTTGTAGCCTGCTGCATTTTTAATACCTGTTTTATTACTGATGACTTCTAAAAAAAACTGACTGTAAAATGAATCAGCATTCCAGTAACACACTGTCCTGTAATTGCCTCCAAAATATCTTTCAGAAACAAGGACTGGTTGCTGTTTCGCTTGCAGGAATATTGTAGAATTTGCAGTTTTCTGCTTTCAGCTATGTCAATAGCAGTGATTGAAATTAACTCTCAAAATGGTCAACTTGGCTCCAAAAGATATTGTTGTCTTTTTTTTTTATTAAAAAAGGCTACCCTATTTAATATCAAAATGATATGACACGTTATATATCTTCAAGAGCAGAGTAATATTGGTACTCAGATGTAAAATATTTGCAATCTGATTATAGATGAAGTCATTAATCCAAAAATTGAAGAAGAGGAGGGTTACTTGAGACCGTTCTTCCTGATGAAATTAGAAAAGAACACATTCAATGGTCAAGATTCTTCTAGACAACTTGATCTCAGTGTTTAAGGTAATGGACAATTTGCGAATTACTTTATTTAAAGATGATGTTGTCTTACATCCGAAAGTCACTTTAGTGTGCTGGGGACTAAATGTCTCCCTTCTGTCTAAGTGTGCATTGCCTGTTGTCAAGTGTAATCCGTCTGTAGCAGCAGAGCTGTCGAGATGATTGGAGGAAGCCCGGACTTTCCACCCCTAATCACCTGTCTATCAAACTATATACAGGCATAGAAGTGTTTTTTCCTTTCAGGGCAGGAAAGCCTTCGGACAATGGCAGGCTCAATGTATGCAGGGAAGCAAGGAAAAGAAAGGATCAGAACCTGTAGTACCGGCAGAATTCTGCAAAAGAGGAAAGTCATGCTTAAAAATAAAAGTATGCATTTTACAGACCCTGACCACTTTTTGAACATACTAGACTGATATGTGCACCATAAGCAGCTTTATTACTATGTACTCTGAATATAACACTGATAGCTAGTGCTATTTTATACTAGGAAATAAAATGGGGTCCAAATGTTATACATTTGCTTGGAAATCACACAATATGCCACCTATATGCAGGATTACAACAGGTACAGTTCTTTATTTCCCTTTATGAATGGCATACATTTAGGCTAGGTACAGGCAACCATGTATTCAATCATCCTAAAGAATCGGGTCAATTATGCAAATGACACTCTGATCAAACGCTGATTAGAGTGTAATCCAGTGTGCTTCGATTACTGTGGATGATACAACGGACTGCACTCAGATGTCATCCGAGTGCAGTCCGATGATTTCCACACGGCAGCCTTATTCCCACAGACTAACATTGGTGTGAGTGCAATCTGATGTCTTGTCAGCTCACACTAGGACTGAAAATACTCTCATCTGCTCCTGCCCTTATACAAATTACTACAGAATTGCAATGACATTGGCTTAACCCCTTACCGGCATCGGACGTACTATACCATCCGATGCCGGCTCCCCTGCTTTGATGCAGGGCTCCGCGGTGAGCCCGCACCAAAGCCGGGACATGTCAGCTGTTTTGAACAGCTGACATGTGCCCGTAATAGGCGCGGGCAGAATCGCGATCCTATTAACTAGTTAAATGCCGCTGTCAAACGCAGACAGCGGCATTTAACTACCGCTTCTGGCCGGGCGGCCGGAAATGACGTCATCGCCGACCCCCGTCACATGATCGGGGGTCGGCGATGCTTGTGAATGGTAACCATAGAGGTCCTTGAGACCTCTATGGTTACTGATTGCCCGTCGCTGTGAGCGCCACCCTGTGGTCGGCGCTCACAGCACACGTGCAATTCTGCTACATAGCAGCGATCAGCAGATCGCTGCTATGTAGCAGAGGCGATCGTGCTGTGCCTGCTTCTAGCCTCCCATGGAGGCTATTGAAGCATGGCAAAAGTTAAAAAAAAAAGTTTAAAAAAATGTGAAAAAAATAAAAACATAAAAGTTTAAATCACCCCCCTTTCGCCCCAATCAAAATAAATCAATAAAAAAAAATCAAATCTACGCATATTTGGTATCGCCGCGCTCAGAATCGCACGATCTATCAATTAAAAAAAAGTATTAACCTGATCACTAAACAGCGTAGCGGGAAAATAATTCGAAACGCCAGAATTACGTTTTTTTGGTAGCCACGACATTGCATTAAAATGCAATAACGGGCGATCAAAAGAACGTATCTGCACCGAAATGCTATCATTAAAAACGTCATCTCGGCACGCAAAAAATAAGCCCTCAACCGACCCCTGATGATGAAAATTGGAGACGCTACGAGTATCGGAAAATGGCGCAACTTTTTTTTTTTTTTTAGCAAAGTTTGGAATTTTTTTTCACCACTTAGATAAAAAATAACCTAGTCATGTTTGGTGTCTATGAACTCATAATGACCTGGAGAATCATAATGGCAGGTCAGTTTTAGCATTTAGTGAACCTAGCAAAAAAGCCAAACAAAAAACCAATGTGGGATTGCACTTTTTTTGCAATTTCACCGCACTTGGAATTTTTTTCCCGTTTTCTAGTACACGACATGCTAAAACCAATGATGTCGTTCAAAAGTACAACTCGTCCCGCAAAAAACTAAGCCCTCACATGGCCAAATTGACAGAAAAAGAAAAAAGTTATGGCTCTGGGAAGGAGGGGAGCGAAAAACGAACACGGAAAAACGAAAAATCCCCCGGTCATGAAGGGGTTAAATTGTTTTTATGGGGAAAAAGTGACCTTGTGGCAATGGCAACATTCTCTATACAGTTGTAATTTGCTTGAAGACTGTAATCGGTGACCAGATTGGTTTCAATATATGACCCCTTTATTTGCTCAAGTTTGATAAAACTCCACCACTTTACATATTTAATAATCTGTCACTCTTTGATTCAGTGACACGTTTTTTTCACATGAAATCACATTTATCAAAGCGTTTTCGACATATTTCTGGGGTAAACACTCGAAGTTATGCAACAATGTTTCCATTTTTTTTTTCACACCAGTCCTGGACAAATCCGCCAAATGGGCTGAGCATGGGTTGGACTTGTCATAGTGAAACCAGCACACAAAAATATTCTTCAAAACTTACGGCATTCTGGTGGCATAGCTTACATGATAAATGTACCCCAGACTGGAGTAACCGTTTCCTTTTAATCAATCAGGCACATCGTACCCCTTCATGCCCATCAGTGAGACCAGTGCTTTATGCAACGTTTTGCAAAAAAAAATGCAGCTACAAATATTGTGAAATTACCATGATAGAAATATTCCCCTTTAGAAAGACCTCTCTGAGAAAATACCTGCATTCCTTCCTCTATATGCTTACAATGGTAATCCCATAATGATCTATGGCTTCATAGAGGTCTGTTGATGTCATATTACAGCTCCTTATAACCAAGAAGTGGTACAGAGCTGTAATGTGCATGTGGCCTTATATTAACCAATCAAACACAGAATATTTTGTTTTCGGCATCACTGTATTTGTAAAAAGCAAACTTTAATTAGTATTATATTCTGCACATAAAATGAATACAATTTAATGTAGCCGCATATATAAGGCATATATGCACTGTCAGAGATTATATATTTTGTAGCAAATGAGTCTAATTATTAGCAGATATTTTAAAAATATTTTTCTTTTGAAAGAACACTTATGATAACTTTGACAATTCGCCCAACAGTAATATCTATATTTCTAAGTTGTTGAGGATATTAAAGAGTAAATCAGTTCAGAAATACTAATGTAATTGAGTGTACAATCCACAAAAATGCTGCTGCTCCTCCTATTCCTTCCAGTAGGTGGCGATGTCAGAGTGAAATTGGAATATCATGGTGAGAAATGTCTAATGATAGTTATATATTGGAATCCACCACATATTAATATAAAAACACATTGTTCCTGTCAACTCCTCAGGTTAAACAGACTAAATTCTCTGTATTATCGCAACTACAAATGGGCGAACCTAAACACCTACTGTTCGGGCACGGACAGCGAGTACGGACTTCTCCAGGAAGTCCGTGTTACTGTTCGAGTTTGACAGCCCGATTATTGGGTGTTACCCATGCTGTCACCTGCATGACAGCTCGAGAACCATTGACGGCTCTAATTGGCAGTAATATTATTACAGCCAGTCAGAGTGCCAGCAGCTGTGACTGGCTGTAAAAAGTTTACCTATGGTTACAGAGGCATTGACTGATGGAAATACTACTCCTATCAGCCTATGCCCGCTACCATTAATTACAGCAAGAGCAACAAGCAGCTTATGTGAGTATTCATTAGCCATTGCCATGCTATTAATAAATAAACTTAAAAAAAATGACTTGGCGTTCCCCTCTATTTTTGTTAACCAGCATGGTAAAACAGACAGCTACGGACTGCAGCTCTCAGTTGTCAGCTTTATTATGGCTGATTATCAAGAATTGAGGGATCTCCACGCTGTTTTTTAAAATTATTTAAGCAAATAATTAAAAAAACAACATGGGGTCCCTCTCATTTTTGACAACCAGCCAAGCTAAGGCAGACAGCTGGGGGCTGTTATTCTCAGGCTGGTAAGAGGCCATGGATATTGGCCCCACCCAGCCTTAAAATAGCAGCTATTGGGACCCCTCTATTCTTGATAACCAGCTGACAGCTGAGGGTTGCAGCCCACACTATTAGTTTTACCATGCTGGTTATCAAAAATAGAGGGGAAAGCATGCCTGTCATGATCCGTTCCAAAGTTTAGTCCTTTCTGCTCTTTTTCTGGGCAGATAATGTCAAGGGTTAACTTTGATCTGCCTCATTCTGGGCTCAGGTTTGCTATTTAGCTCCCAGGTATCCTACTGGTGGTGTCAGCTATAGTTCTGTTTTCGTCATGTGAACCTGAATCTGGTAACTCTTGATTTGTTCTTCTGTGATCCCTGTCTTGTCCCATGTCTGTGTACTGCCTCTGTCTGCCCTTTTCCCATCATTTTTCTGTTTATCTGCTTGATTCTCCGGTTCTGACCTCCTGGCTTGGCTACTGACTCTGTTACTGTTTGTCCCTATTGTACCGTATATTGCCTGTTCTGGTTTTCTGATCTCTTGCTACGTCCTGACTATCCATTCTGTCCAATCCTTTTGTACTGTCGTGCTATCTCGTGCTTTGACTCGGCTTGTCTGACCACTCTCTCGCCACTTGGTGGCGTCTGTTCTGCTGCTCTGTGTGTGCAGTCTCACTTCCCTCTCAAGCTCCCCCTGGTGGAGGTTGCGCTGTACTGCACTGCAGCAGCATGACAACGCCATTTTAAAAAAATGTATTTATATATAGAGCAGTCACCGGTGATGAATACTCCCAACTGTGGCTGCCTGCTCTCGCTGTTATCAGCTACCGCATGCATAGACTGATGGGAGTAGTACTCCCATCAGCCAACGCCTGTGACTGGATGTAATCAAAGCCAGTGTTTGCCACGCTGTCATGGATGTTTGGGCCCACCATTCATCTGAATGGGGTTTGGGTTCGGGTACTGTACTGGTAACTTTTTCTTAACTGATCGGCTGGACCCAGACGTGCAACGGTTTGTCCATCACTAATCACAAGTAAATGCCTTATCATAGCCAGGAGCTGGCTGCTAAATTTTACTACTGGGGGAAAGCAAAAAGCACTGGCTAATGAGTGGCACAGCTCAAACTTGGGCTTGTGCCTCATGTAGCACTTGGTGCGTTTAGTGATTGTCCAGGATACCGATACTTACAACTCATATCAGAAAACTCACAGACATTTTCTGCTGTATCATTGCAAAATAATCACAAAGAGATTACAGGGGTGTTAAAGGGGTGATTAGATACATAAAATGTCCTTTCTAAATCTATTTTTTCTAAACTTATTTTTATACCATAATAACTTTTGTATTAAGCTTTATTCTAAAATACCCTACACATTTCACTATACTGATAATCCCTAAATGTGTTTTTTTAACTTCACTTACTGTGGATGTTGTATTTGAGAGGAGAGTCAATTGAGTCAAAAGAGACTTTACAGGAGGCTTGGGCTGCACATACTGCCAACGTCCCCCTTGAAGATGTGTATTGTTTGCAAAAGTATTTTCATGTGTATTGTGACTTGGGCTATAGTGATAATGTTATGTCCTGCCCGACAGTAGAATAGCTAGAGTTAATGTTTGGGAACAGACCAGACAGGGTTAAGGTGAAAGGATAGAGACAGCTTCATTTCAGGCAGTAACATAGGGACCAGTGTACCACAGAAGCATACCTGAATTCTGACTAGTTAGCAGAGCAGTGTGACATGGATGTCCCTAATGTGAGATGAGACTGATGCAGTGGATATCATGATCCTGAGGAGAGAGAGAGAGAAGTGACCGAAGGCCAGAGTGGTCAATGGGAGACGGGTCCTGGGACAAGACACCTAGCAGTATGCTGATCAGTGGGGTGAGAATAACTGGACTGTATTACTTAGCTGGGTTATGGTGAATATGTAGGATGGAATGAGATTTAACTGAGCTATTCTGGGAAGGACAGCTATTCTGGGAAGGCCTCCGAGAAATCCCATCCCAAGCTGGTGTGGTGGCGGTGGCTCTGTGCTGGGGCAGGGGGCTCTGTGCTGGGGCAGGGGGGCTGTGCTCCGGGGCAGGGGGGCTGTTACGGAACTGCAACACAGAACTATGATAGAAGGGGGAAACTGACCCTGCACTAAGACTAGGCTGATACCCTAGGATGGAGTGGGTGACCCATTCCTTGCTAATAGACCCACCGATGTTCCTAGGTTAATCTCAAGTGAAGACCTATAGATAGGGGGAAGGAGGTCCCTAAAATATCTAAGGACTGGGTATAAGAAGAGGTCACCTGTTGTGAATTCTGCTCTTGGGCTCCCTCCGGTGGTTATGAGTGGTAGTGCTGCTGTCTTTGGATCGCAGCATTAATCAGGTGTGTCCACTTGGACTAATTGCAATTTGGACTGGGCTATTTAGTCTTGCTTGATCCTTTAGTCAGTGCCAGTTGTCCATTGTTTTTGGAGGATTCACATCCCTGACTGGTCTCTCCTGTTTGCTGTTCTTTTCAACAAAGATAAGTTCTGGCTTTGCTTTGCTGTCCACATGCTGTGGACCTTATAGTTCAGTGCATGTTTTGTCTTGTCCAGCTTGGTCTGTGTAAGGATTTTTTGCAGCCAAGCTGTATCTCTGGAGATGCAGATATACCCTTCATGTCTTTAGTCAGATGTGGAGTTTTGTATTTTCTGTGGTGGATATTTTCTAGTGTTTTAATACTGACCACATAGTACTCTGTCCTATTCTTTCTTTTTAGCTAGAAAGGCCTCCTTTGCTAATCCTGATTTCAGTCTGCGTATGTCATTTCCCTCTCCTCTCACAGTCAATATTTGTGGGGGGCTGTCTATCCTTTGGGGATTTTCTCTGAGGCAAGATAGTTTTCCCGTTTCTTTCTTTAGAGGAAGTTAGTCCTTAGGCTGTGTCGAGGTGTCTAGGGAGTGATAGGTACATCCCACGGCTACTTCTAGTTGCGGTGCTAAGTTCTGGGTCTGCGGTCAGTGCAGGTACCACCTTCTCCAGAGTACGTCACATGCTGCTCCTAGGCCAACAGATCATAACAGTCACCTCCTAATAGAAAATACAGAGAAGACTGCAGAAACCAACAGAAAACAGAAACTAAGGATAGCAGAACCGGGGTCCCAGAACTGTACAATATCAAACACAGAAAGCTATCAAAGCACCTAGCCAGAATTCTAGCTGATTAACACTGTTGTCCAGCAAGGACTGGGAGGCAGGTGCTGGGTAATAAAGGATGATACAATCACCTGACCTAAGACAACCCAGCAACCAGACGAAAAAGAATAGCAGCCAGAAAACCTGTTACGAAACTGCAGCACAGAACTAGGAGAGATGGGGGAAAGCTGACCCTGCACGAAGACTAGGCTGAAACTCTACGATGAAGTGGGTGACCCATTCCTTGCGAATAGACCCACCGACGATCCTAGTCTAAGCTCAGCGAAGACCTATAGATAAGGGAAAGGAGGTCCCTAAAAGATCTAAGGACTGGGCACAAAAAAAACAGGTCACCTCCTAATAGGAAACACAGAGATGGCTGCAGAAACAAACTGAAAACAGAAACAAACGATAGCAGAACCAGAGATCCCAGAACTGCAAAATATTAAACACAGAAAGCTGTCTAAGCACCTAGCGAGAACTCTAGCGGATTAACACTGTTGTCCAGCAAGGAATGGGAGGCAGGTTCTGGGTAATAAAGGGTGATACAATCACATGACCAAGACAACCCAGCACCAGGGAAAAAAGACCAGCAGCCAGAAAACCACAACAAGATGGCGGATGGTGGATGGTCAAAACAAAACAGATCCTAACAAAACCACAACAAGATGGCGGATGGTCAAAAACAAAACAGATTCTAACAGGGGCTGTGATCCGGGGCAGGGGCTGTGCTCTAGTGCAGTGGCAGCGGCTCTCTGTGCTCCAAGGGGGGCTCCGCCGGCATTTTGTCAAAGCCCGGAGGCTGCCATGCTGCGGTGGCTTCCGGGAACATGGCCTCTGGGATGATGGCCGCTGGCCCAGGGGTAGAGCAAGCTCAGATTCAAATCTCGGCAATTTCATCTCCCGAGATCTCAGGACGAGATCTGAATCTGAGCATGCGCCACCCCCGGCCCGGCGGCCATCTTCCTGGAGGCTATGTTCCCAGAGGCCACCACTGCAGCATGGCAGCAACAGATGTGAGGGGGCCTCCGGGCTTTGACAAAATACCCCCACGGAGCACAGAGAGCCACTGTCATTGTCTCAGAGCACAGCACACCACCGCCACACCACAGAGACCTGCCGCACCGCCACAGCTGCAGGATTTGTAAGTATATTGCGACCATAAGATGAACCCCCATTTATGGTCTTATGGTCCGAAAAATACAGTATGTGAAGATGTTGCAGATACTCCATGTGTTAAACAAGACATTTGTGATGTATTGCACCTGCTAGCTACTGTACATAGTTCTTATCAAGCTGCTATTCATTAAAAGAGTGTATATTTTTGAGTAGTGGTCCCCCTCATTGAATTGTTCTATATCTACTGTAGTTGTGGTCTGCCAAAGTTACGGGCGTCATTTGGCCGGCAATGCCATACCACCCCAATAACACAAGTCCACACATCCAACCAGGACCTCTATCTTCATGCAACGTGCCAGGGTGTAAAAGACAAATACCTCTCCCATGGCTACCACCCATGCCATTACATTGGACATAGTCAATAGGATCAAGTCCTGCAGCTGGTAGAGCGAAATGCGCAGGGAATCCTCATTACTCATCTTTTAGTTTGGAGGCAGCTTTCTCTGTAATCAAGAGAAGCGCTTGTTTATTGCGGACTTAAGCAATAAACAAGCGGGAGCAAGACCTTGGACTGGAATCACACCAGCGGTTGTCATCAAATGCGAAAGCATCTCGGATGCAATTTGCTAATGACCCTCAGGTCCAGCTCTGCTGCGAGCGTTAGCTGAGCGTCATGCTATTGTGCTGTGATTCTCTCACATGAGAGGATGGCAGCATAGGTGCGGAGAAGATGGAGAAAGAAATTTCTTTATCTCCTCCATTACCTGTCTCTGTGTTATCAGATAGAACTGGGATGACGTCCGAGTGCAGTGCAATATTTCACTCGCACCCATAGACTTCTACGGGTGCAAGTGAGCCGAGTCTCGCTGCCAATCTCTACATGCTGCTATTGTTCTTGAATGCCGATTCGGCATGAGAAAATAATTGCAGATGTGAGTTGCCTCATAGAATAACACTGGGCAGAGTGCTATGAGATGTTTTATCTCATAGCACTTAGCCGTGTTATATAGTAGAGTGACTCTGGCCTAAACATATAACAAATCATTCCCAATCTCACTGCCAAGAGTCGCACTAGTGTTCTCTATATGGCAATCTGTGTGTAATGAGATTGCAATTCGATGATGCAAGCATCATATGACATCAGTATGGCCTTACATTTCTCACATTATTTTCATAATGTAACGTTTGATTAAATTAATTGGCTCAGTGGTCTAAAATAAATAAAAACCTCATCAACAAGGCCATACATTGGGTCCACACACATTTTAAATATACTGCCTGATGCTGTTTTTGTTGTCTTGGTTAGGTGGTTTTGTGGGACAGGCTTACAGTGCCTTGCAAAAGTATTTGGCTCCCTGGAACTTTTCAACCTTTTCCCACATATCATGCTTTAAACATAAAGATACCAAATGTAATTTTTTTGTTGAAGAATCAACAACAAGTGGAACACAATTGTGAAGTTGAACGAAATTGATTGGTTATTTTAAATTTTTGTGGAAATTCAAAAACGGAAAAGTGGGGCGTGCAATAGTATTCGGCCCCTTTACTTTCAGTGCAGCAAACTCCCTCCAGAAGTTCATTGTGGATCTCTGAATGATCCATTCTTGCCATAAATGCCTAATAATGAAAACATTTGATCCACCTGTGTGTAATCTAGTCACCGTATAAATGCACCTGCTCTGTGATAGTCTCATTGTTCTGTTTGAAGCACAGAGAGCATCATGAAGACCAAGGAACACAACAGGCAGGTCCGTGAAACTGTTGTGGAGAAGTATAAAGCTGGGTTTGGATACAAAATGATTTCCAAAACTTTAAACATCCCAAGGTGCATTGTGCAAGTGCAGCGCCCCAGAGATCTGGTCGTTGCAGTAACGTCGCTCTGCCACTAAGGGGAGTGATGGTACATCTGATGGCATTAAAGAAGTTCTTCTGACCAGGTATCACCAGCACATATTACACTTCACACTCCGGCCACTAGGGGGAGCAAAAGATTTTATTTACTAGGCCACTCCTCACACTGGTAAAACTAGGGGTTGGATAGGAAGTTAGTCCCGTGGCAGGGGGCGTAGGACCTGGTATAAGAGAGATGCCGTAAAGAGGCTACCAGGTACACATAAAATTGGCCATTTTTATGCGCTAAAAGCTCTCATTTTTCATATTTCTAGTGCAGTAATGGAGTTCAAATTTCGTGTTTTCAAGTTTGCATGTTTTAGCGCTGCAGTGTGCTGCCTTATTTACTTGACTATATACGAGTTGGCGAATCTGGGTTCAGCACCTTTTCACACTTAGTCTATGTTTGGATGTGTAGGTCAGGTTTTTGAAATGTATTCTCTAGCCTTCTGATCGTGCACTCCGCCTCCTAGCTTCAGGTGTTTTAATTACAGCAGGTCCAATACCCCTCCACAGAGAGAGAGAATTTTAGTCTAAGAAGAGGTTTCACATGCACCCATTCAGATGGAGACGTTTATTCTCAGCGAGGTAGGACAAGCGTAGGACCTGGTATAAGAGAGATGCCGTAAAGAGGCTACCAGGTACACATAAAATTGGCCATTTTTATGCGCTAAAAGCTCTCATTTTTCATATTTCTAGTGCAGTAATGCAGTTCAAATTTCGTGTTTTCAAGTTTGCATGTTTTAGCGCTGCAGTGTGCTGCCTTATTTACTTGACTATATACGAGTTGGCAACTCTGGGTTCAGCACCTGTTTACACTTAGTCTATGTTTGGATGTGCAGGTCAGGTTTTTGAAATATACTTCACCTGTGGGAAGGTATGCCATCTAGCTGCCATTCCATCACCCCAGCTGACCCCAGGCAGCGTCGGTCACCCCGACCGACCACCACAGGTGGCGTCACGAAACCTTGAAAGACTCACATCTCCCCATTTATTGGATGCCCCTTAGCAGGGTCACAGACCGGGTCCAGCCACCGTGACAACCCCAGAACTGAGACAGAAAGGACCGGTACCGAGTAACCTGTGGCCCTATGTCTGGGGGCGCTCCACAAGCAATCGTATTGAAATGGAAGGAGTATCATACCACTGCATATCTACCAAGACCCGGCCGTCCTTCTAAACTTTCATCTCAAACAAGGAGAAGACTGATCAGAGATGCAGCCAAGAGGCCCATGATCACTCTGTATGAACTACAGAGATCTACAGCTGAGGTGGGATAGTCTGTCCATAGGACAACAATCAGTCGTACAATGCACAAATCTGGCCTTTATGGAAGAGTGGCAAGAAGAAAGCCATTTCTCAAAGATATCCATAAAAAGTGTTGCTTAAAGTTTGCAACAAGCCACCTGTGAGACACACCAAACATGTGGAAGAAGGTGCTCTGGTCAGATGAAACCAAAATCAAACTTTTTGTCAACAATACCAAACGATATGTTTGGTGTAAAGGCAACACAGCTCATTACCCTAAACACACCATCCCCACTGTCAAACATGGTGGTGGCAGCATCATGGTTTGGGCCTGCTTTTCTTCAGCAGGGACAGGGAAGATGGTTAAATTGATGGGAAGATGGATGGAGCCAAATACAGGACCATTTTTTAAGAAAACCTGTTGGAGTCTACAAAACACCTGAGACTGGGACGTAGATTTGTCTTCCAACAAGACAATGATCCCAAACATAAAGCAAAATCTACAATGGAATGGTTCACAAATAAAAGTATCCAGGTGTTAAAATGGCCAAGTCAAAGTCGAGGCCTCAATCCAATCGAGAATCTGTGAAAAGAGCTGAAAACTGCTGCTCAGAAACGATCTGCATCAAACCTCACTGAGCTTGAGCTGTTTGCCAAGGAAGAATGGGCAAAAATTTCAGTATCTCAGTGTACAAAACTGATAGAGACATAGCCAAATGACTTGCAGCTGTAATCACAGCAAAAGGTGGCGCAACAAAGTATTAAGTTAAAGGGGCCGAATACTATTGCACGCCCTACTTTTCAGTTTTTGAATTTCCACAAAGATTATTATTATTATTATTATTATTTATTTATATAGCACCATTGATTCCATGGTGCTGTACATGAGAAGGGGTTACATACAAGTTACAAATATCACATACAGTAAACAAACTAACAATGACGGACTGATACAGAGGGGCGAGGACCCTGCTCTTGCGGGCTTACATTCTACAGGATGTAAAGATGTAAAGATGTAAAATAACCAATAAATTTTATTCAGCTTCACAATTGTGTTCCACTTGTTGTTGATTCTTCACTAAAAATTTACATTTGATATCTTTATGTTTGAAGCATGATACGTGGGAAAAGGTTGAAAAGTTCCAGGGGGCCGAATACTTTCGCAAGGCACTGTACCTTAAACACAACTGAGCGGGTTCTTTTACATTGGGCCTTGTCTCACCGATTTGGAGAGCCTTACCCAGTTACTGTTGATCCGAGGAGGCAGAGAAGTATGTGGGTATATCTGCTTTTGAGGCGACACCTCACTGAATGACATTTCCAACGTCTGTATAGTGCTCTATGCAGCCATCCTGACAAGTTAAATCACTACTGTAGAAAACATTAGACTCGAACAAAGACGACCCAGGAAAACATACTCAGAAGGGAGGTAAGAACATTTCTAAAACAATCCACAGTGAGGAGATTGGAACAAAACAAAATCCTCTAAACTGCATGCTCGCAAACGCCAGAAGCCTGACAAACAAGATGGAAGAACTAGAAGCAGAAATATCTACAGGTAACTTTGACATAGTGGGAATAACCGAGACATGGTTAGATGAAAGCTATGACTGGGCAGTTAACTTACAGGGTTACAGTCTGTTTAGAAAGGATCGTAAAAATCGGAGCGGAGGAGGGGTTTGTCTCTATGTAAAGTCTTGTCTAAAGTCCACTTTAAGGGAGGATATTAGCGAAGGGAATGAGGATGTCGAGTCCATATGGGTTGAAATTCATGGAGGGAAAAATGGTAACAAAATTCTCATTGGGGTCTGTTACAAACCCCCAAATATAACAGAAAGCATGGAAAGTCTACTTCTAAAGCAGATAGATGAAGCTGCAACCCATAATGAGGTCCTGGTTATGGGGGACTTTAACTACCCGGATATTAACTGGGAAACAGAAACCTGTGAAACCCATAAAGGCAACAGGTTTCTGCTAATAACCAAGAAAAATTATCTTTCACAATTGGTGCAGAATCCAACCAGAGGAGCAGCACTTTTAGACCTAATACTATCTAATAGACCTGACAGAATAACAAATCTGCAGGTGGTTGGGCATTTAGGAAATAGCGACCACAATATTGTGCAGTTTCACCTGTCTTTCACTAGGGGGACTTGTCAGGGAGTCACAAAAACATTGAACTTTAGGAAGGCAAAGTTTGAACAGCTTAGAGATGCTCTTAATCTGGTAGACTGGGACAATATCCTCAGAAATGAGAATACAGATAATAAATGGGAAATGTTTAAGAACATCCTAAATAGGCAGTGTAAGCGGTTTATACCTTGTGGGAATAAAAGGACTAGAAATAGGAAAAACCCAATGTGGCTAAACAAAGAAGTAAGACAGGCAATTAACAGTAAAAAGAAAGCATTTGCACTACTAAAGCAGGATGGCACCATTGAAGCTCTAAAAAACTATAGGGAGAAAAATACTTTATCTAAAAAACTAATTAAAGCTGCCAAAAAGGAAACAGAGAAGCACATTGCTAAGGAGAGTAAAACTAATCCCAAACTGTTCTTCAACTATATCAATAGTAAAAGAATAAAAACTGAAAATGTAGGCCCCTTAAAAAATAGTGAGGAAAGAATGGTTGTAGATGACGAGGAAAAAGCTAACATATTAAACACCTTCTTCTCCACGGTATTCACGGTGGAAAATGAAATGCTAGGTGAAATCCCAAGAAACAATGAAAACCCTATATTAAGGGTCACCAATCTAACCCAAGAAGAGGTGCGAAACCGGCTAAATAAGATTAAAATAGATAAATCTCCGGGTCCGGATGGCATACACCCACGAGTACTAAGAGAACTAAGTAATGTAATAGATAAACCATTATTTCTTATTTTTAGTGACTCTATAGCGACAGGGTCTGTTCCGCAGGACTGGCGCATAGCAAATGTGGTGCCAATATTCAAAAAGGGCTCTAAAAGTGAACCTGGAAATTATAGGCCAGTAAGTCTAACCTCTATTGTTGGTAAAATATTTGAAGGGTTTCTGAGGGATGTTATTCTGGATTATCTCAATGAGAATAACTGTTTAACTCCATATCAGCATGGGTTTATGAGAAATCGCTCCTGTCAAACCAATCTAATCAGTTTTTATGAAGAGGTAAGCTATAGACTGGACCACGGTGAGTCATTGGACGTGGTATATCTCGATTTTTCCAAAGCGTTTGATACCGTGCCGCACAAGAGGTTGGTACACAAAATGAGAATGCTTGGTCTGGGGGAAAATGTGTGTAAATGGGTTAGTAACTGGCTTAGTGATAGAAAGCAGAGGGTGGTTATAAATGGTATAGTCTCTAACTGGGTCGCTGTGACCAGTGGGGTACCGCAGGGGTCAGTATTGGGACCTGTTCTCTTCAACATATTCATTAATGATCTGGTAGAAGGTTTACACAGTAAAATATCGATATTTGCAGATGATACAAAACTATGTAAAGCAGTTAATACAAGAGAAGATAGTATTCTGCTACAGATGGATCTGGATAAGTTGGAAACTTGGGCTGAAAGGTGGCAGATGAGGTTTAACAATGATAAATGTAAGGTTATACACATGGGAAGAGGGAATCAATATCACCATTACACACTGAACGGGAAACCACTGGGTAAATCTGACAGGGAGAAGGACTTGGGGATCCTAGTTAATGATAAACTTACCTGGAGCAGCCAGTGCCAGGCAGCAGCTGCCAAGGCAAACAGGATCATGGGGTGCATTAAAAGAGGTCTGGATACACATGATGAGAGCATTATACTGCCTCTGTACAAATCCCTAGTTAGACCGCACATGGAGTACTGTGTCCAGTTTTGGGCACCGGTGCTCAGGAAGGATATAATGGAACTAGAGAGAGTACAAAGGAGGGCAACAAAATTAATAAAGGGGATGGGAGAACTACAATACCCAGATAGATTAGCGAAATTAGGATTATTTAGTCTAGAAAAAAGACGACTGAGGGGCGATCTAATAACCATGTATAAGTATATAAGGGGACAATACAAATATCTCGCTGAGGATCTGTTTATACCAAGGAAGGTGACGGGCACAAGGGGGCATTCTTTGCGTCTGGAGGAGAGAAGGTTTTTCCACCAACATAGAAGAGGATTCTTTACTGTTAGGGCAGTGAGAATCTGGAATTGCTTGCCTGAGGAGGTGGTGATGGCGAACTCAGTCGAGGGGTTCAAGAGAGGCCTGGATGTCTTCCTGGAGCAGAACAATATTGTATCATACAATTAGGTTCTGTAGAAGGACGTAGATCTGGGTATTTATTATGATGGAATATAGGCTGAACTGGATGGACAAATGTCTTTTTTCGGCCTTACTAACTATGTTACTATGTTACTATGTTACTGTCAGACGAGCATCTATACTTTTGATGTTCTTTTGGAGGCACTGTGACCTAGGCTAACATTCAAGGATACAAAGAAGCAAAAATGTATTTTGGCAGCATCTTTGGGTTTCCAATGGTTCCCAGGGTCTGAAGGAGAGGAAACTCTCCTTCAGGCCCTGCGATCCATATTTAAGTGTAAAATAAAGAATTAAAATAAAAAATATTGCTATACTCACCCTCTGACGCGCCCTGGTACTAAGCGGTAGCCTTCCTTCCTTAGAATCAGCGCGTGAAGGGCCTTAGATGACGTTGCGGCTTGTGATTGGTCGCGCGACCGCCCATGTGACCGCTCGTGCGACCAATCACAAGCCGTGACGTCACCGAAGGTCCTTCAAGCGCTGATTCTTAGGAAGGAAGGCTGCCGGAAAGAAGCAGGGCGCGTCCGAGGGTGAGTATAGCAATATTTTTTATTTTAATTCTTTATTTTACACTTAAATATGGATTCCGATACCGATTTCCGATATTGCAAACATATCGGAACTCGGTATCGGAATTCCGATACCAGATTCAGAAGATCGCCGACCTCATGGCCGACCCCACACAGGGGTCGGGTCGGGTTTCATGAAACCCAACTTTGCCAAAAGTCGTCAACTTCTGAAAATGGCCAACCCGTTTCGCTCAACCCTATTCCTTAGCATTAATTAAGTGAAGCTAATGTGAATGGTGTGAATAAGGCCTGTGTCATCCTTCACAATTTCACAAGGATACATGAATGTCCTCCAAATAATGATGATGAGAGAGATTATTGGAATGATGGCAGATCTACAACATGTTGGCAATCCACGTCACCAGCCCTCTGGCCTTAAATTTCTGGACATATTCACAAATTATTTTGTATCATCAGAGGGATATACTCCTTGGCAAGAAAATGCTGTGTCTATGCAATAATATCCTGTGTTTACTTTATTTTGAGAATAAACTGTTCATGTAAAAAGTGTGTGTGTTGCTTGTTTATGTTAAAAACTATACTCGATATCTGAAGCATAGAGTATATGTTCAAAAATAAAATATACAAAAATTTAATAAACAACTTTATTTCTAATGGTATGTGCAGACGTTCAGTAATTGGCAACGCTTTGGACGCAGCACATGTCCGCATGTGTTTATTGAACTGTGTGGAATCACTGCATCTTATAAATTGTATAGGTGACATTTATCTTGCTGAGACTCGCAAGATAAATTGACATGAAGCAGTCTTTTTTGCAAGTCCTGCAGACTTGTTCAATGTGCAAGTAGCCCATGTGTTTCTGGTTCTATAATTGTTCTCTTGTTTCTACAAGATTGGGGAGTCCACCACTCCTTATGTGTCATTTGCATCAAAGCTGTTCCATCCAGCATGTCTACATGGATATTACTTCTCTGAACCCTGCTTATACAGGTACTATACAGATGATCAGGCTTTTAAATACATCAGATAGGGATTATATACATTAGTTAGGACTACTCTATATGGGTATACCTTGATGATTGGTGGAGCAGCTTAGTATACATTTTTTTTCCAAAAACGTATCAACTAAATACCCTGTTTTTTCCATCTTTTGACTAGCACTTGCTTATTACTGTAATTTTTTTTTACAACAGAGTATTTTTGACCTCACTGTGCTCTTTTGTGTCTTCAAGTTTCTTGGTGGTGTGTGAACAGGTTCCTACAGACTTGTTCAATGTGCAAATAGCCCATGTGTTTCTGGTTCTATAATTGTTCTCTTGTTTCTACAAGATTGGGGAGTCCACCACTCCTTATGGGTCATTTGCATCAAAGCTGTTTCATCCAGCATGTCTACATGGATATTACTTCTCTGAACCCTGCTTATACAGGTACTATACAGATGATCAGGCTTTTAAATACATCAGATAGGGATTATATACATTAGTTAGGACTGCTCTATATGGGTATACCTTGACGATTGGTGGAGCAGCTTAGTATACATTTTTTTTTGCAAAAAAAAGTATCAACTAAATACCCTGTTTTTTCCATCTTTTGACTAGCACTTGCTTATTACTGTGATTTTTTTTACAACAGAGTATTTTTGACCTCACTGTGCTCTTTTGTGTCTTCAAGTTTCTTGGTGGTGTGTGAACAGGTTCCTACAGACTTGTTCAATGTGCAAATAGCCCATGTGTTTCTGGTTCTATAATTGTTCTCTTGTTTCTACAAGATTGGGGAGTCCACCACGCCTTATGGGTCATTTTCATCAAAGCTGTTCCATTCAGCATGTCTACATGGATATTACCTCTCTGAACCCATCTTTTGACTAGCACTTGCTTATTACTGTGATTTTTTTTTTACAACAGAGTATTTTTGACCTCACTGTGCTCTTTTGTGTCTTCAAGTCTGGAAAGACGCACCGCATGTCCATCTCCGCAGGTAAGCCACGGTCTTGAAATCCCATCCACTATGCTGTAACATCTGGATGCTGCGTGTTGGACGCTGTGGATGTATGCAGAGTCCAGCTCGCAGCGTTTACTGAATGTGTGCACTCTAGCAAGTGGAATTTTTAGCAAAACAGCCTTATTGAAATTATAAGGTAATTAATTAACCCCTTAACGACCACCGATATGCCTTTTAATGGCGGACGTTAAGGGGCCTTATTTCTCAGCGCTGCTTTTTAACATAGCTGAGAAATAAGGGTATAGTGCCCCCCAGCATTAGAAAATCTCCGAGGTCTCGGCTAGTGAGGATTGCTGAGACCCCGGAGAACATGATTTTAATCGGATTTTATTGTCCCCTGTCTTGTGATCACCGTTATTCACCATTGTTCATTTTGATCACTGTGATAGATGCTATCACAGTGATCAAAATAAAAAAAAGTAAATCAAACCCCTCTTTGTCACCCCCTTAGTTAGGTAAAAATAATAAAATAAAAAAATGTAATTTTTCCATTCTTTGCATTTAGGGTTGAGACAAGCGTTAAGGTTGGGGTAAAAGCTAGGGTTACGGTTAGGCCAGGGTTATGGTTTGGGCTAGGGTTAGGGTTGTGTTAAGGTACCGTCACACTAAGCGACGCTGGCTGCAGCGATACCGACAACGATCCGGATCGCTGCAGCGTCGCTGTTTGGTCGCTGGAGAGCTGTCACACAGACAGCTCTCCAGCGACCAATGATCCCGAGGTCCCCGGTAACCAGGGTAAACATCGGGTTACTAAGCGCAGGGCCGCGCTTAGTAACCCGATGTTTACCCTGGTTACCATCCTAAAAGTAAAAAAACAAACGCTACATACTTACCTACCGCTGTCTGTCCTCGGCGCTCTGCTTCTCTGGTCTGGCTGTGAGCGCCGGGCAGCCGGAAAGCAGAGCGGTGACGTCACCGCTCTGCTTTCCGGCCGCTGTGCTCACAGCCAGACCAGAGAAGCAGGGCGCCGAGGACAGACAGCGGTAGGTAAGTATGTTGCGGTTGTTTTTTTTACTTTAACGATGGTAACCAGGGTAAACATCGGGTTACTAAGCGCGGCCCTGCGCTTAGTAACCCGATGTTTACCCTGGTTACCAGTGAAGACATCGCTGAATCGGTGTCACACACGCCGATTCAGCGATGTCTACGGGGAGTCCAGCGACGAAACAAAGTTCTGGACTTTCTTCCCCGACCAGCGACATCACAGCAGGGGCCTGATCGCTGCTGCCTGTCACACTGGACGATATCGCTAGCGAGGACGCTGCAACGTCACGGATCGCTAGCGATATCGTCTAGTGTGACGGTACCTTGAGTTTTAGAGTTGTGTTGGGGCTTATAGCTGAGTTAGGGTTGAAGTTAGAATTGGGGGTTTCCACTGTTTAGGTACATTAGGGGGTCTCCAAATGCAACATGGATTGATTCCATGATTGATTGATTGATTCCAGCCAATTTTGTGTTCAAATAGTCAAACAGTGCTCCGTCCCTTCTGAGCCCTGCCATGCCCCCAAACAGTGGCTTGCCCCCATATACAGGATATTGGCATATTCAGGAGAATATGTGGTCCATTTTCTCCTGATACCCTTGTGAAAATAAAAAAGTTTGGGTCTAAAGTAATTTTTTTGTGAAAAATGTTCCTTTTTGTCCTTCTACATTGCTTTAGTTCTCGTGAAGCACCTTAAGGGTTAATAAACCTTGAGGGGTGCAGTTTTAATAATGGTGTCCCATTTGGGTATTTTTCTGTAATATTGACCCCCAAACTCACTTCAAATGTGAGGGAGGTTGTCACTTAAAAAAATGGTTTTGTAAATTTTGTTGGAAAAATGAGATATTTCTGGTCAACTTTTAAGACTAACGTCCTAACAAAAAAAATTGATGTTTCTAAAATTGTGCTGATGTAAAGCTGACATGTGGAACATGTTACATATTATATACTTTGTGTGACACAACTCTGTGATTTAAGTGGCCAAAAATGTAACATTTGAAAATTGCAAAATTTTCAAAATTTTTGCCAAATTTCCATTTATTTTCATAAATAAACGCAAGTCATATCAAATTAATTTGACCACTAACATGAGGTACAATATGTCATTATTATTATTATTTATTCTCATATTTACATGTGAGGAGGGGTATACATAATAAAAACAGGTACAATAATCTTGAACAATACAAGTCACAACTGGTACAGGAGGAGAGAGGAAAAATGTCATGAAAAAACCATTGAAGAGTTCCAAAACGTCATAAAGTTACAGTGGTTAAAATTGTAAAAATTGGTTTGGTCATTAAGGTCAAAATTGGCTTGGTCACTAACAGTTTAGTTCTTCAATGTAAACACTAAAATGACTAAAAACGATTTTAGACCATAATAGACTATTTCTTCCAAATTTTGGTAGGAAGGTGGGGATGATGACAGAGGCACAGCATGACTTGTTTGTTGAGTTTAGCCTGGTGGATTATTATTTGGCCCCTGGAGGTGAAGGAAGCTTGATTACGGGACAAGGGAGAGATTGTATTGGTCACTTGGGTAAGGGTACCCAAACTCATGTTGAATTTTGTTTGGCATTAGGCTAAACCACCCAGAATGACCATGTCAACCATACCCATGTTAGGACCACTCTCATACAGTTTTATGTTCAAGTGGCCATATTGGCCAGGTGCAGCTGGATTTTGGAATTATGATTGTGGGTAGTGATTTTATCAAATAGTGAAATATTTGGATTCGGGAAAATCCACATGCATAATTTCTAATATCTGTGTATTCGTACCGAATATCGAATAACGAATCCAATGCAAGACAATGGGAAAGTCAAATATTTTTCTGCTGAATCCAACAAACAGGTTTGGGGGCATGGGAAAAAATCTAAAATTGATGGGAAAGAGCTAAAACTAAATGGGAACAGCATGGAGAAGATTCCTGCATGACTTTCTGACTCACATACGGTATCTGGGAAAAATGTTATCAGACTATTGGGCCAGTTTTCCGGACTTTTAAAAAGACCTACCAAACCAACATTTTTTTTTAAAGGGAAAAATGCTAAGAAACATCGTAACTTCGTAATTACATCTATATAACACAAAATAAAAATGAAGAAAAAAGTTATACCTCCCTTTAGCATATGTTAATACGGAACATTTTGGCTTTATTTTTTACTTTTACATTTTTAAGGGCTTTCACAACATTTGGGTGGATCCTCCCTCATGCCAAATAGTTAGCAAGATAGTGGAATACATATTCCCCATCCCTTTACAGTGCCATTTCAAACATGCCCATTTGAATTTTGGACTTTGCCGGCTACCACCCCCATGTCTATCGCCATGTCATTATGCGGTCATCGCTGACAATTACCAGAGTGCCAGCAGGTGCTGTGAAACCTGAGTTTGGTAAGGGCCCTCAGGTGGCCCTGTAGCATACATTTGGGAGAGTTCTCACCTCTACATTTGGGGGGATCCTCTCTCTTGCCAAATAGCAGGATAGTGGAATACATAATGCCCATCCTTTACAATGCCATTTCAAACATGCCCATTTGAATTTGGGGCTTTGCCCACCACCACCACCATGTCCATCGCTATGTCATTATATGACCCTCACTTTTAATTTTCAGAGGGCCACACCAGGTGCTATGAAACCTGTGTTTTGTAAGGTCCACTGTTCATTTTTGCCACCAGATCCCAATGGAACCACTGTTATAGCGGGTGAAACCAATGTAAGGTGAATATAATACAGGTGTTGGGGGAGTTGTATGATCAATGTCAGGAAATTGGATTCTACCAGACATCAAAAGCATTAGAATTAAATTCAGAATACAGTGTATGCAAGCAAGGGTCTGTATTGTGGTCAGTTTGTCAGGCCCGAAACCCATGTCAGGAACATGTACAAGCCTCATTTTACTTGGAAGCAGCCTCCTAAAGGGAAAGAGACAGGAGTATCATTGACCAATCTGCACAAGACCAAGCACTTCTTCTGGAAACAACCCAATCAGGCAGAATGCATATTTTGCATGGATTGGGGCAACAATTTAATACTGTAATTACAGGGTATGTCCCAGAGAGTGTCGAGGTTTGTGGAGAGCATTACTAATGTGACAGGCAGTGCTACAAGCTCAGGTAAAGACCTTAGCATTACAATTACCATGTTCCATTATGTGGAAGGCTGCGACCAGAATAGGTCTGTGGAGCGTATTAACCAAGTCTCTTAGACGTGCTTAAAATATACAGAAACTGGCCAATACCCCCACCATTTTTTCTAAGGATCCAAATGTAGAAAATGTAAGGGAAGCGACAGTTTAATAAAGAGACAGATACTCATCTAGGATCCTGGAAAAGACAGCAATGGTCTTTGTCCAGAAGCATAGAATGTTAGCCCCCCCCCCGCGTGAACCCAGAAGAAATACAGCGGGGGTCTCATGGCCTCATAGACCCTATAGTTTTTAATATGACTATTTTTCTATGGGTCATTTAGAGGTCAGGTCAGTCAGATGAGGTGAGGAGAAACTGGTTTTATCCAGTTCCTTCTGGTCTGCCTGGCGACCAATTTTAACTGTTTTGATTGGTTATTGAATTGCTGGGTGCCCAGATATTTGTGTATGTTCTGCCTAGCGCCCAATTTTAACTGTTTTGATTGGTTATTGAAGTGCTGGGCGCCCAAATATTTGTGTATAAAAACCCTGGTTTCAGGGGATTTAGTCATTCTGCTGGTGAAGAAGAAAAGAAGAAGAAGCACCTGAGGATGGAGGATCTCCTGCAGCAACTCCTGACCAGAGTCGGCGCTGAGGGTGGAGCGGAATGGCTTCAGCGCTGCTTGGCTATAGAACCTTCCTCTGCGGCAGCTGAGGCGTTCCCTCCCCCTCCAGAAGTTTCCTTCCAGCCGGCGTGTCAAGCCTCTCCAGCCCCGCCGACATCTCCGGTTTCTGTGCGCCTCAGAAGACAGAGGATTCCCTATTCTCCTTCGGCGTCGCCTCCTGCTTCCGGCCGGTCAAGACAGGAAGTGAGGGGGAAGTCGCGACGCCAACTGTCACAGAAGTCTCGCAGCCCTGCGCGAGACCTCCGCAGCCAGCACCGGAACGGGGCCCCGTCCGCATCAGCTGTTCCAGACGGGAGGTCTGCACCTCACCGTGGCCGTAAAAGCGCTGCGGTGTCAGCGGCTCCCGCAGCAGCGTCTGTATCTACGTCGGTGATCCGCGACGCTATCCGGGACGCCCCAGCGTCGCAGTCAGAAGATGAAGAAGAGGAGTCGCCTTCTGCAGCAGCGGATCGCATGGGCTCGCCCAACATGGAGGGCTTGAGCTCCAGCTCCGGCAGAGATCCTAAGACTGGACAACATTCATCGAGGGGTGAGACTGTTATTTTACCTACGTCTGTCCCTCACTCACAGCTCACAAATCTCATTAGGAAAGTGTTGGCGGATACATTGAAGGAAGTTATTCCTTCTACTGCACGCACATCATGTACATATAGTGCTGCAGTCTCTGACACGTTACCCGCTAACATTATTCCTGTTAATACTTTTAAGGAAGCACTGACTTGTGAATTATCTCCTTTGGGATTCCACTTGAGCTCTGCTGTTAAAGAGCTTATTTGGAATAATCAATATGTAGATATTTTTTCTTTATTACCCAAGAAGGATCAGCTTTTTAAACCTGATAAAAAGGAGGATAAAGCTGATTCTGATGAAATTAAACGCACTAGCTATAAATCTTTTAACCATTGGGTTCAGGCTTTTACCATTTTTGCCGCAGTGTTGGGTGAAAAATCTCCCCATCTCTGTAGCAAATTATTCCAACACTTAGATATTATACTGGAAGCTTATCGGAATTTCGGCGGGTTCGCTTGGCTGAACTATGATGAAGCTTTCAGGCACAAATTGTCGGTTCACCCCGAGCTACATTGGGGAGTGAAGGATATTGGTTTGTGGATTAATCTTATGCTTCCACAAAGAAATAGCAATATGAAACAGCCCCCCGCTAGCACTTTGAAGCGGGGTGTTTGTTTCGCTTATAATGATTCCTTTTGCAAATGGACCAATAATTGTAGATTCCGTCACGAATGCTCTTTCTGTGGAAACTCGCACCCAATGGTTAAATGCTTCAAGAAGCAAGCCGCTCAGCAGTCCTCTGTTAAAGAGCACATTAATAAAAGAGCAGACTCCAGTGAACCTGGCAAACATGTCCCCTTGGCTAAGCAAATTTCCAGATCGAGTGATCAGTGAATTGTTGTTTTCTGGGTTTTTAGAAGGATTTTTCGTACCTCAATTTAAAGGGGAGGGTTGTTTAGTCGTTCCTAATTTGCCGTCCTTAAAGGCCAATCAAGATGTTGCTAGGGATAAAATTATCAGTGAAATTCAACTTGGCCGAGTTTCTGGGCCTTTTGAATCACCTCCTTTTGTTAATTTTCGTATATCTCCTTTGGGCTTAGTACCTAAAAAAGATGAGGGCTCTTTTCGTTTGATTCATCACTTATCCCACCCACCAGGTTCTTCTTTGAATGATGAGGTGGATAAGTCCTTAGTTTCAGTAGCTTACTCTTCTTTTGATTCTGCATTAGAGATCCTTAAAAAATTCGGCTGCAATGCTTTGATGTCCAAATCGGACATTAAGTCTGCATTTAGACTCCTCCCCGTTCATCCGTCCGGTTTTAACTCTTTAGGTTTTTATTTTGATGACTGTTTCTTTTTCGATAAGTGCCTACCCATGGGTTTTTCTTTGTCCTGTTTTTATTTTGAAAGTTTTTCCTCTTTTCTTCATTGGATTATAGAAGAGAATTGCAAGGACGTGGGTATTCTCCACTATTTAGACGATTTTTTGTTTATTGGTCCTTTCGGCTCCCCCGCATGTGAAAATGCCCTTAACAAATTTATTCAGATGTGCGATTTCTTCGGGGTTCCGATTGCTCACGAAAAGACAGTTGGTCCTTCCAGAATAATTGAATTTTTGAGAATCACTTTGGATTCCCAAAAAATGGAGTCGCGTCTTCCTATTGAAAAAGTTTTGAAACTTCGCGTTGCTTTGTCTGAATTTTTGTCAAAAGAGAAGGTGACGCTTAAAGAGCTTCAGTCATTGCTTGGATTATTGAATTTTGCAGTTCGAGTTATCCCCATTGGTCGGGTTTTTTACAGAAGTTTATATGATGCCACCAAAGGCGTATCTTCACCTCATTGTCATATCAGGATTCGTTCTGATCTCAAAGAGAATGCTAGATTGTGGCTCTCCTTTCTGTCGGAATTTAATGGCAGATCTTTGTGGCAGTCATCCTTTGTAGCAGCTGATTCTTTTCCGTTGGTTTTTTCTTTTGACAAACGGCTCGGCGGTAGCATTTTTTGTATTTCTCATTGGACCTCTTTCCAATGGCCTTCATGTTGGGTATCTGAGCGTTTGGTTTGCAATTCAGCTCTCCTTGAGATTTTTTCCATTTTTGCTGGAATTTACATTTGGGGGTCGCTAATGCAGAACTCTAGAATTTTATTTTTTTCCTCTAACCAAGGGGTAGTTTTTGCCATTAATACGTTGTCTTCAAAAAATACTGTTGTAGCTAAGATCTTGAGACAATTGGTGTTCGTATGTCTTAAATGTAATATATGGCTGAAGGCTACTCTAGGTCAGAGTAAATTTTTAGGCTTGACGGACTCTTTGCTTAATCGTCAGTGGTCACATTTTTTTCTGCAGGTTCCCAGGGCGGATCCAGAAGCAACCTTCTTATCTCCTGCAATATGGGACGTGATTACAATTTAATACCACATTTTATTAAAAATTCGTTATCTGTGAGATCATGGGCTGACTATTCAGCCGCATGGCGTAAATGGAATAATTTTTGCAATTTGAATTGTTATGACCCATTGGTTCCTAACTCATCAGCAGCATTGAAATTTGCTGCTGACATGGCTCAAATGGGTCTGTCTTATTCAGCTATAGCTAAATGCCTTGCTGGGGTTTCTTTTTTCCTCAAACTTTCTGGCAACATTCCATTAACAAGTTTCTTTGCAGTGAAACAGTTTTTGAAGGGCCTCAAAAAGTCCAATTTTATACCTGATGCTAGAAGGCCTATATCTTTGGCTCTTCTCAGGGATTTATGCTCTAGCCTCACTTACGTTTGTGTAAATTCTAATGAGGCCCTTTTATTCAGCGCAATTTTTTCTCTGTCCTTTTTTGGTGCGCTTCGCATTGGTGAGGTAGTTTCTGCTAAAAAGACTGAACCGTCAGGGCTCATGTTATTAGATGTTCAAATTCACGAAGCTTTTTTAACTCTTTTTATTAGAAAATCTAAGACGGATCAGTTAGGTAGAGGTGCTAGGTTGAAAATTCACTCTGCCTCTGATCCGTCCATTTGCCCTGTCAATTTGATGTCTAATTGGATTAAAACTAGACCTTTAATTGAGGGCCCATTATTTATTCATAGAGATCTATCACCGGTTACAGTATTTCAATTTAATTCTGTTTTAAAAAAATGTCTGAATTTTTTGAATCTGAAGCATCTCAAAATTACTTCCCATTCTTTTAGAATTGGAGCGGCCACTGAGGCCACTAGGGCCGGAATTTCTGAGTCTGGAATAAAGGAGATGGGTAGATGGAATTCCAAGAGGTTCAAACTGTATATTAGACATGATCTCTATGATTACTAATTTTGGTTTTCTTTTAGGTCCGTTAGTAATCTGGATAGTGGGACATTCTTTTGTCTTCTGGGCCCAGAAGAGGGCTAGTAAGCGAGTTTACAGAAGAGAACTTATCTTTTAATCCTTCCAATATTCAGGTTTGGTGGTTCGGAGTTCGAGGTTTGAAATGGTTTGCAGTGGTAGAGCAAGTTAAGAGATGGTTGATTAAGTATCCTTCTCCTGATTTGATCATTTTTCATGTGTCTGGGAATGATCTCGGTAAAATCAGGACTCTTGACTTGCTAGCATCCATGAGATCGGATTTTATTAGTATTAGGCAAATTTTGCCCCTTTGTTTTTTTGTTTTTTCCGAGATCATCCCCAGACTATTATGGCATAACAATCATCTTTCTTTTCTTGATAAAATTCGAAGGAGAGTCAACAAATCTAAGGAGAAATTCTTTCCTTTAATTTCAGGTTTCTCTTTTAGGCATAAGGATTTGGAAGATTTTTTACCAGGCCTTTATAGGCCTGATTTAGTTCATTTATCGGAGATTGGGTTGGATATTTTTAACCTTGACTTACAGTCAATAATAGAAAAATGGCTGTGTGGTTTTGGGGGGGCCTTGGCTCGCTGAGCCTTGGCCTGGTGGGAAAATCACCCATGTATGGGTGGATTGGTTTATTGGAGTAATATGGAAATTGAGTTTTAATTGAAGTATTTATTTATTGGTATTTATTTATTTAACTTATGTAACCCTGAATAAACTACACGGCCATTTTTATCCAAAAAGAACTTAGTGTTTGTGTTTTCTTTGTATGAATGGGTTTTGTGAGGCCATGTTAGCCCCCCCGCGTGAACCCAGAAGAAATACAGCGGGGGTCTCATGGCCTCATAGACCCTATAGTTTTAACATGACTATTTTTCTATGGGTCATTTAGAGGTCAGGTCAGTCAGATGAGGTGAGGAGAAACTGGTTTTATCCAGTTCCTTCTGGTCTGCCTGGCGACCAATTTTAACTGTTTTGATTGGTTATTGAATTGCTGGGCGCCCAGATATTTGTGTATGTTCTGCCTAGCGCCCAATTTTAACTGTTTTGATTGGTTATTGAAGTGCTGGGCGCCCAAATATTTGTGTATAAAAACCCTGGTTTCAGGGGATTTAGTCATTCTGCTGGTGAAGAAGAAAAGAAGAAGCCCGCCCTCCCTCCCCCTTTTTTAATGTTTGTAATGCACTGTCGTGTAGTTTAATTGTGGGAAAATCACCCATGTATGGGTGGATTGGTTTATTGGAGTAATATGGGAATTGAGTTTTAATTGAAGTATTTATTTATTGGTATTTATTTATTTAACTTATGTAACCCTGAATAAACTACACGGCCATTTTTATCCAAAAAGAACTTAGTGTTTGTGTTTTCTTTGTATGAATGGGTTTTGTGAGGCCATGTAAAGTGCTTAACGAATATGTATGCCCATCTAACAATTTGTGAACAGTTATATATGCTGACAATTGACAACTGAACGCTGCGCTGGGACAATGAACTGGATGTGGTTGCTGACTGTTGTGTCTGTGAAACTGCAGGTTATGGACAGGAGGCCTCAGCACCTCCTTCCTGGACAGCAGAGTGGGAATGATGTAACACAGGGAAATGGCGAGTGGTTTCACCATCAGACACAGATTTTGTACCCAGGCTTTCCGCCCACCTACTGGGGTGCTGGGTATATGAGCAGTATATTGCTTATGCCAACAGAGTGTTATGTAAAATTTCCCTTTATAAAGGGATGTGTGGGTAAGATTTTAGAACTAGCAGCATATACAGTATATAGAGCATGTTTCATTACTCATATTATTATTCTGTGTAAGGCTAAAACCAGAAGAATTGTGTGTAGCATATTAATGCATTCATGTGCCAAAATGTCCAAGTGCACAACCAAAAATTAACATCAGGCTACCAGATACACACTTAGAGATTGTGAGAAAGGCAAAACAATAAACAAATTGTAATAATAGAATATATAGGCCGGCTTCACACTTGCGAGTTTTAAGGACGAAAGAGCGCAGAAACTACGTCTGTAAAACTCGCAAAAAATACGGCACAATTATTCTCTATGCCCCTGCTCCTATCTGCCGTATTTTACTGATCAGTATTATACGGCTTTCTACGGCTGTACAAAATCGCAGCATGCTGCGTTTGTCACCGTACTGCGCAAGAAATACGCCAATGAAAGTCTATGGAAGCGTGAAAAATATGGTTTACACATGGACAAGCAGTGTGACTTGCGAGAAAATAAATGTGTACACATAGAATAGGTATATATATACAGTATGTATATATATATATATATATACCTATTCTGTCAGTGAAACACATATATGTATATACAGTTAGGGCCAGAAATATTTGGACAGTGACACAATTTTCGCGAGTTGGGCTCTGCATGCCACCACATTGGATTTGAAATGAAACCTCTACAACAGAATTCAAGTGCAGATTGTAACGTTTAATTTGAAGGGTTGAACTAAAATATCTGATAGAAAATGTAGGAATTGTACACATTTCTTTACAAACACTCCACATTTTAGGAGGTCAAAAGTAATTGGACAAATAAACATAACCCAAACAAAATATTTTTATTTTCAATATTTTGTTGCAAATCCTTTGGAGGCAATCACTGCCTTAAGTCTGGAACCCATGGACATCACCAAATGCTGGGTTTCCTCCTTCTTAATGCTTTGCCAGGCCTTTACAGCCGCAGTCTTCAGGTCTTGCTTGTTTGTGGGTCTTTCCGTCTTAAGTCTGGATTTGAGCAAGTGAAATGCATGCTCAATTGGGTTTAGATCTGGAGATTGACTTGGCCATTGCAGAATGTTCCACTTTTTGGCACTCATGAACTCCTGGGTAGCTTTGGCTGTATGCTTGGGGTCATTGTCCATCTGTACTATGAATCGCCGTCCAATCAACTTTGCAGCATTTGGCTGAATCTGGGCTGAAAGTATATCCCGGTACACTTCAGAATTCATCCGGCTACTCTTGTCTGCTCTTATGTCATCAATAAACACAAGTGACCCAGTGCCATTGAAAGCCATGCATGCCCATGCCATCACGTTGCCTCCACCATGTTTTACAGAGGATGTGGTGTGCCTTGGATCATGTGCCGTTCCCTTTCTTCTCCAAACGTTTTTCTTCCCATCATTCTGGTACAGGTTGATCTTTGTCTCATCTGTCCATAGAATACTTTTCCAGAACTGAGCTGGCTTCTTGAGGTGTTTTTCTGCAAATTTAACTCTGGCCTGTCTATTTTTGGTATTGATGAATGGTTTGCATCTAGATGTGAACCCTTTGTATTTACTGTCATGGAGTCTTCTCTTTACTGTTGACTTAGAGACAGATACACCTACTTCACTGAGAGTGTTCTGGACTTCAGTTGATGTTGTGAACGGGTTCTTCTTCACCAAATTAAGTATGCGGCGATCATCCACCACTGTTGTCATCCGTGGACGCCCAGGCCTTTTTGAGTTCCCAAGCTCACCAGTCAATTCCTTTTTTCTCAGAATGTACCCAACTGTTGATTTTGCTACTCCAAGCATGTCTGCTATCTCTCTGATGGATTTTTTCTTTTTTTTCAGCCTCAGGATGTTCTGCTTCACCTCAATTGAGAGTTCCTTTGACCGCATGTTGTCTGCTCACAGCAACAGCTTCCAAATGCAAAACCACACACCTGGAATCCACCCCTGACCTTTTAACTACTTCATTGATTACAGGTTAACGAGGGAGACGCCTTCAGAGTTAATTGCAGCCCTTAGAGTCCATTGTCCAATTACTTTTGGTCCCTTGAAAAAGAGGACGCTATGCATTACAGAGCTATGATTCCTAAACCCATTCTCCGATTTGGATGTGGAAACTATCATATTGCAGCTGGGAGTGTGCACTTTCAGCCCATATTATATATATAATTGTATTTCTGAACATGTTTTTGTAAACAGCTAAAATAACAAAACTTGTGTCACTGTCCAAATATTTCTGGCCCTAACTGTATATTAATATTTATTCCAGCGCTATACAGCTTGAAAGCCGGTAATTCAATTACCGGCTTTTTCTTTTTCCTTCCTAAACCCGACATGATTTGAGACATGGTTTACATACAGTAAACCATGTCTTCTCTCCATTTTTTTTGCAGATTCCACACTACTGTCAGTAGTGTGTATCTGCAAAATTTGGCCATTCTATCTACTAAATTAAAGGCGCCCTCTGCTGGATGTTTCTAGATCGTGGGAACTTTCCTAGAAAGCTCCCAGGCTCGAGTTCATATGAGGACAACCAGCAGAGGGCGCCTCACCGCAAATGCAGGTAAATATAGGTCATTGACCTACTTTACCTTCATTTTCCGGGGTTTTTGCAGCCATGAGCATCATTGCATTAGCAAATCTCGTGGCTGCAAAATATTTTAACCCCTTCAGATGGATTTACATCGTTGGACGTTACAGATCTGCGGAGGGTAAGGATATTGTTGGTTTATTATGTTTTTTTACTTACAGAACGAGGGTCTTCAGTGACTGGATTGGGTGTAGA
The DNA here is from genome assembly GCF_032444005.1 of Ranitomeya imitator. Classification (NCBI taxonomy): domain Eukaryota; kingdom Metazoa; phylum Chordata; class Amphibia; order Anura; family Dendrobatidae; genus Ranitomeya; species Ranitomeya imitator. Next base: position 531,579,074 of record NC_091283.1, read on the forward strand.
ATAAAATACTCCAACAACCATTGTTTTTATTTCATTAAAATAATTTTAAATAATGTGTTTGTGTTTTATTTAACCCTTTACTACAATTGGATTAATAATGGATAGGTGTCATAATTGACGCCTCTCCATTATTAATTTGGCTTAATGTCACCTTACAATAGCAAGGTGGCATTAACCCTTCATTACCCCATATCCCACCGCTACACGGGAATGGGAAGAGAGTGGCCAAGTGCCAGAATAGGCGCATCTTCCAGATGTGCCTTTTCTGGGGTGGCTGGGGGCAGGTGTTTTTAGCCAGGGGGGGGGGGCAATAACCATGGACCCTCTCCAGGCTATTAATATCTGCCCTTAGTCACTGGCTTTACTACTCTGGCGGAGAAAATTGTGTGGGAGCCCACGCCAATTTTTTCCGCCATTTAACCCTTTAATTTAGTAGATAGAACGGCCAAATTTTGCAGATACACACTACTGACATTAGTAGTGTGGAATCTGCAAAAAAAAATGAAAGAAGACATGGTTTACTGTATGTAAACCATGTCTCAAATCATGTCGGGTTTTAGGAAGGAGAAAGAAAAAGCCGGTAATTGAATTACCGGCTTTCAAGCTGTATAGAAAAAATATTAATATATATACATATATGTGTCTACTGACATATATATATATATATATATAGATAGTATATATATATATTTTTTTCTTTTTGGGACACATGGATCACTTCTATAGCGGTATGTTGGTTTTGCAAGCCTGCGAGAAAACCACGCAGTACGGATGCCATACGGATTACATACGGAGGATGCCATGCGCAAAAAACACTGACATACCCTGCCTACGTAGGAGCTACGGACCACTATTTTCGGGACTTTTCAGCGTATTACGGCCGGAATATACGGACCGTATTGTTTTACGCTGTGTGTGACGCCGGCCATAGAGATTGAGAGTAGAAATTTGACCTTTGTGCAATGTACAAAGGTTTCCAAAAATTAACCCAAGGGGTCTGTATCATACACGATGAAAGACACCGTGATGGGGACATCACAATACATTTTGCAGTTATTACAAGAGGTATATAAAAAACATAATTTTCTATTCGTTTAAAAAAATATTGTATCTTTATATAGCAGTTGTGCGACTGGCGCAAAGCCTGAAAGATATGCAAAAGTGACTATTTATCTCTAATTTTCATGAGTCTGCTGTTGCCGTGTGTAATAAAGGTGATATCTTAAAAAAAAAATTACCACACATTTACTAGATGTATTGAATTTGTAACACCTCTGTGAGGGTACTTGTCAAAAATATTGCCAGGATTTTTTTTTTCAAAAGTATAAAGCATTCAATATGAGAAAGGGTGACATTAATAGACATGGATGTGATGGCGCCCGCCAAGGCCGTGTTACAGATCAGAAGGTGACTGGATCTCGTTCTAACTTCCAGTCAAAATATTGTCAGCGCACTACACCACTGATGAACCCAGACAATTGCGAGGATGTTATGGTTGGATGGCAGACAAAGGCTCCAGTGTGTTGACAAGCAGCATCACAAACTCTTCCACATGGTCCAGTCTCAGTAACCAAGAGGCTGGGCCTGTGAATCCTCATCCTTGTCCTCGTTTCTTACACCATCAAGAGTCCCAGGAGACATATGACCACGACGCTGGCCACTCTGAGGAACTGTTTACGTTCCCTTGTAATTTGTCAGTCCTCACAACGTGCACCATTAAAAAGGGTCATAAGGAGGTGGAGTGGAGTGATGTCCAAACATATGGGAACTCCCGGCCAGGAGAAAGCCATGTTGAGGAAGGTCAATTCATGCCTGAAGAGGTGGAGGATAATCATGATGCACATTTGCCATCAGGTCAGCCTAAAATCGCAACTCAGAAGGAGGATCAGATTGAGGAATTGGTAGATGAGGAAGATGACGTGGTCGATGATGAGGCCACTGATCCAACTTGGTACGGTGGCACACCTAGTGAGCACAGCATTGCATACAGGGACTGGTCTGTAGCCCAAAAACAAGCAAGAAGAGGTAGTGGTTTTACCAAAGGGAGAACTCGGTCAACTGTTTCACAGAGCCCCTGCACTCGGCTAGATAACAGGCCAAGGGTGCGTTGTTCCCTTGCATGGCAGTTTTTTCTGAAATTCCTTCAGACAAAACAACTTTAACTTGCATCATCTGCCAAACCAAGCTAAGAAAAGACAAGAACACTGCCAACCTGAGCATCACCAGCATGCAAAAGCACATGGCAAGCACCCCAGTAGGTGGGCCGAACGCCTTGGTACAAAATCTTTGTCTGATCTTGAAACCACTTCCCCTTTCCCTGTGTTAGAGCCTTCTCAATCTGCTGTCCATTAAGTAGGCACTGATGTCTCCTGCCCACAACCTGCAGTTGCACAGACACAACAGTCAGCAAAAACGTCCAGTTCATTGTCCCAGCGCAGCGTTCACTTGTACCTGCCCTTGATGTTTAACAGAAAGCAGAAATATGGACCCAACCACCAAAAGGCCAAAATGCTAAACACCCACATAGTCAGATTCGTAGCCCGGGAAATGTTGCTGTTTTGAATTGTGGGAACTGAATCTGTCAGCGACCTCTTGATGGTGGCAACCCCTCTGTACTAGATTACTATCTGACACTATTTTTTTCTTGAGTGCCGTGAATGCATTACTTAAGCACATTTTACACAATATTAGCCTTGCTCTGGCCAACATAGTCACAGGGAAGATCTACTTTACCACAGACATGTGGGCAATTTCTTTTGGACAGGAAGGTTATGTGGCACCCCAGGAATCTGGCTGCCAAAGTGGCATTGCCTCCCTCACAGGGGGTAATGTGATGCCTGGAAGCAAGGAAAGATCCCCTTACCAGGTAACACCAGCATCCAACATTTTCCTGACTCCAGCCTCGAAGGGGGTGCTCTAACACCTGGTTTCAGGGGAGCTTCCCTATAAGTTCTGACCTGGAGGTGGAGTTAGTCAGTCTGAGGGAGAGAGTGAAGGAAGAGGAAACAAGTCGAAGAGAACCTGAGGAGTGGAGCTATAAGCAAGCTCACCCCAGATCTGTGTGCTAGAAACTGGACACCAGAGTCTGTGGTTGCACGGGTACTGAAGTCCCAGCAGCTAAATCCAGAGAGAAAGAGACTGCAGGTCTCCTGGCCCCATCTAACACCCAGCGGCACAGCAGCATACCAGAGCCCGGAGCCGCCACAAAAGAGCGACACCTGTAATAGGCTCAAGCGGCCTGCCATGCGGGTAACATTTTATTCTAACTGTCAGATAGTGAGAAGAACTTGAGCAGAGCTTAAAGCAGCCAGGACCTAAAAGAACAGCGCAGTAGGAAGGCCTCCGAACCCACCTTAGCTAAGTGGATCCTAAATTGCTTCCAGGCTGCCTGGATCTCCATTATCATCTGTTGCCAGTGCCCCAGACTGCACCTTCAACTGTCAAGTAAAGGTAAAGGAAACTACAGTCCCTGTGTCCGCCAGTCATTTCCCGCACACTCAGTCCTGCACCCCAATATCCATGAACCCTTAGAAAACTATACAGTTAGCCCTGGGGCCCTGCTCCACCTGTGGGGAGCAGAACCATCTCAGGTGCGTCACCATCGGCCTCAGTGGTTTCCTTAAGAACCGTTGGCCACCCATTGCCGAACACCACAGGTGGCATCATGTTAAATCCCCTATAAACTTTCCCTCATCATTTTTATTGCATGCCCAGGGCCACGGACCGGGTCACTGCTGTGGTGACAACTCCCTGAAGAATTGTCTCCCCCTGTTCCTTGTACCCCACGGTTCTAGCGGGCATCGCATCTTGGCTTCAATAACAGGATCTTCGTGGCCCGGTATTGCCGGGTCTTGTGTGCCGTAGACTTTATTGAACTGATTGGTAACTGCCATTTTTCATGCCACGTGACGTGTGAGAAGCAGAAGGGGTGTGTTATTGTGGGTGGAGCCCAAGAGAGGGCGCGAAGTTAAGCCCGGCTCTGCATTCTGCGGGCAAAATGCAGGAGGCCATGATTTGGAAACACTCAGGAGCTCAATCCATCCTGTCTCTGGAACAACCGCTTACTGCTAGTGTTGAGCATTCCGATACCGCAAGTATCGGGTATTGGCCGATATTTGCGGTATCGGAATTCCGATACCGAATTCCGATACTTCCCGCGTATCGGATACCGGAATCGGAAGTTCCCAGAATTCAAACTGAACGCAGCAGCCAATGAGGAATGAATGGAAGTGTGGGCACATCCTGTTTAGCATGGTGGGCATGTAAGTACTGGCAAAGCTGTGATTGGCTGCTGAAATGATGTCACTCTGCACTATAAAAAACGCTGCCGCCATTTTGCGCTCACTCTGCTGTGATTTCAGTTAGGGACAGGACGCTGTGTTCTAACTGAGGGCCAGTTGAGATAGCTAATTGCTTTATTTTCCTTTCCCAAGGCTAATTTAGCAAAACGCTGTGTGTTCTTCACTGTTCACCTTGCTCTTGCCTTGCAGCGCTGTTTTAACAGCGTTCTGCAAGGTCTCTGTGTGTGTGTGTGTGCAGCTCACTCTGTAGTCTGTGTGCAGCCATATACCCGGTTGTATTCAGCTCAGGGGGGGTTCACACTGCCTCACACAGTTGTCCTTTTTTGCTCATAGTGCAGCCTGCTGCACATTTTTTCTCAAATTTCCTATTAGTGTTTTTCCACCCGTCTCCAGCTAAATTGTGGAAAAACACTACATAGGATAACCTAGAGGGGTTTTTTTGGGCCTTGCAGCGCCGTTTACGGCTGTCTGCACGGTCTCTGTGTGAGCGCAGCTCGCCCTGTAGTCTGTGTGCATCCATAGCCGGTTGGATTCAGCTCAGGGTGCGTTACTGCCTCATACCTTGAAAAAAAAATTCCTTTTTTTCAAATAGTGCAGCCTGTTTAAAATTAAAAAAAAAAAATTCCTATTAGTGTCTTTCCACCCGTCTCCAGCTAAATTGTGGAAAAACACTACATAGGATAACCTAGAGGAGGGTTTTTGGGCCTTGCGGCGCCGTTTACGGCTGTCTGCACGGTCCCCGTGTGAGTTAAACTTGCTCTGTAGTCCGATCTGCAGAAAAAAAAAAAAAGGAAAGTTCACCAAACACAACTTAACACTTGTGTAGGCCACATTTGAAAAATAATAAAGTTTAGTCCACACTTTACAACATTAGTGTTTCTTACACCTGTTAGGAGGAGCATTTCAGGAATAAGCACACTAAGGCCTTAGTACTTTTCTGCTTATCTTTATCTGTCAACCAAGATGAAGAGGGCAGGGACTAAGGCACGTGGGCGTGGGCGCGGAGCAGGGAGAGGAGCAGGGAGAGGACGTGGTGATTCTGTGCCTGCTGCGGGCACCGGTGACTCGTCGTTACTCAGTTTCAGCAGGGAACAGTCCTTCATGCGCAGCTTTGTTGGAGAGCGCCGTGCACCGCTGCTGCGTGAAGACCAAATTGAAGCCGTTGTCGGGTGGATGGCAGCTAACGCCTCGGCATCGACTTCAGTTAGTGCCACATCCTCTCAGGCACAGAGCACTGGAGAGCAGCCATCTGTCTCTTCACCACCTGCCAAATTGGCCAGGCAGTCAGAGAGCCCAGGACAGGAGCCGTCTCTACTTCTGTTCTCTGAATCTCTTGGCTTGGAAACAGGGGGCCAGCCAAGCAGCATTGGAGAAATGGAAGAAGAGGCAGTGTGCAGTGATGCCCAACAGCTTTTTCTCTCTGACTCTGAAGAGGCGGGTGGGCCAGTGCCTCCGGTGACCACAGCGCAGTACGCATCTGATGATGAAACTCAGGTGCCGCTTTCTGGTGCGTACTGTGCTGCCGAGACTACCCAGGAGGAGCAGTTGGTGGCAGAGGGTAGTGGAGATGATGAGGTCGTTGACCCATCGTGGCGTGAGGAACAGGAAGGTGGTGGGAGCAGCTCTGAGGAAGAGATTCCCCTTACGGGCCAAAGAGGGAGAGGGAGGGGGAAGACTGCGGAGCCTGTAGCCTCCACTTTGGCACCCGTTAGGAGCCTGTCTCTTTCCAAAGCCAAAAAGGGCGCTCCCAAGACTTGCAGTGCCTGGTCCTTTTTTGACACAGTTGCAGATGACATTTGTTTTGTCAAATGCAAGCTGTGTCATCAGAAAGTAAAAAGAGGGAAAAATGTCAGCAACCTCAATACCACAAATATGTGGAAACATGTGCGGACCAGGCACGCGGTGGAGTTACAGAAACACACTGAAGATGTAGGCCAACCAACAGCGGCAGCTACCACCTCTTCAGCTCGTGTTGCCTCTTCCTCCAGCTCACGCACAGCTGGTTTGGCTTCCTCCCAGGATCGCCATGGAAGAACCTCTGGCACTGTTGTCCAGAGACCTTGTGTAATTCCACCCACAGCACCACCTTCCCAGTCATCCTCACACTCCCAGTCTACTCTACAGCCATCGGTAGTACAGGCATGGGAGAAAAGGCGGGCATTCTCGGCCAACCACCCCCGAGCACAGGCTCTGAATGCAGGCATTGCCAAACTGTTGTCCCTGGAAATGCTCTCATTCAGGCTGGTGGAGACTGACAGCTTCCGTGACTTGATGGCATTGGCAGTCCCACAGTACAAGGTGCCCAGCCGCTTTTACTTCAGCAGGCAAGCTGTCCCTGCCCTGCACAGGCATGTTGAGGGAAACATAAAACATGCGCTACTGAACGCCGTCAGTAGCAAGGTCCACCTCACCACCGATGCGTGGACCAGTCAGCATGGACAGGGGCGATACGTATCCCTCACTGCCCATTGGGTTAATGTTGTTGAGCCAGGTACAGATCGTGCGAGTGGCGCAGGACGTGTCCTGCCCACTCCAAGGATTGCAGGAATCCAGTCTGTACGCATTGACTCCTCCTCTTACACAAGTTCCTCAGAATCATCTCTGCAGGAGCCGTCACAGTCCACCTCCACATGGACCCGTGAACGTTTACCTATGACCGACATGAGCACAGCCGTGGCCAAACGTCAGCAGGCCGTCTTGAAACTAGTTTCATTGGGGAATCGAAGCCACACAGCGCAGGAGCTCTGGAATGCCATCAAGCAGGAGAGCGATGTGTGGTTACTGCCAGCGAATCTCCAGCCAGGCATGGTAGTGTGTGACAATGGCCGAAATCTGGTGGCAGCTTTGGCCCTTGGCAACCTCACTCACATCCCATGTCTGGCACATGTGCTCAATTTGGTTGTGCAGAGTTTTCTGAGGGACTATCCGGATCTTGATGCCCTGCTGCACAAGGTCCGCCTAGAGTGTGCTCACTTGCGGCGTTCCAGCTTGGCAAGATCCCGCATTGCTGCTCTGCAGCGCCGATTCCGCCTTCCGGAACACCGCATCATATGTGACCTACCTACCCGGTGGAATTCCACGTTACATATGTTGGAGCGGTTGTGTGAGCAGCAGCAAGCAGTTATGGAGTACCAGCTGCATCAGGCGCAAAGAAGTCGCAGTCAGCGCCGATCAGACTTCACAACCACAGAGTGGGCCACTATGAAGGACGTCTGCCAGGTTTTGCGTCCTTTTGATTATTCCACGCGGATGGCAATTGCAGATGATGCACTAGTCAGCATGACTGTCCCCCTTATCTGCCTGCTTCAGCAAACTTTGCAAGGGTTAAGGGATGATGTTGTGGAAGAGGTGGAGGATGAGGAGTCACCTTTTCCATCAGCTTCTGGAGAGTCAGCGCCACGTGGTTCCTCACAAAGGGGTACGCAGGGGCCACTTTGTGAGGAGGATGAGGAGGAGTCAATGGAGGAGGAAGAGCTCCGTCCAGAGGAGGGAGCGACACAAGTGTCCAGTGGTCAGTGTGTACAGCGAGGGTGGGGTGATGACGAGCGGGCAGAGATCATGTCTCAAGCAGGGGACAGCATTTCTGGGCCAGTTGGCAGTCTGCAGCACATGGTGGATTTCATGCTGCAGTGCCTGAGAAACGACCGCCGCATCGACCACATTCTCAACATGCCTGATTATTGGGTGTTCACCCTCCTCGATCCTCGCTACCGGGACAACGTCCAAAACCTCATCCCAGCGTTGACCCGGGAGCGTAAATTGCGGGAGTACCACGACACACTGGTGAATTCCATCATCTTCTCCAGTCCAACTGAGAGGAGTGCTGCTAGTGCTTTACAAAGCAGCTCAGTGCGTCGAGGCAGTGGAGGAGGCTCTGCCCAAAGAGGGAGCAGAAGCAGTGCCTCTGCCCAAGGCAAGCCCAGTATGGCACAACTCTGGCACACTTTTGTGTGCCCGCCCCAAATGTCTACACCATCACCGGCGGCTCCAGTCAGCAGGAGGCAACGGTTCCGTCAGATGGTGACAGACTACATGGCTTGCCCTCTTACTGTACTCCCAGACGGCTCTTCCCCGTTCAAGTTTTGGGTCTCTAAGCTGGATACATGGCCAGAACTAAGCCAGTATGCATTGGAGGTGCTGGCTTGCCCTGCGGCTAGTGTCTTATCGGAACGTGTCTTTAGTGCCGCAGGTGGTGTACTAACAGACCGTCGCATGCGACTATCCTCCGATAACGTTGACCGGCTTACTTTCCTGAAAATGAACCAGGCCTGGATATCGCAGGAATTTGACACTCCTCTGCCTGATTAAGTAATTGGGTGTCATCCAGGTCTCCTGCTGTGTTCATCTTTCTACCACCTGAACTGTTATTCCTGGGCTCCAACACCGCCAGTTGCGGCTCAGAAGTGCAGGCTGCACAGTAAAAACATACGACCCAGTGTTATTGGGTTTCAGTAACGTCTGCTGATCCCCAGCTGTGTAGCCGGCAATGTGTCCTGCGACCGCCACGCTGGCACAACAACCTAAATGTAAGGGAACCTGTCCCCCCTCCCCGTCGATTGTTACTGAAAGAGCCATCTTGTGCAGCAGTAATGCTGCACAAGGAAAAGGTAGCTCTTTTATTTTAGATCCTTGCACACGCAGAACTTAACACTTATAAAATGTGTTCGCTGATACCGTTATACCGTCCCGGAGATGGGACTTTCCTTCGTAATGTGACGCAGCACAGCCGTCATTCCTACCCCCTTGGTGCCATGCGCTGCCTCCTCAGCGTTGTTTTAAGCTGTCACGGAGCCTGCGCTGTTCTGTTATCCCTTGGCCATGCCCTATTTGCGCTGCCTGTCTTCTGACATAATTTGGTGTCAGGCTGGCTGCGCCTGTGTGGCCGCGCTGCCCGAGATCCCGCCTCGCAGTGTCTTCTGATTGAATCACACTGCGGGCCTTGGATCCATGGGCATGCGCAGTGCATATCTTCCCCTCGGGCTCTCGCTCATCTCCCTCCGCCTTCTTTAGACTGTGCGCCGTCAGCTGATCCCTAATAGCATGCCACGGCCGTGACACCGCACAGTCTGAAGAAGAGGGAAGGAGGGGAGTGAGAGTCGAGGATATGCACTGTGCATGCCCATGGATCCAAGGCCCGCAGTGGGATTACGTTAGACGACACTGCGAGGTGGGATCTGGAGCAGCGTGGACGCACAGGCACTGACAGCCTGACACCAAATTATGTCAGAAGACAGGCAGCGCTAATTGGGCATGGCCAAGGGATAACAGAACAGCGCAGGCTCCGTGACAGCTTAAAACAACGCTGAGGAGGCAGCGCATGGCACCAAGGGGATAGGAATGACAGCTGTGCTGTGTCCCATTACGAAGGAAATTCGCACCTCCAGGACGGTTTTACGGTATAAGGGGACACATTTTTAGTGTTTACTTCTGTGTTTGCAAGGAGCATAATTAAAAAAGCAACCTTTTCCTTTTGCATCCTTAGTGCTGCACAAGATGGCTCTTTCAGCTACAAACATCTTGGGGGGGGTTAAAGGTTCCCTTTCAACTTGCTCCAATCAGGCTTCGGCCTACACTCTGTTCCTCTGCTCCTCCTGCTGTCCCTGGGCTCTAACACCGCCAGTTGGTGCCTGGAAGTGCTGTCTGCACAGTCAACAGTCGCTCCTCTGTTATTGGGGTTCAGTAACGTCAGCTGATCCCCAGCTGTGTGTGCGGCAATACCTCCAATCTGCTCCTCCTGCTGTCCCTGGGCTCTAACCCCGCCAGTTGGTGCCTGGAAGTGCTGTCTGCACAGTCAACAGTCGCTCCTCTGTTATTGGGGTTCAGTAACGTCAGCTGATCCCCAGCTGTGTGTGCGGCAATACCTCCAATCTGCTCCTCCTGCTGTCCCTGGGCTCTAACACCGCCAGTTGGTGCCTGGAAGTGCTGTCTGCACAGTCAACAGTCGCTCCTCTGTTATTGGGGTTCAGTAACGTCAGCTGATCCCCAGCTGTGTATCCGGCAACGTGTCATGCGACCGCCACGCTGGCACAACTAAAATGTAAGGGGACCTGTCCCCACTCCCCCCCCTAGGCGTTTGTTACTGAAAGAGCCACCTTGTGCAGCACTAATACTGCACAAGAAAAAGGTCGCTCTTGAAATTATGCTCCTTGCAAACGCTGAACTACACACTCATGTAATGTGTCCCCTCACACCGTCCAACCGTCCCGGAGGTGGGACTTTCCTTTGTAATGTGACGCAGCACAGCCGTCATTGCTACCCCCTTGGCACCGTGCGCTGCCTCCTTAGCGCTGGTTGATTCCGTCATGGACCCTGCGCTGTTATGTTATCCCTTGGCCATGCACAGTTTGCGCTGCCCGTCCTCTGACATCATTTGTTGTCGTCCTGGCTGCGCCTGTGCGTCCACGCTGCCCGAAATCCCACCTCGCAGTGTCGTCTAATGTGATCCCACAGTGGGCCTTGTATCCATGGCCATGCGCAGTGCATATACTAGCCTCTCACTCCCCTTCTTCACGCTTCTTCAGACTAGGCGGCGTCATCTGATCCCTAATAGCATGCCACGGCCGTGACGCCGCACAGTCTGAAGAAGCAGGAAGGAGGGGAGTGAGAGGTGATGATATGCACTGCGCATGCCCATGGATCCCTGGCCCGCAGTGGGATTACATTAGATGACACTGCGAGGTTGGATCTTGGGCAGCTTGGACGCACAGGCACTGCCAGCCTGACACCTAAATGATGTCAGAAGACGGGCACCGCTAACTGTGCATGGCCAAGGGATAACATTACAGCGCGGGCTCCGTGACAGAACCAAACAACGTTGAGGAGGTGGCGCACGGCACCAAGGGGGTTGGAATGACGGCTGTGCTGTGTCACATTACAAAGGAAAGTCCCACTTCCGGGACGGTTTGACGGTGTGAGGGGATACATTATATGAGTGTGTACTTCAGCGTTTGCAAGGAGCATAATTTTAGGAGCCACCATTTTCCATGTGCAGTATTACTGCTGTACAAGATGGCTCTTTCAGCAACAAATGCCTGGGGGGGGGGGTTAAAGGTTCCCTTTCAACTTGCTCCACTGCAGGCTTCGGCCTACACTCTGCTCCTCTTTGATTCCCTGGGTTTCAACACTGTCAGTTGCCACCTGGAAGTGTTGTCTACACAGGAAAAACACTAGCTGATGTGTCAGTGGGGTTCAGCACCGCCAGCTGTTCCCCTGCTGTGTAGTCGGCAACGTGTCCAGCACAAGCCACGCTGGCACAACAGAACAAAAGCTGCCACCAGTGCAGGCTTCGGCCTACACTCTGCTCCTCTCCTCCTGCTGCTGCCCCTGGGCTCAAACACCGCTAGTTTTGGCCCGGAAGTGCTAGCTGCACAGAGAAAAACACCAGCCAATGTGTTAGTGGGGTTCAGCACCACCAGCTGTTCCCCTGCTGTGTAGCTGGCAACGTGACCTGCAAACGCCACGCAGGCACATGAACTGAAATTAAAGGGACCCTGCCACCCACCCCAAGGTGTTTCTATGTATAACAGCTACCTTGTACAGCAGTAATGCTGCATTTGTACAAGGTGGCGGACTTTTTATCCTTGCCAACGTGGAACTCAACACGTACAAAATGTGTCTCATTGAGACCATTCCACTGTCCCTGAGGTGTGACTTTCCACCCCCCTTGGTAGCGCTGCCCGTCTTCTGACATCATTGTTTGGCTGCCTGTGCCTGGGCGTCCGCCCTGCCCGACACAACCCCCCTCGTTGTCTCATATATTTTGGCTGCGAGGGTGTGATTGATGGGCATGTGCAGTGCATATGTTCGCCTGTCTTAACTCATCTCCTTCCGCCTTCTTCAGACTGTGCGGCCTCATGGCCGTGGTAGGCGATAAGGGATCAGCAGAGGCCGCCCAGTCTGAAGCAGGTGTAAGGACATGTGTGAGCGGCAAACATATTTACTGCACAAGGCCACGAATCCCAGCCACGCAGTGTGATTTGATGAAAACACACTGCGGGTCTGGGATTCATGGCCATTGCTAACCGCACAGGCCAACATGAAATGAGGTGAGAAGACAGGCAGCGCTCACAGCGCATGGCCAAGGGATCACAATAGCGCAGACTCCTGTACAGCAAATAACAACGCTCAGGAGGCTGCGCCCAGCACCAAGGCGTTATTTATGTGCACCTGTGCTGCGTCTCCTTAAAAAGACAAGTCACGCCTCCAATACAGAACTGAACTACTGTTCAATGGGCTAAATTGTGTACGTCTTTCATTCTGCGTGTGCAATGAGCAAAACTTAAAGAGCAACCTTTAGCTTGTGGAGCTTTACTGCTGCACAAGATGTGGCTCTTCAACATTGTAACACCTGAGGGTGGGTTAAAGGTTACCTTTGAAATTGGTTCAAGTAGGCTTCCGCCTACACTCTGCTCCTCCTGCAGACCCTGGGCTCTAACTACGCCAGTTGGGGCCCGGAAGTGCTGGCTGCACAGAGAAAAACACCCACCATTGTGTCAGTGGGGTTCAGCACTGCCAGCTGTTCCCCTGCTGTGTAGCCGGCATCGTGTCCAGCACAAGCCACGCTGGCACAACAGACCAAAAGCTGCCACCAGTGCAGGCTTCGGCCTACACTCTGCTCCTCTCCTCCTCCTGCTGACCCTGGGCTATAGCACCACCAGTTGTAGCCTGGAAGTGCTAGCTGCACAGAGAAAAAAACCCGCCAATGTGTTAGTTGGGTTCAGCACCGCCAGCTGTTCCCCTGCTGTGTAGCCGGCATCGTGTCCAGCACAAGCCACGCTGGCACAACAGACCAAAAGCTACCACCAGTGCAGGCTTCGGCCTACACTCTGCTCCTCTCCTCCTCCTGCTGACACTGGGCTATAACACCGCCAGTTGTAGCCTGGAAGTGCTAGCTGCACAGAGAAAAACACCCGCCAATGTGTTAGTGGGGTTCAGCAACGCCAGCTGTTCCCCTGCTGTGTAGCCGGCAACGTGTCCTGCAAACGCCATGCAGGCACCTGAACTGAAATTAAAGGGAACCTGGCCCCACCCCCCCAGGTCTTTCTATGTATACCAGCCACCTAGTACAGCAGTAGTGCTGCATTTGTACAAGGTGGCTGATTTTTTCTCATTGCCCACGTTGAATTAAACACGTAAAATATGTGTCTCATTACAGACCATTACAATGTCCCTGAGGTGTGACTTTCCTTTTTAATGACACTCACCACCCACCTTGGTTGCGCTGACCGTCTTCTGACATCATTGGTTGGCTGCCTGTGCCTGGGCGTCCGCCCTGCCCGACACAACCCCCCTCGTTGTCTCATATATTTTGGCTGCGAGGGTGTGATTGATGGGCATGTGCAGTGCATATGTTCGCCTGTCTTAACTCATCTCCTTCCGCCTTCTTCAGACTGTGCTGCCTCATGGCCGTGGTAGGCGATAAGGGATCAGCTGAGGCCGTCCAGTCTGAAGCAGGTGTAAGGACATGTGTGAGCGGCAAACATATTTACTGCACAAGGCCACGAATCCCAGCCACGCAGTTTGATTTTTTGAAAACCCACTGCGGGCCTGGGATTCATGGCCATTGCTAACCGCACCGGCCAACATGAAATGAGGTCAGAAGACAGGCAGCGCTCACAGCGCATGGCCAAGGGATCAAAATAGCGCAGACTCTTGTACAGCAAATAACAACGCTCAGGAATCAGCGCCCAGCACCTAGGTGTAAATTTTGACACCTGTGCTGCGTCTCCTTAAAAAGACAAGTCACGCCTCCACTACTGTTTGACAGTATAATGGGCTAAATAGTGTACGTGTTTTATTCCGCGTGTGCAAGGAGCAAAATTAAGAGAGCAACCTTTGACTTGTGCAGCATTAGTGCTGCACAAGGTGTGGCTCTTGTACCTTGCAACACCTGAGGGGGGGTTAAAGGTAACTTTTGAAATTGGTTCAACTAGGCTTCGGCCTACACTCTGCTCCTCTCCTCCTCCTGCTGACCCTGGGCTATAACACCGCCAGTTGTAGCCTGGAAGTGCTAGCTGCACAGAGAAAAACACCCGCCATTGTGTTAGTGGGGTTCAGCAACGCCAGCTGTTCCCCTGCTGTGTAGCCGGCATCGTGTCCAGCACAAGCCACGCTGGCACAACAGACCAAAAGCTGCCACCAGTGCAGGCCTCGGCCTACACTCTGCTCCTCTCCTCCTCCTGCTGCCCCTGGGATCAAACACCGCTAGTTTTTGCCCGGAAGTGCTAGCTGCACAGAGAACAACACCAGTCAATGTGTCAGTGGGGTTCAGCAACGCCAGCTGTTCCCCTGCTGTGTAGCTGGCAACGTGTCCTGCAAACGCCATGCAGGCACCTGAACTGAAATTAAAGGGAACCAGGCCCCACCCCCCCCCAGGTGTTTCTATGTATAACAGCCACCTTGTACAGCAGTACTGCTGCATTTGTACAAGGTGGCTGACTTTTTCTACTTGCCCACGTGGAACTCAACACGTACAAAATGTGTCTCATTGAGACCATTCCACTGTCCCTGAGGTGTGACTTTCCTTTTTAATGACACGCATCACCCCCATTGTTAGCGCTGCCCGTCTTCAGACATCATTGGTTGGCTGGCTGTGCCTGTGCGTCCGCCCTGCCCGACACAACGCCCCTCGTTGTCTCATATATTATGACTGCGAGGGTGTGATTGATGGGCACGAGCAGTGCATAACTTCGCCTGTCTTCACTCCCCTCCTTCCGCCTTCTTCAGACTGTGCGGCCTCATGGCCGTGGCAGGCGATAAGGGATAAGCTGAGGCCGCCCAGTCTGAAGCAGGTGTAAGGACATGTGTGAGCGGCAAACATATTTACTGCACAAGGCCACGAATCCCAGCACCGCAGTGTAACTTTATGAAAAGGCACTGTGGGTCTGGGATTTATGGCCATCGTTAACCGCACCGGCCAACATGAAATGAGGTCATAAGACGGCCTGCACTAACAGGGTATTGCCAAGGGATAACACAAGAGCGCAGTCTCCTGTACTGCAAATAATTACGCTAAGGAATCTGCGCCCAGCACCTAGGTGTAAATTTTGACATCTGTGCTGCGTCTTCTTAAAAAGAAAAGTCACGCCTCCACTACTGTTTGACAGTATAATGGGCTAAATAGTGTACGTGTTTTATTCTGCGTGTGCAAGGAGCAAAATTAATAGAGCAACCTTTGACTTGTGCAGCATTAATGCTGTTCAAGGTGTGGCTCTTGTACCTTGCAACACCTGAGGGGGGGTTAAAGGTTACCTTTGAAATTGGTTCAACTAGGCTTCGGCCTACACTCTGCTCCTCTCCTCCTCCTGCTGACCCTGGGCTCAAACACCGCTAGTTTTGGCCCGGAAGTGCTAGCTGCACAGAGAAAAACACCAGCCAATGTGTTAGTGGGGTTCAGCACCGCCAGCTGTTCCCCTGCTGTGTAGCCGGCATCGTGTCCAGCACAAGCCACGCTGGCACAACCGACCAAAAGCTGCCACCAGTGCAGGCTTCGGCCCACACTCTGCTCCTCTCCTCCTGCTGCTGCCCCTGGGCTCAAACACCGCTAGTTTTTGCCCGGAAGTGCTAGCTGCACAGAGAAAAACACCAGCCAATGTGTTAGTGGGGTTCAGCAACGCCAGCTGTTCCCCTGCTGTGTAGCCGGCAACGTGACCTGCAAACGCCAGGCAGGCACATGAACTGAAATTGAAGGAAGCCTGCCCACCACCCCCAGGTGTTTCTATGTATAACAGCCACCTTGTACAGCAGTACTGCTGCATTTGTACAAGGTGGCTGACATTTTCTACTTGCCCACGTGGAACTCAACACGTACAAAATGTGTCTCATTGAGACCATTTCACTGTCCCTGAGGTGTGACTTTCATTTCTAATGATACGCAGCACCAGCCTTGGTAGCGCTTCCCGTCTTTTGACATCATTGGTTAGCTGGCTGCGCCTGTGCGTCCGCCCTGCTCCAAACAACGCCCCTCGGTTTCTTATTTATTTTGTCAGCGAGGGTGTGGTTTATGGGCACGAGCAGTGCATATGTTCGCGTGTCGTCACTCATCTCCTTCCGCCTTCTTCAGACTGTGCAGCCTCATGGCCGCGGCATGCGATAAGGGATCAGCAGAGGCCGCCCAGTCTGAAGCAG
Source organism: Ranitomeya imitator (assembly GCF_032444005.1). NCBI lineage: Eukaryota > Metazoa > Chordata > Amphibia > Anura > Dendrobatidae > Ranitomeya > Ranitomeya imitator. Next base: position 531,595,501 of record NC_091283.1, read on the forward strand.
GTGTAAGGACGTGTGTGAGCGGCGAAAATATTTACTGCTCAAGGCCACGAATCCCAGCACCGCAGTGTGACTTTATGAAAAGGCACTGTGGGTCTGGGATTAATGGCCATCGTTAACCGCACCGGCCAACATGAAATGAGGTCATAAGATGGGCAGCGCTAACAGGGCATTGCCAAGGGATAACACAAGAGCGCAGACTCCTGTACAGCAAATAACAACGCTCAGGAAGCTGCGCCAAGCACCAAGGTGTTATTTGGGACACCTGTGCTGCGTCTCCTTAAAAAGCCAAGTCACGCATCCACTACAGTTTGACTGTACAATGGGCTAAATTGTGTACGTCTTTCATTCAGCATGTGCAAGTAGACTAATTAATAGAGCAACCTTTCACTTGTGCAGCATTAATACTGCACAAGGTGTGTCTCTTGTACTTTGTAACACCTGAGGGGGGGTTAAAGGTTTCCTTTGAAATTGGTTCAACTAGGCTTCGGCCTACACTCTGCTCCTCTCCTCCTCCTCCTGCTTCACCACGGGCTCTAACATCGCTAGTTTTTGCCCGCAAGTGCTAGCTGCACAGAGAAAAACACCCGCCATTGAGTTAGTGGGGTTCAGCAACGCCAGCTGTTCCCCCACTGTGTAGCCGGCAAAGTGTCCTGCAAACGTAACGCAGACACAAAGCTGCCTCAAGTGCAGGCTTCGGCCTACACTCTGCTCCCCCTGCTTACCCTTTGCTCCAACACCGCTAGTTGGGGCTCTAGGAAGACAATCTTTAATAGGCAACGCATCTGGGTTCCAGCACCGCCAGCTGGTTCTCGGCAGTGTTTTTGTCACGGGTACTCCCTCGTGCCCAGCCTGGTTCCAGCACCGTCAGCTGTTTCCGGGTAATGTCAAACTCACTGAGACACCTATGCGTTGCCCCGTCGTGTTGTGGTCGAGTTAGCCAACTCCAGGGTGCCTCCAGTTTAGGAGCTTCCTATGTGGGCTGCATGAATTGGTAGTCAAGGCTGGTTCTGTAGTGCCAGTAGGCCCAGCTCTCCCTGTAGGACTGTTGGGGTTCGGTAACTGCGGCTGCCTCGCGGCCTAGCTGTTCTCTCCTCTCCTGTGGGCCTTCGGGTCCACCACCTGGTTCCAGCACCGTCAGCTGGTTCCGGGCCGAGCCTTTGGCTTAGGTGCCTCCTCCTGGGTATCCGAGTTCCGCCAACGCCAGGCGGTCCTTGGTAGTGCTTTTAAGCGCTGGCACCTACAGCTTAGTAATCGGGTTCCAGCACCGTCAGCTGGTCCTCGGTCGTGCCATTGGCTCTTGCACACTGGGGCAACGCATCCGGGTTCCAGCACCGCCAGCTGGTTCTCGGCAGTGTTTTTGTCACAGGTACTCCCTCGTGCCAAACCTGGTTTCAGCACCGTCAACTGTTTCCGGGTTGTGTCAAGCTCACTGAGACGCCTATGCTTGCCCCGTCGTGTTGCGGTCGGGTTAGCCAACTCCAGGGTGCCTCCAGTTTAGGAGCTTCCTATGTGGGCTGCATGAATTGGTAGTCAAGGCTGGTTCTGTAGTGCCAGTAGGCCCAGCTCCCCCTGTAGGACTGTTGGGGTTCGGTAACTGCGGCTGCCTCGCGGCCTAGCTGTTCTCTCCTCTCCTGTGGGCCTTCGGGTCCACCACCTGGTTCCAGCACCGTCAGCTGGTTCCGGGCCGAGCCTTTGGCTTAGGTGCCTCCTCCTGGGTATACGAGTTCCACCAACGCCAGGCGGTCCTTGGTAGTGCTTTTAAGCGCGGTCACCTACAGCTTAGTAACCGGGTTCCAGCACCGTCAGCTGGTCCTCGGTCGTGCCATTGGCTCTTGCGCACTGGGGCAAGGCATCCGGGTTCCAGCACCGCCAGCTGGTTCTCGGCAGTGTTTTTGTCACAGGTACTCCCTCGTGCCAAACCTGGTTTCAGCACCGTCAACTGTTTCTGGGTTGTGTCAAGCTCGCTGAGACGCCTATGCTTGCCCCGTCGTGTTGCGGTCGGGTTAGCCAACTCCAGGGTGCCTCCAGTTTAGGAGCTTCCTATGTGGGCTGCATGAATTGGTAGTCAAGGCTGGTTCTGTAGTGCCAGTAGGCCCAGCTCCCCCTGTAGGACTGTTGGGGTTCGGTAACTGCGGCTGCCTCGCGGCCTAGCTGTTCTCTCCTCTCCTGTGGGCCTTCGGGTCCACCACCTGGTTCCAGCACTGTCAGCTGGTTCCGGGCCGAGCCTTTGGCTTAGGTGCCTCCTCCTGGGTATCCGAGTTCCGCCAACGCCAGGCGGTCCTTGGTAGTGCTTTCAAGCGCGGGCACCTACAGCTTAGTAACCGGGTTCCAGCACCGTCAGCTGGTCCTCGGTCGTGCCATTGGCTCTTGCACACTGGGGCAACGCATCCGGGTTCCAGCACCGCCAGCTGGTTCTCGGCAGTGTTTTTGTCACAGGTACTCCCTCGTGCCAAACCTGGTTTCAGCACCGTCAACTGTTTCCGGGTTGTGTCAAGCTCGCTGAGATGCCTATGCTTGCCCCGTCGTGTTGCGGTCGGGTTAGCCAACTCCAGGGTGCCTCCAGTTTAGGAGCTTCCTATGTGGGCTGCATGAATTGGTAGTCAAGGCTGGTTCTGTAGTGCCAGTAGGCCCAGCTCCCCCTGTAGGACTGTTGGGGTTTGGTAACTGCGGCTGCCTCACGGCCTAGCTGTTCTCTCCTCTCCTGTGGGCCTTCTGGTCCACCACCTGGTTCCAGCACCGTCAGCTGGTTCCGGGCCGAGCCTTTGGCTTAGGTGCCTCCTCCTGGGTATCCGAGTTCCGCCAACGCCAGGCGATCCTTGGTAGTGCTTTTAAGCGCGGGCACCTACAGCTTAGTAACCGGGTTCCAGCACCGTCAGCTGGTCCTCGGTCGTGCCATTGTCTCTTGCACACTGGGGCAACGCATCCGGGTTCCAGCACCGCCAGCTGGTTCTCGGCAGTGTTTTTGTCACAGGTACTCCCTCGTGCCAAACCTGGTTTCAGCACCGTCAACTGTTTCCGGGTTGTGTCAAGCTCGCTGAGACGTCTATGCTTGCCCCGTCGTGTTGCGGTCGGGTTAGCCAACTCCAGGGTGACTCCAGTTTAGGAGCTTCCTATGTGGGCTGCATGAATTGGTAGTCAAGGCTGGTTCTGTAATGCCAGTAGGCCCAGCTCCCCCTGTAGGACTGTTGGGGTTCGGTAACTGCGGCTGCCTCGCGGCCTAGCTGTTCTCTCCTCTCCTGTGGGCCTTCGGGTCCACCACCTGGTTCCAGCACCGTCAGCTGGTTCCGGGCCGAGCCTTTGGCTTAGGTGCCTCCTCCTGGGTATCCGAGTTCCGCCAACGCCAGGCAGTCCATGGTAGTGCTTTTAAGCGTGGGCACCTACAGCTTAGAAACCGGGTTCCAGCACCGTCAGCTGGTCCTTGGTCGTGCCATTGGCTCTTGCACACTGGGGCAACGCATCCGGGTTCCAGCACCGCCAGCTGGTTCTCGGCAGTGTTTTTGTCACAGGTACTCCCTCGTGCCAAACCTGGTTTCAGCACCGTCAACTGTTTCCGGGTTGTGTCAAGCTCGCTGAGATGCCTATGCTTGCCCCGTCGTGTTGCGGTCGGGTTAGCCAACTCCAGGGTGCCTCCAGTTTAGGAGCTTCCTATGTGAGCTGCATGAATTGGTAGTCAAGGCTGGTTCTGTAGTGCCAGTAGGCCCAGCTCCCCCTGTAGGACTGTTGGGGTTCGGTAACTGCGGCTGCCTCGTGGCCTAGCTGTTCTCTCCTCTCCTGTGGGCCTTCGGGTCCACCACCTTGTTCCAGCACCGTCAGCTGGTTCTCGGCAGTTTCTTTTGCTCTTGTACCTTCTGCTCCCCATCCTGGTTCCAGTACCGTCAGCTGGTTCCGGGCAGAGCCTTTGGCTTAGGTGCCTCCTTCTGGGTATCCAAGTTCCACCAACGTCAGGTGGTCCTTGGTAGTGCTTTCAGGCACGGGTACCTCCTGCTTAGTAACCGGGTTCCAGTAACGTCAGCTGGTCCTCGGTAGTTCCATTGGCTCTTGGACCTTCGGCTACCCATCCGGGTTCCAGTACAGTCAGCTGGTTCTCGGCAGTGTCTTTTGCTCTTCTACCTTCTGCTCCCCATCCTGGTTCCAGTACCGTCAGCTGGTTCCGGGCAGAGCCTTTGGCTTAGGTGCCTCCTTCTGGGTATCAGAGTTCCGCCAACGTCAGGCGGTCCTTGGTAGTGCTTTTTAGCACGGGTACCTCCTGCTTAGTAACCGGGTTCCAGTAACGTCAGCTGGTCCTCGGTAGTTCCATAGGCTCTTGAACCTTCGGGTAGCCATCCGAGTTCCAGTTCCATCAGCTGGTTCTTGGCATTTTCTCAGCCTTCTTGTACCTTCTGCTACATTTCCAAGTTGAAGACCCTAACGTCGACGACCAGAAAGACCACCCCGATGACGACGACGGCGGACACGACGACACTGGAGACGACGACCCTGGAGACGACGACATGGAAGACCGAGAAGCAGAAGAACAAGAGGCTGCAGAACAAAGAGCAGAAGAACATTAAGCATAAGACTTAATATCAGAGCAAAAAATATTATCTAAATTATATGCAGAAGAAGACTAAGCAGTGTATGGGGGTGAGTCCGTTCCTCCTCGTGGTGCCCCTGGATAAAGCCTGATGCTGCAGGCCAAACTGAACGCGGACAAATGTAACTTTTGTGACTGGTAGAACGGAAGGTGTAATCTTCCAACTTTTATAGATAACAACTACGGGAATGCCTGTCACAAATGAGAATATGATGAAGAAGTAGAATAGGAAGAATAATAACAGTTGAATAAAATGAATATGTAGAATAGGAAGAATAATAATAGTTGAATAAAATGAATATGAAGAATGTAATAAAAAAAAAAAAAAGGTAAAGGATGAAGAAGAAGATGAATAAGGTGAAGAAGAAGTTGATGTCAAAGATGCTGATGATGATGAAGATGAAAGTGTGGGAAAAGTAAAAAAAAAAGAAGGGGAAGGGCGTGGAATAGTGAAACATCAATATCTGACAAAATTAAAAAAAATTTTACATAGTCAATATCTTTGTCACTCCGAACGTCTTTAAAAAAAAACAAACATGCTATTCTATTTGATTGGGCTAAACCTCTATGACTTTAATGTCTCCGCCACCTCCCCAAATACATCCTGCATTATTCTTAGTTGTTTTTCTTCATGTAGAATGAACCTACAAGGAAAGAAAGGGTTTATTTTAATTCCGATATTTTGGTCCCATTGACTTGCATTGGGATCTGGTATCGGTATCGGCGATATCCGATATTTTTTGAATATCGGCTGATCCTATCCGATACCGATACTTTCCGATATCGGAAGGTATCGCTCAACACTACTTACTACGGTAACGATACACAGAGACTGGCTGGGGTTCACTAGGGGGTGGGGGGGGGAAATGTCCAACCTGGGTGGAGTTCCAGCGGCAGCCGTAGCCATAGCCCCCATAATGCCACTATCAATGCCGTACATGCCAGGAGCAGCCTGGTTATAACAGTACTCAGGAGAGTCACACACCCTGAGCAATTTCAAGGAGAGACTATGTAGTTTGTTTGAAGTGTACCCCCTGTCTGAGAATCAAAAAGTCAGCATCCTTACTGGCCAGTTAACTGGTTCGGCCCAGAGGAAGGTAAAGTCCTGTCCGGACACTGATAAAAGAACTGTTAAGCAAATCTTGGCCAGGCTGAAGAACACCTTTGACACGCGCACTGCAGCAGAGATAAAAATGAGATTCTTTGGGTGCAAGCAAAGGGTGCAGGACAGTATATGGGACTATGCCGTAATCTTCAGGAGGCACTGCGGGCCATAAAGCAGATTGACCCCCGACAGTGTGCAAGATGAGGATAGATTGCTAAAAGAGCAGTTTATTGAGAGACTCCTGTCCAACACCCACAGGACACAGCTGCGCATCATGGCCTTACAAAACCCTGACCTGGACTTTGTGCACTTTAATGATAGGGCCATCTGGGTGCTGCATGAACCAAGCTCCAGTGGCACAGCGCCCCCTAGGCGCCCAGCAATTACATATCAACAGGACGCAGCATCGTTTCCCCATATCCCCATTGAGGCCGATGCACAGACCGTAGTTCAGGGGTCCCCAACTCCAGGCCTCGAGGGCCGCCAACAGTGCAGGTTTTCAGGATTTCTTTAGTATTGCATCGGTGGTAATGTGATCATCTGCACAGGTGATGATTCCAACCCCTGTGCAATACTAAGGAAATCCTGAAAACCTGCACTGTTGGCGGCCCTCGAGATAATAACTCCTCTGCAGACTTGTGTCTCCAGGTCCAGGAGCTGACCAAAAGTGTGGCTGCACTAACTAAAACCATGCAATCCATGCAAGTGTCCCCAAAGTAGAAGATCCAGCTGGCCTCCAGTCCAGATGATTTCACATGTGCATGATGTCACTCATTATCTTTATTTTTTTTCTTTATATAGCGCTAACATATTCCGCAGCGCTTTACAGTTTTGCACACATTATCATTACTGTCCCCGATGGGGCTCACAATCTAGAATCCCTATCAGTATGTCTTTGGAATGTGGGAGGAAACCGGAGTGCCTGGAGAAAACCCACGCAAACACAGAGAGAACATACAAACTCTTTGCAGATGTTGTCCAAGGTGGGATTAGAACCCAGGACCCCAGCGCTGCAAGGCTGCAGTGCTAACCACTGCGCTACCGTGCTGCCATTATAGGTCTTTCACCTCCAGAAGTTATCTTCCGTCGGAAAAGGGAGCTGATGGGTGCACCTGTGCCAATGAACCCCCCACCTCCCCACCCCCCCCCCAATAAAGATGGTGGTTTTGATAACTAGTCCAGGAGGTAAGAAGAACTGAGAAATGTTAAATTCTCCTTCATGATAGTGCCACCCATTGCAAACTGCCACCATAGGCACCCACACATGCCTGCCTAGTGGCAAATACAGCCTTAGGTGCTTCAGAATATTGTGTATCTGTATTGTTCATGCAGTAGAGAAATGTGTGCCTGCTGTGCATACAGCAGAGTGGTGAGCATAATGTGAATTATGTTGAGAAACACTAACAGGAAATAACTGTTAGTGATTCCACATAGATCATCTGTGTATCATCTGACTATTACAGATAGTTTGCTGCTATTAATGGAGTTTTCCCATGAACATAGTACATTTTATTCAATAAGTCGTGGAATACCAATAAGTGCTACAATTTGGATGTAAAAAAATGTTCCTGTTCTGAGATAATCTTAGAAATGTGCCCCTGCTATTTACTTTGTAACGGCTGTGTCTGACCGTAAAGGAACATGGTCTAAATGTACCACAGCTCCTGGGCAGGCGAGAATGCAAAAGAGAGGATACAGACAGAACAGCAGGGGATCACAGCTGATCTTTCTGTGAAGTAAAGCGTTATCTTGTTTATATACATGTTTTTCCTTACAGAAGCCAGCAGCTGCGATGCTGTGCTGTCCTGTCTGTATACTCCCTTTTGCGTTCTTGCCTGCCCAGGAGCTGTCGTATGATCAGACCATGTTCCTGTACGGTCGGACACAGCCATTACACAGTACACAGCAAGGGCACAGTTATAAGATTATCTCAGCACAGGAAAGCATTTTAACATCCAATTGTGGAACTTATAATTATTCCAAGTTCTATGAATTAAAGTGCACTTTTTTCATGGGAAAACTCTTTTAATCTATGAAACTGTATTTTATCATGTGCAGTTTAAACCATTGATGAATAAAATTGGATGCCACAAAGATATATAAAACGGTCATGTGGATGTACAAAAATGGTCACATGAATGGCACATGGACAATAATATTGCTGAAAATCATTCGAGTTTTCTGGATGAAACATTTGTTTCTCTTAGGCTAGGTTCACATTAGCGTTTATGTACGCAGCGTATCATCAGCATATGCAAACGCATGCGAAACCGTATGCAAATGCATGTTTACGCTGCGTTTTTTATCTGCATGATCTTACGCATGACAGCAAAGTGTTTGTATGCGTTTTGCATGTGTTTGTGCTGTTTATGCGCATGTGTACGGTATTTCCCAATGGGCGTGGCTTATCTGATTTCTATATATAGACCCTGCACTGATGAAATCCTCTTCTTGTGATGCTGTATCCTGCTGCAAGATGGATCTTAGCATGGAGAGCTTCAATCTGAATCTAGATTTATCATTGAAATTGGCTTTAGCTTTTGCTGTGGCTTGTGAGAGAAGAGAAAGACGGAGAAGACATCTTTGTCACTATTGGCCACACCCCATTGTTGAAGTCCAAGAGAGCTGTGGAGGCTACCACTCATTGTACACCGAGCTTCGTCAAAAACCACAAAGGTTTTTTGATTATACAAGGATGTCTGAATACAGCTTCGATGAATTGCAACATCGTGTGTGAGGATACATCACCAGGCAGGACACGCAACTACATAGAGCAATTCCTGCTGAGGAATGTCTGTTGGTGACCCTAAAGTACGTAATTTTGATAAAGAAACACTTGTAATAAATATTCTTGTTATAAAAGCCATGTACTGATTTTTTTCCTCATTTTCTTTTTTTGCACAGATTCCTGGTTACCAGAGAGACCTTAAGATCTTTACATTTCCAATTTTGGATTGGACTGTCCAACTTTTCTGGGATTGTTGGAGACACCTGCCGTGCAGTGTGTGACGTTCTGCATGCAGAATTCATCCTTCATCGAACGCCAACAAACTTTTACTCTCTTCACTGTGAAGGGGGAAGAAAAACATTATTGCAAAAACACACCAACATTTACAGCAAAACTGACGCGTAAAAGACCACATTGCAATACTTACGAAAATCTTTTCTGACATGTGACCTTGCATGGTCCAAAATCATCCAACAGTGATCTGGCCACTTCTTCCCAGAGTTGTTGTATCAAGGCTGAGTCGGAATGATTCCAATCACGGGTGTCCCACAACGCTGCTCGCTCTTGCACAGCTTGAATAAGGACTTCATTGTCAATATCCGGTTGTCCTTCCTCACGTTGTGGAACCTATAGATGAAATACAAAAAAAATGTGTAAGTTAAACTGAAAACAAATTCAATTACAACTCTGATAAAGGCTACTTACACCCTATCTTTCCTCCTCAGCAACTTGAGGCCAACGACCATGAAAAGAATCAATTCCACTAGACTGTTCCTGCTCTTCTGCACTGTCAGGTACTTGTAAAGAAAATACATGATTTAACACATGTCTAGTATTAACAGTCAATACATACCAATCAGTAAATCAAATGTGATTACATAATCTGTGTCATGTCCACTTTCGGAACTTTCAGTGGAGGACATGTTGGAAGAGCAGGCAGCAGTCAAGTGAAACACTAGAGAAAAAAAAGATAAATGTAAAAACTTGGTAGAAGCCAAACAATGTAGCACAAAAAAAATGGACACCAATACTTATATTACAGGTAGTAGTCCAACAACACAGCAGTAAGGTGGCACTAGGACAGCAGCACCAGGAAGGCAGCAGCAGGCAAGCAGAACGGCAGCACCAGGATGGCAGCACCAGAAAGACGGCAGCAACAAGAAGGTGGCGGCAACAGGAAGACGGCAGCAGCACCAGGACCGGAGCAGCAAACAGTCTACAAAGGACCTGAAAAGAATAGTACAGAGTACAGACTGCAAAGAGAAACAGACATTTTCAAAGCTTCTATAATTACATCCAGCAGCACCAGGACGGCAGCACCAAGAAAGATGGCAGCTGCAGGAAGGTGGCAGCACCAGGAAGACGGCAGCAGCACCAGGATCGGAGCACCAAACAGTCTACAAGGAAAATAAAAAAATTAGTACAGAGTACACAGGACAGCATCAACAGGACCAGAGCAGCAAACAGTCTTCAAAGGACCTGAAAAAAAATAGTACAGAGTACAGACTGCAAAGACAAAACAGACATTTTCAAAGGTTCTATACTTACATCCAGATTCTTGTCCTGAGTCTTGTGCTTCCATCCAGAGTCTTGAGAGTAATGGATTACCTGTCTCCAGACCCCTTTTATACTTCAGTGATTTTGCAGGTGGAAACATAGTTTCCTGGGCATGATTAGTGTGAAGTACGCATGTGTATCGAACGCCTGCGTATGCATGTTCTTGCATACCAATGCATTCCCATAGACAGTAATGCCTTTTGTAACACAATCATCCCTAATCGTCCTCATGCGGACAATTGCGCAATATTTGAAAAAAATGCAACATGTTGCGTTTGCCGGACACTGCCACACACCGTAAAACATAGTAACATAGTAACATAGTAACATAGTTAGTAAGGCCGAAAAAAGACATTTGTCCATCCAGTTCAGCCTATATTCCATCATAATAAATACCCAGATCTACGTCCTTCTACAGAACCTAATAATTGTATGATACAATATTGTTCTGCTCCAGGAAGACATCCAGGCCTCTCTTGAACCCCTCGACTGAGTTCGCCATCACCACCTCCTCAGGCAAGCAATTCCAGATTCTCACTGCCCTAACAGTAAAGAATCCTCTTCTATGTTGGTGGAAAAACCTTCTCTCCTCCAGACGCAAAGAATGCCCCCTTGTGCCCGTCACCTTCCTTGGTATAAACAGATCCTCAGCGAGATATTTGTATTGTCCCCTTATATACTTATACATGGTTATTAGATCGCCCCTCAGTCGTCTTTTTTCTAGACTAAATAATCCTAATTTCGCTAATCTATCTGGGTATTGTAGTTCTCCCATCCCCTTTATTAATTTTGTTGCCCTCCTTTGTACTCTCTCTAGTTCCATTATATCCTTCCTGAGCACCGGTGCCCAAAACTGGACACAGTACTCCATGTGCGGTCTAACTAGGGATTTGTACAGAGGCAGTATAATGCTCTCATCATGTGTATCCAGACCTCTTTTAATGCACCCCATGATCCTGTTTGCCTTGGCAGCTGCTGCCTGGCACTGGCTGCTCCAGGTAAGTTTATCATTAACTAGGATCCCCAAGTCCTTCTCCCTGTCAGATTTACCCAGTGGTTTCCCGTTCAGTGTGTAATGGTGATATTGATTCCCTCTTCCCATGTGTATAACCTTACATTTATCATTGTTAAACCTCATCTGCCACCTTTCAGCCCAAGTTTCCAACTTATCCAGATCCATCTGTAGCAGAATACTATCTTCTCTTGTATTAACTGCTTTACATAGTTTTGTATCATCTGCAAATATCGATATTTTACTGTGTAAACCTTCTACCAGATCATTAATGAATATGTTGAAGAGAACAGGTCCCAATACTGACCCCTGCGGTACCCCACTGGTCACAGCGACCCAGTTAGAGACTATACCATTTATAACCACCCTCTGCTTTCTATCACTAAGCCAGTTACTAACCCATTTACACACATTTTCCCCCAGACCAAGCATTCTCATTTTGTGTACCAACCTCTTGTGCGGCACGGTATCAAACGCTTTGGAAAAATCATAGTAACATAGTAACATAGTTAGTAAGGCCGAAAAAAGACATTTGTCCATCCAGTTCAGCCTATATTCCATCATAATAAATACCTAGATCTACGTCCTTCTACAGAACCTAATAATTGTATGATACAATATTGTTCTGCTCCAGGAAGACATCCAGGCCTCTCTTGAACCCCTCGACTGAGTTCGCCATCACCACCTCCTCAGGCAAGCAATTCCAGATTCTCACTGCCCTAACAGTAAAGAATCCTCTTCTATGTTGGTGGAAAAACCTTCTCTCCTCCAGACGCAAAGAATGCCCCCTTGTGCCCGTCACCTTCCTTGGTATAAACAGATCCTCAGCGAGATATTTGTATTGTCCCCTTATATACTTATACATGGTTATTAGATCGCCCCTCAGTCGTCTTTTTTCTAGACTAAATAATCCTAATTTCGCTAATCTATCTGGGTATTGTAGTTCTCCCATCCCCTTTATTAATTTTGTTGCCCTCCTTTGTACTCTCTCTAGTTCCATTATATCCTTCCTGAGCACCGGTGCCCAAAACTGGACACAGTACTCCATGTGCGGTCTAACTAGGGATTTGTACAGAGGCAGTATAATGCTCTCATCATGTGTATCCAGACCTCTTTTAATGCACCCCATGATCCTGTTTGCCTTGGCAGCTGCTGCCTGGCACTGGCTGCTCCAGGTAAGTTTATCATTAACTAGGATCCCCAAGTCCTTCTCCCTGTCAGATTTACCCAGTGGTTTCCCGTTCAGTGTGTAATGGTGATATTGATTCCCTCTTCCCATGTGTATAACCTTACATTTATCATTGTTAAACCTCATCTGCCACCTTTCAGCCCAAGTTTCCAACTTATCCAGATCCATCTGTAGCAGAATACTATCTTCTCTTGTATTAACTGCTTTACATAGTTTTGTATCATCTGCAAATATCGATATTTTACTGTGTAAACCTTCTACCAGATCATTAATGAATATGTTGAAGAGAACAGGTCCCAATACTGACCCCTGCGGTACCCCACTGGTCACAGCGACCCAGTTAGAGACTATACCATTTATAACCACCCTCTGCTTTCTATCACTAAGCCAGTTACTAACCCATTTACATACATTTTCCCCCAGACCAAGCATTCTCATTTTGTGTACCAACCTCTTGTGCGGCACGGTATCAAACGCTTTGGAAAAATCGAGATATACCACGTCCAATGACTCACCGTGGTCCAGTCTATAGCTTACCTCTTCATAAAAACTGATTAGATTGGTTTGACAGGAGCGATTTCTCATAAACCCATGCTGATATGGAGTTAAACAGTTATTCTCATTGAGATAATCCAGAATAACATCCCTCAGAAACCCTTCAAATATTTTACCAACAATAGAGGTTAGACTTACTGGCCTATAATTTCCAGGTTCACTTTTAGAGCCCTTTTTGAATATTGGCACCACATTTGCTATGCGCCAGTCCTGCGGAACAGACCCTGTCGCTATAGAGTCACTAAAAATAAGAAATAATGGTTTATCTATTACATTACTTAGTTCTCTTAGTACTCGTGGGTGTATGCCATCCGGACCCGGAGATTTATCTATTTTAATCTTATTTAGCCGGTTTCGCACCTCTTCTTGGGTTAGATTGGTGACCCTTAATATAGGGTTTTCATTGTTTCTTGGGATTTCATCTAGCATTTCATTTTCCACCGTGAATACCGTGGAGAAGAAGGTGTTTAATATGTTAGCTTTTTCCTCGTCATCTACAAGCATTCTTTCCTCACTATTTTTTAAGGGGCCTACATTTTCACTTTTGATTCTGCGTTGCATGCAAAAACATATCCCTGCGTACACAATATTAAAGATATGTACGCGTGACGCATGTGGATGTATGCTGATCATACGCTGCGCACAGAAACGCTAATGTGAACCCGGCCTAACCCCAGCCTTAACTGGACAAACTATTATCTCCATATTTTACCTCTCTGTAGTGCTAACTAGAGCCTTTTTTTGATCCAATGTGATATTAACCCCTCTGCTTATTAACAGCACCAGGAAGGGTTTAATTTGCAAGAAGTATATTTTTCTTGTTTTCTGTGGGTCTTATAGATATGTGTGGCCTACATTCTGAAAAATGATCTGGATAGTAATAATGAAAATTAAAAAAAAATTAAAGGAAACTTTTTAAAAACTACATTTAAAATAAAGACCTAACTTAAACAGTAGATCATTTTCTGATAACAAATTCCCTTTGATATCTATGGATGAAAGATTTTATCAAGTTGAATGAACAGGGAGAAATGAATCTGAGCTGTACAGGTATCAATTATGCTTTCAGCTCACGGTATATAAAGCACCAGCATCAGGTACTTTCTAAAGACTTCCGTAATGGCCCAGCTACATTGGGGATGATGTGGCAGTGATATTAGATTTATAAGTATTATTTACATTATGCCACACTGGTAATTGAGTCAGATAAAGAAAGGAAGTATTGAGCTTTTGTGGTCAACGTTACTGAGGAGACGACTTCCTGTCAGCGCTAATGTTTAGTATGTGTCATAAAGTTAAGTCTGCTCACAGGAACATCTCATGTAAAACAATGGGTTTCGCTAACAACAAGGATGTGATTGATCTTATTGAGATTGGTGTTACGTTTAGCAAGAAATCAAGTGTCAAAAATTGAGAACTACAGCAAATCACAAACGAGAAGTTCATATAGTCTAAAAAAAATATCACCACTAAGGTAGGCAGAGCCGGCTCCAGGTTCTCGTGGTATTGGGCAAAAGATTCTCAGTGGGCCCCTTTAACACATACCACAATTCCTGATGCACAGATATGGCAGAGAAATTTAGGTATAGTACAATGCCAAAAATTTCATTTCTTATTTTACATGAGTGGTATCTATTGTAAATTCTACAAGAGCTCTGAAACCGGTGAATCATCGCAGCGCACAGCACACAGAGTGACTGCAGACTTATTACAGTATTATGGGCACCACATAGTCCTCTATACAGTATTATGGTCACCAAATAGTCCTCCATACAGTATTATAGGCCCCATATATTCTTCAATACAGTATTATGGTCACCACATAGTCCTCCATACAGTATTATGTGCACAACATAGTCCTACATACAGTATCATTGGCACCACATATTCTTCCATATCGTATTATGCGCACCCTCTAGTCTTCCAAACAATATTATGGAGACCACATAGTCCTCCATATAGTATTATTGACAACACATAGTCTTCAATACAGTATTATTGGCACCACATAGTCCTCCATACAGTATTATGTGCGCAACATAGTCCTACATACAGTATCATTGGCACCACATATTCTTCCATACAGTATTATGGGCACCATCTAGTCTTCCAAACAGAATTATGGAGACCACATAGTCCTCCATACAGTATTATTGACAACACATAGTCTTCAATACAGTATTATTGGCACCACATAGTCCTCCATACAGTATTATGGACATCACATAGTCATTCATTCAGAATTACGGACATCACATAGTCCTCCATACAGTATTATATACACCACATAGTCCTCCATACAGTATTATTGACCCCATATATTGCCCCATACACTATTATGGGCCCAATATATTGCTCCATACAATGTAATGGGTCCCATATGATGCTTCATACAGACTAATGGGACCCATATATTGATCAATACAGTATAATGGACCCCATATATTGCTCCATACAGTATAATGGGCCCCATAATTACTCCACGCAGAATAATGTGCCCCATATATTGCTATGCATAGTATATAATGTTCCCATATAATGGTCCATAAGGTATAATGGGCCCCATATAATGCTCCGCACAGTATAATGGACCCCATAAAATGTTTCATACAATATAATTTGCCAAATACAATGCTCCCTATAGTTTAACCCCTTAGTGACCGGTCCAAATTTTTCAAATCTGACCAGTATCACTTTATATGATAATAACTCTAGAACATTTCAACAGATCTCATTGATTTTGAGATTTTTTTTGAGATTTATTGTACTTTATGTTAAAGGGAACCTGTCACCCCAAAAATCAAAGGTGAGCTAAGCCCACCAGCATCAGGGGCTTATCTACAGCATTCTGTAATGCTGTAGATAAGCCCCCAATGTATCCTGAAAGATGAGAAAAAGAGGTTAGATAATACTCACCCAGGGGCAGTCCCGGTCCGATTCTGGTCCAATGGGCGTTGCGGTGTGGTTCGGGGCCTCCCATCTTCTTACGATGACGTCCTCTTCTTGTCTTCACACTGCGGCTCCGGCGCAGGTGTACTTTGTCTGCCCTGCTGAGGGCAGAGCAAAGTACTGCAGTGCACTGGCGCCGGGAAAGGTCAGAGAGGCCCAGCGCCTGTGCACTGCAGTATTTTGCTCTGCCCTCAACAGGGCAGACAAAGTACGCCTGCGCCGGAGCCACAGCGTGAATACAAGAAGAGGACGTCATCGTAAAAAGATGGGAGGCCCCGGACCAGACCTCAACGCCCATCGGACCAGAAGCAGACAGGGACTGCCCCTGGGTGAGTATAATCTAACCCGCTCGCTCTTGCACAGCTTGAATAAGGACTTCATTGTCAATATCCGGTTGTCCTTCCTCACGTTGTGGAACCTATAGATGAAATACAAAAAAAATGTGTAAGTTAAACTGAAAACAAATTCAATTACAACTCTGATAAAGGCTACTTACACCCTATCTTTCCTCCTCAGCAACTTGAGGCCAACGACCATGAAAAGAATCAATTCCACTAGACTGTTCCTGCTCTTCTGCACTGTCAGGTACTTGTAAAGAAAATACATGATTTAACACATGTCTAGTATTAACAGTCAATACATACCAATCAGTAAATCAAATGTGATTACATAATCTGTGTCATGTCCACTTTCGGAACTTTCAGTGGAGGACATGTTGGAAGAGCAGGCAGCAGTCAAGTGAAACACTAGAGAAAAAAAAAGATAAATGTAAAAACTTGGTAGAAGCCAAACAATGTAGCACAAAAAAAATGGACACCAATACTTATATTACAGGTAGTAGTCCAACAACACAGCAGTAAGGTGGCACTAGGACAGCAGCACCAGGAAGGCAGCAGCAGGCAAGCAGAACGGCAGCACCAGGATGGCAGCACCAGAAAGACGGCAGCAACAAGAAGGTTCTTATTCTTCTGCCCTGGACCCTAAATTACAAGGCATCTCCACAAGAAGCAGCCAAGTTCCCTAGTGCATTAATTGTGTAGTGCTGTGTGGTCACTGTATGGTGGTAGTTATCAGCAACTGTATTGTATGGTTATTTGTATGCTATATTATTTTATTATTTGGCTATTACATGGTTGCCTATGCCTGAGCCAAGTGTTACTGAATATATGCCATTCATGGATGTAGGATAGTTGAATTGCAACCTATATGCTGCAATGGTTCCATAATACCTGGATTTTACCCAACTTTCCCAGACAGAATAAACTTTGAAACAGCAACTTGACAGAATAAAACAATGAGAGAACCATGTGACTACTTTATTAAGTATACATTTTCTAATTTATGTATTAGGTCATATAATGATAAGTGGGTGTAGGGCTACAGTTTTTACTAGAGATGAGTGAATATATTCTAGTGGAATTGAATTCTACTAAAATGAAAATGAAAATCTGCATTCACCAAAATGGCGATTTTTTTTGTAATTTGCTTCCTTGTTGGCTGCCATTTTTCTGAACCGTAAAGGGCCATCAGAAGATTAAATGAAAATACCATTTTTCTCACATTACCGCTCACTTCTCCTTCCCTTCATCACTGTCACCACTACAGTCTTATTCATATACTCTAAACACCACCGCTCTTCCTAAAATTCCCGCACGTTTGCACAATGTCATGGTACACTTTACGATGTCATGATTAGTGATGAACGAATATACTCATTACTCGAGATTTCTCGAGCACGCTCAGGGGTCCTCCGAGTACTTTTTAGTGCTCGGAGATTTAGTTTTCTTCACCGCAGCTGAATGATTTACATCTGTTAGCCAGCATAAGTACATGTGGGGGTTGCCTGGTGGCTAGGGAATCCCCACATGTAATCAAGCTGTCTAAGAGATGTAATTCATTCAGCTGAGGTGAGGAAAACTAAATCTCCCTCATTTTTCTGAGGGTCTGGAACTTACAGGTCTGAGCTTGCCAAAGCAAATCATAGTATGGGCGTTGCGTCGGGTCGAGATTCCGACGCTAGCGTTTGTTGCGCCGCACAATGGGTGCAGCGGATGCATTTCTCCAGCACATCCGCTGCCCCATTGTGAGGTGCCGGGAGGTGGGGGCGGAGTTTCGGCTGCGCATGCACGGTCGGAAAAAGCGGTCCGTCGGCAGCAAAAAACGTTACATTTAACGTTTTTTGCTCCCGGTGGTCCGCCACAACACGGCGCAACTGTCGCATGACGGTTGCGATGTGTGTCAATACGTCGCAATGCGTCGGTAATGTTACTCTATGGGACAAAAACGCATCCTGCAAACAACTTTGCAGGATGCGTTTTTTCCCCTAAACGACGTATTGCGACGTATTGAAAACGACGCTAGTGTGAAAGTAGCCTTAATCCCATTGCCAAGTGAGTGTTCTGTTATGACCTGGTGGTCAGGACAATTATGGACCTGGTGGTTAGGAACACACGGAATGACCTGATAGTTACTGAGAATAAGGACGAGCTCTGGGACGTGGGAACTCTGCTGACCGCAATCCCTAAACATATCAAACACACTAGAAATAGCCGTGGATTGTGCCTAACGCTCCCTATGCAACTCGGCACAGCCTAAGAAACTAGCTAGCCCTGAAGATAGAAAAATAAAGCCTACCTTGCCTCAGAGAAATTCCCCAAAGGAAAAGGCAGCCCCCCACATATAATGACTGTGAGTAAAGATGAAAATACAAACACAGAGATGAAATAGATTTAGCAAAGTGAGGCCCGACTTACTGAACAGACCGAGGATAGGGAAGTTTACTTTGCGGTCAGCACAAAAACCTACAAAAAGACCACGCAGAGGGCGCAAAAAGACCCTCCGCACCGACTCACGGTGCGGAGGCGCTCCCTCTGCGTCCCAGAGCTTCCAGCAAGCAAGACAACAAATTAAATAGCAAGCTGGACAGAAAAATAGCAAACCAAAGAAATACAAGCTGGAACTTAGCTTCTGATGGGAAGACAGGTCACAAGAACGATCCAGGAGTGAACAGACCAATACTGGAACATTGACAGGTGGCATGGAGCAAAGATCTAAGTGAAGTTAAATAGAGCAGCAGCTAACGAATTACCTCGTCACCTGTGAAACTCAGAAACACCCACCAGAGGAAGTCTAACGCATCGGGTATTCTAGAATATGCATGTCCCCGTAGTATATGGACAATGATGATTCCAGAATTCGCGGCACACTGTGCCCGTCGCTGATTGGTCGAGGCAACCTTTATGACATCATCGTCGCCATGGCAACCATTATGACATCTAAGTCAATACTGTGCCCGTCGCTGAATCAGAAACGTGAGATGTCTACGTCCTTTATGACATCATCGTCGCTGTGCCCGTTGCTGATTGGTCGAGGCCTGGCGGCCTCGACCAATCAGAGAGCCGGGATTTCCAGGACAGACAGACAGACAGACAGACGGAAATACCCTTAGACAATTATATATATAGATTACAAAATATGGCATGGGGACCCCTCAATTCTTGATAACCAGCATTGCTGAAGCGGACAGCTCACGGTTGCAACCCGCAGCTGTGAGTTTTTTCCTGGCTGGTTATCAAAAATACGTGTTTTTTTAAAATTTTATTTATTAACAGTGCAGAAGCCGGCTGATGAATACTCCCATCAGCCGCTTCTGATCTCACTGCTATTGGCGGCAGCAGGCATTGACTGATGGGAGCAGTAGTCACGTCAGCGGACACCAGTGATCGGAGGTAAACTTTGTACCTCTAATAACAGCTGAGCACTTATGCTGTCTTTTGACAACGTGGGAATCGTAGCTCTCTGACTGGCGGTGATGATTTCACCGCAAATATGCTGCAAAAAAGTCAACCTGCGTTGTTGCACCGTGTTTTCACCACCCATTCAAATCAATAGGTAAAAAATGCTGCAATAACGCTGAAAAAACACTGAATGAAGTGACATGCTGTATGTAAAAAAAAGCACAGCAAAACACAAAATCCTGATGACAAAAAAACTGTGTGTACATGAGATTTCTGAAATCTCACAGGCTTTGCTGGTACTGTAAAAAGCAGCTGAAAATTAGCATAAAAAAGCAGAAAAAAATGCACAGTGTGATCATAGCCTAATAGCTGCTGAGTAAAGGCAAAAGGGCCAACAAGTGCTAAGCATCTCTGGGAACTCATTCAAGAATGTTGGAAAACCATTCCCGGTGACTATCAAGAGAATGCCAAGAGTGTGCAAAGCAGTCATCAAGGCAAAAGGTGGCTACTTTGAAGAACCTAGAATATAAGACATAATTTCAGTTGCTTCACACTTTTTTGCTAAGAATATAATTCCACATGTGTTAATTCTTAGTTTTGATGCCTTCAGTGTGAATGTACAATTTTCATAGTCATGAAAATACAGAAAAATCTTTAAATGAGAAAGTGTGTCAAAACTTTTGGTCTGAAATTATGTCTTATATTCTAGGTTCTTCAAAGTAGCCACCTTTTGCCTTGATGACTGCTTTGCACACTCTTGGCATTCTCTTGATAGTCACCGGGAATGGTTTTCCAACAATCTTGAAGGAGTTCCCAGACATGCTTAGCACTTGTTGGCCCTTTTGCCTTTACTCTGCGGTCCAGCTCACCCCAAACCATCTCAATTGGGTTCAGGTCTGGTGGCTGTGGACGACAGGTCATCTGTGTCGAAACTTTTGGTCTGTACTATATATATATATATATATATATATATGTGTGTGTGTGTGTGTCACTGACATCTATATATCTATGCATTCTATGTATGTACAGTATCTATTCTATCTATTCTATTCTAACCTGTCACTCTGTGATTTCACTGTACGAGGCAGATGAATTGCCGACTTTTCCAAGGAGATTGGTGTGTAAAAATTGGACAGCACTCGCATGGTCACAGTGCTATGCAATTTTTTTCTTGCACCCATTTACTGCTATTGCTGGAAGCGATCCGATTTCGGACTACAATTGCAGCATGCTGCAACTTTTTTCCAGTCCGATCGTGATCCGATCCGAGCAGGAAAAAATAAACCCAGATGAACACACAATGAATGATAGAATAACATTGGTCCGAATGCAATTTAATTTTTAATCAGATTGCATTCATCCGATTTCATCGCAAGTGGGAATGAGCACTTAAGGTGACTTTTGTGGTTTTGGGGTTTATGACCTGTTAAAGAGGCTGTCTAGAATTAGAGAAAACCGTCTGAGATAAAATCACAATTTACACTTGTCAATTCCAGTTTTTAACTGTATCCTACACTATTCATATTACTGTTCACTAGGGTTGAGCGAAACGGGTCGAACATTTTCAAAAGTCGCCGACTTTTGGCTAAGTCGGGGTTTCATGAAACCCGATCCGACCCCTGTGCGGGGTCGGCCATGCGGTACGCGACTTTCGCGCCAAAGTCGCGTTTCAATGACGCGAAAAGCGCCATTTCTCAGCCAATGAAGGTAAACGCAGAGTGTGGGCAGCGTGATGACATAGGTCCTGGTCCCCACCATCTTAGAGAAGGGCATTGCAGTGATTGGCTTGCTGTCTGCGACGTCACAGGGGCTATAAAGAGGCGTTCCCGCCGACCGCCATCTTACTGCTGCTGATCTGAGCTTAGGGAGAGGTTGCTGCCGCTTTGTCAGAAGCAGGGATAGCGTTAGGCAGGGTCCATTAACCACAAAACCGCTTGTGCTGCAGCGATTTGCACTGTCCAACACCACCCTCGGTGTGCAGGGACAGTGGAATTTTTTTTTTTTTTTTTTTTCCCCTCAGCGCTGTAGCTCATTGGGCTGCCCTAGAAGGCTCCCTGATAGCTGCATTGCTGTGTGTACGCCGCTGTGCAAACCAACTGCTTTTTTCAAAGCACAAATCCTCTTGTTCCTTCCTTTCTGCACAGCTATCTTTTTTGTTTGTCCACACTTTTTATTTCATTTGTGCATCAGTCCACTCCTTATTGCTGCCTGCCATACCTGGCTGAGATTACTGCAGGCAGGGAGATAGTAGCTGCCTGCCATACCTGGCTGAGATTACTGCAGGCAGGGAGATAGTAATTGTAGGACATTCCCTGTTTTTTTTTTTTTTTTTTTTTTGGTGGGAGATTAAGATTGGCAATTTGGCATTTCTGCTAGAGTGCCATCCCTGTGTGTGCCATCTCTCTCACATAGTGGGCCATAGAAAGCCTTTTCATTTTTCTGTATTTTTTTTTGTGGGGTGTATAAATTCTCCCTGATAAAAATACAGTGGGAGATTAATATTGGCCTTTGGGCTTGTGTGCCAGTCCTGAGTGTGCCATCTCTCTCACAAATAGTGGGCCATAGAAAGCCTATTTTATTTTTTTTTGGGTTTTATAAATTCTCCCTGAAAAAAAGGGAGATTAATATTGGCCTCTGGGCTTCTGTGCCAGTCCTGAGCGTGCCATCTGTGCCAGTCCTGAGCGTCCCATCTCTCTCACAAATAGTGGGCCATAGAAAGCCTATTTAATTTTTTTTTTGGTTTTATAAATTTTCCCTGAAAAAAGGGAGATTAATATTGGCCTCTGGGCTTGTGTGCCAGTTGTGAGCGTGCCATCTGTGCCAGTCCTGAGCGTGCCATCTCTCTCACAAATAGTGGGCCATAGAAAGCCTATTTAATTTTTTTTTTGGTTTTATAAATTTTCCCTGAAAAAAGGGAGATTAATATTGGCCTCTGGGCTTGTGTGCCAGTTGTGAGCGTGCCATCTGTGCCAGTCCTGAGCGTGCCATCTCTCTCACAAATAGTGGGCCATAGAAAGCCTATTTAAATATTTTTTTGGTTTTATAAATTCTCCCAGAAAAAAAGGGAGATTAATATTGGCCTCTGGGCTTCTGTGCCAGTTGTGAGCGTGCCATCTGTGCCAGTCCTGAGCGTGCCATCTCTCTCACAAATAGTGGGCCATAGAAAGCCTATTTAAATATTTTTTTGGTTTTATAAATTCTCCCAGAAAAAAAGGGAGATTAATATTGGCCTCTGGGCTTCTGTGCCAGTCCTGAGCGTGCCATCTGTGCCAGTCCTGAGCGTCCCATCTCTCTCACAAATAGTGGGCCATAGAAAGCCTATTTTATTTTTTTTTTGGGTTTCAGAAATTCTCCCTGGAAAAAAAAAGGGAGATTAATATTGCCCTTTGGGCTTGTGTGCCAGTACTAAGCGTTCCATCTCTCTCTCTCTCTCAGTCAGTGGGCCATAGAACGCATATTTTTGGTTTTATTTGTTTTCTAAATTCTCCCTGAAAAAATCATTTTATTTTATTTGGTTTCTAAATTCTTCCTGATAAAATCATATTTTTTTTATTATTTTTATTTCTAAAGTCTCCCTGAAAAAAAAAAAAAAAAAAAACAACCAAAAAAACAGTGGGAGATTAATATTGGCCTTTCTGCTTGTGTGCCAGTCTTGACTCCTGGGTGTGCCATCTCTCTCTCTCTCTCTCTCTCTCTCTCTCTCTCTCTCTCTCTCTCCAATTGTGGTCCATAGAAAGCCTATATTTTTTTTCCTTGATTTGGGTTCTAAAATCTACCAGAGAAAATAACTACATCAATCATTGGTAGAAAAATATTGGCCTCTGGGTTTGTGTGCCACTCCTGACTCCTGTGTGCGTCATCTCTCAGTCAGTGGGCCATAGAACGCCTATTTTTGGTTTTATTTGTTTTCTAAATTCTCCCTGAAAAAATTATTTTATTTTATTTGGTTTCTAAATTCTTCCTGATAAAATCATATTTTTTTTATTATTTTTTTTTCTAAAGTCTCCCTGAAAAAAAAAAAAAAAAACAGTGGGAGATTAATATTGGCCTTTCTGCTTGTGTGCCAGTCTTGACTCCTGGGTGCGTCATCTCTCAGTCAGTGGGCCATAGAACGCCTATTTTTGGTTTTATTTGTTTTATAAATTCTCCCTGAAAAAATCATTTTATTTTATTTGGTTTCTAAATTCTTCCTGATAAAATCATATTTTTTTTATTATTTTTTTTTCTAAAGTCTCCCTGAAAAAAAAAAAAAAAAAACAACCAAAAAAAACAGTGGGAGATTAATATTGGCCTTTCTGCTTGTGTGCCAGTCTTGACTCCTGGGTGCGTCATCTCTCAGTCAGTGGGCCATAGAACGCCTATTTTTGGTTTTATTTGTTTTCTAAATTCTCCCTGAAAAAATCATTTTATTTTATTTGGTTTCTAAATTCTTCCTGATAAAATCATATTTTTTTTATTATTTTTTTTTCTAAAGTCTCCCTGAAAAAAAAAAAAAAAAAAACAACCAAAAAAAACAGTGGGAGATTAATATTGGCCTTTCTGCTTGTGTGCCAGTCTTGACTCCTGGGTGCGTCATCTCTCAGTCAGTGGGCCATAGAACGCCTATTTTTGGTTTTATTTGTTTTCTAAATTCTCCCTGAAAAAATCATTTTATTTTATTTGGTTTCTAAATTCTTCCTGATAAAATCATATTTTTTTTATTATTTTTTTTTCTAAAGTCTCCCTGAAAAAAAAAAAAAAAAAAACAACCAAAAAAAACAGTGGGAGATTAATATTGGCCTTTCTGCTTGTGTGCCAGTCTTGACTCCTGGGTGTGCCATCTCTCTCTCTCTCTCTCTCCAATTGTGGTCCATAGAAAGCCTACATTTTTTTTCCTTGATTTGGGTTCCAAAATCTACCAGAGAAAATAACTCCATCAATCATTGGTAGAAAAATATTGGCCTCTGGGCTTGTGTGCCACTCCTGATTCCTGTGTGCGTCATCTCTCACTCAGTGGCCCATAGAAAGCATATAGTTTGTTACATTTGTTTTCTAAATTCTCCCTGCAAAAATCTATTTTTTTTTTTTTGGGGGGTTTCTAAAGTGTTCCTGAAAAAAATAAAAATAAAAAAAAAATAATAGTGTGACATTAATATTAACATTTGTGCTTCAGTGACAGTCCTGCGTGTGGGGCATCTCTCTAATTTGCAGCCACCAAAAAAAGAGTGTGTAACATTGGGCCTGATTTTCGCTGTGGTCTCACCAACCTGTAAAGGGGTAGCTAAATCATACAGAAGTTATAGCTCACCGTGTAAGTTGTGTGACTGCAACAAATAACGTTAGTTTGGTTACGTTTTTAAAACAATGAGGAAGTCTAGTGGAAGAGGTCGTGGCCGGGGGCGTTCATTGTCAGCTGGTAATGAGGGTAGTGGTAGTGGTGGAGCATCAGGTGGTCGTGGGGGAAAAAATATTGCACCTAAGTCTGGAGCTGTGGAGCCAGGTTCGTCGTCCGGCTACACAAGGCCTCGAACGCTCCCTTTTCTGGGATTAGGAAAACCGCTTTTAAAGCCGGAGCAGCAAGAGCAAGTTTTGGCTTATCTTGCTGACTCAGCCTCTAGCTCTTTTGCCTCATCTCGTGAAACTGGTAAAAGTAAAAGCAGCGCGTCGTTAGTGGATGTTCACGGTCAGGGACAAGTCACTTCCTTGTCCTCTTCAGCAAAAACAACAACAGAGAAGAATGCAGCAGGCGACACAACGGGTTACTCCATGGAGCTCTTTACACATACCGTCCCTGGCTTAGAAAGTGAAGCAGTTAACAGTCCATGCCCATTACAAATTGAATCTGACATGGAGTGCACTGACGCACAGCCACAGCCAGACTACTATGCTGGTCCTTTGACTCAGACCACAACATTGCCCTCGCAGGGTGCTGATCAAGAATCAGACCCTGATGAGACTATGTTGCCCCATCACGAACGCTATACCACCGAACGACACGGTGACACAGACGAAGTTGCGCAGGAGGTACAAGAAGAGTTATTAGATGACCCAGTTCTTGACCCCGATTGGCAGCCATTGGGGGAACAGGGTGCAGGCGGCAGCAGTTCTGAAGCAGAGGAGGAGGAGGGGCCGCAGCAGGCATCAACATCGCCACAGGTTCCATCTGCCGGGCCCGTATCTTGCCCAAAACGCGTGGCAAAGCCAAAACCTGGTGGAGGACAGCGTGGCCATCCGGTTAAAGCTCAGTCTGCAATGCCTGAAAAGGTATCCGATGCTAGAAAGAGTGCAGTCTGGCATTTTTTTAAACAACATCCAATTGATCAGCGCAAAGTCATCTGTCAAAAATGTTCTACTTCCTTAAGCAGAGGTCAGAATCTGAAAAGTCTCAATACTAGTTGCATGCATAGACATTTAACCACCATGCATTTGAAAGCTTGGACTAACTACCAAACGTCCCTTAAGGTTGTTGCACCCTCGGCCAATGAAGCTAGTCATCAACGCAACATCCCTTCCGGCAGTGTAGGACCACCATTTAGCGCACCACCTGCTGTATCTGTGCAGGTATCTTTGCCAGGCCAAAGCAGTCAGGGTCAGGGAATCACCAGTTTCGTAGTAGGAAACACTGCATCTAGGGCACCGGCGGCAACAATACCATCTCCCACCGTCTCTCAGTCTGCCATGTCCACCGGCACCCCCGCTAGTTCCACGATCTCCAGCTCTCCAGTCCAGCTCACCCTACATGAGACTATGGTTAGAAAAAGGAAATACTTAGCCTCGCATCCGCGTACACAGGGTTTGAACGCCCACATAGCTAGACTAATCTCGTTAGAGATGATGCCCTACCGGTTAGTTGAAAGCGAAGCTTTCAAAGACCTGATGGACTACGCTGTACCACGCTACGAGCTACCCAGTCGACACTTTTTTTCCAGAAAAGCCATCCCAGCCCTCCACCAGCATGTTAAAGAGCGCATCGTCCATGCACTCAGGCAATCTGTGAGCACAAAGGTGCACCTGACAACAGATGCATGGACCAGTAGGCATGGCCAGGGACGTTACGTGTCCATCACGGCACACTGGGTAAATGTGGTGGATTCAGGGTCCACAGGGGACAGCAAGTTTGGGACAGTTCTGCCTAGCCCACGGTCTAGTAAACAGTTGTCTGTAGCCGTTCGCACCCCCTCCTCCTCCTCCTCCTCGTCCTCCTGCAGAAGCAAGAGCTCGTCCACAGACCGCAGTCGCACAAACACTCCATCCGCACCTGCCACTGTTGCACACCAGGTCTCCCATTATGGGGCAGCTACTGGCATACGTCAGCAGGCTGTATTGGCTATGAAGTGTTTGGGCGACAATAGACACACCGCGGAAGTTCTGTCCGAGTTCTTGCAGCAAGAAACGCAGTCGTGGCTGGGCACTGTAGATCTTGAGGCAGGCAAGGTAGTGAGTGATAACGGAAGGAATTTCATGGCTGCCATCTCCCTTTCCCAACTGAAACACATTCCTTGCCTGGCTCACA
The DNA here is from genome assembly GCF_032444005.1 of Ranitomeya imitator. NCBI lineage: Eukaryota > Metazoa > Chordata > Amphibia > Anura > Dendrobatidae > Ranitomeya > Ranitomeya imitator. Next base: position 531,622,398 of record NC_091283.1, read on the forward strand.
CCTTAAACCTGGTGGTGCAGTGCTTCCTGAAAAGTTATCCGGGGTTATCCGACCTGCTCCTCAAAGTGCGTGGACTTTGCGCACATATCCGCCGTTCGCCTGTACACTCCAGCCGTATGCAGACCTATCAGCGTTCTTTGAACCTTCCCCAGCATCGCCTAATCATAGACGTTGCAACAAGGTGGAACTCAACACTGCACATGCTTCAGAGACTGTGCGAACAGAGGCGGGCTGTTATGTTTTTGTGGGAGGATACACATACACGGGCAGGCAGTAGGATGGCAGACATGGAGTTGTCAGGTGTGCAGTGGTCGAAGATTCAAGACATGTGTCAAGTCCTTCAGTGTTTTGAGGAATGCACACGGCTGGTTAGTGCAGACAACGCCATAATAAGCATGAGCATCCCCCTAATGCGTCTGCTGATGCAAAGTTTGACGCACATAAAGGATCAGGCGTCTGCACCAGAGGAAGAGGAAAGCCTTGATGACAGTCAGCGATTGTCTGGTCAGGGCAGTGTACATGACGAGGTACCGGGCGAAGAGGAGGTGGAGGATGAGGAGGATGATGGGGATGAGTATATTTTTAATGAGGAAGCTTTCCCGGGGGCACGGGAAATTGGTGGCGTGGCAAGGCCGGGTTCTGGTTTTTTGAGGGACACAAGTGACGTAGATTTGCCTGCAACTGCCCCTCAACCAAGCACAACCGCAGATTTGACAACGGGAACTTTGGCCCACATGGCGGATTATGCCTTGCGTATCCTCAAAAGGGACACACGCATTACAAAAATGATGAACGATGACGATTACTGGTTGGCCTGCCTCCTTGATCCTCGCTATAAAGGCAAATTGCAAAATATTATGCCACATGAGAACTTGGAACTAATATTAGCAACAAAACAATCAACTCTTGTTGACCGTTTGCTTCTGGCATTCCCTGCACACAGCGCCCGTGATCGTTCTCACACGAGCTCCAGGGGCCAGCAGACCAGAGGTGTTAGAGGGGCAGAAATCAGAAGTGGCGTTGGACAGAGGGGTTTTCTGACCAGGTTGTGGAGTGATTTTTCTATGACCGCAGACAGGACAGGTACTGCAGCATCAATTCAAAGTGACAGGAGACAACATTTGTCCAGTATGGTTACAAACTATTTTTCATCCCTTATCGACGTTCTCCCTCAACCGTCATTCCCATTTGATTACTGGGCATCCAAATTAGACACCTGGCCAGAATTGGCAGAATATGCATTGCAGGAGCTTGCTTGCCCGGCAGCTAGTGTCCTATCAGAAAGAGTATTCAGTGCTGCAGGTTCAATACTAACAGAAAAAAGGACTCGTCTGGCTACCCAAAATGTAGATGATCTAACCTTCATTAAAATGAACCACAACTGGATTTCAAAATCTTTTGCCCCACCCTGCCCGGCTGACACCTAGCTTTCCTATGAAAAGGTCTTGCCTGTGGACTATTCTGAATGACTTTTCCAATCTCGTAATTTTCTTCACCTGATTGTCCAGCATACGACATGTTTCCACCTCACGAAATGGCCAAACTCCCCACACGGGGCCGTGCTATCGCCACTTTGCGCTTGGACCCTTGAGAGTGCTGTTTGTCTGAAGAGGTGGGTGTGGCCGCTTTTGGTCGACGGCACTGCCACTGGGTCCCTCATAGTACAATAAAGTGTCTCTGGCGGTGGTGGTGCGCACCCAACGTCAGACACACCGTTGTAATATGAGGGGCCCTGTGCCTGTACCGCCGGCCACAAGACAGTTCCCCCCCCCAGCTCAAACAGTGCTCTACCACTAGCAAAATTATCTCTCACAGCTTCACCAATGTGTAGTCTAGCCGCTGACATCCTTCAATGCCTGGCACTGACAATACCATTGTTTTGACATTTTTGTTATGTTAGGCCTTCGAAGCCTGTCTGCGGTCCCTTCTTTCTACAACTACTACACTGACCAGGCCACTGCTGGCCGTGTTACCCTGGAACCAATTTAAAAGTGCCTACAGTCAGCCCAATTTTGTTATGTTAGGCCTTCGAAGACTGTCTGCCGTCACTCCTTCCACTAGACTTCCACTGACCATACACTGCTGCCCATGTACCCCTGGAACCAATTTAAAGTGCCTACAGCCAGCCCAATTTTGTTATGTTAGGCCTTCGAAGCCTGTCTGCGGTCACTCCTTCCACTAGACTTCCACTGACCAGACCACTGCTGCCCGTGTACCCCTGGAACCAATTTAAAAGTGCCTACAGCCATGTGTTATTATTTTAGGCCTTCGATGCCTGTCTGCGGTCACTCCTTCCACTAGGCCTCCACTGACCACACCACTGCTGCCCGTGTACCCCTGGAACCAATTTAAAATTGCCTACAGCCAGCCCAATTTTTTTATTTTAGGCCTTCGATGCCTGTCTGCGGTCCATTCTTTCAACTACTACTACACTGACCAGGTCACTGCTGCCCGTGTACCCCTGGAACCAATTTAAAATTGCCTACAGCCAGCCCAATTTTTTTATTTTAGGCCTTCGATGCCTGTCTGCGGTCCATTCTTTCAACTACTACTACACTGACCAGGTCACTGCTGCCCGTGTACCCCTGGAACCAATTTAAAATTGCCTACAGCCATGTGTTATTATTTTAGGCCTTCGATGCCTGTCTGCGGTCACTCCTTCCACTAGGCCTCCACTGACCACACCACTGCTGTCCGTGTACCCCTGGAACCAATTTAAAATTGCCTACAGCCATGTGTTATTATTTTAGGCCTTCGATGCCTGTCTGCGGTCACTCCTTCCACTAGGCCTCCACTGACCACACCACTGCTGTCCGTGTACCCCTGGAACCAATTTAAAATTGCCTACAGCCATGTGTTATTATTTTAGGCCTTCGATGCCTGTCTGCGGTCCATTCTTTCAACTACTACTACACTGACCAGGGCACTGCTGGCCGTGTACCCCTGGAACCAACATCAGAAAATATAAAAATAAGTATTTTGCTTATAAAAAAGAAAATACTGGTGAGATATCAAATGCAGACATTTTAACATTAAAAACAAACACACAACTCTAATCTGGTACAGTACTAAAAATGGCCACCAGCTACAATTACTTTCTCCTGCAAGTAGTTAACTGAAAGTTTTTTTAAATTGAAAACACACATATGGCATCCACCGAGTGTTGTCCTGTCGCGTCTTCTTTATATTATTGCCGAGAAGATGCAAAATAATGAAAATAATAAAATCATTAATTACCAAAATAATAGAGAAAGTCAACACCACATTGCAAATAAACATTCATTCCAAATAAAGAAGCAGGGCGCGTCCGAGGGTGAGTATATACCTAATAAGAATATAATCACCCTCGGACGCGCAATGCTTATTTCCAACAGCCTTCCTTCCTAAGAATCAGCCCTTCCGTCGTGTAGAGAGACGTTGTGTTACACTCCAAGGTGTTCCCCAGGTTGCCTTTCCTGAGCTTCGATCTTCCGGCTCTCGTTTAGTAGTTCTTGGAAACTACTCTGCATTAGGCCTTCAAATTGGGTATGGGGTGTAGAGAGATGGTGTGTTCCACTCCAAGGTGTTCCCCAGGTTGCCTTTCCTGAGCTTCGATCTTCCGGCTCTCGTTTAGTAGTTGTTGGAAACTACGCTGCATTAGGCCTTCAAATTGGGTATGGGGTGTAGCGAGAGGGTGTGTTACACTCCAAGGTGTTCCCCAGGTTGCCTTTCCTGAGCTTCGATCTTCCGGCTCTCGTTTAGTAGTTCTTGGAAACTACACTGCATTAGGCCTTCAAATTGGGTATGGGGTGTAGAGAGAGGGTGTGTTACACTCCAAGGTGTTCCCCAGGTTGCCTTTCCTGAGCTTCGATCTTCCGGCTCTCGTTTAGTAGTTGTTGGAAACTACGCTGCATTAGGCCTTCAAATTGGGTATGGGGTGTAGCGAGAGGGTGTGTTACACTCCAAGGTGTTCCCCAGGTTGCCTTTCCTGAGCTTCGATCTTCCGGCTCTCGTTTAGTAGTTCTTGGAAACTACACTGCATTAGGCCTTCAAATTGGGTATGGGGTGTAGAGAGAGGGTGTGTTACACTCTAAGGTGTTCCCCAGGTTTCCTTGCCATTGCTTCGGTCTTCCGACTCTCGTTTAGTAGTTGTAGAAAAGTACACTGCATTAGGCCATACAAAATGGGTATGGGGTGGAGAGAGATGGTGTGTTACACTCCAAGGTGTTCCCCAGGTTGCCTTTCCTGAGCTTCTATCTTCAGGCTCTCATTAAATTGTGGTTAAATGGAACAACTGCATTTGGCGTACTAGTTGGTTTGGGGCCTACTATCGGTGTCTGCCACTCCTTGCTGTTCTCCTCCACTGAACAAAGCTGTGCCGCCTGTTTACTACGGTTGCCAATTTTGAACTGCATTTCGACTACTTACTGATTTGGCCCTACTCTCTGTGTCAGCCTCTCATTCCAGTTGTCCTCCACTGCAATGCCCCCTGGTTATTCCTGTGTTACCAATTTTGAACTGCATTTAGCCCACTTTCTTCTTTGGGCCTATATCTGTGTTTCCACTTCATCGTGCCCATTGCCCAGCCAGTGATAGATGAGTCTGCTGGTACATTGACCCATAACGCAACATTCCCCGTGCACGCTACACAACAACATTGTGACCCTGCTGAAAGTCAGGTTGCTCTTCCCGCATACCATACCACCTTACACGGGGACAAAGAGGAAGGTGCAGATGAAAGTGCAGGTTCCTTCATCAGGTGGGGGGAGGAATACTAGTTGGCGACGTCACTGGCACAGGGCCTCTCATAGTACGCAAAAGTGTTGCTGCCGGTGGGAGGCGCCCCCGCCGTGCAAACACACCGCTGTACTTTGAGGGGCCCTGTGCCAGTGCCAATGCCAACGAGTGGGCCCCCCCTGCTTGCTCAGGTTCACAGCACTTGCAAAGTTGAAATACTTACCTCTCCCTGCTCCACTGCCGTGACGTGGTCCAGATTTCCTGGGCCCACTAATTACTTGAACCAGCCCTACCCCCCACAACTTTAGCCAAATGACCCCCAATTTCAAATGCCTTCCAATTATTATAAGGTAAATTACGCTTGACAAGCTTCATTAAGAAGAATGGATGGTTTTGACATTAAAATGGCCACTCTAGGTGTTTTCCTGGCCCCCACTCACTGCCGACTATGCTGCCCCATTGACTTGCATTGGGTTTCGTGTTTCGGTCGATCCCGACTTTACGTCATAATCGGCCGATTTCACTCGACCCGACTTTGGACATAGTCGGGTTTCGCAAAACCCGGCTCGACTCTAAAAAGGTCAAGGTCGCTCAACTCTACTGTTCACTAATAAACAAGCCTATCACCTGAACTCACTTACCTAACTCTTCCCTGTTCCATCCTTCCAAATATTATTCAGAAGCTGCTCCCTCCTATTTATCTGTCTCCACACCCTCCATGCACATGATAACTGTGCTTAAACACACTGGCTGATGACCAGACTATGCAATGTTATATGTAAAAAATTTAAAGAAATGCGGCACTCACTCTTTGCTGCTTGTGAAATTGTGCTGTTTTTATTGGACCGACATGAAGAAATTGTTACATATCCATGTATTACATCAGGTGTGCAGGAGGGTGTGGGGAGAGAAAGTGGACGACGGCCGTTTCGCACACGATGTGCTTCAACGGGTCCAGGACATACACTGTAAGTTTACACATAAGTAGGTCTTGCTTAGAATTTCGGCACCTAGAAATAAAATCATTAATAATAATACAAAATCTACAAAATTACAAATTAAAGTAGTTTACAAAAATGCAAAACCTACTATAAAAATACAGTAGTATTTTAAATATATGAGAGCTTGTCACATCTGGGAACACCTATAACCCTAAGACTAGTTGGGGGGAAAGTTCGGTTCAATAAAAACAATATCAAGTGGACCAAGAAACTTGTTTATTTAAACTATTTACGCTAAATATTGAAGTCCTTTTTCAGATACTATAGTAGATGTACTCCAGGAGTGTAAGGTACCCAAATAAATGTAGCCAGTAGGTTGAGCGAAACGGGTCGGCCACTTTCAGAAGTCGCTGACTTTTGGCAAAGTCGGGTTTCATGAAACCCGACCCGACCCCTGTGTGGGGTCGGCCATGAAGTCGGCGATCTTCTGAATGTGGTATCGGAATATGTTTGCAATATCGGAAATCGGTATCGGAATCCATATTTAATGTAAAATAAAGAATTAAAATAAAAAATATCGCTATACTTAGCCTCTGACGCGCCCTGGTACTAACCGGGAACCTTCCTTCCTTCGAATCAGCGCTTGCAGGACCTTGCAGTGAGGTCGCGGTGACGTCGCGGCTTGTGATTGGTCGCGCGGCCGCCCATGTGACCGCTCGCGCGACCAATCACAAGCCGCGACGTCACCGCGACGTCACGCAAGGTCCTGCAAGCGCTGATTCTTAGGAAGGAAGGCTGCCGGAAAGAAGCAGGGCACGTCCGAGGGTGAGTATATACCTAATAGGAATACTCACCGCAAGGTCCTGGAAGCGCTGATTCGAAGGAAGGAAGGTTCCCGGTTAGTACCAGGGCGCGTCAGAGGGTAAGTATAGCGATATTTTTTATTTTAATTCTTTATTTTACACTTAAATATGAATCCCAGGGCCTGAAGGAGAGTTTCCGCTCCTTCAGACCCTGGGAACCATTGGAAACCCAATGCACTGCATTGGGTTTTGAGTTTTGGCCGACCCCGACCCCGACTTTTTTATAGGATCGGCCAATTTCACTCGGCCCGACTTTTGAAAAAGTCGGGTCTTGTGAAACCCGACCCGATCCTATAAAAGTAAAGGTCGCTCAACCCTATTCCTGATCTTTTTAAGAAGTCCATTTCTTCCTCCAGAGAAGAGATGGCGATTAGTTTTGATGCGTATTTCACTTGCAAGGTGGAATTTTGGGTCCAGTGATTAGATATTCCGGCGCACAGAAGTTCACGTGTAGTTTGGAAAAATGATTTCCGTTTTTGTAGAGTGGCTCTAGAAACGTCTTTAAAAAAAAGTTATATTATTGTACGGAGAATGGAGTTTTTTTGAATCCCTTGTTAGGGCCAGAATATCATTTCTTACCCAACTAGGGTAGAAGGACATAAAAACATCCCTCGCTATGTCCACTGGGAGAGAGTGGCCTGTAGATTCTGTAAGCCCTCTCGATCAAATTTTCTTTCCCTATAGTTTCAGGTAATAAATGAGAAATCATCATAGAAATGTAATCTTTTAGCTGAGAGGGCTGGACTGATTCCGGAACTCCACTGATTTTTAAGTTGTTATTCTTTTTAAAATCTTCGGAGTCAGCCAAGCAATCTCTTAGGCTAGGTTCACATTAACATAGTAACATAGTAACATAGTAACATAGTTAGTAAGGCCGAAAAAAGACATTTGTCCATCCAGTTCAGCCTATATTCCATCATAATAAATACCCAGATCTACGTCCTTCTACAGAACCTAATAATTGTATGATACAATATTGTTCTGCTCCAGGAAGACATCCAGGCCTCTCTTGAACCCCTCGACTGAGTTCGCCATCACCACCTCCTCAGGCAAGCAATTCCAGATTCTCACTGCCCTAACAGTAAAGAATCCTCTTCTATGTTGGTGGAAAAACCTTCTCTCCTCCAGACGCAAAGAATGCCCCCTTGTGCCCGTCACCTTCCTTGGTATAAACAGATCCTCAGCGAGATATTTGTATTGTCCCCTTATATACTTATACATGGTTATTAGATCGCCCCTCAGTCGTCTTTTTTCTAGACTAAATAATCCTAATTTCGCTAATCTATCTGGGTATTGTAGTTCTCCCATCCCCTTTATTAATTTTGTTGCCCTCCTTTGTACTCTCTCTAGTTCCATTATATCCTTCCTGAGCACCGGTGCCCAAAACTGGACACAGTACTCCATGTGCGGTCTAACTAGGGATTTGTACAGAGGCAGTATAATGCTCTCATCATGTGTATCCAGACCTCTTTTAATGCACCCCATGATCCTGTTTGCCTTGGCAGCTGCTGCCTGGCACTGGCTGCTCCAGGTAAGTTTATCATTAACTAGGATCCCCAAGTCCTTCTCCCTGTCAGATTTACCCAGTGGTTTCCCGTTCAGTGTGTAATGGTGATATTGATTCCCTCTTCCCATGTGTATAACCTTACATTTATCATTGTTAAACCTCATCTGCCACCTTTCAGCCCAAGTTTCCAACTTATCCAGATCCATCTGTAGCAGAATACTATCTTCTCTTGTATTAACTGCTTTACATAGTTTTGTATCATCTGCAAATATCGATATTTTACTGTGTAAACCTTCTACCAGATCATTAATGAATATGTTGAAGAGAACAGGTCCCAATACTGACCCCTGCGGTACCCCACTGGTCACAGCGACCCAGTTAGAGACTATACCATTTATAACCACCCTCTGCTTTCTATCACTAAGCCAGTTACTAACCCATTTACACACATTTTCCCCCAGACCAAGCATTCTCATTTTGTGTACCAACCTCTTGTGCGGCACGGTATCAAACGCTTTGGAAAAATCGAGATATACCACGTCCAATGACTCACCGTGGTCCAGTCTATAGCTTACCTCTTCATAAAAACTGATTAGATTGGTTTGACAGGAGCGATTTCTCATAAACCCATGCTGATATGGAGTTAAACAGTTATTCTCATTGAGATAATCCAGAATAACATCCCTCAGAAACCCTTCAAATATTTTACCAACAATAGAGGTTAGACTTACTGGCCTATAATTTCCAGGTTCACTTTTAGAGCCCTTTTTGAATATTGGCACCACATTTGCTATGCGCCAGTCCAGCGGAACAGACCCTGTCGCTATAGAGTCACTAAAAATAAGAAATAATGGTTTATCTATTACATTACTTAGTTCTCTTAGTACTCGTGGGTGTATGCCATCCGGACCCGGAGATTTATCTATTTTAATCTTATTTAGCCGGTTTCGCACCTCTTCTTGGGTTAGATTGTGTTAGGGCAATCCGTTAAGCGCATAGCGCTAGCGGATTGCGCTAACGCAATGTCTTTAGAGGGCTCGCGTTTGCTAATCCCGCTAGCGCAGATCCCCGATCTGCGCTATCGAGGAACGGACCTCGGACGCACCTCGGACGCTGCAAGCAGCGTCCGAGGTCCGTCACAAAATAACGGCACATCACTAGCGCGTGCCGAAAATGGACAGATAAAAATCACATTGCCTTCAATGGGTGCGCTAACGGACCCGTTGCATGGCGTTAATTGCAACAATTTCGCCGTGCAACGGAGTCCGTTAGCGTTAACCCATTAACGCAATGTGAACCTAGCCTAAAGGAAACAATTTATTTTTGAATCTTCTCCAGAGAATATGAAAATGTAGAAAGGCTTTCGACGTCACCAAAAGACAGAGTCTCATGATTCTTGTGTGCCTTGTCAGTTATTTCTGGAAAATGATGAGCATTATCCAGGACCTTAATAGTGTTTGAGGTAGTATCTTTAACTATAAAAGATAGTGTATCTTTAAGGAATTTTTTGATAAAAATTTCAGAGGCCTTTGCTTTATCTGATAGCTGGCTGTCGGATATCCTTACAACCTTTCCTGGAACTTCCACAGATGCTAAAAAGGCACTACAGATATCAATCATGAACCTTTCAGATGCAGAATTTTCAGAAGCGGGTATATTATCTACTGGAAAAAGTTTAACCCCTTTACCCCCAAGGGTGGTTTGCACGTTATGGACCGGGCCAATTTTTACAATTCTGAACACTGTCCCTTTATGAGGTTATAACTCTGGAACGCTTCAACGGATCCTGGTGATTCTGACATTGTTTTCTCATGACATATTGTACTTCATGATAGTGGTAAAATTTCTTTGATATTACCTGCGTTTATTTGTGAAAAAAATGGAAATTTGGCGAAAATTTTGAAAACTTTGAATTTTTATGCAATTAAATCACATAGATATGTCACACAAAATACTTAATAAGTAACATTTCCCACATGTCTACTTTACATCAGCACAATTTTGGAACCAAATTTTTTTTTGTTAGGGAGTTATAAGGGTTAAAAGTTGACCAGCAATTTCTCATTTTTACAACACCATTTTTTTTAAGGGACCACATCACATTTGAAGTCATTTTGAGGGGTCTATATGATAGAAAATACCCAAGTGTGACACCATTCTAAAAACTGCACCCCTCAAGGTGCTCAAAAGCACATTCAAGAAGTTTATTAACCCTTTAGGTGTTTCAGAGGAAGTTTTGGAATGTTTAAATAAAAATGAACATTTAACTTTTTTCACAAAAAATTAACTTCAGCTCCAATTTGTTTTTTTATTTTACCAAGGGTATCAGGAGAAAATGGACCCCAAACGTTGTTGTAAAATTTGTCCTGAGTACGCCGATACCCCACATGTGGGGGTAAACCACTGTTTGGGCTCATGACAGAGCTCGGAAGCGAAGGAGCGCCATTTGACTTTTCAATGCAAAATTGACTGGAATTGAGATGGGACACCATGTTGCGTTTGGAGAGCCACTAATGTGCCTAAACATTGAAACCCCTCACAAGTGACACCATTTTGGAAAGTAGACCCCCAAAGGAACTTATCTAGAGGTGTGGTGAGCACTTTCACCCACCAAGTGCTTCACAGAAGTTTATAATGCAGAACCGTAAAAATAAAAAATCGTTTTTTTCACAAAAATTATCTTTTTGCCCCCAATTTTTTATTTTCCCAAGGGTAGGAGAAGAAATTGGACCCCAAAAGTTGTTGTACAATTTGTCCTGAGTACGCTGATACCCCATATGTGGGAGTAAACCACTGTTTGGGCGCATTGGAGAGCTCAGAAGGGAAGGAGCGCCGTTTGACTTTTCAATGCAAAATTGACAGGAATTGAGATGGGACACCATGTTGCATTTGGAGAACCACTGATGTGCCTAAACATTGAAACCACCCACAAGTGACACCATTTTGGAAAGTAGACCCACTAAGGAACTTATCTAGATGTATGGTGAGCATTTTGACCCACCAAGGGCTTCACAGAAGTTTATAATGCAGGGCCGTAAAAATAAAACAAAAATTTTTTCCCACAAAAATTATTTTTTAGCCCCCAGTTTTGTATTTTTCCGAGGGTAACAGGAGAAATTGGACGCCAAAAGTTGTTGTCCAATTTGTCCTGAGTGCGCTGATACCCCATATGTGGGGGGGGACCACCGTTTGGGCGCATGGGAGGGCTTGGACGGGAAGGAGCGCCATTTGGAATGCAGATTTAGATGGAATGGTCTGCAGGCGTCACATTGCGTTTGCAGAGCCCCTAATGTATCTAAACAGTAGAAACCCCCCACAAGTGACACCATTTTGGAAAGTAGACCTCCTAAGGAACTCATCTAGATGTGATGTGAGAGCTTTGAACCCCCAAGTGTTTCACTACAGTTTATAACGCAGAGCCGCGCAAATAAAAAATATTTTTTTCCACAAAAATTATTTTTTAGCCCCCAGTTTTGTATTTTTCCAAGGGTAACAGGAGAAATTGGACCCTAAATATTGTTGTCCAATTTGTCCTGAGTACGATGATACCCGATATGTGGGGGGAACCTCCGTTTGAGCGCATGGCAGAGCTCGGAAGGAAAGGAGCATCATTTGGAATGCAGACTTAGATGGATTTGTCTGCAGGCGTCACATTGCGTTTGCAGAGCCCCTAATGTACCTAAACAGTAGAAACCCCCCACAAGTGACCCCATATTGGAAACTAGACCCCCCAAGGAACTTATCTAGATGTGTTGTGAGAACTTTGAACCCACAAGTGTTTCACTACAGTTTCTAATGCAGAGCCATGAAAATAAAAAATAAAAAAATTTCCACCAAAAATTATTTTTTATCCCCTAGTTTTGTATTTTCCCGAGGGTAACAGGAGAAATTGGATGCCGAAAGTTGTTGTCCAATTTGTCCTGAGTATGCTGATACCACATATGTGGGAGGAAACCACCGTTTGGGCGCATGGGAGGGCTCCAATGGGAAGGAGCGCCATTTGGAATGCAGACTTAGATGGAATGGTCTGCAGGCGTCACATTGCGTTTGCAGAGCCCCTAATGTACCTAAACAGTAGAAACCCCCCACAAGTGACCCCATATTGGAAACTAGACCCCACAAGGAACTTATCTAGATATGTTGTGAGAACTTTGAACCCACAAGTGTTTCACTACAGTTTATAACGCAGAGCCGTGAAAATAAAAAATCCGTTTTTTCCCACAAAAATTATTTTTTAGCCCCCAGTTTTGTATTTTCCCAAGGGTAACAGGAGAAATTGGACCCCAAAAATTGTTGTCCAATTTGTCCTGAGTATGCTGATACCCCATATGTTGGGGTAAACCCCTGTTTGGGCACACGAGAGAGCTCGGAAGGGAAGGAGCACTGTTTTACTTTTTCAACGCAGAATTGGCTGAAATTGAGATCGGACACCATGTCGCGTTTGGAGAGCCCCTGATGTGCCTAAACAGTGGAAGCCCCCCAATTATAACTGAAACCCTAATCCAAACACACCCCTAACCCTAATCCCAACGGTAACCCTAACCACACCTCTAACCCAGACACACCCCTAGCCCTAATCCCAACCCTATTCCCAACCGTAAATGTAATCCAAACCCTATCCCTAACTTTAGCCCCAACCCTAACTTTAGCCCCAACCCTAACTGTAGCCTTAACCCTAGCCCCAACCCTAACCCTAACCCTAGCCCTAACTCTAGCCCTATCCCTAGCCCTAACCCTAGCCCTAACCCTAGCCCCAACCCTAACCCTAGCCCCAACCCTAACCCTAACCCTAGCCCTAACCCTAACCCTAGCCCTAGCCCTAACCCTAACCCTAGTCCTAACCCTAGCCCTAACCCTAACCCTAGCCCTAACCCTAATAGGAAAATGGAAATAAATACATTTTTTTAATTTTTTTAATTTTTCCCTAACTAAGGGGGTGATGAAGGGGGGTTTGATTTACTTTTATAGCGGGTTTTTTAGCGGATTTTTATGATTGGCAGCTGTCACACACTAAAAGACGCTTTTTATTGCAAAAAATATTTTTTGCATTACCACATTTTGAGAGCTATAATTTTTCCATATTTTGGTCCACAGAGTCATGTGAGGTCTTGTTTTTTGCGGGACGAGTTGACGTTTTTATTGGTAACATTTTCGGGCATGTGACATTTTTTGATCGCTTTTTATTCAGATTTTTCTGAGGCAGAATGACCAAAAACCAGCTATTCATGAATTTCTTTTGGGGGAGGCGTTTAAACCATTCCGCGATTGGTAAAATTGATAAAGCAGTTTATTCTTCGGGTCAGTACGATTACAGCGATACCTCATTTATATCATTTTCTTATGTTCTGGTGCTTTTATACGATAAAAACTATTTTATAGAAAAAATAATTATTTTTGCATCGCTTTATTCTGAGGACTATAACTTTTTTATTTTTTTGCTGATGATACTGTATGGCAGCTCATTTTTTGCGGGACAAGATGATGCTTTCAGTGGTACCATGTTATTTATATCTGTCTTTTTTGATCGCGTGTTATTCCACTTTTTGTTCGGCGGTATGATAATAAAGCGTTGTTTTTTGCCTCGTTTTTTTTTTTTTCTTACGGTGTTTACTGAAGGGGTTAACTAGTGGGACAGTTTCATAGGTTGGGTCGTTATGGATGCGGCGATACTAAATATGTGTACTTTTATTGTTTGTTTTTTTATTTAGATAAAGAAATGAATTTATGGGAATAATATATTTTTTTTTCATTATTTAGGAATTTTTTTTTTTTTTTACACATGTGCAAATTTTTTTTTTTACTTTGTCCCAGGGGGGAACATCACAGATCGGTGATCTGACAGTTTGCACAGCACTCTGTCAGATCACCGATCTGACTTACAGCGCTGCAGGCTTACCAAACGCCTGCTCTTTGCAGGCACTTGGTAAGCCACCTCCCTCCCTGCAGAACCCGGATGCCGCGGCCATCTTGAATCCGGGCCTGGAGCAGGGAGGGAGGTAAGGAGACCATCGCAGCAACGCGATCACATCGCGTTGCTGCGAGGGTCTCAGGGAAGCCCGCAGGGAGCCCCCTCCCTGCGCGATGCTTCCCTGTACCGTTGGCACACCGCGATCATGTTTGATCGTGGTGTGCCGTGGGTTAATGTGCCAGGGGCGGTCCGTGACCGCTCCTGGCACATAGCGCCGGATGTCAGCTGCGATAGGCGCTGATCGCGCTGGACATACTATTCCGTCCTTGGGAAGTAGGGCCCACCCCACATGGACGGAATAGTACGTCCAATGACAGAAAGGGGTTAAAGGGATAATCTCCAGTTTCCGTAGAAATTTGGTCCTGACTGATATTTTCTTTAATTAGATGCTCTGAGGATCTTTTTGAGAAATTGGAATTCTTAAAACCGATTGAACTTTCTGAGTGAGAATGTGAAGATAGATAATCGTCATGGTCTATATCATTAGTGGAATCACTATCACCATTATAGGACGAATTTGCTATGTCAGTGAAGTCTTCTGAATGAACGCTCTCTAACTCCTCATGTGAATCAGAAGAGATGTCTGTTCCAAGGATGTGAACCGTGATTTGAGTCTGTTGGGCTCAAACGATCCCCTGGATCACTGTTATTTTTGTAATCATCTGATTCTCCATTAGAGGCATCGTTTGTAGGTATTTTAAGGGGTAATTCCTCACATTGTTTGACAAAAAGAAGCATTGTCTTTTCCATCATAGCATTTACCCAGGACCTTTGATTAGCCAACAACTGTTCAAGCTTATAGTCCATATTTTTTTTGGAAAGAAAATACCTTAAAATTGCCGTCTATAGATTTTTTAGGAGGGTACAAAGAATTAGGGGTGTCAAAGTTCTTAATTGTAGAGCATGCAAATTTTTTTTAACTATGACCTGTCATCAGAGATATCTGCTGAGGATGTTCCTTTAACCCTGAAGCAGAAGGACTCCCTCCATCTGTATCACATGACTGTTCTGCGCTCTTCTGCAGCGTTGTTATGGTAATCGCACGGCTTCCCCTTCTTCCGCTGACAGCCGGTGGAGAGGTCACTGCTAGCGATGAGCGAGTGTACTCATTGCTCAGGTGGTCTCCGAGTTTTGGAACTGCTCGGAGATTTAGTTTTTGTTGACGCAACTGCATAATTTACAGCTGCTAGCCAGCCTGAGTACATGTGGGGGTTGCCTCATTGCTAGGGAATCCCCATATGTATTCAAGCTGTCTATCAGCTGTAAATCATGCAGCTGAGGCAACGAAAACTAAATCTCCGAGCAGTTACAAATACTCAGAGACCACCCAAGCAATGAGTACACTCGCTCATCACTAGTCACCGCATTTCTCCCTGCCCCTCCGCTTGTGTCACATCTGAACGGGTAAGCCCTGACATGCTTTCCCGTCATGTTCTTCTCCTCTTCTGTTACCATGGCGACCTCGCGGTCTTCCCTTCCTCTGCAAGCTGCCACCAGAGAGGCCATCACATCTCTCCCTGGCCTGCTCCCAGCGTTACTATTGATTTTGGAAGCCTCGACGGGCTTCCTCGTTGCTACCGCTTCCTTTTTCTTCTTTGTCCTGGACCTCTCTGTAGTCAGCGTCTTCCTCCGTGCTGGCGTCGTGTATGGCTCAGCGCTCTCCGCGTACCTGCTTCTTTGCTCCACTGAAGACTTCTTTTTCACAAAGTCCATGTTTTCTTTCTTAAATTTAAATCTGGGCATGTTCCCATAGGTCCACAGCTACCATTGTTTCCAAAGTCCACTTTATAAGTCTGCCAAAGATGCTTTTTTAAGGGAATCTCAGGAGCTCCCACAGGACGCAGCTGCTCCCTGCCCTTGCAAACCCCCCATGAAAATCCCTACTTTTAATACAATTGCGGGATCTGCAGTAACAAGCACATTTCACTATTTTGTCCCCACTATTTCCTTGTAGATAGTGTTGAGCATTCTGATACTGCAAATATCGGGTATCGGCTGATATTTGCCGTATTGGAGTTCCGATACTTTTACAATATCGGATACCAGAAGCAAAAGTTCCCATAATGCAATGAGCCAGTTTAATTTAATTCAGCCAATGAAGAATCCTAAGAAGTGTGGGCACATCATGTTATGCATGTTAGTCATGTAACTAATGGCATGGCTGTGACTGGCTGCTGAAATGATGTCATGAAGCACTATAAAAGCCGCCGCCATTTTGGATTCACTCTGCTGTGAATTCAGTTAGGGACAGGATGCTGCTGTTCTAACTGAGGGACAGATTGAGATAGTGATTTGCTTCATTGTGTTTTATCCAGGCTACTTTAGCAACCACTGTGTGAGCTTTTTTTTGCCTTGCAGCGCTGTTCACGGCTGTCTGCAAGGTCTGTGTGTGTGAATGCAGCTCACGCTGCAGTGTGTTCTGCAGCCACATCTGGTTGTAGTCTGCTCAGCGTGCGTCACTGCCTCATATTGTCCTTTTTTGCATTAGTGCTGCTGCACATTTTTCCTGATTTCTCCTATTAGTGTGTTTCCATCCGTATCCAGCTAGATTGCATGCAAACACTATATAGGAGTAGATAGAGGAGCTTTTCTGCTGCGTTGCAGCGCTGTTCACGGCTGTCTGCGAGGTTTGTGTGTGTGAGTGCAGCTCACGCGGTAGTGTGTTCTGCAGCCACATCTGGTTGTAGTCCACTCAGCGTGCGTCACTGCCTCATACTGTGACATTGTCCTTTTTTGCATTAGTGCTGCTGCACATTTTTCCCGATTTCTCCTATTAGTGTGTTTCCATCTGTATCCAGCTAGATGTAATAATTATATGGGTACTACGGAATCTGATAGCATGGGATAAAGCCAGTCTGAGAGCAAAGTTGCAACAAAAGATGTATTTACTCAAAAACAGAAATGTAAACAGAACTAACAGATATTTCTGCAATTGTAACGAGGTCCTCAGCTCTATATAGAGAATCTCAGCAAACAGAATAGCGAACAAAACATGGTACAGATATTCCTGCAATAGTAACGAGGTCCTCAGCTCTATATAGAAAATCACAGCAAACTGAGAAGCGGGGCGCGACCGCTAATGTGAACCAGTCCAGCAAGGAAATAATGTGGAGGCAAACAAGACACTTGAACGATGAAGTCCAATAAAGTTATAATGCAAATGCACACAGTACTTAAATGATGAAGTCCAGCAAACTTGCTCACATGTGTGCACAGTACTTGTTAGTAGGAGTCCAATTGTTCACAGATGGTGCGTCATGTGAATGACGTCCTGGAAAATAGAGGACGAGGGGAGAAAGAGGGAGAGCGCTATCTAAGCGTAGTTGATGAGTACATCTTTCTTGGAGAGAAAAGCACACCTTGAATCTTGCTCACCTGGTGTGGTTGTACAAAGAGGCACAACACTGGGAAAAGTTTTGTACACAAAGGAAATCCTTCCACTGGTGTGCTGCAAGTCGCAGCAGTTCCAGAGGCGAGAGGTAGCTGAATGGGGTGAAGCAGACCACCGAGTAGAGAGCAGCAGAAGCAGGGAGTTAGCCAGCAAACAGGCAGATGCTCAGGAGCCAGCAGCACAAAATACTCAAGCACAGGTGAACAGAAGACCCGGACTTAAATAGTCAGGACAGACAGGAAGTTCCATGACAGGGCGAGATCTAAGACTCCATCTTGGATCAGGGCGATCAGACATCAGGAAAGTCCGGAATCCTTACACTAGATTGTGTGCAAACACTATATAGGAGTAGATAGAGGAGCCTTTCTGCTGGTGTGTGCCCTGCAGCCCCAGCCAGATTAGTATTAGCCTTTTTTTTGGAGCCTCATCTATTGCATAGTGGGTTACCTTTCTGCATTGTAACAGCTACAAAAAGTTTGTGATACTATCGGTTTTACATCTTTGGGCACATCCAGTGTCTTTTTGTGAAAAAACAAAAAGTTAATAAAGTTCACCAAACACTCCACTTTACAGGTGTATAGGCCACATTAGCTCATATTAAAGTCTAGTCCACACTTTATAACATTAGTGTTTCTTATACCTGTTAGCAGCATTTCAGGAATTAGCACACTAAGCCCTTAGTACTTTTCTGCCTATCTTTATCAGTCTACCAAGATGAAGAAGGCCGGGAGTAAGGCACGTGTTTGTTGGCGTGGAGTTTCTGCAGGGAGAGGACGTGGGGATTCTGTGCCTGCTGCAGGCACCAGTGACTCAGCATCCCCCAGTTTTACAAGGGAACAGTCCTTTATGCACAGCTTTGTAGGAGGCAGCTAACGCATCGACTTCAACTAGTGTCACATCCTCTCAGGTCCAGAGCACTGAAGAGAATCCATCTGTCTCTTCACCACCTGCCAAATTGCCCAGGCAGTCAGAGAGCCCTGGGCAAGAGCCATCTCTACTTCTGTTCTGAATCTCTTGGCTTGGAAAGAGGGGGCCAGCCAAGCAGCATTTGAGAAATTGAAGAAGAGGCAGTATGCAGTGATGCGCAACTGCTTTGTCTCTCTGAATCTGAAGAGGCGGGTGGGCCAGTGCCTCCGGTGACCACAGCGCAGTACGCATCTGATGATGAAACTCAGGTGCCACTTCTGGTGCGTACTGTGCTGCCGAGACTACTGAGGAGAAGCAGTTGTTGGAAGAGGGTAGTGTAGATAATGAGGTCCTTGACCCATCTTGGCGTAAGGGACAGGAAGGTGGTGGGAGCAGCTCTGAGGAAGAGATTCCCCGAATGGCCCAAAAAGGAGGGAGAGGGAGGGGGCAGACTGGGTTGCCTGTAGCCTCCACTTCGGCACCCATTAGGAGCATGCCTCTTCCAAAACCCAAAGCGGGCGCTCCCAAGACTTGCAGTGCCTGGTTCTTTTTTGACACAGTTGCAGATGACATTTGCTTTGTCAGATGCAAGTTGTGTAATCAGAAAGTGAAAACAGGGAAAAGTGTCAGCAACCTCAATACCACAAATATGTGGAAACATGTGCGGATCAAGCACATGCTGGAGTTACAAAGACACACTGAAGACCTAGGTCAACCTACAGCGCCACCTACCACCTCTTCAGCTCGTGTTGTAGCCTCTTCCTCCAGCTCACACACAGAGGGTTCGGCTTCCTCACAGGATCGCTATGGAAGAACCTCTGGCACTGTTGTACAGAGACACAGTGTAATTCAACCCACGGCACCACGTTCCCTGTCATCCTCAAACTCCCAGGCCAATCTACAGTCATTGGTAGCACAGGCATGGGAGAAAAGGCGCCCATACTCAGCAAACCACCCCCGAGCACAGGCTCTGAATGCTGGCATTGCAAAATTACTGTCCCTTGAAATGCTCTCATTCAGGCTGGTAGAGACTGACACCTTGCGTAACTTCATGGCATTGGCAGTCTCACAATACAACATGCCCAGCCACTTTTATTTCAGCAGGCAAGCCGTCCCTGTCCTGCAAAAGCATGTGGAGGGAAAAATTAAACATGCGCTACTAAACGCAGTCAGTAGCAAGGTCCACCGGACCACCGATGCGTGAACCAGTAACCATGGACAGGGACGATACCTTTTTCCTCACTGCCCATTGGGTAAATGTTGTGGAGCCGGGTACAGATCTTGAGAGTGTCGTTGTATGTGTTCTGCCAACTCCAAGGATTGCAGGAAGCTAGTCTGTACTAGTGTTGAGCGATACCATCCGATATTTGAAAGTATCGGTATCGGATGGTATCGGCCGATATCCGAAAAATATCGGATATCGCCGATACCGATATCCGATACCAATACAAGTCAATGGGACACAAATATCGGAAGGTATCCTCTATGGTTCCCAGGGTCTGAAGGAGAGGAAACTCTCCTTCAGGCTCTGGTTTCCATATTCATGTGTAAAATAAAGAATAAAAATAAAAAATATTGATATACTTACCCTCGGACGTGCCCTGGTTGTCACCGCTGCAACCGCCATGCTTCCCTTCTTAAGAATGAGCGCGTTAAGGACCTTCGATGACGTCGCGGCTTGTGATTGGTCGCTGAGCGGTCATGCGACCGCTCTCACGACCAATCACAAGCTGCGACATCATCGAAGGTCCTTAACGCGCTCATTCTTAGGAACGGAAGCATGGCGGTTGCAGCGGTGACAACCAGGGCGCGTCCGAGGGTAAGTATATCAATATTTTTTTTTTTTATTCTTTATTTTACACATAAATCTTAATCCCGATACCGATTCCAGATATCACAAAAATATCGGAACTCGGTATCGGAATTCCGATACCGCAAATATCGGCTGATACCCGATACTTGCGGTATCGGAATGCTCAACACTAGTCTGTACACATTTACTCCTCCTCATACTCCTGTTCCTCTGAATCATCGCTGCAGGAGCAGTCACAGTCTACCTCCACATGGACCCATGAACGCTTACCTGTTACGACCGATATGAGCACTGCCATGGCCAAACATCAACAGGCCGTATTGAAATTAATTTTTTTGGGGAATTGAAGCCACACAGCGCAGGAGCTCTGGAATGCCATCAAGCAGGAGAGCGACGTGTGGTTTTTGCCAGCAAATCTCCAGCCAGGCATGGTAGCGTGTGACAATGGCCAAAATCTGGTGGCAGCTCTGGGCCTAGGCAAACTCACTCACATCCCATGTCTGGCACATGTGCTCAACTTGGTAGTGCAGACTTTTTTGAGGGACTATCCAGATCTTGATGCACTGCTGCACAAGGTCCGCCTAGAGTGCGCTCCCATGCGGTGTTCCAGCATGGCAAGATCGCGCATTGCAGCTCTACAGCGCCGATTCCGCCTTCCGGAACATCGCATCATATGTGACCTACCCACCAGGTGGAATTCACTGCTACATATGTTGGAGCAGTTGTGTGAGCAGCAGGCAGCAGTAATGGAGTACCAGCTGCATCAGGCGCAAACAAGTTGCACTGCGCGCCATTCACACTTCACCACCACTGAGTGGGCCACTATGAAGGACATCTGCCACGTTTTGCATGCCTTTGATGATTCCACGCGGATGGCGAGTGCAGATGATGCACTAATCAGCATGACTATCCCCCTTATCTGCCTGCTTGAAAAAACACTGCTAGCACTAAGGGAGGAGGTTGTGGAAGAGGTGGAGGATGAGGAGTCACAAATGACATCTTCTTCTGGACAGTCTGCGCAACGTGGTTCCTCACAAAGGCCTAGGCAAGTGACACTTTGTGAGGAGGATGAGGATGAGTCAATGGAGGAGTAAGAAATCTGTCCAGAGGAGGGAGTTACACAATGCTCTAGTAGTCAGCATGTAGAGCAAGGGTGGGGTGATGCAGAGCAGGCACAGATGACGCCTCAAGCAGGGGACAGTGTTTCTTGGCCAGTTGGCAATCTGCAGCACATGGTTGATTTAATGCTGCAGTGCCTGAGAAATGACCGCCGCATCGCCCACATTCTCAACATGGCTGATTATTGGGTGTACACCCTCCTAGATCCTCGCTACTGGGACAACTTACAAAGCCTCATAACACTGTTGAACCGGGAGCTTAAATTGCGGGAGTACCAAGTCACACTGGTGCATTCCATCATGCTCTCCATTCCATCCGAGAGCAGTGCTGCTAGTGCCGCTTTACAAAGCAGCTCAGTGCGTTGAGGCAGTGGAGGAAGCTCTGCACAAAGAGGGAGCAGAAGCAGCGCCTCAGCACAAGGCAAGATCAGTATGGCCCAAATGTGGCAAAGTTTTGTGTTCCCGCCACAAATGTCTACACCATCACAGACGGCTCCAGTCAGCAAAAGGCAACGTTTCCGTCAGATGACGACAAACTACATGTCTTGCCCTCTCAGTGTTCTCCCACATGGCTCTTCCCCATTCAAGTTTTGGGTCTCTAAGCTGGATACATGGCCAGAGCTTAGCCAGTATGCATTGGAGGTGCTGGCTTGCCCTGCTGCTAGTGTATTATCGGAACGCGTCTTTAGTGCTGCAGGTGGTGTACTAACAGACCGTCGCATGCGACTATCCTCTGATAACGTTGACCGGCTTACTTTTCTGAAAATGAACAAAGCTTTAATCTCGCAAGAATTTGCCAGTCCTCTGCCAGATTAAATAATTGGTTGGCAACAGTATCCAGGTCTCCTGTTGTGTTCATGTTTCTACCACCTGAACTGTAATCCCTGGGCTCCAACACCACCAGTTGCTGCTCAGAAGTGCCATCTGCACAGTCAACATGTGACACAGTGTTATTGGGGTTCAGTAGCGTCAGCTGATTCCCTTCTGTGTATCCGGCAATTTCTCCTGTTCCATCCACACTCACACTACAACAGATAGAACAATTAGGCCTCTGCCTACACTTTGTTTCTAGCATTGACCCTGGGCTCCAACACTGCCAGTTGCTGCTCAGAAGTGCCGTCTGCACATTCAACACTTGCTCCAGTGTTATTGGGGTTCAGTAACATCAGCTGATCCCCTTATGTGTATCCGGCAACTTCCCCTGCTCCGTCCACACTCACACTAAAATGGATATTAAACTTGCTCCAATTAGGCCTCTGGCTTCACTCTGTTTCTAGCATTGACCCTGGGCTCCAACACTGCCAGTTGCTGCTCAGAAGTGCCGTCTGCACAGTCAACACTTGCTGCTGTGTTATTGGGGTTCAGTAACGTCAGCTGATCCCCTGCTGTGTATCCGGCAATTTCTCCTGCTCCGTCCACACTCACACTACAACAGATATTAATCTTCCTCAAATTAGGCCTCTGCCTACACTCTATTTCTAGCATTGACCCTGGGCTCTAACACTGCCAGTTGCTGCTCAGAAGTGCCGTCTGCACAGTCAACACAGGCTCCAGTGTTATTGGGGTTCAGTAACATCAGCTGATCCCCTACTGTGTGTGCGGCAATTTCTACTGCTCCCTCCAGATTCACACTACTACAGATATTAAACTTGCTCAAATTAGGCCTCTGCCTACACTCTGTTTCTAGCGTTGACCCTGGGCTCCCACACAGCCAGTTGCTGCTCAGAAGTGCTGTCTGCACAGTCAACACTTGCTCCAGTGATATTGGGGTTCAGTAACATCAGCTGATCCCCTGCTGTGTGTGCAGCAATTTCTCCTGCTCCCTCCACATTCACACTACAACAGATATTAAACTTGCTCCAATTAGGCCTCTGGCTTCACTCTGTTTCTAGCATTGAACCTGGGCTCCAACACTGTCAGTTGCTGCTCAGAAATGCCGTCTGCACAGTCAACACATGCTCCAGTGTTACTGGGGTTCAGTAACGTCAGCTGATCCCCTGCTGTGTATCCGGCAATTTCTCCAGCTCCGTTCACACTCACCCTACAACAGATATTAAACTTGCTCAAATTAGGCCTCTGCCTACACTCTGTTTCTAGCATTGACCCTGGGCTCCAACACTGCCAGTTGGTACTCAGAAGTGCCGTCTACACAGTCAACACTTGCTGCCATGTTATTGGGGTTCAGTAATGTCAGCTAATCCCCTGCTGCGTGTGCAGCAATTTCTCCTGCTCCCTCCACATTAACACTACTACTGATATTAAACTTGCTCAAATTAGGCCTCTGCCTACACTCTGTTTCTCCTGTAATCCCTGGGCTCCAACACCACTAGTTGCTGCTCAGAAGTGTCTTTGGCACAGGTACTCCTTCCTGCCCAGCCTGGTTCCAGCACGCCAGCTGTTTCCGGGTAGTGTCAAGGTCACTTTGCCTCCAATACGTTGTCCTGTCGGGTTGCGGTCAGGATAGCCGACTCTATGGTGCCTGCAGTTTAGGTGCATCCTATGTGGGCTGCAGGATCTGGCAATCAAGGCTGGTTCCGTAGTGCCAATAGGACAAGCTCCCCTTGTAGGACTGTAGGTTTTCGGTAACTCCGGCCGTCTAGCTGCCTTGCAATTTTTTTTTCATGTGGACCTTTTGCTACCTATCTGAGTTCCAGCACCATTAGCTGGTTCTTTGTAAGTTAATATTGAATAGGTCCCCCTGGGTTCCAGTACCGTCAGCTGGTTCCAGGCAGAGCCTGTGGCTTAGGTGCCTCCTTCTCGGTATCTGAGTTCCACCAACATCTGGTGGTCCTTGGTAGTGCTTTCTGGCACGGGTACCTCCTGCTTAGTACCCGCGTTCCAGTACCATCAGCTAGTCCTCAGTAGTTCCTTTGGCTCTTGTACCTTCGGCTACCCATCCGGGTTCCAGTACCGTCAGCTGGTTCTCGGCAGTTCCTCAGCCTTCGTGTACCTTCTGCTACATTTTCAAGTTCAAGCTTTTTGAAATGGTTTTTGGTAATCACTCTGGATCTCCTTGATGACGACCCTAAAGACGACCCTGAAGACCACCTCGAAGAAGACGACGACCCCAGAGACGACGACCCTGGAGATGACGACCCAGAAGACCATCCCAAAGAAGACGACGACCCTGGAGACAACGACCCCCGAGATGACGACCCTGGAGGCGACGGCCCTGAAGACAACCCCGAAGAAGACCAAGAAGATGACCCTGAAGAAAATGACCAAAAGGACAAAGAACAAGAAGACAACCAACAGAAGAACAAGAAACTGAAGACCAAGAAGCAGAAGAACAAGAAGCTGCAGAACAAAAAGCAGAAGAACATTAAGCAAAAGACTAAATATCAGAGCAAGAGATATTATCTAAATTATAAGCAGAAGAAGACTAAGCAGTGTATGGGGGTGAGTCTGTTCCTCCTCGTGGTGCCCCTGGAAAAAAAACTGCTGCTGCAGGCCAAACTGAACACGGACAAATCCTGTTGTAAATCTTTTGTGACAGGCAGAATGGAAGATGTAATCTTCAAACTTTTATAGATAACAACTACAGGAATGCATGTCACAAATAAGAATATGATGAAGAAGAAGAATATGAAGAAGTATAAAAGTTCAATACGAAAAATATGAAGAATGTAAAAAAAAAAGGAGAATAGGAAGAAGGTGAAAAAGAAGAGGATGAATATGGTGAAGAAGAAGTTGATGAAAAAGATGCTGCTGCTGAGGATGATGAAGGAGAAAGTGTGGGAGAAGTAAAAAGAAGGTGAAGAGCATGGAAGTAGTGAAACATAAATATCTGACAAAATATAAAAAAGCTTAACATAGTCAATATCTTTGTAGCTCCGAACGTCTTAAAAAAAATTAATTCTTGCTATTCCATTTGATTAGCCTAAACCTCTATGCCTTTAATGTCTCCTCCACCTCCCCCAATACATTCTACATTGTTCTTAGTTGTTTTCCTTCATGTAGAATTACAAGGAAAGAAAGGGTTTATTTTAATTACGATATTTTTGTCCCATTGACTTGCATTGGTTTCCGGTATCGGAATCGGCGATACCCGATATTTTTGGGGTATTGGGCCGATCCAATCCAATCCAATATTTCCCGATATCGGAAGGTATCGCTCAACACTACTTGTAGATCGTAAGCTTGTAAGCCCACACTCCTAATGTAACTGTTTAAACTATCCTACTTTGTATTGAATTTATTGTCTGTATATGTCCCCACTTAATTGTAAAGAGCTGCGGAATATGTTGGCGCCATATAAATAAAATTATTATTATGAAGGCCCCCACTGCCTATATGCCCTAATGTTTCTCACTATTACACTAACTAAACACTAAAGTATGTTCTTTACTGTCCCTACACCTGAGCTGAGTATACCAGGCTATCTTAGGCATTACCAATACAGTACCCACACAGCAGCTTATAACAACATGTTTTACAACACTTATAAAACATTTTACATTACATTTTAACTTTTCACATGTTCATAATGTAAGATGCACTTAACAACCCGAGTCAATATTCACACTACAATTGTGGTCTTCATGGGGCAGGTATACAGCAGTCTCTGTCATACCCGTACATGTGGACAATCACAATCACAGTATCATATCATAGTTCTACAATTACAATTTTTACACATACTGTAGAATTGTATGTAATGATTTTACTCTTTCTTGTTAATTAGGGAGAATAGAAAGAAACAATAAAGAAAATTCAAAATGAGGGGAAAAAAATCCTTCATAACAATGTAACATCTGGTATAATAATACAATGAGAATGTGCAATGGAGCTCCAGGTGGACTACAGTCTTCTCATGAAAATTATTGCATATCTTTATACTGATTAACTTTCCTATATTTATATCGATATCACAAAATACTGTCACCTCAGCCAGTTTTGATCTGTGCTCTATGTGCCTGGATAAGTGCAAGTACAGAAATAGCACAAGACAGGTGGTGCGATAGGGTACCGTTACGTCAGCCTGTGTCTGCAAACAGCCATCAGGAAATAATAGACATCACTATTAATATGATGAACAGGAAACGCAGAATACAAATACAAAATGCAAACACCAACCAAGAATAAGCAGTGTGAAGACAGGTCATAGAGAAAATCCCCCAAAATATATTTTTAAGTACAACATAATAAATAACTCTAGCTTAGAACATTAACTAATTAGGTGTCTGTTGAACTCATACGTGCACTGAACACTATAAAGGGATAGCTAGCTGTGTCCATACATTCAGACTTTTAGATCAAATTTCTGCTACTCCAATTACTCCATTCTTTATTTTGAATCCTCAACTCCCCACCTCGAATCTTCTACTACTATACCATTCATTTTGCCAGTCCTATGGTGGTGGAGATCAGTATCACAAGTTTAATTTGCATATATGTATTACTATCATAATTTGCCAACTGTCTACCATTAATACCATTAAAGAAGTTGTCTCATTAGCCACGGCTGACCAGGCATTTCTACTGTAGTGTACATGTAGATAAATGGCAACTCTGACAAAATCACTGGTAAAGTGCTGGAGGGGAGATATGTTTCTCTATGCCTAATGTCGTCAGTGATATAAAACCCAAAGTAATTTCCTCCAGCACACTAAGTGTTGTGAAGGGTTAAGTCATTACCATAATAGGCTGACTTTTATGTGGACATCCATAGAGCGGGTGGGATGTCTCCACCCTAGGATGTGGTCTGTGGCTTAAGTAGCTGGCCTCTGCAGGCAGCAGGGGTCAGTGTCTGGATAGGAAGCACTACATGGAAGTGGTTGTGCCTGTGTTAAAGGACCTGAACTATGAACATTACTAACCCTGAGCGGGCTGATCCCCGCTAGAAGAATCACTGTGTTTTGTCTTGCTTTGCTGCTTTGCCCAGAGGGACGTGTTTACTTTTTTCTAGCTTGGTTTATGCTGCATTTAATAAACTAAACACGTTCTTAAAAAGACAGTGTTCCATTCCTACCTCTGTGTCCAGCCGATTGAGCTCATCTACCACACCATCCATATCATATTTGGACAACTCAAGTCAGCCAGAATTATAGCCACTCTAACAGAGGGTCTCTCTTTTCTGAGTCAACATGGCAGGTCCTGAGTTGATGACACTCTTCATTACATTTGTAACACCGCTTTAGGCCGTTGTCAGTAGGCAGGGTGTCTGGTAGTTCCCATTAGAGATGAGCGAACCTTTGAAGGTTTGGTTAGGTAAGGTTCGGTGAACAAACATATGTTCACCTAATATGTTCACCGAACAGTTCATACACCCAAACCAGGAAAAGTGGCATCAATTTACACAGAGTACAAATAGTATAATTGCAAAGCATGGATACATGGGACAGGACCTGGGACAGGGCTTGGACAAGCATTTCTCGCTTAAACATTGATCAGTAACAGGTGGATGAGTGATAGGTGTAGCCCTGGTGCAGACAGACACCAGGAAAAGTGACATCAATCAACCCACAATAGAAATTGTATGATGGCAAAGCAGCAGCCATGGGCCATGCATGAGGTGTCAGGACCTGGGCCAGCATTTACAGCTTTGAATTTAAGTTTAAATTAAAACGAGGTGGGTGAGGGACTGGTGTAGCCCAGATACCTCATGCAACAGCTCAAATTGCTTTTCTTGCTTAGCCACACTCAGGTGGCACAAATATCAGCTTGGTAGACCACTAATGTTAGAAAAATATAACGATAGTAACACCGGTAGTTGACTTAAAGTAAGTGCAGGCCTGCCGGTCTGGGAGCCCTATTGCCACAGGCAACACATATGAAGGAGACCCAACTTGGAGTCTCCACATTTAAAAAATTATTACCACACACCACTATAGTGGCATCAATTTTCCCACAGAAGAAATAGTATAATGGACCTCTGACACCTCTTCCACCACAGACAACCCACCAGATGGAGACAAAACTTGAAGTCTCCACATTTCAAAAAATTATTGCCACAAACCACAAAAGTGGCATCAATTTCCCGTGAGTAGAAAAAGTATAATTGAGTGGTATTTTGGCAACTTCAGTTACTAGACGAGATACTTGACTCCCTTTCTTTGGCAGCCGCACATCAGTATTATTATTATTTATTGTTATAGCGCCATTAATTACAGCATTTTACATATGAAAAGAGATATACATAATAAAAACAAGTACAATAATCTTAAACTATAGCAGTCACTGACTGGTACAGGAGGAGATAGGACCCTGCCTGGGAGGGCTCACAGTCTACAAGGGATGGGTGATGATACAATAGGTGAGGATGGATCGGTTTGTGTAGTGGTATGGTGGAACAATGGTTGCTGTAGGTTGTAGGCTTGTAGGGAGAGGTGGTTCCTCTGGTTTCTCTTGAAAGTTTCCATGGTAAAAGAGAATATGATATATTGGGGGTTGAGCACTTCAAAGTAGAGGAGATGCTCGGGAGAAATCTTGTATCCGATTGTAGGATGAGGAGATAAGAGGGGAGTAGAGAAGGAGATCTTGTGAGGATCGGAGGTTGCTTGCGTGTAAGCATCATGAGACTAGGTCACAGATGTATGGAGGAGACAGGTTGTGGATGCCTTTGCATGCCATGATTAGGGATTTGAACTGGAGTCTCTGGGTAATGGGAAGCCAGTGAAGGGATTTACAGAGAGGAAAGCTTAGGAAATAGTGAGGGAGCTGGTGGATTAGTCGGGCAGCAGAGTTTAGGATAGATTGGAGAGGGCTATTAGACTGTTAGAAGGGAGGGTAGAAAGCAGGAGGTTCGTCACCAAAGCTGCGCCCCCTGGCGGCCGTATTAGCCGTATTAATATTAGCAGGGCTCCCAGTTGTAAAATGCAAATGCCCCCAGATATGGATTACTGTGTGGGACTGACTGTACGCTGGACAGGTATGGGTATATTGTTGCCTTTTTATTTTGGAATTTTTTATAGGAAAACAATGACTTCGCTTGAATTGAGCGTGCAATAAAGATATTAAAAACGGATATTTCTACTTGTTTTGCACACGGACACACAATTCGTGAAAACACGCTGACATGTGCAGAGACCTCTACGTGTGTCAGTGTCTCCAGTACGTGTGAAAACTGTCACTACATGTACATATCTATGTAATAAATTTATACTTATTTACTCTTTTTTGGACTTGAGCTTCATATTTTCTTTTGTTTAAAATATTCGAATTCGGAGTGTCCTTTTGTTGGTGTTCTGCCTGCTGCTTCCCCACATGGTGTGGAGCATGTGTGGCAGTTTTGCATCAAAGGTTCCTGTTTTAGTCTGTATTTAACATACCGTATATACTCGAGTATAAGCCGAGATTTTCAGCCCATTTTTTTGGGCTGAAAGTCCCCCTCTCGGCTTATACTCGAGTCATATACCCGGGTGTCAGCAGGTGAGGGGGAGCGGGGGCTGTGTAGTCATACTTACCTGCTCCCAGCGCGGTTCCTGCAGTCCCTGGCTTCTCCGGCGCTGCAGATTCTTCCTGCACTGAGCGGTCACATGGCACCGCTCATTACAGAAATGAATAGGCAGCTCCACCCCCATAGGGGAGGAGCCGCATATTCATTGCTGTAAATGATCGGTGCCATGTGACCGCTCAATTACAGGAAGAAGCTGCAGCGCCGGAGAAGCCAGGGACTGCAGGGACCGCGCCGCAGCAGGTAGGGGGGCGCAGCGCTATAATTACCTGCTCCTCGCTCCGGCTCCGTCTGCAGCGTCCTCTAGCAGTGACGCTCAGGTTAGAGGGCGCTGTGACGTAGTCAGTGCGCGCCCTCTGCTGAGCGTCAGTGCTGGAGACGGAGCCGCAGAGGAGCAGGTAATTATTGAAAGCGCCGGCGTCCTGAGAAGAGAGGTGAGTATATGATTTTTTTTTTTTTTTATGGCAGCACCAGCAGCATTCTAAGGAGCACCTATGGGGCCATAAAGGTGCAGAGCATATAAGGGGCACAGCATTATAAGGAGCACCTATGGGGCCATAAAGGTGCAGAGCATATAAGGGGCACAGCATTATAAGGAGCACCTATGGGGCCATAAAGGTGCAGAGCATATATGGGGCACAGCATTATAAGGAGCACCTATGGGGCCATAAAGGTGCAGATCATATATGGGGCACAGCATTATAAGGAGCACCTATGGGGCCATAAAGGTGCAGAGCATATAAGGGGCACAGCATTCTAAGGAGCACCTATGGGGCCATAAAGGTGCAGAGCATATATGGGGCACAGCATTATAAGGAGCACCTATGGGGCCATAAAGGTGCAGAGCATATATGGGGCACAGCATTATAAGGAGCACCTATGGGGCCATAAAGGTGCAGAGCATATAAGGGGCACAGCATTATAAGGAGCACCTATGGGGCCATAAAGGTGCAGAGCATATATGGGGCACAGCATTATAAGGAGCATCTATGGGGCCATAAAGGTGCAGAGCATATATGGGGCACAGCATTATAAGGAGCACCTATGGGGCCATAAAGGTGCAGAGCATATATGGGGCACAGCATTATAAGGAGCACCTATGGGGCCATAAAGGTGCAGAGCATATAAGGGGCACAGCATTATAAGAAGCACCTATGGGGCCATAAAGGTGCAGAGCATATATGGGGCACAGCATTATAAGGAGCACCTATGGTGCCATAAAGGTGCAGAGCATATATGGGGCACAGCATTATAAGGAGCACCTATGGGGCCATAAAGGTGCAGAGCATATATGGGGCACAGCATTATAAGGAGCACCTATGGGGCCATAAAGGTGCAGAGCATATAAGGGGCACAGCATTATAAGGAGCATATATGGGGCCATAAAGGTGCAGAGCATATATGGGACACAGCATTATAAGGAGCACCTATGGGGCCATAAAGGTGCAGAGCATATATGGGACACAGCATTATAAGGAGCATATATGGGGCCATAAAGGTGCAGAGCATATATGGGGCACAGCATTATAAGGAGCACCTATGGGGCCATAAAGGTGCAGAGCATATATGGGGCACAGCATTATAAGGAGCACCTATGGGGCCATAAAGGTGCAGAGCATATATGGGACACAGCATTATAAGGAGCACCTATGGGGCCATAAGGCTATATTCACACTTTGCGGCTTTTGCTGCGGATCCGCAGCGGATTTGACCGCTGCGGATCCGCAGCAGTTTCCCATGAGTTTACATTTCAATGTAAACCTATGGGAAACAAAAAACGCTGTGCACATGCTGCAGAAAAATCCGCGCGGAAACGCTGCGGGTTACATTCCGCAGCATGTCACTTCTTTTCTGCGGATTTTCAGCTGCTCCAATAGAAAACTGCAGTTGAAAATCCGCAGAAGAAAACGCAGTAAAAACCGCGATAAATCCGCAGTAAAAACCGCGATGGGTTTTCACTGCGGATTTTGCAATTCCGCTGCGGAAAAATCCGCAGTGGAATCTGCAAAGTGTGCACATAGCCTAAAGGTGCAGAGCATATATGGGGCACAGCATTATAAGGAGCACCTATGGGGCCATAAAGGTGCAGAGCATATATGGGGCACAGCATTATAAGGAGCACCTATGGGGCCATAAAGGTGCAGAGCATATATGGGGCACAGCATTATAAGGAGCATCTATGGGGCCATAAAGGTGCAGAGCATATATGGGGCACAGCATTATAAGGAGCACCTATGGGGCCATAAAGGTGCAGAGCATATATGGGGCACAGCATTATAAGGAGCACCTATGGGGCCATAAAGGTGCAGAGCATATATGGGGCACAGCATTATAAGGAGCACCTATGGGGCCATAAAGGTGCAGAGCATATATGGGGCACAGCATTATAAGGAGCACCTATGGGGCCATAAAGGTGCAGAGCATATATGGGGCACAGCATTATAAGGAGCACCTATGGGGCCATAAAGGTGCAGAGCATATATGGGGCACAGCATTATAAGGAGCATCTATGGGGCCATAAAGGTGCAGAGCATATATGGGGCACAGCATTATAAGGAGCACCTATGGGGCCATAAAGGTGCAGAGCATAAATGGGGCACAGCATTATAAGGAGCACCTATGGGGCCATAAAGGTGCAGAGCATAAATGGGGCACAGCATTATAAGGAGCACCTATGGGGCCATAATCAAAGGTGCAGAGCATATATGGCACAACATTATAAGGAGCACCTATGGGGCCATAATCAAAGGTGCAGAGCATATATGGCACAGCATTATAAGGAGCACCTATGGGGCCATAAAGGTGCAGAGCATATATGGGGCACAGCATTATAAGGAGCACCTATGGGGCCATAAAGGTGCAGAGCATATATGGGGCACAGCATTATAAGGAGCACCTATGGGGCCATAAAGGTGCAGAGCATAAATGGGGCACAGCATTATAAGGAGCACCTATGGGGCCATAAAGGTGCAGAGCATATATGGGGCACAGCATTATAAGGAGCATCTATGGGGCCATAAAGGTGCAGAGCATATATGGGGCACAGCATTATAAGGAGCACCTATGGGGCCATAAAGGTGCAGAGCATAAATGGGGCACAGCATTATAAGGAGCACCTATGGGGCCATAAAGGTGCAGAGCATAAATGGGGCACAGCATTATAAGGAGCACCTATGGGGCCATAATCAAAGGTGCAGAGCATATATGGCACAACATTATAAGGAGCATCTATGGGGCCATAATCAAAGGTGCAGAGCATTCTATATAGCACAGTTGTATATGGAGCATCTATGGGGCAATAATGAACGGTATGGAGCATCTATTTTTATTTTTGAAATTCACCGGTAAATGCTGCATTTTCTACCCTAGGCTTATACTCGAGTCAATAAGTTTTCCCAGTTTTTTGTGGCAAAATTAGGGGGGTCAGCTTATACTCGGGTCGGCTTATACTCGAGTATATACGGTATGTAAGGAAATATGACAGTAGGACCAGACCACAATTTTATTTTTTGTTTTTTTTTTGCTATTACTATGCATTGATCTATGTGGGAGCTGTTAAAACAAAATGATAGGAAATGTTTAATCAATACTATTTGTGAAGTTATTTCAATATCTATTTGACATAAATTGGAGCAATACAAAAACACTTGTGAAGGTGGGCACAGCTTATAAATTACAAATTATAACCAGCTGTGTACATACTGATTACTTGTTGTAGAATTGCCATATTATCACCTGCTGTACTTGTTGCACAACTCTAGTTATGTTTGGAAAGCAAATAGTTATTTTAATGTCACAATGTGGACAGTGATTGCTAAATTCCCCGTCATATTTTGTTGCCTCTCCCACAATTTTGGCAACTTTCTGCAAACCTTATTGTTATCATCTGTTTGCTTTGGCTTCAGTCTTTTCTTATTTATATTTGGATAACCTTTTTTTGAGAAGCACATCATTCTAAATATGGTGTAGGCATTCCTACCTCTGCCAAAGCATTGCTGTTTCTGGAATAGCGCAAAATGCTGCTTAGCATAAAAATTACAGAGGAGCATTGTCTGTCCCAACAACCCTGTAACCTTGATTCATGTAAGTGTCTATGAAATTCAATTCTTCCTTAGGAGAGACTCATCCTTGGCGTATGGGACTTATTATGTATTTTCAAAGTCCATTGAACTTAGATTATAAATTAAAGTGGTTTTCCCACTTTAGGAAGTGATGTCATATTGCTGATATATTGCTGATATATTACCAACGCTTCATTGGTAAGGGTCTAAATAATGTGACTACCACTCTTCCCCGAAATGAAGGGGCTCTCTACTTCCAGGCAACTTGTTTTCACTTGATAATGGAATGGGTTAAATAGACAATCTGCATATCCCTTTATATAAAAAATACATATTTTCTAACTAGAGGAGAGATTCAAATTTCGAACAACAGATTCCCTATCGGTCATCAGCAATGCCTGCTGTGTGGTTGAGAGAAGAGAAATAACAATTGTCAAGTCAACATAATGCTCATTATGAACATTTCTACATTGTGAGACTACGGCTACATGTGTAATCTAAATGATGACCTGGGCATGCTGAGAACTGTTCACAGGGTAGGATGCTGCAGACCTCACAAGTGAATCCAGAACCGATGAAATGCAGAGAAAGAAGAATACTCAGTGACACACAGTAACTTACTGGTGACACCATTTCTACTTATCTGTTGGACTTCTTTTTCATCTCCATCCAGTTAGGCTACGTTCACATTAGCGTTTTGCGTGGTTGCGTCGGGCACAGCCGCGGCGACGCATGCGTCATGCGCCCCTATATTTAACATGGGGGGGCGCATGGACATGCGTTGTGCTGCATTTTGCGATGCATGCGGTTTTTTTTGCCGCAAGCAGAGGACGCAGCAAGTTGCATTTTTTTGCGTCCAAAATTTGGCAAAAAAGTACGCATGCGTCGCAAAACGCTGCGTTTTAGCATGCGTTTTGTTGCATTTTTGTTTGCGTTGTGCGCAACATCGCACAACGCAAATGTGAACGTAGCCTTATGTCTCGACTCTGTAGTTGGAGAGAAACCTTCATCTCTTCACTCATCCTATAAATAGTGGATATAAAAAGTCTACATAACTCTTACAATGTCAGATTTTTGTCATATAAAAAATCATACCAAGAAGAATCATTTCAGAACTTTTTCCACCTTTACTGTCACCCATGATCTGTACAGTTCAACTGAAAACTAAACTGAATTTTTTTTGGGGGTAAAAAAAATTAAAATTGATAACTAAAATAATGTGGTTTCATAAATATGAAATCCTTGAAACTAGTACTCTGTTGAATTACCAATCGAATTTATGACAGCATTCAGTCTTTTTGGGTAGGAATCTATTAGCATGGCACATCAAGAATTGGCAATCTTTCATGCAGTAAGCACTCCTGTTGTATCTCATAGCAAGTGCATCTCCTGCAGTACTTAGGGTTGTTGTCATGCTGAAAGGTAAACTTCTGCTTCAGCTTCAGCTTTTTAGCAAATACTTGAATTTTTTATGCAAAATTGACTGATATTTGAAATTGTTCATAATTCCCTCCACCTTGACTAAATCCCCAGTTCTAGATGCCGAAAAGAACACTCAAACCATGCTTCACTGTGGGTATGGTGTTCATTTGGTAATGCACAGTGTTGGCTTTTCACTAAACATACCTTTTAGAATTATGGTTAAAAAGTTGTGTTATTGGACCATAACACATTTCCCCACATGCCTTTGACAGATTTTGTATAGGTTTTGTCAAAACATAGATAGGCTTGTGTAAAGTGCCGAAGAAAGGCAGTCATGTGCGAGTTGCTGCTCCCACTCGTTCTGGCACTCTACAGACAACATGTGTTTGCTGCTGTGTGTGGGGTGCATCACACTTACTTCTGGCCTGTAAGTCTCCTTTGGCTCCAGGTTGTTCTCTTCTGGAACCTTGGCAGCAATCGATCCAGGGGAGGGACACAAGGTTCATATGAACAGTCAAACTTTTACTGGGCAAATGGAAATCTTTACAAACAGGCATATACAATAAGACCCAACTGGTTGTCATCTTTCCTACAGATACCGGACACAACCTCAGCCCTGGTTCTCAGTATGGGTAGAGTGTCCATCTTGCTAACTTCTCTAGCACTAGGAATTCTTCTCCATTACTAGCAGTGCAGCCGGATTGCAACACGTCTTTCCTTTTAGAGCTTGAGTTAATCTTTCCCTATAGCTTCACAGGCTGAGTGCATCCAAGAACAAGCCAGAGATGGTATGTCACTCTCTATAAGGAGAAACGATACACCTTAGACCATAGTCCAGAGCCTCTCACCTAACCAAATCAGTTCTCATGCTTCGCACTGACGAGGGCCAACAGCCCGAAGCACCGTGTCTGCGAATTGAGATATTGATTTGGCTTTTATCCTAAGTCATATTGCACGACTCGTTAAAGGGTTGATTGTGACTTGTAGGATCGCTACTTCCAACAGGTGGCGCTATAGAGTTTAAGTCCTCTTTTTCTCAGAAGAGGCAATTTGCATATCCAAGGGCTCCCGACATCCATCTCAAGGTTCCCCAGCCCGGCAGACGGAATCACACTGAAGGGTATCTTGGCAATCCACGTTGTCCCTATCAGTCTATTGTGTGAGACTGCTGCTGTCACTTCACCCTACTGAACTGTCACTTCCTAAACTTGGCACTTAATCATTTGGAGGCTACATGTGGAGGGTACTGTGTGAGATTTCACTGTGGGGGTATCAAACAATGTGTGTGTGACACTTTTGTTGTCATCATACTTTATGGGTATAATAAAAGGGGAATCTAGGGCTTCAGTAGGAGGAAAATTACTTTGTAAGGACTGCAAAGCTGTGGCATGTGCTCTTATGTGACCCCATCAACTAATCATTTTTTTTTGTTGAGCTGAAGTCTGAATCCCAATTAGAACTTCTGCTATGGTGCTCCATTATTATGTATGCTGCTGGGTATATATTATGTATTGGAAACATATTTGTACACTTCTCATAACTGATAATTTTCAACCATGAGATTCCTTTGTTGTATAGTAAACTGTTTACAAACCTTGGCTTTTGTTGTAAAATGCAACCAATAAAATGTCATGAAATTTCTTCTAGAACATAATGTGTGAAATGAAATTGCATGCACACAGTTCCATTGTTATTATTTTTTATACATAATATGTCCCCAGAGATTAAATATAATGTATGTTGTAGTCTTGACAGTGACATTTAATACAAGCTGTGTCCCCAATAATTAATTAGAACACTTAGCAATCCTTATAGCCCCTTATTAAAACGAGTAGTTCTTGAGCAACATGGACAGGTGGCCCTGGTACAGCAGAGTGATTGAGCCAGGGTGAAGTAGTATTAAAAAAGAAACAGGCTGTAGAGGAGATGCAGAATAAGTGTAGCATAGCTGGAACAATGGTGACAGAAGCAGCAGAGCTGTGACAGTGATGACAGATGCAGCAGAGCTAAAACAGCAATGACTGATGTCGCACAGCTGAGATAGCATTCACTGACCTAACAGAGCAGTAAAAGTGTTTAATGATGTAACAGAGCATTAATGAGTGATGTAGCAGAGCTGTAACAACATAAACAGATTTAGCAGAATTGCAATTATGAAAGCTTATGCGGAAGAACTGGATTAATGAAAATTGGAATTTCATAGTTGAAGCAGTGGAGTCTGAAGTATCAGTGCTGAAATTACTGGAATAGAAGAGTTGTAGTAGCGCTGACTGATGTTATGGAAGAACAATGATGGGAATAGCAGAGTAGCAGAGCTGTATCTGTTTACCGATGGGGTAGTCAAATTTGCACTGATGAACAGTGTAGTGACAGGAATGTCAACTCCGTGTTTGATTAGGAGGCGATACAGACTGTGCCCCCAGCCTTAGCAATTGATACGAAAACAAACATTGCCACTCCCCTGCCCAGTATTCACCAAGACCCATGGTAAGCAGGTGACTGGTTTCAAGGCACAGACAAAACATGGCGGAAGTAACCACTAAAACTATTTATCCCTCTTATATGGCGGGAATTGTGGGAACTAAAGCAACACCTACATTTTCCTGAAG
Source organism: Ranitomeya imitator (assembly GCF_032444005.1). Classification (NCBI taxonomy): domain Eukaryota; kingdom Metazoa; phylum Chordata; class Amphibia; order Anura; family Dendrobatidae; genus Ranitomeya; species Ranitomeya imitator. Next base: position 531,660,108 of record NC_091283.1, read on the forward strand.
CCCACCGCCAATCTCCTGCCTCCCAGCCAGGTCCTGCAGCATCGTCCCACTCCTGCTGCCGGTTTCTTTCAGCAGCGACCCTGCTTCCTGTGACCCTGCTCCACCTCCGGTGCCCTCCCAGTAAGCTACATTCAGACTATAAGAGACTGTGTACAGGAACTGGAAAGTCTAAAGTCTACTGGATGACTTAATACCAAGACACTTGTGTCTTGGGAGGCCTTATATACGCATAGGAAGTTCAACACATATGAGCACACTAGGCTACTTGCAAAGCTCGTTGTGGAGTACAAGAAAGTTGAGCTGATCGGGGTGTAGGGAGCAGAGACCAGACCCGGGACAGGTGTGTAACAAAAATTAACTAAACTACAATTATTCGAGAGCCTTGATTTTAAATCTTACGAACAACGGATATCTGGAAGGTGTCAAATACATTTTTACATCTCAGTATAATTGAGTATTATAAATACATTTATTACAGGCAGCTCTAGAGTATTCCTATGTAAAACATAGAAGAGATGCTTGGTGTTTTCAAACCTTTTTTGCTAATTAAATACTCATTCCAGCCTAACCTTACTGTGGCTCTTTGACAGTTTGGCAAAATGGAATCAGAGTTTTTATAAGGTTATGTCATTTTCCTTTTATAAGCTTTTCAAGAAGTTAAGATGTAGATTTATTATAGCCTTACAGGAATTTTCCTAAATCTATAAAATTATAAGTTGATTTAATTTTTACATGTACTTTTTCCTGTTCTAGTCTTGTGATCCTGCCTTGATTCAAATTAAGCCATTTTATCCTTGCTATATCATACATACATTATTTATATTATATATATATAGGATTTATTCTTTCTAAGCAATTTCCAAATATCTAGCCTACAACCCCTAAAGAGCACTATGCTTAAATTTTGTCTTATAGTATGGGAGTATCAGCTGCGAACATGAAGGAACATTGTTTTAAATTGTTACATAAATATTAGAGTACACTACTCTAGTCACTGGTTACCAAAAGAAATCCCAAAGACATTGATACATAAGGATAGGATTAAATACTCACGTCCTAACATAGTTGTTTGTCACCTGTTATTTGTCCCGGCTCCAGCACTGGCTCTTACTTCATTACCCCATGACTAGCTTCCTCTGTGCTTGACCATACCAGTTTACTGTGATGATTTAACCAATGATGTCATCATACATGGCTTTTTAAGTCTGGGTTAGGAACACATGTGTCTGAGAATATAAAAAGCATTGATCTCAGCAACCACATGTTTTTCTGTCGTTTTTTTCTCATTTCACTTGGCTCTGCTCAGACAGGTGTATAATTATCTGCTCTGCTACTTTTAGCTTCCAATCTTCTTTCTGCGTTATTTCCAAGCTTAGTCCAGCTAATCTATACATAGTCCACAACTATCATTCTGTAATCAGTATTCAAGGTTAGAGAGAAGAATTGGTATCCACCACAATATGGTCACTGTATTGTGTTAATATTGGTTCTAGCGTAAGGGTACCGTCACACTATACGATTTACCTACGATCACGACCAGCGATATGACCTGGCCGTGATCGTAGGTAAATCGTAGTGTGGTCGCTGGGGAGCTGTCACACAGACAGCTCTCCAGCGACCAACGATGCCGAGGTCCCTGGGTAACCAGGGTAAACATCGGGTAACTAAGCGCAGGACCGCGCTTAGTAACCCGATGTTTACCCTGGTTACAAGCGTAAAACTAAAAAAAAACAAACAGCACATACTTACATTCTGGTGTCCGTCAGGTCCCTTGCAGTCTGCTTCCCGCACTCAGTGACTGCCGGCCGTAAAGTGAAAGTGAAAGCACGTCACCGCTGTGCTCTGCTTTCACTTTACGGCCGGCAGTCACAGTGCGGGAAGCAGACGGCAAGGGACCTGATGGACACCAGAATGTAAGTATGTGCTGTTTGTTTTTTTTTAGTTTTACGCTTGTAACCAGGGTAAACATCGGGTTACTAAGCGCGGCCCTGCGCTTAGTTACCCGATGTTTACCCTGGTTACAAGCAAACGCATCGCTGGATCGCATCGCTAGATCGCTAGATCGGTGTCACACACACCGATCTAGCGATGACAGCGGGAGATCCAGCGATGAAAGAAAGTTCCAAACGATCTGCTACGACGTACGATTCTCAGCAGGATCCCTGATCGCTGCTGCGTGTCAGACACAGCGATATCGTAACGATATCGCTGGAACGTCACGAATCGTACCGTCGTAGCGATCGAAATGGTATAGTGTGACGGTACCCTAAAGCATGTAAATTGATGCAGTAACACAGAGGCGCAGAGCAAGGGTAAACAGAGGTATGGATTAATTAACACAGAAATAATTCTCCTCGCATGGAGCAAAAGAGGTTAAAACAGATTTTAAGCTAAAGGACACGAAGAACATTTAACTATTTCACTTATTATGATCGTGATGCTGATCACTTTTCCAAAAACGAAAGTTGAAAGCCGGCTAAGGCCGGTGTTGCGACCTTCAGGCTTCCCGCCCAAAAGATCTGTGTAAACTCTTCTGGCAACAACGGGCGGGCACCGGCCTGACCCGTTGATCCCCTAGTCCATCATGCTGCTCTGCAGCTGGGAGTCTTTTACCACCATCTCCCACTTGGCATGCTCTCCAGTCCGGAGTTCGGCGCAACACTCCCCTGCTCAGCGTGCTCTGCAATCGGGAGTTCTGCTCAACACTCTCCCGCTCATCATGCTCTGCAATCAGGAGTTCTGCACAACACTCTCCCGCTCGGCGTGCTCTGCAATCGGGAGTTCTGCTCAACACTCACCCGCTCAGCGTGCTCTGCAATTGGGAGTTCTGCACAACACTCTCCCGCTCGGCGTGCTCTGCAATCGGGAGTTCTGCACAACAGTCTCCTGCTCAGCGTGCTCTGCAATCGGGAGTTCGGCTCAACACTCTCCCGGTCAGCGTGCTCTGCAATCGGGAGTTCTGCTCAACACTCCCCTGCTCAGCATGCTCTGCAATCGGGAGTTCTGCTCAACACTCTCCCGCTCAGCATGCTCTGCAATCGGGAGTTCTGCACAACACTCTCCCGCTCGGCGTGCTCTGCAATCGGGAGTTCTGCTCAACACTCTCCCGCTCAGCGTGCTCTGCAATCGGGAGTTCTGCACAACACTCTCCCGCTCGGCGTGCTCTGCAATCGGGAGTTCTGCTCAACACTCTCCCGCTCAGCGTGCTCTGCAATTGGGAGTTCTGCACAACACTCTCCCGCTCGGCGTGCTCTGCAATCGGGAGTTCTGCTCAACACTCTCCCGCTCAGCGTGCTCTGCAATTGGGAGTTCTGCACAACACTCTCCCGCTCAGCGTGCTCTGCAATTGGGAGTTCTGCACAACAGTCTCCCGCTCACCGTGCTCTGCAATCGGGAGTTCTGCACAACACTCTCCCGCTCAGCGTGCTCTGCAATCGGGAGTTTTGCACAACACTCTCCTGCTCAGCGTGCTCTGAAATTGGGAGTTCTGCACAACACTCTCCCGCTCGGCGTGCTCTGCCCTTGTTCCCTCTCACTAGCGTGCGGATTAAGTCTACCCGCGGAGCGCAGCAGGCCCTTCTCCTCTCTGGTGGGGACTCACTCTGTCCTCTGGTGTAAAACCCCCTGTCTCCTCCTTGCTTACCACATCCCCTCCCAGCAGGTCATTTGTCCTTTCCATCTGTAATTTCCTTCCCCCCTGCAGCAATAGGCGCGGCCCCAGCAGTTCCGGATTCTGTGCTCTGCCAGCACCCACAGCCCGGTCTTCTCCCTTATACTAGTATAGTGTTTTTGATTAGTAATAAATGTGGTAGTAGTATTCATTCACTACTGTGTATGCTGGAATATGTGGTTATTTTGACCTTAGTGTACTTGATTTCGTCTAGCAATAATATGGTGATTATAGTTGTTACTTGTATTCTGGTATTATTTAGTGACAGTATGACAATTAATTTATTATTTTTAGCGGTGTATTATGGTACAGAAAATATTATCTACATTGTCTTTGCATTTGTATTTGTAATTAAAGGGAGTAAGTGAGAGAACTTTTTTTACAGACCCTATCAACATGGCAACTACAGATTTGGGCAAAAGTGGCAGTGGCTAATTGTCAATTAGCGCAGAGTCAAATAGTACAAATTCAAATAGACATATTGCACAATTTAAGTCACATAAGAAGTGGTGTTTGATGTGTATGTCAATTTAGATGAAAATAGTGCTTTGAAAAGAAAACTAGAAATGCCACAGATCCGGAGCCTCAAGCTTCCCTTTCACTTTGTATATCAGAAAGTTGAACACAACTGGCTAACCGGCATGAGAGAAATCCCAGATCTGCACTGCTCCATAGTATAACATTGGTCCCAGTGCTATCCGATAAATAATTTCATTGCGATCTGATAAAATAACAGCTAGCATTAGCAAAATGCTCTCAAATGGGAACAGCATGGGGAAGACGACTGGACACATCTCTGACTCCCAGGTCGCTGCTGGGAACAATATTGTCAGAATATTGCCACTTTTATGGACTGATAATAAAACATACAAAACCAATGCATTTTTTGAGGCATTAAATATTGCGCAATCATGTGCATGCAGATGATTGCAGATGAGAGCGTAAAAAAACCACATTTCTGTCTATGGGAATGTATTGGTACGCAAAGACATGCGTACGCATGCATTCGATATGCATGCATACTTCAGACTGAAGATGTCCAGAAACTGGTTTCAGCCACTCCTAAAACAAAGGGGTATAAAAGAGGGTGAGGACACAGCAATTTCATTACTCTCAATATTGTGGATGCAAGCACAAGACTTTGGATGTAAGAATAGAAGCTGTGAAAATGTTTATCTGTCTTTGCAGTCTGTACTTTGTACTAATTTTTTTTTTTCTGTTCCTTGTAGACTGTTTGCTGCTCCGGTCCTGGTGCTACCATCTTGGTGCTGCCTTCCTAGTGCTGCCATCCTGGTGCTGCTGCCGTCCTGGTGCTGCCTTCCTGGTGCTGCCGTCCTGATGCTGCCTGACTGCTGTGCTGTTGGACTACTGCCTGTAATGTAAGTATTGGTATCCATTGTTTTTTTTTTGGCTACATTGTGTTTGGCTCTTAACAAGTTTAATTTTTCATATCTGTTCTTTTCTCTAGTGTTTCACTTGACTGCTGCCTGCTATTCCAACATGTCCTCCAGTGAAGCTTCCAAGAGTGCACATGACACCGATTATGTAATCACATTTGATTTACTGATTGGTATGTATTGACTGGCAATACTACACATGTGGTAAATCATGTATTTTCTTTACAGGTACCTTCCAGTGAGGAAGAGCAGGAGCAGTCAAGTGGAAATCAATCTTCCGAGTGTAGTCGGCCTCAAGTTTCTGAGGAGGAAAGACGGGGTGTAAGTAGTCTTTTATCAGAGTTGTAATTGAATTTGTTTTCAGTTTTACTTTTTTTTTTTACTTCATCTATAGGTTCCACGATGTGAGGAAGGCAAACCAGTCATTGATAACGAGCAACAGCAATATGTGCAAGAGCGAGCAGCGTTGAGGGACCCCTGTGATCCGAATCATTGCTACTCAGCATTGATTTGATGACTCTGGGAAGAAGTGGCAAGATCGCTGCTGGCTGATTGGGACCATGCCACGCCACATGCCAAGAAAGGAATTTCGTAAGTATTGCAATGTGGTCTGAAGCGGCAGTGAACCTTTTAATGTAGGTGCACTGTTTTACAATAAATGTTTTCCTTTTTTCCCCCTTAAGGCTACTTTCACACTGGCATTTTTTTTAATACGTCGCAATGCGTCGATTAGGGGAAAAAACGCATCCTGCAAAGTTGTTTGCAGGATGCGTTTTTGCCCCATAGAGTTACATTACCAACGCATTGTGACGTATTGACACACGTCGCAACCGTCTTGCGACGGTTGCGCCGTGTTGTGGCGGACCGCCGTGAGCAACAAAAGTTAAATGTAACGTTTTTTGCAGCCGACGGACCGGAACTCCGCCCCCACCTCCCCGCACCTTACAATGGGGCAGCGGATGCGCCGGAGAAATGCAACCGCTGCACCCGTTGTGCGGCACAACAAACGCTAGTGTCGGAATCTCGGCCTGACGCAATGCGACGGGCCGAATCTGACGCTAGTGTGAAAGTAGCCTACCAGTGAATGATTGCTTCAATAAGGATATGAGAGAGGAGATTCAGGTTCGCAGTGGTTCTGCTCCAACAATAAGAAAATATAAGTATCATGGTATGCAGTTTTTTCTGAGGCCTGAGGTTGCTCAGCGAATGTAAGTATCTTTTCTGTTGTCTTACTATTATGTAAACTTTTTGTTTTTTTTACTAATGTTTTTCATTTATTTTCCACACAGAACGTGGAGCAGCACCACACAATCTGGATCGCCTTGTGCAGGCTTGTACTATGGAGGACAGAGAATGAACTTCAATCCAATATTGCAGCCAGCATGCAGCCAGCGGGTAAGGAAAGGGTGAATCAAACACCCAAAAACCCCGCCTCCATGGCTGAAGATTGTTCCCTCCAAATTCAGGTGACAGTGTCCCTTTAAGGTCTCTCCAGTAGCTAGGAATCTATGGAAAAGAAAATTTGAAAAAAAATCAGTACATGGCTGTTAGAACAATAATATTAATGACAGGTGTTTCTTTTTCAAAATTAGGTACCTTAGGGTCAGCAACAGACATTCCTCAGCAGGAATTGCTCTACGTAGCTGTGTGTCCTGCTGGGTGATGGATCATCGGACACGAAGCAGCAATTCTTCAAAGCTCTGTTCCAACATTCTCTTGTACTCGAAAAACTTTTGAGGGTTTTCATGAAGATCGGTGTACAACGAGTGGTAGGCTCCACGGCTCTCTCGGACTTCAACGATGGGGTGTTGCCAGTAGCGACGACAATGTCTTTTCTGTCTTTCTCTACTCCTTTCTTCTTCATATGCCACAGCAAAAGTAAAAGCCAATTTCAATAATAAATCCAGATTCAGATTGAAGCTTTCCAAGCTAAGATCCATCTTGCTGCTGGATACAGCATCAAAAGACGAGGATTTCATCTGTGCAGTGTCTCTATATATAGAAATCCCTTGAGACATGCCCATTGTGTGTGTCTTGTGTCAAGAAAATTCTCCTGGAAAAGCACTGTCCTTTTGAACGCATGAGCATAAACACCACAAATGCATGTAAAAACGCATACAAACTGTCACGATCCATGTTTGGATCTGTGGCAGATCTGGTTTCCCTCAGATTTAAAGGGACACTGTCACCTGAATTTGGAGGGAACAATCTTCAGCCATGGAGGCAGGGTTTTTGGGTTTTTGATTCACCCTTTCCTTACCCGCTGGCTGCATGCTGGCTGCAATATTGGATTGAAGTTCATTCTCTGTCCTCCATAGTACACGCCTGCGCAAGGGAAGATTGCCTTTTGCAGGCAGACTTTGATGGAATGTTCTGCTGGCATCATGTTCCATTTGCAGAGCAGAGGTAACAGGAGAAATTGGACATCAAAAGTTGTTGTCCAAATTGTCCTGATTACGCTGGTATGCCATATGTGGGAAAAAACTGTTTAGGCACACGTTGGGGCTCGAAAGGGAAGTTGTGACGTTTTGGAATTCAGAAATTGTCTGCGGTCGTCATGTTCCGTTTGCAGAGCCCCTGATGTGCCTAAACAGTAAAAAAAAAACACAAGTGACATCATTTTGGAACCTAGACCCCCCCCAAGGAACTTATCTAGATGTGCCCCCTTTTTGGAACTAATGTACGCTTTCTTGTAAAGTAAATTAGTAGTGCATGGAGGTGTGGTACAATCTGAAGCAATCCTTCATACACAGGCCAGGTTTTTCGGGGCAGGTGTCGCATTGATAAATGGTGTCCTTGCGTATTCCCCTTTTGTAACACACTCGGCACCTTTTTTGCGGCTTACCTTTTCTGCCGGTTGGCGGGACCACCCCCGGAAAATGCTGGCCTGGTACGATACGAGCACCTTCAGTTCCGAAGTACTGGGGCCCTCTCCTTCCGGAGTACCAAATATCAGGGCCTTAACCACTACCTCCTGGAACTGAAGGTACGACGTATCGGTGTGGCGTGCACATCGTAACAGCAGGAAAGCGTTGAGCATTGCCATTTGTACGATGTGGACGGCCAACTTTTTGTACCACACCTTGGCCTTTCTCAAAGCACTGTATGGTTGGAGGAGTTGATCAGAGAGATCAACCCCCCCCATGCTTTTGTTGTAGCCCAGTACACAGTCCGGTTTGCAGACCTGTGTAGAGGTACCCCGTACAGTGCTGAGGGCTCTGCCATCACCATGTATGGTGGTCAAGAGAAGGACATCCCTCTTGTCCTTGTACTTGACCACCAGCAGGTGGTCGCTACATTGGGCCTTGCTCTCACCTTTTCTGAGCATCTGCCGAAGTAGCGTCTTTGGGAGGCCTCTCTGATTTTTGCGCACAGTACCGCAGGCTGCGGTACCTCGCGCAGAGAGGGATTTGTAGAGTGGGATGCTGGTATAAAAGTTATCAGTATAGAGGTGATAACCTTTATCCAGCAGTGGGTGCACCAAATCCCACACGATCTTCCCACTCACTCCCAGGACAGGAGGACACTCAGGGGGTTCAATCCTGCTGTCCTTCCCTTCATACACTCTAAACCTGTGGATGTACCCTGAGGCACTCTCACACAGCTTGTAGAGTTTGATTCCGTACCTGGCCCTTTTGTTGGGCAGGTATTGACGGAATCCGAGCCGCCCCTTAAAATGGACCAAGGACTCATCCACGCAGATGTCCCTTTTGGGCACGTACACTTCAGAAAACTTTTTGTTGAAGTGTTCGATGACCGGCCGAACTTTGAACAGACGGTCAAAGTTGGGGTCATCTCGTGCGGGACACTGTGCATTATCGGAATAATGCAGGAATTTATGCATGGCCTCAAAACGTCTCCGAACCATGGCCATTCGGAATACTGGAGTGTTATATAAAACATCTACACTCCAATATTGCCGCATTTCTGGCTTCTTCACGATCCCCATGTGGAGGACCAGGCCCCAAAACTGCATCATTTCAACTGCGTCTACAGGAGACCAGTTGGAAAATGATGTACCGGGGTTTTGCTCCAAAAATTGACGAGCATACAAATTAGTTTGCTCCACCATGAGGTTAATAAAATCCTCAGAGAAAAACACTTTGAACAAGTCTGTTTCTGTGAGGCCCGTGGTGTCAAACTTGATTCCTGATTCTGCCACAAAATCAGGAATCAGTGGCTCGTAATTTTCGGGGGGCGAGGTCCATGTGGGTTCCGCAGTGGGGAGCGCTGGTTCAGGAGTGGTGGGGGCTGCCTCATCTTCTGTCCTGGGGCGTCTGCGTGGTGGTTCCGCAGGACCCGAGGAGGAAGATGAGGAGGAAGAGGAGGAGGAAGAGGATGAAGAATCAGAAAAGTGAAGAAAAGTGGGATCCTCTCCCTCGCTATCAGTGTCGGAGGCAAGGAAAGCATATGCCTCCTCCAATGAATAGCGCTGTTGGGACGAACGGGACGAGCGGGACATTTTTGTGTGAATATGGTGATTGGGTGCACTTTATTGATAACTGTATGTGTATGTGTGGGGGGATAGTGATTTGTGCAAACTTATCTGAAAAGAAAATGCTAAAAGGAGAAGAAAAACCTGTAAAAAAAAAAAAAAAAAAGGCAGGCACAAACTCTGATAAGAGAACTGCGTCACTTATCAAAGTTTGGCGGCTGCGGGATGTGTACGGAGGTTGCGCAAAAAGGCTGAAGGGAAAAAAGCGAGCACGAGAGTTGATCGGTGAACTGCGTCACCAATCAACGCTCGGCGGCTGTTAAATGGGCGCACGGAAGGAGGTGCAAAGGGGGGTAAAAAGAGGGGGAAGGGAGATGGGGGTGGAAGTGGGGATTGGGCAGGGATCAGTGATCAAAACGTACGGTTGTAGTCAGGTGGCGCAAAAGGGGGGTGAAAAAAAAAAAAAGGAAAACGGCAGGCACAAACTCTGATAAGTGAACTGCGTCACTTATCAAACTTTGGCGGCTGTGGAATGTGTGTACGGAGTTGGCGCAACGGGGGTGAGGGAAAAAAAGCGAGCGCGAGCGTTGATCGGTGAACTGCGTCACCAATCAACGTTCGGCGGCTGTTAAATGGGCGCACGGAAGGAGGTGCAAAGGGGGGTAAAAAGAGGGGGAAGGGAGATGGGGGTGGAAGTGGGGATTGGGCAGGGATCAGTGATCAAAACGTACGGTTGTAGTCAGGTGGCGCAAAAGGGGGGTGAAAAAAAAAAAAAAGGAAAACTGCAGGCACAAACTCTGATAAGTGAACTGCGTCACTTATCAAACTTTGGCGGCTGCGGAATGTGTGTACGGAGTTGGCGCAACGGGGGCGAGGGAAAAAAAGCGAGCGCGAGCGTTGATCGGTGAACTGCGTCACCAATCAACGCTCGGCGGCTACTAAATGTGCGCACGGAGGCGGCACAAATGGGGGTGGAGGGGGTAAAAAGAGGGGGAAGGGGGGATTGGGGTGGATGAACGGGGATTGGGGTGGATGAACGGGGATTGGGCAGGGATCAGGGATAAAACTTACGTTTAGTTGTCTTCTTTCTTTAGCAGGGATTGTGGTGCTACAGGCTGCTGTGGCACCACAATACCCAGCACGGCAGGGAGATCCAGGCACAAAATCCAGCAGGGAGATCCAGCAGTATGACCGCTCTGTAGGAATCCTCAGCTAGAATGAGGACCCTGCAGAGCGGTCATACACAGGTCAGGCAGGTGACACAGACAGGTCACAGAGCGGTCATGCTGCTGCTGTGACCTGTCATTGGTGGGATCGACCATAACATCGATCCCACCAATCAGAGCTTTCCTGGTGACCTGGCTGTGACCTGCCTAGGATCGGATCTGTTCGCGCCATCCTAGGCAGGTCACAGCCAGGTCACCTGCAGGGCACAGAGCGGTCACAGCGTGATCGCCGCTGCGCCCTGTGATTGGCGCGATCGACGATGACATCGATCGCGCCAATCGGCTCCTGCAGGCCCTGCTGGGCCTGCACTGTGTCCTATCCTAGGATCGGTGCTATTAGAGCACCGATCCACGCAGGTTCCGGCAGGGCACAGCGCGGTAATACCGCGCGGTGCCCTGCGATTGGCGCGATCGATGCGATCGCGCCAATCCGGGGTGTTCTTGCCGGTGCCTGGCGTTGCCAGGCACCGGACCTAGGATCGAGTACATCGGTACTCGATCCTAGCCTGTGACCTCATTGTTTCAGCCGCTCCGATTGGCTGAAACAATGAGAATGGCTGTGATTGACTGTTCAGAATTGAACAGCCAATCACAGCGATCGAGAGGGCGGGTGGGCGGCGACAATGCCCTGGATGCCGAGGCCATCTCCCCCCAGGTGAGATGGCGTCGGAATTTTAATGCGATCACCGCGACGGTATCGCATTAAAGGGCAGGACGTACTATCCCGTCAAGGGTCAGATAGGCCCAGGGCACCTCGACGGGATAGTACGTCCAAGGTCACAGAGGGGTTAAGACTTCAGTAGATGATTTACACATGTACACATGTAAAATAGAACAACCATTCCTAAATGGGTTACAAATGTATTTTTAGTAAAACAGGATGATACCGCGCTAAAGGGAAATGTCTGTGCTGAGGAATCTATATACCAATAGGTGGAGTATACAAAAGTTGCCCCTATTAATAAACTCCCTGCTGAGTCCCTGCTACATGTGATGGGAAAAACGTGGAAGGATAAGTGCACTGTGATAAATGGCAGCAGCCAAACAGGAAGTCGGTGAGTCGGCGTGGAAACCAGGAACGCCCCGGCCGGTGGCGTCCCTGGAGACAGTGAAGCAAAACAGAAAAAAAAAAAAAATGGCCGACGGGAGCGCTCACTGTGTGACGAAGGACTGCGTTCCTTCGAAACGCGTCGGTTGTCTGCTTGGTCCCAGTGTTGCTCCACACTTTTTGTGACGTCACACAGTGAGCGCTCCCGTCGGCCATTTTTTTTTTTTTTTCCACGCCGACTCACCGCCTTCCTGTTTGGCTGCTGCCACCTGGCGCTGGCTTCCTCGCCCGGTACCTGTTCCTCAGGAGCAGCGTCTCATGTGCTGGACTCACGTTCCAGGCGCTCGGATCCTTGGTACCTCTGGCACTACGTCTATCATCAGACCTCGGTGAGTCAGACTCGTATTGTTTAGTGCCAACACCTCTGGTACCACGTTGTGCTCAGCATAGTATTTATCACAGTGCACTTATCCTTCCACTTTTTTCCCATCACATGTAGCAGGGACTCAGCGGGGAGTTTATTAATAGGGGCAACTTTTGTATACTCCACCTATTGGTATATAGATTCCTCAGCACAGACATTTCCCTTTAGCGACGTATCATCCTGTTTTACTAATATTGTTTACTTTCATTGACAGCCCTGGCATCTGGCTGTTTTGATACCAGCAGCAAAGGGTATCTTTTCTATTGGTAGCGCTGGTGTTTTCCTTTGTTATAAAAAATGTATTTTTATTTAAACAATTTCAAATTATACAATAATGATCATATAAATACACTGCTCAAAAAAATAAAGGGAACACTAAAATCCCACATCCTAAATATCACTGAATGACACATTCCACCTGTAAATCTTTATTCATTACAGCACGGTGGCGCAGTGGTTAGCACTGCAGCGCTGGGGTCCTGGGTTCTAATCCCACCCAGGACAACATCTGCAAAGAGTTTGTATGTTCTCTCCGTGTTTGCGTGGGTTTCCTCCGGGCACTCCGGTTTCCTCCCACATTCCAAAGACATACTGATAGGGATTCTAGATTGTGAGCCCCATAGGGGACAGTGATGATAATGTGTGCAAAACTGTAAAGCGCTGCGGAATATGTTAGCGCTATATAAAAATAAAGATTATTATTATTATTACATAGGGGAATGTGTTGAGAACAATAAAAGCTAAAAATGATCAACGTAAATCACAACTAATATCCCACTGAGGTCTGGAGTTGGATTGATGCTCAAAATCAAAGTAAAAAGTGAAGTTACAGGCTGATCCAACTTCAGTGGAAATGCCTCAAGACAAGGAAATGATGCTCAGTAGTGTGTGGCCTCCATGTGCCTGTATGATCTCCTTACAAGGTCTGGGCATGCTTCTGATGATGCAACGGATGGTCTACTGAGGGAACTCAGGGTCAACAGCACCAGCATACATCTCACAAGGTGTCCGAGGATCTCCTCTCAGTACCTAATGGCAGTCAGGCTACCTCTGGTGAGCACATGGAGGGCTGTGCGGCCCTCCAAAGAAATGCCACCCCACAGCATTACTGACCCACTGCAAAACTGGTCATGCTGAAGGATGTTGCAGGCAGCAGATCTGTTACAGAACCCCCAGCACCAAGAATATGTTATGCTATATATATATTATGTATAATAGGTTCCATGTGAAATGCATCAGTCCACAGGCTGCATCCCTGGGCAGAGAGGACAAGATATCCCCCTTCTGTCCTCCCCCACCTTTGTAATTTCCCCAGTAAATACCAGCAGGCTCCGACCCCCTGCAGCTATTGTAATGTATGTCTGGCCTGTTTTTTCTATTGGTCTGCCCTGTGTCTCTGTGTTATATATTCTGTGTGCTGTAAATAAAGTGTGTTCTTTTAGACTGGAAATACCTGGAGTAGCAGTCAGCTTTTATATGCTCCCATGTAATCAAGAAATCCTAGCCAGCGTCCTTCATTCAGAATCCAGCAAAAGCAGAATGGACCTCCTGAAACACGGGGGGTGCTGAAAGGGGTACTACAGCACAGTAGACCCCGTTACACTGGTGGCAGACAGCGGGATGTGATACCCCTTCTACAGGAGGAAAGGAATAAATGGAAGACAACTACCAGAAGTTAAAGAGGACTACACTAAAAGATCTGGTGGAAGCCCGAGGGTTAATCGACAGCAACAAAACAAAAGCGGATTTGATAGCAGCCATCATGGAACACGACAGTGCAGCGCCCCCCAATGTGAACGTGGAGGAGACTGAATTCCAGAGGGAGGTAAAGAACAGACTGGCGTTCTATGGCCCAAACCCTGCAGTAGAGATCATACGAGAGGGGATGGCTGATGTGCGTACTGATCTGAAGGAAGAGATGGCCGAGCGGACCAGGATAGAGCTAGCCAAGATGGAGATGGCAGAGCGGACCAAAGTGGAGCTGGCCAAGATGGAGATGGCAGAGCGGAGAGAGGAGAGTCAGCGAGCAAGGGGAGCTCTGGCCCCCGACCAGGTACCTTCAACAGTAAGCCACAAAAAGATCCAGTATAATGCCTTCCGACAGTTGGGGGAGGCAGAGGAAGACATTGATGGCTTTCTGCAGGACTTTGAGTGGCAGTGTGCCCTTCATCAAGTGAAGCCGGAGGAATGGGTTCAAATTCTGGCCAGCAAGCTGACAGGCCAGGCAGCGGACGCCTATCGCACGGTACCTGATGAGGACTGTATGGACTATGAGCGGATCAAAGAAGTGATCTTGGCCCGGTATGCGCTGACACCAGAGGCATACCGCCAAAAGTTCCGCGGACTTATAAAACGAGTAATCGATACCCACGCTGAATGGGCCTGTAAATTACGGCGGTCACTGCTACAGTGGGTACAAGGGAGCCAAGCAACCACTAAGGAGGATGTCCTCCAGCTCTTCTTGTTGGAACGATTCGTTAATGGACTAAACCCCGAGACACAGGAATGGCTACGGGACAGGCGGCCAATGACTCTCTTGAGGAAGCCGCTCGTCTGGCAGATGAACATCATGATGCCAGGTGGCCTCAGTTGTCATGGTCAAAGATGGTCACTAGGGGTCCGCCCATGGACCTGGAGGGCCCCAAACCACTGAAGATTGTAGGGGGACCAGCTAGAAACCTGGCCTACCACAGTTCCCCTGGGGCGCGATGCCACACCTGCCGTCAGCTGGGCCACCTGCAAAGACAATGTCCCAACCAGACTCAGCATACCCAGTGGCCAAAGGCGGGAACAGCTACCTTCCGCCGGGCCGCTGTACACTGCTACCAAGGCAAAGCTGACCCGGCATTAGGGGCTACAACTAACCAAGGGGTGGAAGACATGGAGGAAGTGCTGCATGAAGTAGACCCCGTGCAGGCAGCCCGGACAGATAACCGACAACAGCATCGACAGGTCATGTGGGTTAATGGGAAACGCATGCAGGGACTAAGAGATTCCGGAGCAACTTTGACCCTTGTGAAGCCTCATCTCGTCCGGGACCAAGAGAAGACGGACCTGACAGTGGCAGTCCGTGTAGCAGGGGGAGCCATACATCGACTGCCCACTGCCAGCATTCACCTGAACTGGGGAGTTGGGGAGGGCCTTGTTGAGGTTGGCTTGATGGAGGATTTGCCTGCAGACGTTTTGTTTGAAATGACTTGGGGCCCATGTTGTCTGCCTTCTCGGTTGCCCCTCTGGCTGAGACATACAGTATCCTGTGACCACCCGGAGACAAGCTCAAGCTGCGGAGGCGGAATCACACTCAGAGGAGGCCCAGGTAAGACATCCCAGCCCTACACGTATTCCCATAGCCAGACACATTTCTTGGGCCACCCCAGATGAATTTAAGAGGGAGTTACTTGAGGATCCTTCATTGGAGGGATATCGTGGGAAGGCACAGGAGGGGAGAGGGGTACTGGAAGGAGATCAGTTTATATGGAAGCAGGGACTTCTCTACCGGATCACAGAGCAGCACCACACAGGGACAAGCCCCACTATAAAACGACAGCTGGTAGTTCCCAAGAAGTATAGGCAGGAGTTACTGCGAATCTCTCATGACATACCCTTGGCCGGGCACTTCGGCGTCAGTCGCACCAGGCATCATCTGACACAAAACTTCTTTTGGCCGGGGGTAACCTATGATGTCCGTCAATACTGCCAGACCTGTGACAGTTGCCAGTGCATTGGCAAGGGGGGAAGATTGATGCAAGGCCAAATTACGCCCCCTCCCCATTGTGGAGGAACCATTTAGCCGAGTAGCGGTCGATCTGATAGGGCCGTTAGCCAAACCCAGTCCGTCAGGGAAAAGGTATATATTGACAGTGGTAGATTATGCCACACGGTATCCAGAGGCGGTTGCGTTACCTAACATACTGGCAGAGACGGTGGCGGCTGCCCTGTTCCAGTTTTTTTTCACGGGTTGGATTTCCCCGGGAGATTATCTCAGACCAGGGTACCCAGTTTACAGCAGAGGTGACCAACCAACTGTGGAAGCTGTGCGGTGTAAAGTCCATTAGAAGCGCCCCGTACCACCCGCAAACCAATGGGTTGTGTGAACGCTTTAACGGGACGTTAAAACAACTCATTGGGACTTTTACCAGGACCTACAGGGACTGGGAGAAATTCTTGCCTCACCTCCTGTTTGCCTATCGAGAGGTGCCCCAAGAATCCATGGGGCTCTCTCCATTCAAACTGGTATATGGGAGACGGGTAAGGGAACCCCTAGACTTAGTGCTAGAACACTGGGAAGGGGAGGGCATCATAGAAGGGGTTCCTATTGTACCCTATGTGCTGGAATTCCGGGACTGCCTACAGGAGCTGACCCAGGCTGTACGTGGGAACATGCAGGCGGCCCAGCGGCACCAGCGCGTATGGTACGATCGGAGGGCCAGAGAGCGCACCTTGGAAATAGGGCAGAAGGTCCTGGTGTTAGAGCCCACTAGGCAGAACAAGTTCCAAGCTGCTTGGCAGGGGCCCTACCAAGTAGTGGGGAAAATAGCCGACACCACCTATAATGTCGCAGATTGTGACGACCCCAGGGTTATCCGCATGTTCCACGTGAATATGCTGAAGCCCTATCGGGAGCACCCTGAAGAGATAGTGGCCATCTGTGCACCTGCAGCAGAGGATTTAGCCGGACTTCCCTTGCCTGATGTCTTAGGGGAGAGGACTCTGTCTAAAACATGGGACCAGGTACACTGGGGTGAAGACTTAGGTCCCCGGGAGAGACAGCAGGCGGAGTTGTTGAGGCAGCAACAGAGGATGCTTTCGGGGAAAACCTGGTATACTCACCTGGCACAACACAAGGTTGAGACCCAGGATCAGACCCCCCTGCGACAACCCCCCTTCCGCGTCCCTGAGTCTGTACGAGAAGGGATGCGACAAGAGATACAAGAGATGTTGCGCTTAGGGGTCATTGAAGAGTCAGATAGTCCCTGGGCATCCCCCGTAGTGTTAGTGCCCAAGAAGGATGGGACTACACGGTTTTGTGTAGACTATCGTAAGCTCAATGAGAAAACAGTGACGGATGCGTATCCCATGCCGCGTGTGGATGAGTTGTTAGACCAGCTGGCGGGAGCAAAGTATTTGACCATCATCGATCTATGCAAAGGCTACTGGCAGATTCCCCTTAGTCCTGATGCTATTCCCAAGTTGGCATTTGTCACCCCGTTTGGCTTATTCCAGTTTCGAGTTATGCCATTCGGTATGAAGACTGCCCTGGCTGTTGTGAATTCTGTGGCTGAATTCACTCCTGTGGTCACAAGTGGTACTGCAGCTTCTGAGCTTCCTCCCTCAGGTGTTCTGGTGAGCTCGTTAACTGCTTCATTACTTAACTCCGCCTGATGCTGCTATCCTTGCTCCTTGTCAATGTTTCAGTGTTGGATCTGAGCTTCTCCTGATTGTTCCTGTGACCTGCTGCTCTGTATAGCTAAGTGCTTTTTGCTTTTTTGTTGCTTTTTTTCTGTCCAGCTTGTCTTTTGTTTTGCTGGAAGCTCTGAGACGCAAAGGGTGTACCGCCGTGCCGTTAGTTCGGCACGGTGGGGTTTTTTTGCCCCCTTTGCGTGGTTTTGCTTTAGGGTTTTTTGTAGACTGCGAAGTTCGCTTTACTGTCCTCGCTCTGTCCTAGAATATCGGGCCCCACTTTGCTGAATCTATTTCATCCCTACGTTTTGTCTTTTCATCTTACTCACAGTCATTATATGTGGGGGGCTGCCTTTTCCTTTGGGGAATTTCTCTGGGGCAAGTCAGGCCTATTTTTCTATCTTCAGGCTAGCTAGTTTCTTAGGCTGTGCCGAGTTGCCTAGGTAGTTGTTAGGCGCAATCCACAGCCGCTTTTAGTTGTGTTTAGGATAGGATCAGGTGTGCAGTCTACAGAGTTTCCACGTCTCAGAGCTCGTTCTTGTATTTTTGGGTATTTGTCAGATCACTGTGTGCGCTCTGATCGCTAAGCACACTGTGTTTCTGGATTGCCTTCATAACACCTGTCATTAGGAAACATAACACCTGGCGACCTTCCAGAGGCTGGCTGACCGGCTTCTGGATGGTCTCCAGGACTATGCTTGTGCCTACCTGGATGACATTGCCATCTACAGTGCGACATGGGAAGAGCATCTAAATCACCTAGAAACAGTATTAGACAGGATCCACAAGGCCGGAATCACCCTGAACCCAAACAAGTGTCACGTGGGCAAAGCAGAGGTTCAGTATTTAGGGCATTGGGTGGGAAGTGGGAAACAGAGACCAGAACCAGCCAAGATTGAGGCCATAGCCAAATGGCCCACCCAACGCACTAAAACACAGGTCATGGTGTTTCTAGGGACAGCGGGGTATTACAGGAAATTTGTTCCCAATTACAGCAGCGTGGCCAAGCCCCTCACTGATCTGACCCGTAATAACCAACCCCGCCAGGTAACCTGGACCCCAGAGTGTGAGGAAGCCTTCCACCAGCTAAAGGACGCCCTCACCAATACCCCTGTATTGGCCGCACCCGGTCCAACTAAACGGTTACTTGTTCACACAGACGCTTCTATGTTTGGATTGGGGCAGTACTAAGCCAAGTCGGGCCGGACGGCCAAAACACCGGTAGCTTACCTGAGTTGGAAACTACTGCCCCGTGAAGTGAGCTATGCGGCCATCGAGAAGGAGTGCCTGGCAATAGTATGGGCACTCAAAAAGTTACAACCATATTTGTATGGACGACAGTTTTCCCTCCTAACGGACCATAATCCCATAGTCTGGCTTAATCGGGTCTCCGGAGACAACGCCAGATTACTACGGTGGAGTTTAGCCCTACAACCTCTGGACTTCACCATCCACCACAGACCCGGCAAACAAAACGGTAATGCCGATGGACTAAGTCGACAAACGGAACTTGTACCAACCCCATAAACTTCGGTCATCCCCAAACCGATCCGTTAAGGATCAGACTGTGTATGCCGATCGCGTCGCTGAAAAGGGGAGCCGGGTTACAGAACCCCCAGCACCAAGAATATGTTATGCTATATATATATTATGTATAATAGGTTCCATGTGAAATGCATCAGTCCACAGGCTGCATCCCTGGGCAGAGAGGACAAGATATCCCCCTTCTGTCCTCCCCCACCTTTGTAATTTCCCCAGTAAATACCAGCAGGCTCCGACCCCCTGCAGCTATTGTAATGTATGTCTGGCCTGTTTTTTCTATTGGCCTGCCCTGTGTCTCTGTGTTATATATTCTGTGTGCTGTAAATAAAGTGTGTTCTTTTAGACTGGAAATACCTGGAGTAGCAGTCAGCTTTTATATGCTCCCATGTAATCAAGAAATCCTAGCCAGCGTCCTTCATTCAGAATCCAGCAAAAGCAGAATGAACCTCCTGAAACATGGGGGGTGCTGAAAGAGGTACTACAGCACAGTAGACCCCGTTACAAGATCGCTCTCCACGGTGTCTCCAGACTCTGTCACGTCTGTCACATGTGCTCAGTGTGAACCTGCTTTCATCTGTGAAGAGCACAGGGCACCAGTGGCGAATTTGCCAATTCTGGTGTAATGTGGCAAATCCCAAGCATCCTGCACGGTGTTGGGCTGTGAGCACAACCCCCATCTGTGGACGTTGGGCACTCAGACTATCCTCATGGAGTCAGTTTCTAACCGTTTATGCAGACATATACACATTTGTGGCCTGCTGGAGGTCATTTTGCAGGGCTCTGGCAGTGCTCCTCCTGTTCCTCCTTGCACAAAGGCCGAGGTAGCAGTCCTGCTGCTGGGTTGTTGCCCCCCCCTATGGCCCCTCCACATCTCCTGGTGTATTGGCCTGTCTCCTGGTAGCGCCTCCAGCCTCTGGACACTACATTGACAGACACAGCAAACCTTCTTGCCACAGCTCGCATTGATGTGCCATCCTAGATGAGCTGCACTACCTGAGCCACATGTGTGGGTTGTAGAGTCCGTCTCATGCTACCACAAGTGTGAAAGCACAACCAACATTCAAAAGTGACCAAAACATCAGCCAGAAAGCATTGGTACTGAGATGTGGTCTGTGGTCCCCACCTGCAGAACCACTCCTTTATTGAGTGTGTCTTGATAATTGCCAATAATTTCCATCTGTTGTCTATTCCATTTGCACAACAGCATGTGAAATTGATAGTAAAACAGTGTTGTTTCCTAAGTGGACAGTTTAATTTCACAGAAGTTTGATTAACTTGGAGTTATATGTAAATACAACAAAAGCATCAGTTGCCTATTCCCAGAGAAATATTAAGTGCCTATACATACAGAGTGTCAATATATTTATAAATAAAGTGCATGTGCTGTAAAAATAATGAGCCACAAAGTTGAATTAGACACAAAAAGTATCTCTTTAAATAACAGGGACCAATGGTAATAAGACAAAGTGTCACATATTCCGGACCATAAAACCAGGTATAGGCAATACATAACAAAAGTCAAGTACAGAAATGCATATTTACCACAGAGTGTAGGTATCCAGGTGACGCAGGGAGGTGTCATCCACATGAAGCAAGCAGGAGGACAGCATCACAAGAAGATGGGAGGCATGGACCAAGAGCGACACCCATCGAACTGGACCACTTCCCCCAGGTGAGTATAATAAAACTTATTTTTCTTCTCTTACAGGTTGAATTAGGGGCTTATATACAGCATTATAGAATGTTGTACATAAGCCCTGAAAGGGGGAGGCCGTTACTCGTATCGGCCAAACCGAGTGACAGATACCCTTTAAATCTGATGCATTTAATCATAAACACGAGGAGGATAAGTTGCTGGAACTCCAAACAACATTAGCTTCGGCTAAGGAGTCGGTGCAACAATTTAACACCAATGATAAATATGAGCATTTTCAAACAAGAATGAAGGAATCTGTCTCACAAATGGTACATAATATTAGGCAAAGTAAAAAGCGTATCTTTCAAAGGGATAATAATGACTATGTGTCTAAACAGGTGTATGAATGGGGTAGATAGGGAAAAAACCCAAGGACACCAAAATCCATTTTGAAAAGCAGTCACCTTTTGACATGCACACCAGCAAATCCCATGTCAGTTTTTCATCCTCAAAATGGGAATCATCTGACAGGTGTCAGCATTTCAGATGTATCCACTAATTACAGTACTTATTTCTCTAAGCCTAAAAATTGCAGATTGACAAAAAATGCCAGAGACCCGGCAGTCCCAAATGTAAGAACCGACTGAGAAATGACGAGTCGCTGCAGGAAAATAATGTGATTACCAATGAGATTACAAATGTCCTTAATTTATCTTTCAGATCTTTAATATTTGAACATTTCAACCACAAAAACAGGAAAAAATCCACCAATATTCAAGAAAAAACAAAAACAGGCAGAGAAGCTTACCTGTCTTACTAGACCTCAATACAAATGCACTAACAGGGTGCAGCGGACCCAAGTAAAATGGCAACTGCACAGGTGCAATAATACCTAATGAAACAGCCAGCCTTCAGTCAGGGATTGGCTGTGTGGCACACCAATGCACTAAAATATATACTCTGTATGTGGCAATGTTCACACAAGGAATGCAGAGCATCTGGTTCTCAGCCTATTAATAACGCCCTATGGAGGGCTGCCCAGTGCTAACTATAATGCGTCCTGTGTGAACAGAGGCAAAAGCTTACAGAACCATTTGGACCCAACTGCACCCCGAAAAAAATATATAAAGTGCATTTGTATTGAGGCCTAATTAGACAGGTAAGCATATCTACGTTTGAACATTTGCAAGTTTTATCACCGGGACCAAAATTTTTCCCTGATCAGGATTTCAATTTATTCATGACATTGTTGGACATTAATAAATTCATGATAAATCTGACACTTAAAAGACATTTTTGGAATGGACAGTTGGAATCTACCAACGGGGAAACACAGATTATTGTCAATGAATTTTGTAAATTTGGCTTTCAGGAACAATTGTCCTTATGCAAATTACAGGAATTTAGATTCTAACTAAAGGTTTATGTTTTAACCAGTCACCAGCATTTCAGGTAAGAAAAACACTATTTTCGTCCTGCACAGTCAAGGACTGAGTGTATGGACAGTTTCCAGGAGGTTGTGGAACGCGAATTAAAAGTACTTAGTGATCATTCCACCTCATCAAAGAAACACACTAATCTTTCTAATACTCAAATCCTACACGAAACCACAAAAGGAGTATATGTCCCACTCAGGTGAACATTTAAAGGTACTTTATTAATAAATACACAATGTATAAAATGACAAATAAATACAGAACAGACATGAAAAAAAGCTCAAACAGCAACTCATGTGAAGAAAGAGCACCACAACTAGAATACCGGACTGAGAAGGTAAGCGTACCTAGCAGGCATATAGTCCAAAATGACCAATATCCGTTAAAGCTTGTAACACCCCATAATAGGGCTGGATACTAATAAGGGCATCATAGCCTCTATGCATAGAGGCTGTCCCCATAAGAAGCCCACGCGAAACGTGCGTTGGGGCTGCTGTGGAGCGCACACTGACGGATTACACTATGGGTAAGATGAGCGTCCTTTGATAGGGGTCCATTTATATTTCCCTCTTGCACTACGCCTGATAGAATATCAGTAGGTGGGGAATAGTTCACTGATATCTATGCATAGAGGCTATGATGCCCTTATTAGTATCCAGCCCTATTATGGGGTGTTACGTGCTGTAACGGATATTGGTCATTTTGGACTATATGCCTGCTAGGTACGCTTACCTTCTCAGTCCGGTATTCTAGTTGTGGTGCTCTTTCTTCACATGAGTTGCTGTTTGAGCTTTTTTTCATGTCTGTTCTGTATTTATTTGTCATTTTATACATTGTGTATTTATTAATAAAGTACCTTTAAATGTTCACCTGAGTGGGACATATACTCCTTTTGTGGTTTCGTGTAGGATTTATGGTATTCGGAGTGTCCTGAGAGATTTAATAAGTAGTCTATCAATGTGGCAATTTGCCCCTTGGAGATATTTATTTATGTTCCAGTGGATTGTTTTTCTATCTTTCTAATACTCAACAGCATGCCCTGCAGGAGTTATAGAACATACAAGACATTATCATGAAAATGTCAGACAAGGGTGGAGTTGTGGTCAGCATAGATTTGGATAAATACAGTGCTTCAATTCAAAATTTACTTTCTGATCATACCACGTATAGGACATTGGATACAAATCCTACTGCGTTTTTTCAAAAAGTCAAAGAGATTGTGGATGGCAATTTAATATTGATGATCAATTAGTGAAATATTCGGATTCGGAAAAATCGGCACGAATAATTTCTAATATCCGTGTACTCATACCGAATCCAAAGCAAGTCAATGGGAAAGCTGAATATTTTTTCTGCTGAACTCAATAAACAGGTCAGGGGGAATGAGAAAAAAGCTGAAATGGATGGTAAAGTGCTTAAACTAAATGGGAACAGGATGGATAAGAAGCCTGCATGCCTTTCTAACTCACATATGGTATCTGGGAATAATGTCAGACTGTTTCGCTGGTTTTATGTATTTTTAAAAAGACCTACCAAATCAAACTTTTTTTTAAAAAGGGAAAAATGCTAAGAAACATGATTTCCTTCATAATTACATGTATATAACGCAAAATAAAAATAAAATAAAAATTATATATTTAGCATATGTTTACACGGAGCGTTTTGGCTTTATTTTATACTTTAACATTTGTGAGGTCCCTCTCTCATGCCAAATAGTTAGCAAGATAGTGGAGTACATATTCCCTATCCCTGTACAATGCCATTTCAAACATGCACATTTGAATTTTGTGCATCGCCAACCACCACCAACATGTCCACTGTCATGTCATTATGCGGCCCTCCCTGACAATTAGCAGAGTGCCAGCAAGTGTCGTGAAACCTGAGTTTGGTAAGGACCCTCAGGTGGCCTTGTATCATACATTTGGGAGAGCTCTCACTCCTACATTCGGGAGGTCCCTCCCTCATGCCAAATAGTTAGCAAGATAGTGGAATACCTATTCCCCATCCCTTTAAAATGCCATTTCAAACATGCCCACTTGAATTTTTCCCTTTGCCCACCACCACCACCACCATGCCATTATGTGGCCCTCGTGTTTAATTTTCAGAGGGCCCCCAGGTGCTGTGAAACCGGCAGGTTGTACAGTCCACAGTTCATTTTTGCCACCAGGTCCCAATGGAGCCACTGTCATAGTGAGTGAAGCTGGTGTAAGGTGAATATAATACAGTTGGGGGTGATGTATGATCAGTGTCAGGAAAATGGATTCTACCAGGTACCAAAAACATTAGAATTATATTCTGAGTGTATGCAAGCGAGGGCCTGTATTGTCAGTCTGTCAGGCCTGAAACCCATGCCAGGAACATGTACAAGACTCATTTTACTTGGGAGCAGCCTCCTTAAGGGAAAGAGACAGGAGTGCCATTGACCAATCTGCACAAGACCAAGCACTTCTTCTGGAAACTACCCAGCAGGCAGAATGTATATTTTGCATGGTTTTGCGCAACAATGGAGTAATTACAGGATGTGTCCCAGAGAGTGTCGAGGTTTGTGGAGTGTATTACTCAGGTGACAGGCAGTGCTACACAGCTCAGGTAAAGGTCTTAGCGTGACAATGACCATGTTCCAATATGTGTAAGGCTGTGGTCTGAGTAGGTCTGTGGAGCGTATTAACCCAGTCTCTTAGACTTGCTTAAAATACACAGAAACTGACCAATACCCCACCACCATTTTTTTTGTAAGGACCCAAATTTAGAAAATGTAAAATGTAAAAGCAACAGTTTAATAAAGAGATACAAGTCTCATTTAGGAGCCTGGAAAAGTGAGCAATGGTTTTTTTCAAGCACCAGACAATGCAAATTGCTAACGAATATGTATGCCCTATCTAACAATTTGTGAACAGACATATATGCGGACAAGGGACAGCTGAACGCTGGACTGGGATAATGAACTGGACGCAGTTACTGACTGTTGTGTCTGTGCAACTGCAGGTTGTGGATGTGAACAGGAGTCATCAGCACCTCCTTCCTGGACAGCAGAGTGGGAATGACGCAACACAGTGAAGGGCTAGTTGTTTCACCGTCAGACACATATTTTGAACCCAGGAGTTCCACCCACCAATTGGGGTGTTGCGTATATAAGCAGTATATGGCGTATGCTAACAGATGTGTAGTTAAAATTTTTGAACTAGCAGCATATATACAGTGGGGGAAATACGTTTTTTATCCCTTTCTGATTTTGTAAGTTTGCCCACTGACAAAAACATGAACAGTCTATAATTTTAAGGGTAGGTTTAATTTTACACTAATAGAGATAAAATATCAAAAATAAAATCCAGAAAATCACATTGTATAAATTATATAAATTTATTTGCATTTTGCAGGGAGCAATAAGTATTTGATCCCTCTGGAAAACAAGACTTAATACTTGGTGGCAAAACCCTTGTTGGCAAGCACAGCAGTCAGACTTTTTTTTGTAGTTGATGCAGTCAGACTTTTTTTGTAGTTGATGCAGTCAGACTTTTTTTTGTAGTTGACGATGAGGTTTGAGCACATGTTGTTAGGGTTGGCGGAACGCACCAAATATATAGTTTATTAAATGGAATTGGTGCGTTCGCAACCCGGGATCCACCGTGCAGGAAAGTACCTGCTGCTAAATAATGGCGGCTCTATATGGCGGTATATACCAACTCTGTTAGCTTCACAGAGTAACCGCGAGAGGCAGGCTCTGTGCCCTGTTAGACTTTCACAGAGGCACAGGCCAACTACCCAGATGTGAGCAGTGAGTGGTCATGCATGCATACACAATCTCCTCGCCGGAGGTGCCAGCATTCTAGGGGCTTATTTCAGCCGGGTCCCTGAACACATACAAACGCATGACCACATTGGCGCAAAGCATATGACAAAAGACGATACTAGCGCATGGCCGTGCGGTCATGCGCAGTTTATATAGTTACAGCACAGGAAGCTGTTACCAAAGTTTTGCCCTTTCAGGACCTTCCTGGAGGACCAATTGGATGCGCTGCAGTACCTGAACATGTGACCGAACATGTGACCCTCGACCTCCAAGGGGAGACCTTGCCCTGGGCATGCTCAGTGTGTGTAAATAAGGACTTAGTCCCAGAGAGGCCTGCTCGCCGCAGATCAGTGCAGGGTACCATAGGAATGCCGGAAAAGGCAGTAGTGACCCTATGCACCGAATCAGCCTCAGCGAGACGCTGGGAGCGACGTCTCCGCTGAGCAGACCCCACTGCGGCCGATGCTGAATGGGAGACCGCAGCAGACACGGATCGAGATTCCCCCTGTGCAGCAGAGGAAACTCGACTCCTAACATTACCCCCCCTCCTAGGGCCCCCCTCCTTGAGCCTCACTACACTCAAAAGCTGCAATAAGCAGCGGAGCCCGAATGTGCTCCACAGGCTCCCAGGTTCTATCCTCTGGGCCGTGACCCTTCCAGTCCACCAGATAAAATTTCTTGCCACGTACCACCTTGCACCCCACGATAGCATTCACCTCAAACTCATCCGTGGATGAACCCGATGTCCCAGCAGATGACTCAGAAAACCGGGACAAATGAACAGGCTTTAAGAGGGAAACGTGAAAAGTATCGGTGATACCAAGGTGTGGAGGAATAGCCAAACGGTAGACCACAGGGTTGACCTGTTCCAGAACCTTAAACGGGCCAATGTAGCGAGGAGCAAACTTAGTGGACTCAACTCGCAGCCTGATGTTACGGGCGGAGAGCCACACTAAGTCGCCAGGAGCAAAAACCGGAGCGGGGCGCCGGTGTGTATCAGCCGAAACCCTCATTCTCTCCTTGGAGGCCCGGATGGCATCATGTGTGCGGTCCCAGATGTCACATGCCTCCACCGCCCAGTCTGCCACCCTAGAATCGGTGGATGACACGGGCATAGGCACAGGGACACGCGGATGCTGGCCGTAATTAAGGAGAAAGGGAGTTTGACCAGTGGAATCGGCTACGGCGTTGTTCAAGGCAAATTCCGCCCAAGGTAGCAAAGATGCCCAGTCATCCTGCCTAGCAGAGACAAAATGTCGCAAATATGTCACCAGAGTCTGGTTGTTCTCTCCACCAACCCATTCGTCTCGGGATGGTATGCAGAGGAGAGGTTTAACTCTATGCTGAGTAAACGGCAGAGCTCTCTCCAAAACCGAGACGCGAACTGGGGACCCCGATCGCTGACAATCTTATCAGGCATACCATGCAATCGGAAAACGTGCTTAATGAACAACACCGCCAAGGTCCGTGCTGAGGGTAACCGAGGAAGCGGCACCAAATGCACCATCTTAGAGAAATGGTCGGTGACAACCCAAATAATGGAGCAGCCACGCGACTTGGGTAGGCCCACCACAAAGTCCATCCGACCATCTCCCAGGGCCTGTCTGCCACCGGTAGAGGGTAAAGCAACCCAGCAGGCCGTTGCTGAGGAGACCGATTCTGGGCGCAAGAAACGCACGCCTGAATATAGTATGTTCTCGCCAAAAGCTCAGATGTCCTCTTGGTCCCAAAATGCCCACCCACTCTGGAGGAGTGAGCCCAAGAGAGAACCTCCGGTCGCAAGTTAGCTGGTACGAAAGTCTTGCCCGGGGGCACAGACTCAAGCGAAACCGGAGCTACAGTTCTCAGGCTCTCAGAAGGGACAATAAGCCGAGGCTCCTCCTCCTCCTCCGATGACACTATGGAGCGGGAGAGAGCGTCAGCACGAACGTTCTTCTCCCCGGAGAGGAAATGGAGAGTAAAATGGAACCGGGAGAAGAACAGGGACCATCTAGCCTGGCGAGAATTCAGCCGCTGGGCCGTTTGTAGATATACCAAGTTCTCCCTCCAAGAGATGTCTCCACTCCGAGAAAGCCAACTTCATGGCTAGCAACTCCCTGTCCCCGATGGAATAATTCCTCTCCGCTGGTGTGAAGGTCTTGGAGAAGAAGAAGCAAGGATGCTTCCGACCTTGAGCATCCTTTTGGAAAAGGACTGCTCCAGCACCAACGGATGAGGCATCCACCTCCAAGATAAATGGTTTATCAACATCGGGGCGATGTAGGATGGGAGCGCTAGCGAAGTGTGACTTGATCGAGAGAAAGGCTTTGGAGACCTCCTCTGACCACAACTTGGGATTTGCTCCCTTTTTGGTGAGGGCAACCAAGGGAGCTACCAAAGTTGAGAAGTGTGGAATGAACTGGCGATAGTAACTAATGAACCCCATAAAGCGCTGCACCGCTTTAAGAGAATGGGGTTCCTGTCAGTCCATTACAGCCTGTAGCTTGGCAGGATCCATAGCCAAACCCTGGGCAGAGATGATGTAACCAAGGAAAGGCAAGGACTCCTGCTCAAACACACACTTCTCCAACTTGGCGTAGAGGGAGTTTGCCCGTAAGAGGTCGAAGACTTTGCGAACATCTCTCCGATGGGAGTCAATATCTGGAGAGAAGATGAGAATATCATCCAGATAGACTACGACCGAGGTGGTGAGCATATCCCGGAAGATGTCGTTCACAAAGTCTTGGAAAACGGCTGGGGCATTACAGAGCCCAAAGGGCATCACCAGATATTCATAGTGCCCATCCCTGGTGTTAAAAGCCGTCTTCCATTCATCCCCCTCACAGATGCGAATCAGGTTGTAAGCACCCCGCAGATCTAACTTCGTAAATACCCTCGCTCCCCGTAGCCTATCAAACAGCTCAGATATCAGGGGTAATGGGTACTTGTTCTTAACGGTGATGGCGTTAAGACCCCTGTAGTCTATGCATGGACGTAAGTCTCCAGTCTTCTTCTGTACGAAGAAGAACCCAGCCCCTGCCGGTGACACTGACTTCCTAATGAATCCTCTTGCCAGATTTTCTTGGATGTACTGAGATATTGCCTCCATCTCCGGGAGAGATAACGGATAGACTCGACCCCGGGGAGGCTCAGCACCAGGCAAGAGGTCAATAGGACAGTCATAGGGGCGGTGAGGAGGAAGGGTCTCCGCAGCTCTTTTGCAGAACACGTCTGCATAGGGCCAATAGTGTTTACCTGTGTAGTAGCAACCTGAACGCACTCCCTCTGACATCTACCCTTGCAGGATTTACTCCATCCCAAAATTCTCCCAGAGGACCACTCAATATGAGGAGAATGGTAGCGAAGCCATGGTATCCCCAACAGGACCTCATCAATTCCCTCAGGAATGACTAATAGGGAGATTATCTCCTGATGTGATGGAGACACAGAAAGCGTGAAAGGAATGGTTTGGTGGGTAATCTGTGAGGGTAGTGTTGACCCATTTACCACTCGAACGGTTACAGGCTTGGCGAGCATAACGAAGGGTATTGCGTGACGCTGGGCAAAAGAGGAAGACATAAAATTACCCTCTGCCCCAGAATCCACGCATAGCTCGACCATAAGAGTGGATGGGCCTATGGTAATTGTCCCCTTGAAGGACAACTTTGAGGCAAACATCGCCGTGTCTAGTGTACCTCCTCCAACTGCCACTAGACACTGACGTTCCCCCGACCGCTGAGGACCCTTGGAGGCAAGATGTCCTGACTGCCGGCAAACATGACGGACCTTATGTGCACGGGCGGACTGAGACTTGGATCCCGCTCGTGTCACCCCTAAGGCCTCATGTGACTCAGACGCCTGGACTGGAGATTCCAAAGGTTTGGCGAAGGTGGGAGCCAGCCGAAACCTCTGCCTACACTGGGCTCGCTCCAACCTTCGCTCGTGAAAACGAAGGTCTATGTGAGTAGATATGGCTATGAGCTCCTCCAGTGTCGCGGGAATCTCCCTAGTGGCCAAAGTGTCCTTCACATGGTCAGCCAGCCCCCTCCAAAATACGGGAATGAGGGTTTTATCTGGCCATTCCAACTCAGACGCTAATGTCCGGAAGAGAATAGCAAAATGGCTGACCATGGTTGAACCCTGAGTCAAAGCCAGCAGTTGGAGCGCTGTATCATGGGTGACTTGAGGTCCTAAAAAGACCTGTTTCAGAGTCCAGAAACCGAGGAACACTCCGCACCACATGATCGTTGCGCTCCCACAGCGGCGTAGCCCACTCCAACGCTCTGTCCGACAAGAGGGAGATTATGAATCCCACCTTTGCCCGCTCAGTAGGGAAACGTGCAGCCAGGAGCTCGAGGTGTATACCACATTGGCTCACGAAACCCCTACAGGACTTACTGTCCCCAGAGTATCTCTCAGGCAAAGGAAGGTGAGATAGGGTCGGAACAGAGGTGGCAGTGGGTAAAGCTGCTGCAGCCACGCTAGCAGCCTGAACAGCTATTGCGGTAACATCCACCGCCGAGGTTGTACGCTCAAGAGACGCCAACCGGCCCTCCAGCAGCTGGATGTACCCCTGCAATCGCTGTTCATCCGCCATTACTTAGCCAGATCCTGGTGCTAGTATACTGTTAGGGTTGGCGGAACGCACCAAATATATAGTTTATTAAATGGAATTGGTGCATTCGCAACCCGGGATCCACCGTACAGGAAAGTACCTGCTGCTAAATAATAGCGGCTCTATATGGCGGTATATACCAACTCTGTTAGCTTCACAGAGTAACCGCGAGAGGCAGGCTCTGTGCCCTGTTAGACTTTCACAGAGGCACAGGCCAACTATCCAGATGTGAGCAGTGAGTGGTTATGCATGCATACACAATCTCCTCGCCGGAGGAGCCAGCATTCTAGGGGCTTATTTCAGCCGGGTCCCTGAACACACTTATACACAATCTCCTCGCCGGAGGTGCCAGCATTCTAGGGGCTTATTTCAGCCGGGTCCCTGAACACATACAAACGCATGACCACATTGGCACAAAGCATATGACAAAAGACGATACTAGCGCATGGCCGTGCGGTCATGCGCAGTTTATATAGTTACAGCACAGGAAGCTGCTACCAAAGTTTTGCCCTTTCAGGACCTTCCTGGAGGACCAATGGGATGCGCTGCAGTACCTGAACATGTGACCGAACATGTGACCCTCGACCTCCAATGGGAGACCTTGCCCTTGTCATGCTCAGTGTGTGTAAATAAGGACTTAGTCCCAGAGAGGCCTGCTCGCCGCAGATCAGTGCAGGGTACCATAGGAATGCCGGAAAAGGCAGTAGTGACCCTATGCACCGAATCAGCCTCAGCGAGACGCTGGGAGCGACGTCTCCGCTGAGCAGACCCCACTGCGGCCGATGCTGAATGGGAGACCGCAGCAGACACGGATCGAGATTCCCCCTGTGCAGCAGAGGAAACTCGACTCCTAACACATGTCAGGAGGAATTTTGGTCCACTCCTCTTTGTAAATAATCTCCAAATCATTAAGATTTTGAGGCTGTTGCTTGGCATCTTCGAGCTTCAACTCCCTCCATAAGTTTTCTATGGGATTAAGGTCTGAAGACTGGCTAGGCCATTCCATGACCTTAATGTGCCTCTTTTTGAGCCACTACTTTGTTGCCTTGGCTGTATGTATTGGGTAATTGTCTTGCTGGAAAACCCAGCCACGATCCATTTCTAATGTCATGGTGGGGGGGAAGGAGGTTGTCATTCCATCCGTCCATTCTCCCATTGATTCAGTGAAGTAGTCCTGTGCCCTTAGCAGAGAAACACAGTGGAGATGGTGTCCATAGGCTGTGTCTTGATTGGTCCATATATATATATACACTGAGAGCTTAGCTGGGACAAAGATCACAGTTGCGGTCGGAACGTGTTGCCTCTCCTCTCCGATTTTCCTTGTCAATATGTAGTAGCTTTACTAGCCGTAGTCCCGTCCTAGTTTAGCACTTTTTGCAATAATGATTTTTTTTTTAATTTTACAGGGAAGCTGAAACTACTTCTACCTGCAGGAGTATATTGGTGAGCTGACCTATGCGCTCTATTACTGCAATAGCAATATTGAACCCTGCCTAGATACCTCTAATCCTAATTTTTCTCTCCACTGAATGCAGGTTGGGTTGTTTTACTACGGAAAGAAAAATATTTAGCTCTGAATAGGACCGTTTTAATGCTGTAGGAGCAGAATGCAAGTTCTGCCATAGCAATATTAAACCCTGACTATATATCTGCCCTAAAAATGCCTTTCCTCCTAAAACAACTCTCTTTGAACTGCTTTCTGAACACAGTGTGCCAAGCATCGCGTCACTGAGTGTAATATAAGATCTTGTGATGCAATGTGGCCAGCCAAGCACAGTAATGCCAGTATCCAACATGGCTACGTCATTATGGTGTTTGGCAGGCAATTCCGCTTGTTTATTGGCTGTCTAATGGTCCAAATATCTGGGGCGGGGACTCGAGCATGGCACGGCACATGAACACCCATGATACTCGATCGAGTGTCATTAATTGTCCTATATTTTCTTAAAAATGCAATCCCAAGAAAATCTCCAACTTAGAAATTTCATATATCAGCTCTACCCACAATGAAATGTATTAGTCACTCCCTTAGTAATTAAAACCAACCTTTTATAGCAGAAAGCACCCTGACAGTAAGTCCATCATTTTCCGGTATGTGTGTAATGTATCAGTCAGTAGTGATACATGAATATGCATTATATCATCTCTTAAACATTTATATCTCAGCAGCTAATGCACTGGAACATCATGTGAGAGTAAAATGGACCATGAAAAGCTTTCGCTGCCTGGAAGCAACCTTGCTTTTATTTCTGCCCATATTTAATATTCAAATCCTCTTAAAGGGGTTTCTGAGATAAAAATAAACATAGGTTTGATTTCTTCCAAAAGCAGCACTAGTGTTGTCTGTGCTGTGCAATAAAGTTACTACAGTCACAGCGGCCAGCACCTGTCAATGTATTTCATTTTGACGAGGGAGGCAATTGTCAGTGTATTTTTTTTTTTTATCAGTGTTCATTTTGGGGGTTAGGTGGCTGTCTCCATGTTGAATGTAGACTCTTCTCATCTACTCAAGGATGGGTTCTACTTGCGCTTTAAATTTGTAAGCCTAGACCCAGGAAAGTTAAGTCTGTTCTCATCAAAAAAGGTTGTCTTTAGTGATGAGCGAATATACTCATTACTCGAGATTTCCCGAGCATGCTCGGGTGTCCTCCGAGTATTTTTTAGTCCTCGGAGATTTAGTTTTTATTGCCGCAGCTGAATGATTTACATCTGTTAGCCAGCATAAGTACATGTGGGGATTCCCTAGCAACCAGGCAACCCCCACATGTACTTATGCTAACAGATGTAAATCATTCAGCTGCGGCAAGAAAAACTAAATCTCCGAGCACTAAAAAATACTCGGAGGACACCTGAGTGTGCTCGGTAAATCTCGAGTAACGAGTATATTCGCTCATCACTAGTTGTCTTGTCACTGGTAGATGGGCATGCTCAATTTCAAATTGTGTTATAAGTGCAGTCATTTAAAAAAAGAAAGTAAAAGAATAGTCTACAAAAAAGCAATGCAGTTTAAAATTCATATAATACTGTATCTGTTCTCATAAACCTCAGTGCGTTCAGTGTGCAATTGTATTTGTTGTGTACGCTATATTAATGTTATCACATCAGATTGTACATTTAAAGATATGACTAAACGTTTACACCATCCCATGTGAAAATGCAACGGCTTCTTCCATTTGCATCACATGTGTATAAACACCAGCAAGCATCTGCCCCCAAAAAGGGATTACTTTTAGACTGTTTCTACAATTTAAGTAGTCTAACAAGTCTGATTGCTGAAATTGAATTGAAACTTTGTGTTAAATACCTGTAATTTATCAACGGTTACAAACCATTTTCACCTAGTCACATAAGTTGAGGTCAACTGATTTCAAGTTTCAAAAGATTTGATAATCTCTACCATTTACTTAAAACTGGTGATGAGCGAATTTGTTTGGAAAACGATCGCCAAACGTAAATTCGGCACGAACATGGCACATTCAGATTCGTGATTGGAAAAAAGAGCAAAATTTTATAAAATTGGTAAAAATCGGTAACATTCGGTAAAAAGTGTTGGAAAATATCTGCTTTGTGTTGTTGCATCATGAGCGTGAGGCGCGTGTTTCCTTGAAGGAGAAAAAGTGATTTTTCATCTCTGGTTTACTTTGGAAGTTATCCCTGAGAGAGAAAAATGTTTGAAAACTTGATCTCTGTGATTTGGCAGGTGTGGTTTGTGGGTTATGAAATGAAGAGGTGCAACCCAGCTTCTAGTCTCATTTTTACAGGGTTTAAACAGAGATGGCGACTGTTCTCCAGGATATTTGTAAGCATGCTTTAGACGGAGGAGGGAGAGTGCATATGTCCTAGGCTTACATTTTGTATTATGACCCATCCTAGGTCTAGCCTTTGGGCATAGGGAGCATTGCAAGGCTGATTGATGTGATGTCTCTCTTTATGAACTTCCAGGATATCTCTTCCCAACTGCAGGATTATATGGGCCTTGTGGTCAAGTTCTGGTAAAAGGTGTAGTGAGTGTGGTGGATTGCTACATCTAGAGTAGGAATTTCAGGAATTTTTCGCAAATTTTGTTACATTCAATTATCTTGGGTAGTGGTAGGCTGAAGTGCCCACCTAAGGACTCGATTTTGTAATCTGTAGCCTTCCTGCAAGCTGTCGTCACAGTACCTGCACATGTTTTTAATGAGTAGGGAGTGATAAGCTCTTTAATATTAAATAAGTGAAAGAACGTAGATCTGCACAATGATCAGTCACTTTGATCATTCAAAATGGCATACAATTGTACAGTTTTGGCCCTTTGGGTAGACTCTGACAAGGCAAATTTTGGAGCAAGACAAATTACAAACTTCTGTACATTGCGAAGTGGTCTTGGGTGTAGCTGTATCAGTGTTCCCCTTCTCCCCACCATGCTCATTGTCCGTTGAAGTGTTTTGTGCACTCCATGGAGCTGGAACAGGATGTAGTTTTGTGTTGTGGTCTGTATTACCAGATGCTAAACATTTTACACTGACCTTGCAGTCCTCGTTGAGATGAGTTGTATATTAATAGCACTTGTAGCAGATACCATTTTCTTTCAGGAAGCTCTTGCAATCTTGCATGAGTTTCCCTCAGAAGGCTCTGCATTTCAGGAGAGGATGAACCATCTGCTGGAGCAAGCACTGCTTGCTTGGATCCTATACCTTTGTTTCTTCCTGAGAATGGGCGAAACATTTGTGAACAGACCCTGAAGAAGAAATATTAGTCTTGTATACTGCCACAGACGTCATGCATGGATTGAGATTCCAGTAAAAGAACTTAAAGTTAAGCATGCAATGACCACACTCTGAAGACTAGGAAAAGTGTGAGAGCACTTCTAGGATTTGTGAGATAGCTATTTTCAGGAAAATAACCATGGATATTTGGACAATATGGAGTTGTGGTTTACAGATTCTGCCCAGACTTGTGAACAACTTGAACCTTTTGATTATCCTTTTGACTGTACAGTCATGGCCAAAAGTTTTGAGAATGGCACCAAAATTATATTTTCACATGATCTGCTGCCCTCTGGATTTATTAGTGTTTGTCTGATGTTTATATCATATACAGAAATATAATTGCAATCATATATAGGGTATATTGACAGAATGAGTTAATGTAGCAAGTCAATATTTGCAGTTTTGACCCTTCTTCTTCAAGACCTCTGCAATTTTCCCTGGCATGCTCTCAATCAACTTCTGGACCAAATCCTGACTGATAGCAGTCCATTCTTGCATAATCAATGCTTGCATTTTGCCAGAATTTGTTGGTTTTTGTTTGTCCACCCGTCTCTTGATGATTGACCACAAGTTCTAAATGGGATTAAGATCTGGGGAGTTTCCAGGCCATGGACCCAAAATCTCTATGTTTTGTTCCATGAGCCATATGGTTATCACCTTTGCTTTATGGCAAGGTGCTCCATCATGCTGGAAAAGGCATTGTTGGGCTCCAAACTGCTCTTGGACGGTTGGGAGAAGTTGCTCTTGGAGGACATTCTGGTACCATTCTTTATTCATGGCTGTGTTTTTAGGCACGACTGTGAGTGAGCCAATTCCCTTGGCTGAGAAGCAACCCCACACATGAATGGTTTCAGGATGCTTTACAGTTGGCATGAGACAAGACTGGTGGTATCGCTCACCTCTTCTTCTCCGAGTAAGCTGTTTTCCAGATGTCCCAAACAATCGAAAAGGGGATTCATCAGAGAAAATGACTTTGCCCCAGTCCTCAGCAGTCCACTCCCTGTACCTTTTGCAGAACATCAGTCGGTCCCTGATGTTTTTTCTGGAGAGAAGTGGCTTCTTTGCTGCCCTCCTTAAAACCAGGCCTTGCTCAAAGAGTCTCCGCCTCACAGTGCGTGCAGAAGCACTCACACCAGCCTGCTGCCATTCCTGACCAAGCTCGGCACTGCTGGTAGTCCGATCCCGCAGCTGAAACAGTTTTAAGATACGGTCCTGGTGCTTGCTGGTCTTTCTTGGGCGCCCTAGAGACTTTTTGACAACAATGGAAGCTCTCTCCTTGAAGTTCTTGATGATGCGATAGATTGTTGACTGAGGTGCAATCTTTGTAGCTGTGATACTCTTCACTGTTAGGGTACCGTCACACAGTGCAATTTTCATCGCTACGACGGTACGATCCGTGACGCTCCAGCGTCGTAACAATATCGCTCCAGCGTCGTAGACTGCTGTCACACTTTGCAATCTACGACGCTGGAGCGATAATTTCATGACGTATGTGCGATGTAGAAGCCGTTGGTTACTATGCGCACATCGTATACAATATATGTTACACCATGCGATCATGCCGCCACAGCGGGACACTAGACGACGAAAGAAAGTTTCAAACGATCTGCTACGACGTACGATTCTCAGCGGGGTCCCTGATCGCAGGAGCGTGTCAGACACTGCGATCTCGTAACTATATCGCTCGAACGTCACGAATCGTGCCGTCGTAGCGATCAAAATTGCACTGTGTGACGGTACCCTTAGGCCATTTTTGTGCAGTGCAATGATGGCTGCAAGTGTTTCTTTAGAGATAACCATGGTTAACTGAAGAGAAACAATGATACCAAGCACCAGCCTCCTTTTAAAGTGTCCAGTGATGTCATTCTTACTTAATCATGACTGATTGATTGCCAGCCCTGTCCTTATCAACACCCACACCTGTGTTAATGGATCAATCACTAAAACGATGTTAGCTGCTCCTTTTTAAGGCAGGACTGCAATGATGTTGAAATGTGTTTTGGGGGTTAAAGTTCATTTTCTGGGCAAATATTGACTTTGCAAGTACAGTAATTGCTGTTAAGCTGATCACTCTGACATTCAGGAGTTTATGCAAATTGCCAAACCTCCGATGCAAGGACTTTTTTACTTACAGTTGTGGCCAAAAGTATTGACACCCCTGGAATTCTGTCAGATAATACTCAGTTTCTTCCTAAAAATTATTGCAAACACAAATTCTTTGGTATTATTATCTTCATTTAATTTGTCTTAAATGAAAAAACACAAAAGAGAATGAAGCAAAAAGCAAAACATTGACCATTTCACACAAAACTTCAAAAATGGGCCAGACAAAAGTATTGGCACCCTCAGCCTAATACTTGGTTGCACAACCTTTAGCCAAAATAACTGCGACCAACCGCTTCCGGTAACCATCAATGAGTTTCTTACAATGCTCTGCTGGAATTTTAGACCATTCTTCTTTGGCAAACTGCTCTAGGTCCCTGATATTAGAAGGGTGCTTTCTCCAAACTGCCATTTTTAGATCTCTCTACAGGTGTTCTATGGGATTCAGGTCTGGACTCATTGCTGGCCACCTTAGAAGTCTCCAGTGCTTTCTCTCAAACCATTTTCTAGTGCTTTTTGAAGTGTGTTTTGGGTCATTGTCCTGCTGGAAGACCCATGACCTCTGAGGGGGACCCAGCTTTCTCACACTGGGCCCTACATTATGCTGCAAAATTTGTTGGTAGTCTTCAGACTTCATAATGCCATGCACACGGTCAAGCAGTCCAGTGCCAGAGGCAGCAAAGCAACCCCAAAATATCAGGGAATCTTCCCCATGTTTGACTGTAGGGACCGTGTTCTTTTCTTTGAATGCCTCTTTTTTTCTCCTGTAAACTCTATGTTGTTGCCTTTACCCAAAAAGCTCTACTTTTGTCTCATCTGACCAGAGAACATTCTTCCAAAACGTTTTAGGCTTTTTCAGGTAAGTTTTGGCAAACTCCAGCCTGGCATTTTTATGTCTCGGGGTAAAAAGTGGGGTCTTCCTGGGTCTCCTACCATGCAGTCCCTTTTCATTCAGACTCTGACAGATAGTACGGGTTGACACTGTTGTACCCTTGGACTGCAGGGCAGCTTGAGCTTGTTTGGATGTTAGTCGAGGTTCTTTATCCAACATCCACACAATCTTGCATTGAAATTTCTTGTCAATTTTTCTTTTCCGCCCACATCTAGGGAGGTTAGCCACAGTGCCATGTGCTTTAAACTTCTTGATGACACTGCGCACGGTAGACACAGGAACATTCAGGTCTTTGGAGATGGACTTGTAGCCTTGAGATTGCTCATGCTTCCTCAAAATTTGGTTTGTTAAGTCCTCAGACAGTTCTTTGGTCTTCTTTCTTTTTTTCCATGCTCAATGTGGAACACACAAGGTCACAGGACAGAGGATGAGTCAACTTTAATCCATGTCAACTGGCTGCAAGTCTGATTTAATTATTGCCAACACCTGTTAGGTGCCACAGGTAAGTTACAGGTGCTGTTAATTACACAAATTAGAGAAGCATCACATGATTTTTCGAACAGTGCCAATACTTTTGTCCACCCCCTTTTTTATGTTTGGCGTGGAATTATATCCAATTTGGCTTTACAACAATTCTTTTTGTGTTTATTCATTTAAGACAAATTAAATGAAGATAATAATAACAAAGAATTTGTGTTTGCAATAATTTTCAGGAAGAAACTGAGTATTATCTGACAGAATTGCAGGGGTGTCAAAACTTTTGGCTACAACTGTATATAGATTGTCTTGGGAGACCCATTGGCATCATACCTTGCATACTACCTAAGGATTCATATCTAGTATGTGGTCACCAGATCTATAAATGGCTTCTCCCAGGTGCAGAAGGAACATGCACCTTAGCACGCCTTCATACTTCCGCATGGTGATTTAGGCATAAATGCTATCCCCAATCATTCCCTATATAAAAAAGCTGCAGACAGCTGCCCCAGACCAAATGGTAGACCTCATATAGTGGAAATGGGAATAAGGAATACGAGTATATTCATATACCCTCTCATTACATAAATGTTGGTATTACTAGTGTATGTAACCGATAGAACTGATCTATTTATGACGACACGCAAGATCAAGCATCATAGACCGTCATTTAACACATCTGCAAAATAACACACTTCTCTTCCAGAAAATATTTATGACAAGATTTACAAACAAGATGCCAGCTGGTGAATGGGATTTGTCCCATCCAATTTATCATAGCATGGGATAGTTGCTGATGGATAAATTGTGTGTAAACAATAAAAAGGGAGGAATTGTTATGGAAAATTTTTATATTTTGCTTTGATGTTTATTCAGACAATTAAATCTACCTATATATCTTTGATAATTTTTTATTTTAGTATTAGCTTTATAAGTGTTATTCATAAAAGCAATAACACAGGTTGTTGTATCTGATATAGAGGTGTCTGTGTGTTAAACTTTCCTTTGTTTCTGAAAGTATAGTAAGCTGGACAGAGCCAGTTTGAAAGGAAGTTAGTAGAATCCATAATTTACAACTTTGTAATTCTTAACTCAAATATCTTCTATCTTAGGAAATGTTATGTATTAAACCATTCCTACTTTCTTTAACTTTGTGGTTGTAATAAAGACTTTTGACAGGGCATCTGAGATTCAGACAAGAATTGTACACTGACAGACACTGGCTGTGTGCATTCTCTTATCTCTGATGTATCGTATTTATTTAATTTTATGTTAATTTGAACAAATAATGGCAGATCTGGAGATCCTTTGTATCTCAACCCATATTACCTCATGACAGGCTCACCATACATCTTTGTCTTTGCAATGCAGAGAGCTGCATAGCCTCTCGGGACTCTGCTTTTGCTACCGTGGCTGCAACCTCCTTATCTGTCACTATTTTTTTTTAAGGCTTCTTTCACACTTCCGTTGTTCGGGGTGCGTCACAATGCAATGAAGCGATGTATTGATGGATGTTTTGAAAATAGTGGAAAACGTGTGTAACGCATCCAATGTTATGACAGATGCGTCGAATGAGTTCCTGCCTGAATTTTAAGGTACGAAATTCTGGAGAGAGAGAGAGATTTTTTTCCCCTGACTAGAAAATCCTTCCAGGCAGGAATTCAGGCATGCTCAGAATGAAAAAACGGGATACGTCTCTGGATTCCTGGGTTTGACGATCAGTGATGGATCCTGCATCCATAGGCTTCCATTATATCCAACAACGGGCAGTGCAGGACCGCTGAGTGATTTTCCGATGTGCAGAAAAAACATTCCTCTGACTGTTTTCTCTGCACGACGGACCGCTATTTTCCAACGGATCCAGTGCACAATGGATGAAATGGATGGCTATACGTCACAATCCGTCGCTAAAAATTTGCAGGATCCTGTTTGCTAAAAACTCGACGGATTTCGACGGGAGGAAAAAGACGGAAGTGTGAAAGAGGCCTAAGGCAGCATCTAGGCATGCCTTCTCAATTTGTGACCTCATCTCTCACTCTGCTAGTGTTGCTTCTAAGGCCTGGGTCACACTAGCGTATTGCATCCGATGCGAGGGCATCGGATACGATATGCTAATGACACTCGGCTCCTGCTCTCAGCAGAGCAGGAGCCGAGTGTCATGCGTCTGTGCTCCGATTCTCTCGCACAGGGAGGATCGGAGCACAGCTGAGGAGGAGGCGGAGAAATGAATTTCTCCATCTCCTCCATTGCTGGGGTCCGCTTATAGCGCACATCACTCGGATGATATCCAAGTGGTGTGCGCTGTCTCACTCGCACCCATAGGCTTTTATGGGTGCGAGTGAGCTGAGAGTTTTCCTCGGTCCGAGACAATCGCAGCATGCTGCGATTGTCTTGGACCGAGGAAAACGGCCGACAAAAAGTCGGCTGGTGGGAGCGGCGCCATATGCTAACATTCGTCCGAGTGCAATGCGATTTTTTTTTTTTATCGCATTGCACTCGGCCGTATTACGGTCTAGTGTGACCCCGGCCTAAGTGTGCTTTCTCTAACTTCGCTCTTATTTCTTGATCTGTTAGTGTTGAATCCAGGTGACCTTTCTCTAACTTCACCTGCATTTTCTGGTTAGCAAAGATTGCTTGTGTTTTGACAGCTTCAGATCTTGCACGGGCAATGGTGACAGCACTGCTGATAGATGATGCCCTCGATTTTTGGGCCATGGAGCCTTAAAGGGAATGCTTGGCTGTACAGAGATTACTGTAGCTGTACCAAATCTCTACACAGTTATATTTAACACCTTAACGACTGCCTATACACCTTTTAATGGTGGCAGTTAATGGTACTTATTCCTCTGTGCCTCTTCTAAACAGCGCTGAGAAATAAGGTCATAGCGCCCCCCAGATTCGGAATTTCTCTGGGGTCTCAGTTACCAGGGGTAGCCGAGACCCCAGAGAACATGATTTGGGTTGGTTTTTACCAACACCAGTGTTGCGATTGCCGTTATTAGCGGAATAAAAGTCCAATTTCCCATTTAATTTCTCTCTCCTCTGATGTGATCGCACATCACAGGAGAGAGAAATAGGGTACCCCAAACCCTCCGGTACCTTCGGTGTCCTTGCATCTCCCCGTGTAGAACCCTGGCCGGCAGTATCTTCTTCCGGGAAGAAAATGGCTGGCGCATGCGCAGTGCACCCACAGAGATCTACTGGCCGGCATCCGGGAACAATAGGAAATTTTTCCTATTGGTTTATTTTGATTTTGATCAAAATAATAAAATAGTAAATCAAACTCCCATTATCACCCCCTTATTTAGGTAAAAATAATAAAATAAAAAAATGTACTTATTTCCATTTTTCCATTAGGGCTAGGGTTGGGCTAAAGTTAGGGTTGGGCTAAAATTAGGGTTTGGCTAGTGTTAGGGATGTGGTTATGGTTGAACCATTAATTCCAGCCAATTTTGCGTTCTAAAGGTCAAACGGTGCTCTCTCCTTTCTGAGCCCTGCCATGCGCCCAAACAATGGCTTTCCCCC
This sequence comes from Ranitomeya imitator, assembly GCF_032444005.1. Classification (NCBI taxonomy): domain Eukaryota; kingdom Metazoa; phylum Chordata; class Amphibia; order Anura; family Dendrobatidae; genus Ranitomeya; species Ranitomeya imitator. The sequence goes on from NC_091283.1 coordinate 531,702,451, forward strand.
ACATACGGGGTATTGGCGTACGCAGGAGAAATTGCACAACAAATTTTGTGGTCCATTTTCCACTGATACCCTTGTGAAATAAAAAAATGGTTATAAAGTAAATTTTTTGTGAAAATAGTAAAATGTTCATTTTTTCCTTCCACTTTGCTTATGTTCTCATGAAGCACCTGAAGGGTTAATAAACTTCTTGAATATGGTTTGGCACACCTTGAGGGGTGCAGTTTTATAATAATGTCACTTTGGGGTATTTTCTGCTATATTGACACCCCAAACTCACTTCAAATGTGAGGTGGTCCCTAAAAAATGGTTTTGTAAATTTTGTTGGAAAAATGAGAAATCGCTGGTCAATTTTTTACCCTTATAAATTCCTAACAAAAAACATTGTTTCCAAAATTGTGCTGATATAAAGTTGATGTGTGGGAAATGTTAGTTATTAACTATTTTGTGTGATACCACTCTCTAATTTAAGGGTACAAAAATTAAAAGTTTGAAAATTGCAAAAATTTTTACAGAAAGAATGGTGTCCCTTTCATCATAGGCCTTGATGTCCTCTCTCCAAATGTATTGTTTATGGTTGTGGCCAAAAAGTTCAATTTTGGTCTCATCACTCCAAATTACCTTGTTCCAGAAGTTTTGAGGCTTGTCTCCGTGCTGTTTTGCATATTGTAGGCAAGATACTTTGTGGCATTTGCGCAGTAATGGCTTTCTTCTGGCAACTCGACCATTCAGCCTATTTTTCTTCTTTGCATTCTGAACAATTTTCCTGGCAGTTGTGGATGAAATTTTTGTTTGTGTACCTGACAGTGGTTTTGTTTTTACAGAGCCCCTGGTTTTCCATTTGTTAATCACAGTTTGAATTCTGCTGACTGGCATTATCAATTCATTGGATATCTTTTTGTATCCCTTTCCTGTTTTATACAGTTCATCTACCTTTTCCTGTAGATCCGTTGACAATTCTTTTGCTTTCCCCATGACTCACAATCCAAAAACGTCAGTGGTTGGATGAAAGATGCAAGAGTCTGTTTGGATCCCAGAAATTCACTCAGCTTTTATGCACACACACTTAGTACAAGCAAACAGGCCACAGGTGAGGATGTTACCTTTAGTAGCTATTCAAATCCATTTGTGTCAACTTCTGTGCATGTTATCAGGCCAAAATCACCAGGGTATGTGAACTTTTGATCAGGGTCATTTGCATGCTTTGGGTTGTCATTATGACTTAAAAAGAGAAAACACAGTAGTTTGGCAATAAATGGCTTCACTCAACCACTAACCAAGCTTTGGTGTTATCCTTCATATTCTCTGAAAAAAGACCAAGAAAGCATACATTCTGCCTGGGAATATAACCTTTTGAGCACAACTATGAATAAAAATGCTATGTCTAAAAACACCATCCTGTGGAAGAATAAAAAAGATAAATAGATCTCAGAATAAAGCGATGCAAAAACAATTCTTTTTTTCTATAAAAGTTTTTATTGTGTAAAGGCGCCAAAACATAAAATTATATAAATGTGGTATCGCTGTAATCGTACTGACAGGAAAAATAAAGCTGCCTTATCAATTTTACCACATGCAGAATAGCATAAAAACAAAAACAATGAAAACAACTCCAGAATTTCTGTTTTTTGTTCATTCTGCCTTACAAAAATTTGAATACAAAGCGATCAACTTATGTGCGCTGAAGGACAACGCTGAACACAGGTCAGACAGAGTTCAGAGTTAATCTGCTGCCTCATTATAGTGAATGGATCACTCAAAGGATTCATCAGAATCACGTTATTTGTAGATTTAGATGGAAACACCAACGTAAGTGCTCAGCTTAGAGCCGTGGATAAATGTGATCCAAAATGTTATGTAAAATGTAGCCAACCTAAAGCTTTAAATCAATCCACAAAAAAGCAAGTTCCCACTCAGGTCCATCAGCTGATAAGATAAATATAGGGTGCTTTCACATTACTTGTAGTACAAAGACTCTGGAAAAGCAAAATGACTCCTTGCCCCCCAAAAGAAATTCAGCAAATTCTCTGCTCCCAAATTGAAATGCCCTTCTCCCTTCTGAGCCCCAGTGTGCCTAAACCACATTTAGTCCCATTGACACACGCAAACCATAACGGTAAATTCTGCATTATAATATGATGCCATTTTCCTGAAGCCCACTGCAGGGAAATCAATGGGAAGAGGACTCTGCTTCACACTAACATCTTAATAGAGCCCAGGGCCCATATCATTGCAGTGCCTGGACACCCAATCCTCCTAGCCTGGGGCCCGCAGCCTCCCCAACATCTGCCACTCCCGGCGTCCTGAAGCGGAGTCCCTGCCTCCTGTTACTCCACTCCACCGCCGCCAAAACTCTGGTGTGCTACTGTAAAATGCGACTATGAGATGCACCATTTTATTTCAAAAAAGTTTTTGCTATTTTACTCCCCAAAATTTGAGGTGCGACTTATAGTTAAGATTGCACAGGTAAATATCAGGAAGAGCTAATCCACTACTTCAAGAGTCCCTTTTTGTTATCGTTTCTCTGCTTTGGTTAACAGTAAGGGGGCCCGAGCAGAGGATCTCCTCTATGGGGACTTTACCTTGGTAAGACAAACCAATGAACATCAAAAACGCGAAAATGAAGTGAACTAAGATAGTTTATATGTACATAAAACAAAGCAAAAAATATATATATTTATTAAGTAGTGAACGAACTTGACAGAAGTTATTAGAATGTGATTTTCCAAAATATATTTCTGAGACTTTATGCTATTGTTACAATGAATTCCATTGCATGCTAATGAAGTGATAAATTCCAGTGGAATGCTGCAAGTATTAATATTTACTCTAGGGATCAAAATGAGGAACTCAATGGTGAAATGATCATACATTATTGGCAAGCACAACAAAGCTTGTTTTAGGAAACCTAAATGAAACTTTTGTAAACGTAAAAGTTTAAAAAATGGCCATTCTGCACTAAGATATGCAAATGTGAGTGACTAAAGTATCATTAATGACAAGACAATTTTCATAAAAGCTGCCTTTGGCCCCACTGTTCATAAGGTTGTACTTAAAGGAATAATACCATATCCAAGATCCCATCCCAATATGTAGTAGGTATATTAATAATAATAATAATAATAATATTAGCAAATATCTCCAATTAGAAATGTAGTATAGTTTTTCTGGTTCACTGTGTCTCTTTACTTATGTGGAAGGCATTGCAGCACCTTAGGTATCTATGGTTATGACCACCGCTATAATGACAGTTAGCTAGTTGCTAATGGTCGTAACCATGGATACCTAAGGTCCTGCAATTCCTTCCACATAAGGAAAGAGACATAGTGAACCAGAAAATCTATACTACATTTCTAATTGGAGGTATTTGCTAATATTATTATTATACTGTACCTACTACATGTTGGGATGGATCTTGGAGAACGGAAAATCCCTTTAAAGGAAATTAGTTGTCTGAAAATGACCTTTTGTTTTGTTTAAATAACATATTTGTGTTAAATGTATTTTTTTTTATATTTTTTCAAACTGATTTTTTTTTCAATTTTCCATATGCCTATGAAAAAAATACAGAAATCTTATAATTTTCACATTGGCCACTAGGCCTAAAATGAAGACTCTCAAGCCATATTTTATCAAGACTTGCATTTTGTAAGCCAGTCCTGATGAAGTGTGTGATGCAGTGACATACACCAAATACATTAAGAGGCACAGCTTATCTCCTGGTAATTGTCATGCCATTCTGTCTGTTTCTGGTTTTTGGCATGACAATGCATATGTTTGCTTTAACCCTTTACTCTTTTCCCCTGAATTTGAGCTAGGATACTGTTGGCTTTTACCTGAATGGAGCCTTCTCAGTTCCCTGCTCTGCTGCGCAGTCGTACATTGGCATTTAGGTATTTGCCCTGCTGCATACCTTCCTCATGAGCAGTCCCTGGTTGCTGCTGTGAAGCTGTCCATGGGTTGTGAGGTCATTTGTGGCTGGTGCACGACTTTCCACGTGGCTCAGTGCATGCAGTTTCAGTCAGGTGCCCTGAGCCTCAGAACCTGCACTGTTGATGCTGTAATGGTTTCTATGTGTGCTTAGGGTGTGCGTGGCCACACTTCCCCTGCTTTTATCAGGGTTAGGGTGTGTACTTCAAATGCTGTCCCCAGCCAATTACTGAGGGGCAGCTCATATATAAAGCTCCCCTGCCCTATGGGTGGGGCCTGAGCTACACTCACAAAGCTCTTGAACTTTGCTATGTGTGTTTGTGTTCCTGGATCTCTCATATGTTTTGGTACCAAAGTCCTTACCTTGATTCCTGTTTTGTCCTGTTCTGGTGCCTGTCCTGGAGGCGGTATATCCAGACCCGAATCCTTGATCCTGTACCTGTCCTGTACCTGAACCTGTCTGAACTGTGTCTGCTGTGATTATGTCCCTTTGCATCTGGAGACTCACTCCCAGTGATTTTGAGTCTCTTGAAACCAGTGTTTCTGTTGAGCATCTACTACTCTGTGCTCTGACTACCATGCGGTGTGTTAACCCCATCTGGCTCATGTCCAGTACGGTGGTGTTTGCACCATCACGCTTGAGTTCCTTCCTAGGTCCGATGCCCGGAGCCTGACGACCGCAGTCTGGAACCTGATGACTGCTGTCTGGAGCTTGGAGCCTGATGTCTCTGGTGGTGCCTGTAGGTCGAGTCGGATGTCCGGAACCGAACGACTCCTGTCTGATGTCTGCCAGTGACCCTCATTCTTAGGAATGAGCGCGTTAATGACATTCGATGACGTCGCGGCTTGTGATTGGTCGCGTGAGCGGTCACATGATGCTACCGCGACGAATCACAAGCCGCGACGTCATCGAAGGTCATTAACGCGCTCATTCTTAGGAAGGGAAGCAGCGGTGACAACCACTGCGCGTCCGAGGGTAAGTATATCAATATTTTTTATTTTTATTCTTTATTTTAACCCCTTTCTGCCATTAGACGTACTATTGCGTCCATGTGTTGTGGGCTTTACTTCCCAAGGACGCAATAGTACGTCATATGCGATCGGCAGCGCTCACGGGGGGAGCGCCGCCGATTGCGGCCGGGTGTCAGCTGCCTATCGCAGCTGACATCCGGCACTATGTGCCAGGAGCGGTCAAAGACCGCCCCCGGCACATTAACCCCCGGCACACCGCGATCAAAGATGATCGCGATGTGCCGGCGGTGCAGGGAAGCTTCCCGCAGGGAGGGGGCTCCCTGCGGGCTTCCCTGAGCCCCCCGCAGCAACGCGATGTGATCGCGTTGCTGCGAGGGTCATACCTCCCTTCCTCCCTGCTCCAGGCCCGGATCCAAGATGGCCGCGGATCCGGTTCCTGCAGGGAGGGAGGTGGCTTCACAGAGCCTGCTCAGAGCAGGCACTGTGAAGCAGCCTGCACTCCTATCAGATCGGTGATCTGACAGAGTGCTGTGCAAACTGTCAGATCACCGATCTGTGATGTCCCCCCCCTGGGACAAAGTAAAAAAGTAAAAAAAAAGTTTTTCAAATGTGTAAAAAAAAAAAAAAAAATATTCCAAAATAATGAAAAAAAAAATATTATTCCCATAAATACATTTCTTTATCTAAATAAAAAAAACAAAACAATAAAAGTACACATATTTAGTATCGCCGCGTCCGTAACGGCCCGACCTATAAAACTGGCCCGCTAGTTAACCCCTTCAGTAAACACCGTAAGAAAAAAAAACGAGGCAAAAAACAACGTTTTATTATCATACCGCCGAACAAAAAGTGGAATAACACGCGATCAAAAAGATGGATATAAATAACCATGGTACCGCTGAAAGCGTCATCTTGTCCCGCAAAAAACGAGCCGCCATACAGCATCATCAGCAAAAACATAAAAAAGTTATAGTCCTGAGAATAAAGCGATGCAAAAATAATTATTTTTTCCGTAAAATAGTTTTTATCGTATAAAAGCGCCAAAACATAAAAAAATGATATAAATGAGGTGTCACTGTAATCGTACTGACCCGAAGAATAAAACTGCTTTATCAATTTTACCAAACGCGGAACGGTATAAACGCCTCCCCCAAAAGAAATTCATGAATAGCTGTTTTTTGGTCATTCTTCCTCACAAAAATCGGAATAAAAAGCGATCAAAAAATGTCACGTGCCTGAAAATGTTACCAATAAAATCGTCAACTCGTCCCGCAATAAACAAGACCTCACATGACTCTGTGGACCAAAATATGGAAAAATTATAGCTCTCAAAATGTGGTAACGCAAAAAATATTTTTTGCAATAAAAAGCGTCTTTCAGTGTGTGACGGCTGCCAATCATAAAAATCTGCTAAAAAACCCGCTATAAAAGTAAATCAAACCCCCCTTCATCACCCCCTTAGTTAGGGAAAAATTAAAAAAATGTATTTATATCCATTTTCCCGTTAGGGCTAGGGTTAGGGTTAGGGCTAGGGTTAGGGTTGGGGCAAGGGTTAGGGTTAGGGCTAGGGTTGGGGCTACAGTTAGGGTTGGGGCTACAGTTAGGGTTGGGGCTAAAGTTGGGGTTAGGGTTTAGATTACATTTACAGTTGGGAATAGGGTTGGGATTAGGGGTGTGTCAGGGTTAGGGGTGTGGTTAGGGTTAACGTTGGAATTAGGGTTAGGGGTGTGTTTGGATTAGGGCTTCAGTTATAATTGGAGGGTTTCCACTGTTTAGGCACATCAGGGGCTCTCCAAACACGACATGGCGTCCGATCTCAATTCCAGCCAATTCTGCATTGTAAAAGTAAAACAGTGCTCCTTCCCTTCCGAGCTCTCCCGTGTGCCCAAACAGGGGTTTGCCCCAACATATGGGGTATCAGCATACTCAGGACAAATAGGACAACAACTTTTGGGGTCCAATTTCTCCTGTTACCCTTGGAAAAAAACAAACTAGGGGCTAATAATTAATTTTTGTGGGAAAAAAAAAAAGATTTTTTATTTTCACGGCTCTGCGTTATAAACTGTAGTGAAACACTTGGGGGTTCAAAGTTCTCCCAACACATCTAGATGAGTTCCCTGGGGGGTCTAGTTTCCAATATGGGGTCATTTGTGGGGGGTTTCTACTGTTTAGGTACATTAGGGGCTCTGCAAACGCAATGTGACACCTGCAGACCATTCCATCTAAGTCTGCATTCCAAATGGAGCTCCTTCCCTTCCGAGCCCTCCCATGCGCCCAAACAGTGGTTCCCCCCCACTTATGGGGTATCAGCGCACTCACGACAAATTGGACAACAAATTTTGGGGTCCAATTTCTCCTGTTACCCTCGGGAAAATACAAAACTGGGGGCTAAAAAATAATTTTTGAGGGAAAAAATGTTTGTTTTATTTTTACGGCTCTGCATTATAAACTTCTGTGAAGCCCTTGGTGGGTCAAAGCGCTCACCACACATCTAGATAAGTTCCTTAGGGGGTCTACTTTCCAAAATGGTGTCACTTGTGGGGGGTTTCAATGTTTAGGCACATCAGTGGCTCTCCAAACGCAACATGGCGTCCCATCTCAATTCCTGTCAATTTTGCATTGAAAAGTCAAACGGCGCTCCTTCCCTTCCGAGCTCTCCCATGCGCCCAAACAGTGGTTTACCCCCACATATGGGGTATCAGCGTACTCAGGACAAATTGTACAACAACTTTTGGGGTCCAATTTCTTCTCTTACCCTTGGGAAAATAAAAAATTGGGGGCGAAAAGATAATTTTTGTGAAAAAATATGATTTTTTATTTTTACGGTTCTCCATTATAAACTTCTGTGAAGCACTTGGTGGGTCAAAGTGCTCACCACACCTCTAGATAAGTTCCTTAGGGGGTCTACTTTCCAAAATGGTGTCACTTGTGGGGGGTTTCAATGTTAAGGCACATCAGTGGCTCTCCAAACGCAACATGGCGTCCCATCTCAATTCCTGTCAATTTTGCATTGAAAAGTCAAACGGCGCTCCTTCCCTTCCGAGCTCTCCCATGCGCCCAAACAGTGGTTTACCCCCACATATGGGGTATCAGCGTACTCAGGACAAATTGTACAACAACTTTTGGGGTCCAATTTCTTCTCTTACCCTTGGGAAAATAAAAAACTGGGGGCGAAAAGATAATTTTTGTGAAAAAATATGATTTTTTATTTTTACGGTTCTGCATTATAAAGTTCTGTGAAGCACTTGGTGGGTCAAAGTGCTCACCACACCTCTAGATAAGTTCCTTAGGGGGTCTACTTTCCAAAATGTTGTCACTTGTGGGGGGTTTCAATGTTTAGGCACATCAGGGGCTCTCCAAACGCAACATGGTGTCCCATCTCGATTCCAGTCAATTTTGCATTGAAAGTCAAATGGCGCTCCTTCGCTTCCGAGCTCTGTCATGCGCCCAAACAGTGGTTTACCCCCACATATGGGGTATCGGTGTACTCAGGACAAATTGTACAACAACTTTTGCGGTCCATTTTCTCCTGTTACCCTTGGTAAAATAAAACAAATTGGAGCTGAATTAAATTTTTTGTGAAAAAAAGTTAAATGTTCATTTTTATTTAAACATTCCAAAAATTCCTGTGAAGCACCAGAAGGGTTAATAAACTTCTTGAATATGGTTTTGAGTACCATGAGGGGTGCAGTTTTTAAAATGGTGTCACACTTGGGTATTTTCTATCATATAGACCCCTCAAAATGACTTCAAATGAGATGTGGTCCCTAAAAAAAAATGGTGTTGTAAAAATGAGAAATTGCTGGTCAACTTTTAACCCTTATAACTCCCTAACAAAAAAAAATTTTGGTTCCAAAATTGTGCTGATGTAAAGTAAACATGTGGGAAATGTTACTTATTAAGTATTTTGTGGGACATATATCTGTGATTTAATTGCATAAAAATTCAAAGTTGGAAAATTGTGAAATTTTCATAATTTTCGCCAAATTTCCGTTTTTTTCACAAATAAACGCAAGTACTATCAAAGAATTTTTACCATTGTCATGAAGTACAATATGTCACGAGAAAACAATGTCAGAATCACTGGAATCCATTGAAGCGTTCCAGAGTTATAACCTCATAAAGGGACAGTGGTCAGAATTTTAAAAATTGGCCCGGTCATTAACGTGCAAACCACCCTTGGGGGTAAAGGGGTTAAACATGAATCTTAATCCCGATACCGATTCCCGATATCACAAAAATATCGGAACTCGGTATCGGAATTCCGATACCGCAAATATCGGCCGATACCCGATACTTGCGTTATCGGAATGCTCAACACTAGTCAGAACGGCTTTACACAGCAATCTAAGTGATACATTGTTGGATTCAGGGTCTCGTTGCCTACATCATACTACTCTCAGATGAGGTTGCAAAAACCTGCTTCCACTGCAGCACCAATCTGCAAATAGTGGAACCCAAAATCATCACCATTCAAACCACACAGTATCAAGCAGCGCAGGAAAATGCTCTCGAACTGATAAACTGACAGCACAGACACAATAAAAAGGAGCCTGAGTAAAAAGCACTCATTTCCAAAAATAAGAAAACTCATGTCCCCGGGCACTCCTCCTAACCTTCCACTCCCCAAAGCTCAATCACCCTACCCTTTCCATGGTTATTTGTCTTAGAGTGTCTCAAATAATATCGCCCCACATTCATCTCACATGATACATCCTTAAACAACAGACCTCCATTACTCACTAGCTCACTCGCCCTAAATGCAAAAAAAAGGCCAAAACAAAAGTCTTCCAAATGAACAACATTCATACCCTGACCTACAAACATTCCCAAGACAGCCCAGCAGACCTAAAATAATGAAAATGTAGCGGATGTCTCCAATACTTGGCTGTGTATTTCTTACGAAAAGCTTTCAATGTCTGACGGACCAAAAAATTTTTGGTGACATCCTTCCAACCCACTAGCTTAAAGAAAAATGCTAAACCTGCTCTTTTGCCAAAAATAAAGATAAACCCTCCACAAACACTCTTCCAATCAAATATAATAAAAGGTACAACCGACTAGCCTTCAACACTCGCTCCACGGCTGAGTCAACAAGATCCTGCCATTGTCACCATGCCGACACGTATTTTAACCAGTTGCCATGAGCAACTGAATTCTGCATCAAGTTTAATGCTTTAAGGAAACAAGAAACCATAGCTGGTGGGGCCAACCGGTCTCTTGCTGCTCTGCGTCCGGCTCCAGCTCTGGAAACTGGTCCGTCTGAAAGAGAGACAAAGCATCACCTATGGAGATTAGTACAACAGCACATGGGTAGCAAAACACCATGCATTGAGATCTGAACACTTCAAAACTAGAGATGAGCAAATATTTCAATGTTTGGTTCAAATTACAATTGCCGAATTTGCAACATTTGCCGATTAATTCGACGAATATTCGCCGAACATAACTGAACCCCATTCACGTCAATGGGAGGCAAAAACAAACGCATGCACAACACCATATAATGGCCCCAAATGCTGCCAAAACACATCAAATGAGGGACAGACACCAGGAAAGTGGCCTAAATTCACCCACAGTACAAATTTTAGCATGGCACTGCAGCAATAAGCCAGGCATGAGGTATCGGGGCCTGGGACACCATTAACAGCTTTAAATTGAACGTCACAGTAAGACGAGGTGGGTAAGGGATCGTATTAGACCTCTTTTGCTGGATGCCCTGATACCACATGCAACACCTCTACCTGCTTTCATGCTGAGCCACACTCAGTTGGCACAAATATCAGTTTTGTAGACTACCATTGTCAGAAAAATGTAAGGATAGTAGTAACACAGGTAGTTAAGTCCATCCAAGGAAATGGAGGCCTGATGGTCTCAGAGGCACACTGCTACAGGTAACAATAGTATAATAGGGACCGACAGGTATTCCACTACACCCAATCCAGCAGATGGACACCCAACCAGGAATATTCATGTTTAAACAAATGAGGGCTTTACACCATAGAAGTGGCATAAATTTCACGATAGAAGAAATAATATAATAGGGACCGACAGATATCCACTACACAAAATCCAGCAGATGGACACCCAACCAGGAGTGTTCAGATTTCCAAAAATTATTGGCAGAAAATACCAAAGTGGCATCAATTTCACCACAGTAGAAATAATATAATAGGGACTGACAGGTCTTCCACTACACCCAATCCAGTTGATGGACACCAAACCAGGAGTGTTCACATTTCCAAAAATTACTGGCAGAAAATACCAAAGTGGCATCAATTTCACCACAGTAGAAATAGTATAATAGAGACCGACAGGTCTTCCACTACACCCAATCCAGCAGATGGACACTCAATCAGGAGTGTTCACATTTCCAAAAATTACTGGCAGACAATATTAAAGTGGCATCAATTTCATCACAGTAGAAATAGTATAATAGGGACAGACTAGACTTCCACTATGCCCAATCCAGCACATGGATACCCAACCAGGAGTATTCACATTTAAACAAATGAAGGCCTTATACCACAGAAGTCACATAAATTTCACAATAGTAGAAATAGTATAATAGGGACCGACAGGTCTTCCACTACACAAAATCCAGCAGATGGACACCCAACCAAGGGTGTTAACATTTCCAAAAATTATTGGCAGGCAATTTCAAAGTTGTATCAATTTCACCAAAGTAGAAATAGTATAATAGGGACCAACAGGTCTTCCACTACACCCAATCCAGCAGATGGACACCCAACCAGGAGTGTTCAGATTTCCAAAAATTATTGGCAGACAATATCAAAGTGGCATCAATTTCACCACAGTGGAAATAGTGTAATAGGGATCAACAGGTCTTCCACTACACCCAATCCAGCAGATGGACTGTTGTGAGTTCTGTTTTTGGGCTCCCTCTGGTGGTTACTGATGGTACTGGGTGACTTGTGTTCTCTGTGGTCTCTGGTGTCCACCTGTTCCATCAGGTTATGGGAGTTTCCTATTTAACCTGGCGTTTTTGTCATTTCCTCGCCGGCTATCAATGTAATCAGCGTGTCTTTTTACCTCTGCTCCCTGCGTCTGTTATCTTCAGGACAAGCTAAGTTTTGATTTTCCTGTTCCACGTTTTGCTTTTATTTTTGTCTTAGTCCAGCTTGCAGATATGTGATTCCTTGCTGCTGGTTGATCTAGTGGGCTGAAATTACTCCTCATGTTCCATGAGTTGGCACATGAGTTCAAGTAATTTCAGGATGGTTTTTTGAAGGGTTTTTCGCTGACCGCACAGTTCACTTTTGTATCCTCTGCTATCTAGCTTTAGCGGGCCTCATTTTTGCTGATTCTATTTTCATAACTACGTATGTGCTTTCCTCTCATTTCACCGTTATTACATGTGGGGGGCTGCTATTTCTGTGGGGTGTTTCTCTGGAGGCAAGTGAGGTCTGTGTTTCTTCTGATAGGGGAAGTTAATCCTTCGGCTGGCGCGAGACGTCTAGGAATCATCGTAGGCACGTTCCCCGGCTACTGCTAGTTGTGTGTTTAGGTTCATGATCGCGGTCAGCTCAGGTTCTATCACCCTAGAGCTTGTTTTGTTTTTGTGCTTGTCCTTTTGTGATCCCCTGCCATTGGGATCATGACAGTATAGCCGGCCCAAAAAAAAAAAATTGGTCATCGTTTTGGCTGAAGTAGGAGGAAAAGTAGTCTGAGGAAGTTTTTTTTTTTTGTTTTTTTTTTCCCCTCCTCAGTGTTTGCTGCCTAGCCTTAATTGCAGCTTGGCTGCTTCTTTCCTCCTCTTAATCCTTGAATGGCTCTGACCTCAGCTGTTTATCATGGACGTCCAGAGTTTGGCTTCCAGCCTGAATAATCTTGCTGCTAAGGTTCAAAATATACAAGATTTTGTTGTACATACGCCTATGTCTGAACCTAGAATTCCTATCCCAGAGTTTTTTTCTGGAGATAGATCTAGTTTTCTGAATTTTAGGAACAATTGCAAGTTGTTTCTTTCCTTGAAATCTCGCTCCTCTGGAGACCCTGCTCAGCAGGTCAAGATTGTTATATCTTTCCTGCGGGGTGACCCTCAGAATTGGGCATTTGCATTGGCACCAGGGGATCCTGCGTTGCTCAATGTGGATGCGTTTTTTCTGGCATTGGGTTTGCTCTATGAGGAACCTAACCTAGAGATTCAGGCTGAAAAAGCTTTATTGGCTCTCTCTCAGGGGCAAGATAAAGCAGAAATATATTGTCAGAAATTTCAGAAATGGTCTGTGCTTACTCAGTGGAATGAGTGCGCTCTGGCTGCAAAATTCAGAGATGGCCTTTCTGAGGCCATTAAAGATGTTATGGTGGGGTTCCCGGCGCCTACAGGTCTGAATGAGTCCATGATTATGGCTATTCAGATTGATCGGCGTTTACGGGAGCACAAACCTGTGCACCATTTGGCGGTGTCTTCTGAACAGGCACCTGAGATAATGCAATGTGATAGAATTCAGTCCAGAAGTGAACGGCAAAATTATAGGCGGAAAAATGGATTGTGTTTTTATTGTGGTGATTCAGCTCATGTTATATCAGCATGCTCTAAATGCACAAAAAAGGTTGATAAGTCTGTTGCCATTGGTACTTTACAGTCTAAGTTCATTCTGTCTGTGACGCTGATTTGTTCATTATCATCCATTTCCGTTGATGCCTATGTGGATTCAGGCGCTGCCCTGAGTCTTATGGATTGGTCATTTGCCAATCGCTGTGGGTTTAGTCTGGAACCTCTGGAAGTTCCTATTCCTTTGAAAGGAATTGACTCTACACCTTTGGCTATGAATAAACCTCAGTACTGGACACAAGTGACCATGCATATGACTCCCGTTCATCAGGAGGTGATTCACTTCCTGGTACTGTATAATTTACATGATGTCTTAGTGCTTGGTCTGCCATGGTTACAAACTCATAACCCAGTCCTGGACTGGAAAACAATGTCTGTGTTAAGCTGGGGATGTCAGGGGGTTCATGATGATGCATCTCCGATTTCTATCGCTTCATCTACTCCTTCTGAGGTTCCGGTATTTCTGTCTGATTATCGGGAGGTTTTTGAGGAGCCTAAGCTCAGTTCGCTTCCTCCTCACAGGGATTGCGATTGTGCTATAGATTTGATTCCTGGCAGTAAATTCCCTAAAGGTCGTTTGTTCAATCTGTCAGTGCCAGAGCATACTGCTATGCGGAATTATGTTAAGGAGTCCTTGGAAAAGGGACATATCCGTCCATCTTCGTCCCCTTTGGGAGCAGGTTTTTTTTTTTTTGTGGCCAAAAAAGATGGTTCCTTGAGGCCTTGCATAAATTATCGTCTTTTGAATAAGATTACAGTCAAATATCAGTATCCTTTGCCATTGTTGACTGATTTGTTCGCTCGCATTAAGGGGGCTAAATGGTTCACTAAGATTGATCTTCGAGGTGCGTATAATCTTGTGCGGATAAGGCAGGGTGATGAGTGGAAAACCGCATTTAATACGCCTGAGGGCCATTTCGAGTATTTGGTGATGCCTTTTGGACTTTCTTATGCTCCTTCTGTCTTCCAGTCTTTTATGCACGATATTTTCCGTGAATATCTGGATAAATTTATTATCGTGTATTTGGATGATGTTTTGTTTTTTTCTGATGACTGGGAGTCTCATGTTCAGCAGGTCAGGAAGGTGTTTCAGGTCCTGCGGGCCAATTCTTTGTTTGTAAAAGGTTCTAAATGTCTCTTTGGAGTCCAGAATAGGGTTGAGCGAAACGGGTCGAACATTTTCAAAAGTCGCCGACTTTTGGCGGTCGAGTTTCATGAAACCCGATCCGACCCCTGTGCGTGGTCGGCCATGCGGTACGCGACTTTCGCGCCAAAGTCGCGTTTCAATGACGCGAAAAGCGCCATTTCTCAGCCAATGAAGGTAAACGCAGAGTGTGGGCAGCGTGATGACATAGGTCCTGGTCCCCACCATCTTAGAGAAGGGCATTGCAGTGATTGGCTTGCTGTCTGCGGCGTCACAGGGGCTATAAAGGGGAGTTCCCGCCGACCGCCATGTTACTGCTGCTGATCTGAGCTTAGGGAGAGGTTGCTGCCGCTTCGTCAGAAGCAGGGATAGCGTTAGGCAGGGTCCATTAACCACAAAACCGCTTGTGCTGTAGCGATTTCCACTGGTGGGAGACTCACTACTGAGAGGCACCGAAGCAGCCATCTGCAGACCGGACATAACTGCAAGAGAAGTATGCTGCCTTCCAGGTGCGATGATCAAGGATGTGACCGATAGGATACCAAAGCTCTTCAACTCCAAGGACGTCCACCCATTTCTTCTGATACATGTTGGCACCAATGACACGGCAAGGAAGGACCTACCGACAATCTGCAAGGACTTTGAAGAGTTGGGGAAGAAAGTAAAGGAACTGGATGCACAGGTAGTTTTTTCTTCTATCCTTCCAGTAGACGGGCATGGCACCAGGAGATGGAACAGGATCCTTGATGCAAACAACTGGCTAAGACGATGGTGCAGACAACAAGGATTTGGATTCCTGGACCACGGTGTGAATTACTGGTATGATGGACTCCTCGCCAGAGACGGACTACACCTCAACAAACCTGGGAAACACACATTCGCCAGAAGACTCGCTACACTCATCAGGAGGGCGTTAAACTAGAAGAAGAGGGGACGGGAAGAAAAACATTAGACTCGAACAAAGACGACCCAGGAAAACATACTCAGAAGGGAGGTAAGAACATTTCTAAAACAATCCACAGTGAGGAGATTGGAACAAAACAAAATCCTCTAAACTGCATGCTCGCAAACGCCAGAAGCCTGACAAACAAGATGGAAGAACTAGAAGCAGAAATATCTACAGGTAACTTTGACATAGTGGGAATAACCGAGACATGGTTAGATGAAAGCTATGACTGGGCAGTTAACTTACAGGGTTACAGTCTGTTTAGAAAGGATCGTAAAAATCGGAGAGGAGGAGGGGTTTGTCTCTATGTAAAGTCTTGTCTAAAGTCCACTTTAAGGGAGGATATTAGCGAAGGGAATGAGGATGTCGAGTCCATATGGGTTGAAATTCATGGAGGGAAAAATGGTAACAAAATTCTCATTGGGGTCTGTTACAAACCCCCAAATATAACAGAAAGCATGGAAAGTCTACTTCTAAAGCAGATAGATGAAGCTGCAACCCATAATGAGGTCCTGGTTATGGGGGACTTTAACTACCCGGATATTAACTGGGAAACAGAAACCTGTGAAACGCATAAAGGCAACAGGTTTCTGCTAATAACCAAGAAAAATTATCTTTCACAATTGGTGCAGAATCCAACCAGAGGAGCAGCACTTTTAGACCTAATACTATCTAATAGACCTGACAGAATAACAAATCTGCAGGTGGTTGGGCATTTAGGAAATAGCGACCACAATATTGTGCAGTTTCACCTGTCTTTCACTAGGGGGACTTGTCAGGGAGTCACAAAAACATTGAACTTTAGGAAGGCAAAGTTTGAACAGCTTAGAGATGCCCTTAATCTGGTAGACTGGGACAATATCCTCAGAAATGAGAATACAGATAATAAATGGGAAATGTTTAAGAACATCCTAAATAGGCAGTGTAAGTGGTTTATACCTTGTGGGAATAAAAGGACTAGAAATAGGAAAAACCCAATGTGGCTAAACAAAGAAGTAAGACAGGCAATTAACAGTAAAAAGAAAGCATTTGCACTACTAAAGCAGGATGGCACCATTGAAGCTCTAAAAAACTATAGGGAGAAAAATACTTTATCTAAAAAACTAATTAAAGCTGCCAAAAAGGAAACAGAGAAGCACATTGCTAAGGAGAGTAAAACTAATCCCAAACTGTTCTTCAACTATATCAATAGTAAAAGAATAAAAGCTGAAAATGTAGGCCCCTTAAAAAATAGTGAGGAAAGTATGGTTGTAGATGACGAGGAAAAAGCTAACATATTAAACACCTTCTTCTCCACGGTATTCACGGTGGAAAATGAAATGCTAGGTGAAATCCCAAGAAACAATGAAAACCCTATATTAAGGGTCACCAATCTAACCCAAGAAGAGGTGCGAAACCGGCTAAATAAGATTAAAATAGATAAATCTCCGGGTCCGGATGGCATACACCCACGAGTACTAAGAGAACTAAGTAATGTAATAGATAAACCATTATTTCTTATTTTTAGTGACTCTATAGCGACAGGGTCTGTTCCGCAGGACTGGCGCATAGCAAATGTGGTGCCAATATTCAAAAAGGGCTCTAAAAGTGAACCTGGAAATTATAGGCCAGTAAGTCTAACCTCTATTGTTGGTAAAATATTTGAAGGGTTTCTGAGGGATGTTATTCTGGATTATCTCAATGAGAATAACTGTTTAACTCCATATCAGCATGGGTTTATGAGAAATCGCTCCTGTCAAACCAATCTAATCAGTTTTTATGAAGAGGTAAGCTATAGACTGGACCACGGTGAGTCATTGGACGTGGTATATCTCGATTTTTCCAAAGCGTTTGATACCGTGCCGCACAAGAGGTTGGTACACAAAATGAGAATGCTTGGTCTGGGGGAAAATGTGTGTAAATGGGTTAGTAACTGGCTTAGTGATAGAAAGCAGAGGGTGGTTATAAATGGTATAGTCTCTAACTGGGTCGCTGTGACCAGTGGGGTACCGCAGGGGTCAGTATTGGGACCTGTTCTCTTCAACATATTCATTAATGATCTGGTAGAAGGTTTACACAGTAAAATATCGATATTTGCAGATGATACAAAACTATGTAAAGCAGTTAATACAAGAGAAGATAGTATTCTGCTACAGATGGATCTGGATAAGTTGGAAACTTGGGCTGAAAGGTGGCAGATGAGGTTTAACAATGATAAATGTAAGGTTATACACATGGGAAGAGGGAATCAATATCACCATTACACACTGAATGGGAAACCACTGGGTAAATCTGACAGGGAGAAGGACTTGGGGATCCTAGTTAATGATAAACTTACCTGGAGCAGCCAGTGCCAGGCAGCAGCTGCCAAGGCAAACAGGATCATGGGGTGCATTAAAAGAGGTCTGGATACACATGATGAGAGCATTATACTGCCTCTGTACAAATCCCTAGTTAGACCGCACATGGAGTACTGTGTCCAGTTTTGGGCACCGGTGCTCAGGAAGGATATAATGGAACTAGAGAGAGTACAAAGGAGGGCAACAAAATTAATAAAGGGGATGGGAGAACTACAATACCCAGATAGATTAGCGAAATTAGGATTATTTAGTCTAGAAAAAAGACGACTGAGGGGCGATCTAATAACCATGTATAAGTATATAAGGGGACAATACAAATATCTCGCTGAGGATCTGTTTATACCAAGGAAGGTGACGGGCACAAGGGGGCATTCTTTGCGTCTGGAGGAGAGAAGGTTTTTCCACCAACATAGAAGAGGATTCTTTACTGTTAGGGCAGTGAGAATCTGGAATTGCTTGCCTGAGGAGGTGGTGATGGCGAACTCAGTCGAGGGGTTCAAGAGAGGCCTGGATGTCTTCCTGGAGCAGAACAATATTGTATCATACAATTATTAGGTTCTGTAGAAGGACGTAGATCTGGGGATTTATTATGATGGAATATAGGCTGAACTGGATGGACAAATGTCTTTTTTCGGCCTTACTAACTATGTTACTATGTTACTATGTTACTGCCCAACACCACCTTCGGTGTGCAGGGACAGTGGAAGCTCCTTTTTTTTTTTTTTTTTTTCCTCAGCGCTGTAGCTCATTGGGCTGCCCTAGAAGGCTCCCTGATAGCTGCATTGCTGTGTGTACGCCGCTGTGCAAACCAACGGCTTTTTTCAAAGCACAAATCCTCTTGTTCCTTCCTTTCTGCACAGCTATCTTGTTTGTTTGTCCACACTTTTTATTTAATTTGTGCATCAGTCCACTCCTTATTGCTGCCTGCCATACCTGGCTGAGATTACTGCAGGGAGATAGTAATTGAAGGACAGTTCCTTTTTTTTTTTTTTGTGGGAGATTAAGATTGACATTTCCGCTAGAGTGCCATCTCTGTCTGTGTCATCTCTCACTCAGTGGGCCATAGAAAGCCTATTTATTTTTTTGCTTGATTTGGGTTCCAAAATCTACCAGAAAAAATCACAACATCAATCAGTGGGAGAAAAATATTGGCCTCAGGGCTTGTGTGCCACTCCTTACTCCTGTGTGTGCCATCTCTCACTCAGTGGGCCATAGAAAGCCTATTAATTTTTTTGCTTGATTTGGGTTCTAAATTCTACCTGAAAAAATCATTAAATCAATCAGTGGGAGATTAATATTGGCCTTTGGGCTTGTGTGCCAGTCCTAAGCGTGCCATCTCTCTCTCTCTCAGATAGTGGGCCATAGAAAGCCTATTTTTTTATTATTTTATTGGGTTTATAAATTTTCCCTGGAAAAAAAAAAAAATGGGAGATTAATATTGGCCTCTGGGCTTGTGTGCCAGTCCTGAGCGTGCCATCTCTCTCACAAATAGTGGGCCATAGAAAGCCTATTAATTTTTTTGCTTGATTTGGGTTCCAAAATCTACCAAAAATAATCACTAAATCAATCAGTGGGAGATTAATATTGGCCTCTGGGCTTGTGTGCCACTCCTGACTCCTGTGTGCGTCCTCTCTCACTCAGTGGGCCCTACAAAGCCTTTTTTTTTTTTTTTTTTTTCCTAAATTCTCCCTGAAACAATCATTTCATTTTATTTGTTTTATAAATTCTTCTGTAAAAAATAATTTTTTTTTAATTTTTTTTTTTTCTGAAGTCTCCCTTTTAAAAAAAACAAACACAAATCAGTGGGAGATAAATATTTACATTTGCGCTTCAGTGACAGTCCTGCGTGTGTGCCATCTCATTTGTTGCCAACAACAACAGAGTGTGTAACATTGTGGCTGATTTTCGTTGTGGTCTCACCCACCTGTAAAGGGGTAGCTAAATCATACTGAAGTTATAGCTCACCGTGTAAGTTGTGTGACAGCAACAAATACCGTTCGTTTGGTAACGTTTTTAAAACAATGAGGAAGTCTGGTGGATGAGGTCGTGGCCGGGGGCGTTTATTGTCAGCTGGTAATGAGGGTAGTGGTAGTGGTGGAGCATCAGGTGGTCGTGGGAAAAAAAATATTGCACCTAAGTCTGGAGCTGTGGAGCCAGGTTCGTCGTCTGGCTACACAAGGCCTCGAACCCTCCCTTTTCTGGGAGTAGGAAAACCGCTTTTAAAGCCGGAGCATCAAGAGCAAGTTTTGGCTTATCTTGCTGACTCAGCCTCTAGCTCTTTTGCCTCCTCTCGTGAAACTGGTAAAAGTAAAAGCAGCGCGTCGTTAGTGGATGTTCACGGTCAGGGACAAGTCGCTTCCTTGTCCTCTTCAGCAAAAACAACAACAGAGGAGAATGCAGCAGGCGACACAACGGGTTACTCCATGGAGCTCTTTACACATACCGTCCCTGGCTTAGAAAGTGAAGCAGTTAACAGTCCATGCCCATTACAAGTTGAATCTGACATGGAGTGCACTGATGCACAGCCACAGCCAGACTACTATGCTGGTCCTTTGACTCAGACCACAACATTGCCCTCGCAGGGTGCTGATCAAGAATCAGACCCTGATGAGACTATGTTGCCCCATCACGAACGCTATACCACCGACCGACACGGTGACACAGACGAAGTTGCACACGAGCTACAAGAAGAGGTAATAGATGACCCAGTTCTTGACCCCGATTGGCAGCCATTGGGGGAACAGGGTGCAGGCAGCAGCAGTTCTGAAGCGGAGGAGGAGGGGCCGCAGCAGGCATCAACATCGCAACAGGTTCCATCTGCCGGGCCCGTATCTTGGCCAAAACGCGTGGCAAAGTCAAAACCTGTTGGAGGACAGCGTGGCCATCCGGTTAAAGCTCAGTCTGCAATGCCTGAAAAGGTATCCGAAGCTAGAAAGAGTGCAGTCTGGCATTTTTTTTAAACAACATCCAATTGATCAGCACAAAGTAATCTGTCAAAAATGTTCAACTACCTTAAGCAGAGGGCAGAATCTGAAAAGTCTCAATACAAGTTGCATGCATAGACATTTAACCACCATGCATTTGCAAGCTTGGACTAACTACCAAACGTCCCTTAAGGTTGTAGCACCCTCGGCCAATGAAGCTACTCATCAACGCAACATCCCTTCCGGCAGTGTAGGGCCACCATTTTCTGCACCACCTGCAGTATCTGTGCAGGTTTCTTTGCCAGGCCAAAGCAGTCAGGGTCAGGGAATCTCCAGTTTCGTAGTAGGAAACACTGCATCTAGGGCACCGGCGGCAACAATACCATCTCCCACCGTCTCTCAGTCTGCCATGTCCACCGGCACCCCCGCTAGTTCCACGATCTCCAGCTCTCCAGTCCAGCTCACCCTACATGAGACTATGGTTAGAAAAAGGAAGTACTTAGCCTCGCATCCGCGTACACAGGGTTTGAACGCCCACATAGCTAGACTAATCTCGTTAGAGATGATGCCCTACCGGTTAGTTGAAAGCGAAGCTTTCAAAGACCTGATGGACTACGCTGTACCACGCTACAAGCTACCCAGTCGACACTTTTTTTCCAGAAAAGCCATCCCAGCCCTCCACCAGCATGTTAAAGAGCGCATCGTCCATGCACTCAGGCAATCTGTGAGCACAAAGGTGCACCTGACAACAGATGCATGGACCAGTAGGCATGGCCAGGGACGTTACGTGTCCATCACGGCACACTGGGTAAATGTGGTGGATTCAGGGTCCACAGGGGACAGCAAGTTTGGGACAGTTCTGCCTAGCCCATGGTCTAGGAAACAGTTGGCTGTAGCCGTTCGCACCCCCTCCTCCTCCTCCTCCTCCTCGTCCTCCTGCAGAAGCGAGAGCTCGTCCACAGACCGCAGTCGCACAACCACTCCATCCGCAGCTGCCACTGTTGCACACCAGGTCTCCCATTATGGGGCAGCTACTGGCAAACGTCAGCAGGCTGTATTGGCTATGAAGTGTTTGGGCGACAACAGACACACCGCGGAAGTTCTGTCCGAGTTCTTGCAGCAAGAAACGCAGTCGTGGCTGGGCACTGTAGATTTTGAGGCAGGCAAGGTAGTGAGTGATAACGGAAGGAATTTCATGGCTGCCATCTCCCTTTCCCAACTGAAACACATTCCTTGCCTGGCTCACACCTTAAACCTGGTGGTGCAGTGCTTCCTGAAAAGTTATCCGGGGTTATCCGACCTGCTCCTCATAGTGCGTGGACTTTGCGCACATATCCGCCGTTCGCCTGTACACTCCAGCCGTATGCAGACCTATCAGCGTTCTTTGAACCTTCCCCAGCATCGCCTAATCATAGACGTTGTTACAAGGTGGAACTCAACACTGCACATGCTTCAGAGACTGTGCGAACAGAGGCGGGCTGTTATGTTTTTGTGGGAGGATACACATACACGGGCAGGCAGTAGGATGGCAGACATGGAGTTGTCAGGTGTGCAGTGGTCGAAGATTCAAGACATGTGTCAAGTCCTTCAGTGTTTTGAGGAATGCACACGGCTGGTTAGTGCAGACAACGCCATAATAAGCATGAGCATCCCCCTAATGTGTCTGCTGATGCAAAGTTTGACGCACATAAAGGATCAGGCGTCTGCACCAGAGGAAGAGGAAAGCCTTGATGACAGTCAGCCATTGTCTGGTCAGGGCAGTGTACAGGACGAGGTAGCGGGCGAAGAGGAGGTGGAGGATGAGGAGGATGATGGGGATGAGTATATTTTTAATGAGGAAGCTTTCCCGGGGTCATTGGAAATTGGTGGCGTGGCAAGGGCGGGTTCTGGTTTTTTGAGGGACACAAGTGACGTAGATTTGCCTGCAACTGCCCCTCAACCAAGCACAACCGCAGATTTGACAACTGGAACTTTGGCCCACATGGCGGATTATGCTTTGCGTATCCTCAAAAGGGACACACGCATTACAAAAATGATGAACGATGACGATTACTGGTTGGCCTGCCTCCTTGATCCTCGCTATAAAGGCAAATTGCAAAATATTATGCCACATGAGAACTTGGAACTAATATTAGCAACAAAACAATCAACTCTTGTTGACTGTTTGCTTCTGGCATTCCCTGCACACAGCGCCCGTGATCGTTCTCACACGAGCTCCAGGGACCAGCAGACCAGAGGTGTTAGAGGGGCAGAAATCAGAAGTGGCATTGGCCAGAGGGGTTTTCTGACCAGGTTGTGGAGTGATTTTGCTATGACCGCAGACAGGACAGGTACTGCAGCATCAATTCAAAGTGACAGGAGACAACATTTGTCCAGTATGGTTACAAACTATTTTTCATCCCTTATCGACGTTCTCCCTCAACCGTCATTCCCATTTGATTACTGGGCATCCAAATTAGACACCTGGCCAGAATTGGCAGAATATGCATTGCAGGAGCTTGCTTGCCCGGCAGCTAGTGTCCTATCAGAAAGAGTATTCAGTGCTGCAGGTTCAATACTAACTGAAAAAAGGACTCGTCTGGCTACCCAAAATGTAGATGATCTAACCTTCATTAAAATGAACCACAACTGGATTTCGAAATCTTTTGCCCCACCTTGCCCGGCTGACACCTAACTTTCCTATGAAAAGGTCTTGCCTGTGGACTCTTCTGAATGACTTTTCCAATCTCGTAATTTTCTGCACCTGATTGTCCAGCATACGACATGTTTATTCCTAACAAAATGGCCAAACTCCCCACACGGGGCCGTGGTATCGCCACTTTGCGACAGCACCCGTGAGAGTGCTGTTTGTCTGAAGAGGTGGGTGTGCCCGCTTTTGGTCGACGGCACTGCCACTGGGTCCCTCATAGTACAATAAAGTGTCTCTGGCGGTGGTGGTGCGCACCCAACGTCAGACACACCATTGTAATATGAGGGGCCCTGGGCCTGTACCGCCGGCCACAAGACAGTTCCCCCCCCCCAGCTCAAACAGTGCTCTACCACTAGCAAAATTATCTCTCACAGCTTCACCAATGTTTAGTCTATGCGCTGACATCCTTCAATGCCTGGCACTGACAATACCATTGTTTTGACATTTTTGTTATGTTAGGCCTTCGAAGCCTGTCTGCGGTCCGTTCTTTCTACAACTACTACACTGACCAGGCCACTGCTGGCCGTGTTCCCCTGGAACCAATTTAAACTTGCCTACAGCCAGCCCAATTTTGTTATGTTAGGCCTTCTTAGCCTGTCTGCCGTCACTCCTTCCACTAGACTTCCACTGACCAGACCACTGTTGCCCGTGTACCCCTGGAACCAATTTTAAATTGCCAACAGCCAAATGTTATTATGTTAGGCCTTTGATGCCTGTCTGCCGTCACTCCTTCCACTAGACTTCCACTGACCAGACCACTGTTGCCCGTGTACCCCTGGAACCAATTTTAAATTGCCAACAGCCCAATGTTATGATGTTAGGCCTTTGATGCCTGTCTGCCGTCACTCCTTCCACTAGGCCTCCACTGACCTGTCTACTGCTGCCCGTGTTCCCATGGAACCAATTGTAAATTGCCTACAGCCAGCCCATTTTATTACGTTAGGCCTTCGAAGCCTGTCTGCGGTCCCTCCTTCCACTAGGCCTCCACTTACCTGTCTACTGCTGCCCGTGTTCCCCTGGAACCAATTTTAAATTGCCTACAGGCAGCCCAATTTATTATGTTAGGCCTTCGAAGCCTGTCTGCGGTCCCTCCTTCCACTAGGCCTCCACTTACCTGTCTACTGCTGCCCGTGTTCCCCTGGAACCAATTTTAAATTGCCTACAGCCAGCCCATTTTATTATGTTAGGCCTTCGAAGCCTGTCTGCGGTCCCTCCTTCCACTAGGAATCCACTGACCTGTCTACTGCTGCCCGTGTTCCCCTGGAACCAATTTTAAATTGCCTACAGCCAGCCCATTTTATTATGTTAGGCCTTCGAAGCCTGTCTGCGGTCCCTCCTTCCACTAGGCCTCCACTGACCTGTCTACTGCTGCCCGTGTTCCCCTGGAACCAATTTTAAACTGCCTACAGGCAGCCCAATTTATTATGTTAGGGCTTCGAAGCCTGTCTGCGGTCCCTCCTTCCACTAGGCCTCCACTGACCTGTCTACTGCTGCCCGTGTACCCCTTGAACCAACATCATAAAATAAAAAAAAAAGTATTTTGCTTATAAAAAAGAAAATACTGGTGAGATATCAAATGCAGACATTTTAACATTAAAAACAAACACACAACTAAAATCTGGTACAGTACTAAAAATGGCCACCAGCTACAATTACTTTATCCTGCAAGTATTTAACTGAAAGGTTTTTTAAATTGAAAACACAGATATGGCATCCACCGAGTGTTGTCCTGTCGCGTCTTCTTTATATTATTGCCGAGAAGATGCAAAACAATGAAAATAATAAAATAATTAATTACCAAAATAATAGAGAAAGTCAACACCACATTGCAAATAAACATTCATTCCAAATAAAGAAGCAGGGCGCGTCCGAGGGTGAGTATATACCTAATAAGAATATAATCACCCTCGGACGCGCAATGCTTATTTCCAACAGCCTTCCTTCCTAAGAATCAGCCCTTCCGTGGTGTAGAGAGACGTTGTGTTACACTTCAAGGTGTTCCCCAGGTTGTCTTTCCTGAGCTTCGATCTTCCGGCTCTCGTTTAGTAGTTCTTGGAAACTACACTGCATTAGGCCTTCAAATTGGGTATGGGGTGTAGAGAGAGGGTGTGTTACACTCCAAGGTGTTCCCCAGGTTGCCTTTCCTGAGCTTCGATCTTCCGGCTCTCGTTTAGTAGTTGTTGGAAACTACGCTGCATTAGGCCTTCAAATTGGGTATGGGGTGTAGAGAGAGGGTGTGTTACACTCCAAGGTGTTCCCCAGGTTGCCTTTCCTGAGCTTCGATCTTCCGGCTCTCGTTTAGTAGTTCTTGGAAACTACACTGCATTAGGCCTACAAATTGGGTATGGGGTGGAGAGAGATGGTGTGTTACACTCCAAGGTGTTCCCCAGGTTTCCTTGCCATTGCTTCGGTCTTCCGACTCTCGTTTAGTAGTTGTAGAAAAGTACACTGCATTAGGCCTACAAAATGGGTATGGGGTGGAGAGAGATGGTGTGTTACACTCCAAGGTGTTCCCCAGGTTTCCTTTCCTGAGCTTCTATCTTCAGGCTCTCATTAAATTGTGGTTAAATGGAACAACTGCATTTGGCGTACTAGTTGGTTTGGGGCCTACTATCGGTGTCTGCCACTCCTTGCTGTTCTCCTGGTTTCTTGTCCTGAAATTCCATTTTCAGGCTCTCGTTAAGTAGTTGTTAATGTTAGACTGCATTTGGCCTACTAGTTGGGTTGGGGCCTACTATCGGTGTCTGCCACTCCTTGCTGTTCTCCTCCACTGAACAAAGCTGTGCCGCCTGTTTACTACGGTTGCCAATTTTGAACTGCATTTCGACTGAGAATCTGGAATTGCTTGCCTGAGGAGGTGGTGATGGCGAACTCAGTCGAGGGGTTCAAGAGAGGCCTGGATGTCTTCCTGGAGCAGAACAATATTGTATCATACAATTATGTTCTGTAGAAGGACGTAGATCTGGGGATTTATTATGATGGAATATAGGCTGAACTGGATGGACAAATGTCTTTTTTCGGCCTTACTAACTATGTTACTATGACTACTTACTGATTTGGCCCTACTCTCTGTGTCAGCCTCTCATTCCAGTTGTCCTCCACTGCAATGCCCCCTGGTTATTCCTGTGTTACCAATTTTGAACTGCATTTAGCCCACTTTATTCTTTGGGCCTATATCTGTGTTTCCACTTCATCGTGCCCATTGCCCAGCCAGTGATAGATGAGTCTGCTGGTACATTGACCCATAACGCAACATTCCCCGTGCATGCTACACAACAACATTGTGACCCTGCTGAAAGTCACGTTGCTCTTCCCGCATACCATACCACCTTACATGGGGACAAAGAGAAAGGTGCAGATGAAAGTGCAGGTTCCTTCATCAGGTGGGGGGAGGAATACTAGTTGGCGACGTCACTGGCACAGGGCCTCTCATAGTACGCAAAAGTGTTGCTGCCGGTGGGAGGCGCCCCCGCCGTGCAAACACACCGCTGTACTTTGAGGGGCCCTGTGCCAGTGCCAATGCCAACAAGTGGGCCCCCCCTGCTTGCTCAGGATCACAGCACTTGCAAAGTTGAAATACTTACCTCTCCCTGCTCCACTGCCGTGACGTGGTCCAGATTTCCTGGGCCCACTAATTACTTGAACCAGCCCTACCCCACACAACTTTAGCCAAATGACCCCCAATTTCAAATGCCTTCCAATTATTATAAGGTAAATTACGCTTGACAAGCTTCATTAAGAAGAATGGATGGTTTTGACATTAAAATGGGCACTCTAGGTGTTTTCCTGGCCCCCACTCACTGCCGACTATGCTGCCCCATTGACTTGCATTGGGTTTCGTGTTTCGGTCGATCCCGACTTTTCGCCATAATCGGCCGATTTCACTCGACCCGACTTTTGAGATAGTCGGGTTTCGCGAAACCCGGCTCGACTCTAAAAAGGTCAAGGTCGCTCAACTCTAGTCCAGAAGATTTCTTTTTTGGGGTATATTTTTTCCCCTTCTACTATTGAGATGGATCCCGTCAAGGTTCAGGCTATTTGTGACTGGACGCAGCCTACATCTCTTAAGAGTCTACAGAAGTTCTTAGGCTTTGCTAATTTTTATCGTCGCTTCATAACTAATTTTTCTAGTGTTGTTAAGCCTTTGACGGATTTGACTAAAAAGGGTGCTGATGTTACTGATTGGTCTCCTGCGGCTGTGGAGGCCTTTCAGGAACTTAAGCGCCGGTTTTCTTCTGCTCCTGTGTTGTGTCAGCCAGATACGTCGCTTCCTTTTCAGGTTGAGGTTGATGCTTCCGAGATCGGAGCGGGGGCGGTTTTGTCACAGAGAAGCTCCGATGGCTCAGTGATGAAGCCATGTGCGTTCTTTTCTAGAAAATTTTCGCCCGCTGAACGGAATTATGATGTTGGTAATCGGGAGCTTTTGGCCATGAAGTGGGCATTTGAGGAGTGTCGTCATTGGCTTGAGGGTGCTAGACATCGTGTGGTGGTCTTGACTGATCACAAAAATCTGATGTACCTTGAGTCTGCCAAGTGTCTGAATCCTAGACAGGCTCGTTGGTCACTATTTTTCTCCCGTTTCAATTTTGTGGTTTCATACCTGCCAGGTTCAAAGAATGTGAAGGCGGATGCTCTTTCTAGGAGTTTTGTGCCTGACTCCCCTGGAAATTCTGAGCCCACTGGTATCCTTAGGGATGGGGTGATTTTGTCGGCTGTCTCCCCAGACTTGCGACGTGCTTTGCAGGAGTTTCAGGCAGATAAACCTGATCGTTGTCCGCCGGAAAGACTGTTTGTTCCGGATAATTGGACCAGTGGAGTCATCTCCGAGGTCCATTCTTCTGTGTTGGCAGGTCATCCTGGAATATTTGGTACTAGAGACTTGGTGGCCAGGTCTTTTTGGTGGCCTTCCTTGTCGAGGGATGTGCGTTCTTTCGTGCAGTCTTGTGGAGTTTGCGCTCGGGCTAAGCCTTGCTGTTCTCGGGCCAGTGGATTGTTGTCACCTTTGCCTATCCCGAAGAGGCCTTGGACGCACATTTCCATGGACTTTATTTCGGATCTCCCTGTCTCTCAAAAAATGTCCGTCATATGGGTTGTGTGTGACCGCTTTTCTAAGATGGTTCATCTGGTACCCTTGCCTAAGTTACCTTCTTCCTCTGAGTTGGTCCCTCTGTTTTTTCAAAACGTGGTCCGTTTGCATGGCATTCCGGAGAACATCGTTTCTGACAGGGGATCCCAGTTTGTGTCTAGATTTTGGCGGACGTTCTGTGC
Source organism: Ranitomeya imitator (assembly GCF_032444005.1). Classification (NCBI taxonomy): domain Eukaryota; kingdom Metazoa; phylum Chordata; class Amphibia; order Anura; family Dendrobatidae; genus Ranitomeya; species Ranitomeya imitator. The sequence goes on from NC_091283.1 coordinate 531,731,238, forward strand.
TAAGATGGGCATTGATTTGTCCTTTTCGTCTGCATTCCATCCCCAGACGAATGGCCAGACGGAACGAACTAATCAGACTTTAGAAACTTATTTAAGGTGTTTTGTTTCTGCTGATCAAGATGACTGGGTTTCCTTTTTGCCGCTTGCCGAGTTTGCCCTTAATAATCGGGCTAGTTCTGCTACCTTGGTTTCTCCTTTCTTTTGTAATTCAGGGTTTCATCCTCGTTTTTCCTCTGGTCAGGTGGAGCCTTCTGATTGTCCTGGAGTGGACATGGTGGTGGATAGGTTGCATCGGATTTGGAGTCATGTGGTGGACAATTTGAAGTTGTCCCAGGAGAGGGCTCAGCAGTTTGCTAATCGCCGTCGCCGCGTGGGTCCTCGACTTCTTGTTGGGGACTTGGTGTGGTTGTCTTCTCGTTTTGTTCCTATGAAGGTCTCTTCTCCTAAGTTCAAGCCTCGGTTCATCGGTCCCTATAGGATCTTGGAAATTCTTAACCCTGTGTCATTTCGTTTGGATCTCCCGGCATCGTTTGCTATTCATAATGTGTTCCATCGGTCGTTGTTGCGGAAGTATGAGGTACCTGTTGTTCCTTCACTTGAGCCTCCTGCTCCGGTGCTGGTGGAGGGTGAATTGGAGTATGTTGTAGAGAAGATCTTGGATTCTCGTGTTTCCAGACGGAAACTCCAGTATTTGGTCAAGTGGAAGGGTTATGGTCAGGAGGATAATTCTTGGGTGATTGCCTCTGATGTTCATGCTGCCGATTTGGTCCGTGCTTTTCATAGGGCTCATCCTGGTCGCCCTGGTGGTTCTCGTGAGGGTTCGGTGACCCCTCCTCAAGGGGGGGTACTGTTGTGAGTTCTGTTTTTGGGCTCCCTCTGGTGGTTACTGATGGTACTGGGTGACTTGTGTTCTCTGCGGTCTCTGGTGTCCACCTGTTCCATCAGGTTATGGGAGTTTCCTATTTAACCTGGCCTTTTTGTCATTTCCTCGCCGGCTATCAATGTAATCAGCGTGTCTTTTTACCTCTGCTCCCTGCGTCTGCTATCTTCAGGACAAGCTAAGTTTTGATTTTCCTGTTCCACGTTTTGCTTTATTTTTGTCTTAGTCCAGCTTGCAGATATGTGATTCCTTGCTGCTGGTTGCTCTAGTGGGCTGAAATTACTCCTCATGTTCCATGAGTTGGCACATGAGTTCAAGTAATTTCAGGATGGTTTTTTGAAGGGTTTTTCGCTGACCGCGCAGTTCACTTTTGTATCCTCTGCTATCTAGCTTTAGCGGGCCTCATTTTTGCTGATTCTATTTTCATAACTACGTATGTGCTTTCCTCTCATTTCACCGTTATTACATGTGGGGGGCTGCTATTTCTGTGGGGTGTTTCTCTGGAGGCAAGTGAGGTCTGTGTTTCTTCTGATAGGGGAAGTTAATCCTTCGGCTGGCGCGAGACATCTAGGAATCATCGTAGGCACGTTCCCCGGCTACTGCTAGTTGTGTGTTTAGGTTCAGGATCGCGGTCAGCTCAGGTTCCATCACCCTAGAGCTTGTTTTGTTTTTGTGCTTGTCCTTTTGTGATCCCCTGCCATTGGGATCATGACAATGGACACTCAACCAGGAGTGTTCACATTTAAACAAATGAGGGCCTTACACCACAGAAATTATATAAATTTCACGAGAGTAGAAATAGTATAATTAGGACCGACACGTCTTCCACTGCAGCCAAAACAGAAGATGTAGACCAACCATGACTGATCACATTTCCACAATTTTGTGTTAACATCAGCAGCAGCCACAGCAGGCACAAAAGCCACACTAAAGATATCACAGAGTGCAGTTACGTGACATTAATGCAGCCTACTAAAAATGCATTATCACCTACTCTGTACAGTCTGCAATTGAGGTGCAAAAGTCCTTGCAGATCCATGACTTGTTCATCTTGATGAAAGTTAGGTGGTCTACACTTTCAGGAGACAGACGATTGCACTTATCCATCAGTATACCACCAGCAGCGCTGAAGACACGTTCTGAGAGAGTGCTGGCTGCCGGGCAAGATAAAACCTCTAAGGCGTGTGAGGCAAGCTCAGGCCACTCATCCATTTTGGAAGACCAAAATGTGAAAGGGTCCAAACCGTCTCTGATGGCATTAATATTCAGTTCTAGAAACTCCTGCACCATCCTCTCCATTCATTCATCACATGTAAGACTTGAAGTCTGTTGTACTGGTGCACGAGCTGGTCTAAAAAAAAGTGTCCAATGCAGGTCCAAATAATGTAAAACAGAATTCAAGCTGGACTCCTCCTTGACCACCCATTCTATGAAAGAGCTAAACTTTTCAAAATAGGTCCAAGAAATTGAACACCCCATTGGCAAACAACAATCCACATGAAATTCACCATCCCAAAACCAACCTAACAAATGAAAACTCTACGGGTGCACTGGAAGCAACCAGAATGTGGACTCAATGTCAGTCTTCGCCACCAAGGACTTCTTACAGAGCCTGCGCACCCACTCCACCTCCTTGTCAAAATGAACGCATGAAACAGACCCTAACGTTCACCTAATTCCATTATTCACCGATTCCTGAGCCAAATACGACAAATAATTCCAAACTTATAATGCTCCCAACAAGGAAACAGGTAAATCAGGCAACGGAGGATTAGCAAAAGGTCCGGTCATTCTGCCAAGCCCCACTTCCTTCTGGAATGTATCCCTAATCAGATCCCAATGCACATGGTCCAATAGCAAATTGTTCAGCCTCATAGCACAAGGTTTACTCAGGGAAGTGTAGTAAGAATTATTTTTAATGGCTTCAACACTCCAATTAATTATTTTTACTAATTATTGATATGGTTTCAATCAGTTATACTGTGTGTATATATATATATATATATATATATATATATATATATATATATATATATATATATATACATTGTGATGCAGTGACCCATGCTGCAGCTACGGGGTGCTGTATGTGCTCCTCAGGATACGCATGGTGGCATAACTGTAATGGTGATAATGAGATAGTGACTGACATTATTGTAAATGGCCGGTATGTGTCGCAGAGGGAGTTTGCGCTGTAAGCCAGTGATGTTGTTGTTCTGTGACCTGTAGTCCCACAAGTATTTGTATAGTTTGTAAAGGGACGATTGCAGGGTTAGTTGGATAGCTGGGTGGATCTGACTAACCACACACACCTCCCACACAGGGGAGGGGTTACAGATATATAATGTGACCATGGTGGTCACATGATAGAGACTGTGTAGGTCCTGGAAGGCTTTTGTATTGGGAGATCCTGGGAGTAGGATCGGATCCCTGAATAGCACACTGAGAGGCTGTGGACCTGAAGGCCTGTATGTTGGGAGGTCCTGTGCATGGACCGGACCCCTGAATAGCGCACTGAGAGACCATGGACCTGGATGGCCTCTGTGTTGGACGGTCCTGGAAGTAGGACCAGAGTCCTGAAGAGCACGGGGTGAGGCATGGTCCTGCAGAGTCAGTGACGGCTACTGTGTTGGGGAGATACCGACCTTCGGAGGGTCTGGACTGTCATGAGTGCCCTGGTCGCAAGGACAGTGATCCCCTGCAGATGAACTCAATGCCTGTCTCAAAGCATCGTACCTTTGGAGAAAAGTAAAGAAAATGTCACTGAACACAAACATGAGGGTCTACATGACAGGCAATGTTTCTGCTGGACTGTTTTCGAGCCAGCTGTTGACTATTGGAGATGGCAAGGCACCAGTAAACTCAATCACTGGACAGATCACCTTCCCAAGCAGTTTTTGTTGCATTGTGACTTCCATTGAGGAGTTGAAAGCAAAGGTTTTTCCAAACATTCAACTCCACTTCAAAAATTCTGGCTGGCTGTGTGAAAGGGCTATTTTAGCTACCAAAAATGACAGCGTCAACAAGATCAATCTTCAAATTCTAAATCTCTTTCCAGGTGTGTGCACAACCTACAAGTCAGTGGATACAGTAATAGACCCTGCTCAAGCATTATTTTATCCAACTGAGTTCCTCAATTCCTTGGAGCCACAAGGACTTCCTCCTCACAACCTCTTTCTAAAACCTGGAGCACCTATTCTGCTATTGAGAAATTTGGATCCACCAAAGCTGTGTAATGGAACAAGACTCTTGATTAAGAACCTGTTTCCACATGCAATTGAGGCAACCATTTTGACAGAATGTGCCACAGGAGAAGATGTTTTCATTCCAACAATTCCTCTCATTCCATCTAATTTGCCTTTTGATTTTAAACGCCTCCAGTTTCCTGTTTGACTGGCATTTGCTATGTCCATCAACAAGGCTCAGGGACAGTCCTTGAAAGTAGTTGGAATCGATTTTCAATCTCCATGCTTTTCTCATGGTCAACTTTATGTGGCCGGTTCAAGAGTTGGAATAGCCAAAAATCTGTTCGTCTTTGCACCTGAAGGAAAAACTAAGAATGTCATTTATCAAAAGGCTCTCGAATAAGTAGTAGAAGATTACTTCATATTACTTGGCCAATTTAGTTAAATCTGTATGGAATATCTCTGATGTTGAAATATATGTTGTGAAATGCTTCTATTAGCTTAGTTTTTGCCTTTTAATAATTACATTCCTATCTATTTGTTTTGTGGTTCTTGTGTGCAGAATAAATTTTTGTTAACACATTCTATTTTGCTAAGAGCAGTTATTAACCCGGGCGAAGCCAGGTGGTACAGACAGTATATATATATATATATATATATATATATATATATATATATATATATATATATATATATATATATATATACACATATACATATATACACACACACACACACACACTTTTTTTTAAACAAACTTTATTACACAGTCAGAATATACAGTCGCTAGATATCCTGATGGTGGACTCTTTTGCATGGTAACTGCTTAATTACTACCTATGTATGGACATTTTCTTCAAAATTATTTTTATTAGGGGATTTTTACAGTATAGGGGATAATGGATCAGGAAAGCAATGAAGGGAAAGGAAGAAAGGGGTTAGGGAGGAAGAGAAAAGAAGGAAAATGAAGGGAAATGAAGATCATCATAGTTGCATCATAACTAGTGTTGAGCATTCCGATACCGCAAGTATCGGGTATCGGCCGATATTTGCGGTATCGGAATTCCAATACTGAATTCCGATACTTCCCGCGTATCGGATACCGGAATCGGAAGTTCCCAGAATTCAAATTGAACGCAGCAGCCAATGAGGAATGAATGAAAGTGTGGGCACATCCTGTTTAGCATGGTGGGCATGTAAGTACTGGCAAGGCTTGGATTGGCTGCTGAAATGATGTCACTCTGCACTATAAAAAAGCGCTGCCGCCATTTTGCGCTCACTCTGCTGTGATTTCAGTTAGGTACAGGACGCTGTGTTCTAACTGAGGGCCAGTTGAGCTTGCTAATTGCTTTATTTTCCTTTCCAAAGGCTAATTTAGCAAAACGCTGTGTGTTCTTCACTGTTCACCTTGCTCTTGCCTTGCAGCGCTGTTTTAACAGCGTTCTGCAAGGTCTCTGTGTGTGTGTGTGTGTGTGTGTGTGCAGCTCACTCTGTAGTCTGTGTGCAGCCATATACCCGGTTGTATTCAGCTCAGGGGGGGTTCACACTGCCTCACACAGTTGTTCTTTTTTGCTCTTAGTGCAGCCTGCTGCACATTTTTTCTCAAATTTCCTATTAGTGTTTTTCCACCAGTCTCCAGCTCTATTGTGGAAAAACACTACATAGGATAACCTAGAGGGGGGTTTTTGGGCCTTGCAGCGCCGTTTACGGCTGTCTGCACGGTCTCCGTGTGATTTAAACTAGCTCTGTAGCCCGATCTGCACCAAAAAAAAGGTTAAGTTCACCAAACACAACTTAACACTTGTGTAGGCCACATTTGAAAAATAATAAAGTTTAGTCCACAATTTACAACATTAGTGTTTCTTACACCTGTTAGGAGGAGCATTACAGGAATAAGCACACTAAGGCCTTAGTACTTTTCTGCTTATCTTTATCTGTCAACCAAGATGAAGAGGGCAGGGAGTAAGGCACGTGGGCGTGGGCGCGGAGCAGGGAGAGGAGCAGGGAGAGGACGTGGTGATTCTGTGCCTGCTGCGGGCGCCGGTGACTCGTCGTCACTCAGTTTCAGCAGGGAACAGTCCTTCATGCGCAGCTTTGTCGGAGAGCGCCGTGCACCGCTGCTGCGTGAAGACCAAATTGAAGCCGTTGTCGGGTGGATGGCAGCTAACGCCTCGGCATCGACTTCAGTTAGTGCCACATCCTCTCAGGCACAGAGCACTGGAGAGCAGCCATCTGTCTCTTCACCACCTGCCAAATTGGCCAGGCAGTCAGAGAGCCCAGGACAGGAGCCGTCTCTACTTCTGTTCTCTGAATCTCTTGGCTTGGAAACAGGGGGCCAGCCAAGCAGCATTGGAGAAATGGAAGAAGAGGCAGTGTGCAGTGATGCCCAACACCTTTTTCTCTCTGACTCTGAAGAGGCAGGTGGGCCAGTGCCTCCGGTGACCACAGCGCAGTACGCATCTGATGATGAAACTCAGGTGCCGCTTTCTCGTGCGTACTGTGCTGCTGAGACTACCCAGGAGGAGCAGTTGGTGGCAGAGGGTAGTGGAGATGATGAGGTCCTTGACCCATCGTGGCGTGAGGAACAGGAAGGTGGTGGGAGCAGCTCAGAGGAAGAGCTTCCTCTTACGGGCCAAAGAGGGAGAGGGAGGGGGAAGACTGCGGAGCCTGTAGCCTCCACTTTGGCACCCGTTAGGAGCCTGTCTCTTTCCAAAGCCAAAAAGGGCGCTCCCAAGACTTGCAGTGCCTGGTCCTTTTTTGACACAGTTGCAGATGACATTTGTTTTGTCAAATGCAAGCTGTGTCATCATAAAGTAAAAAGAGGGAAAAATGTCAGCAACCTCAATACCACAAATATGTGGAAATATGTGCGGACCAGGCACGCGGTGGAGTTACAGAAACACACTGAAGATGTAGGCCAACCAACAGCGGCAGCTACCACCTCTTCAGCTCGTGTTGCCTCTTCCTCCAGCTCACGCACAGCTGGTTTGGCTTCCTCCCAGAGACCTTGTGTAATTCCACCCACAGCACCACCTTCCCAGTCATCCTCACACTCCCAGTCTACTCTACAGCCATCGGTAGTACAGGCATGGGAGAAAAGGCGGGCATTCTCGGCCAACCACCCCCGAGCACAGGCTCTGAATGCAGGCATTGCCAAACTGTTGTCCCTGGAAATGCTCTCGTTCAGGCTGGTGGAGACTGACAGCTTCCGTGACTTGATGGCATTGGCAGTCCCACAGTACAAGGTGCCCAGCCGCTTTTACTTCAGCAGGCAGGCTGTCCCTGCCCTGCACAGGCATGTTGAGGCAAACATAAAACATGCGCTACTGAACGCCGTCAGTAGCAAGGTCCACCTCACCACCGATGCGTGGACCAGTCAGCATGGACAGGGGCGATATGTTTCCCTCACTGCCCATTGGGTTAATGTTGTTGAGCCAGGTACAGATCGTGCGAGTGGCGCAGGACGTGTCCTGCCCACTCCAAGGATTGCAGGAATCAAGTCTGTAAGCATCGACTCCTCCTCTTACACCAGTTCCTCTGATTCCTCTCTGCAGGATCCGTCACAGTCCACCCCCACATGGACCCGTGAACGTTTACCTATGACCGACATGAGCACAGCCGTGGCCAAATGTCAGCAGGCCGTCTTGAAACTAGTTTCATTGGGGCATCTAAGCCACACAGCGCAGGAGCTCTGGAATGCCATAAAGCAGGAGAGCGATGTGTGGTTACTGCCAGCGAATCTCCAGCCAGGCATGGTAGTGTGTGACAATGGCCGAAATCTGGTGGCAGCTTTGGCCCTTGGCAACCTCACTCACATCCCATGTCTGGCACATGTGCTCAATTTGGTTGTGCAGAGTTTTCTGAGGGACTATCCGGATCTTGATGCCCTGCTGCACAAGGTCCGCCTAGAGTGTGCTCACTTGCGGCGTTCCAGCTTGGCCAGATCCCGCATTGCTGCTCTGCAGCGCCGATTCCGCCTTCCGGAACACCGCATCATATGTGACCTACCTACCCGGTGGAATTCCACGTTACATATGTTGGAGCGGTTGTGTGAGCAGCAGCAAGCAGTTATGGAGTACCAGCTGCATCAGGCGCAAAGAAGTCGCAGTCAGCGCCGATCAGACTTCACAACCACAGAGTGGGCCACTATGAAGGACGTCTGCCAGGTTTTGCGTCCTTTTGATTATTCCACGCGGATGGCAAGTGCAGATGATGCACTAGTCAGCATGACTGTCCCCCTTATCTGCCTGCTTCAGCAAACTTTGCAAGGGTTAAGGGATGATGTGGTGGAAGAGGTGGAGGATGAGGAGTCACCTTTTCCATCAGCTTCTGGAGAGTCAGCGCCACGTGGTTCCTCACAAAGGGGTACGCAGGGGCCAATTTGTGAGGAGGATGAGGAGGAGTCAATGGAGGAGGAAGAGCTCCGTCCAGAGGAGGGAGCGACACAATTGTCCAGTGGTCAGTGTGTACAGCGAGGGTGGGGTGATGACGAGCGGGCAGAGATCATGTCTCAAGCAGGGGACAGCGTTTCTGGGCCAGTTGGCACTCTGCAGCACATGGTGGATTTCATGCTGCAGTGCCTGAGAAACGACCGCCGCATCGACCACATTCTCAACATGCCTGATTATTGGGTGTTCACCCTCCTCGATCCTCGCTACCGGGACAACGTCCAAAACCTCATCCCTGCATTGACCCGGGAGCGTAAATTGCGGGAGTACCACGACACACTGGTGAATTCCATCATCTTCTCCTGTCCAACTGAGAGGAGTGCTGCTAGTGCTTTACAAAGCAGCTCAGTGCGTCGAGGCAGTGGGGGAGGCTCTGCCCAAAGAGGGAGCAGAAGCAGTGCCTCTGCCCAAGGCAAGCCCAGTATGGCACAACTCTGGCACACTTTTGTGTGCCCGCCCCAAATGTCTACACCATCACCGGCGGCTCCAGTCAGCAGGAGGCAACGGTTCCGTCAGATGGTGACAGACTACATGGCTTGCCCTCTTACTGTACTCCCAGACGGCTCTTCCCCGTTCAAGTTTTGGGTCTCTAAGCTGGATACATGGCCAGAGCTAAGCCAGTATGCATTGGAGGTGCTGGCTTGCCCTGCGGCTAGTGTCTTATCGGAACGTGTCTTTAGTGCCGCAGGTGGTGTACTAACAGACCGTCGCATGCGACTATCCTCCGATAACGTTGACCGGCTTACTTTCCTGAAAATGAACCAGGCCTGGATCTCGCAGGAATTTGCCACTCCTCTGCCTGATTAAGTAATTGGGTGTCATCCACGTCTCCTGCTGTGTTCATCTTTCTACCACCTGAACTGCTATTCCTGGGCTCCAACACCGCCAGTTGCGGCTCAGAAGTGCAGGCTGCACAGTAAAAACATACGACCCAGTGTTATTGGGTTTCAGTAACGTCAGCTGATCCCCAGCTGTGTAGCCGGCAATGTGTCCTGCGACCGCCACACGGGCACAACAACCTAAATGTAAGGGAACCTGTCCCCCCCCCCCACCCCCGTCGTTTGTTACTGAAAGAGCCATCTTGTGCAGCAGTAATGCTGCACAAGGAAAAGGTAGCTCTTTTTTTTTAGCTCTTTGCACACGCAGAACTTAACACTTATAAAATGTGTTCACTGATACCGTTATACCGTCCCGGAGCTGGGACTTTCCTTCGTAATGTGACGCAGCACAGCCGTCATTCCTACCCCCTTGGTGCCATGCGCTGCCTCCTCAGCGTTGTTTTAAGCTGTCACGGAGCCTGCGCTGTTCTGTTATCCCTTGGGCATGCCCTATTTGCGCTGCCTGTCTTCTGACATAATTTGGTGTCAGGCTGGCTGCGCCTGTGCGGCCGCGGTGCCCGAGATCCCGCCTCGCAGTGTCTTCTGATTGAGTCACACTGCGGGCCTGGGATCCATGGGCATGCGCAGTGCATATCTTCCCCTCGGGCTCTCGCTCATTTCCCTCCGCCTTCTTTAGACTGTGCGCCGTCAGCTGATCCCTAGCATGCCACGGCCGTGACACCGCACAGTCTGAAGAAGAGGGAAGGAGGGGAGTGAGAGTCGAGGTTATGCACTGTGCATGCCCATGGTTCCAAGGCCCGCAGTGGGATTACGTTAGATGAGACTGCGAGGTGGGATCTGGAGCAGCGTGGACGCACAGGCACTGACAGCCTGACACCAAATTATGTCAGAAGACAGGCAGCGCTAATTGGGCATGGCCAAGGGCTAACAGAACAGCGCAGGCTCCGTGGCAGCTTAAAACAACGCTGAGGAGGCAGCGCACGGCATCAAGGGGATAGGAATGACAGCTGTGCTGTGTCCCATTACGAAGGAAATTCGCACCTCCGGAACGGTTTAACGGTATAAAGGGACACATTTTTAGTGTTTACTTCGGTGTTTGCAAGGAGCATAATTAAAAGAGCAACCTTTTCCTTTTGCATCCTTAGTGCTGCACAACATGGCTCTTTCAGCTACAAACGTCTTGGGGGGGGGGGGTTAAAGGTTTCCTTTCAACTTGCTCCAATCAGGCTTCGGCCTACACTCTGTTCCTCTGCTCCTCCTGCTGTCCCTGGGCTCTAACACCGCCAGTTGGTGCCTGGAAGTGCTGTGTGCACAGTCAACAGTCGCTCCTCTGTTATTGGGGTTCAGTAACGTCAGCTGATCCCCAGCTGTGTGTGCGGCAATACCTCCAATCTGCTCCTCCTGCTGTCCCTGGGCTCTAACACCGCCAGTTGGTGCCTGGAAGTGCTGTGTGCACAGTCAACAGTCGCTCCTCTGTTATTGGGGTTCAGTAACGTCAGCTGATCCCCAGCTGTGTGTGCGGCAATACCTCCAATCTGCTCCTCCTGCTGTCCCTGGGCTCTAACACCGCCAGTTGGTGCCTGGAAGTGCTGTGTGCACAGTCAACAGTCGCTCCTCTGTTATTGGGGTTCAGTAACGTCAGCTGATCCCCAGCTGTGTATCCGGCAACGTGTCATGCGACCGCCACGCTGGCACAACTAAAATGTAAGGGGACCTGTCCCCCCCCCCCCTAGGCGTTTGTTACTGAAAGAGCCACCATGTGCAGCACTAATACTGCACAAGGGAAAGGTCGCTCTTGAAATTATGCTCCTTGCAAATGCTGAACTACACACTCATGTAATGTGTCCCCTCACACCGTCCAACCGTCCCGGAGGTGGGACTTTCCTTTGTAATGTGACGCAGCACAGCCGTCATTGCTACCCCCTTGGCACCGTGCGCTGCCTCCTTAGCGTTGTTTGATTCCGTCATGGACCCTGCGCTGTTATGTTATCCCTTGGCCATGCACAGTTTGCGCTGCCCGTCCTCTGACATCATTTGTTGTCGTCCTGGCTGCGCCTGTGCGTCCACGCTGCCCGAAATCACACCTCGCAGTGTCGTCTAATGTGATCCCACAGTGGGCCTGGTATCCATGGCCATGCGCAGTGCATATACTAGCCTCTCACTCCCCTTCTTCACGCTTCTTCAGACTAGGCGGCGTCAGCTGATCTGTTATGGCTGGCAATCAGGCAACACAGCGTGCAGTAATCAGCGCACATACAGAGATCTGGCAATAACCAAAAACAACAGGACGAGCTCTGAGACGTGGAATCTCTGTAGACTGCAGTACCTGATCTATCCTCACACAACTATAAGCAGCAGTGGATTGCGCCTATCACTACCTATGCAACTCGGCACTGCCTGAGGAGCTGACTAGCCTGAAGATAGAAATACAAGCCTGACTTACCTCAGAGAAATACCCCAAAGGAATAGGCAGCCCCCCACATATAATGACTGTTAGCAAGATGAAAAGACAAACGTAGGAATGAAATAGATTCAGCAAAGTGAGGCCCGATATTCTAGACAGAGCGAGGATAGCAAAGAGAACTATGCAGTCTACAAAAAACCCTAAAACGAAAACCACGCAAAGGGGCAAAAGACCCACCGTGCTGAACTAACAGCACGGCGGTGCACCCCTTTGCTTCTCAGAGCTTCCAGCAAAAGTTAATAGCAAGCTGGACAGAAAAAACAGAAACAAACTAGAAGCACTTATCTAGCAGAGCAGCAGGCCCAAGGAAAGATGCAGTAGCTCAGATCCAACACTGGAACATTGACAAGGGGCAAGGAAGACAGACTCAGGTGGAGCTAAATAGCAAGGCAGCCAACGAGCTCACCAAAACACCTGAGGGAGGAAGCCCAGAGACTGCAATACCACTTGTGACCACAGAAGTGAACTCAGCCCCAGAATTCACAACACTGATCCCTAATAGCATGCCACGGCCGTGACGCCGCACAGTCTGAAGAAGCAGGAAGGAGGTGAGTGAGAGGCGATGATATGCACTGCGCATGCCCATGGATCCCTGGCCCGCAGTGGGACTACATTAGATGACACTGCAAGGTTGGATCTCGGGCAGCTTGGACGCACAGGCACTGCCAGCCTGACACCTACATGATGTCAGAAGACGGGCACCGCTAACTGTGCATGGCCAAGGGATAACATTACAGCGCGGGCTCCGTGACAGAACCAAACAACGTTGAGGAGGTGGCGCCCGGCACCAAGGGGGTTGGAATGACGGCTGTGCTGTGTCACATTACAAAGGAAAGTCCCACTTCCGGGATGGTTTGACGGTGTGAGGGGACACATTATATGAGTGTGTACTTCAGCGTTTGCAAGGAGCATAATTTTCGGAGCCACCATTTTCCATGTGCAGTATTACTGCTGTACAAGATGGCTCTTTCAGCAACAAATGCCTGGGGGGGGGGGGTTAAAGGTTCCCTTTCAACTTGCTCCACTGCAGGCTTTGGCCTACACTCTGCTCCTCTTTGATTCCCTGGGTTTCAACACTGTCAGTTGCCACCTGGAAGTGTTGTCTACACAGAAAAAACACTAGGTGATGTGTCAGTGGGGTTCAGCACCGCCAGCTGTTCCCCTGCTGTGTAGTCGGCAACGTGTCCAGCACAAGCCACGCTGGCACAACAGAACAAAAGCTGCCACCAGTGCAGGCTTCGGCCTACACTCTGCTCCTCTCCTCCTCCTGCTGACCCTGGGCTCAAACACCGCTAGTTTTTGCCCGGAAGTGCTAGCTGCACAGAGAAAAACACCAGCCAATGTGTTAGTGGGGTTCAGCAACGCCAGCTGTTCCCCTGCTGTGTAGCCGGCAACGTGACCTGCAAACGCCATGCAGGCATAGGAACTGAAATTAAAAGGGAACCTGGCCCCACCCCCCCAGGTGTTTCTATGTATAACAGCCACCTAGTACAGCAGTACTGCTGCATTTGTACAAGGTGGCTGACTTTTTCTCCTTGCCCACGTGGAACTCAACACGTACAAAATGTGTCTCATTGAGACCATTCCACTGTCCCTGAGGTGTGACTTTCCTTTGTAATGATACGCAGCACCCCCCTTGGTAGCGTTTCCCGTCTTTTGTCATCATGGTTAGCTGGCTGCGCCTGTGCATCCGCCCTGCTAGAAACAACGCCCCTCGTTGTCATATTTATTTTGTCAGCGAGGGTGTGGTTTATGGGCACGAGCAGTGCATATGTTCGCCTGTCTTAACTCATCTCCTTCCGCCTTCTTCAGACTGTGCGGCCTCCTGGCCGTGGTAGGCGATAAGGGATCAGCTGAGGCCGCCCAGTCTGGAGCAGGGGTAAGGACATGTGTAAGCGGCAAACCTATTTACTGCACAAGGCCACGAATCCCAGCCACGCAGTGTGATTTTTTGAAAACACACTGTGGGTCTGGGATTCATGTCCATCGCTAACCGCAACGGCCGACATGAAATGAGGTCAGAAGACAGGAAGCGCTCACAGCGCATGGCCAAGGGATCACAATAGCGCAGACTCCTGTACAGCAAATAACAACGCTCAGGAATCTGCGCCCAGTACCTAGGTGCAAATTTTGACACCTGTGCTGCGTCTCGTTAAAAAGACAAGTCACGCCTCCACAACTGTTTGACAGTATAATGGGCTAAATAGTGTACGTGTTTTAGTCAGCGTGTGCAAGGAGCAAAACAAATAGAGCAACCTTTTACTTGTGCAGCATTAATGCTGCACAAGGTGTGGCTCTTGTACCTTGCAACACCTGAGGGGGGTTAAAGGTAACCTTTGAAATTGGTTCAACTAGGCTTCGGCCTACACTCTGCTCCTCTACTCCTCCTGCTGACCCTGGGCTCAAACACCGCTAGTTTTTGCCCGGAAATGCTAGCTGCACAGAGAAAAACACCAGCCAATGTGTTAGTGGGGTTCAGCACCGCCAGCTGTTCCCCTGCTGTGTAGTCGGCAACGTGTCCAGCACAAGCCACGCTGGCACAACAGAACAAAAGCTGCCACCAGTGCAGGCTTCGGCCTACACTTTGCTCCTCTCCTCCTCCTGCTGACCCTGGGCTCTAACACCGCTAGTTTTTGCCCGGACATGCAATCTGCACAGAGAAAAACACCAGTCAATGTGTCAGTGGGGTTCAGCAACGCCAGCTGTTCCCCTGCTGTGTAGCTTGCAACGTGACCTGCAAATGCCACGCAGGCACATGAACTGAAATTGAAGGGAGCCTGCCCCCCACCCACAGGTGTTTCTATGTATATCAGCCACCTTGTACAGCAGTACTGCTGCATTTGTACAAGGTGGCTGACTTTTTCTCCTTGCCCACGTGGAACTCAACACGTACAAAATGTGTCTCATTAGAGACCATTACAATGTCCCTGAGGTGTGACTTTCCTTTGTAATGACACGCAGCACCACCCTTGTTAGCGCTGCCCGTCTTTTGACATCATTGGTTAGCTGGCTGCGCCTGTGCATCTCCCCTGCTCGAAACAACGCCCCTCGGTGTCTTATTTTTTTGGACAGCGAGGGTGTGATTGATGGGCATGTGCAGTGCATATGTTTGCCTGTGTTCACTCATCTCCTTCCGCCTTCTTCAGACTGGGTGTCCTCATGGCCGCGGCAGGCGATAAGGGATCAGATGAGGCCGCCCAGTCTGAAGCAGGTGTAAGGACATGTGTGAGCGGCAAACATATTTAGTGCACCAGGGCACGAATCCCAGCACCGCAGTGTGATTTTTTAAAAACACACTGTGGGTCTGGGATTCATGTCCATCGCTAACCGCAACGGCCAACATGAAATGAGGTCATAAGACAGGAAGCGCTCACAGCGCATGGCCAAAGGATCACAAGAGCGCAGACTCCTGTACAGCAACTAACAACGCTCAGGAAGCTGCGCCCATGCAAAAAGGTGTTGTTTTCGACACCTGTGCTGCTTTTCTTTAAAAAGACAAGTCACGCCTCCACTACTGATTAACAGTATAATGGGCTAAATAGTCTACGTGTTGCATTCAGCTTGTGCAAGTAGAAAAATTAATAGAGCAACCTTTTACTTGTGCAGCATTAATGCTGCAGAAGGAGTGGCTCTTGTACTTTGTAACACCTGAGGGGGGGTTAAAGGTAACCTTTGAAATTGGTTCAACTAGGCTTCGGCCTACACTCTGCTCCTCTCCTCCTCCTGCTGACCCTGGGCTCTAACAACGCTAGTTTTTGCCCGGAAATGCTAGCTGCACAGAGAAAAACACCAGCCAATGTGTTAGTGGGGTTCAGCAACGCCAGCTGTTCCCCTACTGTGTAGTCGGCAACGTGTCCAGCACAAGCCACGCTGGCACAACAGAACAAAAGCTGCCACCAGTGCAGGCTTCGGCCTACACTTTGCTCCTCTCCTCCTCCTGCTGACCCTGGGCTCAAACAACGCCAGTTTCTGCCCGGACATGCTAGCTGCACAGAGAAAAACACCAGCCAATGTGTTAGTGGGGTTCAGCACCGCCAGCTGTTCCCCTGCTGTGTAGCTGGCAACGTTTCCTGCAAACGCGACGCAGGAACATGAACTGAAATTGAAGGGAGCCTGCCCCCCACCCCCCCAGGTGTTTCTATGTATAACAGCCACCTTGTACAGCAGTACTGCTGCATTTGTACAAGGTGGCTGACTTTTTCTCCTTGCACACGTGGAACTCAACAAGTACAAAATGTGTCTCATTAGAGACCATTACAATGTCCCTGAGGTGTGACTTTCCTTTTTAATGACACGCAGCACCCCCATTGTTAGCGCTGCCCGTCTCCTGACATCATTGGTTGGCTGGCTGTGCCTGTGCGTCCCCCCTGCCCGACACAACGCCCCCCGTTGTCTCATATATTTTGACTGCGAGGGTGTGATTGATGGGCACGAGCAGTGCATATGTTCCCCTGTTTTCACTCCCCTCCTTCCGCCTTCTTCTGACTGTGCGGCCTCATGGCCGCGGCATGCGATAAGGGATCAGCTGAGGCCGCCCAGTCTGAAGCAGGTGTAAGGACATGTGTGAGCGGCGAACATATTTACTGCACAAGGCCACGAATCCCAGCACCGCAGTGTGACTTTAGGAAAAGCCACTGTGGGTCTGGGATTTATGGCCATCGTTAACCGCACCGGCCAACATGAAATGAGGTCATGAGACGGCCTGCACTAACAGGGTATTGCCAAGGGATAACACAAGAGCGCAGTTTCCTGTACTGCAAATAACAACGGTAAGGAATCTGCGCACAGCACCTAGGTGTAAATTTGTACACCTGTGCTGCGTCTCCTTAAAAAGACTAGTAGTCACGCCTCCACTACTGTTTGACAGTATAATGGGCTAAATAGTGTACGTGTTTAATTCAGCGTGTGCAAGGAGCAAAATTAAATAGAGCAACCTTTGACTTGTGCATCATTAATGCTGTTCAAGGTGTGGCTCTTGTACCTTGCAACACCTGAGGGGGGGTTAAAGGTAACCTTTGAAATTGGTTCAACTAGGCTTCGGCCTACACTCTGCTCCTCTACTCCTCCTGCTGACCCTGGGCTCAAACACCGCTAGTTTTTGCCCGGAAATGCTAGCTGCACAGAGAAAAACACCAGCCAATGTGTTAGTGGGGTTCAGCAACGCCAGCTGTTCCCCTGCTGTGTAGTCGGCAACGTGTCCAGCACAAGCCACGCTGGCACAACAGAACAAAAGCTGCCACCAGTGCAGGCTTCGGCCTACACTTTGCTCCTCTCCTCCTCCTGCTGACCCTGGGCTAAAACCACGCCAGTTTCTGCCCGGACATGCTAGCTGCACAGAGAAAAACACCAGCCAATGTGTTAGTGGGGTTCAGCAACGCCAGCTGTTCCCCTGCTGTGTAGCTTGCAACGTGACCTGCAAACGCCACGCAGGCACATGAACTGAAATTGAAGGGAGCCTGCCCCCCACCCACAGGTGTTTCTATGTATAACAGCCACCTTGTACAGCAGTACTGCTGCATTTGTACAAGGTGGCTGACTTTTTCTCCTTGCCCACGTGGAACTCAACACGTACAAAATGTGTCTCATTAGAGACCATTACAATGTCCCTGAGGTGTGACTTTCCTTTGTAATGACACGCAGCACCCCCCTTGGTAGCGCTTCCCGTCTTCTGACATCATTGGTTGGCTACTTGCGCCTGTTCGTCCGCCCTGCCTGAATAAAATGCTCCTCGTTGTCTTAATTATTTTGACTGCGAGGGTGTGATTGATGGGTACGAGCAGTGCATATCTTCGCCTGTCTTAACTCCTCTCCTTCCGCCTTCTTCAGACTGTGCAGCCTCATGGCCGCGGCATGCGAGAAGGGATCAGCAGAGGCCGCCCAGTTTGAAGCAGGTGTAAGGACGTGTGTGAGCGGCCAAAATATTTACTGCTCAAGGCCACGAATCCCAGCACCGCAGTGTGGCTTTATGAAAAGACACTGTGGGTCTGGGATTTATGGCCATCGTTAACCGCACCGGCCAACATGAAATGATGTCATAAGATGGGCAGCGCTAACAGGGCATTGCCAAGGGATAACACAAGAGCGCAGACTCCTGTACAGCAAATAACAACGCTCAGGAAGCTGCGCCAAGCACCAAGGCGTTATTTTGGACACCTGTGCTGCGTCTCATCAAAAAACCAAGTCACGCATCCACTACAGTTTGACTGTAGAATGGGGTAAATTGTGTATGTCTTTCATTCAGCGTGTGCAAGTAGACAAATTAATAGAGCAACCTTTCACTTGTGCAGCATTAATACTGCACAAGGTGTGTCTCTTGTACTTTGTAACACCTGAGGGGGGGGTTAAAGGTTTCCTTTGAAATTGGTTCAACTAGGCTTCGGCCTACACTCTGCTCCTCTCCTCCTCCTCCTGCTTCAACACGGGCTCTAACATCGCTAGTTTTTGCCCGCAAGTGCTAGCTGCACAGAGAAAAACACACGCCATTGTGTTAGTGGGGTTCAGCAACGCCAGCTGTTCCCCCAGTGTGTAGCCGGCAAAGTGTCCTGCAAACGCAACGCAGACACAAAGCTGCCTCCAGTGCAGGCTTCGGCCTACACTCATCTCCCCCTGCTTACCCTTTGCTCCAACACCGCTAGTTGGGGCTCTAGGAAGACAATCTTTAATAGGCAAGGCAACGCATCTGGGTTCCAGCACCGCCAGCTGGTTCTCGGCAGTGTTCTTGTCACAGGTACTCCCTCGTGCCAAGCCTGGTTTCAGCACCGTCAGCTGTTTCCGGGTTGTGTCAACTTCACTGAGACGCCTATGCTTGCCCCGTCGTGGTGCGGTCGAGTTAGCCAACTCCAGGGTGCCTCCAGTTTAGGAGCTTCCTATGTGGGCTGCGTGAACTGATAGTCAAGGCTGGTTCTGTAGTGCCAGTAGGCCCAGCTCCCCCTGTAGGACTGTTGGGGTTCGGTAACTGCGGCTGCCTCGCGGCCTAGCTGTTCTCTCCTCTCCTGTGGGCCTTGGGGTCCACCACCTGGTTCCAGCACCGTCAGCTGGTTCCGGGCCGAGCCTTTGGCTTAGGTGCCTCCTCCTGGGTATCCGAGTTCCGCCAACGCCAGGCGGTCCTTGGTAGTGCTTTTAAGCGCGGGCACCTACAGCTTAGTAACCGGGTTCCAGCACCGTCAGCTGGTCCTCGGTCGTGCCATTGGCTCTTGCACACTGGGGCAACGCATCCTGGTTCCAGCACCGCCAGCTGGTTCTCGGCAGTGTTCTTGTCACAGGTACTCCCTCGTGCCAAGCCTGGTTTCAGCACCGTCAGCTGTTTCCGGGTTGTGTCAACTTCACTGAGACGCCTATGCTTGCCCCGTCGTGGTGCGGTCGAGTTAGCCAACTCCAGGGTGCCTCCAGTTTAGGAGCTTCCTATGTGGGCTGCGTGAACTGGTAGTCAAGGCTGGTTCTGTAGTGCCAGTAGGCCCAGCTCCCCCTGTAGGACTGTTGGGGTTCGGTAACTGCGGCTGCCTCGCGGCCTAGCTGTTCTCTCCTCTCCTGTGGGCCTTGGGGTCCACCACCTGGTTCCAGCACCGTCAGCTGGTTCCGGGCCGAGCCTTTGGCTTAGGTGCCTCCTCCTGGGTATCCGAGTTCCGCCAACGCCAGGCGGTCCTTGGTAGTGCTTTTAAGCGCGGGCACCTACAGCTTAGTAACCGGGTTCCAGCACCGTCAGCTAGTCCTCGGTCGTGCCATTGGCTCTTGCACACTGGGGCAACGCATCCGGGTTCCAGCACCGCCAGCTGGTTCTCGGCAGTGTTCTTGTCACAGGTACTCCCTCGTGCCAAGCCTGGTTTCAGCACCGTCAGCTGTTTCCGGGTTGTGTCAAGCTCACTGAGACACCTATGCTTGCCTCGTCGTGGTGCGGTCGGGTTAGCCAACTCCAGGGTGCCTCCAGTTTAGGAGCTTCCTATGTGGGCTGCGTGAACTGGTAGTCAAGGCTGGTTCTGTAGTGCCAGTAGGCCCAGCTCCCCCTGTAGGACTGTTGGGGTTCGGTAACTGCGGCTGCCTCGCGGCCTAGCTGTTCTCTCCTCTCCTGTGGGCCTTGGGGTCCACCACCTGGTTCCAGCACCGTCAGCTGGTTCCGGGCCGAGCCTTTGGCTTAGGTGCCTCCTCCTGGGTATCCGAGTTCCGCCAACGCCAGGCGGTCCTTGGTAGTGCTTTTAAGCGCGGGCACCTACAGCTTAGTTACCGGGTTCCAGCACCATCAGCTAGTCCTCGGTCGTGCCATTGGCTCTTGCATACTGGGGCAACGCATCCGGGTTCCAGCACCGCCAGCTGGTTCTCGGCAGTGTTCTTGTCACAGGTACTCCCTCGTGCCAAGCCTGGTTTCAGCACCGTCAGCTGTTTCCGGGTTGTGTCAAGCTCACTGAGACACCTATGCTTGCCTCGTCGTGGTGCGGTCGGGTTAGCCAACTCCAGGGTGCCTCCAGTTTAGGAGCTTCCTATGTGGGCTGCTTGAACTGGTAGTCAAGGCTGGTTCTGTAGTGTCAGTAGGCCCAGCTCCCCCTGTAGGACTGTTGGGGTTCGGTAACTGCGGCTGCCTCGCGGCCTAGCTGTTCTCTCCTCTCCTGTGGGCCTTGGGGTCCACCACCTGGTTCCAGCACCTTCAGCTGGTTCTCGGCAGTGTCTTTTGCTCTTGTACCTTCTGCTCCCCATCCTGGTTCCAGTACCGTCAGCTGGTTCCGGGCAGAGCCTTTGGCTTAGGTGCCTCCTTCTGGGTATCCAAGTTCCACCAACGTCAGGTGGTCCTTGGTAGTGCTTTCAGGCACGGGTACCTCCTGCTTAGTAACCGGGTTCCAGTAACGTCAGCTGGTCCTTGGTAGTTCCATTGGCTCTTGGACCTTCGGCTACCCATCCGGGTTCCAGTACCGTCAGCTGGTTCTCGGCAGTGTCTTTTGCTCTTGTACCTTCTGCTCCCCATCCTGGTTCCAGTAACGTCAGCTGGTTCCGGGCAGAGCCTTTGGCTTAGGTGCCTCCTTCTGGGTATCCGAGTTCCGCCAACGTCAGGCGGTCCTTGGTAGTGCTTTTTAGCACGGGTACCTCCTGCTTAGTAACCGGGTTCCAGTAACGTCAGCTGGTCCTCGGTAGTTCCATAGGCTCTTGAACCTTCGGGTAGCCATCCGAGTTCCAGTTCCATCAGCTGGTTCTTGGCATTTTCTCAGCCTTCTTGTACCTTCTGCTACATTTCCAAGTTGAAGACCCTAACGTCGACGACCCGGAAGACCACCCCGATGACGACGACCCGGAAGACCACCCCGATGACGACGGCGGAGACGATGACGGCGGAGACGACGACGGCTGAGACGACGACGGCGGAGATGACGACACTGGAGACGACGACCCTGGAGACGACAACATGGAAGACCGAGAAGCAGAAGAACAAGAGGCTGCAGAACAAAGAGCAGAAGAACATTAAGCAGAAGACTTAATATCAGAGCAAAAGATATTATCTAAATTATATGCAGAAGAAGACTAAGCAGTGTATGGGGGTGAGTCCGTTCCTCCTCGTGGTGCCCCTGGATAAAGCCTGATGCTGCAGGCCAAACTGAACGCGGACAAATGTAACTTTTGTGACTGGCAGAACGGAAGGTGTAATCTTCCAACTTTTATAGATAACAACTACAGGAATGCCTGTCACAAATGAGAATATGATGAAGAAGTAGAATAGGAAGAATAATAACAGTGGAATAAAAAGAATATGTAGAATAGGAAGAATAATAATAGTTGAAGAAAATGAATATGAAGAATGTAATAAAAAAAAAAAAATAGGTAGAAGATGAAGAAGAAGATGAATAAGGTGAAGAAGTTGATGTCAAAGATGCTGATGATGATGAAGATGAAAGTGTGGGAAAAGGAAAAAAAAGAAGGGGAAGGTCGTGGAATAGTGAAACATCAATATCTGACAAAATAAAAAAAATTTACATAGTCAATATCTTTTTCAATCCGAACGTCTTTAAAAAAAAAAAAAATCATGCTATTCTATTTGATTGGACTAATCCTCATTGCCTTTAATGTCTCCGCCACCTCCCCCATACATCCTACATTATTCTTAGTTGTTTTCCTTCATGTAGAATGAACCTACAAGGAAAGAAAGGGTTTATTTTAATTCCGATATTTTGGTCCCATTGACTTGCATTGGGATCGGGTATCGGTATCGGCGATATCCGATATTTTTTGAATATCGGCCGATCCAAACCGATACCGATACTTTCCGATATCGGAAGGTATCGCTCAACACTAATCATAACAGTTAACATACCAAGTGCAAAAACAATATAAAATAAAGTATAGATTAACCCCTTCCCGACCTGTGACACAGCGTATGCGTCATGAAAGTCTGTGCCAATCCGACCTGTGACGCATATGCTGTGCCACAGAATGATCGCGTCCCTGCAGATCGGGTGAAAGGGTTAACTCCAATTTCACCCATATATGCAGGGACAGGGGGAGTGGTACTTCAACCTGGGGGGGTGGCTTCAGGTTTACAGTTCCATGTAAACCTATGGAAAACCAAATCCGCTGTACACATGGTGCGGAAAATACCGCGCGGACACGCTGCGTTGTATTTTCCGCAGCATCTCAATTCTTTGTGCGGATTCCGCAACGGTTTACATATGTTCCTCAATAGGAATCCGCAGGTGAAACCCGCACAAAAAACACTAGAAATCCGCGGTAAATCCGCAGGTAAAACGCAGTGCATTTTACCTGCGGATTTTTCAAAAATGGTGCGGAAAAATCTCACACGAATCCGCAACGTGGGCAAATAGCCTTAGGGTTAGGGTTGGAATTAGGGTTGTGGTTAGGTTTGTGATTAGCATCATGGCTACAGTTGGGATTAGGGTTAGGGGTGTGTTGGCGTTAGTGTTGGAGTTAGAATTGAGGGGTTTCCACTGTTTAGGCAAATCAGGGGTCTCCAAACACAACATGGCGCCACCATTGATTCCAGCCAATCTTGTATTCAAAAAGTCGAATGGTGCTCCCTCCCTTCCGAGCCCCGACGTGTGCCCAAACAGTGGTTTACCCCCACATATGGGGTATCAGTGCACTCAGAACAAACTGGGCAACAACTATTGGGGTCCAATTTCTCCTGCTACCCTTGTGAAAATAAAAATTGTTTGCTAAAAAATCATTTTTGAGGAAAGAAAAATGATTTTTTATTTTCACGGCTCTGCGTTGTAAACTTCTGTGAAGCACTTGGGGGTTCAAAGTGCTCACCACATATCTAGTTAAGTTCCTTGGGGGGT
The DNA here is from genome assembly GCF_032444005.1 of Ranitomeya imitator. Lineage (NCBI taxonomy): Eukaryota > Metazoa > Chordata > Amphibia > Anura > Dendrobatidae > Ranitomeya > Ranitomeya imitator. The sequence goes on from NC_091283.1 coordinate 531,754,327, forward strand.
CTAGTTTCCAAAATGGGGTCACTTGTGGGGGTTTCTACTGTTTAGGCACATCAGGGGCTCTGCAAACACAATGTGATGCCCGCAGACCATTCCATCAAAGTCTGCATTTCAAAAGTCACTACTTCCCTTCTGAGCCCTGACGTGTGCCCAAACAGTGGTTTACCCCCACATATGGGGTATCAGGGTACTCAGGATAAACTGGGCAACAACTGTTATGATCTGGTGGCCTAGGAGCAGCATGAGACGGACTCTGGAGAAGGTGGTCCCTGTACTGACCGCAAACCCTGAACCTAGCAGCACACCTAGAAGTAGCCGTGGGGGGTACCTAACACTCCCTAGACCCCTCGACACAGCCTAAGAACTAACTTCCCCTAAAGACAGAAACAGGAAACCTATCTTGCCTCAGAGAAAATCCCCAAAGGATAGATAGCCCCCACAAATATTGACTGTGAGAGGAGAGGGAAATAACATACGCAGACATGAAATCAGAATTTAGCATAGGAGGCCATACTAGCTAAAAAGAAAGAATAGAACAGAGTACTATGCAGTCAGTATTAAAACACTAGAAAATATCCACCACAGAAAATACAAATCACCACATCTGACTAAAGACATGGAGGGTATATCTGCATCTCCAGAGACTCAGATTGGCTGCAAGAAATCCTTCACAGACAAAGCTGGACAAGACAAAACATGAAAATGCACAGAACTATAAGGTACACAGCAGGTGGACAGCAAAAACAAAGCCAGGACTTATCTTTGTAGAGAAGCACAGCAAACAGGAGAGACCAGAAGGGAAGTGAATCCTCCAAAAACAATGGACAACTGGCACTGACTAAAGGATCAAGCAGGACTAAATAGCTGAGTCCAAATTTAACACACCTGATGAATGCTGCGATCCACAGACAGCAGCACTACCACTCATAACCACTGGAGGGAGCCCAAGAGCAGAATTCACAACAAACAACTATTGGGGTCCAATTTCTTTTGATACCCTTGTGAAAATAAAAAATTGCTTGCAAAAACATCATTTTTGAGGAAAGAAAAATTATTTTTTATTTTCACGGCTCTGCGTTATAAACTTCTGTGAAGCACTTGGGGGTTTAAAGAGGTCACTGCACATCTAGATTAGTTCCATGGGAGGTCTAGTTTCTAAAATGGGGTCACATGTGGGGGAGCTCCAATGTTTAGGCACACAGGGGCTCTCCAAACGTGACATGGTGTCCGCTAAAGATTGGTGCCAATTTTTCATTGAAAAAGTCAAATGGCATTCCTTCCCTTTCGAGCCCTGTCGTGCGCCCAGACAGTGGTTTCCCCCAACATATGAGGTATTGGCGTACTCAGGACAAATTGTACAATAACATTTGGGGTCCAGTTTCTCTTTTTACCCTTGGGAAAATAAAAAAATTGTTGCTAAAACATCATTTTTGTGACTAAAAAGTTAAATGTTCATTTTTTCCTTCCATGTTGCTTCTGCTGCTGTGAAGTACCTGAAGGGTTAATAAACTTGTTGAATGTGATTTTGAATACCTTGAGGGGTGCAGTTTTTAGAATGGTGTCACTTTTGGGTATTTTCAGCCATACAGACCCTTCAAACTGACTTCAAATGTGAGGTGGTTCCTAAAAAAATGGTTTTGCAAATTTTGTTGTAAAAATGAGAAATCGCTGGTCAAATTTTAACCCTTATAACTTCCTAGCAAAAAAAAAATTTGTTTCCAAAATTGTGCTGATGTAAAGTAGACATGTGGTAATGTTATTTATTAACTATTTTGTGTCACATAACTCTCTCGTTTAACAGAATAAAAATTCAAAATTTGAAAATTACGAAATTTTCAAAATTTTTGCCAAATTTCCATTTTTTTCACAAATAAACGCAAAAATTATTGACCTAAATTTACCACTAACATGTCACAAAAAAACAATCTCAGAACCATTAGTATCCGTTGAAGCGTTCCTGAGTTATTACCTCATAAAGGGACACTGGTCAGAATTGCAAAAAACGGCCAGGTCATTAAGGTCAAAATAGGCTGGGTCATGAAGGGTTTAAAAGTATTCTGGCAAAGTAATAAGACATCAAATCAAGAGGCTTTTATTGCTTGGAGAAAAAAAATACGTTCCAAAAGGACCATTTGGAATTCTATTTAGCTTAAAGCTAAGGACATTTCAAAGGAGTTATGAGAGAACATAATATCAATTATGTCAGAAATAGAGGGAGTATCCACCTATTTCCACTTTGATGTAATACAAGTTTTTATGACAGAAAAAATATAAAGAAAAGAAACTTGTCTAATTTTTTGAGGGAGGTTATCAGCTTCCAGAAAAAGAGACAATTGGGGTGAAATTTTGACGGGAGACTCATTTATTTTATTCTATAGTAAAGACACATCTTTCCTACATATCGAAAGTTTGGGACATTCCCAGAATATGTGAAGATAATAAAGGTAATCCTCTTTAACCACAATTCCTCCAGCGTAAATCAGATTGATCGGGAAATGTGTTTTTAAGTCTAGCAGGAGTGTAGAACCACCTATATAAAATATTTAAATAATTTTATGTAAGTTTGCACTAATAGATTTGTAGACTAGTTCCACCGCTTTTCCCCATTTATCTAGGAGGAAATTATTATTGAGATCTTTTTCCCATTTCCACATAAAAATCAGTTTTTCAAAAGAGACATCAGAGTTAAAAATCAAATAGATATTCCTCATATTCCAAACTGAATTAATCATAGGATTCTCTAAAAGAGCAACAATTTCTCTTGAAAGGGTCAAAGGTAAAGTGAATTTATTTCTAATATACTTCCTTAACTCTAGAGAATTATAGAATTCTTCATCAGGAAGATAGTGTAGGGTTTTCATTGATTGAAAGTTTATTATCGAGTCTAGTTCATGCCCGTTATAAGTGAAGAACAGTCTATAATTCCAAACATTTCCCATTTCTTACATGGAAAATTCAGTAGAGCTGTATGAAAAATTGAGATAGGAAGTTTGTTGGGATTAATGTTCCATTTATTAGTTTTTGAGATACTATACAGCTTTTTCCAAAGTGAGATAGAAGATTTCATCAAAGAGTGAATAGGTAAAAGAATGGACCCAATAAATGGGATATTATCAATGATGATAAAGAAGAATTATTATTGGAAGCTTTTTCAAGTTCTGACCAGCCAGGTTTGCCGGATTCAAGGAATCAATATCTACTTTGAAGAATGGTATTAGAAGCATGGTAGGCATAGATATTAGGTAGGACGATTCCACAATTTTTCTTATGTTTAAACAGCGAAAGTTTTGAGATCCTTGTGGGTTTAAATTGCCTTATAAAATTGGATAATTGTTTCTGCAGTTTATTAATACAATGGTCAGGGATTTGGATGGGGATAGTACGAAATATGTATTGGAGCTTAGGAAGGATCATCATCTTAAAAAGAATAATCCTGCCTAACCAAGATGTATCGGATGTATCAAAGCTGTCAAGGTCATCTTGTATGGATTTCTGAATATTATGTAGATTTTCATCTAAGGTTTTGTAGCTTGGATTAGTAATTTTTATCCCCAAATAAGGAATACAAGATTTGTGCCATGAGTAAGGAAATTCAGGAAATTCAATTTCCTTATGCTGGAATCTACGAAAAAGCCCAGTATTTTTTATTTTTTCATTTTTATTTTTTAAAGAGAAACCAAAGAAAAGGACTTAATCACTGAGGAAACTGCTCGTAATGAACTTATAGGATATGAAAGGATAATTAGTGTATCATCTGCAAAGAGTCCTATTTTATGCTGTCTAGAATTTGTAATGATACCGCTTATTAAATGATTTGACCTTATAGATTCAGCAAAAGGCTCCATTATCAAGGTAAAGAGTAATGGGGATAATGTGCACCCTTGCCGAGTACCATTAGATATGGAGAAGTAATTAGAAAAATTACTGTTAACAGATACTTTTGCTAATGGGAAGGAGTATAAAGCAGAGATGGAGCTTAGAATTTGCCCTTTAAACCCAAATTTTTCAAGGGTGGCAAATGTGTAGTTCCAGTTTATACGGTCAAACGCCTTTTTGGCATCCAGTGATAATAGAATTGAGGGGGCTCTTCTCTCCTCTATGGATGATAGCAAATTCAAAATTCTTCTGGTTCCATCCGAAGCCTGTCTTCCCTTAACAAAGCCATCCTGGTCTGAATGTATAAGTCCCAGGAGAACTTTTAACAGTCTCTGGGCAATCGCTTTAGCACAGATCTTTATATCTGAATTAAGCAATGAGACAGGCCTATAGCTTGATACCGATGAGGGATTGCTGCCTTGTTTTGGAATCACGACTATAGTGGCTTGGAGAGATTCTTTAGGAAAAGAAGTCTCCTTGACTGCATGGTTGAACATGGAAGTTAATGGAGATGAGAAATGTTGACTAAATATCTTATAATATTCATTAGGTAACCCATCTGGGCCCAGTGACTTATTTTCCTTTAATTTATGAATTGTTGAATTTATTTCATCTGTAGTAAAATGAGAGTTTAGCTGATTAATTTGTACTAAATTGAGTTGGGGAAGAATAATATCAGTGAGGAATTGGTTAATTTCATTACAGTTGGGTTGTGGAGTAGAAGAGTCATCCTTTAGATTGTATAGAGAGGAGTAGTATAATCCAAATTGCTCTGCTCTATCTTGAGGATGAAGATATTAATTACCTACGTTTTTGATAGATAAATATCTAGATTTCAAGCGTTGCTGTTTCACTTTATTGGTCATGAGCCTACTCATTTTATTATATGAGTAGTAATGGATTAGTTTGATTGCATTCATTACTTTGTTGTAATTCTCCAACAGCAAAGTTTTCAATTCTGCTCTTAAGCTTAAAATTTTAGAATGTGTTTCTTCATAGGGATTAATTTGTTGTTTTTTTCTCTTCTTCTGTTATTTTTTGTGATATATTTTGAATATTTTCCCTAGTTTGTTTTTTGAGTTGAGCATTTAACTGAATAAAAACATCTCTAATAACCGCATTGTGGGAGTTGCAAATAGAAAAAGATGAAACATTTTGAGTAGAATTCTCCTGGAAACAGAAAACCATAGCTTTTTCTTATTTTCTCCTTGAATGCAGGGTATCGAAGAAGAAAAGAGTTACATTTTCACCACCTAGAATTGTTCCCATTGACAACTGATTTCATCAAAAAATTTATTGGTGCGTAATCAGACCATGAAATGTTCCCTATGTTGATGTCCTTATATCTCTGAAGAGAAGTGATATTGGTTGAAACCAAATCAATTCTCGAAAAAGTTTGATGACTGTCAGAATAGTATGTAAATTCCCTACATGAAGGATTCAGACATCTAAATACATCAAACAATTGCTATTTGATGATCCAGTTTTTTAAGGTAAACATTTTGCCTCGGGTTGTGGCTGTTGTATCCATTGCTTGTTCAGGAATAATATTAAAATCTCCCAGAAAAATTAAATCCTTTTTCTGATGTTTTTGGACTTTTTTCATTAGTTTGTCTAGAAATATGATTTGCCCACGATTAGGAGCATACAAGTTAACTAGAGTATAAGTGATCGTATCGGTTACACATATAAGAATGTGGAATCGGCCGTTAGTATCAGATATGTATGGGCATTTTCTAAGCATTAGTACCTTATCCTAAAGGAAGACATTTTGTTAGGTGAGATATGCATGGTGAGTTTGTTTACCCTGCCTTGCTTTCGCCTTCCCATGGGCCTTTATTTACCCCACATCTGATGGCAACCATAATTTTCTCTCTTGGACTTTGGTTATATCTAAACCAATTTTCTTACAGTGAGTACAGAAAGTATTCAGACTCCTTGAAACTTTCACTCTTTTTTTCATTGCAGCCATTTGGTAAATTCAAAAAAGTTCATTTTTTCTCCACTACTTTCAATTAACCCCCCAATGTGTCCCCTTGGGGCACCTAATGAATTTTGTAAATACCTTGTGTTGCCTATTTTGCCTGTGAGCCGTGCTATGCCGGTGGCTGAGTCCGGATCACATGACCCCCAAACTACAGCCGCCGCTAATTTCCGCCGATATCACGTCAATTTCCAGACTCTGGAAATTGACGTGACATCATCAGTAGGAGTGACCCAGCCTCCACAAACAGCAGTCACTCATCAAGAGTGACTGGGCTGTGGGCAGTGCTGGGGGGCTGTGGGGCTGTGCTGGGATGTGCGGGTGGGGCTTGGCTGGTATGTGCAGGCTGTGCTGGGATGGGCGGGGCTGTGTTGGGATGGACGGGGCGGCGCTGGGATGTGCGGGTGTGGGGGGTCTGTGTGGCTGCACCAGGATGTGCGGGCACTGGGATGTGCGGGTGCCAGGCGGTGCGGTGAGGCTGCGCTGGGATGTGCGGGCGCCAGGCAGTTCTGGGGTCTGCGGGTGTGTGCAGTGGGTCTGCTGGCCGTGCTGGGGTCTGCTTCTTGCAGGGGGGTATTGATGTGTGTGTCTCTGTGTGCAGGCATCATCCGATGGGACTACAAGTCACATCGGGCTATGCCTGCTACAGTGACAGTGAGTGACACATTAGCCAATGATGGGACAGTAGTAGTCTCATCATCCGGCTAATGTGTTGAATAGGGTTGAGCGAAACGGGTCGTTCATTTTCAAAAGTCGCCGACTTTTGGCAAAGTCGGGTTTCATGAAACCCGATCCGACCCCTGTGCGTGGTCGGCCATGCGGTACGCGACTTTCGCGCCAAAGTCGCATTTCAATGACGCAAAAAGCGCCATTTCTCAGCCAATGAAGGTGAACGCAGAGTGTGGGCAGCGTGATGACATAGGTCCTGGTCCCCACCATCTTAGAGAAGGGCATTGCAGTGATTGGCTTGCTGTCTGCGGCGTCACAGGGGCTATAAAGGGGCATTCCCGCTGACCGCCATCTTACTGCTGCTGATCTGAGCTTAGGGAGAGGTTGCTGCCGCTTCGTCAGAAGCAGGGATAGCGTTAGGCAGGGTCCATTAACCACCAAACCGCTTGTTCTGTAGCGATTTCCACTGTCCAACACCACCTTCGGTGTGCAAGGACAGTGGAAGCTACATTTTTTTTTTTTCCTCAGCTCTGTAGCTCATTGGGCTGCCCTAGAAGGCTCCCTGATAGCTGCATTGCTGTGTGTACGCCGCTGTGCAAACCAACTGCTTTTTTCAAAGCACAAATCCTGTTGTGTTAGGGACTGGCGGAACGCACCAAGAATCAGATGTTATGGTATTAGGTGCGTTCGCAGTCCGAGGTCCACCGTGCAGGTAAAAGACCCTGCTGCTAGTAAGACGGACTATATGGCGTTACTAAGTATACACACATGGGTTAACTTCACCCTGCGTGAAGGAAGTGATCCTGTTGCGTCACAGGACCGCAGTACCGCACATAAAGCGCGAGCAAGAAGTCAGCGGACTCAACCACTACACAGGATTGAAGTCCGATTAGACACTTGCTGGCACAACACCGCAACTGGGTGTGTCAGAGGAACATAAATAATAATATTAAGGCACAAGAGTGCGTGCGGTGCCGCATTAACGGACGCCACTAACCACCCAGGCTTGGGTCAGGAAAGCGCAGAGCAAGCGCACAGCGCCGTACTGGCGGACACAGCAACTGGTAGCTGTAATGTGTGTTTCGTGCTGTTGGATAAGTCGGGCGCTAGATAGCAAACATACACCTTCCGCGAACAGACATTCAATAGGGAGGGTTATTTAAAGAGCGACTTTCACTCACAACACACACAAATATTTACAAGACAATACTAGCACATGGCCGTGCGGTCATGCGCAGTTTATATAGCTGCAGCACAGGAAACAGCTACAGAAGTTTTGCCCTTTCAGGACCTGCCAAAAGAACCAATGGGATGTGCTGCAGTACCTGAGCATGTGACCCTCGATCTCCAACGGGAGATCCTGCCCTGGGCATGCTCAGACAGAGAAAAGCAGGACTTAGATGCAGAAATGTCCACTCGCCGCTGCCCAGCACTGGCTTCAATGGCAGAAGCAGAAAAAGCAGCAGTAACTCTTCGCACAGAGTCAGACTGAGCGAGACGCTGGGATCGACGTCCCTGCTGAGCAGACTCCACTGCGGCTGGAGAAGAATGGGAGACCGCAGCGGAGACGGATCGAGATTCCCCCTGTGCAGCAGAGGAAACTCGACTCCTAACATTACCCCCCCTCCTAGGGCCCCCCCCCCTCCTTGGGCCTCGCTACGTTCGAAGGCAGCAATGAGCTGCGGGGCCCGAATGTGCTCAACAGGCTCCCAGGACCTGTCCTCGGGGCCATAACCCTTCCAGTCCACCAAATAAAAATTTTTGCCACGTACCACCTTGAACCCCAAAATAGCGTTCACCTCATAATCGTCCGTAGACGAACCCGATGTCCCAGCAGATGACTCGGAAAACCGGGACATATACATGGGTTTCAAGAGGGACACATGAAAGGTGTCGGTGATACCCAGGCGTGGCGGAAGGGCCAAACAATAGACCACAGGATTAACCTGTTCGAGGACCTTGAATGGGCCCAAGTAGCGAGGAGCAAATTTAGTGGACTCAACTCGCAGCCTGATGTTACGGGCGGAGAGCCACACTAAATCGCAAGGAGCAAAGGTCGGGGCAGGGCGCCGATGTGCATCGGCAGAGGACCTCATTCTCTCCTTCGAGGCCCGAATGGCATCCTGAGTGCGGTCCCAAATGTCCCGTGCCTCCACTGCCCAGTCTGCCACCCTGGAGTCAGCAGAGGACACGGGCATAGGCACAGGAACCCGCGGATGCTGGCCGTAATTAAGGAGGAAAGGAGTCTGACCGGTGGAGTCGGCTACAGCGTTATTAAGGGCGAACTCTGCCCATGGTAATAAAGATGCCCAGTCATCCTGCCTGGCAGAAACAAAATGTCGTAGATATGTGACCAGAGTCTGATTGGCCCTCTCTACCAACCCATTCGTCTCGGGATGATATGCGGAAGAGAGATTTAACTCAATACTGAGAAGACGACAAAGCTCTCTCCAGAACCGAGATGCAAACTGGGGACCCCGGTCACTGACAATTTTTTTCTGGCATGCCGTGTAGGCGGAAGATGTGTCTTATGAACAACGCTGCCAAGGCCCGTGCAGAAGGTAACCGTGGGAGCGGCACCAAATGCACCATTTTCGAGAAATGATCGGTAATAACCGAAATGATGGTACAGCCGCGAGACTTGGGCAAACCCACTACAAAGTCCATCCCGACCATCTCCCAGGGCCTGTCTGCCACCGGCAAGGGATAGAGTAACCCAGACGGCCGTTGTCGAGGAGACTTATTTTTGGCGCATGAGACACACGCCAGAACATAATCTCTGACATCTCGGAGCATATGCGGCCACCAGTACGTCCTCGCCAGCAGCTCAGATGTCCTTTTTGTCCCAAAGTGTCCACCCACCCTGGAGGAATGAGCCCAAGAGAGAACCTCCGGTCGCAAATTTATGGGCACAAAAGTCTTGCCCGGAGGCACAGACTCAAGCGACACCGGAGCCACGGTTCTCAGCTCTCAGAAGGAACAATAAGCCGAGGCTCTCCTTCCTCCTCCTCAGATGACACAACAGAGCGAGAAAGAGCATCAGCTCGAATATTCTTCTCCCCAGCGAGATAATGGAGGGTGAAGTGGAATCGGGAGAAGAATAAGGACCATCTGGCCTGGCGAGAATTTAGCCGCTGGGCTGTTTGCAAATAGAGCAAATTTTTGTGGTCTGTAAAAACTTGAAAGGGAAAACGAGCCCCCTCCAAGAGATGTCTCCACTCTGAGAAAGCCAATTTCATCGCTAGCAACTCCCTGTCCCCGATGGAATAATTCCTCTCCGCTGGTGTGAAGGTCTTGGAGAAGAAGAAGCACGGATGCTTCCGACCTTGAGCATCCTTTTGGAAGAGGACTGCTCCAGCACCAACGGAAGAGGCATCCACCTCCATTATAAACGGCTTATCGACATCGGGACGATGTAGGATGGGAGCGCTAGCAAATTGAGACTTAGTAGAAGAAAAGGCCTTGGAGACCTCTTCAGACCACACTTTGGGATTTGCTCCCTTCTTGGTGAGGGCTACCAAGGGAGCTACCAAAGTTGAGAAATGGGGAATGAACTGGCGGTAATAATTAATGAACCCCATAAAGCGCTGCACCGCTTTAAGTGAATGGGGTTCCTGCCAGTCCATCACAGCCTGTAGTTTGGCAGGATCCATAGCCAATCCCTGGGCAGAGATGATATAGCCCAGGAAAGGTAAAGACTCCTGCTCAAACACACACTTCTCCAACTTTGCGTAAAGAGAGTTTGCCCGTAAGAGGTCGAAGACTCTGCCAACATCTCTCCGGTGGGAGTCAATATCTGGAGAGAAGATGAGAATATCATCCAGATAGACTACGACCGAGGTGGAAAGCATATCCCGGAAGATGTCGTTGACAAAGTCTTGGAAAACGGCTGGGGCATTACAGAGCCCAAAGGGCATCACCAGATACTCATAGTGCCCATCTCTGGTGTTAAACGCCATCTTCCATTCGTCCCCCTCACGGATGTGAATCAGGTTATAAGCTCCCCGCAGGTCTAATTTGGTAAATACCTTAGCTCCCCGTAGCCTATCAAAAGGCTCAGAAATCAGGGGCAGCGGGTACTTATTCTTAACGGTGATGGCGTTAAGACCCCTGTAGTCTATGCAAGGACGCAACTCTCCATTCTTCTTCTGTACGAAGAAGAACCCTGCCCCTGCTGGTGACACTGACTTTCTAATAAACCCTCTTGCCAAATTCTCCTGGATGTACTGGGACATAGCCTCCGTTTCCGGGAGAGAGAGGGGATATACACGTCCCCGAGGAGGTTCTGCTCCAGGCAAGAGATCTATAGGACAGTCATAGGGACGGTGAAGCGGAAGGGTCTCCGCGGCCTTTTTGGAGAAGACGTCTGCATAAGACCAATAGTATTTGGGGAGAGTAGAGAGATCTGTGGGCATCTCAGTGGTGGAAACCTGAACGCACTCTTTCACACATCTGCCCTTACAGGATTCACTCCAACCCAATATCCTCCCAGAGGTCCACTCAATATGTGGGGAGTGGAAACGGAGCCAGGGTATTCCCAGCAGAATCTCATCCATTCCCTCGCGAAGGACAAGAAGGGAAATAATCTCCTGGTGGGATGGGAACATGGCTAACGTGAAAGGGACAGTCTGATGTGTGATCTGTAGCGGAAGTGTCGACCCATTCACCACTCTAACGGTTACTGGTTTGGCAAGCATAACCAGAGGTAGTGCGTGGCGCAGAGCAAAAGCAGAAGACATAAAATTTCCTTCTGCTCCTGAATCCACACAAAGCTCTACTGTAAGAGTGGATGTGCCTAACAGGATTGTCCCTTTAAAGGACAATTTGGAGGAAAATGCCGCTGTGTCCAGTGAACCTCCTCCAATGGTCACTAGACGCGATCGTTTTCCCGACCGCCGTGGACATTTATTAGCGTAATGTCCCGGTTGCTGGCAATTTTTACACACCACAGGTACTCGAGCGGTCTGAGACCTAGGTCCCGCTCGAGAAACCTCCATGGCCTCATGGGAGTCAGACGCCATAACAGGAGATTCTAGAGGTTTGGCAAAGGTGGGAGCCAGCCGAAACCTCTGCCTACACTGGGTCCGCTCCAACCTCCGCTCGTTAAAACGGAGATCGATGCGGGTAGCTATAGTAATAAGCTCCTCCAGTGTGGCGGGAATCTCCCTGGTGGCCAAGGCGTCCTTTACATGATCTGCCAGTCCTTTCCAGAACACCGGAATAAGGACTTTATCCGGCCATTCCAGCTCAGAAGCTAGAGTCCGGAATAGGATGGCGAACTGGCTGACCGTGGACGAAGCCTGAGTGATTGCCAACAATTGGAGCACGGTATCGTGGGTGACACGGGGTCCCAAAAAGACCTGCCTCAGAGCGTCCAGGAAGATAGGAGCACTCTGTACCACACGATCACCACGTTCCCAAAGCGGCGTTGCCCACTCCAACGCCCTGCCCGACAAAAGAGACAAAATGAATCCCACCCTCGCCCGTTCCGTAGGAAAACGTGCAGCCAGCAGCTCGAGATGTATGGAGCACTGGCTCACGAATCCCCGACATAGCTTACTGTCACCAGCAAACTTTTCTGGAAGCAGGAGATGGGATAAGGTCGGAGCAGGGGTGGCAGCGGACAAACTTGCTGCAACTGCACTTGCAGCCTGAACAGCGACAGCAGTAACGTCCACAGCTGAGATTACACGCTCTAGAGCCGCCAACCTACCCTCCAGCTGTTGGATGTACCGCTGTGAGCGCTGATCGTCCGTCATTACTAGCCAGACCTTGGCGCTAGTATTCTGTTAGGGACTGGCGGAACGCACCAAGAATCAGATGTTATGGTATTAGGTGCGTTCGCAGTCCGAGGTCCACCGTGCAGGTAAAAGACCCTGCTGCTAGTAAGACGGACTATATAGCGGTACTAAGTATACACACATGGGTTAACTTCACCCTGCGTGAAGGAAGCGATCCTGTTGCGTCACAGGACCGCAGTACCGCACATAAAGCGCGAGCAAGAAGTCAGCGGACTCAACCCCTACACAGGATTGAAGTCCGATTAGACACTTGCTTGCACAACACCGCAACTGGGTGTGTCAGAGGAACATAAATAATAATATTAAGGCACAAGAGTGCGTGCGGTGCCGCACTGACGGACGCCACTAACCACCCAGGCTTGGGTCAGGAAAGCGCAGAGCAAGCGCACAGCGCCGTACTGGCGGACACAGCAACTGGTAGCTGTAATGTGTGTTTCGTGCTGTTGGATAAGTCGGGCGCTAGATAGCAAACATACACCTTCCGCGAACAGACATTCAATAGGGAGGGTTATTTAAAGAGCGACTTTCACTCACAACACATACACATATTTACAAGACAATACTAGCGCATGGCCGTGCGGTCATGCGCAGTTTATATAGCTGCAGCACAGGAAACAGCTACAGAAGTTTTGCCCTTTCAGGACCTGCCAAAAGAACCAATGGGATGTGCTGCAGTACCTGAGCATGTGACCCTCGATCTCCAACGGGAGATCCTGCCCTGGGCATGCTCAGACAGAGAAAAGCAGGACTTAGATCCAGAAACGTCCACTCGCCGCTGCCCAGCACTGGCTTCAATGGCAGAAGCAGGAAAAGCAGCAGTAACTCTTCGCACAGAGTCAGACTGAGCGAGACGCTGGGATCGACGTCCCTGCTGAGCAGACTCCACTGCGGCTGGAGAAGAATGGGAGACCGCAGCAAAGACGGATCGAGATTCCACCTGTGCAGCAGAGGAAACTCGACTCCTAACATGTTGTTCCTTCCTTTCTGCACAGCTATCTTTTTTTTTTGTCCACACTTTTTATTTCATTTGTGCATCAGTCCACTCCTTATTGCTGCCTGCCATAGCTGGCTGAGATTACTGCAGGGAGATAGTAATTGTATGACAGTCCCTGTTTTTTTTTTTTTTTGGTTTCTAAATTGTCCCTGAAAAAATCATTTTATTTTATTTGGTTTCTAAATTCTTCCTGAAAAAATCATTTTATTTTATTTTGTTTCTAACGTCTCCCTGAAAAAAAACAAAAACAAAAAAAAAAACAGTGGGAGATTAATATTGCCCTTTCTGCTTCTGTGCCAGTCTTGACTCCTGGGTGTGCCATCTCTCTCTCTCTCTCTCTCTCAAATTGTGGGCCATAGAAAGCCTTTTTTTTTTTTTTTTATTTGGTTTCTAAATTGTCCCTGAAAAAATCATTTTATTTTATTTGGTTTCTAAATTCTTCCTGAAAAAATCATTTTATTTTATTTTGTTTCTAAAGTCTCCCTGAAAAAAAAAAAAAAAACAGTGGGAGATTAATATTGCCCTTTCTGCTTCTGTGCCAGTCTTGACTCCTGGGTGTGCCATCTCTCTCTCTCTCTCTCTCTCTCAAATTGTGGGCCATAGAAAGCCTATTTTTTTTTTTTTTGCTTGATTTGGGTTCAAAAATCTACCTGTAAAAATCAATAAATCAATCAGTGGGAGATAAATATTGGCCTCTGGGCTTGTGTGCCACTCCTGACTCCTGTGTGTGCCATCTCTCACTCAGTGGGCCATAGAAAGCCTATTTATTTTTTTATTTGATTTGGGTTCTAAAATCTACCTGAAAAAATCACTACATCAATCAGTGGGAGAAAAATATTGGCCTCAGGGCTTGTGTGCCACTCCTGACTCCTGTGTGTGCCATCTCTCACTCAGTGGGCCATAGAAAGCCTATTTATTTTTTTGCTTGATTTGGGTTCTAAAATCTACCTGAAAAAATCACTACATCAATCAGTGGGAGAAAAATATTGGCCTCAGGGCTTGTGTGCCACTCCTGACTCCTGTGTGTGCCATCTCTCACTTAGTGGGCCATAGAAAGCCTATTTATTTTTTTGCTTGATTTGGGTTCTAAAATCTACCTGAAAAAATCACTACATCAATCAGTGGGAGAAAAATATTGGCCTCTGGGCTTGTGTGCCACTCCTGACTCCTGTGTGTGCCATCTCTCACTCAGTGGGCCATAGAAAGCCTATTTATTTTTTTGCTTGATTTGGGTTCTAAAATCTACCTGTAAAAATCACTACATCAATCAATGGACATCAATCAGTGGGAGAAAAATATTGGCCTCTGGGCTTGTGTGCCACTCGTGACTCCTGTGTGTGCCATCTCTCACTCAGTGGGCCATAGAAAGCCTATTTATTTTTTTGCTTGATTTGGGTTCTAAAATCTACCTGTAAAAATCACTACATCAATCAATGGACATCAATCAGTGGGAGAAAAATATTGGCCTCTGGGCTTGTGTGCCACTCGTGACTCCTGTGTGTGCCATCTCTCACTCAGCGGGCCATAGAAAGCCTTTTTTTTTTTTTAATTGGTTTCTAAATTGTCCCTGAAAAAATCATTTTATTTTATTTGGTTTCTAAATTCTTCCTGAAAAAATCATTTTATTTTATTTTGTTTCTAACGTCTCCCTGAAAAAAACAAAAAACAAAAAAAAAAACAGTGGGAGATTAATATTGCCCTTTCTGCTTCTGTGCCAGTCTTGACTCCTGGGTGTGCCATCTCTCTCTCTCTCTCTCAAATTGTGGGCCATAGAAAGCCTATTTTTTTTTTTGCTTGATTTGGGTTCTAAAATCTACCTGTAAAAATCAATAAATCAATCAGTGGGAGATAAATATTGGCCTCTGGCCTTGTGTGCCACTCCTGACTCCTGTGTGTGCCATCTCTCACTCAGTGGGCCATAGAAAGCCTTCTTCTTTTTTTTATTTGGTTTCTAAATTGTCCCTGAAAAAATCATTTTATTTTATTTTGTTTCTAAATTCTTCCTGAAAAAATCATTTTATTTTATTTTGTTTCTAAAGTCTCCCTGAAAAAAAAAAAAAAATAGGTGGGAGATTAATATTGACATTTGTGCTTGAGTGACAGTCCTGCGTGTGTAGCATCTCTGTGATTTGGTGCCACAGAAAACAGAGTGTGTAACATTGTGCCTGATTTTCCTTGTGGTCTCACCAACCTGTAAAGGGATATTGAAATCATACTGAAGTTATAGCTCACCGTGTAAGTTGTTTGACAGCAACAAATAAAGTTACTTAGGTTAAGTCTTTAAAACAATATGGAAGTCTGGTGCAAGAGGTCGTGGCCGTGGCCGTTCATTGTCAGCTGGTAATGATGGTAGTGGTAGTGGAGCATCAGGTGGTCGTGGGAAAAAAAATATTCCACCTAAGTCTGGAGCTGTGGAGCCAGGTTCGTCGTCTGGCTACACAAGGCCTCGAACGCTCTCTTTTCTGGGAGTAGGAAAACCGCTTTTAAAGCCGGAGCAGCAACAGCAAGTTTTGGCTTACCTTGCAGACTCAGCCTCTAGCTCTTTTGCCTCCTCTTCTGAAACTGGTAAATGTAAAAGCAGCGCGTCGCTTGTGGATGTTCACGGTCAGGGACAAGTCGCTTCATTGTCCTCTTCAGCAAAAACAACAAGAGAGAAGGATGCAGCAGGCGACACAACGGGTTACTCCATGGAGCTCTTTACACATACCGTCCCTGGCTTACAAAGTGAAACACTTAACAGGCCATGCCCATTACAAGTAGATTCTGACATGGAGTGCACTGATGCACAGCCACAGCCAGACTACAATGCTGGTCCTTTGACTCAGACCACAACATTGCCCCCTCAGGGTACTGATCCACAATCAGACCCTGATGAGACTATGTTGCCCCGTCACGAACGCTATACCACCAACCGACACGGTGACACAGACGAAGTTGCACACGAGCTAGAAGAGGAGGTAATAGATGACCCAGTTGTTGACCCCGATTGGCAGCCATTGGGGGAACAGGGTGCAGGCGGCAGTAGTTCAGAAGCGGAGGTGGAGGAGGGGCCGCAGCAGGCATCAACATCGCAACAGGTTCCATCTGCCGGGCCCGTATCTGGCCCAAAACGCGTGTCAAAGCCAAAACCTGTTGGAGGACAGCGTGGCCATCCGGTTAAAGCTCAGTCTGCAATCCCTGAAAAGGGATCCGATGCTAGGAAGAGTGCAGTCTGGCATTTTTTTAAACAACATCCAATTGATCAGCGCAAAGTCATCTGTCAAAAATGTTCAACTAGCTTAAGCAGAGGTCAGAATCTGAAAAGTCTCAATACAAGTTGCATGCATAGACATTTAACCACCATGCATTTTCAAGCCTGGACTAACTACCAAACGTCCCTTAAGGTTGTAGCACCCTCGGCCAATGAAGCTAGTCAGCAACGCAACATCCTTTCCGTCACTGTAAGGCCACCATTTTCCGCACCAACGGCAGTATCTGTGCAGGTTTCTTTGCCAGCCAAAAGCATTCAGGGTCAGGGAATCACCAGTTTTGTAGGAGGAAATATTGCATCTAGGGCACCGGCGGAAACAATACCGTCTCCAACCGTCTCTGTCTGCCATGTCCACCGGCACACCCGCTAGTTCCACGATCTCCAGCTCTCCAGTCCAGCTCACCCTACATGAGACTCTGGTTAGAAAAAGGAAGTACTTATCCTCGCATCCGCGTACACAGGGTTTTAACGCCCACATAGCTAGACTAATCTCGTTAGAGATGATGCCCTACCGGTTAGTTGAAAGCGAAGCTTTCAAAGCCCTGATGGAGTACGCTGAACCACGCTACGAGCTACCCAGTCGACACTTTTTTCCAGAAAAGCCATCCCAGCCCTGCACCAGCATGTTAAACAGCGCATCGTCCATGCACTCAGGCAATCTGTGAGTACAAAGGTGCACCTGACTACAGATGCATGGACCAGTAGGCATGGCCAGGGACGTTACGTGTCCATCACGGCACACTGGGTGAATGTGGTGGATGCAGGGTCCACACGGGAACATCAATTTCGGGACAGTTGTGCCTAGCCCACGGTCTAGGAAACAGTTGGCTGTAGGCGTTCGCACCCCCTCCTCCTCCTCCGCGTCCTCCTGCAGAAGCGACAGCTCTTCCACAGACCGCAGTCGGCCAACCACTCCATCGGCAGCTGACACTGTTGCACACCAGTTGTCCCATTATGGGCCAGCTACTGGCAAGCGTCAGCAGGCTGTATTGGCTATGAAGTGTTTGGGCGACAACAGACACACCGCGGAAGTTCTGTCCGAGTTCTTGCAACAAGAAACGCACTCGTGGCTGGGCACAGTAGATCTTGAGGCAGGCAAGGTAGTGAGTGATAACTGAAGGAATTTCATGGCTGCCATCTCCCTTTCCCAACTGAAACACATTCCTTGCCTGGCTCACACCTTAAACCTGGTGGTGCAGTGCTTATTGAAAACTTATCCTGGGTTCTCCGACCTGCTCCTCAAAGTGCGTGGACTTTGCTCACATATCCGACGTTCGCCTGTACACTCCAGCCGTATGCAGACCTATCAGCGGTCTTTGAACCTTCCCCAGCATCGCCTAATCATAGACGTTGCAACAAGGTGGAACTCAACACTGCACATGCTTCAGAGACTGTGCCAACAGAGGCGGGCTGTTATGTTTTTGTGGGAGGATACACATACACGGGCAGGCAGTAGGATGGCAGACATGGAGTTGTCAGGTGTGCAGTGGTCGAAGATACAAGACATGTGTCAAGTCCTTCAGTGTTTTGAGGAATGCACACGGCTGGTTAGTGCAGACAACGCCATAATAAGCATGAGCATCCCCCTAATGTGTCTGCTGATGCAAAGTTTGACGCACATAAAGGATCAGGCGTCTGCACCAGAGGAAGAGGAAAGCCTTGATGACAGTCAGCCATTGTCTGGTCAGGGCAGTGTACAGGACGAGGTAGCGGGCGAAGAGGAGGTGGAGGATGAGGAGGATGATGGGGATGAGTATATTTTTAATGAGGAAGCTTTCCCGGGGGCACTGGAAATTGATTGCGTGGCAAGGCCGGGTTCTGGTTTTTTGAGGGACACAAGTGACGTAGATTTGCCTGAAACTGCCCCTCAACCAATCACAACCGCAGATTTGACAACTGGAACTTTGGCCCACATGGCGGATTATGCCTTACGTATCCTCAAAAGGGACACACGCATTACGAAAATGATGAACGATGACGATTACTGGTTGGTCTGCCTCCTTGATCCACGCTATAAAGGCAAATTGCAAAATATTATGCCACGTGAGAACTTGGAACTAATATTAGCAACCAAACAATCAACTCTTGTTGACCGTTTGCTTCAGGCATTCCCAGCACACAGCGCACGTGATCGTTCTCACACGAGCTCCAGGGGGCAGCAGACCAGGAGTGTTAGGGTTGCACACATCAGAAGTGGCGTTGGACAGAGGGGTTTTCTGACCAGGTTGTGGAGTGATTTTGCTATGACCGCAGACAGAACAGGTACTGCTGCATCAATTGAAAGTGACAGGAGACAACATTTGTCCAGTATGGTTACTAACTATTTTTCATCCCTTATCGATGTTCTCCCTCAACCATCATTCCCATTTGATTACTGGGCATCAAAATTAGACACCTGGCCAGAATTGGCAGAATATGCATTGCAGGAGCTTGCTTGCCCGGCAGCTAGTGTCCTATCAGAAAGAGTATTCAGTGCTGCAGGTTCAATATTAACCGAAAAAAGGACTCGTCTGGCTACCCAAAATGTTGATGATCTAACATTCATTAAAATGAACCACAACTGGATTTCGAATTATTTTGCCCCACCTTGCCCGACCGACACCTAGCTTTCCTATGAAAAGCTCTTGCCTGTGGACTACTGTGAATTACTTTTCTAATGTCTAATTTGCTGCAGCTGATTGTCCAGCATACGACATGTTTACACCTCCCTAAATGGCCAAACTCCCCACAAGGTATCGCGACTTGGCGCAAGCAACCGTGAGAGTGCTGTTTGTCTGAAGAGGTGGGTGTTCCCGCTTTTGGTCGACGGCAATGCCACTGGGTCCATCATAGTACAATAAAGTGTCTCTGGCGGTGGTGGTGCGCACCCAACGTCAGACACACTGTTGTAACATGAGGGGCCCTGGGCCTGTACCGCTGGCCACAAGAGAGTTAACCCACCCCCAGGTCAAACATTGCTCTACCACTTCCACAGTTATCTCTCACACTTCCACCAATGTTTAGTCTATGCGCTGACATCCTTCCATTTCTGCCACTGACAATACCATTGTGTTGACATGTATGATGGTACTTAACATAGTCAGGGGCAGTGTCCTCTATTTACCCCAGTAAATACATTGCGTTAAATTAGTAGGTCTGAAACTACGCAGAGGATCCCACCCCTGAACCTAATGATTGCACCCTTTATTGTTTTCGTTTTGTTTTAATGCGAGACATTCACATTTATTTATTGTTTTGGACTACTAACTGGCAGACACTCATTACAATCGGCCTCCACTGACCTGTTTACTGCTGCCCGTGTACCCCTGGAACCAATTTTAAATTGCCTACAGCCAGCCCATTTTATTATGTTAGGCCTTTGAAGCCTGTCTGCGGTCCCTCCTTCCACTAGGCCTCCACTGATCTGTCTACTGCTGCCCGTGTACCCCTGGAACCAATTTTAAATTGCCTACAGCCAGCCCATTTTATTATGTTAGGCCTTCGAAGCCTGTCTGCGGTCCCTCCTTCCACTAGGCCTCCACTGACCTGTCTACTGCTGCCCATGTACCCCTGGAAACAATTTTAAATTGCCTACAGCCAGCCCATTTTATTATGTTAGGCCTTTGAAGCCTGTCTGCGGTCCCTCCTTCCACTAGGCCTCCACTGATCTGTCTACTGCTGCCCGTGTACCCCTGGAACCAATTTTAAATTGCCTACAGCCAGCCCATTTTATTATGTTAGGCCTTCGAAGCCTGTCTGCGGTCCCTCCTTCCACTAGGCCTCCACTGACCTGTCTACTGCTGCCCGTGTACCCCTGGAACCAATTTTAAATTGCCTACAGCCAGCCCATTTTATTATGTTAGGCCTTTGAAGCCTGTCTGCTGTCCCTCCTTCCACTAGGCCTCCACTGATCTGTCTACTGCTGCCCGTGTACCCCTGGAACCAATTTTAAATTGCCTACAGCCAGCCCATTTTATTATGTTAGGCCTTCGAAGCCTGTCTGCGGTCCCTCCTTCCACTAGGCCTCCACTGACCTGTTTACTGCTGCCCGTGTACCCCTGGAACCAATTTTAAATTGCCTACAGCCAGCCCATTTTATTATGTTAGGCCTTCGAAGCTTGTCTGCGGTCCCTCCTTCCACTAGGCCTCCACTGACCTGTCTACTGCTGCCCGTGTACCCCTGGAACCAATTTTAAATTGCCTACAGCCAGCCCATTTTATTATGTTAGGCCTTCGAAGCCTGTCTGCGGTCCCTCCTTCCACTAGGCCTCCACTGACCAGACCACTGCTGCCCGTGTACCCCTGGAACCAATTTTAAAATGCCTACAGTCCAATATTTTTTTAAGTTAGGCCTTTGAAGCCTGTCTGCGGCCCGTTCTTTCCACTACTACTACACTGACCAGTGTACTGCTGCCCGTGTACCCCTGGAACCAATGTTAAAGTGCCTACAGTCCAATTTTTTTTATGTTAGGCCTTTGAAGCCTGTCTGCGGCCCGTTCTTTCCACTACTACTACACTGACCAGTGTACTGCTGCCCGTGTACCCCTGGAACCAATGTTAAAGTGCCTACAGTCCAATTTTTTTTTTATGTTAGGCCTTTGAAGCCTGTCTGCGGCCCGTTCTTTCCACTACTACTACATTGACCAGTGTACTGCTGCCCGTGTACCCCTGGAACCAATGTTAAAGTGCCTACAGTCCAATATTTTTTTTATGTTAGGCCTTTGAAGCCTGTCTGCGGCCCGTTCTTTCCACTACTACTACACTGACCAGTGTAGTGCTGCCTGTGTACCCCTGGAACCTATTTTTTATTGCATAGAGCATCCTTTTTTTAATAGTAGGCGTACAAAGTCTGTCTGCGGTCCACTATTGAAATTGTCCTCCACTGCCAGAGCAATGCTGCCTGTGTACCCCTGTAACCTTTTTTTAAGCTGCAGTGAGCCACATTTTTGGTTTAAGGCCTACTACCTGTGTCTGTCTGCGACACTCAATTCAGCTGTTTTCCTTTTAAAAAAGCTGAGCGTCAATAGTCTTGTTTTCAGCCTCTAGGAATTTTAAAACTGCATTGGGGGTACAACTTTGGTAGGGCCTACTAACGGTGTCTGCCGCCCCAAAGTGTTCCCAAGGTTTCGTCCACATTGCTTCGATCTTCCTACTCTTGTTTAGTAGTTGGTGAAAACTTCACTGCATTAGGCCTACAAATTGGGTATGGGGTGTAGAGACTGTTCCACTCCAAGGTGTTCTCCAGGTTGCCTTTCCTGAGCTTCTATCTTCAGGCTCTCGTTTAGTAGTTGTTGGAAACTACACTGCATTAGGCCTACAAATTGGGTATGGGGTGTAGAGACGGTGTGTTCCACTCCAAGGTGTTCCCCAGGTTTCGTCCACATTGCTTCGATCTTCCTACTCTCGTTTAGTAGTTGGTGAAAACTACACTGCATTAGGCCTACAAATTGGGTATGGGGTGTAGAGACGGTGTGTTCCACTCCAAGGTGTTCCCCAGGTTTCCTCGCTATTGCTTCGATCTTAATGCTCTCGTTTAGTAGTTGTTGGAAACTACACTGCATTAGGCCTACACATTTGGTATGGGGTGTAGAGACGGTGTCTTACACTCCAAGGTGTTCTCCAGGTTGCCTTTCCTGAGCTTCTATCTTCAGGCTCCTGTTAAATAGTGCTTAAATGGAACAACTGCATTTGGCGTACTAGTTGGTTTGGGGCCTACTAACAGTGTCTGCCACTCCTTGCTGTTCTCCTGGTTTCCTGTCCTGAAAATCCATTTTCAGGCTCTTGTTAATAAGTTGTTAATGTTAGACTGCATTTGGCCTACTAGTTGGGTTGGGGCCTTCTATCGGTGTCTGCCACTCCTTGCTGTTCTCCTCCACTGAACAAAGCTGTGCCGCCTGTTTACTACGGTTGCCAATTTTGAACTGCATTTCGACTACTTACTGATTTGGGCCTACTCTCTGTGTCAGCCTGTCATTCCTGTTGTCCTCCACTGCAATGCCCCCTGGTTAGTCCTGTGTTACCAATTTTGAACTGCATTTAGCCAACTTTATTCTTTGGGCCTATATCTGTGTTTCCTCCTCATCCTGCTCATTGCCCAGCCAGTGATAGATGAGTCTGCTGGTACATTGACCCATAACGCAAAATTCCCCGTGCACGCTACACAGCAAGATTGTGACCCTGCTGAAAGTCAGGTTCCTCTTCCCGCATACCATACCACCTTACACGGGGACAAAGAGGAAGGTGCAGATGAAAGTGCAGGTTCATTCATCAGGTGGGGGGAGGAATACTAGTTGGCGACGTCACTGGCACAGGGCCTCTCATAGTACGCAAAAGTTTTGCTGCCGGTGGGAGGCGCCCCCGCCGTGCAAACAGACCGCTGTACTTTGAGGGGCACTGTGCCAGTGCCAATGCCAACGAGTGGGCCCCCCTGCTTGCTCAGGATCACAGCACTTGCAAAGTTGAAATACTTACCTCTCCCTGCTCCACTGCCGTGACGTGGTCCAGATTTACTGGGCCCACTAATTACTTGAACCAGCCCTACCCCCCACAACTTTAGCCAAATGACCCCCAATTTCCAATGCCTAACTATTATTATAAGGTAAATTAAGATTGACAAGCTTCTGTAACAAGAATGGATGTTTTTGCCATTAAAATGGGCAGTGTAGGTGTTTTCCTGGCCTCCACTCACTGCCGACTATGCTCCCCCATTGACTTGCATTGGGTTTCGTGTTTCGGTCGATACCCGACTTTTCGCGATAATCGGCCGATTCCACTCGACTCGACTTCTAAGATAGACGGGTTTCGCGAAACACGGCTCGACTCTAAAAAGGTCAAGGTCGCTCAACCCTAGTGTTGAATGTTAAAAAGAAAACACATACACATATACAGACATACAACATACATACAGACATACATACAGACATACAACAAACATACAGACACACAACATACATACAGACATACATACAGACATACAACAGACTTACATACAGACATACAACATACATACATACAGATGTACAACATGCATACAGACATACATACAGACATACAACAGACATACATACAGACATACAACATACATACAGACACACAACATACATACAGATATACATACAGACATACAACAGACATACATACAGACATACAACATACATACAGACATACATACAGACATACAACATACATGCAGACATACAAGATACATACAGACATACATACAGACATACATACAGACACACAACATACATGCAGACATACAACATACATACAGACATACAACATACATACAGACATACAACATACATACAGACATACAACATGAATACAGACATACATACAGACATACATACAGACACAAAACATACATACAGACATACAACAGACATACAGACATACATACAGACATACGACATACATACAGACATACAACATACACTGTTATGACCTGGTGGTTAGGAGCACCCGGAATGACCTGATAGTTAAACCTCATACAGGACGAGCTCTGGGATGTGGGAACTCTGCTGACTGCAAGCACTAATCCTATCACACACACTAAAAATAGCCGTGGAGCGCTCCTGACCAGACCTAGGCGCCTCGTCACAGCCTAAGAACTATCTAGCCCTAGAGATAGAAAAAAAAGCCTACCTTGCCACAGAGAAATTCCCCAAAGGTAAAGGAAGCCCCCCACATATATTGACTGTGAGTAAAGAGGAAAGTCACAAACGCAGAGATGAAACAGGTATCAGCAAAGGGAGGCCAGACTTACTAAATAGACAGAGGATAGGAAAGGTAACTTTGCGATCAGCACAAAAACCTACAAAAGACCACGCAGAGTGTGCAAAAAAGACCTCCGCACTGACTCACGGTGCGGAGGGACCACTCTGCATCCCAGAGCTTCCAGCTAGCAAGACAAAATCATGAAAACCAGCTAGACAAGAAAACAGTGAACAAATAATGACTATCAGGAACTAGCTTCTGCAGGAGAAGGCAGGTCACCAGAGAGATCCAGGAGCGAACTGAACAAATGCAAAAACATTGACAGCTGGCATGGAGTAACGATCTGAGAGGAGTTAAATAGAGCAGCCAACCAAAGGACAACCCACGTCACCTGTGTAAGGAACCTCAAGCAGCAGCTTCACTCATAGCCACCAGAGGGAGCCCTTAGACAGAACTCGCTGAAGTACCACTCACGACCACAGGAGGGAGTTCGACAACAGAATTCACAACAATACACCATGCAACATGCACCATGAGACATGCAACATACGACATGCAACATGTGACATGAAACGTGCGACGTGAAGCATGCAACATGTGGCATGCAACATGCAACATGTGACATGCGACGTGCAACATGCGACATGCAACGTGTGACATGAAACATGCAACATGAAACATCCAATGTGCGACATGCAATGTGCGACATGTAACATGCGCCATGCAACATGCGACATGCAACATGCAACATATGACATGCAACATACGACATGTGACGTGCAACATTCCACATGCAACGTGCGACATGCAAAATGTGTCATGCAACGTGCGACATGCAACATGCAACATGCGGCGTGCAACATGCGACATGCAACATGGGACATGCAACATGCAAAGTGCGACATGCAACATGTGACATGTGATGTGCGACATGCAACATACGACATGCAACGTGCAATATACGACATGAAACGTACGACATGAAACATGCAGCATGCGACGCGCGACATGCAACATGAAACATGCTACATGCTACATGCGGCATGTGACGTGCAACATGCTACATGCGACATGTGACGTGTGACATGTGACATGCAACGTGCGACATGCAACATGCGACGTGCAACATGCAACGTACAACATGCGACATATGACATGCAACATACACCATACAACATACAACACATACATACAGTACATACAACATACATATAGACATACAGTACATACATATAGACATACAGTACATATAACATAGATTACATACTCACCATCACCTTGTCACCTTGATCCCCGAAGCCAGTGTCACCTGTAAAAAATATTAAAATAATAAACAAACACTATACTCCCTGATCCGCAGATATCCATTTAAAATGAGTGTCCCAATGATGGAATTTATCCTTCCACACTGTATTCCCCACAATGTATTCCTACACCCCTGTGAGAAAATTGTCCCTAGTCTCACTTCTGGCACTGCTGTGTGGGAAAATTCTCACACAGCTTTGCCATAAAGTGAAAGCGTCTGAACTCAGGTAACCTCTTCAGTGATGCACTGCAGGAGCCATTGTCTCCTGTCAGTGTGTCACTGAAGGCCCTATAGAGCAGTGACATCACCTGATGTCACTGTTCTATAGGGGAGATCGTCATGGGACATTCGTTATTAATTGGACTACGGTGGACAGGTAGTATACAGTTTATTATTTTAATTTTTTGCAGGCACTCAAGTATGGTAAGTATGGTGAAATTAAGAATATTAAAATACTTTTTTCTGGCTGTGTCTTTTTTTAACCCTTTTGCTACTCTAGGATTAATAATGGATAGGCGTCATATTGACATCTCTCCATTATTAACCCGGCTTAATGTCACCTTACAATAGCAAGGTGACATTAACCCCTTATTACCCCATATCCCACCGCTACAGTGGAGTGGGAAGAGAGAGGCTAAGTGCCGGAATTGGCGCATCTTATAGATGCGCCATTTCTGGGGCGGCTGTGGGCTGGTATTTGTAGCCAGGGGGCCAATATCCATGGCCCCTCTCTAGGCTATGAATATCAGCCCACAGCTGTCTGCATAGCCTTTCTGGCTATAAAATGGAGGGGGACCCCACGTCATATTTTTTGGTGGGACCCCCTATTTTACTAGCCAGTAAAGGCTATGCAGACAGCTGTGGGTTGATATTCATAGACTGGGAGGGGCCATGGGTATTACCCCCTTCCCAGGCTACAAATATTGGCCCCCGGCCATCGGCTTTCCCCTCTCTGGCGCAGAAGCCCACGTCATTTGTTCATTAACCCCTTTCTGCCAACTGATGGAATAGTACATCAGCTGGCAATATCCCTGATTTGAGGTGGGCTCCGGCGGTGAGCCCTCTTCAAAGCCGCAACATGTCAGCTGTTTTCAATAAAAAAATTACATGGTCGCTAAATGGCGTAGCGAGAAAAAAAATCAAAAGCCAAAATTATGTTTTTTTGGTCGCCACTAGGGTTGAGCGAAACGGGTCGGTAATATTCAGAAGTCGCCGACTTTTGGCAAGGTCGGGTTTCATGAAACCCGACCCGACCCCAGTGTGGGGTCGGCCATGAAGTCGGCGATCTTCTGAATCTGGAATCGGAATTCCGATACCGATTCCCGATATGTTTAAGATATCGGGAATTGGTATCGGAATTCAGATTTAAGGGTAAAATAAAGAATTAAAATAAAAAATATCGCAATACTTACCCTCTGACACGCCCTGGTACTAACCGGGAACCTTCCTCCTTCGTATCAGCGCTTCCAAGACCTTGCGGTGACGTCGCGGTGACGTCGCGGCTTGTGATTGGTCGTGCGACCGCCCATGTGACCGCTCGCGCGACCAATCAGAAGTCGTGACGTCACCGAAGGTCCTTCAAGCGCTGATTCTTAGGAAGGAAGGCTGTCGGAAAGAAGCAAGGCGCGTCCGAGGGTGAGTATATACCTAATAGGAATATCCGAGGGTGAGTATATACCTAATAGGAATATACTCACCCTCGGACGCGCCCTGCTTCTTTCCGACAGCCTTCCTTCCTAAGAATCAGCGCTTGAAGGACCTTCGGTGACGTCACGGCTTCTAATTGGTCGCGCGAGCGGTCACATGGGCGGTCGCGCGGGCGGTCGCGCGACCAATCACAAGCCGCGACGTCACCGCGACGTCACCGCAAGGTCCTGGAAGCGCTGATTCGAAGGAGAAAGGTTCCCGGTTAGTACCAGGGCACGTCAGAGGGTAAGTATTGCGATATTTTTTATTTTAATTCTTTATTTTACACTAAAATATGGATCGCAGGGCCTGAAGGAGAGTTTCCTCTCCTTCAGACCCTGGGAACCATGGAAACCCAATGCACTGCATTGGGTTTCGGGTTTCGGCCGACCCCGACCCCGACTTTTTTATAGGATCGGCCGATTTCATTCGACCCGACTTTTGAAAAAGTCGGGTTTCGTGAAACCCGACCCGATCCTATAAAAGTAAAGGTCGCTCAACCCTAGTCGCCGCGACATTGCATTAAAATGCAATAACGGGCGATCAAAAGAACGTATCTGCACAAAAGTGGTATCATTAAAAATGTCAGTTCGGCACGCAGAAAAAATAAGCCCTCACCCAACCCGATATCTCAGAAAATATAAACGCTACAGGTATCAGAAAATGGTGCAATTATTTTATTTCTTTTTTTTAGCAAAGTTTGGAATTTTTTTTTTCACCACTTAGATAAAAAAAGAACCTAGACATGTTTGGTGTTTATGACCTGGAGAATCATAATGGCTAGTCAGTTTTAGGCTGTGTGAACACGTTGCAGATTTGGGTGCAGAATTTTCTGCACAAAATCTGCATCTCCTGGTAGAAAACGCAGCTGCGTTTTTGCCCGTTTTTTTTGCACGGTTTTGATGCGTTTCTGGTGCATTTTTAGTGTGTTTTTTGTGCGTTTTAATTCAGTTTTTGGTGCAGTTTTGATGCAGTTTTTTGTGTGTTTTTTTGCTAGGTTTTTGCACGGATTTGATTTAGTTTTTGAGGCATTTTTTAGTCTGGTTTTTGGTGCGCTTTTTGCGAGGTTTTGATGCATTTTTTATGCCATTTTTGGTGCGTTTTTTGCACGGTTTTGATGCACTTTTTGGCGTGTTTTTTGTGCGATTTTGATGCAGTTTTTGGTGCTATTTTGATGCAGTTATTGGTGCAGTTCTGATGCAGTTTTTTCTGCAGTTTTGATGCGTTTTTGATGCAGTTTTTGGTGCAGTTTTCATGTGTTTTGATGCAGTTTTTGGTACAGCTTTGATGCAGTTTTTGGTGCGGTTTTGATGAGTTTTCGGTGCGGTTTTTGCGCGGTGTTGATGCAGTTTTTGGTGCAGTTTTCCTGCGGTTTTTAATGCTTTTTTTATTTCTTTTTGGTGCAGTTTTTGCTCGTTTTTATGCATTTTTATGCATTTTTGTGCTTTTTTGTATGCGTTTTTGTATGCGTTTTTGAAAGCTAAATAAATATATATTATTGAACAAAAAAAAAGATTTGTGATGGCATTATAATCCAACCTCCTCTTTTACATTTGTCCAACCCACACTCCATTACACACACAGATAGACAGATAGATGATAAATGAGATGGATACACAGATCTACAGTACATATAGATAGATCTATAGATGAATACATCTATCTATTCATATATCTATCTATAGATATATCTGGATAGATATATCTATTGATAGATGTATGGATAGTGTAGGGTGCATGTCCACTGTCCAGATTACATCCGGATTAGATGCAGATTGGATGCTGCGTACTTGTAGTCCCATCGGATGATGCCTGCACACACACCCCCAAAGACCCCCCCGCACAGACCCGCACACACACTGACAGCCCCGCACACACCTGAACAGCCCCGCACACACCCGAACAGTCCCGTACACACCCGAACAGTCCCGCACACACCCGAACAGCCCCGCACACACCCGAACAGCCCCGCACACACCCGAACAGTCCCGCAGACACCCGCAAAGCCCCGCACACACCCGCACACACCTGAACAGTCCCGCACACATCCGAACAGTACCGCACACATCCGAACAGCCCGCAGACCCCGCCCGCACACACACATACAAGCACACAGTCACCACCCACACAATTCCCTCCTCCCAAACTGCAGCGTTTCTCAGATCCACATCCGCAGCAAAACTGCAGGTCTTTTTTACATCTGCGGTTTTGCTGCAGATGTGCCCGACTCAATGCAAGTCTAAGGGTGCAAAAACGCTGCAGTTCTGCACAAAAAAGTGACATGCTGCGGATAAGAAAAGCTGCGCTTTGGTGCGAATTTTTCTGCAGCATGTGCACAACAAGTCTGCGGCTCCCATAGACTTACAATGGTTGTGGATTTGATGCAATTCTGTGCGGCAAAAAACTCTGCGGATCTGCAATCAAATCCGCCATGTGTGCACACAGCCTTAGCATTTAGTGAACCTAGCAAAAAAGCCAAGCAAAAAACAAGTGTGGCAATGCACTTTTTTGCAATTTCATCGCACTTTGAATTTTTTTCACATTTTCTGTTACATGACATGGTAAAACCAATGGTGTTGTTCAAAAGTACAACTTGTTCTGCAAAAGACAAGCCCTCCCATGGCCATATTGACGGAAAAATTATGGCTCTGGAAAGAAGGGGAGCGATAAACGGCAACGAAAAAACGAAAAAAGCTCCAGGGGTGAAGGGGTTTAGAAACATGGATATGGACATATCTATGGAAATAGATATAGATATATAAATATATCCCTGTATCTATCTATCTATCAATCTATCTATCTATCTATCTGTGTGTAATGGAGTGTGGGTTGGACAAATGTAAAAGAGGAGGTTGGACAGAAATGACATCACAAATCTTTTTCAAGATAGAGGAGGGAGAGGAGGGAAGGGTTTGGGTGTGTTTTGGAGTGGGTGTGCTAGGTTTGGGCTTAGAGGCCGGTGCAATGCATCATGGAACTTGTAGTATTAGAGCACAATAAGTCAGGAGAAAGGAAATTGTTGATTAACCCCATGAGAGCTGGATCCAGCACTGAAGATGTGCTGCTACAGCATGATAAAAGGTAATATTGCTAAAATAAACACAGTGGATGTTTTCAGTGGCACATAATAGCATGATTTATGAAAACAAAAGTTATTGTAGTGGACAACTTCTTTAATGTACACTCTGCACCCCATCTTGACTTATAAAAACAGAAATGTAGAAATGTTTGCATATTTATTAAAAAAGAAAAACTGAAATATCACATGGTCATAAGTTTCCAGACCTTTTGCTCAGACACTCATATTTAAGTCACATGCTGTCCATTTCCTTTTGATCCTCCTTGTGATGGTTCTACTTCTTCATTGGAGTCCAGCTGTGTTTTATTAAACTGATAGGACTTGATTTGGAAAGGCGTACACCTATCTATCACCGTTCACAGTGCATGTCAGACCAAATGAGGTCAAAGGAACTGTCAAGGAGCTCAGAGACAGAATTGTGGCAAGGCAAAGATCTGGCTAAGTTTACAAAAGAATTTCAGCAGTACTCAAGGTTCCTAAGAGCACAGTGGATTCCATAATTCTTAAATGAAAGAAGTTTGGAACCACCAGAAGTCTTCCTAGACCTGGCCGTCCAGCCAAACTGAGCAATCATGGGAGAAGGGCCTTGGTGAGAGAAGTAAAGATGAACCCCAAGATCAATGTGAATGAGCTCCAGAGATGCAGTAGGGAGATGGGAGAAAGTTCCACAAAGTCAACTATCACCGCAGCCCTCCATTAGTCAGGCCTTTATGGCAGAGCGGCCCGACGGAAGCCTCTCCTCAGTCCAAGGCATATGAAAGCCTACATAGAGTTTGCTAAAAACACACATGAGAGACTCCCAGACTATGAGAAATAAGATTCTCTGGTCTGATGAGACGAAGACAGACCTTTTTGGTGATAATTTTAAGTGGTATGAGTGAAGAAAACCAAGCACTGCCCAATACAATCCCAACAGTGAAACATGGTGGTGGTAGCATCATGCTATGGGGTGTTTTTCAGCTGCAGTGACAGGATGACTGGTTGTCATTGAAGGAAACATGAATGTGGCCAAGTACAGAGATATCCTGGATGAAAACCTCTTCCAGAGTGCTCTGGACCTCAGACTTGGCCTAAGGTTCACCCTACAACAAGACAATGACCCTAAGCACATAGCTAAAATAACAAAGGAGTGGCTTCAGAACAGTTCTGTGACCATTCTTGACTGGCCCAGCCAGAGCCCTGACCTAAACCCAATTGAGCATCTCTGGACAGACCTGAAACTGGCTGTCCACCAACGTTAACCATCCAGCCTGACGGACCTGGGGAGGATCTGCAAGGAAAAATGGCAGAGGATCCCCAAATCCAGCTGTGAAAAACTTGTTGCCTCATTCCCAAGAAGACTCATGGTTGTATTAGCTCAAAAGGGTGCTTCTACTCAATTCTGAGCAAAGGGTCTGAATACTTATTATCATGTGATATTTCAGTTTGTATTTTTGAATTAAATTTGCAAAAATGTCTACATTTCTGTTTTTTTTAGTCAAGATGGGGTGCAGAGTGTACATTAATGAGAAAAAAAATGAACTTTTTTGAATTTACCAAATGGCTGCAATGAAACAAACAAAGAGTGAAAAAATTAAAGGGGTATGAATACTTTCCGTACCTACTGTATATATGTATCGCCCACTATTATAGTAGTGCCTTTTGTACTTTACATGTATTGTTTACGTTATCCATATTATTTAGGTTTTCTTTATTAAGAGAAATTGCTAAGGACAGGTCATCAATATACTGTGACCGGAGAAACCCTTAAGTGCATTCCATCTTTATTTTTAATGTGACTATTGTTAGTTTTACTTGCCCAGGTTTTTGGACACTTTCTGTCAAGCAATTTTGTCAATTTTTTGGTTGTGTTATACCAACATCTCCATTAGGAGGTCAGATGTGATTGGCTACAAAAGATTTTACTTTCTCTTCTCACATTGGGATTGTTAGTTCTGATTTACTACTAATGTGTGCTGTAACTGAATCTGACGGGGTTTGAACTATATGAACCTTTGCCATGTTTTTCTTACCAAATTGTGCACACGGCACGAGTTCCCTGATTGTTTAGCTAATCTATATAAATGTACTGTATCATCCTCTGAGCTTTATTGGTAGTGACAAGGGTCACAATGTGCTCTGCTATAGAGCGGACCTTTACCATGACTACCAGAATAAAACAAACAGCCCAATGACATCACCGTGTGACTCACCAGTAACACAGTCACCTGATGTTTCTACATTTCATCCTTCTATGTTGTGGGACCCATATATGCAGTACAGATCACATTATCGATAATGATACATTACTTTTTATAGACACATGGATTAGCGTGCAGGAATTTCTAGAATATATTAACCACTTCAATACTAAGGTCAAACAATATGACTGTAGCCATGATAATAAATGTAATAATTTCTTCAGGTGATCAATAATATAAATGTATCGAGAGTCATGAGATAAACTTATTTTAATTAATAGAAACCACGTAAAAATGTCCTTATGGCACCAAACTTTGAAGTCTGTATCCAAACATATTAATGGAAAGTTAAGTGGAAGTAAAAAGCGTGGTAGAAAAAGGTGCACAAGCAACCTGAATAATCGCTGCTTTGAAAGGATTGTTAAGATTGACAAGGAGTGAACTGCTGCTGGAGTCATTGCTTCAAGAGCCACCACACACAGACGTATCCAGGACATGGGCCACAAGTGTCGCATTCCTTGTGTCAAGCCACTTATGACCAATAGAAAACACCAGAAGCGTCTTACCGAGGCCAAGGAGAAAAAGAACTGGACTGTTGCTCAGTGGTCCAAGGTGTTGTTTTCAGATGAAAGTAAATTTTAGATTTCATTTAGAAATCAAGGTCGCAGAGTCTGGACACATCTCATTAAAAGATTTTTCTGTATTTTCATGACTATGAAAAGTGTAAATTCACACTGAAGTCATCAAAACTATGAATTAACACATGTGGAATTATATACTTAATATAAAAGTGTGAAACAACTGAAAATATGTCTTTTATTTTAGTTTCTTCAAAGTAGCCACCTTTTGCTTTGATGACTGCTTTGCACACTCTTGGCTTTCTCTTGATGAGCTTCAAGAGGTAGTCACCAGAAACAGTCTTCCAACAATCTTGTAGGAGTTCCCAGAGATGCTTACCACTTGTTGGCCCTTTTGCCTTCACTCTGCGGTCCAGCTCACCTTGGGTTCAGGTCTGGTGACTGTGGAGGCCAGGTCATCTAGCGTAGCACCCCATCACTCTCCTTCTTGGTCAAATAGCCCTTAGACAGCCTGGTAGTGTGTTTGGGGTCAATGTCCTGTTGAAAATAAATGATGGTCCAACTAAACACCAACCGGATGGAATAGCATGCCGCTGCAAGATGCTGTGGTAGCCATGCTGGTTCAATATGCCTTCAATTTTGAATAAATCCCCAACAGTGTCAGCAGCAAAGCACCCCCACACCATCACATCTCCTCCTCCATGCTTCACGGTGGGAACCAGGCATGTAGAGTCCATCCATTCTCTTTTTCTGTGTCACACAAAGACACGGTAGATGGAACCAAAGACCTCAAATTTGGACTCATCAGACCAAAGCACAGATTTCCACTGGTCTAATGTCTATTCCTTGTGTTCTTTAGCCCAAACAAGTCTCTTCTGCTTGTTGCCTGTCATTAGCAGTGGTTTCCTAGCATCTATTTTACCATGAAGGCCTGCTGCACAAAGTCTCCTCTTAACAGTTGTTGTAGAGATGTGTCTGCTGTATAGAACTCTGTGTGGCGTTGACCTAGTCTCTAATGTGAGCAGTTGTTAACCTGCGATTTCTGAGGCTGGTGACTCGGATAAACTTATCCTCAGAAGCAGAGGTGACTCTTGGTCTTCCTTTCCTGGGGCGGTCCTCATGTGAGCCAGTTTCTTTGTAGCGCTTGATGGTTTTTGCAACTGCACTTGGGGACACTTTCAAAGTTTTCCCAATTTTTCTGACTGGCTGACCTTCATTTCTTGAAGTAATGATGGCCACTCATTTTTATTTACTTAGCTGTTTTTTTCTTGCCATAATACAAATTCTAACAGTTTATTAAGTAGGACTATCAGCTGTGTATCCACCTGACTTCTGCTCAACACAACTGATGGTCCCAACTCAATTTATAAGGCAAGAAATCCCACTTATTAAACCTGACAGGGCACACCTGTGAAGTGAAAACCATTTCCGGTGACTACCTCTTGAAGCTCATCAAGAGAATGCCAAGAGTGTGCAAAGCAGTCATGAAAGCAAAAGGTGGCTACTTTGAAGAACAGAGAATATAAGACATATTTTCAGTTGTTTCACACTTTTTTGTTAAGTATATAATTCCACATGTGTTAATTCATAGCTTTGATGCCTTCAGTGTGAATTTACAATTTTCATAGTCATGAAAATACAGAAAAATCTTTAAATAAGAAGGTGTGTCCAAACTTTTGGTCTGTACTGTAATCCAAGCTGCTTGAGGTCTAGTGTGAAGTTTCCACTATCGGTGATGGTTTGGGGAGCCATGTCATCTGCTGGTGTAGGTCCACTGTGTTTTATCAAGACCAAAGTCAGTGAAGCCATCTACCAGGAAATTTTAGAGCACTTCATGCTTCCCTCTGCAGTCAAGCTTTTTGGTTATGTAAATTTCATTCTCCAGCAGAACTTGGCACCTGTCCACACTGACAAAAGTACCAATACTTTTAAAAACAGCAGTATTACTGTGCTTGATTGGCCAGCAAACTTACCTGACCTTGACCCCATAGAGAATCTATGGGGTATTGCCAAGAGGAAGATGATAGACACCAGACCCAACAATGCAGATGAGCTGAAGGCTGCTATCAAAGCAACCTGGGCTTCCATAACACCTCAGCACCTTTTTGTATTGAAGAACTGAAATAAATTAATTTTTTGATGATATTCTACATTGTGAAAAGCACCTGTATACTAAATTGGTGAATGTGCAGGTGGTGCAATAGGGCCCTGTACAAGCTTTGTAAAACACCCTGAGGAAGTAAGATCAATATATGTGGAACGCACTTTGGGAAATATGTATCTATGGCAACCCTGCTGTGTGCATTATACTAAGGGTAAGGCTTTCTTTTGCCACATACATTTGAATGGGTATATGTGTGTTTGTATATATGTAATTTAGGTTCCTTGACCACTGTGTTTATTACTTGAAACTCAATGTACTTACATTCATTGCCCCATCCTAGTTTGCTACATGAACTGCTCGATTGTCAATGTTTTTTTATGAACTTCAATGAAAAATACCCTTTAGCTAATAACTCCTTTCCTTGTTTTTATATAATATGCTAGAGAGCTGCAACTTGCTGACTCATATTCTAAGAAATTCTTTTTGGGGTAAGTATATATTAAATTGGGAATATTCTATGACTCTCTAAAATTCATAGCTTACAGTGCCTACAAGTAGTATTCAACCCCCTGCAGATTTAGCAGGTTTACACATTTGGAATTAACTTGGCATTGTGACATTTGGACTGTAGATCAGCCTGGAAGTGTGAAATGCACTGCAGCAAAAAAGAATGTTGTTTATTTTTTTTTTTAAATTGTGAAAAGTCTTTTCAGAGGGTCATTTATTATTCAACCCCTCAACCCACCAGAATTCTGTTTGGTTCCCCTAAAGTATTAAGAAGTAGTTCAGGCACAAAGAACAATGAGCTTCACATGTTTGGATTAATTATCTCTTTTTCCACCCTTTTCTGACTATTTAAGACCCTCCCCAAACTTGTGAATAGCACTCATACATGGTCAACATGGGAAAGACAAAGGAGCATTCCAAGGCCATCAGAGACAAGATCGTGGAGGGTCACAAGGCTGGCAAGGGGTACAAAAACCCTTTCCAAGGAGTTGGGCCTACCTGTCTCCACTGTTGGGAGCATCATCCGGAAGTGGAAGGCTTATGGAACTACTGTTAGCCTTCCACGGCCTGGACAGCCTTTGAAAGTTTCCTCCCGTGCCAAGGCCAGGCTTGTCCGAAGAGTCAAGGCTAACCCAAGGACAACAAGGAAGGAGCTCCGGGAAGATCTCATGGCAGTGGGGACATTGGTTTCAGTCAATACCATAAGTAACGTACTCCACCGCAATGGTCTCCGTTCCAGACGAGCCCGTAAGGTACCTTTGCTTTCAAAGCGTCATGTCAAGGCTCGTCTACAGTTTGCTCATGATCACTTGGAGTACTCTGAGACTGACTGGTTCAAGGTTCTCTGGTCTGATGAGACCAAGATCGAGATCTTTGGTGCCAACCACACACGTGACGTTTGGAGACTGGATGGCACTGCATACGACCCCAAGAATACCATCCCTACAGTCAAGCATGGTGGTGGCAGCATCATGCTGTGGGGCTGTTTCTCAGCCAAGGGGCCTGGCCATCTGGTCGGCATCCATGGGAAGATGGATAGCATGGCCTACCTGGAGATTTTGGCCAAGAACCTCCGGTCCTCCATCAAGGATCTTAAGATGGGTCATCATTTCATCTTCCAACAAGACAACGACCCAAAGCACACAGCCAAGAAAACCAAGGCCTGGTTCAAGAGGCAAAAAATCAAGGTGTTGCAGTGGCCTAGTCAGTCTCCTGACCTTAACCCAATTGAAAACTTGTGGAAGGAGCTCAAGATTAAAGTCCACATGAGACACCCAAAGAACCTAGATAACTTGGAGAAGATCTGCAT
This sequence comes from Ranitomeya imitator, assembly GCF_032444005.1. NCBI lineage: Eukaryota > Metazoa > Chordata > Amphibia > Anura > Dendrobatidae > Ranitomeya > Ranitomeya imitator. Next base: position 531,791,345 of record NC_091283.1, read on the forward strand.
GGAGGAGTGGGCCAAGATAACTCAAGAGACCTGTGCCGGCCTGATCAGGTCTTATAAAAGACGATTATTAGCTGTAATTGCAAACAAAGGTTATTCCACAAAATATTAAACCTAGGGGTTAAATAATAATTGACCCACACTTTTATGTTTAAAATTTATAAAAATTTAACTGAGCAACAAAACTTTTTGGTTTGTAAGAGTTATGCATCTGTTAATAAATCCTGCTCTTGTTTGAAGGCTCTAACTTATTTGCATCTTATTAAACCTGCTAAATCTGCAGGGGGTTGAATACTACTTGTAGGCACTGTATATGGCAATTCCTGATTGAGGCTTTACACAAATGTTATTTCCTGTATAGAATTATATATCAATAAAAATAATGATATTAAAGTTTATCTCACGTTGATAACACAAAGGGTAGAACTTGGGATAATTATTGCAGATAGGAGCTAATTACAGGTCAAGGCACAGATGCACTATATGAGCAAAAGTATTGAGATGTTCCTCTAAATTATTGAAATCTGTTTTTTTGTTCAGTCCTGTTGCCGCAGGTACATAAAATCCAGTCCCTCGCCATGCAGTCTGCCTTTACAGAGATATGTGAAAGAATAGGTCTTTCTAAAGAGCTCAATGAATTGCAGTGTACTCCTGTAATATAATGTCACTGGTGTAACACGTTAGTTCATAAGATTTCCTCACTTCTTAATATTCCACAATCAAATGTGAGTCGTACTATTGGAAAGTGTAAAGGTTTAGTACCCACGGCAACTCATCCACAAAGTAGAGACCATGGAAAGTAACAAAGCGGGACCCCCAAGTCCTGAAGCTCAGAAAGCATAACAGTTGCCAACGTTTTGCTTACTCAGTGGCTGACGAGTCCAAAAGTCATCTTTCTTTTAACATCAGCACAAAATCCATGTGATGGGAGCTTCATTGCATGGGTTTCCAAGGCCACACAGCTGCATGCAAGACTTGCCTCACCAAGGAAAATACCAAGTATTGGACAGAGTTTTGGAAATAAGTTCTGTGGAGTGATAAATTGCTTCCCTATCTGGCAGTCTGATGGACAAGCCTAGGTTTGGTGAATACCAGGAAAATATGTTTCCTGTCTGGTATAATTGTGCCAACTGTACAGTTTGGTGGATGAGGGATAATGCCTTTTAAGGGATAATGTTTGTTTAAGGGGTTTACCTAGGTCCCTTAGTTCCAGAAATGGGAATCAGTATGCCATACCTAGACAATTTGTAGAATTGCATGTTTCCAACTTTGTGGGAAGAATTTGGGGAAGGCCCTTTTCTGTTCCAGAATGACTATGTCCATGCACATTAACAAAGGTCCATAAAGACACAATTGGCTGAGTTTGATATCAAAGAACGGGACTGGCTGCACTGACTTCAACTCCATTGAACACCTTTCTAATGAAGTAGAGTAGAGTTTTCTGCCCAGACCCTCTCATCAGAGTCCATACTGCAGCCCCATGTCTCCTGTGATGTCTATGCCCCATCCCCAAGTCTCCTGTGATGTTTATGCCCCAGCTCCATGTCTACTGTGATGTCTATGACCCAGTCCCATGTCTCCTGTGATGTCTATGCCGCAGACTCATGTTTGCTGTGATGTCTGTGTCCCGTCCCCATATCACCTGTGATGTCTATCCCCCAGCCCCCTTTCTGCAGTGATGTGTGTGCCACAACACCATGTCTGCTGAGATGTCTATGTCCCAGTTCCATGTCTCCTGTGATTTCTATGCCGCAGCCCCATGTCTCTTGTGATGTCTACACAGCAGTCTGGGTGTCTCCTATGTGATGTATTTGCTGCAGATCTCCCACTGAGATCTATAAATGTAACTAGAGTAGTGATGAATTTCCACTGAGAGGAGACCTGCAGTGTAATATACATCTGTGTTTAGTACAACTTACTGCTGTGAGTTCTTTACAATATTCATCAACGCAAAGAGTCGCCTGCATTCTGGATTGATGCAAACCTGGAAAAGCAGTTGAAAGGAGCAACATCATCAATACCACCTAACATCACAGCCACACCAAAGAGAAGCAGTGTCAGCTGTCATATTAGGGGAGAGCTAATTAAATGTTTACCCAAACGTAGTAGGGTCATTTTCAAGTTGATAACTTTGTACAGCTCCCTATGATGTATACATATCCAAATGGCCCTTGGCAGAAAAAAGAATAATAATATTTTCTGAAATGGAGGGCGATGACTAGTCCCCATATCCTAAACCCTTTTATGTCCGTTACGAAGAAAATTTGGTCACTGTCTCACATAAGAGAAACTTGCGCCCCATACCCATCACCTCTATTGCAGGTTAGAGACATTTTCCTATCTACCACCCCCCACATCTAACAACACTTTGCCCAAACAGGTTTGGGATTCCAACATCTCCTTACATAATCTATTAGAATCAGGATAAATTCCTACACAGGAGGAGGTGATGGAGATATTATTAAATGTTACCTCTTTGAATCCCTTACTTTATCATAAATTTTTAACTCTGCTTAAACCCATAATATGTAGGACTGCAAAAACAAACAGCTAACTTGGTTTGAAAACTCCTTGTCCAAATTAAACCACCAAAAAATAATGTCCACTTCATACAGATTATATCCCTTCGAGGACCCAAATCTGACATGAACATATCCCTCTCCTCCACAGATTTGGAGGAAGTATTGAAATCGCACAAACTCTCCTCTAAATGCATCCGCATACAATAAAGTGGGTAAAAACTAATCACCAGATGGCACATCATCCCAAATAAACTCCACAGATACAACAAAGTTTATAATCCAAACTGCTAGAGATGTCAAAAAGAAAAGGGCAGATACTTGCACATGTGGTGAACCTGTCCGAAAATCCAAAAATACTGGTCGGTGGTCAGGAATCATTAAGCGTATTTTGCATGTTTTAAAGACCCCTTCAACAGCTTCTCCAGAAGTATGCCTTCTTCATTCTTTCCCAAGAACATTACCTAAAAATAAGCTCTCTCTTCTTAGACATTTAATGGCTTCAGCCAGAATACTGATTCCAACTGAGTGGAAATCAGTCGAGGCACCTAGAATCTCCCAATGGGAGCATGATAAACATAGTAACATAGTAACATAGTTAACAAGGCCGAAAAAAGACATTTGCGATCCAGTTCAGTCTATATTCCGTCAGAATAAATCCACTGATCTATGTCCTTCTAAAGAACCTAATAACTGTAAAAAACAATATTGTTACGCTCCAGGAAGACATCCAGGCCTCTCTTGAACCCCCCGACTGAGTTCGCCATCACCACCTCCTCAGGCAAGGAATTCCAGATTCTCACTGCCCTAACAGTAAAGAATCCTCTTCTATGTTGGTGGAAAACCTTCTCTCCTCCAGACGCAGAGAATGCTCCCTTGTGACCGTCACCTTCCTTGGTATAAACAAATTTTCGGAGAGATATTTGTATTGTCCCCTTATTTACTTATACAGGGTTATTAGATCGCCCCTCAGTCGTCTTTTTTCTAGACTAAATAATCCTAATTTTGCTAATCTCTCTGGGTATTGTAGTTCCCCTATCTCCTTTATTAAAGATGGAACAGCTCTATAGGCTGTACGAGCTAACTAGCTGGGAACACAGGAGACATCTGCAGCTTAAGGAGATATGGTCTTCATGGCGCACTTACAGAGACGCTTCAGTTGTATAGAAGGAGCGAAGTCATAAAATTGGGGCTGTCCTCCGATATTAACATTTATAACTTATATAGGAAACTATTGCCCTATAATGTTTGAGTTATGTAAACCAAAATACCCTACTATCATGTTAACAGAAAATTAATTACTAAACAGGCCTGCAATGTCTAAATCTTAGGACATGTACAAGCGATAAAGCAATAAGCTGATGTACCATGAGTTTCTCTTCATAGTGACCACCCCCCCTCTCGGAGCCAAACCCCTACCCAAAGGCTCCATCCTACACACTCCTCTTCCTTCTTCCCTCACCTCTTTCTTTATCCCCTCTTTTTCCTTAAAGTTTTTGTAAGTTTACATTGTATACAATGTTGTCTGTTACTTGCAAAACATACTGTTCAGAGAAGTTGATTTGGTATCCATGTAGATATTTGTACATTACAAATGATATGCAAGTATATTGTCAATCCTATGTTTATATGCATGGATCCAACATCTACTTTGTACTGTTTAATTCCTTGAAAATTTAATAAAAAAGAATTTAAAAAGAAGAAAAGAATAAAGCATGTTCTGTTAACAAATATACTATCTACTTCCTAATAATAAACAGGAGGTAGGTGCAAATTATAGAAAAGCTAAAACCCTTAGCTGGAATCTCACAGACTGGCTCAAAGCATCAATAGAATGTCAGAAAATCCAAATGAATCTATCACCAGCTGCACCCAAAAGGTGACAGGCACACAATTGAAATCACCTGTGATAAGCTAAGCAGAATGCAGCCAGAGAAGAAGAACCCAAACACCCAGAAAAAAATGGGGCTTGGCAGAAAGAGAAGACAACCACAGAACACAAACTCTAGGGATCATGACAATGAAATGTATGTCGCATTACTTTTGTCCAGATAGTTTACCCCAGTCAAGTATTTGTCATTCTTCCAAGCGATAACATGCATCTATACTTAATGTATTATATGTTAGTGTTAACTAAGCCAATTGTGTCACAGAGAGAAGTTGTAACAAGCCTTTGGCTTACATTAGAGTAAGAAGTCCATTTTAACAGTGGAAGTGTAGTATGTCTTTTAAAAAAACAATAGTAAGTATTGGCATCATGACAGTGAAGCCAGTTATAATGCTGTGAATCTTGGCACCGACTATAATAATGGATTGCTGGATTGTGAGCCTGGAATGTTGATTTCCTGCAAGATGTAGCCATGCCCAGTGCTTTATTGTCATGAAATAGCTCAATAAAATAAATATTATCATGAAAATTGTATTAATTTGTTTTAGCTTTATTATTTTTTTTGTGTTTTTTTTCCATTAATAATTAGTTTCAATATCTTACTTATATAAACCAGGAAACCGTTGGTGGCTGTTCATTAGTAACGATATGCCCCAAGGGTGTACCAGTTCACCGTCATGCATATGTATTCCTGTACTGTATTGTCTCTGCACTACATACTAAATACATAGATGTTACTTGTGGAGGCTCGCTAGCAATATAAGGCTATAAATAAAAAAAATGGAAGTTAGTGTTTCTGAGTGTGTTTGGCTGAGGGCACATTGAGTGCTTGGGAATATATGATGAATAGTCACAGATTATAGGCCTCAATGATTCAGAAAGTGTGACTAAAAATAGGCAGGTAAAGCCCAGTGATATCCATGCAAGTATAGCTCAGAGCAAAGTCAAGTAAATACTGGCTGCGCAAGGCCACTTGAGAAGTGGGCCCAAATGTGTCAGATAAGTCTGTGGCATGCTAGGCTGTAGAAGCTAGCCAGAAAAAGATCCATCCAAGATGAAATATTTGCAGGGGAGTGACCACCATGAAGCTGTATTCAAGTGCTACCATTATTAAGCACCTAAAACTGTGTATAACCACAGTAGTGGAGCGCTAACATGTGAATTAAAGTATTACTCCAACAGGGGTTTTTTATTGCAGCGCTGGAGTGGTGCTGCTAATATAAGTTCTCTGCCCCAAGTCTTAAACTTACCATCAACAGTCTTCATCTGTTATCATTGGCACTGCTCTGGCCTTCTGGAGGTTGTGACCTGTTAGATTGCTGCAATGTTTGCTGGATCAATCCAGAAGTCACTGTCATGCCGCCGCTGCCACCCGCTTCATCCAGCTATACTTATGTGTCCTCGGTGTCCCGGCGCGGCTCTGCTGCTGCGGCATCCTCCTTTCAGTGCTCGCTCCCAGCCTCAGCTGATCGTCGGGTGCGTGCACACGCCGGGTTTCGTTCTGTGCGCGCACACCTCTAGGTCCTTCTAGCGCTTCCTGCCCTGTCCTCTCTATGGTCTTGGAGGACCCTCTCCACCCGGAAGTGAGTCGGAGCACTGCTATATCTTCCTGTCAGTTTCCTCTCTCTGTGCCTGATTATCACTTGTACTTTTCAATTGTTCCTGGTCGCTCGTATACTTTGTATATCTTTTTGTTCCCTGATCTGGTTCTTTGTTCTTTTTCTCCGCAGTGGCAGCGTCAGTTCCGGCGTCTATCCCTGCCTCCCTTTTCCACTGCTGTCCCTGTGATCCAGCTGTCCTTGTCTCGCTACTGGTACCGTGTCCCTGCCGTCCCTGTTCCACTGCAGTCCCGGTGTTCCAGCTGTCCTTGTCTCGCTACTGGTACCGTGTCCCTGCCGTCCCTGTTCCACTGCAGTCCCGGTGTTCCAGCTGTCCTTGTCTCGCTACTTGTACCGTGTCCCTGCCATCCCTGTTCCACTGTAGTCTCCGTGTTCCAGCTGTCCTAGTGTTTCTACAAGTAATGTGTCCCTGCAAGTTCCAGTCTCCCTGCAGTCCTAGTGTTCCTGTTTTCCCCTGTGTCTCTATAGTTCTCTTCTGTTCTGATTACCAGCGCCATTCCATCTTTCCTTTATCCTTGCCTCTTCCGCCTGGTTCAGGCTTTCTTCCGTTTCTCCGGTCCCTAGTCCTCTTTTCTCTTTTGCTCTTTGGTCCTCCAGCTTCCGTGGCGATAGTCCCTCACGTTCCTGCCCCTAATGCTCCCTGTATAGAGGGCGGTCTACCTGGTCAGCTCGTCCGTGAGGGGATCGTCGTCACGGTCCAGAGGGTCCACCTATCTCATCAGAGATTCTTCACAGTCACAAATCAAGGAGCCTTGTTCTAGCTTCATTCTGGCTCTCATAGACTTACATTGAGAGCTTGTGACCATTACTTCTGGCTTCCGGTTAGCCACAAGTCGTGGTGAAAAGATGGCAGTTGTATGACTGGATGGGCCGTGTGAAGAGCTGAAGACAGCAGCTGGTAACTATAAGACTAGGGTTAGGGTCAGAAGCACTGTTCTTGGTTTTTCGCTGAGGTCATGGGTTTGCAGACTGGCTGGGTCAAGCTGTACTCTGTGTGACCTGGAAGTCTCTTTGACAATGTATGACTATGAAGCTTCAGAACGAGGCTACATACGCTTTCATTGTGAATGCTGGCCTATGCATAGAATATAGAATGAGACGGCTAGTCTCATTTGCGGTGATGTCACTCAGAAGCAGAGGAGAGCACAGGAGAGAGCAGCGGTAGGTGAGTATATTAATTTACTCACACTACATTACATGCACATACACACACATTTACTGAATAAAAAAGTTAGTGGAAGGGCTTGCATAATGATGTCATAGGTATTTGCTGGCTTACCACAGTAACCGAGAATGGACTAGCATGAAGGGACATAGCCATAGTGAACGGAAACAAGGCCTGGCACTTGTACCTCGACTGGTGAGTAAGAAATATGCAATCAGACAGAAAAAAACTCCATAATCGTCCATATAAAAACAAAGAGGCAAAACCATTGGTAAAGTCCCCTGCACTTGTATTATGGTGTCTTCTGTGTTGTATAAGGGTTATCCAGAACTATAGTACAGCACTGTGCATTAACACTGAAAGGTTATCTCACGTTATTCATCATAGAACTATTTAAGTACACTCTGGGTGAAATCCATGTCTTGCACATGTCTACGCATGTGGATGTGGATGGCATAGTGGCAGCTCAGCTTATTTAATGTGGTTGTATCCAGATTGTATCTACAGGCACACACCTGTTTGAATTACTGTTTGTACCGGCAGCATGGCTGTGTTGCATCCCAACTGTGCACTCCCATGCTGCAAGGCAAGGCACGGAGGCTGGTCAGATCCAGCATTCTGGCCAACTTCAGAGTTCGCAAAGACTGCGCTCCTTGCCTAGGAGACCATCCATTTTTAATGGACCGCAGCAGCTATTGACTAGTCTTACAGGCAGGTCCCCAGTGGCTTCTATCCGTCCTCTGACAGTGACTGATAAGCCTCAGGATTTGTGTGCGTATAGGAAGAGACTTGTGAGGCACTGTCATCGGGTGGGGAGAAACTGCTGGAGACCCTCATGTATGATACAGTGCCGCTTGTATCATCTATGATAGAAAGCAGAGGGTGGTTATAAATGGTATAGTCTCTAACTGGGTCGCTGTGACCAGTGGGGTACCGCAGGGGTCAGTATTGGGACCTGTTCTCTTCAACATATTCATTAATGATCTGGTAGAAGGTTTACACAGTAAAATATCGATATTTGCAGATGATACAAAACTATGTAAAGCAGTTAATACAAGAGAAGATAGTATTCTGCTACAGATGGATCTGGATAAGTTGGAAACTTGGGCTGAAAGGTGGCAGATGAGGTTTAACAATGATAAATGTAAGGTTATACACATGGGAAGAGGGAATCAATATCACCATTACACACTGAACGGGAAACCACTGGGTAAATCTGACAGGGAGAAGGACTTGGGGATCCTAGTTAATGATAAACTTACCTGGAGCAGCCAGTGCCAGGCAGCAGCTGCCAAGGCAAACAGGATCATGGGGTGCATTAAAAGAGGTCTGGATACACATGATGAGAGCATTATACTGCCTCTGTACAAATCCCTAGTTAGACCGCACATGGAGTACTGTGTCCAGTTTTGGGCACCGGTGCTCAGGAAGGATATAATGGAACTAGAGAGAGTACAAAGGAGGGCAACAAAATTAATAAAGGGGATGGGAGAACTACAATACCCAGATAGATTAGCGAAATTAGGATTATTTAGTCTAGAAAAAAGACGACTGAGGGGCGATCTAATAACCATGTATAAGTATATAAGGGGACAATACAAATATCTCGCTGAGGATCTGTTTATACCAAGGAAGGTGACGGGCACAAGGGGGCATTCTTTGCGTCTGGAGGAGAGAAGGTTTTTCCACCAACATAGAAGAGGATTCTTTACTGTTAGGGCAGTGAGAATCTGGAATTGCTTGCCTGAGGAGGTGGTGATGGCGAACTCAGTCGAGGGGTTCAAGAGAGGCCTGGATGTCTTCCTGGAGCAGAACAATATTGTATCATACAATTATTAGGTTCTGTAGAAGGACGTAGATCTGGGTATTTATTATGATGGAATATAGGCTGAACTGGATGGACAAATGTCTTTTTTCGGCCTTACTAACTATGTTACTATGTTACTATGTTACTATGTTACTATGATACAAGTCTACAGTGCCGCTCGGTCCCCGGCAGCTAATAATAGTGTGTTTCTCTCAGACACGTGGCAGCTTCTCAGAGACAAACATACCTGGCTGTGATAGTACAGCCAGTGCATGACACATGCTGCACACGGTGTAACTGTTCTTGAGAATGGAGAGTATTTTTGAGCGTAGCTTATTTTTAAAGCACTTGAAGAACTGCAGTAGCAGACACAGTTACACGTATGGATATCTCTGTCAAAAGTACAATAGTGAAGGTTACTGATTGAAAGTGGTCCAGTGCTTATTAATTCATCTCCTATCCTGGAGAATCTATTTAACTATCACCTGTTTACAAGGGAATTGGCCTTAAAATGGCACATTGATCTTTTCATACACAGAATCTCATTGATACTTTAATTGAATTAATATAAAAATCTTTGTAGTTTCCCAGGTTCTAGCTATCACTTTTTCTGCCTTTAATGGTTCCATGAAAAGGACAATACTGCTTTCTGCTGCCAATATAATGCCAATTCTTTTCCCAAGAAATCATTATAATGACAGCAATATGGTCATTAACACTGGTAAGTCTTACGGCACCGAGTCTGACCTTGAGTAAAGGAGCTGTTTGGGTCAGCAACTTGGTTTTAACGGCGGAACTTTTAAAGCCTGACATAAGCATATTATTGCTGGATAATATCCCCTTTCCATACTAGAAATGTTTCAGGCCCGTTTATTGTGGCTGATAATTTGAGTATTATGGGTCTGGGTGGAAGAATGCTGATCACTAATGGCATTTATTATCTTTATACCTCTTTGCGGTATTTCCCATTTGACAGTTAAATTGAATTTCATTGGGTATCACTCACATAAAGATCCAGCACACATAACTAAGATGTAACAATACTGACTTGTGCCTTGATAATGCATCTTAAAAGAAACTCTAAATTTCCTTTTTTAAATTTAAGTATTTGGGGAAAATATTGAAATGACTAGCTTCCTCAAATAGACTAGTTCCATCGTTTACTTCTCTTGCTTTCATACTATGTACAGTGGGTACAGAAATCATTAAGAACCATTAACATTTATCAGTCACTCTTTATTTCATTGCAGCCATTTGGTAAATTCAAAAAAGTTCATTTTTTTCACATTAATGAACACTCTGCACCCCATCTTGACTGAAACAAAACAGAAATGTTAAAATGTTTGCAAATTTAACATGAGAAAAACTAAAATATCACATGGTCATAAGTATTCAGACCCTTTGTTCAGACACTCATATTTAAGTCACATGCTGTCTATTTCCTTGTGGTCCTCCTTGAGATGGTTCTACTCCTTCATTGGAGTCCAGCTGTGTTTAATTAAACTGATAGGACTTGATTTGGAAAGGCACACACCTGTCTATATAAGACCTCACAGCTCACAGTGCATGTCAGACCAAATGAGAATCATGTGGTCAAAGGAACTGGCCAAGGAGCTCAGAGACAGAATTGTGGCAAGGCACAGATCTGGCCAAGGTTACAAAAGAAATTCTGCAGTACTCAAGATTCCTAAGAGCACAGTGGCCTCCATAATCCTTAAATGGAAGATGTTTGGGGCCACCAGAAGTCTTCCTAGACCTGGCCGTCCAGCCAAACTGAGCAATCATGGGAGAAGAGCCTTGGTTAGAGAGATAAAGAAGAACCCCAAGATTCCTTTGGCTGATCTCCAGAGATGCAGTAGGGAGATGGAAGAAAGTTCCACAAAGTCAACTATCACTGCAGTGTTCCACCAGTTGGTTCTTTATGGCAAAGTGACCAGACGGAAGTCTCTACTCAGTGCAAGACATATGGAAGCCCACATGGAGTTTGCTGAAAAACACATGAAGGACTCGCAGGCTATGAGAAATAAGATTCTCTGGTCTGATGAGACAAAGATAGACCTTTTTGGTGATAATTCTAAGCGGTATGTGTGGAGAAAACCAGGTACTGCTCATCACCTGCACAATACAATCCCAACAGTGAAACATGGTGGTGGCAGCATCATGCTATGGGGGTGTTTTTCAGCTGCAGGGACAGGACAACTGGTTGTACTGAAGGAAACATGAATGTGGCCAAGTACAGATATTTCTGGATGAAACCTCTTCTAGAGTGCTCTGGACCCCAGACTTGGCAGAAGGTTCACCTTTCAACAAGACAATGACCCTAAGCACACAGCTAAAATAACAAAGGAGTGGTTTGAGAACAACTCTATGACCATTCTTGACTGGCGCAGACAGAGCCCTGACCTAAGCCCAATTGAGCACCTCTGGAGAGACCTGAATATGGTTGTCCACCAACATTCACCATCCAACCTGATGGAACTGGAGAGGATCTGCAAGGAAGAATGGCAGAGGATCCCCAAATCCAGATGTGAAAAACTAGACGCTGGGACCGATGTCTCCGCTGAGCAGACTCCACTGTGGCTGGAGAAGAATGGGAGACCGCAGCGGAGATGGTTCGAGATTCCCCTGTGCAGAGGCGGGAACTAGACACCTAACAGGTATGAATACTTATAATCATGTGATATTTCAGTTTTTCTTTTTTAATAAATTTGCAAAAATTACTTCATTTCTGTTTTTTCAGTCAAGATGGGGTGCAGAGTGTACATTAATGGGAAAAAATGAACTTTTTTTAATTTACCAAATGGATGCAATGAAACAAAGAGTGAAAAATTTAAAGGGGCATGAATACTTTCCGTACCCACTGTAAATGTCCACAGTCATCTACAAAAATCTTGCAAAACAATACTGTTCTTCCAATTGTCTGTTCTTCTAATGGTGAACAGCTCTCTGTGGCAAGACTCTCAATCAAGCAACATCTCAGGTTTTATCACAGTTGGAAGTCTCAGTATGATTGTAAAAATTAAGTAGGTAGTTGTTACATCACAGATTGGAAATTTTAATCTTGTCAGAAGATCAAGAATTTAAAAAAACAGGATATCTTTGATAAAGTGTTTGTCGCAAGATAACTATTGTGTTTTGGCTAACCTGTTGAGGTGGATCCTCCAAGCCCCTGGTCTGGGTGGGTACATGGATTAGAAGCACTAGAGACTGCAGGCAGACAGGACACCCGAAAGCAGTTATGGAGCAAGTAATAAAAGGACTGGAAACAGCAAGCAGAAAGGTCACTGGAAAGTAGGTATGGAGCAAGTACTGAGTCCACACTGCTGCAAAACAAACCTACTTCTCATCTCTCATATCCTCCCTGTCGTACAACCCCAAACAGCCATTCAACATTTTCAATTCTCTCCTCCATTCCTTGGCACCTTCTATCTTTTCTCTCAGCTCAGTTGAAGACTTTGTCTCATTCTTCAAGCAGAAGATTGATAACATCAGAGACAGCTTTGGCCTACAGTCCCCAGAGCCCCTCCTCATAACTACACAGCCCTCGTCCTCCAAAACCAGCTTATCTGTCATTACAGAAGATCAACTCTCCTCTCTACTCTCTAGATCACATCTCACACCTGTGAGCTTGATCCAATCCTGTACCACCTCATTTCAAACCTCAACATAGCCTTCAACCCAACCCTAGCCCATCTCTTCAACCTATCAATAACAACTGTTGTCTTCCACTCATGCTTTAAACATCCCTCAATCACACACATCCTCAAAAAGCCTTCCCTTGAGCCATCAACTCTGTCTAGCTATCGCCCCATTTCACTTCTCTCTTTTGTCTCAAAACTACTGGAACAAAACATCTATCTTGAATTGTCCTCCCATCTCTCCTCCTGCTCCCTTTTTGAGTAGTTACAATCTGGCTTTTGACTGCATCATTCCAGCGAGACTGCTCTAACTAAAGTCACCAATGACCTACTAACAAACAAAATCCAAGCGACACTAATCTGTCCTCCTCCTTCTGGACCTCCTTCTGCCTTTGACAGAGTGGACAATTCCCTCTTGCTACAGATTCTCTCATCTCAGACTTGGCCCAATCTTGGATCTCTTCATACCAAACAGACCAGATATTCAACATCTCCCACTCACACACCACCTCATCTTGTACCCTATCTGTCGGTGTCCCCAAGGTTCAGTTCTAGGATTCCTGCTCTTCTCCATCCAAACCTCCAGCATAGAACAGCTCATAGAATCCGACGGCTTTTTGTATCATCTCTGTGCTGATGAAACAGAGATACCTCTGTGGATTCGATATCACTACCTTACTAACCAGAATCCAACAATGTCAGTTCTGTATTCTGTGTCCTCCTTCAAATTACATATCCAAGCCCTTTCCACTTCCTGCTGACTCCAACTCAAAAATATTTCCCGGATCTGTACATTCCTTAACCAAGAATTTTCAAAAATACTAGTGCATGCGCACATCATCTCTCGCCTCGACTACTGCAACATCCTGCTCTGTGGCCTCCCTTCTAACACTCTTGCACACATCCAATCTATCCTAAACTCTATTGCCTGACTAATCTACCTGTCCCCTCGCTATTGCCCTACTTATTCTCTCTGTCAATCCCTTCACTGGCTCCCCATTATCCAGAAACTCCAGTTAAAAATCCTAATTTTGACATACAAAGCCATCCAGAACCTGTCTCCTCCATACACCTGTGACCTCATCCCCAATACTTACATGCATGCAACCTCCAATACTCACATGATCTCTCTCTCTCTCTATTCCCTCTTATCTCCTCTTCCCAAAATTGTATACAAGATGTTTCCTGTATATCCCTCCTACTTTGGAATTCTCTACTCCAACATATCAGACTCTCGATTACAGTGAAAATATTCAAAAGGAACCTGAAGACCTTCCTCTTCTGAAAAGCCTACAACCTGGAGTAACACTCGTTCCACCATACTGCTGCACGACCAGCTCTACCCTCACCTACTGTATCCTCACCCATCCTTTGTAGACTGTGAGCCTTCAAGGGCAGGGTCTTCTCTCTTCCTGTACTAGTCGGTGATTTATATTGTTCATGATTTTTGTACTTGCTTCTTATTATGCATACTCATTTTCACATGTAAAGCACACTATAATAATAATAATAATAATAATATGTACTAGAAGCACTGGAGGCTGTAGGCAGACAGGGTATAGGAAAACTAAGAGTCTTAATACCAAGACACTGGTGTTTTTCTTGGTGGACCTTATATAGGCCTTGTCAGATGATCACATGGGAGCATGCCACTTGCAAAGCCCAAAGTGGAGCACAAGAGAGTTCAACCAACTGGGACTAATAGAGCAGAGCCTGGATCGGGTGTAGATGCGTAATACATTGCTTTTAAATAATTTGCAGATTCCAAAGTAGTCCAGACAGAAAGAGCCTGTGTCCATACTAGTAGTGCCATTTTGTCTACTGTAGTGCCACTTTCCTTTTTTCCATACAGTTATATAGTCGACAATTGAATATAATGGGTCAGCCATGTGACAAATGCTGAAAGCTCAGTGGTGGGATATTATAGGTTGTAGTAGTGAAACCTGGCCGACAACAAATGGCAATAGTTACAAGATGACTGAGGCTGCTATGGATATGATGTATGGAATAAAACCAACTGAAAGTCTTGACATGATGAGTTCTATTTTTGCAGACACGTAACTCCCTTTTAACCCCTTAGTGACAGAGCCAATTTGGTACTTAATGACCGAGCCAATTTTTACAATTCTGACCACTGTCAATTTATGAGGTTATAACGCTGGAACGCTTTAACGGATCCTGCTGATTCTGAGACTGTTTTTTCGTGGCGTATTGTACTTCATGTTAGTGGTAACATTTCTTCAATATTACTTGCGATTATTTATGAAAAAAACGGAAATATGGCAAAAAAATTTTAAATTTAGCAATTTTCAAACTTTGTATTTTTATGCCCTTAAATCAGAGAGATATGTCACAAAAAAAATAATAAATAACATTTCCCACATGTCTACTTTACATCAGCACAATTTTGGAAACAACATTTTTTTTGTTAGGGAGTTATAAGGGTTAAAAGTTGACCAGCAATTTCTCATTTTTACAACACCATTTTTTTTAGGGACCACATCACATTTGAAGTCATTTTGAGGGGTCTATGTGATAGAAAATAATGAAGTGTGACACCATTCTAAAAACTGCACCCCTCAAGGTTCTCAAAACCACATTCAAGAAGTTTATTAACCCTTTACGTGCTTCACAGGAACTTCCTGTGGAAGGAAAAAATGAACATTTAACTTTTTTTTGCAAACATTTTACTTCAGAACCATTTTTTTTATTTTCACAAGTGTAAAAACAGAAATTAAACCATAAATTTTGTTGTGCAATTTCTCCTGGATACGCCGATACCACATATGTGGAGGTAAACCACTGTTTTGGTGCACCGCAGAGCTTGGAATTGAAGGAGCGCCGTTTGACTTTTTCAATACAGAATTGGCTGGAATTGAGATTGGACATTTAGAGAGCCCCTGATGTGCCTAAACAGTGGAAACCCCCCACAAGTGACACCATTTTGGAAACTAGACCCCTTAAGGAACTTATCTAGATGTGTGGTGAGCACTTTGAACCCCCAAGTGCTTCACAGAAGTTTATAACGTAGAGCGGTGAAAATAAAAAATCGCATTTGTTTACACAAAAATGATTTTTTCGCCCACAAATTCTTACTTTCACAAGGGTAACAGGAGAAATTAGACAACAAAAGTTGTTGAGCAATTTCTTCTGAGTACATCAATACCCCATATGTGGGGGTAAACCACTGTTTGGGCGCACCGCAGAGCTTGGAAGAGAAGGAGTGTCGTTTTACTTTTTCAATGTAGAATTGTCTGGAATTGAAATCGGACGCCATGTCGCATTTGGAGAGCCCCTGATGTGCCTAAACAGTGGAAACCCCCCACAAGTGACCCCATTTTGGAAACTAGACCCCCCATGGAACTTATCTAGATGTGTGGTGAGAACTTTGAATGCCCAAGTGCTTCACAGAAGTTTATAATGCAGAGTCGTGAAAATAAAAAATATTTTTTTTTCCACAAAAAAGATATTGTAGCCCCCAAGTTTTTATTTTCACAAGGGTAACAGGAGAAATTGGACCCCAAAAGTTGTTGTCCAATTTATCCCGAGTACGCTGATGCCCCATATGTGGGGGTAAACCACTGTTTGGGCACACGGCAGAGCTCAGAAGGGAGGGACCACTATTTGACTTTTTGAGCGCAAAATTGGCTGTCGTGTTTGGAGACCCACTGATTTACCTAAACAGTGGAAACCCCCCAATTCTAACTCCAACCCTAACCCCAACACACCCCTAACCCTAATCCCAACCTGATCCATAATCCTAATCACAACCCTAACGATAATCACAACCCTAACCCCAAAACAACCCTAATGTCAACCCTAACCATAACCCTAATCAAAAGCCTAAATCCAACACACCCTAATCCTAATCTCAACCCTAACCTCAAACCTAACCCTAATCCCAATACACCACTAATCCCAAACCTAACCCTAATCCCAAGCGTAACCCTAATGCCAATCCTAACCCTAATACCAACCCTAATCCAAACCCTAACCCTAATCCCAACTCTAACCCTAACTTTAGCCACAACCCTAGCCCTAACTTTAGCCCCAACCCTAGCCCTAACCATAACCCTAAATTTAGCCTCAACCCTAACCCTAGCCCTAACTTTAGCCCCAACCCTAACCCTAGCCCTAACTTTAGCCCCAACCCTAACCCTAGCCCTAAGGCTACTTTCACACTTGCGTCGTGTGGCATCTGTCGCAATCTGTCGTTTTGGACAAAAAACGGATCCTGCAAATGTGCCCGCAGGATGTGTTTTTTGCTTATAGACTTGTATTGCCGATGGATCGCGATGGATGGCCATACGTCGCATCCGTCGTGCTTTGGATCAGTTGTGTTTTGGCGGACCGTCAGCACAAAAAAAGTTCAATGTAACATTTTTTGTACGTCGCGTCCGCCATTTCCGAACGCGCATGCATGGCCGTAACTCCGCCCCCTCCTCCCCAAGACAAAGACTGGGCAGCGGATGTGTTGAAAAACTGCATCCGCTGCCCACGTTGTGCACAATTTTCATAACGTGCGTCGGTACGTCGAGCTGTCGCATTGCGACGGCCCCGTACCGACGCAAGTGTGAAAGAAGCCTAACCCTAAATTTAGCCCCAACCCTAACCCTATATTTAGCCCCAACCCTAACATTATATTTAGCCCCAACCCTAACCCTAAATTTAGCCCCAACCCTAACCCTAAATTTAGCCCCAACCCTAACCCTAAATTTAGCCCCAATCCTAACCCTAACCCTAACTTTAGCCCCAACTACTTCACCTGCTGGCCGGCAGAATATGGCAGGCGCACTGCGCATGTGCCCGCCATTTTCTTTCCGGATGAAGAAGTTGGCAGCCAGGAGAAGAAGCAGGAGGACCCAGGGACACCGATAAGTATAGCAGGGTCCCCGAATCCCCCTATTTCTCTGTCCTCTGATGTGCGATCACATCAGAGGACAGAGAATGAAAGATCGCTTTTTTTTTTGCGATGGCCGGTAAACGGTTAATTACCGGCGATCGCAACCTGGGGGTCGGTAAAAAAAAACCCTGAATCATGTTCTCTGGGGTCTCGGCTACCCCCGGCAACCGAGACCCCAGAGAAAATCCGACTCTGGGGGGCGCTATTCACTTTTTCCACAGCGCCGTTAATTTACAGCGCTGTGGTTTAAGTACCCTTAACTGCTGCCGTTAAAAGGCGTATCGGTGGTCGTTAAGGGGTTAAAGCACATTTTGTGAAAGACTTATGCGTCCAAAAGGCCGAAAAAAAAGATTCTGGGTACAAATACAAAACTGGTAACAGAGCCTTTAATCTGTTACATGCCATTTATAATACTGTTTCATATGGCATCATGTGGGCCATGTTTGGCTGCTATCTATGCACTCCCTAGTGCTACACATTATTTGCATTATATTTTTATTCTTCTTTTTCTTATGCATTACTCTTTACACTATATTTACTTCTGTAAAGGCGGATGTCTAAATTTTTGCATGCAATGATTTCCTCCCTCAATAAAAGCATAGTTAGCAGTGATGAGCGATTGTACTCATTGCTCGGGTTTTCCCGAGCATGCTCGGGTGACCTCCGAGTATTTAAGACTGCTCAGATGATTTACAGCTACTAGCCTGCTTGATTACATGTGGGGATTCCCTAGGAGCCAGGCAACCTCCACATGTACTCAGCCTGGCTAGTAGCTGTAAATCATTCAGCTGCCGGAATGAAAACTAAATCTCCGAGCAGTCATAAATACTCGGAGGTCACCTGAGCGTGCTCGGGAAAACCCGAGCAACTAGTACACTCCTTCATCACCAATAGTTAGCTGAAAATGCTTTATATATTAATAATTAAAAATGTGGTCACTGCAAAACGCATTTTCAATTTGAGGCAGGGAAGCCATTAGACAACTGTAGGAGCAATGTATGCTAGAAGTGAAGAGAAGTTAAAGGGAAGCTCTCAGAAGGATTTAATCTCCCAAACTATTTACATGCACATGTAGCTCTTGGAAAGACATGTCCAGCAATCCCATTAGCTAGTCAGTCTGATACTCTGTTTCCAAGAAATGAGCATTTCAATTAATATGCAAATGAGGATGAGCTGCTTTGGGACATGGAAGCTCTTCCCGAGCTTCTGTCACTCCAGCTCTATTGCCAGCACAGAGCTGCCTCCTGGTACTTGATTGACATCTCATGTGCTGTGTTACTTCATGAAAAAGCTGTAAGTCAAACATAAGGTATTTTCCGTAGAAAACAGTTCAACATCATTTGTATATTGATTTAAACAGATTTCTCAATAACAGAGGAAAAAGGATTGTGAAGGATTATACTTTTTGGTGATACATTGCCCAAGAAAATTACTTTTAATTGAAATGCAAATGAGGGGTCTTTCGCACACCCTAGCCATGGTCAAGGGCTCTCTGCAACATTATGCCCCCTTTAATTTGCATTTTGAGGACTTTATCTGCTTTTGTCTAAACTCAGCCAGTGTGTATGAGTGTGCGCACCGACACTACCTTCTTCTGGCTGCGCACACACAGCATTAGTGCCAGCATGCATATAGTGTAGGTGAGCATGTTTTCCTCACTGACTCCTCTCTAAGGCTTCAGGTTGATTTGAGGCAGTGCTGTCAATCACCAGCAGTGAAAGTTTCAAAAATGCAAATTTATGGGACATAATGGTGCATTAGGCCCTTTATCATGCTAAAGGTGCACCAAATTGAATTAAAAGTAATTTTCTCAGGCAATGTACCACTAAAATGTACAGTGCTAATATGTACATCTAATACGTACAGACTACCTTTAAGCATTGGCCGAATGCTGATGAAGAGTAAACGACCAATGAAAAAAATGGGTATTAAGATACTGAGCACGGGAATCAGGACAGTTCATGGATATATTAGACAGGCATGTGCGGTAAACACAGGTTTAATGTGAGTAGAATGGCTTTTCTTTTATACAGGCTTTATTTTAAAGGATCGATTTGCTCTAAAGTTGCGCCTTTCACCCACAGTGTGCACTATTTCTGCCATGTTAACAGCATATCATTAATAACGGCATTAATAACGGCAGGAATGGGGTCTTCTGCTGTGAAGGCAATACTGTGTCGCAAGAAGGCTATGACCTCTGTAATAAAGCTATGCAGAGCGCATTCATGGCAAAGTACGCACCACTTCATTCATATTCAAAAGTAGCAAAAAATTAATTTTTCACATTCATGACAAATTTCATAAGTCTTTAAGCAAACATGTATCAGGCAAAATATTTTGAGGACACTTGATGTACTCTACTTCAGCTAGAATTCAGCATTTCTGCTTTAGTTCTGCAATAGGATGTCTACTTATGTCTTCAAACCACTTCAGCACAGATAAAATATTTTTTTTGCCTCCATTATAATTTTTTTCAAATTCCATGTTCCATTTCTAAAAGGGATTTTGTCATATTGAAGATTTTATCTGATATGCAGGCAGGATGTTATAAAGCAGTAGGAGATTATCAGATTGATTATACATCTTTGTGGGAAAAGTTTATTTTATTTCTTGAAATCCCTGATGATTGCATGTATATGAGTCCAGGGTGAGGTCCTATTCAGTGACTGACAGTCTTTCTTCTATGACTGTGCATACAGAGATAGCTGTCAATTACTGGATTTCAATGAATAAATTATAAGTTATTTTGAATCTTTTCCAACAAACAAGAGCATAACGATTGTGGTCACAGAGGGTGTGATGAAAACAGTTGTTGCTTGTTTGTGGGTCTTTCTGCCTGAAGTTTTCTCTTTAGCATGTTAAATGCATGCTTGATGGGTGTGAGATCTGGTGATTTAGTCTGTCATTACAAAATATCCACCATGTTTTACAGATAATCTGGTGTGATCTTGGTCATCAGCTCTTCCAATCCTTCACATACTTTCTTCTTCCCATCATTCTGGTACAGGTTGATCTAAGTTCATCTGTCCAAAGCATGCTTTTCCAGAACTGGTCTTGCTTCTTTAGATGTTTTTTTGCTAAAGTCTAATTTGGCCTTTCTAATGTTAAGGCAGATAAGTAGTTTGCACCTTGTGTTGAACCCTCTGTATTTTCTGTAATGAAGTATTCTCTTTTTGGTGAAATTAGATGCTTAAACACCTAATTTCCAGAGAGAGTTCTTCACTTTGGCAAATGTTGTGAAGGGATTTTTCTTAACCATGGAAAGGATTCTTCAATCATCCACCACTGTTGTCTTCTGTGACTGTTCAGGTCTTTTTGAGTTCCCAAGCTGAGTTCCCAAACTCATCAGTGTGCTCTATTTTTGCAGAATCTACCATACAGATGGATTTCTTTTTTTCAGCCTAATGATGTTTCCCTTCCAGTGAGAGCTCTCGTGACCACATGTTGTGGGTTCACAGCAACAGCTTCCAAATGCAAATGCCACACCTGGAATCAGCTCCAGATCTTTTACCTGCTTAATTGGATGATGGATTAATGAAGGAACAGCCCATGCAGCCCATTAAAGATCTTTTGAGATAACTGTCCAATTACTCTTGGTCCCTTTGAAAAGAGGCAACTACTGTACATAAATAGCTGTAATTCTTAAACCCTTTCTCCAATTAGGATGTGAATACCCACAAATTAAAGATGAGATTCTGCACTTTAAGCCCAGATGGCTTATATAACTGATCTTTAATATGCTTTGGTTAACACCTAAAATGGCAAAACCATGACTTATTTACCAGGATGGAGGGAATATATATACGAGGAAGGGGCCCAGGATGGGAGACATATATACCAGGATGGAGGGAATATATATACCAAGAAGGGGCCCAGGAAAGATGACATATATATCACAATGGAGGACATATATATCGGGAAGGGGCCCAGGATGGGGAACACACATACCAGGATTTGGGAATTTGGGACATATATACCAAGTTGGTGGATATATATACCATGAAGAGTCCCAGGATGGGGGACATATATACCAGGAAGGGGGACATATACAGTGGGTAAGGAAAGTATTCAGACCCCTTTAAATTTTTCACTTCAGCCATTTGGTAAATTCAAAAAAGTTCATTTTTGTCTCATTAATGTACACTCTGTACCCCATCTTGACTGAAAAAAAAACAGAAATGTAGAAATTTTTGCAAATTTATTAACAAAGAAAAACTGAAATATCACTTGGTCATAAGAATTCAGACCCTTTGCTCAGTATTGAGTAGAAGCACCGATTTGAGTTAGTACAGCCATGAGTCTTCTTGGGATTGATGCAACAAGTTTTTCACACCTGGATTTGGGGATCTTCTGCGATTCTTCCTTGCAGATCCTCTCCAGTTCCGATAGGTTGGATGGTGAACGTTGGTGGATTGGTGGACAGCCATTTTGAGGTCTCTCCAGAGATGCTCAATTGGGTTTATGTCAGGGCTCTGGCTAGGCCAGTCAAGAATGGTCACAGAGTTGTTCTGAAGCCACTCCTTTGTTATTTTAGCTGTGTGCTTAGGGTCATTGTCTTGTTGGAAGGTGAACCTTCGGCCAAGTCTGGGGTCCAGAACACTCTGGAAGAGGTTTTCATCCTTGAAATATCTGTACTTTACATTCACGTTTCCTTCAATAACAACCAGTTGTCCTGTCCCTGCAGCTGAAAAACACCCCAATAGCCTGATGCTGCCACCACCATGTTCCACTGTTGGGATTGTATTGTGCAGGTGATGAGCAGTACCTGGTTTTCTCCACATATACCGCTTAGAATTATCACCAAAAAGGTCTATCTTTGTCTCATCAGACCAGAGAATCTTATTTCTCATAGTCTGGGAGTCCTTCATGTATTTGTTAGCACAATCAATGCGGGTTTTCATATGTCTTGCACTGAAGAGAGGCTTCCGTCAGGTCACTCTGCCAGAAAGGCCCGATTGGTGGAGGGCTGCAGTGATAGTTGACTTTGTGGAACTTTCTAACATCTCCCTACTGCATCACTGGAGCTCAGCCATGGTGATCTTGGGCTTCTTCTTTACCTCTCTCACCAAGGCTATTCTCCAACGATTGCTCAGTTTGGCTGGACGGCCAGGTCTAGAAAGACTTCTGGTGGCCCCAAACTTATTCCATTTAAGGATTATGGAGGCCAATGTGCTCTTAGGAACCTTGAGTACTGTAGAAATTCTTTTGTAACCATGGCCAGATCTTTGCCTTGCCACAATTCTGTCTCTGAGCTCCTTGGCCAGTTCCTTTGACCTCATGATTCTCATTTGGTCTGACATGCACTGTGAGCTGTGAGGTCTTATATAGACAGGTGCATGCCTTTTCAAATCAAGTCCTATCAGTTTAATTAAACACAGCTGAACTCCAATGAAGTAGTAGAACCATTTCAAGGAGGATCACAAGGAAATGAACAGCATGTGACTTAAATATAAGTGTCTGAGCAAAGGGTCTGAATACTTATGACTAGGGTTGAGCGACCTTCACTTTTATAGGATCGGGTCGGGTTTCACGAAACCCGACTTTTGGAAAAGTCGGGTCGAGTGAAATCGGCCGATCCTATAAAAAAGTCGGGGTCGGGGTCGGCCGAAACTCGAAACCCAATGCAGTGCATTGGGTTTCCATGGTTCCCAGAGTCTGAAGGAGCGGAAACTCTCCTTCAGGCCCTGGGATCCATATTTAAGTGTAAAATATAGAATTAAAATAAAAAATATTGCAATACTTACCCTCTGACGCGCCCTGGTACTAACCGGCAGCCTTCCTCCTTCGAATCCGCGCTTCTAGGACCTTGCCGTGACGTCGCGGTGACGTCGCGGCTTGTGATTGGCCGCGCGGCCGCCCATGTGACCGCTCGCGCGGCCAATCACAAGCCGCGACGTCACCCGCGACGTCACTGAAGGTCCTGGAAGGGCTGATTCTTAGGAAGGAAGGCTGTCGGAAGGAAGCAGGGCGCTTCCGAGGGTGAGTATATACCTAATAGGAATATGGTATCGGAATTCAGATTAAAGTGTAAAATATAGAATTAAAATAAAAAATATTGCAATACTTACCCTCTGACGCGCCCTGGTACTAACCGGCAGCCTTCCTCCTTCGAATCCGCGCTTCTAGGACCTTGCCGTGACGTCGCGGTGACGTCGCGGCTTGTGATTGGCCGCGCGGCCGCCCATGTGACCGCTCGCGCGGCCAATCACAAGCCGCGACGTCACCCGCGACGTCACCGAAGGTCCTGGAAGGGCTGATTCTTAAGAAGGAAGGCTGTCGGAAGGAAGCAGGGCGCTTCCGAGGGTGAGTATATACCTAATAGGAATATGGTATCGGAATTCAGATTAAAGTGTAAAATATAGAATTAAATATACCTAATAGGAATATACTCACCCTCGGAAGCGCCCTGCTTCCTTCCGACAGCCTTCCTTCCTAAGAATCAGCCCTTCCAGGACCTTCGGTGACGTCGCGGGTGACGTCGCGGCTTGTGATTGGCCGCGCGAGCGGTCACATGGGCGGCCGCGCGGCCAATCACAAGCCGCGACGTCACCGCGACGTCACGGCAAGGTCCTACAAGCGCGGATTCGAAGGAGGAAGGCTGCCGGTTAGTACCAGGGCGCGTCAGAGGGTAAGTATTGCAATATTTTTTATTTTAATTCTATATTTTACACTTTAATCTGAATTCCGATACCAATTCCCGATATCTTAAACATATCGGGAATCGGGATCGGAATTCCGATTCCAGATTCAAAAGATCGCCGACTTCATGGCCGACCCCCCACTGGGGTCGGGTCGGGTTTCATGAAACCCGACCTTGCCAAAAGTCGGCGACTTTTGAACAATTTCGACCCGTTTCGCTCAACCCTACTTATCACCATGTGATATTTCGGTTTTTCTTTTTTAATAAATTTGCAAAAATTTCTACATTTCTATTTTTTCAGTCAAGATGGGGTGCAGAGTGTACATTAATGTGAAAAAATGAACTTTTTTGAATTAACCAAATGGCTGCAATGAAAAACAAAGAGTGAAAAATTTGAAGGGGTCTGAATACTTTCTGTACGTACTGTATACCAGGAAGGGGCCTAGAATTTGGGACATATATACAGTGGGGCAAAAAAGTATTTAGTCAGTCAGCAATAGTGCAAGTTCCACCACTTAAAAAGATGAGAGGCGTCTGTAATTTACATCATAGGTAGACCTCAACTATGGGAGACAAACTGAGAAAAAAAAATCCAGAAAATCACATTGTCTGTTTTTTTATCATTTTTTTTGCTTATTATGGTGGAAAATAAGTATTTGGTCAGAAACAAACAACCAAGATTTCTGGCTCTCACAGACCTGTAACTTCTTCTTTACGAGTCTCCTCTTTCCTCCACTCATTACCTGTAGTAATGGCACCTGTTTAAACTTGTTATCAGTATAAAAAGACACCTGTGCACACCCTCAAACAGTCTGACTCCAAACTCCACTATGGTGAAGACCAAAGAGCTGTCAAAGGACACCAGAAACAAAATTGTAGCCCTGCCCCAGGCTGGGAAGACTGAATCTGCAATAGCCAACCAGCTTGGAGTGAAGAAATCAACAGTGGGAGCAATAATTAGAAAATGGAAGACATACAAGACCACTGATAATCTCCCTCGATCTGGGGCTCCATGCAAAATCCCACCCCGTGGGGTCAGAATGATCACAAGAACGGTGAGCAAAAATCCCAGAACCACGCGGGGGGACCTAGTGAATGAACTGCATAGAGCTGGGACCAATGTAACAAGGCCTACCATAAGTAACACACTACGCCACCATGGACTCAGATCCTGCAGTGCCAGACGTGTCCCACTGCTTAAGCCAGCACATGTCCGGGCCCGTCTGAAGTTTGCTAGAGAGCAATTGGATGATCCAGAGGAGTTTTGGGAGAATGTCCTATGGTCTGATGAAACCAAACTGGAACTGTTTGGTAGAAACACAACTTGTCGTGTTTGGAGGAAAAAGAATACTGAATTGCATCCATCAAACGCCATACCTACTGTAAAGCATGGTGGTGGAAACATCATGCTTTGGGGCTGTTTCTCTGCAAAGGGGCCAGGACGACTGATCCGGGTACATGAAAGAATGAATGGGGCCATGTATCGTGAGATTTTGAGTGCAAACCTCCTTCCATCAGCAAGGGCATTGAAGATGAAACGTGGCTGGGTCTGTTAGGTCTCGAGTTCCCACTTCTGCACAGGGGGAATCTCGGGCCGTCTCCGCTGCGGTCTCCCATTCCTATCCAGCCGCAGTGGAGTCTGCTCAGCAGGGACGTCGGTCCCAGCGTCTTGCTCGGTCTCGCTCTGTACAGAGAGATACTGCTGCTTCTTCAGCTCCTGCCATTAAAGTCAGTGCTGGTCAGCAACGAGCGGACTTCTCTGGGACTAAGTCCTTATTTGCGCACACTGAGCATACCCAGGGCAAGATCTCCCGTTGGAGATCGAGGGTAATGTGCTCAGGCTCTGCAGCGCATTCCATTGGTCCACTTGGCAGGTCTTGGAAGGGCAAAGTTTCTGTGGCCACTTCCTGTCCTGCAACTATATAAACTGCGCATGACCACACGGCCATGCGCTAGTGTACAATTATTATGTGTGTGTGTAGATGGATGTATGTCGATGGATGAAAGCTCCTAAGTATCCCTCCCTAGAGTTGTTGACTGCTCGCGGATGATGGTAGCTCTCTAGCGCCCGACTATCCATCTGTATGTTACACACATCACAGCGTCCTATAGCTGTGCCTGCCAGTACGGCGCCGTGCGCTTGCCTTGCGCTTTCCATACCCAAGCCTGGGTGGTTAGTGGCGTCCGTCAGTGCGGCATCGCACGCACTCTTGTGCTCATTTATTACTAATAAGGTTCATTACACACCCAGTTGCGGTGTTGTGCCAGCAAGGGTCTAATCGGACTTCAATCCCATTCGGGGTTAAGTTCGCTGACTACTTGCTCGCGCTCTATGTGCGGTACCGCGGTCCTGTGACTTAACAGGATCGCTTTCTTCACGTTGGGTGAGGTTTAACCCACGTGTTTATACTTTTAGTACCGCCATATAGTCTGTCATTCACTAGCAGCGGGTTTCGCCTGCACGGTGGACCCCGGACTGCGAACGCATTTATATCATCTTACTTGGTGCGTTCCGCCAGTCCTAACATTACACTAGCGCCAGGGTCTGGCTAGTGATGACGGACAAACAGCAATCCCTGCGGTATATACAGCAGCTGGAGGGTAGGTTGGCGGCTCTCGAGAGCGCAACCTCAGCTGTGGATGTGACCGCAGTTGCTGTACAGGCTGCCAGCGTGGCTGCAGCAACTTTGTCCATTGCCACCCCTGTTCCGACATTTTCTCGCCTCCCGCTGCCAGAAAAATTTTCTGGTGATAGCAAATTTTGTAGGGGATTTGTGAGTCAGTGCTCTATTCATCTTGAGCTCCTGGCTGCACGCTTCCCCACAGAGCGGGCTAAGGTGGGATTTATTGTATCTCTATTGTCGGACAGGGCGTTGGAATGGGCTAAGCCGCTGTGGGAGCGTGGCGATCATGTGGTGCAGAGTGCTCCGCTGTTTTTGAGCACTCTGAAACAGGTCTTTTTAGGACCTTAAGTCACCCATGATACTGCGCTCCAACTGCTGGCATTAACTCAGGGTCAGTCCTTGGTCAGTCATTTTGCCGTCCAATTCCGCACTTTAGCATCTGAGCTGGAATGGTCGGATAAAGCTCTTATCCCCATATTTTGGAGGGGCTTGGCTGACCACGTAAAGGACGCTCTGGCCACCAGGGAGATTCCTACCACACTGGAGGAGTTAATAACAGTCTCCACTCGAATTGATCTCCGTTTTAACGAGCGGAGGTTAGAGCGAGCCCAGTGTAGGCAGAGGTTTCGGCTGGCTCCTACTTTCGCCAAACCTCTGGAATCTCTGGTCCTGGTTCCTGAGTCACATGAGGCCAGAGAAGGGTCACAAGCGGGATCTAAGTCCCGGACCGCTTGTGCACTCAGGGTCTGTCATGTTTGCCAGCAGTCAGGACATCTAGCCACCAGATGTCCTCAGCGGTCAAGGAAACGTCAGCGTCTAGTGGTCGTAGGTGGAGGTACACTAGACACGGCGACGTTTGCCTCTAAATTGTCCTTTAAGGGGACAATTACTATAGGCTCATTCTCCCACTCAGTAGAGCTCTGCGTGGATTCTGGGGCAGAGGGCAATTTTATGTCTTCTGCCTTCGCCCAACGTCACGCAATACCCCTGGTTATGATAGCTCAACCTGTAACCGTACGAGTGGTGAATGGGTCGACACTGCCCTCACAGATAACACACCAGACCATCCCTTTTACTCTGTCCATGTCGCCATCTCATCAGGAGATTATTTCTCTGCTCGTCATTCCAGAGGGAATTGATGAGATCCTGTTGGGAATACCTTGGCTACGGTACCACTCTCCTCATATCGAGTGGTCCTCAGGCAGAATTCTGGGGTGGGGTGAATCATGTGGGGGTAGGTGTCAGAGGGAGTGCGTTCAGGTTGCTACAACAGAGGTACCCGCAGATCTATCCTCTCTCCCCAAGCAGTATTGGTCTTATGCAGACGTGTTCTCCAAAAAGGCGGCGGAGACCCTTCCGCCCCATCGCCCCTATGACTGTCCTATTGACCTCTTGCCTGGTGCTGAGCCTCCCCGGGGTAGAGTCTATCCGCTATCTCTCCCCGAGACGGAGGCAATGTCACAGTACATCCAGGAAAATCTGGCAAGAGGATTCATTAGGAAGTCAGTGTCACCTGCTGGGGCAGGGATCTTCGTCGTGCAGAAGAAGAATGGAGAGTTGCGTCCATGCATAGACTACAGGGGTCTTAACGCCATCACCGTTAAGAGCAAGTATCCTTTGCCCTTGATATCTGAGCTCTTCGATAGGCTTCGGGGAGCAAGGGTATTTACTAAACTAGATCTGCGGGGTGCTTACAACCTGATTCGCATCCGTGAGGGGGACGAATGGAAGACGGCTTTTAACTCCAGGGATGGGCACTATGAATATCTGGTGATGCCCTTCGGGCTCTGTAATTCCCCAGCCGTTTTCCAAGACTTTGTGAACGATATCTTCCGGGATATGCTTTCCACCTCGGTCGTAGTCTATCTGGATGATATTCTCATCTACTCTCCAGATATTAACTCCCACCGGAGAGATGTTTGCAAAGTCTTCGACCTCCTACAGGCAAACTCCCTCTATGCCAAGTTGGAGAAGTGTATGTTTGAGCAGGAGTCCTTACCTTTCCTAGGCTACATCATCTCTGCCCAGGGATTGGCTATGGATCCTGCCAAACTACAGGCTGTGATGGACTGGCAGGAACCCCATTCTCTTAAAGCGGTGCAGCGCTTTATGGGGTTCATTAATTAATATCGCCAGTTCATTCCGCACTTCTCAACTTTGGTAGCTCCCATGGTTGCCCTCACCAAGAAGGGGGCGAATCCCAAATTGTGGTCTGAGGAGGTCTCCAAGGCCTTTAACTCTATAAAGTCACACTTCGCTAGCGCTCCCATCCTACATCGCCCCGACATTGATAAGCCATTTATCATGGAGGTGGATGCCTCTTCTGTTGGTGCTGGAGCAGTCCTCTTCCAAAAGGATGCTCAAGGTCGGAGGCATCCTTGCTTCTTTTTCTCCAAGACCTTCTCACCAGCAGAGAGAAATTATTCCATCGGGGACAGGGAGTTGCTAGCCATGAAGTTGGCTTTCTCGGAGTGGAGACATCTCTTGGAGGGTGCACGTTTTCCCTTCCAAGTCTTCACAGACCATAAAAATTTGGTGTATCTGCAGACAGCCCAGCGGTTGAATT
Source organism: Ranitomeya imitator (assembly GCF_032444005.1). Taxonomy (NCBI): domain Eukaryota; kingdom Metazoa; phylum Chordata; class Amphibia; order Anura; family Dendrobatidae; genus Ranitomeya; species Ranitomeya imitator. The sequence goes on from NC_091283.1 coordinate 531,820,711, forward strand.
CTCGCCAGGCCAGATGGTCCTTATTCTTCTCCCGGTTTCATTTCACCCTCCATTTTCTTTCTGGGGAGAAGAACATTCGGGCCGACGCTCTCTCTCGCTCCGTTGTGTCATCTGCGGAGGAGGAGGAGGAGCCTCGGCTTATTGTCCCCACCGAGAGCTTGAGAACTGTGGCCCCGGTTTCGCTAGAGTCTGTGCCCCCGGGCAAGACTTTTGTTCCATCCAATTTGCGACCGGAGGTTCTCTCTTGGGCACACTCGTCCAGGGTGGGTGGACATTTTGGTACCAAAAGGACATCTGAGTTACTGGCGAGGACGTACTGGTGGCCGCATATGGCTCGTGATGTCGCAGAGTATGTTCGGGCGTGTGTCTCTTGCGCCAAGAACAAGACTCCTCGGCAACGGCCAGCTGGTTTGCTTTATCCTCTGCCGGTGGCAGACAGGCCCTGGGAGATGGTCGGGATGGACTTTGTGGTGGGCTTACCCAAGTCTCGTAACTGCACCATTATCTGGGTGATCACCGACCATTTTTCCAAAATGGTGCACTTGGTGCCTCTTCCATGGCTACCATCTGTACGGGCGTTGGCTGTCTTGTTTATCAAGCATATCTTTCGCCTACACGGTATGCCAGACAAAATTGTTAGTGACCGGGGTCCCCAGTTTGCGTCTCGATTCTGGAGAGAGCTTTGTCGTCTACTCAGTATTGAGTTAAATCTCTCTTCGGCATATCATCCAGAGACGAATGGGTTGGTTGAAAGGGCCAACCAGACCTTGGTCACATATCTGCGACATTTTGTTTCTGCCAGGCAGGATGAATGGGCATCCTTGCTACCGTGGGCAGAGTTTGCACTTAACAATGCCGTATCCGACTCCACCGGTCAGACTCCATTCCTCTTAAATTACGGCCAGCATCCGCGTGTTCCTGTGCCCATGCCTGTGTCTTCCGCTGACTCCAGGGTGGCAGACTGGGCTGTGGAGGCACGGGACATTTGGGATCGCACGCAGGATGCCATTCGGGCCTCCAAGGACAGAATGAGGTCCTCCGCCGATGTTCATCGGCGCCCCGCTCCGACCTTTGCCCCTGGCGACTTGGTGTGGCTCTCCGCCCGTAACATCAGGCTGCGAGTTGAGTCCACTAAGTTTGCTCCTCGCTACTTGGGTCCCTTCAAGGTTCTCGAACAGGTTAATCCCGTGGTCTACCGTCTGGCTGTTCCTCCACGCTTGGGTATCACCGACACCTTTCACGTATCCCTCTTGAAACCCGTATACATGTCCCGGTTTTCCGAGTCATCTGCCGGGACATCGGGTTCGTCTACGGACGATTATGAGGTGAACGCTATTTTGGGGTGCAAGGTGATATGCGGCAAAAAGTTCTATTTGGTGGATTGGAAGGGTTATGGCCCAGAGGACAGGTCATGGGAACCTGCTGAAAACATTCGGGCCCCACAGCTCATTGCTGCCTTCGAGCGTAGCGAGGCCCAAGGAGGGGGGGTTATGTTAGGTCTCGAGTTCCCACTTCTGCACAGGGGGAATCTCGGGCCGTCTCCGCTGCGGTCTCCCATTCCTATCCAGCCGCAGTGGAGTCTGCTCAGCAGGGACGTCGGTCCCAGCGTCTTGCTCGGTCTCGCTCTGTACAGAGAGTTACTGCTGCTTCTTCAGCTCCTGCCATTAAAGTCAGTGCTGGTCAGCAACGAGCGGACTTCTCTGGGACTAAGTCCTTATTTGCGCACACTGAGCATGCCCAGGGCAAGATCTCCCGTTGGAGATCGAGGGTCATGTGCTCAGGCTCTGCAGCGCATTCCATTGGTCCACTTGGCAGGTCTTGGAAGGGCAAAGTTTCTGTGGCCACTTCCTGTCCTGCAACTATATAAACTGCGCATGACCGCACGGCCATGCGCTAGTGTACAATTATTATGTGTGTGTGTAGATGGATGTATGTCGATGGATGAAAGCTCCTAAGTATCCCTCCCTAGAGTTGTTGACTGCTCGCGGATGATGGTAGCTCTCTAGCGCCCGACTATCCATCTGTATGTTACACACATCACAGCGTCCTATAGCTGTGCCTGCCAGTACTGCGCCGTGCGCTTGCCTTGCGCTTTCCATACCCAAGCCTGGGTGGTTAGTGGCGTCCGTCAGTGCGGCATCGCACGCACTCTTGTGCTCATTTATTACTAATAAGGTTCATTACACACCCAGTTGCGGTGTTGTGCCAGCAAGGGTCTAATCGGACTTTAATCCCTTTCGGGGTTAAGTTCGCTGACTACTTGCTCGCTCCCTATGTGCGGTACCGCGGTCCTGTGACTTAACAGGATCGCTTTCTTCACGTTGGGTGAGGTTTAACCCACGTGTTTATACTTTTAGTACCACCATATAGTCTGTCATTCACTAGCAGCGGGTTTCGCCTGCACGGTGGACCCAGGACTGCGAACGCATCTATATCATCTTACTTGGTACGTTCCGCCAGTCCTAACAGGGTCTTTCAACATGACAATGATCCAAAGCACACCGCCAGGGCAACGAAGGAGTGGCTGTGTAAGAAGCATTTCAAGGTCCTGGAGGGCCTAGCCAGTCTCCAGATCTCAACCCTATAGAAAACCTTTGGAGGGAGTTGAAAGTCCGTGTTGCCAAGCGAAAAGCCAAAAACATCACTGCTCTAGAGGAGATCTGCATGGAGGAATGGGCCAACATACCAACAACAGTGTGTGGCAACCTTGTGAAGACTCACAGAAAACGTTTGACCTCTGTCATTGCCAACAAAGGATATATTACAAAATATTGAGATGAAATTTTGTTTCTGACCAAATACTTATTTTCCACCATAATATGCAAATAAAATGTTAAAAAAACAGACAATGTGATTTTCTGGATTTTTTTTTTCTCAGTTTGTCTCCCATAGTTGAGGTCTACCTATGATGTAAATTACAGACGCCTCTCATCTTTTTAAGTGGTGGAACTTGCACTATTGCTGACTGACTAAATACTTTTTTGCCCCACTGTACCTGGAAGGGGACCAGTAAGGGGGACATTTATAGTTGGAAGGGGCCTAGGATGAGGGTCATATATACCTTGAAAGGGCCCAATGTGGAGTGACGCATATGCCTAGAAGGGACCCAGGATGGGGGATATTACAACATAATGAAGGATGGGGGGGGCGAACACATATGTCTTTATAGGATTTAGAATGCTACAAGGGCCCATATATATGACCAATATGCAAGGTGGGGCAAGGTCCAAATTTTGCACCATGGCCCATCGGTCTCTAGTTAAGCCACTGAAAACCTATATATCATTCTGCTCAGCGTCAGCATGATGATTTCCCTTTAAGCTTGCCGTATATATGTATATATTAAAATGACTAGCATAAAAAAAAAATTAAATTGCAAAGGTTCTCCTATACACTACAGCACATTTCTGGCTCAAATTAAGCCAACCATTCAGGGCCAGACTGGCCATCTGACAATTCTGGCCACTGCCAGATGTGCAAATTCAGCCATGCACAGCATCAATTGTGTTTCTGTTAACAGTATCCGCATCCTCGGGATGCCAGTATTGTTAACGGCTGTGCTGGAGCACAGAGCCGATGTCTACATATTCCCTCACCACCTCCGAAAGGCCCCAGGATGCTTCCGACATGCAGCCTTCTGAAGGCTAGCGACATACATGTGACGTCACTGTATCGCACTGCCGTTGTACACTGCATAAAAGTAAACAAGACAAAATGGAGGCTGCGATAGACATGAAGGCAGGGTTAGATGAGTATTAGTTTTTTTTCTGTTTTTTTCTTTTGTGAGCTGTGGAACTGGTACCGATAATACTGTGTGGAGGGACCGTCATACTATATATTGAAAACACCAAAGATAGAAACATAATGATTAAATACCCTCAGTAAATCTACTATATAAAGCTGAATGGGTGTATGTGTGTGTGTATGTATGTATGTGTGTGTGTGTGTGTGTGTATGTATGTCCGGGATTGGCATCTGCACCGTCGCAGCTACAGCCACAAAATTTTGCACAGTCACACGTCTGGACCCCGAGAGCGTCATAGGCTATGTTGTGAGGTGAAATTTTAACCCCGCGCTTTCCAATTCACCAAACAATTTTGCCCCTATCTACATAATGGGGAAAAAAGCGAAAGGAAAAGTGTTGGAGGCGTCACAGCTACAGAAACAAAATTTTGCACAGTCACACGTCTGGACCCTGAGAGCGTCATAGGCTATGTTGTGAGGTGAAATTTTAACCCCGCGCTTTCCAATTCACCTAACAATTTTGCCCCTATCTACATAATGGGGAAAAAAGTGAAAGGAAAAGTGTTGGAAGCGTCGCAGCTACAGCCACAAAATTTTGCACAGTCACACGTCTGGACCCTGAGAGCGTCATAGGCTACGTTGTGAGGTGAAATTTTAACCCCGCGCTTTCCAATTCACCAAACAATTTTGCCCCTATCTACATAATGGGGAAAAAAGTGAAAGGAAAAGTGTTGGAAGCGTCGCAGCTACAGCAACAAAATTTTGCACAGTCACACGTCTGGACCCTGAGAGCGTCATAGGCTATGTTGTGAGGTGAAATTTTAACCCCACGCTTTCCAATTCACCAAACAATTTTGCCCCTATCTACATAATGGGGAAAAAAGTGAAAGGAAAAGTGTTGGAAGCGTCGCAGCTACAGCAACAAAATTTTGCACAGTCACACGTCTGGACCCTGAGAGCGTCATAGGCTACGTTGTGAGGTGAAATTTTAACCCCGCGCTTTCCAATTCACCAAACTATTTTTCCCCTATCTACATAATGGGGAAAAGTGAAAGGAAAAGTGTTGGAGGCAAATTGACAGCTGCCAGATGTCAACAAGGATGACTTAAAGAATGAGAGCGATGGCGCCAAAGAGTATATACCGATCAGTTGCTAAGGTGGGGCCCCGACATGAGATGCTCACCACTAGGGTTGAGCGAAACGGGTCGAACATTTTCAAAAGTCGCCGACTTTTGGCTAAGTCGGGGTTTCATGAAACCCGATCCGACCCCTGTGCGGGGTCGGCCATGCGGTACGCGACTTTCGCGCCAAAGTCGCGTTTCAATGACGCGAAAAGCGCCATTTCTCAGCCAATGAAGGTAAACGCAGAGTGTGGGCAGCGTGATGACATAGGTCTTGGTCCCCACCATCTTAGAGAAGGGCATTGCAGTGATTGGCTTGCTGTCTGCGACGTCACAGGGGCTATAAAGAGGCGTTCCCGCCGACCGCCATCTTACTGCTGCTGATCTGAGCTTAGGGAGAGGTTGCTGCCGCTTTGTCAGAAGCAGGGATAGCGTTAGGCAGGGTCCATTAACCACAAAACCGCTTGTGCTGCAGCGATTTGCACTGTCCAACACCACCCTCGGTGTGCAGGGACAGTGGAAGTTTTTTTTTTTTTTTTTCCCCCTCAGCGCTGTAGCTCATTGGGCTGCCCTAGAAGGCTCCCTGATAGCTGCATTGCTGTGTGTACGCCGCTGTGCAAACCAACTGCTTTTTTCAAAGCACAAATCCTCTTGTTCCTTCCTTTCTGCACAGCTATCTTTTTTGTTTGTCCACACTTTTTATTTGATTTGTGCATCAGTCCACTCCTTATTGCTGCCTGCCATACCTGGCTGAGATTACTGCAGGCAGGGAGATAGTAGCTGCCTGCCATACCTGGCTGAGATTACTGCAGGCAGGGAGATAGTAATTGTAGGACATTCCCTGTTTTTTTTTTTTTTTTTTTTTTTGGTGGGAGATTAAGATTGGCAATTTGGCATTTCTGCTAGAGTGCCATCCCTGTGTGTGCCATCTCTCTCACATAGTGGGCCATAGAAAGCCTTTTCATTTTTCTGTATTTTTTTTTGTGGGGTGTATAAATTCTCCCTGATAAAAATACAGTGGGAGATTAATATTGGCCTTTGGGCTTGTGTGCCAGTCCTGAGTGTGCCATCTCTCTCACAAATAGTGGGCCATAGAAAGCCTATTTAATTTTTTTTTGGGTTTTATAAATTCTCCCTGAAAAAAAGGGAGATTAATATTGGCCTCTGGGCTTGTGTGCCAGTCCTGAGCGTGCCATCTGTGCCAGTCCTGAGTCTGGCATCTCTCTCACAAATAGTGGGCCATAGAAAGCCTATTTAATTTTTTTTTGGGTTTTATAAATTCTCCCTGAAAAAAAGGGAGATTAATATTGGCCTCTGGGCTTGTGTGCCAGTCCTGAGCATGCCATCTGTGCCAGCCCTGAGTGTGCCATCTCTCTCACAAATAGTGGGCCATAGAAAGCCTATTTAATTTTTTTTTTGGTTTTATAAATTCTCCCTGAAAAAAAGGGAGATTAATATTGGCCTCTGGGCTTGTGTGCCAGTTGTGAGCGTGCCATCTGTGCCAGTCCTGAGCGTGCCATCTCTCTCACAAATAGTGGGCCATAGAAAGCCTATTTAATTTTTTTTTTGGTTTTATAAATTTTCCCTGAAAAAAGGGAGATTAATATTGGCCTCTGGGCTTGTGTGCCAGTTGTGAGCGTGCCATCTGTGCCAGTCCTGAGCGTGCCATCTCTCTCACAAATAGTGGGCCATAGAAAGCCTATTTAAATATTTTTTTGGTTTTATAAATTCTCCCAGAAAAAAAGGGAGATTAATATTGGCCTCTGGGCTTCTGTGCCAGTCCTGAGCGTGCCATCTGTGCCAGTCCTGAGCGTCCCATCTCTCTCACAAATAGTGGGCCATAGAAAGCCTATTTTTTTTTTTTTTTTGGGTTTTAGAAATTCTCCCTGAAAAAAAAAGGGAGATTAATATTGCCCTTTGGGCTTGTGTGCCAGTACTAAGCGTGCCATCTCTCTCTCTCTCTCTCAGTCAGTGGGCCATAGAACGCCTATTTTTGGTTTTATTTGTTTTCTAAATTCTCCCTGAAAAAATCATTTTATTTTATTTGGTTTCTAAATTCTTCCTGATAAAATCATATTTTTTTTATTATTTTTTTTTCTAAAGTCTCCCTGAAAAAAACAAAACAAAAAAAAAACAAACAAAAAAAACAGTGGGGGATTAATATTGGCCTTTCTGCTTGTGTGCCAGTCTTGACTCCTGTGTGCGTCATCTCTCACTTAGTGGGCCATAGAACGCCTATTTTTTGTTTTATTAGTTTTATACATTCTCCCTGAAAAAATCATTTTATTTTATTTGGTTTCTAAATTCTTCCTGATAAAATCATATTTTTTTTATTATTTTTTTTTCTAAAGTCTCCCTGAAAAAAAAAAAAAAAAAACAACCAAAAAAAACAGTGGGAGATTAATATTGGCCTTTCTGCTTGTGTGCCAGTCTTGACTCCTGGGTGTGCCATCTCTCTCTCTCTCTCTCTCTCTCCAATTGTGGTCCATAGAAAGCCTATATTTTTTTTCCTTGATTTGGGTTCCAAAATCTACCAGAGAAAATAACTACATCAATCATTGGTAGAAAAATATTGGCCTCTGGGCTTGTGTGCCACTCCTGACTCCTCTGTGCGTCATCTCTCAGTCAGTGGGCCATAGAACGCCTATTTTTGTTTTTATTTGTTTTATAAATTCTCCCTGAAAAAATCATTTTATTTTATTTGGTTTCTAAATTCTTCCTGATAAAATCATATTTTTTTTATTATTTTTTTTTTCTAAAGTCTCCCTGAAAAAAAAAAAAAAAAACAACCAAAAAAAACAGTGGGAGATTAATATTGGCCTTTCTGCTTGTGTGCCAGTCTTGACTCCTGGGTGTGCCATCTCTCTCTCTCTCTCTCTCTCTCTCTCTCTCTCTCTCCAATTGTGGTCCATAGAAAGCCTATATTTTTTTTCCTTGATTTGGGTTTCAAAATCTACCAGAGAAAATAACTACATCAATCATTGGTAGAAAAATATTGGCCTCTGGGCTTGTGTGCCACTCCTGACTCCTGTGTGCGTCATCTCTCAGTCAGTGGGCCATAGAACGCCTATTTTTGTTTTTATTTGTTTTATAAATTCTCCCTGAAAAAATCATTTTATTTTATTTGGTTTCTAAATTCTTCCTGATAAAATCATATTTTTTTTATTATTTTTTTTTCTAAAGTCTCCCTGAAAAAAAAAAAAAAAAAACAACCAAAAAAAAACAGTGGGAGATTAATATTGGCCTTTCTGCTTGTGTGCCAGTCTTGACTCCTGGGTGTGCCATCTCTCTCTCTCTCTCTCTCTCTCTCCAATTGTGGTCCATAGAAAGCCTATATTTTTTTTCCTTGATTTGGGTTCCAAAATCTACCAGAGAAAATAACTACATCAATCATTGGTAGAAAAATATTGGCCTCTGGGCTTGTGTGCCACTCCTGACTCCTCTGTGCGTCATCTCTCAGTCAGTGGGCCATAGAACGCCTATTTTTGTTTTTATTTGTTTTATAAATTCTCCCTGAAAAAATCATTTTATTTTATTTGGTTTCTAAATTCTTCCTGATAAAATCATATTTTTTTTATTAATTTTTTTTCTAAAGTCTCCCTGAAAAAAAAAAAAAAAAAACAACCAAAAAAAACAGTGGGAGATTAATATTGGCCTTTCTGCTTGTGTGCCAGTCTTGACTCCTGGGTGTGCCATCTCTCTCTCTCTCTCTCTCTCTCTCCAATTGTGGTCCATAGAAAGCCTATATTTTTTTTCCTTGATTTGGGTTCCAAAATCTACCAGAGAAAATAACTCCATCAATCATTGGTAGAAAAATATTGGCCTCTGGGCTTGTGTGCCACTCCTGATTCCTGTGTGCGTCATCTCTCACTCAGTGGCCCATAGAAAGCATATAGTTTGTTACATTTGTTTTCTAAATTCTCCCTGCAAAAATCTATTTTTTTTTTTTTGGGGGGTTTCTAAAGTGTTCCTGAAAAAATTAAAAATAAAAAAAAAATAATAGTGTGACATTAATATTAACATTTGTGCTTCAGTGACAGTCCTGCGTGTGGGGCATCTCTCTAATTTGCAGCCACCAAAAACAGAGTGTGTAACATTGGGCCTGATTTTCGCTGTGGTCTCACCAACCTGTAAAGGGGTAGCTAAATCATACTGAAGTTATAGCTCACCGTGTAAGTTGTGTGACTGCAACAAATAACGTTAGTTTGGTTACGTTTTTAAAACAATGAGGAAGTCTAGTGGAAGAGGTCGTGGCCGGGGGCGTTCATTGTCAGCTGGTAATGAGGGTAGTGGTAGTGGTGGAGCATCAGGTGGTCGTGGGGAAAAAAATATTGCACCTAAGTCTGGAGCTGTGGAGCCAGGTTCGTCGTCCGGCTACACAAGGCCTCGAACGCTCCCTTTTCTGGGATTAGGAAAACCGCTTTTAAAGCCGGAGCAGCAAGAGCAAGTTTTGGCTTATCTTGCTGACTCAGCCTCTAGCTCTTTTGCCTCCTCTCGTGAAACTGGTAAAAGTAAAAGCAGCGCGTCGTTAGTGGATGTTCACGGTCAGGGACAAGTCACTTCCTTGTCCTCTTCAGCAAAAACAACAACAGAGAAGAATGCAGCAGGCGACACAACGGGTTACTCCATGGAGCTCTTTACACATACCGTCCCTGGCTTAGAAAGTGAAGCAGTTAACAGTCCATGCCCATTACAAGTTGAATCTGACATGGAGTGCACTGATGCACAGCCACAGCCAGACTACTATGCTGGTCCTTTGACTCAGACCACAACATTGCCCTCGCAGGGTGCCGATCAAGAATCAGACCCTGATGAGACTATGTTGCCCCATCACGAACGCTATACCACCGAACGACACGGTGACACAGACGAAGTTGCGCAGGAGGTACAAGAAGAGTTATTAGATGACCCAGTTCTTGACCCCGATTGGCAGCCATTGGGGGAACAGGGTGCAGGCGGCAGCAGTTCTGAAGCAGAGGAGGAGGAGGGGCCGCAGCAGGCATCAACATCGCCACAGGTTCCATCTGCCGGGCCCGTATCTTGCCCAAAACGCGTGGCAAAGCCAAAACCTGGTGGAGGACAGCGTGCCCATCCGGTTAAAGCTCAGTCTGCAATGCCTGAAAAGGTATCCGATGCTAGAAAGAGTGCAGTCTGGCATTTTTTTAAACAACATCCAATTGATCAGCGCAAAGTCATCTGTCAAAAATGTTCTACTTCCTTAAGCAGAGGTCAGAATCTGAAAAGTCTCAATACTAGTTGCATGCATAGACATTTAACCACCATGCATTTGAAAGCTTGGACTAACTACCAAACGTCCCTTAAGGTTGTTGCACCCTCGGCCAATGAAGCTAGTCATCAACGCAACATCCCTTCCGGCAGTGTAGGACCACCATTTAGCGCACCACCTGCTGTATCTGTGCAGGTATCTTTGCCAGGCCAAAGCAGTCAGGGTCAGGGAATCACCAGTTTCGTAGTAGGAAACACTGCATCTAGGGCACCGGCGGCAACAATACCATCTCCCACCGTCTCTCAGTCTGCCATGTCCACCGGCACCCCCGCTAGTTCCACGATCTCCAGCTCTCCAGTCCAGCTCACCCTACATGAGACTATGGTTAGAAAAAGGAAATACTTAGCCTCGCATCCGCGTACACAGGGTTTGAACGCCCACATAGCTAGACTAATCTCGTTAGAGATGATGCCCTACCGGTTAGTTGAAAGCGAAGCTTTCAAAGACCTGATGGACTACGCTGTACCACGCTACGAGCTACCCAGTCGACACTTTTTTTCCAGAAAAGCCATCCCAGCCCTCCACCAGCATGTTAAAGAGCGCATCGTCCATGCACTCAGGCAATCTGTGAGCACAAAGGTGCACCTGACAACCGATGCATGGACCAGTAGGCATGGCCAGGGACGTTACGTGTCCATCACGGCACACTGGGTAAATGTGGTGGATTCAGGGTCCACAGGGGACAGCAAGTTTGGGACAGTTCTGCCTAGGCCACGGTCTAGTAAACAGTTGTCTGTAGCCGTTCGCACCCCCTCCTCCTCCTCCTCCTCCTCGTCCTCCTGCAGAAGCAAGAGCTCGTCCACAGACCGCAGTCGCACAAACACTCCATCCGCACCTGCCACTGTTGCACACCAGGTCTCCCATTATGGGGCAGCTACTGGCAAACGTCAGCAGGCTGTATTGGCTATGAAGTGTTTGGGCGACAATAGACACACCGCGGAAGTTCTGTCCGAGTTCTTGCAGCAAGAAACGCAGTCGTGGCTGGGCACTGTAGATCTTGAGGCAGGCAAGGTAGTGAGTGATAACGGAAGGAATTTCATGGCTGCCATCTCCCTTTCCCAACTGAAACACATTCCTTGCCTGGCTCACACCTTAAACCTGGTGGTGCAGTGCTTCCTGAAAAGTTATCCGGGGTTATCCGACCTGCTCCTCAAAGTGCGTGGACTTTGCGCACATATCCGCCGTTCGCCTGTACACTCCAGCCGTATGCAGACCTATCAGCGTTCTTTGAACCTTCCCCAGCATCGCCTAATCATAGACGTTGCAACAAGGTGGAACTCAACACTGCACATGCTTCAGAGACTGTGCGAACAGAGGCGGGCTGTTATGTTTTTGTGGGAGGATACACATACACGGGCAGGCAGTAGGATGGCAGACATGGAGTTGTCAGGTGTGCAGTGGTCGAAGATTCAAGACATGTGTCAAGTCCTTCAGTGTTTTGAGGAATGCACACGGCTGGTTAGTGCAGACAACGCCATAATAAGCATGAGCATCCCCCTAATGCGTCTGCTGATGCAAAGTTTGACGCACATAAAGGATCAGGCGTCTGCACCAGAGGAAGAGGAAAGCCTTGATGACAGTCAGCGATTGTCTGATCAGGGCAGTGTACATGACGAGGTACCGGGCGAAGAGGAGGTGGAGGATGAGGAGGATGATGGGGATGAGTATATTTTTAATGAGGAAGCTTTCCCGGGGGCACGGGAAATTGGTGGCGTGGCAAGGCCGGGTTCTGGTTTTTTGAGGGACACAAGTGACGTAGATTTGCCTGCAACTGCCCCTCAACCAAGCACAACCGCAGATTTGACAACGGGAACTTTGGCCCACATGGCGGATTATGCCTTGCGTATCCTCAAAAGGGACACACGCATTACAAAAATGATGAACGATGACGATTACTGGTTGGCCTGCCTCCTTGATCCTCGCTATAAAGGCAAATTGCAAAATATTATGCCACATGAGAACTTGGAACTAATATTAGCAACAAAACAATCAACTCTTATTGACCGTTTGCTTCTGGCATTCCCTGCACACAGCGCCCGTGATCATTCTCACACGAGCTCCAGGGGCCAGCAGACCAGAGGTGTTAGAGGGGCAGAAATCAGAAGTGGCGTTGGCCAGAGGGGTTTTCTGACCAGGTTGTGGAGTGATTTTTCTATGACCGCAGACAGGACAGGTACTGCAGCATCAATTCAAAGTGACAGGAGACAACATTTGTCCAGTATGGTTACAAACTATTTTTCATCCCTTATCGACGTTCTCCCTCAACCGTCATTCCCATTTGATTACTGGGCATCAAAATTAGACACCTGGCCAGAATTGGCAGAATATGCATTGCAGGAGCTTGCTTGCCCGGCAGCTAGTGTCCTATCAGAAAGAGTATTCAGTGCTGCAGGTTCAATACTAACAGAAAAAAGGACTCGTCTGGCTACCCAAAATGTAGATGATCTAACCTTCATTAAAATGAACCACAACTGGATTTCAAAATCTTTTGCCCCACCCTGCCCGGCTGACACCTAGCTTTCCTATGAAAAGGTCTTGCCTGTGGACTATTCTGAATGACTTTTCCAATCTCGTAATTTTCTTCACCTGATTGTCCAGCATACGACATGTTTCCACCTCACGAAATGGCCAAAGTCCCCACACGGGGCCGTGCTATCGCCACTTTGCGCTTGGACCCTTGAGAGTGCTGTTTGTCTGAAGAGGTGGGTGTGGCCGCTTTTGGTCGACGGCACTGCCACTGGGTCCCTCATAGTACAATAAAGTGTCTCTGGCGGTGGTGGTGCGCACCCAACGTCAGACACACCGTTGTAATATGAGGGGCCCTGTGCCTGTACCGCCGGCCACAAGACAGTTCCCCCCCCAGCTCAAACAGTGCTCTACCACTAGCAAAATTATCTCTCACAGCTTCACCAATGTGTAGTCTAGGCGCTGACATCCTTCAATGCCTGGCACTGACAATACCATTGTTTTGACATTTTTGTTATGTTAGGCCTTCGAAGCCTGTCTGCGGTCCCTTCTTTCTACAACTACTACACTGACCAGGCCACTGCTGGCCGTGTTACCCTGGAACCAATTTAAAAGTGCCTACAGTCAGCCCAATTTTGTTATGTTAGGCCTTCGAAGACTGTCTGCCGTCACTCCTTCCACTAGACTTCCACTGACCATACACTGCTGCCCATGTACCCCTGGAACCAATTTAAAAGTGCCTACAGCCAGCCCAATTTTGTTATGTTAGGCCTTGGAAGCCTGTCTGCGGTCACTCCTTCCACTAGACTTCCACTGACCAGACCACTGCTGCCCGTGTACCCCTGGAACCAATTTAAAAGTGCCTCCAGCCAGCCCAAGTTTGTTATGTTAGGCCTTCGAAGCCTGTCTGCGGTCACTCCTTCCACTAGACTTCCACTGACCAGACCACCGCTGCCCGTGTACCCCTGGAACCAATTTAAAAGTGCCTACAGCCAGCCCAAGTTTGTTATGTTAGGCCTTGGAAGCCTGTCTGCGGTCACTCCTTCCACTAGACTTCCACTGACCAGACCACTGCTGCCCGTGTACCCCTGGAACCAATTTAAAAGTGCCTCCAGCCAGCCCAAGTTTGTTATGTTAGGCCTTGGAAGCCTGTCTGCGGTCACTCCTTCCACTAGACTTCCACTGACCAGACCACTGCTGCCCGTGTACCCCTGGAACCAATTTAAAAGTGCCTACAGCCAGCCCAAGTTTGTTATGTTAGGCCTTCGAAGCCTGTCTGCGGTCACTCCTTCCACTAGACTTCCACTGACCAGACCACTGCTGCCCGTGTACCCCTGGAACCAATTTAAAAGTGCCTCCAGCCAGCCCAAGTTTGTTATGTTAGGCCTTGGAAGCCTGTCTGCGGTCACTCCTTCCACTAGACTTCCACTGACCAGACCACCGCTGCCCGTGTACCCCTGGAACCAATTTAAAAGTGCCTACAGCCAGCCCAAGTTTGTTATGTTAGGCCTTCGAAGCCTGTCTGCGGTCACTCCTTCCACTAGACTTCCACTGACCAGACCACTGCTGCCCGTGTACCCCTGGAACCAATTTAAAAGTGCCTCCAGCCAGCCCAAGTTTGTTATGTTAGGCCTTCGAAGCCTGTCTGCGGTCACTCCTTCCACTAGACTTCCACAGACCAGACCACTGCTGCCCGTGTACCCCTGGAACCAATTTAAAAGTGCCTACAGCCAGCCCAAGTTTGTTATGTTAGGCCTTGGAAGCCTGTCTGCGGTCACTCCTTCCACTAGACTTCCACTGACCAGACCACTGCTGCCCGTGTACCCCTGGAACCAATTTAAAAGTGCCTCCAGCCAGCCCAAGTTTGTTATGTTAGGCCTTCGAAGCCTGTCTGCGGTCACTCCTTCCACTAGACTTCCACAGACCAGACCACTGCTGCCCGTGTACCCCTGGAACCAATTTAAAAGTGCCTACAGCCAGCCCAAGTTTGTTATGTTAGGCCTTGGAAGCCTGTCTGCGGTCACTCCTTCCACTAGACTTCCACTGACCAGACCACTGCTGCCCGTGTACCCCTGGAACCAATTTAAAAGTGCCTCCAGCCAGCCCAAGTTTGTTATGTTAGGCCTTCGAAGCCTGTCTGCGGTCACTCCTTCCACTAGACTTCCACTGACCAGACCACTGCTGCCCGTGTACCCCTGGAACCAATTTAAAAGTGCCTACAGCCAGCCCAAGTTTGTTATGTTAGGCCTTCGAAGCCTGTCTGCGGCCCGTTCTTTCAACTACAACTACACTGACCAGGCCACTGATGGCCGTGTTCCCCTGGAACCAATTTTAACTTGCCTACAGCCAGCCCTATGTTATTATGTTAGGCCTTCGAAGCCTGTCTGCGTCCCGTTCTTTCAACTACAACTACACTGACCAGGCCACTGATGGCCGTGTTCCCCTGGAACCAATTTTAACTTGCCTACAGCCAGCCCAATGTTAGGCCTTTGATGCCTGTCTGCCGTCACTCCTTCCACTAGGCCTCCACTGACCTGTCTATTGCTGCCCGTGTACCCCTTGAACCAACCTAATAAAATATTTAAAAAATTAATTTGATTATAAAAAATAAGATCGTGTTGAGATCTCAAATGCAGACATTTTAACAATCAAAACAAACACACAACAAATATCTGGAACTGTACTACAAAGGTCCAACAGCTACAATTTCTTTCTCCTGCAAGAAGTTAACTGAAAGTTTTTTGGAGTTGTTAACACAGATATGGCATCCACCGAGTGTTGTCCTGTCGCGTCTCCTTTAAATTATTTCCAATAAGATGTTAAACTATTAATTTAATAAAATCAATAATTAAAAAAATAATTGAGTAAGTCAAAAGCACATTGCAAATAAACATTAATTACAAATCAAGAAGCATGGCGCGTCCGAGGGTGAGTAGATACCGAATAAGAATATAATCACCCTCGGACGCGCAATGCTTATTTACAACAGCCTTCCTTCCTAAGAATCAGCCCTTCCGTGGTGTAGAGAGAGGTTGTGTTACACTCCAAGGTGTTCCCCGGGTTGCCTTTCCTGAGCTTCGATCTTCCGGCTCTCGTTTAGTAGCTGTTGGAAACTACGCTGCATTAGGCCTACTAATTGTGTATGGGTGAAACAGTGGCGCATCTGCGGTCCCTCCTTCCACTAGGCCTCCACTGACCTGTCTACTGCGGCCCGTGTACCCCTTGAACCAACCTAATAAAATATTTAAAAAATTAATTTGATTATAAAAAATAAGATCGTGTTGAGATCTCAAATGCAGACATTTTAACAATCAAAACAAACACACAACAAATATCTGGAACTGTACTACAAAGGTCCAACAGCTACAATTTCTTTCTCCTGCAAGAAGTTAACTGAAAGTTTTTTGGAGTTGTTAACACAGATATGGCATCCACCGAGTGTTGTCCTGTCGCGTCTCCTTTAAATTATTTCCAATAAGATGTTAAACTATTAATTTAATAAAATCAATAATTAAAAAAATAATTGAGTAAGTCAAAAGCACATTGCAAATAAACATTAATTACAAATCAAGAAGCATGGCGCGTCCGAGGGTGAGTAGATACCGAATAAGAATATAATCACCCTCGGACGCGCAATGCTTATTTACAACAGCCTTCCTTCCTAAGAATCAGCCCTTCCGTGGTGTAGAGAGAGGTTGTGTTACACTCCAAGGTGTTCCCCAGGTTGCCTTTCCTGAGCTTCGATCTTCCGGCTCTCGTTTAGTAGCTGTTGGAAACTACGCTGCATTAGGCCTACTAATTGTGTATGGGTGAAACAGTGGCGCATCTGCGGTCCCTCCTTCCACTAGGCCTCCACTGACCTGTCTACTGCGGCCCGTGTACCCCTTGAACCAACCTAATAAAATATTTAAAAAATTAATTTGATTATAAAAAATAAGATCGTGTTGAGATCTCAAATGCAGACATTTTAACAATCAAAACAAACACACAACAAATATCTGGAACTGTACTACAAAGGTCCAACAGCTACAATTTCTTTCTCCTGCAAGAAGTTAACTGAAAGTTTTTTGGAGTTGTTAACACAGATATGGCATCCACCGAGTGTTGTCCTGTCGCGTCTCCTTTAAATTATTTCCAATAAGATGTTAAACTATTAATTTAATAAAATCAATAATTAAAAAAATAATTGAGTAAGTCAAAAGCACATTGCAAATAAACATTAATTACAAATCAAGAAGCATGGCGCGTCCGAGGGTGAGTAGATACCGAATAAGAATATAATCACCCTCGGACGCGCAATGCTTATTTACAACAGCCTTCCTTCCTAAGAATCAGCCCTTCCGTGGTGTAGAGAGAGGTTGTGTTACACTCCAAGGTGTTCCCCAGGTTGCCTTTCCTGAGCTTCGATCTTCCGGCTCTCGTTTAGTAGCTGTTGGAAACTACGCTGCATTAGGCCTACTAATTGTGTATGGGTGAAACAGTGGCGCATCTGCGGTCCCTCCTTCCACTAGGCCTCCACTGACCTGTCTACTGCGGCCCGTGTACCCCTTGAACCAACCTAATAAAATATTTAAAAAATTAATTTGATTATAAAAAATAAGATCGTGTTGAGATCTCAAATGCAGACATTTTAACAATCAAAACAAACACACAACAAATATCTGGAACTGTACTACAAAGGTCCAACAGCTACAATTTCTTTCTCCTGCAAGAAGTTAACTGAAAGTTTTTTGGAGTTGTTAACACAGATATGGCATCCACCGAGTGTTGTCCTGTCGCGTCTCCTTTAAATTATTTCCAATAAGATGTTAAACTATTAATTTAATAAAATCAATAATTAAAAAAATAATTGAGTAAGTCAAAAGCACATTGCAAATAAACATTAATTACAAATCAAGAAGCATGGCGCGTCCGAGGGTGAGTAGATACCGAATAAGAATATAATCACCCTCGGACGCGCAATGCTTATTTACAACAGCCTTCCTTCCTAAGAATCAGCCCTTCCGTGGTGTAGAGAGAGGTTGTGTTACACTCCAAGGTGTTCCCCGGGTTGCCTTTCCTGAGCTTCGATCTTCCGGCTCTCGTTTAGTAGCTGTTGGAAACTACGCTGCATTAGGCCTACTAATTGTGTATGGGTGAAACAGTGGCGCATCTGCGGTCCCTCCTTCCACTAGGCCTCCACTGACCTGTCTACTGCGGCCCGTGTACCCCTTGAACCAACCTAATAAAATATTTAAAAAATTAATTTGATTATAAAAAATAAGATCGTGTTGAGATCTCAAATGCAGACATTTTAACAATCAAAACAAACACACAACAAATATCTGGAACTGTACTACAAAGGTCCAACAGCTACAATTTCTTTCTCCTGCAAGAAGTTAACTGAAAGTTTTTTGGAGTTGTTAACACAGATATGGCATCCACCGAGTGTTGTCCTGTCGCGTCTCCTTTAAATTATTTCCAATAAGATGTTAAACTATTAATTTAATAAAATCAATAATTAAAAAAATAATTGAGTAAGTCAAAAGCACATTGCAAATAAACATTAATTACAAATCAAGAAGCATGGCGCGTCCGAGGGTGAGTAGATACCGAATAAGAATATAATCACCCTCGGACGCGCAATGCTTATTTACAACAGCCTTCCTTCCTAAGAATCAGCCCTTCCGTGGTGTAGAGAGAGGTTGTGTTACACTCCAAGGTGTTCCCCAGGTTGCCTTTCCTGAGCTTCGATCTTCCGGCTCTCGTTTAGTAGCTGTTGGAAACTACGCTGCATTAGGCCTACTAATTGTGTATGGGTGAAACAGTGGCGCATCTGCGGTCCCTCCTTCCACTAGGCCTCCACTGACCTGTCTACTGCGGCCCGTGTACCCCTTGAACCAACCTAATAAAATATTTAAAAAATTAATTTGATTATAAAAAATAAGATCGTGTTGAGATCTCAAATGCAGACATTTTAACAATCAAAACAAACACACAACAAATATCTGGAACTGTACTACAAAGGTCCAACAGCTACAATTTCTTTCTCCTGCAAGAAGTTAACTGAAAGTTTTTTGGAGTTGTTAACACAGATATGGCATCCACCGAGTGTTGTCCTGTCGCGTCTCCTTTAAATTATTTCCAATAAGATGTTAAACTATTAATTTAATAAAATCAATAATTAAAAAAATAATTGAGTAAGTCAAAAGCACATTGCAAATAAACATTAATTACAAATCAAGAAGCATGGCGCGTCCGAGGGTGAGTAGATACCGAATAAGAATATAATCACCCTCGGACGCGCAATGCTTATTTACAACAGCCTTCCTTCCTAAGAATCAGCCCTTCCGTGGTGTAGAGAGAGGTTGTGTTACACTCCAAGGTGTTCCCCAGGTTGCCTTTCCTGAGCTTCGATCTTCCGGCTCTCGTTTAGTAGCTGTTGGAAACTACGCTGCATTAGGCCTACTAATTGTGTATGGGTGAAACAGTGGCGCATCTGCGGTCCCTCCTTCCACTAGGCCTCCACTGACCTGTCTACTGCGGCCCGTGTACCCCTTGAACCAACCTAATAAAATATTTAAAAAATTAATTTGATTATAAAAAATAAGATCGTGTTGAGATCTCAAATGCAGACATTTTAACAATCAAAACAAACACACAACAAATATCTGGAACTGTACTACAAAGGTCCAACAGCTACAATTTCTTTCTCCTGCAAGAAGTTAACTGAAAGTTTTTTGGAGTTGTTAACACAGATATGGCATCCACCGAGTGTTGTCCTGTCGCGTCTCCTTTAAATTATTTCCAATAAGATGTTAAACTATTAATTTAATAAAATCAATAATTAAAAAAATAATTGAGTAAGTCAAAAGCACATTGCAAATAAACATTAATTACAAATCAAGAAGCATGGCGCGTCCGAGGGTGAGTAGATACCGAATAAGAATATAATCACCCTCAGACGCGCAATGCTTATTTACAACAGCCTTCCTTCCTAAGAATCAGCCCTTCCGTGGTGTAGAGAGAGGTTGTGTTACACTCCAAGGTGTTCCCCGGGTTGCCTTTCATGAGCTTCGATCTTCCGGCTCTCGTTTAGTAGTTGGTGGAAACTACGCTGCATTAGGCCTACAAATTTGGTATGGGGTGTAGAGACAGGTTGTGTTACACTCCAAGGTTTTCACCAGGTTGCCTTTCCTGAGCTTCTATCTTCAGGCTCTCATTAAATTGTGGTTAAATGGAACAACTGCATTTGGCGTACTAGTTGGTTTGGGGCCTACTATCGGTGTCTGCCACTCCTTGCTGTTCTCCTGGTTTCCTGTCCTGAAATTCCATTTTCAGCCTCTCGTTAAGTGGTTGTTAATGTTAGACTGCATTTGGCCTACTAGTTGGGTTGGGGCCTACTATCGGTGTCTGCCACTCCTTGCTGTTCTCCTCCACTGAACAAAGCTGTGCCGCCTGTTTACTACGGTTGTCAATTTTGAACTGCATTTCGACTACTTACTGATTTGGCCCTACTCTCTGTGTCAGCCTCTCATTCCAGTTGTCCTCCACTGCAATGCCCCCTGGTTATTCCTGTGTTACCAATTTTGAACTGCATTTAGCCCACTTTCTTCTTTGGGCCTATATCTGTGTTTCCACTTCATCGTGCCCATTGCCCAGCCAGTGATAGATGAGTCTGCTGGTACATTGACCCATAACGCAACATTCCCCGTGCACGCTACACAACAACATTGTGACCCTGCTGAAAGTCAGGTTGCTCTTCCCGCATACCATACCACCTTACACGGGGACAAAGAGGAAGGTGCAGATGAAAGTGCAGGTTCCTTCATCAGGTGGGGGGAGGAATACTAGTTGGCGACGTCACTGGCACAGGGCCTCTCATAGTACGCAAAAGTGTTGCTGCCGATGGGAGGCGCCCCCGCCGTGCAAACACACCGCTGTACTTTGAGGGGCCCTGTGCCAGTGCCAATGCCAACGAGTGGGCCCCCCCTGCTTGCTCAGGTTCACAGCACTTGCAAAGTTGAAATACTTACCTCTCCCTGCTCCACTGCCGTGACGTGGTCCAGATTTCCTGGGCCCACTAATTACTTGAACCAGCCCTACCCCACACAACTTTAGCCAAATGACCCCCAATTTCAAATGCCTTCCAATTATTATAAGGTAAATTACGCTTGACAAGCTTCATTAAGAAGAATGGATGGTTTTGACATTAAAATGGGCACTCTAGGTGTTTTCCTGGCCCCCACTCACTGCCGACTATGCTGCCCCATTGACTTGCATTGGGTTTCGTGTTTCGGTCGATCCCGACTTTACGTCATAATCGGCCGATTTCACTCGACCCGACTTTGGACATAGTCGGGTTTCGCAAAACCCGGCTCGACTCTAAAAAGGTCAAGGTCGCTCAACTCTACTCACCACACATGGGGATATGAACACACACACAAAATGCGCCACACACTACCACGTGCTTGAACACATATTACCCTCAGCACACATTTCACCACACATATACCAACCTCGCCACATAAAAGTCGAAACACAAAAGTCGCCGCTCAAAACTCACCACGCGCAAAACTCGCCACATGCAAAAACTAGGCTCACGCAAAACTCGCCACAAGTGCAAAACTCACCTCATGGAAAACTCGCCACATGCAAAACTTGCACACGCGGAAAAATTGCCACATGCACAAAATTTGCAACACATGCAAAAGTTGCCTCACACAAAACTTGCACATACTCAAAAGGCACCAGACATAAAACTCACCACGTGCAAAACTCGCCATGCGCAAAACTTGCTGCACACAACTTGCTACACTAACCTGTCACATGCAACTCGACACACAAAAAGTTGCTACACGCATGTTGCCACACAAAACTCATCTCACAAAAGTCGCTACATGCATGTCGCCACACACAACTCAACACACACAACTTGACAGACGAAACTCGCCCTAAAACACACACAAGTCTGGTATTAGCCTTCAAAAATAAAAATCTGATTAATAAGCAGACAAACTACAAGAGCAACAAATGTACCATATAGGAAATACAGCAGCTGTCAGTCACATGACCTGTCTATTATGTGTATGTGTGAGCTAATATATACTGCCAGGGGGAGGGCTTCCTGTTGGCTGGGGATTTATCAGGCTGCCAATTTATCTTACAAATACTGAGGTAAAAATACTGAGAAAATAACGTGTTAACGAGGTCTAATACAGGAGATCACACAGGTATATACTATATACAGGGGAGATGACACACAGATATATACTATATACAGGAGAGATGACACACAGGTATATACTATATAGAGGAGGAGATGACATACAGGTACATACTATATACAGGAGGAGATGACATACAGGTATATACTATATACAGGAGGAGATGACACACAGGTATATACTATATACAGGAGCAGATTACCTACAGGTATATACTATATACAGGAGGAGATGACATACAGGTATATGCTATATATAGAAGATGACATACAGGTATATACTATATACAGGAGGAGATGACACACATATATATACTATATACAGGGGAGATGACACACAGGTATATACTATATACAGGAGGAGATGACATACAGGTATATACTATATACAGAAGGAGATGACATACAGGTATATACTATATATAGGAGGAGAGGACATACAGGTATATACTATATATAGGAGGAGATGACATACAGGTATTTACTATATATAGGAGGAGATGACATACAGGTATATACT
This sequence comes from Ranitomeya imitator, assembly GCF_032444005.1. Lineage (NCBI taxonomy): Eukaryota > Metazoa > Chordata > Amphibia > Anura > Dendrobatidae > Ranitomeya > Ranitomeya imitator. The sequence goes on from NC_091283.1 coordinate 531,843,054, forward strand.
ATATACAGGGGAGATGACACACAGCAGGTATATACTATATACAGGGGAGATGACATACAGGTATATACTATATACAGGAGATGACATACAGGTGTATACTATATATAAGGGAGATGACAAACATGTATATACTGAGGTGAAAATGAGAGGTGTGAGGTGAAAATGAAAAGGTGTGAGTGCAAAATGAGAGGAGTGAGGGAAAATAGTGTAGTGATCGGAAAATGACAGATGTGAGGTCGAAATGACAAGTGTGAGGCGGGAATGAGGAGTGAGGGAGAAAATGAGAGGTGTGAGGGAGAAAATGAGAGATGTCAGGGGGGAAATTAAAGATGTGATTGGGAAAATGAGAGGAGTGATGGGAAAATAAGAGAAGTGACGTGCTATAACTAACCACAGATATTTACTATGCCCAGGCAACGCCGGGCTCTTCAGCTAGTCTAGTATATAAAGCTGAATGTGTGTGTGTGTGTGTGTATGTATGTATGTCCGGGATTGGCATCTGCACCGTCGCAGCTACAGCCACAAAATTTTGCACAGTCACACGTCTGGACCCCGAGAGCGTCATAGGCTATGTTGTGAGGCGAAATTTTAACCCCGCGTGTTTCAATTCACCAAACAATTTTGCCCCTATCTACATAATGGGGAAAAAAGTGAAAGGAAAAGTGTTGGAGGCGTCGCAGCTACAGCCACAAAATTTTGCACAGTCACACGGCTGGACTCTGAGAGCATCATAGGCTACGTTGTGAGGTGAAATTTTAACCCTGCCCGTTCCAATTCACCAAACAATTTTGCCCCTATCTACATAATGGGGAAAAAGTGAAAGGAAAAGTGTTGGAGGCGTCGCAGCTACAGCCACAAAATTTTGCACAGTCACATGTCTGGACCCTGTGAGCGTCATAGGCTATGTTGTGAGGTGAAATTTTAACCCCGCGCTTTCCAATTCACCAAACAATTTTGCCCCCATCTACATAATGGGGAAAAGTGAAAGGAAAAGTGTTGGAGGCAAATTGACAGCTGCCAGATGTGAACAAGGGGGACTTAAAGAGTGAGAGCGAGGTGGGGCTCCGACATAGGATACTCACCACACACGGGGATATGAACACACACACAAAATGTGCCACACACTACCACGTGCTTGAACACATATTACCCTCAGCACACATTTCAGCACACATACACCAACCTCGCCACATAAAAGTCGAAACACAAAAGTCGCTGCTCAGAACTCGCCACCCGCAAAACTCGCCACATGCAAAAATTAGGCTCAGGCAAAACTCGCCACAAGTGCAAAACTCACCTCTTGGAAAACTCGCCACACGCAAAACTTGCACACGCGGAAAAATTGCCACATGCACAAAAGTTGCAACACATGCAAAAGTTGCCTCAAACAAAACTTGCACATACTCAAAAGGCACCACAAATAGAACTCGCCATGCACAAAACTCGCCATGCGCAAAACTTGCTGCACACAACTTGCTACACTAACCTGTCACATGCAACTCGACACACAAAAAGTTGCTACACGCATGTCTCCACACAAAACTCATCTCACAAAAGTCGCTACATGCATGTCGCCACACGCAACTCAACACACAACTTGACATATGAAACTCGCCCTAAAACACACAAGAGTCTGGTATTATCCTTCAAAAATAAAAATCTGATTAATAAGCAGACAAACTACAAGAGCAACAAATGTACCATATAGGAAATACGGCAGCTGTCAGTCACATGACCTGTCTATTATGTGTATGTGTGAGCTAATATATACTGCCAGGGGGAGGGCTTCCTGTTGGCTGGGGATTTATCAGGCTGCCAATTTAGTTTAAGAAGAAGAGAAGCAGCATCAAGCTATGAAATGGGGACCACCACTTGTATAATAAAGATTTAATTTATTAGTCAACCAACAAACCACATAAACACCAACAATAAAAACATTTAAAACCTCAACTCAAGTGAGTCCTGGGTACCAAAAAAGGAACCACCACCCCTGGACATGGTGAATAAGAAAAATATACTAGAATATATAGATAATACGCACACTGTGTAAGATACAATATACAATATATATGGTAATGGATACAATTTAATACACAAATATGTATAACCTATAAATAGGTATCAAAAACACTTATAACAGCATGGCACAGCTCGCCTAGAACATAATGTCAATATGGTAAAGTTGTCATTATATGGATACAGACATACATATGTTGTAACAAAAACATGCACACAAAATCTCCCAATAATGGATAGATAAATGATGGAACCAGTGCTGAATAATTATTACCATATACACATATCCATAGGCGCACCATGGGCTGGTCAGACTGGTGACATAGTCAAATACCATAAGTTGCATGGATGTAATAAGCAAACCCCAGCATATATACCGAACCCTATAGAGTTCTATAGCTACTAGGTGTTAGGAGTCAAGTTTTCTCTGCTGCACAGGGGGAATCTCGATCCGTCTCCGCTGCGGTCTCCCATTCTCCTCCAGCCACAGTGGAGTCTGCTCAGCAGGGACGTCGCTCCCAGTGTCTTGCTCGCTCTCACTCTGTACAGAGAGTTACTGCTGCTTCTTCAGCTCCTGCCATTAAAGTCAGTGCTGGTCAGCGGCGAGCGGACTTCCCTGGGACTAAGTCCTTGTTTGCGCACACTGAGCATGCCCAGAGCAAGATCTCCCGTTGGAGATCGAGGGTCATGTGCTCTGGCTCTGCAGCGCATTCCATTGGTCCTCTTGGCAGGCCCTGGAAGGGCAAGGTTTCTGTGGCCACTTCCTGTCCTGCAATTATATAAACTGCGCATGACCGCACGGCCATGCGCTAGTGTACAATTGAATACGTGTGTTTGTTGTGAGTGCAAGTCGTTCATTAAATACCCCTACCCTATTGTATGACTGTTCGCGTATGGAGTATGGCTGCTATCTAGCGCCCGACAAATCACTCAACGTGTCACACACGTATCAGCGTCTATTGCTGTGACCGCCAGTGCGGCGCCACGCGCCAGTAGTGCGCTTCCTGACCCACGTCTGGGTGCTTAGTGGTGCCTGCCAGCACGGCACAGTTCGCACTTCGGTGCTCTAATTATAAGAGTTGCCTAACACACCCTGTTGCGGTGTTGTGTCAGCAAGTGGTCTAATCGGACTTCAATCCTAGTTGGGGTTAAGTTCGCTGACTGCTTGCTCGCCTTCTATGTGCGGTACCGCGATCCTGTGATGCAACAGGATCGCTTCCTTCACGTTGGGTGAAGTTTAACCCACGCGAGTATACTTATGAGTACCGCCATATAGTCCGTCATTACTCAGCAGCAGGTTCCATCTCTGCACGGTGGACCCCGGGCTACGAACGCACCGTACACTATCAGTCTTATTATTTGGTGCGTTCCGCTAGCCCTAACATTACACTAGCGCCAGGGTCTGGCTAGTGATGACGGACAAACAGCAATCCCTGCGGTATATACAGCAGCTGGAGGGTAGGTTGGCGGCTCTCGAGAGCGCAACCTCAGCTGTGGATGTTACCGCAGTTGCTGTACAGGCTGCCAGCGTGGCTGCAGCAACTTTGTCCATTGCCACCCCTGTTCCGACATTTTCTCGCCTCCCGCTGCCAGAAAAATTTTCTGGTAATAGCAAATTTTGTAGGGGATTCGTGAGTCAGTGCTCTATTCATCTCGAGCTTCTGGCTGCACGTTTCCCCACAGAGCGGGCTAAGGTGGGATTTATTGTGTCTCTATTGTCGGACAGGGCGTTGGAATGGGCTACGCCGCTGTGGGAGCGTGGCGATCATGTGGTGCAAAGTGCTCCTCTGTTTTTGAGCACTTTAAAACAGGTCTTTTTAGGACCTCAAGTCACCCATGACACTGCGCTCCAACTGCTGGCATTAACTCAGGGTGAGACCTTGGTCAGTCATTTTGCCGTCCAATTCCACACTTTAGCATCTGAGCTGGAATGGTCGGATAAAGCTCTTATCCCCATATTTTGGAGGGGCTTGGCTGACCATGTAAAGGACGCTCTGGCCACTAGGGAGATTCCTGCCACACTGGAGGAGTTAATAACACTCGAATTGACCTCCGTTTTATCGAGCGGAGGTTAGAGCGAGCCCAGTGTAGGCAGAGGTTTTGGCTGGCTCCTACTTTCGCCAAACCTCTGGAATCTCCGGTCCTGGTTCCTGAGTCACATGAGGCCAGGGAAGTGTCACAAGCGGGACCTAAGTCCCGGACCGCTTGTGCACTCAGGGTCTGTCATGTTTGCCAGCAGTCTGGACATTTAGCCACCAGATGTCCTCAGTGGTCGAGGAAACGTCAGCGTCTAGTGGTCGTAGGTGGAGGTACACTAGACACGGCGACGTTTGCCTCTAAATTGTCCTTTAAGGGGACAATTACTATAGGCTCATTCTCCCACTCGGTAGAGCTCTGCGTGGATTCTGGGGCGGAGGGCAATTTTATGTCTTCTGCCTTCACCCAACGCCACGCAATACCTCTGGTTATGCTAGCTCAACCTGTAATGGTACGAGTGGTGAATGGGTCGACTCTGCCCTCACAGATAACTCACCAGACCATCCCTTTTACTCTGTCCATGTCGCCATCTCATCAGGAGATTATTTCTCTGCTCGTCATTCCAGAGGGAATTGATGAAGTCCTGTTGGGAATACCTTGGCTACGGTACCACTCTCCTCATATCGAGTGGTCCTCAGGCAGAATTCTGGGATGGGGTGAATCTTGTGGGGGTAGGTGTCAGAGGGAGTGCGTTCAGGTAGCTACAACTGAGGTACCCTCAGATCTTTCCTCTCTCCCCAAGCAGTATTGGTCGTATGCAGACGTATTCTCCAAAAAGGCGGCGGAGACCCTTCCGCCCCATCGCCCCTATGACTGTCCTATTGACCTCTTGCCTGGTGCTGAGACTCCCCGGGGTCGAGTCTATCCACTATCTCTCCCGGAGATGGAGGCAATGTCACAGTACATCCAGGAAAATCTGGCAAGAGGGTTCATCAGGAAGTCAGTGTCACCTGCTGGGGCAGGGTTCTTCTTCGTGCAGAAGAAGAGTGGGGAATTGCGTCCATGCATAGACTACAGGGGTCTTAACGCCATCACCGTTAAGAATAAATACCCTTTGCCTTTGATATCTGAACTGTTCGATAGGCTTCGGGGAGCAAGGGTATTTACTAAATTAGATCTGCGGGGTGCTTACAACCTGATTCGCATCCGTGAGGGGGACGAATGGAAGACGGCTTTTAACACCAGGGATGGGCACTATGAATATCTGGTTATGCCCTTTGGGCTCTGTAATGCCCCAGCCGTTTTCCAAGACTTTGTGAACGATATCTTCCGGGATATGCTTTCCACCTCGGTCGTAGTCTATCTGGATGATATTCTCATCTACTCTCCAGATATTGACTCCCACCGGAGAGATGTTTGCAAAGTCTTCGACCTCCTACGGGCAAACTCCCTCTATGCCAAGTTGGAGAAGTGTATGTTTGAGCAGGAGTCCTTACCTTTCCTAGGCTACATCATCTCAGCCCAGGATCCTGCCAAACTACAGGCTGTGATGGACTGGCAGGAACCCCATTCTCTTAAAGCAGTGCAGCGCTTTATGGGGTTAATCAATTATTATCGCCAGTTCATCCCGCATTTCTCAACTTTGGTAGCCCCCTTGGTTGCCCTCACCAAGATGGGGGCGAATCCCAAATTGTGGTCTGAGGAGGTCTCCAAGGCTTTTATCTCTATAAAGTCACACTTCGCTAGCGATCCCATTCTTCATCGCCCCGATGTTGGTAAGCCATTTATCATGGAGGTGGATGCCTCTTCTGTTGGTGCTGGAGCAGTCCTCTTCCAAAAGGATGCTCAAGGTCGGAAGCATCCTTGCTTCTTTTTCTCCAAGACCTTCGCACCAGCAGAGAGGAATTATTCCATCGGGGACAGGGAGTTGCTAGCCATGAAGTTGGCTTTCTCGGAGTGGAGACATCTCTTGGAGGGAGCACGTTTTCCCTTCCAAGTCTTCACAGATCACAAAAATTTGATGTATCTGCAGACAGCTCAGCGGTTGAATTCTCGCCAGGCCAGATGGTCCTTGTTCTTCTTCCGGTTTCATTTCACCCTCCATTTCCTTTCTGGGGAGAAGAACATTCGGGCCGACGCTCTCTCTCGCTCCGTTGTGTCATCTACAGAGGAGGAGGAGGAGCCTCGGCTTATTGTCCCCACCGAGAGTTTGAGAACCGTGGCCCCGGTTTCGCTGGAGTCTGTGCCCCCGGGCAAGACTTTTGTTCCATCTAGTTTGCGACCGGAGGTTCTCTCTTGGGCGCACTCGTCCAGGGTGGGTGGACATTTTGGTACTAAAAGGACATCAGAGTTACTGGCGAGGACATACTGGTGGCCGCATATGGCTCGTGATGTCGAGGAGTACGTTCGGGCGTGTGTCTCTTGCGCCAGGAACAAGACTCCTCGGCAACGGCCAGCTGGGTTGCTTTATCCTCTGCCCGTGGCTGACAGGCCCTGGGAGATGGTCGGGATGGACTTTGTGGTTGGCTTACCCAAGTCTCGTAATTGCACCATTATCTGGGTGATCACCGATCATTTTTCCAAAATGGTGCATTTGGTGCCTCTTCCACGGCTACCATCTGCACGGGCGTTGGCTGTCTTGTTTATCAAGCATATCTTTCGCTTACACGGTATGCCAGACAAAATTGTTAGTGACCGGGGTCCCCAGTTTGCGTCTCGATTCTGGAGGGAGCTATGTCGTCTACTCAGTATTGAGTTAAATCTCTCTTCGGCATATCATCCTGAGACGAATGGGTTGGTAGAAAGGGCCAACCAGACCTTGGTCACATATCTGCGACATTTTGTTTCTGCCAGACAGGATGACTGGGCATCCTTGCTACCATGGGCAGAGTTTGCACTTAACAATGCCATAGCCGACTCTACCGGTCAGACTCCATTCCTCTTAAATTACGGCCAGCATCCGCGTGTTCCTGTGCCCATGCCTGTGTCTTCCGCTGATCCCAGGGTGGCAGACTGGGCTGTGGAGGCACGGGACATTTGGGATCGCACACAGGATGCCACTCGGGCCTCCAAGGAGAGAATGAGGTCCTCCGCCGATGTTCATCGGCGCCCCGCTCCGACTTTTGCCCCTGGCGACTTGGTGTGGCTCTCCGCCCGTAACATCAGGCTGCGAGTTGAGTCCACTAAGTTTGCTCCTCGCTACTTGGGTCCCTTCAAGGTTCTCGAACAGGTTAATCCTGTGGTCTACCGCCTGGCTCTTCCTCCATGCTTGGGTATCACCGACACCTTTCATGTGTCCCTCTTGAAACCCGTATACATGTCCCGGTTTTCCGAGTCATCTGCCGGGACATCGGGTTCGTCTACGGACAATTACGAGGTGAACGCTATTTTGGGGTGCAAGGTGGTACGCGGCAAAAAGTTTTATTTGGTGGATTGGAAGGGTTATGGTCCAGAGGACAGGTCTTGGGAGCCTGCTGAAAACATTCGGGCCCCACAGCTCATTGCTGCCTTCAAGCGTAGCAAGGCCCAAGGAGGGGGGGGCCCTAGGAGGGGGGGTAATGTTAGGAGTCGAGTTTCCTCTGCTGCACAGGGGGAATCTCGATCCGTCTCCGCTGCGGTCTCCCATTCTCCTCCAGCCGCAGTGGAGTCTGCTCAGCAGGGACGTCGCTCCCAGTGTCTTGCTCGCTCTCACTCTGTACAGAGAGTTACTGCTGCTTCTTCAGCTCCTGCCATTAAAGTCAGTGCTGGTCAGCGGCGAGCGGACTTCCATGGGACTAAGTCCTTGTTTGCGCACACTGAGCATGCCCAGAGCAAGATCTCCCGTTGGAGATCGAGGGTCATGTGCTCTGCCTCTGCAGCGCATTCCATTGGTCCTCTTGGCAGGCCCTGGAAGGGCAAAGTTTCTGTGGCCACTTCCTGTCCTGCAATTATATAAACTGCGCATGACCGCACGGCCATGCGCTAGTGTACAATTGAATACGTGTGTTTGTTGTGAGTGCAAGTCGTTCATTAAATACCCCTACCCTATTGTATGACTGTTCGCGTATGGAGTATGGCTGCTATCTAGCGCCCGACAAATCACTCAACGTGTCACACACGTATCAGCGTCTATTGCTGTGACCGCCAGTGCGGCGCCACGCGCCAGTAGTGCGCTTCCTGACCCACGTCTGGGTGCTTAGTGGTGCCTGCCAGCACGGCACAGTTCGCACTTCGGTGCTCTAATTATAAGAGTTGCCTAACACACCCTGTTGCGGTGTTGTGTCAGCAAGTGGTCTAATCGGACTTCAATCCTAGTTGGGGTTAAGTTCGCTGACTGCTTGCTCGCCTTCTATGTGCGGTACCGCGATCCTGTGATGCAACAGGATCGCTTCCTTCACGTTGGGTGAAGTTTAACCCACACGAGTATACTTATGAGTACCGCCATATAGTCCGTCATTACTCAGCAGCAGGTTCCATCTCTGCACGGTGGACCCCGGGCTACGAACGCACCGTACACTATCAGTCTTATTATTTGGTGCGTTCCGCTAGCCCTAACACTAGGTGCGCACATATAGCAGGTGAAAATCACGAGACTGTGTCAGGCTAAACCCATATAACCATATAGAGAGAACATGACCATAACCACCTATCACCAGAGGTCCAGGGGGCAGGAGGCCCAACGCGTGTCGCCACCTAGCGTGGCTTTAGCCTGACACAGTTGCGCCGATGGGTATGGATATGTGTATATGGTAATAATTATTCAGCACCGGTTCCATCATTTATCTATCCATTATTGGAAGATTTTGTGTGCATATTTTTGTTAGAACATATGTATGTCTGTATCCATATAATGACAACTTTACCATATTGACATTATGTTCTAGGCGAGCTGTGCCATGCTGTTATAAGTGTTTTTGAGACCTATTTATAGGTTATACATATTTGTGTATTAAATTGTATCCATTACCATATATATTGTATATTGTATCTTACACAGTGTGCGTATTATCTATATATTCTAGTATATTTTTCTTATTCACCATGTCCAGGGGTGGTGGTTCCTTTTTTGGTACTCAGGACTCACTTGAGTTGAGGTTTTAAATGTTTTTATTGTTGGTGTTTATGTGGTTTGTTGGTTGACTAATAAATTAAATCTTTATTATACAAGTGGTGGTCCCCATTTCATAGCTTGATGCTGCTTCTCTTCTTCTTAAACTGTACTTAGATTGTCAAGTTTGGTTTGACCCCCCCTTTCTTATTCTTGCATGTGATTTCTAGATGGATGGTGCCCTCCACCCTCTTTGTGTAGGCTGCCAATTTAGCTTACAAATACTGAGTAAAAAATACTCAGCAAATAACTTGTGAACGAGGTCTAATACAGGAGGAGATGACACACAGGTATATACTATATACAGGGGAGATGACACAGATATATACTATATAGAGGAGGAGATGACATACAGGTACATACTATATACAGGAGGAGATGGTCATACAGGTATATACTATATACAGGAGGAGATGACACACAGGTATATACTATATACAGGAGCAGATGACCTACAGGTATATAGTATATACAGGAGATGACATACAGATATATGCTATACAGTTAGGTCCATATATTTTTGGACAGAGACAACATTTTTCTAATTTTGGTTATAGACATTGCCACAATGAATTTTAAACAAAACAATTCAGATGCAGTTGAAGTTCAGACTTTCAGCTTTCATTTGGGGGCATCCACATTAAAATTGGATGAAGGGTTTGGGAATTTCAGCTCTTTATCATGTACCACCCTGTTTTTAAATGGACCAAAAGTAATTGGACAGATTCAATAATTTTAAATAAAATGTTCATTTTTAGTACTTGGTTGAAAACCCTTTTTTGGCAATGACTGCCTGAAGTCTTGAACTCATGGACATCACCAGACGCTGTGTTTCCTCCTTTTTGATGCTCTGCCAGGCCTTCACTGTGGTGGTTTTCAGTTGCTGTTTGTTTGTGGGCATCTCTGTCTGAAGTTTAGTCTTTAACAAGTGAAATGCTTCTCAATTGGGTTGAGATCAGGTGACTGACTTGGCCATTCAATAATATTCCACTTCTTTGCTTTAATAAACTCCTGGGTTGCTTTGGCATTATGTTTTGGGTCATTGGTCGTCGTTTCATACTACAGATGGACAATCAGTTTGGCTGCATTTGGCTGGATCTGAGCACTCAGTATGGCTCTGAATACCTCAGAATTCATTTGGCTGCTTCTGTCCTGTGTCACATCATCAATAAACACTAGTGACCCAGTGCCACTGGCAGCCATGCATGCCCAAGCCATCATACTGCCTCCACCGTGTTTTACAGATGATGTGGTATGCTTTGGATCATGAGCTGTACCACGACTTTGCCAAACTTTTCTCTTTCCATCATTCTGGTAGAGGTTGAGCTTGGTTTCATCTGTCCAAAGAATGTTCTTCCAGAACTGTGTTGGCTTTTTTAGATTTTTTTTATCAAAGTCCAGTCTAACCTTTTTATTCTTGATGCTTATGAGTGGCTTGCACCGTGCAGTGAACCCTCTGTATTTACTTTCATGCAGTCTTCTCTTTATGGTGGATTTGGATATTGACACGCCTACCTCCTGGAGAGTGTTGGTCACTTGGTTGGCTGTTGTGAAGGGGTTTCTCTTAAACATGGAGATTATTCTGCGATCATCCACCACTGTTGTCTTCTGTGGACGCCCAGGTCTTTTTGCATTGATGAGTTCACCAGTGCTTTCTTTATTTCTCAGGATGTACCAAACTGTAGATTTTGCCACTCCTAATATTGTAGCAATTTCTTGGATGGGTTTTTTCTGTTTTCTCAGCTTAGGGATGGCTTGTTTCTACCCGCATAGAGAGCTCCTTTGACCGCATGTTCACTTCACAGCAAAACCTTCCAAATGCAAGCACCACACCTCAAATCAACTCCAGGCCTTTTATCTGCTTAATTGAGAATGACCTAACGAAGGGATTGCCCACACCTGTCCATGAAATAGCATTGGAGTCAATTGTCCAATTACTTTTGGTCCTTTTAAAAACAGGGTGGCACATGTTAAGGAGCTGAAACTCCTAAACCCTTCATCCAATTTTAATGTGGATACCCTCAAATGAAAGCTGAAAGTCTGAACTTCAACTGCATCTGAGTTGTTTTGTTTAAAATTCATTGTGGTAATGTCTATAACCAAAATTAGAAAAATGTTGTCTCTGTCCAAATATATATGGACCTAACTGTATATAGAAGATGACATACAGGTATATACTATACACAGGAGGAGATGACACACAGATATATACTATATACAGGGGAGATGACACACAGGTATGTACTATATACAGGGGAGATGACACACAGCAGGTATATACTATATACAGGGGAGATGACATACAGGTATATACTATATACAGGGGAGATGACACACAGCAGGTATATACTATATACAGGGGAGATGACATACAGGTATATACTATATACAGGAGATGACATACAGGTGTATACTATATATAAGGGAGATGACAAACATGTATATACTGAGGTGAAAATGAGAGGTGTGAGGTGAAAATGAAAAGGTGTGAGTGCAAAATGAGAGGAGTGAGGGAAAATAGTGGAGTGATTGGAAAATGACAGATGTGAGGTCGAAATGACAAGTGTTAGGGGGGAATGAGAGGAGTGAGGGAGAAAATGAGAGGTGTGAGGGAGAAACTGAGAGATGTGAGGGGAAAAATGAAAGATGTGATTGGGAAAATGAGAGGCGTAATGGGAAAATAAGAGAAGTGAGGTGCTATAACTAACCACAGATATTTACTATGCCCAGGCAACGCCGGGGTCTTCAGCTAGTAAGTAAATAAATAAATAGCATAGTGCATGAAAATGATATAGGGTACTTAGTTAAAGGGAACCTGTCACCCCGTTTTTTGAGATTGAGCTATAAATACTGTTAAATAGGGCCTGCGCTGTGTGTTCCTATAGTGTATGTAGTGTACCCCGATTCCCTATGTATGCTGAGAAATAACTTACCAAAGTCGCCGTTTTCGCCTGTCAATCAGGCTGGTCAGGTCGGGAGGGCGTGGTGACATCGGTGGTTCTTCCTCAGCTTTACGTTGGTGGCGTAGTGGCGTAGTGGTTAACAAGCAGCGCGCGATCTGCGCTGTAATCCCTTGCATCGGTGGGGGCGGCCATCTTCCTGGGGCCGCGCGTGCGCAGATCGAGTGCTCTGCTGCACGGGGCTTCAGGAAAATGGCCGCGGGATGCCGCGCGTGCGCATTAGAGATCGCGGCGGCCATTTTCCCAAAGCCGAGATGCAAACTCGGCTTTGGGAAAATGGCCACCGCGATCTCTAATGCGCACGCGCGGCATCCCGCGGCCATTTTCCTGAAGCCCCGTGCAGCAGAGCACTCGATCTGCGCACGCGCGGCCCCAGGAAGATGGCCGCCCCCACCGACGAAAGGGATGACAGCGCAGATCGCGCGCTGTGTCTTCACCACTACGCCACTACGCCACCAACGTAAAGCTGAGGAAGAACCACCGATGTCACCACGCCCTCCCGACCTGACCAGCCTGATTGACAGGCGAAAACGGCGACTTTGGTAAGTTATTTCTCAGCATACATGGGGAATCGGGGTACACTACATACACTATAGGAACACACAGCGCAGGCCCTATTTAACAGTATTTATAGCTCAATCTCAAAAAACGGGGTGACAGGTTCCCTTTAACATGTTTTTTTATTTAAAAAAATGCAAAAGCCATCACACCACTTCACAGTGACCTACACACATGGTAAAATTGTTGGTATCCCTCGTTTAATGGCAGAAAAACCCACAATGGTCACAGAAATAACTTGAATCTGACAAAAGTAATAATAAATAAAAGATCTATGAAAATGAACAAATGAAAGTCAGACATTGCTTTTCAACCATGCTCTCACAGAATTAAAAAAAAGAACAACTCATGAAATAGGCCTTGACAGAAACGATGGTACCCCTGAAAATAATGTAACAAAAAGGACATGTTAAATCGAGGTGTGTCCACTAACTAGCATCACAGGTGTCTACAATCTTGTAATCAGTGAGTGGGCCTGTATATTGGTCTACAGATAATCACTGTGCTGTTTGGCGACATGGTGTGTATCACACTCAACATGGACTAGAGGAAGCGAAGGATAGAGTTGTCTCAGGAGATTAGAAAGAAAATTATAGACAATCTACATGTTGACAAGCCACAAAGCTTCTGGAAGAATGTCCTATGGACAGATGAGAAAAAATTGAACTTTTTGGCAAGGCACATCAGCTCTATGTTCACAGACGAAAAAATGTAGCACAACAGGAAAAGAACACTGCCCCTACTGTGAAACTCGGAGGAGGCTCTGTTATATTCTGGGGCTGCTTTGTTGCATCTGGCACAGGGTATCTAGAATCTGTGTGCAGCGCCCCAGAGATCTGGTCGTTGTAGTAATGTCGCTCTGCCACTAAGGGGAGTGATGGTACGTCTGATGGCACTAAAGGAGTTCATCTGACCAGGTATCACCAGTAGAGTTGAGCGACCTTGACCTTTTTAGAGTCGAGCCGGGTTTTGCGAAACCCGACTATGTCCAAAGTCGGGTCGAGTGAAATCGGCCGATTATGACGTAAAGTCGGGATCGACCGAAACACGAAACCCAATGGCAGTCAATGGGGCAGCATAGTCGGCAGTGAGTGGGGGCCAGGAAAACACCTAGAGTGGCCATTTTAATGTCAAAACCATCCATTCTTCTTAATGAAGCTTGTCAAGCGTAATTTACCTTATAATAATTGGAAGGCATTTGAAATTGGGGGTCATTTGGCTAAAGTTGTGGGGGGTAGGGCTGGTTCAAGTAATTAGTGGGCCCAGGAAATCTGGACCACGTCACGGCAGTGGAGCAGGGAGAGGTAAGTATTTCAACTTTGCAAGTGCTGTGAACCTGAGCAAGCAGGGGGGGCCCACTCGTTGGCATTGGCACTGGCACAGGGCCCCTCAAAGTACAGCGGTGTGTTTGCACGGCGGGGGCGCCTCCCACCGGCAGCAACACTTTTGCGTACTATGAGAGGCCCTGTGCCAGTGACGTCGCCAACTAGTATTCCTCCCCCCACCTGATGAAGGAACCTGCACTTTCATCTGCACCTTCCTCTTTGTCCCCGTGTAAGGTGGTATGGTATGCGGGAAGAGCAACCTGACTTTCAGCAGGGTCACAATGTTGTTGTGTAGCGTGCACGGGGAATGTTGCGTTATGGGTCAATGTACCAGCAGACTCATCTATCACTGGCTGGGCAATGGGCACGATGAAGTGGAAACACAGATATAGGCCCAAAGAAGAAAGTGGGCTAAATGCAGTTCAAAATTGGTAACACAGGAATAACCAGGGGGCATTGCAGTGGAGGACAACTGGAATGAGAGGCTGACACAGAGAGTAGGGCCAAATCAGTAAGTAGTCGAAATGCAGTTCAAAATTGGCAACCGTAGTAAACAGGCGGCACAGCTTTGTTCAGTGGAGGAGAACAGCAAGGAGTGGCAGACACCGATAGTAGGCCCCAAACCAACTAGTACGCCAAATGCAGTTGTTCCATTTAACCACAATTTAATGAGAGCCTGAAGATAGAAGCTCAGGAAAGGCAACCTGGGGAACACCTTGGAGTGTAACACACCATCTCTCTCCACCCCATACCCATTTTGTATGGCCTAATGCAGTGTACTTTTCTACAACTACTAAACGAGAGTCGGAAGACCGAAGCAATGGCAAGGAAACCTGGGGAACACCTTAGAGTGTAACACACCCTCTCTCTACACCCCATACCCAATTTGAAGGCCTAATGCAGTGTAGTTTCCAAGAACTACTAAACGAGAGCCGGAAGATCGAAGCTCAGGAAAGGCAACCTGGGGAACACCTTGGAGTGTAACACACCCTCTCGCTACACCCCATACCCAATTTGAAGGCCTAATGCAGCGTAGTTTCCAACAACTACTAAACGAGAGCCGGAAGATCGAAGCTCAGGAAAGGCAACCTGGGGAACACCTTGGAGTGGAACACACCATCTCTCTACACCCCATACCCAATTTGAAGGCCTAATGCAGAGTAGTTTCCAAGAACTACTAAACGAGAGCCGGAAGATCGAAGCTCAGGAAAGGCAACCTGGGGAACACCTTGGAGTGTAACACAACGTCTCTCTACACGACGGAAGGGCTGATTCTTAGGAAGGAAGGCTGTTGGAAATAAGCATTGCGCGTCCGAGGGTGATTATATTCTTATTAGGTATATACTCACCCTCGGACGCGCCCTGCTTCTTTATTTGGAATGAATGTTTATTTGCAATGTGGTGTTGACTTTCTCTATTATTTTGGTAATTAATGATTTTATTATTTTCATTATTTTGCATCTTCTCGGCAATAATATAAAGAAGACGCGACAGGACAACACTCGGTGGATGCCATATGTGTGTTTTCAATTTAAAAAAACTTTCAGTTAACTACTTGCAGGAGAAAGTAATTGTAGCTGGTGGCCATTTTTAGTACTGTACCAGATTAGAGTTGTGTGTTTGTTTTTAATGTTAAAATGTCTGCATTTGATATCTCACCAGTATTTTCTTTTTTATAAGCAAAATACTTATTTTTATATTTTCTGATGTTGGTTCCAGGGGTACACGGCCAGCAGTGCCCTGGTCAGTGTAGTAGTAGTTGAAAGAATGGACCGCAGACAGGCATCGAAGGCCTAAAATAATAACACATGGCTGTAGGCAATTTTAAATTGGTTCCAGGGGTACACGGACAGCAGTGGTGTGGTCAGTGGAGGCCTAGTGGAAGGAGTGACCGCAGACAGGCATCGAAGGCCTAAAATAATAACACATGGCTGTAGGCAATTTTAAATTGGTTCCAGGGGTACACGGGCAGCAGTGACCTGGTCAGTGTAGTAGTAGTTGAAAGAATGGACCGCAGACAGGCATCGAAGGCCTAAAATAAAAAAATTGGGCTGGCTGTAGGCAATTTTAAATTGGTTCCAGGGGTACACGGGCAGCAGTGACCTGGTCAGTGTAGTAGTAGTTGAAAGAATGGACCGCAGACAGGCATCGAAGGCCTAAAATAAAAAAATTGGGCTGGCTGTAGGCAATTTTAAATTGGTTCCAGGGGTACACGGGCAGCAGTGGTGTGGTCAGTGGAGGCCTAGTGGAAGGAGTGACCGCAGACAGGCATCGAAGGCCTAAAATAATAACACATGGCTGTAGGCACTTTTAAATTGGTTCCAGGGGTACACGGGCAGCAGTGGTCTGGTCAGTGGAAGTCTAGTGGAAGGAGTGACCGCAGACAGGCTTCGAAGGCCTAACATAACAAAATTGGGCTGGCTGTAGGCACTTTAAATTGGTTCCAGGGGTACATGGGCAGCAGTGTATGGTCAGTGGAAGTCTAGTGGAAGGAGTGACGGCAGACAGTCTTCGAAGGCCTAACATAACAAAATTGGGCTGACTGTAGGCACTTTTAAATTGGTTCCAGGGTAACACGGCCAGCAGTGGCCTGGTCAGTGTAGTAGTTGTAGAAAGAAGGGACCGCAGACAGGCTTCGAAGGCCTAACATAACAAAAATGTCAAAACAATGGTATTGTCAGTGCCAGGCATTGAAGGATGTCAGCGGCTAGACTACACATTGGTGAAGCTGTGAGAGATAATTTTGCTAGTGGTAGAGCACTGTTTGAGCTGGGGGGGGGAACTGTCTTGTGGCCGGCGGTACAGGCACAGGGCCCCTCATATTACAACGGTGTGTCTGACGTTGGGTGCGCACCACCACCGCCAGAGACACTTTATTGTACTATGAGGGACCCAGTGGCAGTGCCGTCGACCAAAAGCGGCCACACCCACCTCTTCAGACAAACAGCACTCTCAAGGGTCCAAGCGCAAAGTGGCGATAGCACGGCCCCGTGTGGGGAGTTTGGCCATTTCGTGAGGTGGAAACATGTCGTATGCTGGACAATCAGGTGAAGAAAATTACGAGATTGGAAAAGTCATTCAGAATAGTCCACAGGCAAGACCTTTTCATAGGAAAGCTAGGTGTCAGCCGGGCAGGGTGGGGCAAAAGATTTTGAAATCCAGTTGTGGTTCATTTTAATGAAGGTTAGATCATCTACATTTTGGGTAGCCAGACGAGTCCTTTTTTCTGTTAGTATTGAACCTGCAGCACTGAATACTCTTTCTGATAGGACACTAGCTGCCGGGCAAGCAAGCTCCTGCAATGCATATTCTGCCAATTCTGGCCAGGTGTCTAATTTGGATGCCCAGTAATCAAATGGGAATGACGGTTGAGGGAGAACGTCGATAAGGGATGAAAAATAGTTTGTAACCATACTGGACAAATGTTGTCTCCTGTCACTTTGAATTGATGCTGCAGTACCTGTCCTGTCTGCGGTCATAGAAAAATCACTCCACAACCTGGTCAGAAAACCCCTCTGTCCAACGCCACTTCTGATTTCTGCCCCTCTAACACCTCTGGTCTGCTGGCCCCTGGAGCTCGTGTGAGAACGATCACGGGCGCTGTGTGCAGGGAATGCCAGAAGCAAACGGTCAACAAGAGTTGATTGTTTTGTTGCTAATATTAGTTCCAAGTTCTCATGTGGCATAATATTTTGCAATTTGCCTTTATAGCGAGGATCAAGGAGGCAGGCCAACCAGTAATCGTCATCGTTCATCATTTTTGTAATGCGTGTGTCCCTTTTGAGGATACGCAAGGCATAATCCGCCATGTGGGCCAAAGTTCCCGTTGTCAAATCTGCGGTTGTGCTTGGTTGAGGGGCAGTTGCAGGCAAATCTACGTCACTTGTGTCCCTCAAAAAACCAGAACCCGGCCTTGCCACGCCACCAATTTCCCGTGCCCCCGGGAAAGCTTCCTCATTAAAAATATACTCATCCCCATCATCCTCCTCATCCTCCACCTCCTCTTCGCCCGGTACCTCGTCATGTACACTGCCCTGACCAGACAATCGCTGACTGTCATCAAGGCTTTCCTCTTCCTCTGGTGCAGACGCCTGATCCTTTATGTGCGTCAAACTTTGCATCAGCAGACGCATTAGGGGGATGCTCATGCTTATTATGGCGTTGTCTGCACTAACCAGCCGTGTGCATTCCTCAAAACACTGAAGGACTTGACACATGTCTTGAATCTTCGACCACTGCACACCTGACAACTCCATGTCTGCCATCCTACTGCCTGCCCGTGTATGTGTATCCTCCCACAAAAACATAACAGCCCGCCTCTGTTCGCACAGTCTCTGAAGCATGTGCAGTGTTGAGTTCCACCTTGTTGCAACGTCTATGATTAGGCGATGCTGGGGAAGGTTCAAAGAACGCTGATAGGTCTGCATACGGCTGGAGTGTACAGGCGAACGGCGGATATGTGCGCAAAGTCCACGCACTTTGAGGAGCAGGTCGGATAACCCCGGATAACTTTTCAGGAAGCACTGCACCACCAGGTTTAAGGTGTGAGCCAGGCAAGGAATGTGTTTCAGTTGGGAAAGGGAGATGGCAGCCATGAAATTCCTTCCGTTATCACTCACTACCTTGCCTGCCTCAAGATCTACAGTGCCCAGCCACGACTGCGTTTCTTGCTGCAAGAACTCGGACAGAACTTCCGCGGTGTGTCTATTGTCGCCCAAACACTTCATAGCCAATACAGCCTGCTGACGTATGCCAGTAGCTGCCCCATAATGGGAGACCTGGTGTGCAACAGTGGCAGGTGCGGATGGAGTGTTTGTGCGACTGCGGTCTGTGGACGAGCTCTTGCTTCTGCAGGAGGACGAGGAGGAGGAGGAGGAGGGGGTGCGAACGGCTACAGACAACTGTTTACTAGACCGTGGGCTAGGCAGAACTGTCCCAAACTTGCTGTCCCCTGTGGACCCTGAATCCACCACATTTACCCAGTGTGCCGTGATGGACACGTAACGTCCCTGGCCATGCCTACTGGTCCATGCATCTGTTGTCAGGTGCACCTTTGTGCTCACAGATTGCCTGAGTGCATGGACGATGCGCTCTTTAACATGCTGGTGGAGGGCTGGGATGGCTTTTCTGGAAAAAAAGTGTCGACTGGGTAGCTCGTAGCGTGGTACAGCGTAGTCCATCAGGTCTTTGAAAGCTTCGCTTTCAACTAACCGGTAGGGCATCATCTCTAACGAGATTAGTCTAGCTATGTGGGCGTTCAAACCCTGTGTACGCGGATGCGAGGCTAAGTATTTCCTTTTTCTAACCATAGTCTCATGTAGGGTGAGCTGGACTGGAGAGCTGGAGATCGTGGAACTAGCGGGGGTGCCGGTGGACATGGCAGACTGAGAGACGGTGGGAGATGGTATTGTTGCCGCCGGTGCCCTAGATGCAGTGTTTCCTACTACGAAACTGGTGATTCCCTGACCCTGACTGCTTTGGCCTGGCAAAGATACCTGCACAGATACAGCAGGTGGTGCGCTAAATGGTGGTCCTACACTGCCGGAAGGGATGTTGCGTTGATGACTAGCTTCATTGGCCGAGGGTGCAACAACCTTAAGGGACGTTTGGTAGTTAGTCCAAGCTTTCAAATGCATGGTGGTTAAATGTCTATGCATGCAACTAGTATTGAGACTTTTCAGATTCTGACCTCTGCTTAAGGAAGTAGAACATTTTTGACAGATGACTTTGCGCTGATCAATTGGATGTTGTTTAAAAAAATGCCAGACTGCACTCTTTCTAGCATCGGATACCTTTTCAGGCATTGCAGACTGAGCTTTAACCGGATGGCCACGCTGTCCTCCACCAGGTTTTGGCTTTGCCACGCGTTTTGGGCAAGATACGGGCCCGGCAGATGGAACCTGTGGCGATGTTGATGCCTGCTGCGGCCCCTCCTCCTCCTCTGCTTCAGAACTGCTGCCGCCTGCACCCTGTTCCCCCAATGGCTGCCAATCGGGGTCAAGAACTGGGTCATCTAATAACTCTTCTTGTACCTCCTGCGCAACTTCGTCTGTGTCACCGTGTCGTTCGGTGGTATAGCGTTCGTGATGGGGCAACATAGTCTCATCAGGGTCTGATTCTTGATCAGCACCCTGCGAGGGCAATGTTGTGGTCTGAGTCAAAGGACCAGCATAGTAGTCTGGCTGTGGCTGTGCGTCAGTGCACTCCATGTCAGATTCAATTTGTAATGGGCATGGACTGTTAACTGCTTCACTTTCTAAGCCAGGGACGGTATGTGTAAAGAGCTCCATGGAGTAACCCGTTGTGTCGCCTGCTGCATTCTTCTCTGTTGTTGTTTTTGCTGAAGAGGACAAGGAAGTGACTTGTCCCTGACCGTGAACATCCACTAACGACGCGCTGCTTTTACTTTTACCAGTTTCACGAGATGAGGCAAAAGAGCTAGAGGCTGAGTCAGCAAGATAAGCCAAAACTTGCTCTTGCTGCTCCGGCTTTAAAAGCGGTTTTCCTAATCCCAGAAAAGGGAGCGTTCGAGGCCTTGTGTAGCCGGACGACGAACCTGGCTCCACAGCTCCAGACTTAGGTGCAATATTTTTTCCCCCACGACCACCTGATGCTCCACCACTACCACTACCCTCATTACCAGCTGACAATGAACGCCCCCGGCCACGACCTCTTCCACTAGACTTCCTCATTGTTTTAAAAACGTAACCAAACTAACGTTATTTGTTGCAGTCACACAACTTACACGGTGAGCTATAACTTCTGTATGATTTAGCTACCCCTTTACAGGTTGGTGAGACCACAGCGAAAATCAGGCCCAATGTTACACACTCTTTTTTTGGTGGCTGCAAATTAGAGAGATGCCCCACACGCAGGACTGTCACTGAAGCACAAATGTTAATATTAATGTCACACTATTATTTTTTTTTTATTTTTATTTTTTTCAGGAACACTTTAGAAACCCCCCAAAAAAAAAAAAATAGATTTTTGCAGGGAGAATTTAGAAAACAAATGTAACAAACTATATGCTTTCTATGGGCCACTGAGTGAGAGATGACGCACACAGGAATCAGGAGTGGCACACAAGCCCAGAGGCCAATATTTTTCTACCAATGATTGATGGAGTTATTTTCTCTGGTAGATTTTGGAACCCAAATCAAGGAAAAAAAATGTAGGCTTTCTATGGACCACAATTGGAGAGAGAGAGAGAGAGAGATGGCACACCCAGGAGTCAAGACTGGCACACAAGCAGAAAGGCCAATATTAATCTCCCACTGTTTTTTTTGGTTGTTTTTTTTTTTTTTTTTTTCAGGGAGACTTTAGAAAAAAAAATAATAAAAAAAATATGATTTTATCAGGAAGAATTTAGAAACCAAATAAAATAAAATGATTTTTTCAGGGAGAATTTAGAAAACAAATAAAACCAAAAATAGGCGTTCTATGGCCCACTGACTGAGAGATGACGCACCCAGGAGTCAAGACTGGCACACAAGCAGAAAGGCCAATATTAATCTCCCACTGTTTTTTTTGGTTGTTTTTTTTTTTTTTTTTTTCAGGGAGACTTTAGAAAAAAAAATAATAAAAAAAATATGATTTTATCAGGAAGAATTTAGAAACCAAATAAAATAAAATGATTTTTTCAGGGAGAATTTATAAAACAAATAAAACCAAAAATAGGCGTTCTATGGCCCACTGACTGAGAGATGACGCACCCAGGAGTCAAGACTGGCACACAAGCAGAAAGGCCAATATTAATCTCCCACTGTTTTTTTTGGTTGTTTTTTTTTTTTTTTTTTTCAGGGAGACTTTAGAAAAAAAAATAATAAAAAAAATATGATTTTATCAGGAAGAATTTAGAAACCAAATAAAATAAAATGATTTTTTCAGGGAGAATTTAGAAAACAAATAAAACCAAAAATAGGCGTTCTATGGCCCACTGACTGAGAGATGACGCACCCAGGAGTCAAGACTGGCACACAAGCAGAAAGGCCAATATTAATCTCCCACTGTTTTTTTTGGTTGTTTTTTTTTTTTTTTTTTCAGGGAGACTTTAGAAAAAAAAATAATAAAAAAAATATGATTTTATCAGGAAGAATTTAGAAACCAAATAAAATAAAATGATTTTTTCAGGGAGAATTTATAAAACAAATAAAACCAAAAATAGGCGTTCTATGGCCCACTGACTGAGAGATGACGCACCCAGGAGTCAAGACTGGCACACAAGCAGAAAGGCCAATATTAATCTCCCACTGTTTTTTTTTTTTTTTTTCAGGGAGACTTTAGAAAAAAAAAAAATAAAAAAAATATGATTTTATCAGGAAGAATTTAGAAACCAAATAAAATAAAATAATTTTTTCAGGGAGAATTTAGAAAACAAATAAAACCAAAAATAGGCGTTCTATGGCCCACTGACTGAGAGATGACGCACACAGGAGTCAGGAGTGGCACACAAACCCAGAGGCCAATATTTTTCTACCAATGATTGATGTAGTTATTTTCTCTGGTAGATTTTAGAACCCAAATCAAGGAAAAAAAATATAGGCTTTCTATGGACCACAATTGGAGAGAGAGAGAGAGAGAGAGAGAGAGAGAGAGAGAGAGAGATGGCACACCCAGGAGTCAAGACTGGCACACAAGCAGAAAGGCCAATATTAATCTCCCACTGTTTTTTTGGTTGTTTTTTTTTTTTTTTTTTTTCAGGGAGACTTTAGAAATAAAAATAATAAAAAAAATATGATTTTATCAGGAAGAATTTAGAAACCAAATAAAATAAAATGATTTTTTCAGGGAGAATTTAGAAAACAAATAAAACCAAAAATATGCGTTCTATGGCCCACTGACTGAGAGAGAGAGAGAGATGGAACGCTTAGTACTGGCACACAAGCCCAAAGGGCAATATTAATCTCCCTTTTTTTTTCCAGGGAGAATTTCTGAAACCCAAAAAAAAAATAAAATAGGCTTTCTATGGCCCACTATTTGTGAGAGAGATGGGACGCTCAGGACTGGCACAGATGGCACGCTCAGGACTGGCACAGAAGCCCAGAGGCCAATATTAATCTCCCTTTTTTTCTGGGAGAATTTATAAAACCAAAAAAATATTTAAATAGGCTTTCTATGGCCCACTATTTGTGAGAGAGATGGCACGCTCAGGACTGGCACAGATGGCACGCTCACAACTGGCACACAAGCCCAGAGGCCAATATTAATCTCCCTTTTTTCAGGGAAAATTTATAAAACCAAAAAAAAAATTAAATAGGCTTTCTATGGCCCACTATTTGTGAGAGAGATGGCACGCTCAGGACTGGCACAGATGGCACGCTCACAACTGGCACACAAGCCCAGAGGCCAATATTAATCTCCCTTTTTTCAGGGAAAATTTATAAAACCAAAAAAAAAATTAAATAGGCTTTCTATGGCCCACTATTTGTGAGAGAGATGGCACGCTCAGGACTGGCACAGATGGCACGCTCACAACTGGCACACAAGCCCAGAGGCCAATATTAATCTCCCTTTTTTCAGGGAAAATTTATAAAACCAAAAAAAAAATTAAATAGGCTTTCTATGGCCCACTATTTGTGAGAGAGATGGGACGCTCAGGACTGGCACAGATGGCACGCTCAGGACTGGCACAGAAGCCCAGAGGCCAATATTAATCTCCCTTTTTTTCAGGGAGAATTTATAAAACCCAAAAAAAAATAAAATAGGCTTTCTATGGCCCACTATTTGTGAGAGAGATGGCACACTCAGGACTGGCACACAAGCCCAAAGGCCAATATTAATCTCCCACTGTATTTTTATCAGGGAGAATTTATACACCCCACAAAAAAAAATACAGAAAAATGAAAAGGCTTTCTATGGCCCACTATGTGAGAGAGATGGCACACACAGGGATGGCACTCTAGCAGAAATGCCAAATTGCCAATCTTAATCTCCCACCAAAAAAAAAAAAAAAAAAAAAACAGGGAATGTCCTACAATTACTATCTCCCTGCCTGCAGTAATCTCAGCCAGGTATGGCAGGCAGCTACTATCTCCCTGCCTGCAGTAATCTCAGCCAGGTATGGCAGGCAGCAATAAGGAGTGGACTGATGCACAAATGAAATAAAAAGTGTGGACAAACAAAAAAGATAGCTGTGCAGAAAGGAAGGAACAAGAGGATTTGTGCTTTGAAAAAAGCAGTTGGTTTGCACAGCGGCGTACACACAGCAATGCAGCTATCAGGGAGCCTTCTAGGGCAGCCCAATGAGCTACAGCGCTGAGGGGAAAAAAAAAAAAAAAAAAAATTCCACTGTCCCTGCACACCGAGGGTGGTGTTGGACAGTGCAAATCGCTGCAGCACAAGCGGTTTTGTGGTTAATGGACCCTGCCTAACGCTATCCCTGCTTCTGACAAAGCGGCAGCAACCTCTCCCTAAGCTCAGATCAGCAGCAGTAAGATGGCGGTCGGCGGGAACGCCTCTTTATAGCCCCTGTGACGTCGCAGACAGCAAGCCAATCACTGCAATGCCCTTCTCTAAGATGGTGGGGACCAGGACCTATGTCATCACGCTGCCCACACTCTGCGTTTACCTTCATTGGCTGAGAAATGGCGCTTTTCGCGTCATTGAAACGCGACTTTGGCGCGAAAGTCGCGTACCGCATGGCCGACCCCGCACAGGGGTCGGATCGGGTTTCATGAAACCCCGACTTAGCCAAAAGTCGGCGACTTTTGAAAATGTTCGACCCGTTTCGCTCAACCCTAATCACCAGCACACATTACACTTCACACTCCGGCCACTAGGGGGAGCAAAAGGTTTTATTTATTAGGCCACTCCTTACACTGGTAAAACTAGGGGTTGGATAGGAAGTTAGACAGAAGCTGACTGGGTTCAGTCCAGGCAACATCCCGTGGCAGGGGGTGTTGCGGGGGAAGATTCAGGGGGGTCCCTGTCAGGCGTGGGAACCTGGCAGGTACCTAGCGACAAGAACAGAACGAAATGGAACCGCGCCTGCACTACCTTGCGGCGGGATCCTTAGAAAGGACACGAAGCGAAAGATATTGTGGACAATGAGAAACGAGATCAAGCACAAAGGAGAGCCAGTAGGAGTCATTCCCGGAGAACGGGTACATCCTACTGAGGCGCGTAGCCGGTGCCCGGAACACCGAGGAAGTAACTGACTTTATGCCTTACTTCAAATACTGCAGGACAGTTAATTATAGGTTGGCTGTCTACCTTACATCACCTAAGCAGACATAGGGGGCAATGCATTGAGAGGGGCGTCTCTAGGGTCTCGGAAGAGCTCCGAGCCTACCTGTCAAACGGGTGCATCCTAGCATAACAAACCTGGGGACGGAGAATAGAAAGAACGAGAAAGAACTAGAAAGAATGAGAACAGAAGTTGTGAGGACTATCCCGAATGCTCAGCAGGGAAGCACTACAACACACAGGCGCTAGTGGTAGGCAACGATTTCCACCGGCAAAGGGAACTCTGGATGTGCCTTTGGACCGGCCGGTCTCAGACAGCCCTGTTAACTGTGCTCTGGATTGAGGATCCTGAAGTCACCAGTAAAGAGGTAAAGAGACTGCAACCCTGTGTCCTCGTTATTGTCTGCACCTCACATCATCACCACCTACACTACTGGGAAGCCCTGGGGACTCACTTCACCTGTGGGAAGGTAAACCATCTAGCTGCCATCACGTCACCCCAGTGGACCCCAAGCAGTGTCGGTCACCCTGACCGAATACCACAGGTGGCGTCACAAAACCTTGACAGACTCGTATCACCATTCATTGGACGCCCCTTAGCAGGGTCACGGACCGGGTCCAGCCACCATTACATCCCCAGAAATGAGCCAGCAGAGGACCGGTACCGAGTAACCCGCGGCCCTGCATCTGGGGGCGCTCCAACTTGGCGTCACGAACAGAATCGTACTTAAGCCTGAGGAATCAGGTCATGTGTGCCTTGGTACTGTGTTGGAATTGTGCTTGAACCGTGATTTATTGCAAAGACTGTGTATTGCTATTTGCCACCATGATTCCCGCCAAAACTGCCGCCATTACAGCACCACAAGGAGCGCAGGAGAAGAAGAAGGGCGTGGAGCTGTGGGCGTGAACGAACTGAGAAGCACGAAGAACAATGGCCGCCCAGTCTAAATATTTCTGTACCTTGAGGACGTGTCGAGACGAGATCCGTCTCCTGATCCTCAATGGTGGGCAGAGACAAAGAAAGCGAAACTGCCCACGGAGGAGAGAGCGGGAAAAGGACGAGGGAGAAGAAGTGAACCCCGTGTGAGATGCCATGGCCAGCCGACCGGGGCGTGGGGTCGGAGCAGAGGACTCCCCCAGCTACCCAGAGAGATACCGTGGCCGAGCGTCACCTGTTGGCCCCGACTTTCTGCAGGCCAGAGTGGACGAGCTCAGCGATCAACTCCGGCGGACGCAGCTGAGCACTGAGGCCGGGCGGAAGGAGACAGTCACCGGGGGCCTCACCAGACGTCTGTCGGCAGCCTCGTCTGGTCCGGAGCAAGAAAGAAGTCCCAGCACTCCGAAGCCAGAAAGCAAGGCCCTGCCAGAAAGCGAGATACTGCAAACAGAGATGACAACGCCACAGCACAGGGCCCCGCAGTCGGCGTTCCGGAGCCCGCCGTCGGCAGAGTCGGCCGACCCCGAGGACACCGTGGTGGCAGGTAAGGACACCAACCCTGCCTCTGTGACAGAAGACCCACTGGTAGGCCCTGTAGCAGCGCCACCTGCTGCCATGACTAAGACTAACTCTGAACTGACAAATCCTAATACTACTACCACAGTGGGCATTATTGCCGCTACTGAACCTACTACCAAAAGTGACATTCGATCCCAGATTATACCTGAAAAACCGATTAGTGACATTGATACCGCATCGGATGAGAAGTCGAACACAGATCTTCCCAGCCCAGGAAGTGTTCGCTACCAACTGATGCCTTGCAACCTACCGTCGCGAGAATAAACCTCGAAACCCCAACAAATGTAAATAGTTAACTGTTTGTTTCCTGCTCTTTTGCCTAAACCCAATTAGGGATAACTCCTGAACTCCAACCTGTGCCTGTCCCTAAGCTCCCCTAACGCCCTAAGCGGGTCCTTGCCCACGCCGTCATCACGTGCCTAGTCCCTGATTGTCACCTCACTATACCCTAGCTAGTGCACAGGCCGGCAAGTGCACCTAGATTGTTTCCATTTATTGTGACTTAAGGTGGATGACCACTTTTATCATGTTATGTTTTGCCTATTGGCTGCTCTTTTTTATGCCACTTTCTTGAGATGTTTACCTCTTTCCTGAAGTGGGTGGAGCATTTCCAAACTGGCCTGTCAGCAATTCTTGACTATTTGGACAATTATTTGCTTGGGGCCCCGTAATGGGAAATATATGGGTTAAAAAAAAAATTGGACTTCACTTTAATAACATCTGAATGTGGTACAAATTTCACGGCCTAACAGAATGGAAAAGATTGAGATCCTTTTTTTAATCTCCACATCTGAGAAAAACTGAAAAAAACCCTTCAAGGGGTTTTCCCGCTAACAAAGTTAGTTTTAAAGTTAATTTTAATACATCTTGAAATAATATATTTTTTCACAATTGGATGTCTTTTAAAAAATATTCCTGTGCTGAGATAACCTTATAAATGTGCCCCTACTGTGCACTGTGTAATGTCTGTGTCTGACAGTGGAGGAACATGATTTGATCATACAACATCTCCTGGGCAGGGAAGGCAGAAAAAATGTGTAAGGAGAGGACAGTACAGGATCGCAAATAATTCTTTTTTGAGGAAAACATTTTTTCATAGGAGCAGCTTCAGAAAGACAAAGTCACTACAATTTACGGTAGAAATTGGTGTAACTTATATTGGGAATCTATGTGAGCTTAAAGATGTTGAATATTTCTGTTTGTGGCGGATGTGCCAATTTTCATTTACAGATACCACAGCATGGGATTACAGCTGTTTCTTTTTGTGACGTAAAACATTTCACTGCCTGTTTTAAAAAATGTTTTTCATCAAAGAAAGAATTATTTGCAATCCATGCTGTAATGTCTGCATACTTTTTTTCTCTCCCCGCCCAGGAGCTGTGGTATGATCAGACATGTTCCTGCACGGTCAGACACAGTCATTACACAGTACACAGCAGGGGCACATGTATAAGATTTCAGCACAGGAACATTTTATTTAAAAACATCCAAATGTGGAAGATATTATTATTCCAAGGACTATTGATTAATTTTGCTCTTAGGAAACACCCTTAACGGTTTAAAGGGAACCTGTCACCCCCAAAACCGAGGGTGAGGTAAGCCCACCAGCATCAGGGGCTTATCTACAGCATTCTGGAATGCTATAGATAAGCCCCTGATATATCCTAAAAGATGAGAAAAAGAGGTTATATTATACTTACCTGGGCGGGCGGTCCGGTCTGATGGGCATCGCTGGCCGGTGCCTCCCATCTTCATAGAATGACGTCCTCTTCTTGTCTTCACGCTGCGGCTACGGCGCAGGTGTACTTTGTCTGCCCTGTTGAGAGCTGAGCAAAGTACTGCAGTGCGCAGGCACTGGGCCTCTCTGACCTTTCCCGACGCCTGCGCACTGCAGTACTTTGCTCTGCCCTCAACAGGGCTGACAAAGTACGCCTGCGCCGGAGCCACAGCGTGAAGACAAAAAGAGGACGTCATCCTATGAAGATGGTAGGCCCCGGACCGGACCGCGACGCCCATCGGACCGCCCGCTCGCCCAGGTGAGTATAATCTAACCTCTTTTTCTCATCTTTTAGGATACATCGGGGGCTTATCTACAGCATTACAGAATGCTGTAGATAAGCCCCTGATACCGGTAGGCTTAGCTCACCATCAATTTTGGGGGTGACAGGTTCCCTTTAAGGTGTTTGTTTTTGGAAGACTGTTTGTCAGTTTTCTACTATAAGGCCGGAGTCACACTAAACGTATGGAAAATCAGTCCGAGTCTCCCTGCCGAGAGTCGCACAAGTGTTCTCTGTATGGTCATGCATGTGTAATGCGTTTGCAATGCGATGATGCGATTTTCTCGCATATATGTATCCGTATGGCATCCATATGACATCCGTATGGCTTTACATTTCTCACTGCTTTTCCCCATTGAATTTAATGGCTCAATGGGCTGAAATGGGGAAAATGTCTGTGTATTTGTCGCAAGCTAAACGAATGGTCCGTGTGGTGTCCGAGTTTTTCTCGCACCCATAGGCTTACAGGTCCTTCTCAAAAAATTAGCATATAGTGTTAAATTTCATTATTTACCATAATGTAATGATTACAATTAAACTTTCATATATTATAGATTCATTATCCACCAACTGAAATTTGTCAGGTCTTTTATTGTTTTAATACTGATGATTTTGGCATACAACTCCTGATAACCCAAAAAACCTGTCTCAATAAATTAGCATATCAAGAAAAGGTTCTCTAAACGACCTATTACCCTAATCTTCTGAATCAACTAATTAACTCTAAACACACGCAAAAGATACCTGAGGCTTTTATAAACTCCCTGCCTGGTTCATTACTCAAAACCCCCATCATGGGTAAGACTAAACCAGGGATTCAAGCTTCAGGAGGCTAATTTGCATATTCCAGGTGCCTTCTGGGAGAAGCGAAGTCTCCCTAAGCTAGAAGATCGTTGGGTACAGCCGGGACCAGCTGCTTCGAAAGCATCACCAAACCAGGGATTCAAGCTTCAGGAGGCTAATTTGCATATTCCAGGTGCCTTCTGGGAGAAGCGAAGTCTCCCTAAGCTAGAAGATCGTTGGGTACAGCCGGGACCAGCTGCTTCGAAAGCATCACCAAACCAGGGATTCAAGCTTCAGGAGGCTAATTTGCATATTCCAGGTGCCTTCTGGGAGAAGCGAAGTCTCCCTAAGCTAGAAGATCGTTGGGTACAGCCGGGACCAGCTGCTTCGAAAGCATCACCAAACCAGGGATTCAAGCTTCAGGAGGCTAATTTGCATATTCCAGGTGCCTTCTGGGAGAAGCGAAGTCTCCCTAAGCTAGAAGATCGTTGGGTACAGCCGGGACCAGCTGCTTCGAAAGCATCACCAAACCAGGGATTCAAGCTTCAGGAGGCTAATTTGCATATTCCAGGTGCCTTCTGGGAGAAGCGAAGTCTCCCTAAGCTAGAAGATCGTTGGGTACAGCCGGGACCAGCTGCTTCGAAAGCATCACCAAACCAGGGATTCAAGCTTCAGGAGGCTAATTTGCATATTCCAGGTGCCTTCTGGGAGAAGCGAAGACTCCCTAAGCTAGAAGATCGTTGGGTACAGCCGGGACCAGCTGCTTCGAAAGCATCACCAAACCAGGGATTCAAGCTTCAGGAGGCTAATTTGCATATTCCATTTTTGCCTGTAGGACATTATTGCAAGAGAGCTTGGCTGAGTAGATTACACAAGAAGCAAAACACACAGCAAGTCAGCAGGATCTAGGAGCAACATGGCAGATGTGACAACCTACATGGTGAGCTGCAGCATGTGCTACATGTTCACAGATCGACCAGAAGAAGAATCCAATTTCACCTGTCAGAAGTGTAGACTAGTGGCCCTTTTAGAAGAAAAGGTGCGGGGTCTGGAAGAAAGAATAGCAACTTTGAAACTCATCAAAGAGAATGAAGACTTTCTAGACAGAACAGAAGCATCTCTACTGGTCACAGAAGGTGCAAAAAGTGTCAGAGAACCTCCAAAAGCAGATGAGTGGAAGCATGTGACCAAAAGAAGCAAGAAGACCATGGAGAAATCACCAACCACACAACTGAAGAACCGATATCAAATCTTTGTAGAGGATGAAGATGGCACACCTAAGAATGAAGCAATACCAGCAAGCAAAAAAGAAAAGGGCACACAGCAACAAGTGACAGCAAAAAGTACAGCCAAGAAGCAACGAAGAGTGGTGGTGGTGGGAGACTCACTACTGAGAGGCACCGAAGCAGCCATCTGCAGACCGGACATAACTGCAAGAGAAGTATGCTGCCTTCCAGGTGCGATGATCAAGGATGTGACCGATAGGATACCAAAGCTCTTCAGCTCCAAGGACGTCCACCCATTTCTTCTGATACATGTTGGCACCAATGACACGGCAAGGAAGGACCTACCGACAATCTGCAAGGACTTTGAAGAGTTGGGGAAGAAAGTAAAGGAACTGGATGCACAGGTAGTTTTTTCTTCTATCCTTCCAGTAGACGGGCATGGCACCAGGAGATGGAACAGGATCCTTGATGCAAACAACTGGCTAAGACGATGGTGCAGACAACAAGGATTTGGATTCCTGGACCACGGTGTGAATTACTGGTATGATGGACTCCTCGCCAGAGACGGACTACACCTCAACAAACCTGGGAAACACACATTCGCCAGAAGACTCGCTACACTCATCAGGAGGGCGTTAAACTAGAAGAAGAGGGGACGGGAAGAAAAACATTAGACTCGAACAAAGACGACCCAGGAAAACATACTCTGAAGGGAGGTAAGAACATTTCTAAAACAATCCACAGTGAGGAGATTGGAACAAAACAAAATCCTCTATACTGCATGCTCGCAAACGCCAGAAGCCTGACAAACAAGATGGAAGAACTAGAAGCAGAAATATCTACAGGTAACTTTGACATAGTGGGAATAACCGAGACATGGTTAGATGAAAGCTATGACTGGGCAGTTAACTTACAGGGTTACAGTCTGTTTAGAAAGGATCGTAAAAATCGGAGAGGAGGAGGGGTTTGTCTCTATGTAAAGTCTTGTCTAAAGTCCACTTTAAGGGAGGATATTAGCGAAGGGAATGAGGATGTCGAGTCCATATGGGTTGAAATTCATGGAGGGAAAAATGGTAACAAAATTCTCATTGGGGTCTGTTACAAACCCCCAAATATAACAGAAAGCATGGAAAGTCTACTTCTAAAGCAGATAGATGAAGCTGCAACCCATAATGAGGTCCTGGTTATGGGGGACTTTAACTACCCGGATATTAACTGGGAAACAGAAACCTGTGAAACCCATAAAGGCAACAGGTTTCTGCTAATAACCAAGAAAAATTATCTTTCACAATTGGTGCAGAATCCAACCAGAGGAGCAGCACTTTTAGACCTAATACTATCTAATAGACCTGACAGAATAACAAATCTGCAGGTGGTTGGGCATTTAGGAAATAGCGACCACAATATTGTGCAGTTTCACCTGTCTTTCACTAGGGGGACTTGTCAGGGAGTCACAAAAACATTGAACTTTAGGAAGGCAAAGTTTGAACAGCTTAGAGATGCCCTTAATCTGGTAGACTGGGACAATATCCTCAGAAATGAGAATACAGATAATAAATGGGAAATGTTTAAGAACATCCTAAATAGGCAGTGTAAGCGGTTTATACCTTGTGGGAATAAAAGGACTAGAAATAGGAAAAACCCAATGTGGCTAAACAAAGAAGTAAGACAGGCAATTAACAGTAAAAAGAAAGCATTTGCACTACTAAAGCAGGATGGCACCATTGAAGCTCTAAAAAACTATAGGGAGAAAAATACTTTATCTAAAAAACTAATTAAAGCTGCCAAAAAGGAAACAGAGAAGCACATTGCTAAGGAGAGTAAAACTAATCCCAAACTGTTCTTCAACTATATCAATAGTAAAAGAATAAAAACTGAAAATGTAGGCCCCTTAAAAAATAGTGAGGAAAGAATGGTTGTAGATGACGAGGAAAAAGCTAACATATTAAACACCTTCTTCTCCACGGTATTCACGGTGGAAAATGAAATGCTAG
This sequence comes from Ranitomeya imitator, assembly GCF_032444005.1. Classification (NCBI taxonomy): domain Eukaryota; kingdom Metazoa; phylum Chordata; class Amphibia; order Anura; family Dendrobatidae; genus Ranitomeya; species Ranitomeya imitator. The sequence continues at coordinate 531,875,736 of NC_091283.1, forward strand.
GTGAAATCCCAAGAAACAATGAAAACCCTATATTAAGGGTCACCAATCTAACCCAAGAAGAGGTGCGAAACCGGCTAAATAAGATTAAAATAGATAAATCTCCGGGTCCGGATGGCATACACCCACGAGTACTAAGAGAACTAAGTAATGTAATAGATAAACCATTATTTCTTATTTTTAGTGACTCTATAGCGACAGGGTCTGTTCCGCAGGACTGGCGCATAGCAAATGTGGTGCCAATATTCAAAAAGGGCTCTAAAAGTGAACCTGGAAATTATAGGCCAGTAAGTCTAACCTCTATTGTTGGTAAAATATTTGAAGGGTTTCTGAGGGATGTTATTCTGGATTATCTCAATGAGAATAACTGTTTAACTCCACATCAGCATGGGTTTATGAGAAATCGCTCCTGTCAAACCAATCTAATCAGTTTTTATGAAGAGGTAAGCTATAGACTGGACCACGGTGAGTCATTGGACGTGGTATATCTCGATTTTTCCAAAGCGTTTGATACCGTGCCGCACAAGAGGTTGGTACACAAAATGAGAATGCTTGGTCTGGGGGAAAATGTGTGTAAATGGGTTAGTAACTGGCTTAGTGATAGAAAGCAGAGGGTGGTTATAAATGGTATAGTCTCTAACTGGGTCGCTGTGACCAGTGGGGTACCGCAGGGGTCAGTATTGGGACCTGTTCTCTTCAACATATTCATTAATGATCTGGTAGAAGGTTTACACAGTAAAATATCGATATTTGCAGATGATACAAAACTATGTAAAGCAGTTAATACAAGAGAAGATAGTATTCTGCTACAGATGGATCTGGATAAGTTGGAAACTTGGGCTGAAAGGTGGCAGATGAGGTTTAACAATGATAAATGTAAGGTTATACACATGGGAAGAGGGAATCAATATCACCATTACACACTGAACGGGAAACCACTGGGTAAATCTGACAGGGAGAAGGACTTGGGGATCCTAGTTAATGATAAACTTACCTGGAGCAGCCAGTGCCAGGCAGCAGCTGCCAAGGCAAACAGGATCATGGGGTGCATTAAAAGAGGTCTGGATACACATGATGAGAGCATTATACTGCCTCTGTACAAATCCCTAGTTAGACCGCACATGGAGTACTGTGTCCAGTTTTGGGCACCGGTGCTCAGGAAGGATATAATGGAACTAGAGAGAGTACAAAGGAGGGCAACAAAATTAATAAAGGGGATGGGAGAACTACAATACCCAGATAGATTAGCGAAATTAGGATTATTTAGTCTAGAAAAAAGACGACTGAGGGGCGATCTAATAACCATGTATAAGTATATAAGGGGACAATACAAATATCTCGCTGAGGATCTGTTTATACCAAGGAAGGTGACGGGCACAAGGGGGCATTCTTTGCGTCTGGAGGAGAGAAGGTTTTTCCACCAACATAGAAGAGGATTCTTTACTGTTAGGGCAGTGAGAATCTGGAATTGCTTGCCTGAGGAGGTGGTGATGGCGAACTCAGTCGAGGGGTTCAAGAGAGGCCTGGATGTCTTCCTGGAGCAGAACAATATTGTATCATACAATTATTAGGTTCTGTAGAAGGACGTAGATCTGGGTATTTATTATGATGGAATATAGGCTGAACTGGATGGACAAATGTCTTTTTTCGGCCTTACTAACTATGTTACTATGTTACTATGTTACTAGCGACCTGACAGATGTCAAGAAGGCCATCATTGACACCCTCAAGCAAGAGGGTAAGACCCAGAAAGAAATTTCTCAACAAATAGGCTGTTCCCAGAGTGCTGTATCAAGGCACCTCAATGGTAAGTCTGTTGGAAGGAAACAATGTGGCAGAAAACGCTGTACAACGAGAAGAGGAGACCGGACCCTGAGGAAGATTGTGGAGAAGGACCGATTCCAGACCTTGGGGAACCTGAGGAAGCAGTGGACTGAGTCTGGTGTGGAAACATCCAGAGCCACCGTGCACAGGCGTGTGCAGGAAATGGGCTACAGGTGCCGCATTCCCCAGGTAAAGCCACTTTTGAACCATAAACAGCGGCAGAGGCGCCTGACCTGGGCTACAGAGAAGCAGCACTGGACTGTTGCTAAGTGGTCCCAAGTACTTTTTTCTGATGAAAGCAAATTTTGCATGTCTGGGGGAAAATGTGTGTAAATGGGTTAGTAACTGGCTTAGTGATAGAAAGCAGAGGGTGGTTATAAATGGTATAGTCTCTAACTGGGTCGCTGTGACCAGTGGGGTACCGCAGGGGTCAGTATTGGGACCTGTTCTCTTCAACATATTCATTAATGATCTGGTAGAAGGTTTACACAGTAAAATATCGATATTTGCAGATGATACAAAACTATGTAAAGCAGTTAATACAAGAGAAGATAGTATTCTGCTACAGATGGATCTGGATAAGTTGGAAACTTGGGCTGAAAGGTGGCAGATGAGGTTTAACAATGATAAATGTAAGGTTATACACATGGGAAGAGGGAATCAATATCACCATTACACACTGAATGGGAAACCACTGGGTAAATCTGACAGGGAGAAGGACTTGGGGATCCTAGTTAATGATAAACTTACCTGGAGCAGCCAGTGCCAGGAAGCAGCTGCCAAGGCAAACAGGATCATGGGGTGCATTAAAAGAGGTCTGGATACACATGATGAGAGCATTATACTGCCTCTGTACAAATCCCTAGTTAGACCGCACATGGAGTACTGTGTCCAGTTTTGGGCACCGGTGCTCAGGAAGGATATAATGGAACTAGAGAGAGTACAAAGGAGGGCAACAAAATTAATAAAGGGGATGGGAGAACTACAATACCCAGATAGATTAGCGAAATTAGGATTATTTAGTCTAGAAAAAAGACGACTGAGGGGCGATCTAATAACCATGTATAAGTATATAAGGGGACAATACAAATATCTCGCTGAGGATCTGTTTATACCAAGGAAGGTGACGGGCACAAGGGGGCATTCTTTGCGTCTGGAGGAGAGAAGGTTTTTCCACCAACATAGAAGAGGATTCTTTACTGTTAGGGCAGTGAGAATCTGGAATTGCTTGCCTGAGGAGGTGGTGATGGCGAACTCAGTCGAGGGGTTCAAGAGAGGCCTGGATGTCTTCCTGGAGCAGAACAATATTGTATCATACAATTATTAGGTTCTGTAGAAGGACATAGATCTGGGTATTTATTATGATGGAATATAGGCTGAACTGGATGGACAAATGTCTTTTTTCGGCCTTACTAACTATGTTACTATGTTACTATGTCATTCGGAAATCAAGGTGCCAGAGTCTGGAGGAAGACTGGGGAGAAGGAAATGCCAAAATGCCTGAAGTCCAGTGTCAAGTACCCACAGTCAGTGATGGTGTGGGGTGCCATGTCAGCTGCTGGTGTTGGTCCACTGTGTTTCATCAAGGGCAGGGTCAATGCAGCTAGCTATCAGGAGATTTTGGAGCACTTCATGCTTCCATCGGCTGAAATGCTTTATGGAGATGAAGATTTCATTTTTCAGCACGACCTGGCACCTGCTCACAGTGCCAAAACCACTGGTAAATGGTTTACTGACCATGGTATTACTGTGCTCAATTGGCCTGCCAACTCTCCTGACCTGAACCCCATAGAGAATCTGTGGGATATTGTGAAGAGAAAGTTGAGAGACGCAAGACCCAACACTCTGGATGAGCTTAAGGCCGCTATTGAAGCATCCTGGGCCTCCATAACATCTCAGCAGTGTCACAGGCTGATTGCCTCCATGCCACGCCGCATTGAAGCAGTCATTTCTGCCAAAGGATTCCCGACCAAGTATTGAGTGCATAACTGAACATTATTATTTGTTGGGTTTTTTGTTTGTTATTAAAAAACACTTTTATTTGATTGGATGGGTGAAATATGCTAATTTATTGAGACAGGTTTTTTGGGTTATCAGGAGTTGTATGCCAAAATCATCAGTATTAAAACAATAAAAGACCTGACAAATTTCAGTTGGTGGATAATGAATCTATAATATATGAAAGTTTAATTGTAATCATTACATTATGGTAAATAATGAAATGTAACACTATATGCTAATTTTTTGAGAAGGACCTGTATATTAGCGAGTCTCGGACGATATACACGTGCAATCGCTGCATGCTGCAATTTAATAATAATAATAATAATAATAATAATAATAATTTTTATTTATATAGCGCCAACATATTCCGCAGCGCTTTACAAATTATAGAGGGGACTTGCACAGACAATAGACATTACAGCATAACAGAAATACAGTTCAAAACAGATACCAGGAGGAATGATGGCCCTGCACGCAAGCTTACAAACTATGAGGAAAAGGGGAGACACGAGAGGTGGATGGTAACAATTGCATTATACAAGCATGTCGAATATGTCTGAGAAAAAATATGGTGATGTGAGATGCCCATAGATTAACACTGGGCGGAATTCTATTGTGATGTTTTCTCGCATAGCACTCGTCCGTATTCTACGTATTCTACGGTAGTGTGACGCCAGCCTAATCCTCAATGTTGTTGATGAAGATAATGGCTGTTGTATGTCCCAAATAAAACAGTTAATTCTCCCACAATACTTAAGAGGTGATTATTCTGCTGAAAGCTGAAATTTGCAACAAAAGGCACCACTTATTATTTTATATTAAAATGTAAGCAGATGTAGATTACTGAATTATGCCCCATTCCCACGCTGAAGGGACACAGACAAATGACTCCCAAATGACAAATAATTAGAGACAAGATAGGAAGAGAGGATACAAAGGAAAATGGTGAAAGGATTAGCCGCTATATCATTACATGTATTGATTTAATTTTACATGCAGCATCATTTTCAGGAACTGATGGTGAGTCATTCTCGGTCCATTTGGTGGAAGCTTACACATCACCAATAAACTTTGATTCCATGTGGGTTCATGTTGTCTTACAATAAGCTTGACCGCCATCATGAGCGTGCAAAAGAGTTAATTATTAAGCAGCCTCCAGAGAATCAATTGTAATTACATTATGTTGTCTAATGCATAAATAAATGGCTTCATATTAGTTTTAATGTTTCTTCTGCAGACTTCCCCTAAACTGACATTTATTTCATGTCTGACCAGAACTGTGCCTGACTAGAGGTCACACAGGGTGCATCAAATACCCCTTCTTCAGGGCAACATTTGGAAACTTATGATTACCACCATCTTAATATAATGTAAATTGTATAAATGTATTTAGACACCATAAAGCACTGTCACTATAGGATTTTACATGTTGAGCTGTTATTTTCTCATTAAATGTTGGTGTAATGTGAGCAATTGGTGATGTCATCTAGCTGCATTGTGTAGCTTTGCTGCCTAGGAACTAAGCAGCATATTATTTTTGTCGTATATGGTTTTAAATTTTAATATAACTACACATCTAACGGTGTTACTTTTACATGTGTATAGAAGTGTAATAGTGCTATAATGTAAGGGGGATTTTTTTATATACCATATGTCAGTACGTTATATTAGAGGACAGCAAGAAAAGGTACAGCACATGGAGTCATCCAACAAAAGGCTAGACCGCTATCTAACATTTGTAAAAGACCATCTATAGATTATGTCTTTAAAGGGGTTGTTCACTATTTTCATATTAATGACCTTTCCTTGGGATAGGTCATAAATATAAGATCACTGATCGATGGGGATCTGAATTCCGGCACCCCTAGTAATCAGTTGTTCTCAGCTCACAGTACTGCCTGATATGAACAGTATATGGAACAGAACAGCACAATTCCATGCACTTTTTAGTGGCCACTGCTGGGTACTGCAGATTAGCTCCTATTGAAGGGAATGGAAACTGAAATTCAATTATCAGTAATGTCCACTAAACACTGTAAGGAACTGTGCTGTTCCTTTCCATACACATCCGACATCATCTGATCAGTGAGGTTATGACTGAGTGTTGGACTTCAACATACCTTACCTGTTACCATTTAGCTACCCTAAGGATAGGTCCTCAATGTAAAATGATGAAAAACCCTTTTAAGTGGTCTTCATAGGTTGGCGTAACTAATTAACCAAGGAGAAAATCCCCATTGAAAGCATTTACTGTATATACTCAAGTATAAGCCGACCTGAGTATAAGCTGAGACCCCTAATTTTGACACCAAAAACAGGGAAAACTTATTGACTCAAGTATAAGCCTAGGGTGGGAAATGCAGCAGCCACTGGTAAATTTCAAAAATAAATATAGTTACCAATAAAAGTAAAATTGATTGAGACATCAGTAGGTTAAATGTTTTTGAATATCCATATTGAATCAGGAGCCCCATATAATGCTCCATACAGTTCATGATGGGCCCCATAAGATGCTCCATACAAAAATATGCCCCATATACTGTAATGCTGCACAAAGGTTAATAATGGCCCCATAAGATGCTCCATATTAAAATATGCCCCATATAATGCTGCACAAAGGTTACTGATGGCCCCATAAAATGCTCCATAGAATAATATACTCCATATAATGCTCCATAAAGTTTGACAGCCCCATAAGATGCTCCATAGTATAATATGCCCCATATGCTGCTCTATAGAGGTTGATGACTCCATAAGATGCTCTGTAGCATAATATGCCCCATATGCTGCTCCATAAAGGTTGATGGCCACATAAGATACTCCATAGCATAATATACCTCATATGCTGCTGCTGTGATTTAAAAACAAAAAAAGACATACCTCTCGTCGCTGGGTACAGAGTGCCGATGTCCTGAGCAGGTGGGGACACTGGCACACTATGGGCGCCAGATGCCAGAGTCGCCGCTGGCTCAGGCCCCTGGCACTCGCGATATTCACCTGTCCCCGTTCCACCGCTGCATGCCGCTGTGTCTTCTGGCTCTCTGCAGTGACTTTCAGGCAGAGGGCACGCACTAAACACGTCATTGTGCCCTCTGACCTGAACGTCATGGCAAGAGGATGCGGATGACAGCACAGTGGTGGAACGAGAACAGGTGAATATCGCATGGCTCACCCTCCCCCATCATACTCCCCCTCCTGGCACGGTCTTTGTATGACCCTGCTTCTCCAATGGACTCTGGCGTGCACCGGCAGCTTGTTTCTGTGTTCAGCGGTCACATAGTAGTGCTCATTAAAGTAATGAATATGCGCTCCACACCTATGGGAGTGGAGGAGCGTCCATATTCATTACTTTAAAGTGCGGTACCACGTGACTGCTGAACACAGGAAGAGCTGCAGGCGCCAGAGACCATCTAAGAAGCAGGGACGTGCAGAGACGTGTCAGGCGGGGGTGAGTATGATGTGACAGCCGCCACTCCTGCCGCTCCCCCTTCCCCGCCGACCCCCCTGGGACAATGACTCAAGCATAAGCCGAGGGGGGCAATTTTAGCCTAAAAAATGGGCTGAAAATCTCGGCTTATACTCGAGTATATACGGTAATAACACAAGAGACTAGAATTTTCCAACATGTATATTGACAGGCCACAAAGCTTCTGTGAGAATGTCCTTTACATAGATGAGACAATACTGAAGCTTTTTGGAAAGTCACATCAGCTCTATGTTCATAAACACAAAAATGAAGCAAAATAAAGAACATTGAACACACTGTGAAACATGGAGGAGGCTCAGAAATGTTTTGGAGCTGCTTTGCTACAAAGGATGTTTTGAAGATGTGCAGGGCACAATGAAATCTCAAGACTATCAAGGCATTCGGGAGCAAAATTTGCTGCTCAGTGTCAGAAAGCTTGTTCTGAGTGGCAGGTCATGTGTCTGCCAACAGGATAATAACACAAAACACAGCTAAAAACATCCAAGTATGGCTAAGAGCAAAGCATTGGACTATTATGAAGTGGCCTTCTGTGAGCCCTGATCTAAATCCTGCTGAACATCAGTGGTAGAAGCTGAAACCTGCAGTGTGTGTTAGACACCTGTCCTGGGTATCACGGGCTCCGCTTCCTTCCCTTGGCTCAGCTGTCCTTTTTTGTGCTTCATGTTGAGTTTTGCAAGTTGCTTGGGAAGGATAAATGACATCATCTCCTTAGACCTATTTAACCTCCATAAAGACACAAATGTGTTTTAGGATTGAGATTACAGTCCTATGTTTGGTGTGCTCGACCATCCTTGCTTTTTGTGTTTGCATGCTCCTGACATTCCTGCAAGTTCTTGCTGCTCTCATGCCTTCCTGCTGCTGCATAAACGAGTGTGCCCGATACCCACCCGGACCTCAGGCTTAGAGAATCCACCTGACCAGGTGAGCCTAACAGTGAAAAGAAGGCACTTCATACCTGACACAGCTGGAGCAGTTTGCTCACAACACAAGGAGTGGACCACAATACTTGTGGACAGTTGCAGAAGTGTCATTGAGAAATAGATTGTTTGCAATGATTGTCTCAAAACAGAGTTGCCAACTGTCCAGAATTTCCAGGACAGTCCATAAATATATGGCACTTTTTTGCCCTGTCTATAAAAAAAGCAAGTCATCCGTGATTGTTATGAACTTAAAGAAACTTATACAGATTATTATTACTGTAATTATCATAATTTTACAGTTTACAGTGAATGCAGCTAATGTCTTCATATCAGAATTATGGGCTGTAGTCATGTATCACTTCTAATCATAATGATTTACTGTGTTCTTCCAAAGTGTCCATAATAAATATTATTTGACATTGATTTTTTGATGAGCTGTGCAGAAAAAGTCAATTCGGCAACCCTACCTCAAAAGGTTGTGCAGCAAAACATTAAGTTAAGGGTACCATCATTTTTGTCCATGCAATTTTCATTAGTTTGTTTTTTTTTCCTTTTTTTCTGTTGAACCACAATTTAAAAGCAATGTCTTATTTTCGTAAGCTGATGTGGAGTAAATTTCAGATTTAAAAATATTTTTGACAGTTTCAATCTATTCCAGTGACCATTGTGGGTTTTTTGCTTACTTTACCAGGAGAGGACCAGAAATTTTGTCCTTGTATGTATGTACAGTCATGGCCAAAATTGTTGGTATCCTTGAAATTATTCAAGAAAATGAAGTATTTCTCCCAGTAATTTATTGCAGTTACACGTTTTGCTATACACATGTTTATTTCCTTTGTGGGTATTGGAACAACACAAAAAACGGAGTAAAAAAGGAAAATTGTGCATAATTTCACACATAAACCCCAAAAATGGATCCGACAAAATTGTTGGCATGTTCAACTTAAAGGGACTCTGTCACCTGAATTTGGAGGGAACAATTTTCAGCCATAGAGGCGGGGTTTTCGGGTGTTTGATTCACCCTTTCCTTACCCGCTGGCTGCATGCTGGCTGCAATATTGGATTGAAGTTCATTCTCTGTCCTCCATAGTACACGCCTGCGCAAGGCATTGCCTTGTGCAGGCATGTACTATGGAGGAAAGAGAATGAACTTCAATCCAATATTGCAGCCAGCGGGTAAGGAAAGGGTGAATCAAACACCCGAAAACCCCGCCCCTGTGGCTGAAGATTGTTCCCTCCAAATTCAGGTGACAGTGTCCCTTTAATATTTAGTTGAACACCCTTTGAAATAAATAAGTGCAATTAATTGCTTCCTATAATCATCAACAAGCTTCTTACACTACTTAACAAGAATTTTGGACCACTTTTGCAAACTGCTCCAGGTCTCTCATATTTGAAGGATGCTTTCTCCCAACAGCAATTTTAAATGGAACCTGTCTCCCCAAAATCGACGGTGAGATTAGCCCTCCGGCATCAGGGGCTTATCTACAACATTCTGTAATGCTGTAGATAAGCCCCCAATGTATCCTGAAAGATGAGAAAAACAGGTTAGATTATACTCACCCAGGGGTGCTCCCGCTGCGGTCCGGTCCGATGGGAGTCGCGGTCCGGTCCGAGGCCTCCCATCTTCTTACGATGATGTCCTCTTCTTGTCTTCACGCTGCGGCTCCGGCGCAGGCGTACTTTGTCTGCCCTGTTGAGGGCAGAGCAAAAGTACTGCAGTGCGCAGGTGCCGGGAAAGGTCAGAGAGGCCTGGTGCCTGCGCACTACAGTACTTTGCTTTGCCCTCAAAAGGGCAGACAAAGTACACCTGCGCCGCAGCATGAAGACAAGAAGAGGACATCATCCTATGAAGATGGTATGCCCCGGACCGCGACACCCATCGGATCGGACCGCCCCCAGGTGAGTAAAATCTAACCTCTTTTTCTCATCTTTCAGGATACATAGGGGGCTTATCTACAGCACTACAGAATGCTGTAGATAAGCCACTGATGCCAGTGGGCTTAGCTCACCTTCGATTTTGGCGGTGACAGGTTTCCTTTAATATCTCTCCACAAGTGTTCAATGAGATTAAGATCCAAACTCATTGCTGGACACTTTAGAACTCTACAGCGCTTTGTTTCTATACATTTCTGGGTGCTTCTTGAAGTATGTTTGAGGTTATTGTCCTGCTGGAAGACTCATTACCTAGGACGCAAACTCACCTTTCTGACACTAGGCACTACAGTGAGACCAAAAATCCTTTGGTAATCTTCAGATTTCATGATGCCTTGCACACATTCAAGACACCCAATGTCAGAGGCAACAAAACACCCCCAAACTACCTTAGAACCTCCACCATATTTTGGTAAACAGTAGAATAACGTGCTTTACCACAAAGCTCTATTTTGGTCTCACCTGTCCAAAAGTTGCTTTCCCAGCAGTATTTTAGCTTGCATACATTTTGGCAAACTGCAGTCTAGTTTTTAGTCAGCAATAGGGTCTTCCTGGGTCTCATGCTGTAAGGCAGCCATGGTGGTAGTCGTGGCAACGGCTGTACGGTTCCCACATCCTGGCGGCCCACAGATAAAATACAGTGTCCCTAACTCTGCATGTGCAGCGTGTGCAGCATTTCACTTACATTCACTGTCAGAGTCCTCTCAAGTTCTGTCACCTCGGCTCTGCGTTCCCGAGCTCCACAAAACATCTCAGTGACACAGTACTTTTCCAACAGTTGAACTTTACTATGCAGTATGGCATCCATCACATTTACAGCACAGGTTTCACAAAGGGACATCTTCCGAGCTCTCCCTGCCTTCCAGGCAGCCTCTATATTTCCGGTCAACTCTATCTCTATTCTTCTGGCAATCCCTGCCTTATCTTGAGACAATTCCTGTCCCATCCATGCTTTCAGTGTCACAAACTCTCTGCCATCCCCTCATCCGGTTCCAATAGGGAAGGTGCCAGGAACGGTATCTCAGCTACTCCTGCCCCGGTCGTAGACCCCGGATCCTTCTGGGGATGGTCCTTTCTTAGCTGGTAACCATCTGCATGATCATCAGCTTGGAGCCTGTTCCTGCCATTGCAGCTCTATCCCCACAGCCGGAAGACTGTCTCTTCACTGGCCTGTATAACCTGCCTTGGGCAAGGCTACCCGGGCTCTGTTGTCTAATCAGGAAGTCTTGCAACTATATCCCTGTGTCTTGCCCTGCTCTAGCTCCTCCCTACTGACACCCCCTCTATGCTAACTGTTTCTAACTTAAACTGACACTCTTAACCCCTTTACCCCCAAGGGTGGTTTGAACGTTAATGACCGGGCCAATTTTTACAATTCTGACCACTGTCCCTTTATGAGGTTATAACTCTGGAACGCATATCATAACAGATCCCAGTGATTCTGACAAAGTTTTCTCGAGACATATTGTACTTCATGATAGTGGTAAAAATTCTTTGATAGTACCTGCGTTTATTTGTGAAAAAAATGGAAATTTGGCGAAAATTATGAAAATTTCACAAATTTCCAACTTTGAATTTTTATGCAATTAAATCACAGAGATATGTCACACAAAATACTTAATAATAAACATTTCTCACATGTCTACTTTACATCAGCACAATTTTGGAACCAAAATTTTTTTTGTTAGGGAGTTATAAGGGTTAAAAGTTGACCAGCAATTTCTCATTTTTACAACACCATTTTTTTTAGGGACCACATCTCATTTGAAGTCATTTTGAGGGGTCTATATGATAGAAAATACCCAAGTGTGACACCATTCTAAAAACTGCACCCCTCATGGTGCTCAAAACCATATTCAAGAAGTTTATTAACCTTTCTGGTGCTTCACAGGAATTTTTGGAATGTTTAAATAAAAATGAACATTTAACTTTTTTTCACAAAAAATTTAATTCAGCTCCAATTTGTTTTATTTTACCAAGGGTAACAGGAGAAAATGGACCCCAAAAGTTGTTGTACAATTTGTCCTGAGTACACCGATACCCCATATGTGGGGGTAAACCACTGTTTGGGCGCATGACAGAGCTCGAAAGCAAAGGAGCGCCGTTTGACTTTTCAATGCAAAATTGACTGGAATCGAGATGGGACACCATGTTGCGTTTGGAGAGCCCCTGATGTGTCTAAACATTGAAACCCCCCACAAGTGACACCATTTTGGAAAGTAGACCCCCTAAGGAACTTATCTAGAGGTGTGGTGAGCACTTTGACCCACCAAGTTTATAATGCAGAACCGTAAAAATAAAAAATCATATTTTTTCACAAAAAATATCTTTTTGCCCCCAATTTTTTATTTTCCCAAGGGTAAGAGAAGAAATTGGACCCCAAAAGTTGTACAATTTGTCCTGAGTATGCTGATACCCCATATGTGGGGGTAAACCACTGTTTGGGCGCATGGGAGAGCTCGGAAGGAAAGGAGCGCCGTTTGACTTTTCAATGCAAAATTGACAGGAATTGAGATGGGACGCCATGTTGCGTTTAGAGAGCCACTGATGTGCCTAAACATTGAAACCCCCCACAAGTGACACCATTTTGGAAAGTATACCCCCTAAGGAACTTATCTAGATGTGTTTTGAGCGCTTTGACCCACCAAGGGCTTCACAGAAGTTTATAATGCAGAGCCATAAAAATAAAAAAAAATTTTCCCACAAAAATTATTTTTTTAGCCCCCAGTTTTGTATTTTCCCGATTGTAACAGGAGAAATTGGACCCCAAAATTTGTTGCCCAATTTGTCCTGAGTGCGATTGTACACAATATGTGGGGGGAACCACTGTTTGGGTGCATGGGAGGGCTCAGAAGGGAAGGAGCGCCATTTGGAATGCAGACTTAGATGGAATGGTCTGCAGGTGTCACATTGCGTTTGCAATCTAGATGTGTGGTGAGCTCTTTGACCCACCAAGGGCTTCACAGAAGTTTATAATGCAGAGCCGTAAAAATAAAACAAACATTTTTTCCCATAAAAATTGTATTTTCCCGAGGGTAACAGGAGAAATTGGACCCCAAAATTTGTTGTCCAATTTGTCCTGGGTGCGCTGATACCCCATAAGTGGGGGGGAACCACCGTTTGGGCGCATGGGAAGGCTCGGAAGGGAAGGAGTGCCATTTGGAATGCAGACTTAGATCTGCAGGTGTCACATTGCGTTTGCAGAGCCCCTAATGTACCTAAACAGGAGAAACCCCCCACAAGTTTTGGAAACTAGACACCCCAGGGAACTCATCTAGATGTGTTTTGAATACTTTGAACCCCCAAGTGTTTCACTACAGTTTATAACGCAAAAAGCCTTGAAAATAAAAAATCTTTTTTTTTCCCCACAAAAATTATTTTTAGCCCCCAGTTTTGTATTTTCCCAAGGGTAACAGGAGAAATTGGACCACAAAAGTTGTTGTCCTATTTGTCCTGAGTACCCTGTTTGGGCACACGGGAGAGGTCGGAAGGGAAGGAGCACTGTTTTACTTTTTCAACGCAGAATTGGCTGGAATTGAGATTGGACGCCATGTCGTGTTTGGAGAGCCCCTGATGTGCCTAAACAGTGGAAACCCCCCAATTATAACTGAAACCCTGATCCAAACACACCCCTAACCCTAACTCCAACGGTAACCCTAACCACACCTCTAACCCTGACACACCCCTAACCCTAATCCCAACCCTATTCCCAACTGTAAATGTAATCTAAACCATAACCCTAACTTTAGCCCCAACCCTAACTGTAGCCCCAACCCTAACCCTAACCCTAACCCTAGCACTAACCTTAACCCTAACCCTAGCCCTAACCCTAACCCTAGCCCTAACCCTAGCCCTAACCCTAACCCTAGCCCTAACCCTAGCCCTAACCCTAACCCTAATCCTAGCCCTAACCCTAGCCCTAATGGGAAAATGGAAATAAATACATTTTTTTAATTTTTCCCTAACTAAGGGGGTGATGAAGGGGGGTTTGATTTACTTTTATAGCGAGTTTTTTTAGCGGATTTTTATGATTGGCAGCCGTCACACACTGAAAGACGCTTTCTATTGCAAAAAATATTTTTTGCGTTTCCACATTTTGAGAGCTATAATTTTTCCATATTTTGGTCCACAGAGTCATGTGAGGTCTTGTTTTTTGCGGGACGAGTTGACGTTTTTATTGGTAACATTTTCGGGCATGTGACATTTTTTGATCGCTTTTTATTCTGATTTTTGTGAGGAAGAATGACCAAAAACCAGCTATTCATGAATTTCTTTTGGGGGAGGCGTTTATACCGTTCCGCGTTTGGAAAAATTGATAATGCAGTATCATTCTTCGGGTCAGTACGATTACAGTGACACCTCATTTATATAATTTTTTTATGTTTTGGCACTTTTATGCGATAAAAACTATTTTACAGAAAAAATAATTATTTTTGCATCGTTTTATTCTCAGGACTATAACTTTTTTATTTTTTTGCTGATGATGCTGTATGATGGCTCGTTTTTTGCGGGACAAGATGACATTTTCAGTGGTACCATGGTTATTTATATCTGTCTTTTTGATCGCGTGTTATTCCACTTTTTGTTCGGCGGTATGATAATAAAGCGTTGTTTTTTGCCTCGTTTTTTTTTTTCTTACGGTGTTTACTGAAGGGGTTAACTAGTGGGCCAGTTTTATAGGTCAGGTCATTGCGGACATGGCGATACTAAATATGTGTACTTTTATTGTTTTTTTTTATTATTTAGATGAAGAAATGTATTTATGGGAATAATATTTTTTTTTTTCATTATTTAGGAATATTTTTTTTTATTTTTTTTTTACACATTTGGAAAACATTTTTTTAACTTTTTTATTTTGTCCCTGGGGGGGACATCACAGATCGATGATCTGACAGTTTGCACAGCACTCTGTCAGATCACCGATCTGACTTAGAGCAGTGCAGGCTTCACAGTGCCTGCTCTGAGCAGGCTCTGTGAAGCCACCTCCCTCCCTGCAGGACCCGGATCCACAGCCATCTTGGATCCGGGGCTGGAGCAGGCAGGGAAGGAGGTAAGAGACCCTCGCAGCAACGCGGTCACATCGCGTTGCTGCGGGGGGCTCAGGGAAGCCCGCAGGGAGCCCCCTCCCTGTGCGATGCTTCCCTGTACTGCCGGCACATCGCGATCATCTTTGATCGCGGTGTGCCGGGGGTTAATGTGCCGGGGGCGGTCCATGACCGCTCCTGGCACATAGTGCCGGATGTCAGCTGCGATAGGCAGCTGACACCCGGCCGCGATCGGCGGCGCTCCCCCCGTGAGCGCTGCCGATCGCATATGACGTACTATTCCGTCGGTGGTCATAGGGGCCCACCCCACCTCGACGGGATAGTACGTCTAATGTCAGAAAGGGGTTAAGGTACAGTAACTTCACACTGAGCAACTTTACAACGAGAACGACAACGATCCGTTACGTTGCAGCGTTCTGGATAGTGATCTCGTTGTGTTTGACACGCAGCAGCGATCAGGATCCCGCTGTGACATCGCTGGTCGTAGCTAGAAGTCCAGAACTTTATTTGGTCGTCAGGTCGGCGTGATTCGTCATGATGCCAGCAATGTTTTTACATGGAGCTAACAACCAGCGAGAACGATAAGTACGTCACTGGATCGCTCCTGCATCGTTCTGGTGTTGCCGTGTTTGACGTCTCTACAGCGACCTAAACAGCGACACTGCAGCGATCGGCTCGTTGTCTAAATCGCTGCAGCGTTGCTAAGTGTGATGGTACCTTTAATCTATTTTATCCTATTCCTTATCTCTATGATGTCCCCCTCTATTTTAATCCCCCTACAATCCTATGATATCTCCTAGTCTATCCCTAAAGGTACCTTCACACTGAACAACATTACAACGATAACGATAGTGATCCGTGACGTTGCAGCGTCCTGGATAGCGATATCGTTGTGTTTGACACGCAGCAGCGATCAGGATCCTGGTGTGACATCGCTGGTCGGAGCTAGAAGGCCAGAACTTTATTTCGTCGCTGGATCACCCGCTGACATCGCTGAATCGGCGTGTGTGACACCGATCCAGCGATGTGTTCACTGGTAACCAGGGTAAATATCGGGTTACTAAGCGCAGGGCCGCCCTTAGTAGCCCGATGTTTACCCTGGTTACCATTGTAAATGTAAAAAAAAAAAAACACTACATACTTACATTCCGGTGTCTGTTGCATCCCCCGGAGTCAGCTTCCCTGCACTCCTCCTGCATCCTGTGTCAGCGCTGGCCGGCCGTAAATCAGAGCACAGCGGTGACGTCACCGCTCTGCTTTACGGCCGGCGCTTACACATGATGCAGGAGGAGTGCAGGGAAGCGGACGCCGGGGGACGTGACAGGCACCGGAATGTGAGTATGTGTTTCTTTTTTTTACATTTACAATGGTAACCAGGGTAAACATCGGGTTACTAAGCGCGGCCCTGCGCTTAGTAACCCGATATTTACCCTGGTTACCCGGGGACTTCGGCATCGTTGGTCGCTGGAGAGCTGTCTGTGTGACAGCTCTCCAGCGACCACACAAGGACTTTCCAACGATCACGGCTAGGTCGTATCGCTGGTCGTGATCATTGGAAAGTTGCTGAGTGTGACGGAACCTTAAGCCTAAATACATTGAATGACAAATACATCACATTAAAAAACAATGAGGTGTCGCATGTAATTGTGTGAACAGCTTCCAGGGGAGAGGAGGCACCTGAGGGTCCCCGCCACCTCCTTACAATGCTATAGCATTTCATTTCATCCAAATGTCAACAGTTCTCGTTTACACTGATGCACTCGGACCTGCAAGACAGCTTGAATTTCTTTGGAACTTGATTTGGACTGCTTATCCACAATCTGGATTATCCTGAGTTGCAATCTTTCATCAATTTTTCTCTGACGAACCACATTCAGGGAAATTAGATACATTGCCATGGGTTGTAAACTTTTTAATTATGTTGCTCACCATGGACAAAGGAACATCAAGATCTCTGTAGATGGACTTGTATCCTTGAGATTGTTGATATTGTCCTCTTTCTGTTCTCCGTGCTTATAGTGGCGCACACACAGGCACACAATGCAAAGATAGTCAACATCTCCCATTTTTATCTGGTTTGAGGTGTGATTATAGTTCTTGTCCCCTGAGAAAATGTTATTGTATCTTATAAATTTTGATATGCTGAACACGAATATGTGCTCCAAAAGTCTGTATCACATAAGGTTTTTAACCCCTTCATGAACGGATCTTTTTTCGTTTCCATTTTTCGCTCCCCTTCTTTCCAGAGCCATAACTTTTTTATTTTTCTGTCAAAATGGCCGTGTGAGGGCTTATTTTTTGCAGGACGAGGTGACGTTTTTAATTATACCAGATTTGTGCACATATGTTCTTTTGATTGCCCATTATTGCATTTTAATTCAATGTTGCAGAGACCAAAAAAAGTAATTCTGGTGTTTTGATTTTTTTATCGCTACACCATTTAGCGATCAGGTTAATTTTTTAATTGATTTATTGATAGATCAGGCGAGTCTGAATGCGGCGATACCAAATATGTGTAGGTTTGATTTTTTTTATTATTTTATATTTTTAAATACTTTTTTTTTACTTTTGGCATGCTTCAATAGCCTCCAAAGGAGGCTAGAAGCTGCCATAGCACAATCACCTCTGCTACACAGAGGTGATGCTCAGATCACCTCTATGCAGCAGAATTACAGGCTTACTATGAGCGCCGACCACAGGGTGGCGCTCATAGCAATCTGCCATCAATAACCATAGAGGTCTTGAGGAGGAGGCGTCCGGAAGTGCATTTAAATGCCCGCTGTCAGAATTTGACAGCAGCATTTAACTACTTAATAGGCTCAGGCAGATTGCGATTTCTCTTGTGCCTATTGCGGGCACATGTCAGCTGTTAAAAACAGCTGACATGTTGCGGCTTTGAGGTGGGCTCACCACCGGAGCCCACTTCAAAGCAGGGGATACAAAATAACAACAGTTTATAGTCTATATTATGACGTCCGATACACTACATACATGTGCATCGATGCCAGCAGGAAAAGCAATTGTTCAAAAGTGTTTTGCAGATGACTTTTGTTTATAATCTGTGTCAGATGCTTCTCGAATAAGATTCCAGCAATAGTCAGCTAGCATTGACGTACTTTCCCTGGTACCTTTTCTCCATCAGCGCAATGTCTTGGTGAAATCTTTCACCATGTTCATCGCTAATGGCACGAAGATTGGCTGGAAAAAAAGTCCAAGTGAGAATGCAGAAAATGCATTTTAGTGACATATTGCATTTCGTCAAATTATATGCTGTGAGCATGTTGTCCAAGAGTTGTTCAAAGTTCGGTGCCCTGCTGTTGCCAAGAAAGTTGAAGGTCTCATCTTTAACCCCTTCCCGACCTGTGACACAGCGTATGCGTCATGAAAGTCGGTGCCAATCCGACCTGTGACGCATATGCTGTGTCACAGAATGATCGCGTCCCTGCAGATCGGGTGAAAGGGTTAACTCCCATTTCACCCGATCTGCAGGGACAGGGGGAGTGGTAGTTTAGCCCAGGGGGGCTTCACCCCCCCGTGGCTACGATCGCTCTGATTGGCTGTTGAAAGTGAAACTGCCAATCAGAGCGATTTGTAATATTTCACCTAAAAAAACTGGTGAAATATTACAATCCAGCCATGGCCGATGCTGCAATATCATCGGCCATGGCTGGAAACACTTATGTGCACCCACCCCACCCCACCGATCGCCCCTCCAGCCCTCCGATCTGTGCTCCGCTCCCCTCCGTCCTGTGCTCCGCTCCCCCGTCCTCCTGTCCGCTCCCCCGTGCTCCAATGACACCCCCCGTGCTCCAATCAAACCCCCCCGCACTCCGATCCCCCCCCGCACAGCAATCCCCCCCCCGTGCTCCGATCCACCCCCCGCACAGCGATCCCCCACCCCGTGCTCCAATCCATTCCCCTGTGTTTCGATCCACCCCCCCATGCTCCGATCCACCCCCCCCGTGCTCCGACGCCCCCCGGGCCCTGATCTTCCCCCCCTTATACTTACCGAGCCTCCCGGGGTCCGTCCGTCTTCTTTCCTGGGCGCCGCCATCTTCCAAAATGGCGGGCACATGTGCAGTGCGCCCACCGAATCTGCCGGCCGGCAGATTCGTTCCAGAGTGAATTTTGATCACTGAGATATAACCTATCTCAGTGATCAAAATAAAAAAAATAGTAAATGACCCCCCCCCCCCCTTTGTCACCCCCATAGGTAGGGACAATAAAAAAAATAAAGAATTTTTTTTTTCCACTAAGGTTGGGGTAAGAACTAGGGTTAGGGTTAGGGGTAGGGTTAGGGGTAGGGTTAGGGGTAGGGTTAGGGTTAGGGGTAGGGTTAGGGGTAGGGTTAGGGATAGGGTTAGGGGTAGAGGTAGAGGTAGGGTTAGGGGTAGGGGTAGGGTTAGGGTTAGGGGTAGGGTTAGGGTTAGGGGTAGGGTTAGGGGTAGGGTTAGGGGTAGGCGTAGGGTTAGGGTTCGGGATGTGCACACGTATTCTGGTCCTCTGCGGATTTTTCCGCAGAGGATTTCATAAATCCGCAGTGCTAAACCGCTGTGGATTTACCGCAGTTTTTCTGCGCATTTCACTGCGGTTTTACAACTGCGATTTTCTATTGGAGCAGTTGTAAAACCGCTGCGGAATCCGCAGAAAGAAGTGACATGCTGCGGAATGTAAACCACTGCGTTTCTGTGCAGTTTTTCTGCAGCATGTGTACAGCGATTTTTGTTTCCCATAGGTTTACATTGAACTGTAAACTCATGGGAAACTGCTGCGGATCCGCAGCGTTTTCCGCAGCATGTGCACATACCTTTAGAATTAGGCTATGTGCACACGGTGTGGATTTGGCTGCGGATCCGCAGCAGTGTTCCATCAGGTTTATAGTACCATGTAAACATATGGAAAACCAAATCCGCTGTGCCCATGGTGCGGAAAATACCACGAGGAAACGCTGCGTTGTATTTTCCGCAGCATGACAATTCTTTGTGCGGATTCCGCAGCGTTTTACACCTGTTCCTCAATAGGAATCCACAGGTGAAATCCGCACAAAAAACACTGGAAATCCGCGGTAAATCCGCAGGTAAAACGCAGTGCCTTTTACCCGCGGATTTTTCAAAAATGGTGCGGAAATATCTCACACGAATCCGCAACGTTGGCACATAGCCTTAGGGTTAGGGTTGGGTTGGAATTAGGGTTGTGGTTAGGGTTACGGCTACAGTTGGGATAAGGGTTAGGGGTGTGTTGGCGTCAGAATTGAGGGGTTTCCACTGTTTAGGCACATCAGGGGGTCTCCAAACGCAACATGGCGCCACCATTGATTCCAGCCAATCTTGTATTCAAAAAGTCAAATGGTGCTCCCTCACTTCCGAGCCCCGACGTGTGCCCAAACAGTGGTTTACCCCCACATATGGGGTACCAGCATACTCAGGACAAACGGCGCAATGATTACTGGGGTCCAATTTCTCCTGTTACCCTTGAGAAAATAAAAAATTGCTTGCTAAAACATCATTTTTGAGGAAAGAAAAATGATTTTTTATTTTCACGGCTCTGCATTGTAAACGTCTGTGAAGCACTTGGGGGTTCAAAGTGCTCACCACATATCTAGATAAGTTCCTTGGGGGGTCTAGTTTCCAAAATGGGGTCACATGTGGGGGGTTTCTACTGGTTAGGCACACCAGGGGCTCTGCAAACGCAACGTGACACCCGCAGATTATTCCATCAAAGTCTGCATTTCAAAAGTCACTACTTCACTTCTGAGCCCCGACGTGTGCCCAAACAGTGGTTTAGCCCCACACATGGGGTATCAGCGTACTCAGGAGAAACTGGACAACAACTTTTGGGGTCCAATTTCTCCTGTAACCCTTGGGAAAATAAAAAATTCTGGGCTAAAAAATTATTTTTGAGGAAAGAAAACGTATTTATTATTTTCACGGCTCTGCGTTATAAACTTCTGTAAAGCACTTGGGGGTTGAAAGTGCTCACCACATATCTAGATAAGTTCCTTTGGGGGTCTAGTTTCCAAAATGGGGTCACTTCTGGGGGGTTTCTACTGTTTAGGCACACCAGGGGCTCTGCAAACGCAACGTGATGCCCGCAGACCATTCCATCAAAGTCTGTATTTCAAAACGTCACTACTTCACTTCCGAGCCCCGGCAAGTGCCCAAATAGTAGTTTATCCCCACATATGCGGTATCACCATACTCAGGAGAAACTGGACAACAAATATTGGGGTCAAATTTCTCCTGTTACCCTTGGGAAAATTAAAAAAATCTGGGCTAAAAAATTATTATTGAGGAAAGAAAACGTATTTATTATTTTCACTGCTCTGTGTTATGAACTTCTGTGAAGCACTTGGGGGTTCAAAGTGCTCACCTCACATCTAGATAAGTTCCTTTCGGGGTCTAGTTTCCAAAATGGGGTCACTTGTGGGGGGTTTCTACTGTTTAACCACATCAGGGGCTCTGCAAATGCATTGTGACGCCCGCAGAGCATTCCATCAAAGTCTGCATTTCAAAACGTCACAACTTCACTTCCGAGCCACAGCATGTGCCTAAACAGTGGTATACCCCCACATATGGGGTATCAGCGTACTCAGGAGAAATTGGACAACAACTTTTGGGGCCAAATTTCTCTGGTTACCCTTGGGAAAATAAAAAAATGCGGGCTAAAAAATCATTTTTGAGAGAATAATTTTTTTTTTTTATTTTCATGGCTCTGCGTTATAAACTTCTGTGAAGCACTTGAGGGTTCAAAGTGCTCACCACACATCTAGATTAGTTCCTTTGGGGGTCTAATTTCCAAAATGGGGTCATTTGTGGGGGATCTCCAATGTTTAGGCACACAGGGGCTCTCCAAACGCGACATGGTGTCCGCTAATGATTGGAGCTAATTTTCCATTTAAAAAGCCAAATGGCGTGCCTTCCCTTCTGAGCCCTGCCGTGCGCCCAAACAGTGGTTTACCCCCACATATGGGGTATCTGCGTACTCAGGACAAACTGGACAACAACATTTGTGGTCCAATTTCTCCTATTACCATTGGCAAAATAGGAAATTCCAGGCTAAAAAATCATTTTTGAGAAAAAAAAATTATTTTTTATTTTCATGGCTCTACATTAAAAACTTCTGTGAAGCACCTGGGGGTTTAAAGTGCTCAGTATGCATCTAGATAAGTTCCTTGGGGGGTCTAGTTTCCAAAATGGGGTCACTTGTGGGGGAGCTCCAATGCATAGGCACACAGGGGCTCTCCAAACGCGACATGGTGTCCGCTAACAATTGGAGCTAATTTTCCATTCAAAAAGTCAAATGGCGCGCCTTCCCTTCCGAGCCCTGCCGTGTGCCCAAACAGTGGTTTACCCCCACATATGAGGTATCGGCGTACTCGGGAGAAATTGCCGAACAAATTTTAGGATCCATTTTATCCTATTGCCCATGTGAAAATGAAAAAATTGAGGCGAAAATAAATTTTTTGTGAAAAAAAAGAACTTTTTCATTTTTACGGATCAATTTGTGAAACACCTGAGGGTTTAAAGTGCTCACTAGGCATCTAGATAAGTTCATTGGGGAGTCCAATTTCCAAAATGGAGTTACTTGTGGGGGAGCTCCAATGTTTAGGCACACAGGGTCTCTCCAAACGCGACATGGTGTCCGCTAACGATGGAGATAATTTTTCATTCAAAAAGTCAAATGGCGCTCCTTCCCTTCCGAGCCTTACCATGTGCCCAAACAGTGGTTTACCCCCACATGTGAGGTATCGGTGTACTCAGGAGAAATTGCCCAACAAATTTTAGGATCCATTTTATCCTGTTGTCCATGTGAAAATGAAAAAATTGAGGCTAAAAGAATTTTTTTGTGAAAAAAAAGTACTTTTCATTTTTAGGGATCAATTTGTGAAGCTCCTGGGGGTTTAATAGGCTCACTATGCATCTAGATAAGTTCCTTGGGGCGTCTAGTTTCCAAAATGGGGTCACTTGTGGGGGAGCTCCAATTTTTAGGCACACGGGGGCTCTCCAAACGTGACATGGTGTCCGCTAAAGAGTGCAGAAAATTTTTCATTCAAAAAGTCAAATGGCGCTCCTTTCCTTCCAAGCCCTGCCGTGCGCCCAAACAGTGGTTTACCCCCACATATGAGGTATCAGCGTACTCAAGACAAATTGGACAACAACTTTCGTTGTTCAGTTTCTCCTTTTACCATTGGGAAAATAAAAAAATTGTTGCTGAAAAATTATTTTTGTGACTAAAAAGTTAAATGTTCATTTTTTCCTTCCATGTTGCTTCTGCTGCTGTGAAGCACCTAAAGGGTTAATAAACTTCTTGAATGTGGTTTTGTGCACCTTGAGGGGTGCAGATTTTAGAATGGTGTCACTTTTGAGGTGGTCCCTAAAAAAAAATGGTTTTGTAAATTTCGTTGTAAAAATGAGAAATCGCTGGTCAAATTTTAACCCTTATAATTTCCTAGCAAAAAAAAATTTTGTTTCCAAAATTGTGCTGATGTAAAGTAGACGTGTGGGAAATGTTATTTATTAACTATTTTGTGTCACATAACTCTCTGGTTTAACAGAATAAAAATTCAAAATGTGAAAATTGCGACATTTTCAAAATTTTCGCCAAATTTCCGTTTTTATCACAAATAAACACAGAATTTATTGACCTAAATTTACCACTAACATGAAGCCCAATATGTCATGAAAAAACAATCTCAGAACCGCTAGGATCCATTGAAGCCTTCCTTAGTTATTACCTCATAAAGGGACACTGGTCAGAATTGCAAAAAACGGCAAGGTCTTTAAGGTCAAAATAGGCTGGGTCATGAAGGGGTTAAAGGGAACCTGTCATCCCAAAAATCGAAGATGAGCTGCGGCCACCGGCATCAGGGGCTTATCTACAGCATTCTGTAATGCTGTAGATAAGCTCCCGATGTATCCTGAAAGATGAGAAAAAGAGGTTATATTATACTCACCCGGGGCGGTCCCGCTGCGGTACGGGTCCGATGGGTGTCGCGGTCCAGTCCGGGGCCTCCTATCTTCTTACAATGACGTCCTCTTCTTGTCTTCACGCCGCAGCAAGTTAAACAATTTAAACAGGTAATTTATAGAGATGAGCAAACATTTCAAATTGGAGTCCAAACATTTCCAAAAATTAGGGGCAAACACCAGGAAAAGTGGCATCAATTGACCCACAGTAGAAATTTGATAATGGCACAGCAGCAGTCAACCATGAGCCATGCATGAGGTATTGGGGTCTGGACCAGCATTTACAGGTTTGATTTGTAGTTTAAATTAAGATGAGGTGGGTGAGGAACTGGTATAGGCCTGCTGTGCTAGGAGCCCTGATACCTCATGCAACAGCCTAAACTGCTTTTCTGATCAGCCACACTCTGGTGCCACAAACCTCAGTTTCGTACACTACTATTGGTAGAAAAATTTAAGAATAGTAACAACGGTAGTTGACTGATCAATTGACCCACAATAGAAATTTGATAATGGCACAGCAGCACTCAGCCATGGGCCATGCATGAGGTATCAGTGTCTTGGCCAGCATTTACTTAAATAAAGACAAGGTTGGCGAGGGTCCGGTGTAAGCCTGCTATGCTCAGAGCCCTGATACCTCACACAGCAGCTCAAACTACTTTTTTTGCTCAGCCACACTCACGTGGCAAAAATATTAGCTTGGTAGATCAGTAGTGTTAGAAAAATGTAAGGATAGTAACACAGGTAGTTGACTGATCAATTCAGCCACCGTAAAAATTTTAGAATGGCTAAGCAGCAGTTAAGTATGGGCATTGCATGAGGTATCAGGATCTGGGCCCGCTTTTAGAGCTTTGAATTTAAGTTTAAATTATGATGATGTGGGAGGAGGACCGGGGTAAGCATGCTGTGCTGGGAGCCCTGATACATTGTGCAACAGCTCAAACTGCTTTTCTGCTTAGCCACACTCAGGCGGCACAAATATCAGCTTCATACACTACTATTTTTAGAAACATTTAAGGATAGTAACACAGGTAGTTGACAGAACGTAAGTGCAGGCTTGCCATTCTCTGAGCCTTCTACAGGCAATACATTTCAAGGAGACCCAACTTAGAGTCCAAACATTTAAAAAAATTATTGCCACACACCACTAAAGTGGCATCAATTTCCCGAGAGTAGAAATGGTATAATGTGGCTTTGATACCCCTTCCACTACAGGCAACCCACAAGATGGGAGTCTCCACATTTCAAAAAATTGTTTGAAACAGCAGCAGTAGCAACTGCAGGCACAAAGGTGTCACAGACGGCAATAATGCAATATCAATGCAGCACACTAAAAACTACATCATTGTCTAGTCTGCAGTGTAAAAGTCATTAGAGATCCATGACTTGTTCATCTTGATGAAAGTTAGGCAATCTACACGTTTAGGGGACAGACAGATATGCTTATCCACAGGACACCAGCAGCAGTGCTGAACACACGTTTTGAGAGAATGCTGGCTGCCGGGCATGATAAAACATCCAAGGCATTATAGGCGAGCTCAGGCCATTTTTGAATTTTTTTAAGGCCAAAATGCAAAAACAAAATGGCCCAAACTCCCCATGATGGCATTGACATTGAGCTGGAGACTACAAAATGTGTGAAACAACTCACAGAAATTGCTTCTACCACTTACACTGCTGCTGCTAATGTTTTTGCGTTGATGACTCAACGTTCCCTGGGTTGGAAGTCTATAACTGCGATGCACACTGTGTGCCTCAATGCTGTATTGGGGAAAACAACTATTAAGATCGTCTACAATATTTTTTCGATACTCCAGCGTGTCCCTTTTCGGAGGGGAGAGGATCATCTGGAAAAATTTAGTCTTGTAACTTGGATCTAACAGAGTTGCAACCCAGTAGTCAGCACTATTTCTAACCAAAATAATACGGGCATCATGTTGCAGTGCAGCAAGAAGGCGAATATGTGTCAGGTGCTTTCATGAGGTCAAGGTCCATGGTATTTGTGGCAAGGTAACACTCAAGTTGGCTTCCTCCATCCCCTCCAGCCAACCACAGACAACAGAGAGGGGATCATTATCCTCTTTGTCTTCTGACTGTTGCGAATCCATCATTTCGTCCTCCTCCATTTGTTCCTGGGTCCAACTGCACTCCAGCTGTGTCTGGCTCACACTATTAGCACAAACGATTTAGATTCCAAAATGTAGCCTGGTGTATGACCCACACTATTAGCAGAAAGGATTTAGATTCTGATATGAGGCCTGGTGTATGGCCCACACTATTAGCAGAAAGGATTTAGATTGGAAATGTGGACTCCTGGCCGGCCCACTCTATTAGCACAAACGATTTAAATGTTGGAAGGTCAATTTACACAGGATCCTATCTGACTACTTGCAGCAGCAAGTACTGTTAGGCTACTTTCACAAATCAGTTTTTTGCCGTAAGGCTCAATCCGGCGAGTTTTGAAAAAAAAAACGGATCCATCGCAAATTGTGAAAAACTGATGCGACGGATTCGTTTTTTCGCTGGATCCGACTTGCTAATCCAGAGAGAGAGAGACCCCAGAATGGAAAACGCATTTTTGCATGCATGCTTAGTTAAAAAAAAAATTTAATCCGTCGCCAGATTCAATAGTTTGACAGTTCCGGCGCCATAGGGTTCCATTATAGCTAACGACGGACATCGACGGATCCGTCAATGTCCGTTTTTTCAACAGACACAAAAAACGTTACTATGTCCGCTTTCTCCGGCCACCGGAAAACCTATTTTCGATGGATCCAGCGAAAAACAGATGAAACGTGAGGCCATCCATTGCAATCCGTCGCTAATACAAGTCTATGAGAAGAAAATGAATCCGACAGCAACTTTTGCCGGATCTGTTTTTTCAAAATTCGCCGGATTAAGCCTGACGGCAAAAAACTAATGTGTGAAAGTAGCCTTACACTGGCAAAATGATGCAAAAACAACATGTTCGCTTTTTATACGGAGAGGGACATGTGACTTCAGCACCCAGTGACAAAAGCCCTCGTGTATGGACATTGTCAATGATTTCTGCGCTGATTGGCTGCCGGAATCTCCACACATTAAGTTGATAAATAAAAAAATACAGTCTGCCGCTACTCTGACCTCTCCCCACCCCCTCCCATCAAACATGTCTCACCCCCCACTCATCATACAGCACAACTATCCTAGCCAAAGTCCTAACAAAAGCATTCATGGAAACTCTATGACTTACTGAGCTTTGGCCAAAATTTCCCATTTTGAGGAAAAATGCTCAGGAGTCCTAACACGAATCTGAATGTGCAATGTTCGTGCTGAATTTGAGTTTGGGAACATTTTTCGAACAAGTTGGCTTATCTCTAGTCATTTATGTGATGATTCAAAGTGGTGTATATACTGTATATTGCTCCATAACAATGTTAGAAAGTCACAGTGACATCTGTAATAACAATGATTCGAATCCATTCTAAATCCTGTAAAAGTCATACATGGTAATTGGTAAAATATCTAATGATTCAGCACTGATAATAATACTAATGCTGGGTCATATCAAAACCAGATGATAACATAGAAATAAAGTATAAACAGATTGCAGTATCAGGGTGTTAGGAATCGTACACATCAGGTACAAGAGCGTAATAAAATCTCAGTCCAGATCTGTTATTACTGCTGGTGTGACTTGTAAAGGCAAGAGGCAGCGTTTCAGCCAAACATCTGGGGAAGGGTGTGGACTGATACTTAAGCTCTTAATGCCATAAACATTTCATAAATGATTAAGAACAGACATACAGAGGCAAAGGATAATCACATATATGAAAATGGTGACTATGATTTAGGGAAGGGTTCTCAAATGCTCCTTATTGATAATGATAAACAGATATTATAGGGTAACCATCATTTTAGTACACCTAAAGCCTTTCTTTGCCTGTTACCAGCTAGTGTTAGGAAATTATTGTTGTTATTATTACTATGAAAGTCAGAACCGCAACAGGATCGTGGCATACCTTCTGGTTCTATAATAACTCTATGTAAAAGCATTCTAATTAACCAGAAACAGAAAATGTATATTTTAACTATTTAGATAGTTGTGAAAAGTTGTAAATATATTGCATTACCTATCCTGTACTGATCCTTAAGGCCCCCTTACATGTTAGACTAAAGATGGATGAACCCGCTGATCAAGACAGGTTCACCTGAAAGTCTAATGTGTATGGGGGCCTCTTGTTCACCGATAGATCATTTTGGGGAACAGAAGAATCCGCTATGTTCGATTTTGAGTTGCAGATCATTTTGTTATCTAAGATACAAGCTGTTGTCAGAAGAGTCTGGCAGTGGCTTTCTCAAAAAGAAAACAGGAGCGCCCAGCCAGTTGAGCACTCAAGTGTATGAGGAAGGTCAACAACTATCTAAATCATATGGGTGACTTTATTTACAACATGCTTTATATTGTTTTATACTTTTTTTTTTACAGTGTGCTGGATCCATTTTTGGTACACAAGTCAGTTTTTATCATCTGTGTGTCTTCCGTTTTTTAAATAAAATATTTCAAGCTTTCACCTATCAACTATTATTCATTTATTCCAGGACCTATTCAGTTCTAGTAACTGGCTTAGTGATAGAAAGCAGAGGGTGGTTATAAATGGTATAGTCTCTAACTGGGTCGCTGTGACCAGTGGGGTACCGCAGGGGTCAGTATTGGGACCTGTTCTCTTCAACATATTCATTAATGATCTGGTAGAAGGTTTACACAGTAAAATATCGATATTTGCAGATGATACAAAACTATGTAAAGCAGTTAATACAAGAGAAGATAGTATTCTGCTACAGATGGATCTGGATAAGTTGGAAACTTGGGCTGAAAGGTGGCAGATGAGGTTTAACAATGATAAATGTAAGGTTATACACATGGGAAGAGGGAATCAATATCACCATTACACACTGA
The DNA here is from genome assembly GCF_032444005.1 of Ranitomeya imitator. Lineage (NCBI taxonomy): Eukaryota > Metazoa > Chordata > Amphibia > Anura > Dendrobatidae > Ranitomeya > Ranitomeya imitator. Next base: position 531,904,850 of record NC_091283.1, read on the forward strand.
ACGGGAAACCACTGGGTAAATCTGACAGGGAGAAGGACTTGGGGATCCTAGTTAATGATAAACTTACCTGGAGCAGCCAGTGCCAGGCAGCAGCTGCCAAGGCAAACAGGATCATGGGGTGCATTGAAAGAGGTCTGGATACACATGATGAGAGCATTATACTGCCTCTGTACAAATCCCTAGTTAGACCGCACATGGAGTACTGTGTCCAGTTTTGGGCACCGGTGCTCAGGAAGGATATAATGGAACTAGAGAGAGTACAAAGGAGGGCAACAAAATTAATAAAGGGGAAGGGAGAACTACAATACCCAGATAGATTAGCGAAATTAGGATTATTTAGTCTAGAAAAAAGACGACTGAGGGGCGATCTAATAACCATGTATAAGTATATAAGGGGACAATACAAATATCTCGCTGAGGATCTGTTTATACCAAGGAAGGTGACGGGCACAAGGGGGCATTCTTTGCGTCTGGAGGAGAGAAGGTTTTTCCACCAACATAGAAGAGGATTCTTTACTGTTAGGGCAGTGAGAATCTGGAATTGCTTGCCTGAGGAGGTGGTGATGGCGAACTCAGTCGAGGGGTTCAAGAGAGGCCTGGATGTCTTCCTGGAGCAGAACAATATTGTATCATACAATTATTAGGTTCTGTAGAAGGACGTAGATCTGGGTATTTATTATGATGGAATATAGGCTGAACTGGATGGACAAATGTCTTTTTTCGGCCTTACTAACTATGTTACTATGTTACTATGTTCATCAGGTGACTTTGATCTGCAATTTGGACCCGGAGAGGATACGTGAATATATCAATTAAAATTAAGTTGTCCAACTGTCCATGTTCTTTCTGTTGAAAAACAAAACAGAAGACGTACAACAAAAACTGACATGTGAATGAGCCTTTAGCTTATTGTTATTGGAAACTTGTCAATAGGAACAACCGCAGTTGAGCTCCTGTAAGCCTATGTACTGTACAGGATCTGATGTAAAGACTGACCATTTCATAGCACATTATGCTAAAAAGATTTCAGCTGTAAAATTTTACACAGGTGGTAAATGATGATCAGTACAAGTAGCTATACATTTATGTTGCATGTAAACTATCAAATTAAGGCGATATAAAAAACATTACACCAAATCTTGATGATGTGGGTGCCCAAATGCATTCAAAATGGCAAAACATTCCTCAGACAACCATTACCTACCTCATTCATGAGCATGGCATGAGTGCTTGTGTGTATTTCTGCTCATGGTGTTTATAATTGATACTGAATAAATCAAGATGTTTAAAACATTTTGATTCAATTTTTTCATCATTTGCACATTATAATCATGTATATGGATCCTATGATTTACATAGTTGCACTACTTTTCCTTCTTGGGGTTGCAATTTTATTATTGTTTGAAGAGTGTACATTAGAGCTGAGTAAAACGTGTGTAGAGGTGTCTCGACTCCACCTCAATGGCAGATGTCAAGCAAAACAAGATCGGTCATATTGGATGTCATCAATGATAACCGCTTCAGGAGCAGCATCTCCCAACTCTCCTTCCTCCTCGTATGCCATCTCTAATCTTTGACAACAGGAAGAAGAGTGGTTTTATTTGCTGAGGAGCAGTTAATATTATTGATATGGGGCTGCTGGACTGGACCAAGGTCCTGTGAATCTTTTTGATAATTTCTATTAGATATAAACCTGCTAAATTGTTTCACGGCTGCGACCGCAGATGTGGCCGAGCCGACGCGTCCACGTCGCCAGACATAGTGACATGGGGTGAGCGTCCCTAGTGGGAATGGAATGTGGACCCACTGGACCACATAGATTAACCTGGACCTACCCAGACTAGGGAAGGGCAGCGAGCAGGGTCTCTGGCAGCTGAGCATGTGAACAAGATGTCAATATGCAGAACTAGACTACACCGTACAACTTCAGGTATGAAGAAACAAAGTTTACTTAAATGAAAGCACAGTACATAACAAAACATAATGATGTCAGGATCCCGATTCCACACATCAAGAAAGGGTACATGTCTCAGACGTCAGACGATGGCAGGAGTCATCACGAGTTGATGCAGTCCAGGATCAACTGGCACGGGCATACTAGGACGACCTCTCTCTCAGGCCTCAGGCGTAGCACAGGCTCAGCAGGAGAACATCAGACACCGATCCCAGAAGGACGTCGTCACCGAGTGAACCCTGGGAAACCGGTGGAACATCGGATCACAGGCTAGACATCAGGACACAGGCTGGACATCAGGACACAGGCAGGACATCAGGACACAGGCAGACATCTTGGACAGACATCAGACGATGGCAGGAGTCATCACGGGTTGATGCTGTCCAGGGTCATCTGGCACGGGCTTATTAGAACGGCTTCTCACTCAGGCCTCAGGCGTAGCACAGGCTCAGCAGGAGAACATCAAATACTGATCCAGAAGGACGTCATCACAGGGTGGATCTCAGGCCATGCGGACACAGGCAGGACATCAGGACACAGGCAGGACATCAGGACACAGGCAGGACATCTGGGACACAGGCGCAGCAGCCCAGGTCATCAAGTGGGACACTGGCATGCAACCCAGGGCATCAGGACATCGGACACAGGAAGGACATCAGGACAAAAGCAGGACATCAGGTCATAGGACACAGGATAGACATCTGGGACACTGGCGTGGCAGCCCCGGTCATGGGCTGGGACACTGGCATGGCAACCCAGGGCATCAGGACATCGGACACAGGAAGGACATAAGGACAAAAGCAGGACATCAGGTCATAGGCAGGACATCAGGAATATAACACAATGGACACAGTTTAGACAGGATCAGGTACTGGATATGCAGCCTTCAGGATAGACAGATCTGGGTAATCTGCCCCTAGAACAGGCAGACAAAACAAGGTACTAATGGATCTGGGTATTCTGCCCCCAGAGCAGGTGGAATCTGGGTACTCTGCCCCCAGAACAGGCGGACAAAACAAGATACTAACAGATCTGGGTATTCTGCCCCCAGAGCAGGCAGGACCTAACTCACAAGGCAAGACACAGAAACAGAATGCAATGCTCTGGCCACGCCCAACAGCAAAGAGGAAGTTTATATAGGAGCTGCTCCTCTGCAATAGGCTGTGGAAGCAACACAGGTGCACACTCAAATCCTGATAAAAGCAGAGTATGTGTGGCCGCGCGCACCCCAAGCACAAACAGAAACCACTACAGCACAGACAGCACAGGAACTGTGGCTTAGGGCACCTGGCAGCAACTGCTAGCCTGGACACACGTGGAAAGTCATGCACCAGCTGCAGAGGACCTTGCAAGCGGCAGCCAGGGACCGCACATGCGAGTGGCCATGCAGCAGAGCAAAGACATCACAGCACATGTACAGCTACGCAGTGGTGGCATTGAACTGAGCAGCATCCATACAGGTAACAGACAACAGTATCCCTGCACATTAGGGAGAGAGGAGCAAGGGTTAAAGCAGAGACATGCAAAAGTAACGCCAAAGATACTAGGAATAAACCCAGCGGCGTTACAAATTGATGGGCAGGCCAATTCTTAAATGTGTGTGGGGGTGTCTCCATTAATCTTCAATGACAGTTCAGTATTATTGTATTTCATCAACGATGTCCATCAAACAATTTTGGCACACTGATTTCCATATGCACGATCCTTTCTTCCTGCATAAGTATCTTGCTTTCCTCTTACCATAGAAAACAAATGGACATTACACAGAGAATTGGTGGAGTTAGGTAGAATAGCTGCTGGCTGAATAAGTAAGAGTATTACCATGATGGCTTAGATATATAACTATCTTTATGATATAGTTAAGATAATAGAAAATGCAAACAAACTGAATGGAAATCAGACAACTAATAATTACATCTTAGTTGGATCCATTTTGAAAAATTCATGAAATCTGTCATGACTCCATTGAGACTAGAAGCCACAAAACATGTGAACAGAGTCTTATGCTTTAGTCTATGCAATCAGAGTGAAAGGTCTGCACATTGCCTATAGCAATGGACATTTGTACTAGAAGAGCTTTCTACACACAAATACTATTGAAAGGTCTGGAAGGTTTTAAGCATCTATTATTACATTTTGCCTATTAATTGACATGAAGCGTTGATTCATTAAGACTAGCGTTGTGCACATCAGTCTTTTTGAACGGGACCACTGGAGTAAAGGGCTCCTAATTAATCACAATGAATTAGGCTCATATTACAACTGGCATTAGTCTCTACCAGAAATGTTATTCTAGTGAGGTAAATTTTGTTGAATTAGATAGACAAGCTTAACCACGCTCTGCCATACCCATGCAACTCTAATTTTGGCGAAGCTGACCAGGATATGACGTAAAAACACTAACACTTGCATAATTTTTGCGTAGACTTGAATTGTGGTAAAAATTTGAGACATGTTTTTGGTGTTTTTTGTGAAAAGCTTGGCTGAAGTCTTTACTTATACAGTTCTAACATACAATTCTAAAACCTTTAGTTACATTGAAAACTGGAATTATACATAGTAACATAGTAACATAGTTAGTAAGGCCAAAAAAATACATTTGTCCATCCAGTTCAGCCTATATTCCATCATAATAAATCCCCAGATCTACGTCCTTCTACAGAACCTAATTGTATGATACAATATTGTTCTGTTCCAGGAAGACATCCAGGCCTCTCTTGAACCCCTCGACTGAGTTCGCCATCACCACCTCCTCAGGCAAGCAATTCCAGATTCTCACTGCCCTAACAGTAAAGAATCCTCTTCTTTGTTGGTGGAAAAACCTTCTCTCCTCCAGATGCAAAGAATGCCCCCTTGTGCCCGTCACCTTCCTTGGTATAAACAGATCCTCAGCGAGATATTTGTATTGTCCCCTTATATACTTATACATGGCTATTAGATCGCCCCTCAGTCGTCTTTTTTCTAGACTAAATAATCCTAATTTCGCTAATCTATCTGGGTATTGTAGTTCTCCCATCCCCTTTATTAATTTTGTTGCCCTCCTTTGTACTCTCTCTAGTTCCATTATATCCTTCCTGAGCACCGGTGCCCAAAACTGGACACAGTACTCCATGTGCGATCTAACTAGGGATTTGTACAGAGGCAGTATAATGCTCTCATCATGTGTATCCAGACCTTTTTAATGCACCCCATGATCCTGTTTGCCTTGGCAGCTGCTGCCTGGCACTGGCTGCTCCAGGTAAGTTTATCATTAACTAGGATCCCCAAGTCCTTCTCCCTGTCAGATTCACCCAGTGGTTTCCCGTTCAGTGTGTAATGGTGATATTGATTCCTTCTTCCCATGTGTATAACCTTACATTTATCATTGTTAAACCTCATCTGCCACCTTTCAGCCCAAGTTTCCAACTTATCCAGATCCATCTGTAGCAGAATACTATCTTCTCTTGTATTAACTGCTTTACATAGTTTTGTATCATCTGCAAATATTGATATTTTACTGTGTAAACCTTCTACCAGATCATTAATGAATATGTTGAAGAGAACAGGTCCCAATTCCGACCCCTGCGGTACCCCACTGGTCACAGCGACCCATTGAGAGATTATACCATTTAAAACCACCCTCTGCTTTCTATCACTAAGCCAGTTACTAACCCATTTACACACATTTTCCCCCAGACCAAGCATTCTCATTTTGTGTACCAACCTCTTGTGCGGCACGGTATCAAACGCTTTGGAAAAATCGAGATATACCACGTCCAATGACTCACCGTGGTCCAGCCTATAGCTTACCTCTTCATAAAAACTGATTAGATTGGTTTGACAGGAGCGATTTCTCATAAACCCATGCTGATATGGAGTTAAACAGTTATTCTCATTGAGATAATCCAGAATACCATCCCTCAGAAACCCTTCAAATATTTTACCAACAATAGAGGTTGGACTTACTGGCCTATAATTTCCAGGTTCACTTTTAGAGCCCTTTTTGAATATTGGCACCACATTTGCTATGCGCCAGTCCTGCGGAACAGACCCCGTCGCTATAGAGTCCCTAAAAATAAGAAATAATGGTTTATCTATTACATTACTTAGTTCTCTTAGTACTCGTGGGTGTATGCCATCCGGACCCGGAGATTTATCTATTTTAATCTTATTTAGCCGGTTTCGCACCTCTTCTTGGGTTAGATTGGTGACCCTTAATATAGGGTTTTCATTGTTTCTTGGGATTTCACCTAGCATTTCATTTTCCACCGTGAATACCGTGAAGAAGAAGGTGTTTAATATATTAGCTTTTTCCTCGTCATCTACAACCATTCTTTCCTCACAATTTTTTAAGGGGCCTACATTTTCAGTTTTTATTCTTTTACTATTGATATAGTTGAAGAACAGTTTGGGATTAATTTTACTCTCCTTAGGTTGTGAATTCCCCTCTTGGTGTGGAGTTTTTTGCATTTCTCTGCGGTGGACTTTTTCTAGGTTTTATTACTGACCACGCAGTGCTCTTTCCTGTACTATTCCTATCTAGCTAGAAGTGGCCTCCTGTGCTAAATCTTGTTTCATACTACGTATGTCATTTCCTTCTCCTCTCACAGTCATTACATGTGGGGGGCTATCTATCCTTTGGGGATTTTCTCTGAGGCAAGATAGTTTTCCTGCTTCTATCTTTAGGGGTAGTTAGCTCTTAGGCTGTGACAAGATGCCTAGGGAGTGTTAGGAGCATTCCACGGCTATTTCTAGTGTTGTGTTGAGCTTAGGGACTGCGGTCAGTATAGTTCCCACCTGCTCAGAGCTAGTCTCATGTCGCTCCTTAATCACCAGACCATAACACCTTAGCAATGTGCTTCTCTGTTTCCTTGTTGGCAGCTTTAATTAGTTTTTTAGATAAAGTATTTTTCTCCCTATAGTTTTTTAGAGCTTCAATGGTGCCATCCTGCTTTAGTAGTGCAAATGCTTTCTTTTTACTGTTAATTGCCTGTCTTACTTCTTTGTTTAGCCACATTGGGTTTTTCCTATTTCTAGTCCTTTTATTCCCACAAGGTATAAACTGCTTACAGTGCCTATTTAGGATGTTCTTAAACATTTTCCATTTATTATCTGTATTCTTATTTCTGAGGATATTGTCCCAGTCTACCAGATTAAGGGCATTTCTAAGCTGGTCAAACTTTGCCTTCCTAAAGTTCAGTGTTTTTGTGACTCCCTGACAAGTCCCCCTAGTGAAAGACAGGTGAAACTGTACAATATTGTGGTCGCTATTTCCTAGATGCCCGACCACCTGCAGATTTGTTATTCTGTCAGGTCTATTAGATAGTATTAGGTCTAAAAGTGCTGCTTCTCTGGTTGGATTCTGCACCAATTGTGAAAGATAATTTGTCTTGGTTATTAGCAGAAACCTGTTGCCTTTATGGGTTTCACAGGTTTCTGTTTCCCAGTTAATATCCGGGTAGTTAAAGTCCCCCATAACCAGGACCTCATTATGGGTTGCAGCTTCATCTATCTGCTTTAGAAGTAGACTTTCCATGGTTTCTGTTATATTTGGGGGTTTGTAACAGACCCCAATGAGAATTTTGTTACCATTTTTCCCTCCATGAATTTCGACCCATATGGACTCGATATCCTCATTCCCTTCGCTAATATCCTCCCATAAAGTGGACTTTAGACAAGACTTTACATAGAGACAAACCCCTCCTCCTCTACGATTTTTACGATCCTTTCTAAACAGACTGTAACCCTGTAAGTTAACTGCCCAGTCATAGCTTTCATCTAACCATGTCTCGGTTATTCCCACTATGTCAAAGTTACCTGTAGATATTTCTGCTTCTAGTTCTTCCATCTTGTTTGTCAGGCTTCTGGCGTTTGCGAGCATGCAGTTTAGAGGATTTTGTTTTGTTCCAATCTCCTCGCTGTGGATTGTTTTAGAAATGTTCTTACCTCCCTTCTGAGTATGTTTTCCTGGGTCTTTGTCCGAGTCTAATGTTTTTCTTCCCGTCCCCTCTTCTTCTAGTTTAACGCCCTCCTGACGAGTGTAGCGAGTCTTCTGGCAAATGTGTGTTTCCCAGGTTTGTTGAGGTGTAGTCCGTCTCTGGCGAGGAGTCCATCGTACAAGTAATTCACACCGTGGTCCAGGAATCCGAATCCTTGTTGTCTGCACCATCGTCTTAGCCAGTTGTTCGCATCAAGGATCCTGTTCCATCTCCTGGTGCCATGCCCATCTACTGGAAGGATAGAAGAAAAAACTACCTGTGCATCCAGTTCCTTTACTTTCTTCCCCAACTCTTCAAAGTCCTTGCAGATTGTCGGTAGGTCCTTCCTTGCCGTGTCATTGGTGCCAACATGTATCAGAAGAAATGGGTGGACGTCCTTGGAGCTGAAGAGCTTTGGTATCCTATCGGTCACATCCTTGATCATCGCACCTTGCGGTTATGTCCGGTCTGCAGATGGCTGCTTCGGTGCCTCTCAGTAGTGAGTCTCCCACCACCACCACTCTTCGTTGCTTCTTGGCTGTACTTTTTGCTGTCACTTGTTGCTGTGTGCCCTTTTCTTTTTTGCTTGCTGGTATTGCTTCGTCCTTAGGTGTGCCATCTTCATCCTCTACAAAGATTTGATATAAGATGTTATAAGCAGTTTCAAAAACTTGGTTGCCCCTTTTTTTTTGTTTTGGTTTTGTCATTGCTGTATTGAAAATTGTAACACAGATGAAACTGCAGGATCATGATGTATCCCAGCCAAACAGATGAGTGGGTTTATTTGTTAGTATTCTTTAGTGGAATTGTAATTGTTTTATCCTTAAGGCATCAGATTATCCTGAATACATCTGATATATCATTTTACATTATATAATGCATTTGTTGAGAATAATCCTAAATTAGTAGCTGAGAAATTCTTGAAATGCAACTTTGGCGATGAACCCTGTCCAACTTCCTGTAAGCTCATATAGATGCATTCTCCAACATGATTGTGACAATGATAATAATGGGCAACCCTCCTAATCTTCATTTCTCTTAATTGTTATGGAATATCAGCCCCCATCTTACTCTCATCAGCCCCTATGTCAGTCCTCTGATACACTCTGATGAATGTTATGTCTACTCATCCTGAATTATTATTTATTTAACCCATGTGTCGTGTGTCTCCATAACCTTTTTGAATGATAATGAAACTTAAGGTACCGTCACATTTAGCGACGCTGCAGCGATATAGACAACGATGCCGATCGCTGCAGCGTTGCTGTTTGGGTCGTTGTGTGCTCGCTGGAGAGCTGTCACAGAGACAGCTCTCCAGTGACCAACGATGCCGAAGTCCCCGGGTAACCAGGGTAAACATCGGGTTACTAAGCACAGGGCCGCGCTTAGTAACCCGATGTTTACCCTGGTTACCATTGTAAAAGTTAAAAAAAAAAAAACAGTACATACTTACATTTCGGTGTCTGTCACGTCCCCGGTGTCAGCTTCCCTGCACTGTGTCAGTGCCGGCCGGCCATAAAGCAGAGCACAGCGGTGATGTCACCGCTGTGCTCTGCTTTACGGCCGGCCGGCGCTGACAGTCAGTGCGGGAAGCTGATGCCGGGGGACGTGACAGACACCGGAATGTACATACTTATGTACTGTTTGTTTTTTTTAACTTTTACAATGGTAACCAGGGTAAACATCAGGTTACTAAGCGCGGCCCTGCGCTTAGTAACCCGATATTTACCCTGGTTACCAGTGAACACATCGCTGGATCGGCGTCACACACGCCGATCCAGCGATGACAGCGGGTGATCAGCGACCAAAAAAAAGGTCCTAATCATTCCCCAGCGACCAACGATCTCCCAGCAGGGGCCTGATCGTTGGTCGCTGTCACGCATAACAATTTCGTTAACGATATCGTTGCTACGTCACAAAAAGCAACGATATCGTTAACAAAATCGTTATGTGTGAAGGTACCTTTAATGTTTGTGTAATAACAATCAGTCCAAGTGTGAATCCTTCAATTTTCTGACATACTATTCCATATCAGCATAATTTGTTTTCTTGCATTCATTGGGGAAGGATAATTTCCAAATAAAATGAGATTTATATATCATTTATGCTCTGGCAAGAATGCAGTTAATATAAGCTGTGAAATTAATTATTCTCAGATTTTTCCAGCAAACCATCCTGTTTTTTGATCATGTAAGTAGAGAAATACTATAACTTTTCTCTGAAGGACTTTATTATATTAACTCAATGTTGCCCGTTTGGGAATCAGCATAAAAAACCTACAAGCCCAAAAATCTGTTTACATACCATATAATGGCCAATTTGGTATTCAATATTTGTGCACAATCCTGTCTATTATTGTGTTTGGATATGTGTAGTTTATAGTTAAAAAGACTGTTCCTTTAAGTTGCCATGTTTCCTGCCAGACCAAGTTGAGGCTTATAATCCGAAAAATATGGCATATAGGCTGAAAAAAAGACATAGGTTTATCAACTGCCTGATGCTTACCTCTGAATCCTTTGTCCTAACCCTGAGTTTGCCCAGTTAGTATGTGCACATATTATTCCAATAAGTGAATATAGTCTATATGTTTGAGTCTCTGATGCTATAACCCTTAGATCCTACCAACTATCATTATATCATGCGTTATTATAGTGGATTCATATAACACATTTATATATACTGTACAGTACAGACCAAAAGTTTGGACACACCTCATTTAAAGATCTTTCTGTATTTTCATGACTATGAAAATTGTACATTCACACTGAAGGCATCAAAACTATGAATTAACACATGTGGAATAATTAGGCAGCTTAATAAAAACTAAATATATTCCCATCTCACTTGTTTATTTTCACCAGGTAAACCAATATAACTGCACAAAATGTAGAAATAAACATTTCTGACATGCAAAAACAAAACTCCCAAAAATTAGTGACCAATATAGCCACCTTTCTTTATGATGACACTCAGCAGCCTTCCATTCATAGATTCTGTCAGTTGCTTGATCTGTTTACGATCAACATTGCATGCAGCAGCCACCACAGCCTCCCAGACACTGTTCAAAGAGGTGTACTGTTTTCCCTCCCTGTAGATCTCACATTTTATGAGGGACCACAGGTTCTCTATGGGGTTCAGATCAGGTGAACAAGGGGACCATGTGATTATTTTTTCTTCTTTGAGACCTTTACTGGCCAACCACGCTGTGAAGTAGTTGGAGGCATGTGATGGAGCATTGTCTTGCATGAAAATCATGTTTTTCTTGAATGATACCGACTTCTTCCTGTACCACTGCTTGAAGAAGTTGTCTTCCAGAAACTGGCAGTAGGTCTGGGAGTCGAGCTTCACTCCATCCTCAACCCGAAAATGTCCCACAAGTTCATCTTTGATGATACCAGCCCATACCAGTACCCCACCTCCACCTTGCTGGCATCTGAGTGGAGCTCTCTGCCCTTTACTGATCCAGCCTCTGGCCCATCCATCTGGCCCATCAAGAGTCACTCTCATTTCATCAGTCCATAAAACCTTTGAAAAGTCAGTCTTAAGATATTTTTTGGCCCAGTCTTCACGTTTTATCTTATGTTTCTTGTTCAAAGGTGATCGTTTTTCAGCCTTCCTTACCTTGTCCATGTCCCTCAGTATTGCACACCTTGTGTTTTTTGTTACTCCAGTAACGTTGCAGCTCTGAAATATGGCAAAACTGGTGGCAAATGGCATCTTGGCAGCTTCATGCTTGATTTTCCTCAATTCATGGGTAGTTATTTTATTCCTTTTTTGCCCAACGCGCATCTTGCGACCCTGTTGGCTATTTGCCATGAAACGCTTGATTGTTCAGTGATCACACTTCAAAAGTTGAGCAATTTCAAGACTGTTGCATCCCGCTGCAAGATATCTCACAATTTTGGACATTTCAAAGCCCGTCAAATCTCTCTTCCGAGCCATTTTGCCAATGGAAAGGAAGTTGCCTAATGATTAAGCGCACCTTATATAGGGTTCTGATGTCATTAGGCAACACCTCTCCTCATTACAGAGATGCACATCACCTGATTTACTTAATTGGAAGTTGTCTCTCAAGCCTGAACAGCTTGGAGTAGGACAACATGCATAAAAATTATTGTATTGTATATTATTATTACAATACAATTACATTATATTATTAAATTATTATTATAATATTATTATTATATTATTAAATATTGTATATTATGCATACCAGATGGTGGAACGCATTGGATTTTGGCGCAGACGCAGTATCTATGGCTATCGTCATGTCCAGTTATGGCTCAGCGCCTGCACAATGCAATCAAGCAGCCGGAACTTTGGTATTTCGATGCATTCCAAGTTGTGGAATGCATAGAGATGCGGCGCATGAGCGGTGCTTTCTGGGTATGATTTCATGTGACAGCGATACCCAGAAGTAGCGTGCGGACACTTTTTAATTGAACACTGATTGGTGCATAACTGCGGTCCAAGGTAAATATAAGCGCAAGCTTTTTGACCCCTTTCTTGCTCCATTGATGCTGGTTGTCAGGTGACAGTTTGTTGAGGCCAATAGAGGATCACTTGGCGCCATCTTTATGGAGCTCTTTACTGGCCTTATGTTTTACCTTATCACCAGTGATAAGGGAAAAATTCCCTATTATTTACTGTGGTACATGTACTACCCTGGTGTTGCCACTGATTGACTCCAATTAAAGATTGGGTTTATTGGGTATATACTGTATAAGGCCGTTGTAGCATGCTTAAGCACCATGCAACATCTATCCAACCAACCTCCTGATAGGAATGTTATAGCCATCGGATTAGCACCTAACCCTCTGTCTTCACACATCATTTTTTCTAAAAATATAGTCTATCAGGGCTTCCCAGGGAAAGCCGCCATGGAGCAGGGGAGCCATATCTTCTGACCAGTAGGGTGCCAGCCTCCACTGTTCAGGCAGGGTACAGCGCAAGTATATCACAGAGGGGTCATGCAATTTATATCCAATAATCTACATTTTTTTATTATGGTGCATCATGGATTACTTTCTTTGACATTATGTACACCTACTTGCTTTTTTCCTGCCCCTTTAGCATCTAGTCTGACTGTTGGTCCCCTTTGGACGTGTGTGAGCATTGTTCACTTACGGTGAGGGCCACGCAGGACAATAGGGTAAGCCATCATTGAGGAGGGGCGCCATTCTTGTGTTTTCTTTATAGGGTGCCAACCTCCACAGGTAGGTAGGTGATAGGTCAGGGACTATTGATAGGGTGGATGTAGTATGCACTTTTTTGTATGATGTGTCTCATTTATATTGTTTGTCCCTTTTTGTATTAATAATAAAGGTTTACCTTTTTATCAGTCTTTAACTAGGTTTTTTATGACAGCCACTTGAAATATAACCTGGTGTAATACAGGATTTTTGCAATAATTCATCACCTAATCTGCCCAGTTTATGACTGTGGTGCAAAAGTCAATGGAGATCCATGACTTGTTCATTTTGATGAAAGTTAGGGGTCTACACTTTCAGGGGACAGTAGGATGAAATTATCCATGTTTTAATACTCCAGCATGGGGAGAAGCATGTGGCTAAATTTATTCTTGTACAGTGGATCTAACAGAGTGGCTACTCAGTAGTCAGCATTAAATCTAACACTAAAAACATGAGCATCATGTTGAAGATAGTGGAGCAAGAAGGCGCTCATATGTCGGGCGCTTCCATGAGTTCCAAGTCCATGGTGTGTTTGTCTTGTGGTAACACTGAAGCTTCCTTCATCTTTTCCCATCAACCATGGACAACAAATTTGAGATCATTATCCTCTTCTTCTCCTGACTGTTGTGTGTCCATCACCAAGACCTCCTCCATTTCTCCTCAGCTCCTTGTTATGAACTGGTGGTTTAGGAGCAACATGGAATGAGCTCTGAAGGAGGTGGTACCTGTACTGACCGCAGTCCCTAAGCTCAACACAACACAACACTAGAAGTAGCCGTGGGATGCTCCTGTCACTCCCTAGGCACCTCGTCACAGCCTGAGAACTAACTACCCCTAAAGATAGAAACAGGAAAACTATCTTGCCTCAGAGAAAATCCCCAAAGGATAGATAGCCCCCCACAAGTAATGACTGTGAGTGGAGAGGGAAAAGACATACACAGAATGAAACCAGGATGTAGCACAGGAGGCCAGTCTAGCTAGATAGATAAGACAGGATAGAATACTGTGCGGTCAGTATTAAAAACTACAAAAATCCACACAGAGTTTACAAAAATCTCCACACCTGACTAAAGGTGTGGAGGGTAAATCTGCTTCCCAGAGCTTCCAGCTTAACTGAATTAATCCATACTAACAAGCTGGACGAAACATAGAATGCACAGAACGAATAAGTCCACAACATGTGGACAGAAAAGAGCAAAGCAAGGACTTAACTTTGCTGAAATGGTCAGGATATCAGGGAAATCCAAGAGAGATGTGAATCCAACCAGGAACCATTGACAAGTGGCACTGGCTGAAGGAAGAGCCAGGCATAAATAGCCAAGCAGAAAGACAATCAGTGGAAGCAGCTGCAGACTGCTAAATCCAAGGAGCAGCCATACCACTTAAAACCACCGGAGGGAGCCCAAGAGCAGAACTCACAAAAGTGCCACTTACAACCACCGGAGGGAGCCCAAGAGCGGAATTCACAACAGTACCCCCCCTTGAGGAGGGGTCACCGAACCCACACCAGAGCCCCCAGGCCGATCAGGGTGAGCCAAGTGAAAAGCACGAACCAAATCGGCAGCATTGACATCGGAGGCAACAACCCAAGAATTATCCTCCTGGCCATAACCCTTCCACTTGACAAGATACTGAAGCCTCCGCCTCGAAAAACGAGAATCCAAAATTTTCTCAACCTCATATTCCAACTCTCCCTCAACCAACACTGGGGCAGGAGGATCAACCGAGGGAACAACGGGCACCACATATCTCCGCAACAAAAATCTATGGAAAACATTATGAATGGCAAAAGAGGCTGGAAGAGCCAAACGAAAAGACACAGGATTGATAATTTCAGAAATCTTATAAGGACCAATAAACCGAGGCTTAAACTTAGGGGAAGAAACCTTCATAGGAACATGACGAGAAGACAACCAAACCAAATCCCCCACACGAAGCTGGGAACCAACACACCGACGGCGGTTAGCAAAACGTTGAGCCTTTTCCTGAGACAACGTCAAATTGTCCACCACATGAGTCCAAATCTGCTGCAGCCTGTCCACCACAGAATCCACACCAGGACAATCAGAATGCTCAACCTGCCCCGAAGAAAAACAAGGATGAAAACCAAAATTACAAAAGAAAGGTGAAACCAAAGTAGCCGAACTGGCCCTATTATTAAGGGCAAACTCGGCCAACGGCAAGAAAGCCACCCAATCATCCTGATCAGCAGACACAAAGCATCTCAAATAGGTTTCCAAGGTCTGATTAGTTCGCTCAGTTTGGCCATTAGTCTGAGGATGAAACGCCGAAGAAAAAGACAAATCAATGCCCATCCTAGCACAAAAGGCCCGCCAAAACCTAGAGACAAACTGAGAACCTCTGTCAGACACAATATTCTCCGGAATGCCATGCAAACGAACCACATGCTGAAAAAACAATGGAACCAAATCTGAGGAGGAAGGCAACTTAAGCAAAGGTACCAGATGGACCGTTTTAGAGAACCGGTCACAAACAACCCAGATAACAGACATCTTCTGGGAAACAGGAAGATCCGAAATAAAATCCATGGAAATATGCGTCCAGGGCCTCTCAGGGACCGGCAAAGGCAAAAGCAACACACTAGCATGGGAACAGCAAGGCTTGGCTCGGGCGCAAGTCCCACAGGACTGCACAAAAGCACGCACATCGCGCGACAAGGAAGGCCACCAAAAGGACCTAGCAAACAAATCTCTGGTACCAAAAATCCCAGGATGACCAGCCAACACTGAACAATGAACCTCAGAAATTACCTTACTTGTCCATCTATCAGGAACAAACAGCTTCCCCACTGGACAGCGGTCAGGCTTATCAGCCTGAAATTCCCGAAGCACCCGCCGCAAATCAGGGGAGATGGCAGAAAGAATCACCCCTTCATTAAGAATGCCAACCGGCTCAAGGACTCCAGGAGAATCAGGCAAAAAACTCCTAGAGAGGGCATCAGCCTTAACATTCTTAGATCCCGGATGATAAGAGACCACAAAATCAAAACGGGAGAAAAACAGGGACCATCGAGCCTGTCTAGGATTCAGCCGCTTGGCCGACTCGAGGTAAATCAGATTCTTATGATCAGTCAAGACCACAACGCGGTGCTTAGCTCCCTCAAGCCAATGTCGCCACTCCTCAAACGCCCACTTCATAGCCAACAACTCCCGATTGCCGACATCATAATTGCGTTCCGCAGGCGAAAACTTTCTGGAAAAAAAAGCACACGGTTTCATCAAAGAACCATCAGAATCCTTCTGAGACAAAACGGCCCCTGCCCCAATCTCAAAAGCGTCAACCTCAACCTGAAAAGGAAGAGAAACATCCGGCTGACGCAACACAGGGGCAGAAGTAAATCGGCGTTTAAGCTCCCGAAAGGCCTCAACAGCCGCAGAGGACCAATTCGCCACATCAGCGCCTTTCTTAGTCAAATCAGTAAGGGGCTTAACCACACTGGAAAAGTTGGCAATGAAACGGCGATAGAAATTAGCAAAGCCCAAAAATTTTTGAAGGCTCTTCACAGATGTGGGTTGAATCCAGTCATGAATAGCTTGGACCTTAACAGGATCCATTTCCATAGACGAGGGAGAAAAAATAAAACCCAAAAAAGAGACCTTCTGAACTCCAAATAGGCACTTAGACCCCTTCACAAATAAAGCATTATCACGAAGGATCTGGAATACCATCCTGACCTGCTTCACATGAGACTCCCAATCATCGGAAAAAATCAAAATATCATCCAAATATACAACCATGAATTTATCAAGATAATTGTGGAAAATATCATGCATAAAAGATTGGAACACAGATGGAGCATCACGAGTAGTGTTGAGCGATACCTTCCGATATCGGAAAGTATCGGTATCGGTTGGGATCGGCCGATATTCAAAAAATATCGGATATCGCCGATACCGATACCCGATCCCAATGCAAGTCAATGGGACCAAAATATCGGAATTAAAATAAACCCTTTCTTTCCTTGTAGGTTCATTCTACATCAAGGAAAACAACTAAGAATAATGTAGGATGTATTGTGGGAGGTGGCGGAGGCATTAAAGGCAATGAGGTTTAGCCCAATCAAATAGAATAGCATGTTTTTTTTTTTTTTAAGACGTTCGGAGTGAAAAAGATATTGAGTATGTAATTTTTTTTTTATTTTGTCAGATATTGATGTTTCACTATTCCACGCCCTTCCCCTTCTTTTTTTTTCTTTTTTTTTTTACTTTTCCCACATTTTCATCTTCATCATCATCAGCATCTTTGACATCAACTTCTTCTTCACCTTATTCATCTTCTTCTTCATCTTCTACCTATTTTTTTTTTTTATTACATTCTTCATATTCATTTTATTCAACTATTATTATTCTTCCTATTCTACATATTCTTTTTATTCCACTGTTATTATTCTTCCTATTCTACTTCTTCATCATATTCTCATTTGTGACAGGCATTCCCGTAGTTGTTATCTATAAAAGTTGGAAGATTACACCTTCCGTTCTGCCAGTCACAAAAGTTACATTTGTCCGCGATCAGTTTGGCCTGCAGCATCAGGCTTTATCCAGGGGCACCACGAGGAGGAACGGACTCACCCCCATACACTGCTTAGTCTTCTTCTGCATATAATTTAGATAATATCTTTTGCTCTGATATTAAGTCTTATGCTTAATGTTCTTCTGCTCTTTGTTCTGCAGCCTCTTGTTCTTCTGCTTCTCGGTCTTCCATGTCGTCGTCTCCAGGGTCGTCGTCTCCAGTGTCGTCATCTCCGCCGTCGTCGTCTCAGCCGTCGTCGTCTCCGCCGTCGTCATCGGGGTGGTCTTCCGGGTCGTCGTCGTCGTCATCGGGGTGGTCTTCCGGGTCGTCGTCATCGGGGTGGTCTTCCGGGTCGTCGACTTTAGGGTCTTCAACTTGGAAATGTAGCAGAAGGTACAAGAAGGCTGAGAAAATGCAAAGAACCAGCTGATGGAACTGGAACTCGGATGGCTACCCGAAGGTTCAAGAGCCTATGGAACTACCAAGGACCAGCTGAAGTTACTGGAACCCGGTTACTAAGCAGGAGGTACCCGTGCTAAAATGCACTACCAAGGACCGCCTGGCGTTGGCGGAACTCGGAAACCCAGAAGGAGGCACCTAAGCCAAAGGCTCTGCCCGGAACCAGCTGACGTTACTGGAACCAGGATGGGGAGCAGAAGGTACAAGAGCAAAAGACACTGCCGAGAACCAGCTGACGGTACTGGAACCCGGATGGGTAGCCGAAGGTCCAAGAGCCAATGGAACTACCGAGGACCAGCTGACGTTACTGGAACCCGGTTACTAAGCAGGAGGTACCCGTGCCTGAAAGTACTACCAAGGACCACCTGACGTTGGTGGAACTTGGATACCCAGAAGGAGGCACCTAAGCCAAAGGCTCTGCCCGGAACCAGCTGACGGTACTGGAACCAGGATGGGGAGCAGAAGGTACAAGAGCAAAAGACACTGCCGAGAACCAGCTGACGGTGCTGGAACCAGGTGGTGGACCCCAAGGCCCACAGGAGAGGAGAGAACAGCTAGGCCGCGAGGCAGCCGCAGTTACCGAACCCCAACAGTCCTACAGGGGGAGCTGGGCCTATTGGCACTACAGAACCAGCCTTGACTACCAGTTCACGCAGCCCACATAGGAAGCTCCTAAACTGGAGGCACCCTGGAGTTGGCTAACCCGACTGCAACACGACGGGGCAAACATAGGCGTCTCAGCGAGTTTGACACACCCCGGAAACAGCTGACGGTGCTGAAACCAGGTTTGGCACGAGGGAGTACCTGTGACAAAAACACTGCTGAGAACCAGCTGGCGGTGCTGGAACCCAGATGCGTTGCCCCAGTGTGCAAGAGCCAATGGCACGACCGAGGACCAGCTGACGGTGCTGGAACACGGTTACTAAGCTGTAGGTGCCCGCGCTTAAAAGCACTACCAAGGACCGCCTGACGTTGGCGGAACTCGGATACCCAGGAGGAGGCACCTAAGCCAAAGGCTCGGCCCGGAACCAGCTGACGGTGCTGGAACCAGGTGGTGGACCCCAAGGCCCACAGGAGAGGAGAGAACAGCTAGGCCGCGAGGCAGCCGCAGTTACCGAACCCCAACAGTCCTACAGGGGGAGCTGGGCCTACTGGCACTACAGAACCAGCCTTGACTACCAGTTCACGCAGCCCACATAGGAAGCTCCTAAACTGGAGGCACCCTGGAGTTGGCTAACCCGACCGCACCACGACGGGGCAAGCATAGGCGTCTCAGTGAGCTTGACACAACCCGGAAACAGCTGACGGTGCTGAAACCAGGCTTGGCACGAGGGAGTACCTGTGACAAGAACACTGCCGAGAACCAGCTGGCGGTGCTGGAACCCAGATGCGTTGCCCCAGTGTGCAAGAGCCAATGGCACGACCGAGGACCAGCTGGCGGTGCTGGAACCCGGTTACTAAGCTGTAGGTGCCCGCGCTTAAAAGCACTACCAAGGACCGCCTGACGTTGGCGGAACTCGGATACCCAGGAGGAGGCACCTAAGCCAAAGGCTAGGCCTGGAACCAGCTGACGGTGCTGGAACCAGGTGGTGGACCCCAAGGCCCACAGGAGAGGAGAGAACAGCTAGGCCGCGAGGCAGCCGCAGTTACCGAACCCCAACAGTCCTACAGGGGGAGCTGGGCCTACTGGCACTACAGAACCAGCCTTGACTACCAGTTCACGCAGCCCACATAGGAAGCTCCTAAACTGGAGGCACCCTGGAGTTGGCTAACCTGACTGCAACACGACGGGGCAAACATAGGCGTCTCAGCGAGTTTGACACACCCCGGAAACAGCTGACGGTGCTGAAACCAGGTTTGGCACGAGGGAGTACCTGTGACAAAAACACTGCCGAGAACCAGCTGGCGGTGCTGGAACCCAGATGCGTTGCCCCAGTGTGCAAGAGCCAATGGCACGACCGAGGACCAGCTGGCGGTGCTGGAACCCGGTTACTAAGCTGTAGGTGCCCACGCTTAAAAGCACTACCAAGGACCGCCTGACGTTGGCGGAACTCGGATACCCAGGAGGAGGCACCTAAGCCAAAGGCTCGGCCTGGAACCAGCTGACGGTGCTGGAACCAGGTGGTGGACCCCAAGGCCCACAGGAGAGGAGAGAACAGCTAGGCCGCGAGGCAGCCGCAGTTACCGAACCCCAACAGTCCTACAGGGGGAGCTGGGCCTACTGGCACTACAGAACCAGCCTTGACTACCAGTTCACGCATCCCACATAGGAAGCTCCTAAACTGGAGGCACCCTGGAGTTGGCTAACCCGACCGCACCACGACGGGGCAAGCATAGGCGTCTCAGCGAGCTTGACACAACCCGGAAACAGCTGACGGTGCTGAAACCAGGCTTGGCACGAGGGAGTACCTGTGACAAGAACACTGCCGAGAACCAGCTGGCGGTGCTGGAACCCAGATGCGTTGCCCCCGTGTGCAAGAGCCAATGGCACGACCGAGGACCAGCTGGCGGTGCTGGAACCCGGTTACTAAGCTGTAGGTGCCCGCGCTTAAAAGCACTACCAAGGACCGCCTGACGTTGGCGGAACTCGGATACCCAGGAGGAGGCACCTAAGCCAAAGGCTCGGCCTGGAACCAGCTGACGGTGCTGGAACCAGGTGGTGGACCCCAAGGCCCACAGGAGAGGAGAGAACAGCTAGGCCGCGAGGCAGCCGCAGTTACCGAACCCCAACAGTCCTACAGGGGGAGCTGGGCCTACTGGCACTACAGAACCAGCCTTGACTACCAGTTCACGCAGCCCACATAGGAAGCTCCTAAACTGGAGGCACCCTGGAGTTGGCTAACCCGACTGCAACACGACGGGGCAAACATAGGCGTCTCAGCGAGTTTGACACACCCCGGAAACAGCTGACGGTGCTGAAACCAGGTTTGGCACGAGGGAGTACCTGTGACAAAAACACTGCCGAGAACCAGCTGGCGGTGCTGGAACCCAGATGCGTTGCCCCAGTGTGCAAGAGCCAATGGCACGACCGAGGACCAGCTGGCGGTGCTGGAACACGGTTACTAAGCTGTAGGTGCCCGCGCTTAAAAGCACTACCAAGGACCGCCTGACATTGGCGGAACTCGGATATCCAGGAGGAGGCACCTAAGCCAAAGGCTCGGCCTGGAACCAGCTGACGGTGCTGGAACCAGGTGGTGGACCCCAAGGCCCACAGGAGAGGAGAGAACAGCTAGGCCGCGAGGCAGCCGCAGTTACCGAACCCCAACAGTCCTACAGGGGGAGCTGGGCCTACTGGCACTACAGAACCAGCCTTGACTACCAGTTCACGCAGCCCACATAGGAAGCTCCTAAACTGGAGGCACCCTGGAGTTGGCTAACCCAACCGCACCACGACGGGGCAAGCATAGGCGTCTCAGTGAGCTTGACACAACCCGGAAACAGCTGACGGTGCTGAAACCAGGCTTGGCACGAGGGAGTACCTGTGACAAGAACACTGCCGAGAACCAGCTGGCGGTGCTGGAACCCAGATGCGTTGCCTATTAAAGATTGTCTTCCTAGAGCCCCAACTAGCGGTGTTGGAGCTAAGGGTAAGCAGGGGGAGCAGAGTGTAGGTCGAAGCCTGCACTGGAGGCAGCTTTGTGTCTGCGTTGCGTTTGCAGGACACTTTGCCGGCTACACAGTGGGGGAACAGCTGGCGTTGCTGAACCCCACTAACACAATGGCGTGTGTTTTTCTCTGTGCAGCTAGCACTTGCGGTCAAAAACTAGCGATGTTAGAGCCCGTGTTGAAGCAGGAGGAGGAGGAGAGGAGCAGAGTGTAGGCCGAAGCCTATTTGAACCAATTTCAAAGGAAACCTTTAACCCCCCCTCAGGTGTTACAAAGTACAAGAGACACACCTTGTGCAGTATTAATGCTGCACAAGTGAAAGGTTGCTCTATTAATTTGTCTACTTGCACACGCTGAATGAAAGACGTACACAATTTAGCCCATTCTACAGTCAAACTGTAGTGGATGCGTGACTTGGCTTTTTAAGGAGACGCAGCACAGGTGTCCCAAATAACGCCTTGGTGCTTGGCGCAGCTTCCTGAGCGTTGTTATTTGCTGTACAGGAGTCTGCGCTCTTGTGTTATCCCTTGGCAATGCCCTGTTAGAGCTGCCCGTCTTATGACCTCATTTCATGTTGGCCGGTGCGGTTAACGATGGCCATAAATCCCAGACCCACAGTGCCTTTTCATAAAGTCACACTGCGGTGCTGTGATTCGTGGCCTTGAGCAGTAAATATTTTGGCCGCTCACACACGTCCTTACACCTGCTTCAGAGTGGGCGGCCTCTGCTGATCCCTTCTCGCATGCCGCGGCCATGAGGCTGCACAGTCTGAAGAAGGCGGAAGGAGATGAGTTAAGACAGGTGAAGATATGCACTGCTCGTGCCCATCAATCACACCCTCGCAGTCAAAATAAGACAACGAGGAGCATTGTTTCAGGCAGGGCGGACGCACAGGCGCAACAAGCCAACCAATGATGTCAGAAGACGGGAAGCGCTACCAAGGGGGGTGCTGCGTATCATTAGAAAGGAAAGTCACACCTCAGGGACAGTGGAATGGTCTCAATGAGACACATTTTGTACGTTTTGAGTTCCACGTGGGCAAGGACAAAAAGTCAGCCACCTTGTACAAATGCAGCAGTACTGCTGTACAAGGTGGCTGTTATACATAGAAACACCTGGGGGTGGGGGGCAGGCTCCCTTCAATTTCAGTTCATGTGCCTGCGTGGCGTTTGCAGGACACGTTGCCAGCTACACAGCAGGGGAACAGCTGGCGGTGCTGAACCCCACTAACACATTGGCTGGTGTTTTTCTCTGTGCAGCTAGCATGTCCGGGCAGAAACTGGCATTGTTTGAGCCCAGGGTCAGCAGGAGGAGGAGAGGAGCAAAGTGTAGGCCGAAGCCTGCACTGGTGGCAGCTTTTGGTCAGTTGTGCCAGCGTGGCTTGTGCTGGACACGATGCCGACTACACAGCAGGGGAACAGCTGGCGGTGCTGAACCCCACTAACACATTGGCTGGTGTTTTTCTCTGTGCAGCTAGCATGTCCGGGCAGAAACTGGCGTTGTTTGAGCCCAGGGTCAGCAGGAGGAGGAGAGGAGCAAAGTGTAGGCCGAAGCCTAGTTGAACCAATTTCAAAGGTTACCTTTAACCCCCCCCTCAGGTGTTGCAAGGTACAAGAGCCACACCTTGAACAGCATTAATGATGCACAAGTCAAAGGTTGCTCTATTTAATTTTGCTCCTTGAACACGCTGAATTAAACACGTACACTATATAGCCCATTATACTGTGAAACAGTAGTGGAGGCGTGACTACTAGTCTTTTTAAAGGGAACCTGTCACTTGAATTTGGCGGGTCTGGTTTTGGGTCATATGGGCGGAGTTTTTGGGTGTTTGATTCACCCTTTCCTTACCCGCTGGCTGCATGCTGGCTGCAATATTGGATTGAAGTTCATTCTCTGTCCTCCATAGTACACGCCTGCACAAGGCAAGATTGCTTTGCACAGGCGTGTACTATGGAGGACAGAGAATGAACTTCAATCCAATATTGCAGCCAGCATGCAGCCAGCGGGTAAGGAAAGGGTGAATCAAACACCCGAAAACTCCGCCCATATGACCCAAAACCAGTCCCGCCAAATTCAGGTGACAGAGTCCCTTTAAGGAGACGCAGCACAGGTGTACAAATTTACACCTAGGTGCTGTGCGCAGATTCCTTACCGTTGTTATTTGCAGTACAGGAAACTGCGCTCTTGTGTTATCCCTTGGCAATACCCTGTTAGTGCAGGCCGTCTCATGACCTCATTTCATGTTGGCCGGTGCGGTTAACGATGGCCATAAATCCCAGACCCACAGTGGCTTTTCCTAAAGTCACACTGCGGTGCTGGGATTCGTGGACTTGTGCAGTAAATATGTTCGCCGCTCACACATGTCCTTACACCTGCTTCAGACTGGGCGGCCTCAGCTGATCCCTTATCGCATGCCGCGGCCATGAGGCCGCACAGTCAGAAGAAGGCGGAAGGAGGGGAGTGAAGACAGGGGAACATATGCACTGCTCGTGCCCATCAATCACACCCTCGCAGTCAAAATATATGAGACAACGGGGGGCGTTGTGTCGGGCAGGGGGGACGCACAGGCACAGCCAGCCAACCAATGATGTCAGGAGACGGGCAGCGCTAACAATGGGGGTGCTGCGTGTCATTAAAAAGGAAAGTCACACCTCAGGGACATTGTAATGGTCTGTAATGAGACACATTTTGTACTTGTTGAGTTCCACGTGTGCAAGGAGAAAAAGTCAGCCACCTTGTACAAATGCAGCAGTACTGCTGTACAAGGTGGCTGTTATACATAGAAACACCTGGGGGGGTGGGGGGCAGGCTCCCTTCAATTTCAGTTCATGTGCCTGCGTGGCGTTTGCAGGACACGTTGCCAGCTACACAGCAGGGGAACAGCTGGCGGTGTTTTTCTCTGTGCAGCTAGAATGTCCGGGCAGAAACTGGCGTTGTTTGAGCCCAGGGTCAGCAGGTGGAGGAGAGGAGCAAAGTGTAGGCCGAAGCCTGCACTGGTGGCAGCTTTTGGTCAGTTGTGCCAGCGTGGCTTGTGCTGGACACGATGCCGACTACACAGCAGGGGAACAGCTGGCGGTGCTGAACCCCACTAGCTAGCAGTTCCGGGCAGAAACTAGCGGTGTTTGAGCCCAGGGTCAGCAGGAGGAGTAGAGGAGCAGAGTGTAGGCCGAAGCCTAGTTGAACCAATTTCAAAGGTTACCTTTAACCCCCCCCTCAGGTGTTGCAAGGTACAAGAGCCACACCTTGAACAGCATTAATGATGCACAAGTCAAAGGTTGCTCTATTTAATTTTGCTCCTTGCACACGCTGAATAAAACACGTACACTATTTAGCCCATTATACTGTCAAACAGTAGTGGAGGCGTGACTACTAGTCTTTTTAAGGAGATGCAGCACAGGTGTCAAAATTTACACCTAGCTGCTGTGCGCAGATTCCTGAGCGTTGTTATTTGCTGTACAGGAGTCTGCGCTATTGGGATCCCTTGGCCATGCGCTGTGAGCGCTTCCTGTCTTCTGACCTCATTTAATGTCGGCCGTTACGGTTAGCGATGGACATGAATCCCAGACCCACAGTGTGTTTTCAAAAAATCACACTGCGTGGCTGGGATTCGTGGCCTTGTTCAGTAAATATGTTTGACGCTCACACATGTCCTTACACCTGCTTCAGACTGGGCGGCCTCATCTGATCCCTTATCGCCTGCCGCGGCCATGAGGACACCCAGTCTGAAGAAGGCGGAAGGAGATGAGTGAACACAGGCAAACATATGCACTGCACATGCCCATCAATCACACCCTCGCTGTTCAAAAAAATAAGACACCGAGGGGCGTTGTTTCGAGCAGGGCAGACGCACAGGCGCAGCCAGCTAACCAATGATGTCAAAAGACGGGCAGCGCTAACAAGGGTGGTGCTGCGTATCATTAGAAAGGAAAGTCACACCTCAGGGACAGTGGAATGGTCTCAATGAGACACATTTTGTACGTGTTGAGTTCCACGTGGGCAAGGAGAAAAAGTCAGCCACCTTGTACAAATGCAGCAGTACTGCTGTACAAGGTGGCTGTTTTACATAGAAACACCTGGGGGTGGGGGGCAGGCTCCCTTCAATTTCAGTTCATGTGCCTGCGTGGCGTTTGCAGGTCACGTTGCAAGCTACACAGCAGGGGAACAGCTGGCGGTGCTGAACCCCACTGACACATTGACTGGTGTTTTTCTCTGTGCAGCTCGCATTTCCGGGCAAAAACTAGCGGTGTTTGAGCCCAGGGTCAGCAGGAGAGGAGCAGAGTGTAGGCCGAAGCCTAGTTGAACCAATTTCAAAGGTTACCTTTAACCCCCCTCAGGTGTTGCAAGGTACAAGAGCCACACCTTGTGTAGCATTAATGCTGCACAAGTAAAAGGTTGCTCTATTTGTTTTGCTCCTTGCACACGCTGACTAAAACACGTACACTATTTAGCCCATTATACTGTCAAACAGTTGTGGAGGCGTGACTTGTCTTTTTAAGGAGACGCAGCACAGGTGTCAAAATTTGCACCTAGGTACTGGGCGCAGATTCCTGAGCGTTGTTATTTGCTGTACAGGAGTCTGCGCTATTGTGATCCCTTGGCCATGCGCTGTGAGCGCTTCCTGTCTTCTGACCTCATTTCATTTCGGCCGTTGCGGTTAGCGATGGACATGAATCCCAGACCCACAGTGTGTTTTCAAAAAATCACACTGCGTGGCTGGGATTCGTGGCCTTGTGCAGTAAATAGGTTTGCCGCTTACACATGTCCTTACCCCTGCTCCAGACTGGGCGGCCTCAGCTGATCCCTTATCGCCTACCACGGCCAGGAGGCCGCACAGTCTGAAGAAGGCGGAAGGAGATGAGTTAAGACAGGCGAACATATGCACTGCTCGTGCCCATAAACCACACCCTCGCTGACAAAATAAATATGACAACGAGGGGCGTTGTTTCTAGCAGGGCGGATGCACAGGCGCAGCCAGCTAACCATGATGACAAAAGACGGGAAACGCTACCAAGGTGGGTGCTGCGTATCATTAGAAAGGAAAGTCACACCTCAGGGACAGTGGAATGGTCTCAATGAGACACATTTTGTACGTGTTGAGTTCCACGTGGGCAAGGAGAAAAAGTCAGCCACCTTGTACAAATGCAGCAGTACTGCTGAACAAGGTGGCTGTTATACATAGAAACACCTGGGGGGGTGGGGCCAGGTTCCCTTTAATTTCAGTTCATGTGCCTGCGTGGCGTTTGCAGGTCACGTTGCCGGCTACACAGCAGGGGAACAGCTGGCGTTGCTGAACCCCACTAACACATTGGCTGGTGTTTTTCTCTGTGCAGCTAGCACTCCCGGGCAAAAACTAGCGGTGTTTGAGCCCAGGGTCAGCAGGAGGAGGAGAGGAGCAGAGTGTAGGCCGAAGCCTGCACTGGTGGCAGCTTTTGTTCTGTTGTGGCAGCGTGGCTTGTGCTGGACACGTTGCCGACTACACAGCAGCGGAACAGCTGGCGGTGCTGAACCCCACTGACACATCACCTAGTGTTTTTTCTGTGTAGACAACACTTCCAGGTGGCAACTGACAGTGTTGAAACCCAGGGAATCAAAGAGGAGCAGAGTGTAGGCCGAAGCCCCCCCCTCCCCCCCCCCCCAGGCATTTGTTGCTGAAAGAGCCATCTTGTACAGCAGTAATACTGCACATGGAAAATGGTGGCTCCGAAAATTATGCTCCTTGCAAACGCTGAAGTACACACTCATATAATGTGTCCCCTCACACCGTCAAACCATCCCGGAAGTGGGACTTTCCTTTGTAATGTGACACAGCACAGCCGTCATTCCAACCCCCTTGGTGCCGGGCGCCACCTCCTCAACGTTGTTTGGTTCTGTCACGGAGCCCGCGCTGTAATGTTATCCCTTGGCCATGCACAGTTAGCGGTGCCCGTCTTCTGACATCATGTAGGTGTCAGGCTGGCAGTGCCTGTGCGTCCAAGCTGCCCGAGATCCAACCTTGCAGTGTCATCTAATGTAGTCCCACTGCGGGCCAGGGATCCATGGGTATGCGCAGTGCATATCATCGCCTCTCACTCACCTCCTTCCTGCTTCTTCAGACTGTGCGGCGTCACGGCCGTGGCATGCTATTAGGGATCAGCTGACGCCGCCTAGTCTGAAGAAGCGTGAAGAAGGGGAGTGAGAGGCTAGTATATGCACTGCGCATGGCCATGGATACCAGGCCCACTGTGGGATCACATTAGACGACACTGCGAGGTGTGATTTCGGGCAGCGTGGACGCACAGGCGCAGCCAGGACGACAACAAATGATGTCAGAGGACGGGCAGCGCAAACTGTGCATGGCCAAGGGATAACATAACAGCGCAGGGTCCATGACGGAATCAAACAACGCTAAGGAGGCAGCGCACGGTGCCAAGGGGGTAGCAATGACGGCTGTGCTGCGTCACATTACAAAGGAAAGTCCCACCTTCGGGACGGTTGGACGGTGTGAGGGGACACATTACATGAGTGTGTAGTTCAGCGTTTGCAAGGAGCATAATTTCAAGAGCGACCTTTCCCTTGTGCAGTATTAGTGCTGCACCTGGTGGCTCTTTCAGTAACAAACGCCTAGGGGGGGGGGGACAGGTCCCCTTACATTTTAGTTGTGCCAGCGTGGCGGTCGCATGACACGTTGCCGGATACACAGCTGGGGATCAGCTGACGTTACTGAACCCCAATAACAGAGGAGCGACTGTTGACTGTGCACACAGCACTTCCAGGCACCAACTGGCGGTGTTAGAGCCCAGGGACAGCAGGAGGAGCAGATTGGAGGTATTGCCGCACACACAGCTGGGGATCAGCTGACGTTACTGAACCCCAATAACAGAGGAGCGACTGTTGACTGTGCACACAGCACTTCCAGGCACCAACTGGCGGTGTTAGAGCCCAGGGACAGCAGGAGGAGCAGATTGGAGGTATTGCCGCACACACAGCTGGGGATCAGCTGACGTTACTGAACCCCAATAACAGAGGAGCGACTGTTGACTGTGCACACAGCACTTCCAGGCACCAACTGGCGGTGTTAGAGCCCAGGGACAGCAGGAGGAGCAGAGGAACAGAGTGTAGGCCGAAGCCTGATTGGAGCAAGTTGAAAGGAAACCTTTAACCCCCCCCCAAGACGTTTGTAGCTGAAAGAGCCATCTTGTGCAGCACTAAGGATGCAAAAGGAAAAGGTTGCTCTTTTAATTATGCTCCTTGCAAACACCGAAGTAAACACTAAAAATGTGTCCCTTTATACCGTTAAACCGTTCCGGAGGTGCGAATTTCCTTCGTAATGGGACACAGCACAGCTGTCATTCCTATCCCCTTGATGCCGTGCGCTGCCTCCTCAGCGTTGTTTTAAGCTGTCACGGAGCCTGCGCTGTTCTGTTAGCCCTTGGCCATGCCCAATTGGCGCTGCCTGTCTTCTGACATAATTTGGTGTCAGGCTGTCAGTGCCTGTGCGTCCACGCTGCTCCAGATCCCACCTCGCAGTCTCGTCTAACGTAATCCCACTGCGGGCCTTGGAACCATGGGCATGCACAGTGCATATCCTCGACTCTCACTCCCCTCCTTCCCTCTTCTTCAGACTGTGCGGTGTCACGGCCGTGGCATGCTATTAGGGATCAGCTGACGGCGCACAGTCTAAAGAAGGCGGAGGGAAATGAGCGAGAGCCCGAGGGGAAGATATGCACTGCGCATGCCCATGGATCCCAGGCCCGCAGTGTGACTCAATCAGAAGACACTGCGAGGCGGGATCTCGGGCAGCGCGGCCGCACAGGCGCAGCCAGCCTGACACCAAATTATGTCAGAAGACAGGCAGCGCAAATAGGGCATGCCCAAGGGATAACAGAACAGCGCAGGCTCCGTGACAGCTTAAAACAACGCTGAGGAGGCAGCGCATGGCACCAAGGGGGTAGGAATGACGGCTGTGCTGCGTCACATTACGAAGGAAAGTCCCAGCTCCGGGACGGTATAACGGTATCAGTGAACACATTTTATAAGTGTTAAGTTCTGCGTGTGCAAAGAGCTAAAAAAAAAGAGCTACCTTTTCCTTGTGCAGCATTACTGCTGCACAAGGTGGCTCTTTCAGTAACAAACGACAGGGGGGGGGGGGGACAGGTTCCCTTACATTTAGGTTGTTGTGCCAGCGTGGCGGTCGCAGGACACATTGCCGGCTACACAGCTGGGGATCAGCTGACATTACTGAAACCCAATAACACTGGGTCGTATGTTTTTACTGTGCAGCCTGCACTTCTGAGCCGCAACTGGCGGTGTTGGAGCCCAGGAATAGCAGTTCAGGTGGTAGAAAGATGAACACAGCAGGAGACCTGGATGACACCCAATTACTTAATCAGGCAGAGGAGTGGCAAATTCCTGCGAGATCCAGGCCTGGTTCATTTTCAGGAAAGTAAGCCGGTCAACGTTATCGGAGGATAGTCGCATGCGACGGTCTGTTAGTACACCACCTGCGGCACTAAAGACACGTTCCGATAAGACACTAGCCACAGGGCAAGCCAGCACCTCCAATGCATACTGGCTTAGCTCTGGCCATGTATCCAGTTTAGAGACCCAAAACTTGAACGGGGACGAGCCGTCTGGGAGTACAGTAAGAGGGCAAGCCATGTAGTCTGTCACCATCTGACGGAACCGTTGCCTCCTGCTGACTGGAGCCGCCGGTGATGGTGTAGACATTTGGGGCGGGCACACAAAAGTGTGCCAGAGTTGTGCCATACTGGGCTTGCCTTGGGCAGAGGCACTGCTTCTGCTCCCTCTTTGGGCAGAGCCTCCCCCACTGCCTCGACGCACTGAGCTGCTTTCTAAAGCACTAGCAGCACTCCTCTCAGTTGGACAGGAGAAGATGATGGAATTCACCAGTGTGTCGTGGTACTCCCGCAATTTACGCTCCCGGGTCAACGCAGGGATGAGGTTTTGGACGTTGTCCCGGTAGCGAGGATCGAGGAGGGTGAACACCCAATAATCAGGCATGTTGAGAATGTGGTCGATGCGGCGGTCGTTTCTCAGGCACTGCAGCATGAAATCCACCATGTGCTGCAGAGTGCCAACTGGCCCAGAAACGCTGTCCCCTGCTTGAGACATGATCTCTGCCCGCTTGTCATCACCCCACCCTCGCTGTACACACTGACCACTGGACAATTGTGTCGCTCCCTCCTCTGGACGGAGCTCTTCCTCCTCCATTGACTCCTCCTCATCCTCCTCACAAATTGGCCCCTGCGTACCCCTTTGTGAGGAACCACGTGGCGCTGACTCTCCAGAAGCTGATGGAAAAGGTGACTCCTCATCCTCCACCTCTTCCACCACATCATCCCTTAACCCTTGCAAAGTTTGCTGAAGCAGGCAGATAAGGGGGACAGTCATGCTGACTAGTGCATCATCTGCACTTGCCATCCTTGTGGAATAATCAAAAGGACGCAAAACCTGGCAGACGTCCTTCATAGTGGCCCACTCTGTGGTTGTGAAGTTTGATCGGCGCTGACTGCGACTTCTTTGCGCCTGATGCAGCTGGTACTCCATAACTGCTTGCTGCTGCTCACACAACCGCTCCAACATATGTAACGTGGAATTCCACCGGTTAGGTAGGTCACATATGATGCAGTGTTCCGGAAGGCGGAATCGGCGCTGCAGAGCAGCAATGCGGGATCTGGCCAAGCTGGAACGCCGCAAGTGAGCACACTCTAGGCGGACCTTGTGCAGCAGGGCATCAAGATCCGGATAGTCCCTCAGAAAACTCTGCACAACCAAATTGAGCACATGTGCCAGACATGGGATGTGAGTGAGGTTGCCAAGGGCCAAAGCTGCCACCAGATTTCGGCCATTGTCACACACTACCATGCCTGGCTGGAGATTCGCTGGCAGTAACCACACATCGCTCTCCTGCTTGATGGCATTCCAGAGCTCCTGCGCTGTGTGGCTTCGATGCCCCAATGAAACTAGTTTCAAGACGGCCTGCTGACGTTTGGCCACGGCTGTGCTCATGTCGGTCATAGGTAAACGTTCACGGGTCCATGTGGAGGTGGACTGTGACGGATCCTGCAGAGAGGAATCAGAGGAACTGGTGTAAGAGGAGGAGTCGATGCGTACAGACTGGATTCCTGCAATCCTTGGAGTGGGCAGGACACGTCCTGCGCCACTCGCACGATCTGTACCTGGCTCAACAACATTAACCCAATGGGCAGTGAGGGAAACATATCGCCCCTGTCCATGCTGACTGGTCCACGCATCGGTGGTGAGGTGGACCTTGCTACTGACGGCGTTCAGTAGCGCATGTTTTATGTTTGCCTCAACATGCCTGTGCAGGGCAGGGACAGCCTGCCTGCTGAAGTAAAAGCGGCTGGGCACCTTGTACTGTGGGACTGCCAATGCCATCAAGTCACGGAAGCTGTCAGTCTCCACCAGCCTGAACGAGAGCATTTCCAGGGACAACAGTTTGGCAATGCCTGCATTCAGAGCCTGTGCTCGGGGGTGGTTGGCCGAGAATGCCCGCCTTTTCTCCCATGCCTGGACTACCGATGGCTGTAGAGTAGACTGGGAGTGTGAGGATGACTGGGAAGGTGGTGCTGTGGGTGGAATTACACTAGGTCTCTGGACAACAGTGGAGGAAGAGGCAACACGAGATGAAGAGGTGGTAGCTGCCGCTGTTGGTTGGCCTACGTCTTCACTGTGTTTCTGTAACTCCACCGCGTGCCTGTTCCGCACATGTTTCCACATATTTGTGGTATTGAGGTTGCTGACACTTTTACCTCTTTTTACTTTCTGATGACACAGCTTGCATTTGACAAAACAAATGTCATCTGCAACTGTGTCAAAAAAGGACCAGGCACTGCAAGTCTTGGGAGCGCCCTTTTTGGCTTTGGAAAGAGACAGGCTCCTAACGGGTGCCAAAGTGGAGGCTACAGGCTCCGCAGTCTTCCCCGTCCCTCTCCCTCTTTGGCCCGTAAGGGGAAGATCTTCCTCAGAGCTGCTCCCACCACCTTCCTGTTCCTCACGCCACGATGGGTCAAGGACCTCATCATCTCCACTACCCTCTGCCACCAACTGCTCCTCCTGGGTAGTCTCGGCAGCACAGTACGCATCAGAAAGCGGCACCTGAGTTTCATCATCAGATGCGTACTGCGCTGTGGTCACCGGAGGCACTGGCCCACCTGCCTCTTCAGAGTCAGAGAGATAAAGCTTTTGGGCATCACTGCACACTGCCTCTTCTTCCATTTCTCCAATGCTGCTTGGCTGGCCCCCTGTTTCCAAGCCAAGAGATTCAGAGAACAGAAGTAGAGACGGCTCCTGTCCTGGGCTCTCTGACTGCCTGGCCAATTTGGCAGGTGGTGAAGAGACAGATGGCTGCTCTCCAGTGCTCTGTGCCTGAGAGGATGTGGCACTAACTGAAGTCGATGCCGAGGCGTTAGCTGCCATCCACCCGACAACGGCTTCAATTTGGTCTTCACGTAGCAGCGGTGCACGGCGCTCTCCGACAAAGCTGCGCATGAAGGACTGTTCCCTGCTGAAACTGAGTGACGACGAGTCACCGTCGCCCGCAGCAGGCACAGAATCACCACGTCCTCTCCCTGCTCCTCTCCCTGCTCCACGCCCACGCCCACGTGCCTTACTCCCTGCCCTCTTCATCTTGGTTGACAGATAAAGATAAGCAGAAAAGTACTAAGGCCTTAGTGTGCTTATTCCTGAAATGCTCCTCCTAACAGGTGTAAGAAACACTAATGTTGTAAATTGTGGACTAAACTTTATTATTTTTCAAATGTGGCCTACACAAGTGTTAAGTTGTGTTTGGTGAACTTAACTTTTTTTTTGGTGCAGATCGGGCTACAGAGCTAGTTTAAATCACACGGAGACCGTGTAGACAGCCGTAAACGGCGCGGCAAGGCCAAAAAACCCTCCTCTCGGTTATCCTATATAGTGTTTTTCCACTATTTAGCTGGATACGAGTGGAAAGACACTAATAGGAATTTTTTTTTTCAAATTTTAAACTGGCTGCACTATTTGAAAAAAAGGAAATTGTTTTTCAAGGTATGAGGCAGTAACGCACCCTGAGCTGAATCCAACCGGCTATGGCTGCACACAGACTACAGGGCGAGCTGCGCTCACACAGAGACCGTGCAGACAGCCGTAAACGGCGCTGCAAGGCCAACAAACCCTCCTCTAGGTTATCCTATATAGTGTTTTTCCACTATTTAGCTGGATACGAGTGGAAAGACACTAATAGGAATTTTTTTTTTTCAAATTTTAAACAGGCTGCACTATTTGAAAAAAAGTAAAATTTTTCTCGAGGTATGAGGCAGTAACGAACCCTGAGCTGAATCCAACCGGCTATGGCTGCACACAGACTACAGGGCGAGCTGGGCTCACACGGAGACCGTGCAGACAGCCGTAAACGGCGCTGCAAGGCCAAAAAAACCTCCTCTAGGTTATCCTATATAGTGTTTTTCCACTATTTAGCTGGATACGAGTGGAAAGACACTAATAGGAATTTTTTTTTTCAAATTTTAAACTGGCTGCACTATTTGAAAAAAAGGAAATTGTTTTTCAAGGTGTGAGGCAGTAACGCACCCTGAGCTGAATCCAACCGGCTATGGCTGCACACAGACTACAGGGCGAGCTGCGCTCACACAGAGACCGTGCAGACAGCCGTAAATGGCGCTGCAAGGCCAAAAAACCCTCCTCTAGGTTATCCTATATAGTGTTTTTCCACTATTTAGCTGGATACGAGTGGAAAGACACTAATAGGAATTTTTGTTTTTAAAATTTTAAACAGGCTGCACTATTTGAAAAAAAGTAAAATTTGTCTCTAGGTATGAGCCAGTAACGAACCCTGAGCTGAATCCAACCGGCTATGGCTGCACACAGACTACAGGGCGAGCTGGGCTCACACGGAGACCGTGCAGACAGCCGTAAACGGTGCTGCAAGGCCCAAAAACCCCCCTCTAGGTTATCCTATGTAGTGTTTTTCCACAATAGAGCTGGAGACTGGTGGAAAAACACTAATAGGAAATTTGAGAAAAAATGTGCAGCAGGCTGCACGAAGAGCAAAAAAGGACAACTGTGTGAGGCAGTGTGAACCCCCCCTGAGCTGAATACAACCGGGTATATGGCTGCACACAGACTACAGAGTGAGCTGCACACACACACACACACAGAGACCTTGCAGAACGCTGTTAAAACAGCGCTGCAAGGCAAGAGCAAGGTGAACAGTGAAGAACACACAGCGTTTTGCTAAATTAGCCTTTGGAAAGGAAAATAAAGCAATTAGCTAGCTCGACTGGCCCTCAGTTAGAACACAGCGTCCTGTCCCTAACTGAAATCACAGCAGAGTGAGCGCAAAATGGCGGCAGCGTTTTTTATAGTGCAGAGTGACATCATTTCAGCAGCCAATCCAAGCCTTGCCAGTACTTACATGCCCACCATGCTAAACAGGATGTGCCCACACTTCCAATCATTCCTCATTGGCTGCTGCATTTAGTTTGAATTCTGGGAACTTCCGATTCCGGTATCCGATATGCGGGAAGTATCGGAATTCGGTATCGGAATTCCGATACCGCAAATATCGGCCGATACCCGATACTTGCGGTATCGGAATGCTCAACACTAATCACAAGGTATTCAAAATGGCCTTCAGGCGTATTAAATGCAGTTTTCCATTCGTCACCCTGTTTAATACGAACAAGATTATATGCCCCTCGGAGGTCAATCTTAGTAAACCAACTAGCCCCCTTAATCTGAGCAAACAAATCAGAAAGCAAAGGCAAGGGGTATTGGAATTTGACCGTGATCTTATTAAGAAAACGATAATCAATACAGGGTCTCAAGGAGCCATCCTTCTTAGCAACAAAAAAGAAACCCGCTCCCAATGGTGACGAAGATGGCCGAATATGCCCCTTCTCCAAAGATTCCTTAACATAACTCCGCATGGCGGCATGCTCTGGCACAGACAGATTGAAAAGTCGGCCCTTAGGGAACTTACAACCTGGAATCAAGTTAATAGCACAATCACAGTCCCTACGTGGAGGAAGGGAACTGGACTTGGGCTCATCAAATACATCCTGGAAATCCGACAAAAACTCAGGGACCTCAGAAGAGGGGGGAGAGGAAATTGACATCAAAGGAACGTCACTATGTACCCCTTGACAACCCCAACTAGTCACAGACATAGATTTCCAATCCAGCACCGGATTATATTCCTGTAACCATGGAAAACCCAGTACAACAACATCATGCAGGTTATGCAACACCAGAAAACGGCAATCTTCCTGATGTGCTGGAGCCATGTACATGGTCATCTGCGTCCAGTACTGAAGTTTATCCTTGGCCAATGGTGTAGCATCAATGCCCCTCAAAGGAATAGTGTGTCAAACAGAAATCAGTCCCAGGAGCGCCGAATGAAACTCAGACAACATATGTCGTTTGCCACAACGAATTTCAACGGTAAACATCGTCTTCTTCAGGTTACCAGCGTAAACGTTAAAAAAACAAACACTACATACTTACCTTCCGCTGTCTGTCCTCCGGCGCTCTGCTTTCCATTGCACTGTCAGCGCCGGTCAGCCGGAAAGCAGAGCGCTGACGTCACCGCTGTGCTTTCCGGCTGGCCGGCGCTGACACAGGATGCAGGAGGAGTGCAGAGAAGCACAGCGCCGGGGACAGACAGCTGAAGGTAAGTATGTAGTGTTTGTTTTTTTAACGTTTACGCTGGTAACCAGGGTAAACATTGGGTTACTAAGCGCGGCCCTGCGCTTAGTAATCCGATGTTTACCCTGGTTACCAGTGAAGACATCGCTGGATCGGCGTCACACACGCCGATCCAGCGATGTCAGCGGGAGATGCAGCGACGAAATAAAGTTCTGGACTTTCCTCAGCGACCAACGATCTCCCAGCAGGGGCCTGATCGTTGGTCGCTGTCACACATAACGATTACCTTAACGATATCGTTGCTACGTCACAAAAAGTTATGTGTGACGGTACCTTAACAGTTTGTCTGGTACCATGAACCCCCCTCGATCGCTGTAAACCACCCCACCATGGCACCCACCTGTGTGAAGACAGTCCGGAAATTTGAGATATTGTTATCCCTTCCGCATCCTCGTCTGCTTCCACCTCTTCTTCTGGGACCACCACCTCGTTACTCAGACTATTCATAGTGTGCTCTAGCATGTAGATGACTGAAAGGGTGATGTTCATGACAGCATCATCAGCGCTAAACATCTTGGTAGTCATTTCAAAACTGTGCAGAATGATGTAGAGATTCTTCAACTGTGCCCACTATGCAAACGTCATTTTCACCACAGCCATACTCTGTTGGCCCAGGCTGTGCAGCAGGACATACTGCACCAGGGCTCGTCGCTGCTGCTACAGTCGCTGCAACATCCGCATTAGAAAAAATTTCCAGGGCCGATTCAAATCCCTTCTGAATTCGGCAATAATGCTACTCTTATCTGAAATTCTTCTAGGGATAGCTGTCATAATAGAGATATCGTATGATAGGCATATCATCAGGGATTAGTACCTTAAAAATTCTAAGCCTTGCTGTTGCTTTCTTTCCATGGATTCATTGACCGATTTATGTTTTTTACTGTGATCTGTACTCAGAAATTCATCAAAGCTGGCAGTGTTTCTTGTGTTCCTCCATAGAGTCCAATAGCTGAGATAAGCACCGATACATTAGATAATTTCAATCCTAATGTCTGGATTGCTGTCTAAACAGTGGAGGTTGACACCTTATGATTTGCAATAATGGAGACCCTGCCCAAGGGCAGCTGTCCATATCATACTCTTGCCTAACCCACGTGATACATACAAATGATCAAAGATAGAAAAAACATAAATGGTGAGAGCTGACACAACAATTGCAAATGCATAAAATTATAATATCAAAATTCTCATGATAAGCGTAAGCAAACAAAAGATTGCAAATGCATAAACATGCTAATATCTAGATGCTAATGAAAAGCATGGGATTAGCAAACTAGACATGAGTTGAAAGATAATTGGTACTTATTCAGAAAGGCTATGTCTCGGCCTCTATGCATTACACCAAAATGACTCATCAGGAGTCAAGATGAATTGATCCAGCATTGTTTAAACAAGTCTAATGCCCTTGTTTAAATAGACCACATGTCGTGGCTCCTCCCCCCATACATCAACCACTCAAGTGCTAGGAAGAAATTCCATTAATAGTTTATCTGCAGGAACTGTCCCCACATCACAAAGGAGCAAATGCCACACACACCTTCATTAATAGAGGTCCACACAGACTACACGGACTTCCTAAAGATATATCGGGATTAGTGATGAGCGAACTTGCTCGCCACTACTCGTTTCTCTATGCTCGGTGTACTCGGCGAGCACCGAGCATTTCCGGGATTATTCGGAGGTAACTGTTGTCTCCACGGAGCATTTTTGGTGGACTTTAGAGACCCAATCACGCTGCAGGGATTGTCTGCCAGGCCATGAAATTCCGCAGCCATCTTTGTTGTGGTCGTGCAGTGATTGGCTTGGCAGCACAGCATCATCCTGAGTATAAGACCTGACGCCGGCCTGCTCGCTGGATTCAGTGAGAGTAGGGAGAGCTACTACAGAGATAGGGTCAGAATCATGCTTTTAATGGTTAGTGTAGGTCTGTAACCATTAATTCCACAACTCCTGAGAAACCAACAGTCCTTTTTAGGGCTAATTTGTGATTCCCGAGATTGCAGCACTAGGTAGGCAGGGCACAGCATATCCACATCAGTGCAAGGCCAGCAGGCACTGTATGTGCGTCCATTGCTCCCAATGCATCCCTCCCAAAGCTCCATAACTGTCTGCTGCTGCTTATTTACTATGTACCTAGTTGCAGTTTTCATTTTGTTTTTTTCCAAACATTCACCCCCCGAAAAAAACAAATATACAGTCTGTTATGTCAGACTGAGTCCTGGTGCATCTGTAGAAAAATCATAGTTTGTCAGGCATACGTAGCATAGTTGTGTGTGCTAGCCTTGTTCTACTATTTTTTTGTATATATATACAGTAACATAGTAACATAGTAACATAGTTAGTAAGGCCGAAAAAAGACATTTGTCCATCCAGTTCAGCCTATATTCCATCATAATAAATACCCAGATCTACGTCCTTCTACTGAACCTAATAATTGTATGATACAATATTGTTCTGCTCCAGGAAGACATCCAGGCCTCTCTTGAACCCCTCGACTGAGTTCGCCATCACCACCTCCTCAGGCAAGCAATTCCAGATTCTCACTGCCCTAACAGTAAAGAATCCTCTTCTATGTTGGTGGAAAAACCTTCTCTCCTCCAGACGCAAAGAATGCCCCCTTGTGCCCGTCACCTTCCTTGGTATAAACAGATCCTCAGCGAGATATTTGTATTGTCCCCTTATATACTTATACATGGTTATTAGATCGCCCCTCAGTCGTCTTTTTTCTAGACTAAATAATCCTAATTTCGCTAATCTATCTGGGTATTGTAGTTCTCCCATCCCCTTTATTAATTTTGTTGCCCTCCTTTGTACTCTCTCTAGTTCCATTATATCCTTCCTGAGCACCGGTGCCCAAAACTGGACACAGTACTCCATGTGCGGTCTAACTAGGGATTTGTACAGAGGCAGTATAATGCTCTCATCATGTGTATCCAGACCTCTTTTAATGCACCCCATGATCCTGTTTGCCTTGGCAGCTGCTGCCTGGCACTGGCTGCTCCAGGTAAGTTTATCATTAACTAGGATCCCCAAGTCCTTCTCCCTGTCAGATTTACCCAGTGGTTTCCCGTTCAGTGTGTAATGGTGATATTGATTCCCTCTTCCCATGTGTATAACCTTACATTTATCATTGTTAAACCTCATCTGCCACCTTTCAGCCCAAGTTTCCAACTTATCCAGATCCATCTGTAGCAGAATACTATCTTCTCTTGTATTAACTGCTTTACATAGTTTTGTATCATCTGCAAATATCGATATTTTACTGTGTAAACCTTCTACCAGATCATTAATGAATATGTTGAAGAGAACAGGTCCCAATACTGACCCCTGCGGTACCCCACTGGTCACAGCGACCCAGTTAGAGACTATACCATTTATAACCACCCTCTGCTTTCTATCACTAAGCCAGTTACTAACCCATTTACACACATTTTCCCCCAGACCAAGCATTCTCATTTTGTGTACCAACCT
Source organism: Ranitomeya imitator (assembly GCF_032444005.1). Classification (NCBI taxonomy): domain Eukaryota; kingdom Metazoa; phylum Chordata; class Amphibia; order Anura; family Dendrobatidae; genus Ranitomeya; species Ranitomeya imitator. Next base: position 531,944,746 of record NC_091283.1, read on the forward strand.
CTTGTGCGGCACGGTATCAAACGCTTTGGAAAAATCGAGATATACCACGTCCAATGACTCACCGTGGTCCAGCCTATAGCTTACCTCTTCATAAAAACTGATTAGATTGGTTTGACAGGAGCGATTTCTCATAAACCCATGCTGATATGGAGTTAAACAGTTATTCTCATTGAGATAATCCAGAATAACATCCCTCAGAAACCCTTCAAATATTTTACCAACAATAGAGGTTAGACTTACTGGCCTATAATTTCCAGGTTCACTTTCACTATATAAATTCACCCGAAAGCCAAAAAAAAATGAATACAGTCTGTTATGTCAGGCTGAGTCCTGGTGTTTTTTTGTTTTTTTTTAAATCGTATTTGCAGTAGCATAGTTCTGTGTGGTAGCCTTGTGCCAAAAAACAAAAAAGGCCTCATATATCGTCGTGCTCCAAGTTTGGGCATTTTAGGCCGGTTTTCCACTGTTTTTGCTGTCTGTGACTTTACTTATAATACAGCACTATTTTGCATTTAAAATTTTTTACAAACCCCCCCCAAAAAATTAAGACAGTCTGTTATGTCAGACTGAGACCTGTTGTAACTAAGGTGGAAAAATCGTAGCTTGACAGGCATAGATTTCATATTTCTGTCTGCTAGCCTTGTTCTTTTTTTTTTTTTTTAAATTATACAAAACCGTAAAAAAAAAGTTAATACAATCTGTTATGTTAGGCTGAATTTTGTTGTATCTGGTTTAAAAAAATCGTGTTTCAGCAGGCATACGTAGCATAGTTCTGTCTGCTAGCCTTGGTCAATTTTTTTTTGTTTACATACACCAAAAAGAAAAAAATACATTAATACAGTCTGTTATGTCAGACTGAGTCCTGGTGTACCGTATATACTCGAGTATAAGCCGAGATTTTCAGCCCAATTTTTTGGGCTGAAAGTTCCCCTCTCGGCTTATACTCGAGTCATAGTTGGCGGGTGAGGGGGAGAGACGACTGTAGCATACTCACCTCCTCCTGATGCTCCTGGCACTGTCCCTGCACGTCCCATGGTCTCCAGCGCCCGCAGCTCTTCCTCCGTTCAGCGGTCACGTGGTACCTCTCATTACAGTAATGAATATGGACTTCACCCTCATAGGGGTGGAGCCGCATATTTATTACTGTAATGAGCGGTGCCAGTGACCACTGAACAGAGGAAGAAGCTGCAGGCGCCAGAAATCATCTGTCCGGGACAAGCTGCAAGGGACCGCGTCGGGAGCAGGTGAGTATTTCATATTCACCTGTTCGTGTTCCACCGACGCTCTGTCTTCCCCGTTCTCTTGATGTGACTGTTCAGGTCAGAGGGCGCGATGACATATTAGTGTGCGCGCCACCCTCTGCCTGAACAGTCACTGTGGAGAGACGGGATGCTGAGGAGCAGCGGGCAGCAAGAGAGGGGAGTATGTCATTTTTTTTTTATTGCAGCAGCATTACATGGGGCATATTTTTATATGGAGCATCTTATGGGGCAATAATGAACTTGTAATGCAGCATTATATGTGGCACAGTTTTGTATGGAGCATCTTATGGGGCCATAATGACTTGTAATGCAGCATTATATGTGGCACAGTTTTGTATGGAGCATCTTATGGGGCCATAATGACTTGAAATGAAGCATTATATGTGGCACAGTTTTATATGGAGCATCTTATTGAGCTATAATGAACTTGTAATGCAGCATTATATGTGGCACAGTTTTGTATGGAGCATCTTATGGGGCCATAATGACTTGAAATGAAGCATTATATGTGGCACAGTTTTATATGGAGCATCTTATGGAACATCATGAACTGTATGGAGCATTATACGGGGCTCCTGATTCAGTATGGATATTCAAAAACACTTAACCTACTGATGTCTCAATTAATTTTACTTTTATTAGTATCTATTTTTATTTTTGAAATTTACCAGTAGCTGCTGCATTTCACACCCTAGGCCTATACTCCAGTCATTAAGTTTTCCCAGTTTTTTGTGGCAAAATTAGGGGGGTTGGCTTATACTCGGGTCAGCTTATACTAATTTCCACCGTAGCATAGTTCTGTGTGGTAACCTTGTGCCACTCTTTTTTTTTGTTTTAAATTCACCAAAAGCAAAAAAGGACACATAAATCTGCGTGCTCCAAGTTTGGGAATTTTAGGCCGTTTTTCCACTGTTTTTGCTGTCTGTGGCTCTATTTACATACAGCACTATTTTGCATTTAAAAAAATACAGGCCACATATTTGGCAGTGTGGTATTATGTGACAGGCCTTATATATCTGAGTGCTCCAAGTTTGTGCATTGTAGGCCGGTTTCCCACTGTTTTTGCTGTCTGTTACTCTAATTTTATACAGCACTATTTTGCATTAAAAAATGCAAGCCACATATTTGGCAGTGTGGTATTTCTGTGACAGGCCTCACATACTCTATCTGCGTGCTTCAAGTTTTGGCAATTTAGGCTGGTTTCAACCTTTTTTGCTGTCTTACTCTACTTATATACAGCACTATTTTGCATTAAAAAAATGCAGGCTGTTAGGTGTCACTATCCCGCCTCTGCACAGGGGGAATCTCGAACCACCTCCACTGCGGTCTCTCATTCTCCTCCAGCCGCAGTGGAGCTTGCTCAGCAGAGACGTCAGTCCCAGCACGGGGGGCAGATACTGCACGTTTGGTTATTGCTGCCCTTCCAGGTTCAGCCAATATAACCAGTACTGATCAGTGGCGAGCAGGCGCTCCTGGAACAAAGTCCTGCTTTTCTTCTTCTGAGCATGCCCAAGGGAAGACCTCTCATTGGAGGTCGGGGGTCAGATGCTCAGGTCCTGTAGCAGCTCCTATTGGACCACTCGAAAGGTCCTGGAGAGCTACAGCTATAAAAGGTTCGCATAGCCACACGGCCATGCGCTAGTATAAACCTGTTACCGTATGTGTGTAGTTGTATGCCTGTTCTGGTGATTGCTCCTTAATCATTCCCATTCCTAGTGATGTTGAATGCTCGTGAATGTTGGAGCTACCTAGCGCCTGACAGTGCTAACCTATACACAAGAGCATGATCCTTACTGCATCTAACCAGCAGTGACTGCCAGTGCGGCGCTGTATGCATTCTGTGGCAATCTCCTGACATCCGGTCAGTGTAGGGTGGGAACTCCTGCTTGATCTCAGCATCTGACTCATGGCGTCCTCAGGCGTAGGCTCAAAAGCCACCGAGGGTCAGAGCGAGATAAATCACCAGCATAGTGGGGGTAAATTGCAGGTATCCCACTAGCATTCATCTGCTGCACCCTGTGACTGCTAACAGGGCACAGCGTTTAACTGTTTCCCTTTGACTCTGTGAAGCAACAGAGTTTGCATCTGTACATACCGGGTGACGGAACCCATGTTTATTCTGGCGTAGTACCGCCATATAGTGCCGCCATTACCTAGCAGCAGGTTCCATTCCTGCACGGTGGAACACGGGCTGCGAACGCACCTTTTACTATCTTTATATTTATTCGGTGCATTCCGCCAGCCCTAACAGTATACTAGCGCAAGGTCTGGCTAGTAATGGCGGACAATCAGCGTCTACAATGGTACATCCAGCAGCTGGAGGGTAGGTTGGCGGCTCTGGACACAACCTCGGCCGTAAATGTTACCGCAGTCGCTGTTCAGGTTGCTAGCGTAGCTGCAGTCAGTTTGTCCACTGCCACCCCTGCTCCGACATTATCCCGTCTACCGTTAACAGACAAATTTGCTGGTGACAGTAAGCTGTGTTGGAGATTTGTGAGCCAGGGTGCCATAAATCTAGAGCTCCTGGCTGCACGTTTTCCCACAGAACGGGCTAAAGTGGGATTTATTATATTCCTTCTGTCGGGCAGGGCGTTGGAGTGGGCAACGCCACTGTGGGAGGGTGACGATCATGTGGTGCAGAGTGCTCCTCGCTTACTGGACTCTTTGAAACAGGTCTTTATGGGACTTTGTGTCACCCATGATATGGTGCTCCAACTGCTGGCATTGACACAGGGCTCATCCATGGTCACTCATTTTGCCATCCACTTCCGGACTTTGGCATCTGAGCTGGAGTGGCTGGATAAATTCCTTATCCCTGTTTTCTGGAAAGGACTGGCTTACCATCAGAAGGATGCCTTGGCCACTATGGAGATTCCCGCCACACTGGAAGAGCTTATAACTATATCCACCTGCATCGACCTTTGTTTTAACGAACGAAGTTTGGAGCGAACCCAGTGTAGGCAGAGGTTTCGGCTGGCTCCTACCTTCGCCAGGCCTCTGGAATCTCTGGTTCAGGCATCTGAGTCCCATGAGGCCATGGAGATTTTTCGAGTGGGACCTAAGTCCCGGGCCGCTTGAATGCCCATGGTCTGTAATATCTGCCAGCAGTCAGGACATTAAGCCAAGAAATGTCCCCAGCCATCAGGAAACGATCGCGTCTAGTAACCGTAGGAAGAGATTCACTAGACACAATTGCATTTTCCTCCAAACTGTCCTTCAAAGGGACAATCACCTTAGGCTCATCCACCCTTACAGTCGAGTTTTGTGTGGATTCCGGGGTGGAGGGGAATTTTATGTCCTCTGCCTTCACCCAACACCACGCAATACCCCTGGTGATGCTCGACAAGCCGATGACTGTACAATTGGTTAATGGGTCGACACTGCCCTCTCAAATAACACCAGACCATCCGATTTACGTTATCTATGTCTCCATCCCATTAGGAGATTATTCCCCTTCTTGTCCTTCCCTAGGGAATAGACGACATCCTGCTAGGGATACCCTGGCTACGTTACCACTCCCCTCATATAGAGTGGTCTGTTGTGAATTCTGTGGCAGAGCTCCCTCCTGTGGTCACAAGTGGTACTTCGGCTGGTTCTCTCTGTGAGCTTCCGTTGGTGGAGGAAAGTGGTACTGCGGCTTCTGAGTTTCCTTCCTCAGGTGATGTGGTGAAGTCGTTAGGTGCTGCTCTATTTAACTCCACCTAGTGCTTTGATCCTGGTCTCCAGTCAATGTTCTAGTATTGAAGTAAGCGTAGGGCCTCGTATAAGAGAGATGCCTTATCGTGGCTACGAGGTACACATAAAATTGGCCATTTTTATGCGCTAAAAGCTCTCATTTTTCATATTTTCAGTGCAGTAATGCAGTTCAAATTTTGTGTTTTCAAGTTTGCATGTTTTGGCGCTGCAGTGTGCTGCCCTATTTACTTAAATATATACGAGTTGGCGACTCTGGGTTCAGCACCTGTTCACACTGTGTCTATGTTTGGATGTGCAGATCAGGTTTTTTGAAATGTATTCTCTAGCCTTCTGATCGTGCACTCCCCGCCTCCTAGCTTCAGGTGTTTTAATTATAATAGGTCCAATACCCCTCCACAGTGAGAGAGAATTTGAGTCCAAGGAGAGGTTTCACATGTACCCATTCAGATGGAGACGTTTATTCTCAGAGAGGTAGGTCAAGCGTAGGGCCTCGTATAAGAGAGATGCCTTATCGTGGCTACGAGGTACACATAAAATTTGCCATTTTTATGCGCTAAAAGCTCTCATTTTTCATATTTTCAGTGCAGTAATGCAGTTCAAATTTTGTGTTTTCAAGTTTGCATGTTTTGGCGCTGCAGTGTGCTGCCCTATTTACTTAAATATATACGAGTTGGCGACTCTGGGTTCAGCACCTGTTCACACTGTGTCTATGTTTGGATGTGCAGATCAGGTTTTTTGAAATGTTCTAGTATTGGACCTGTTTCCTCCTGGATCGTTCCTGTGGCCTGCTGCTCTGCATAGCTAAGTTCCTCTTTGCTATTTGTTTCCTGTTTTTTTTCTGTCCAGCTTGTCTATTTGTTTTTTTCTGCTTGCTGGAAGCTCTGGGACGCAGAGGGTGTACCTCCGTGCCGTTAGTTCGGTACGGAGGGTCTTTTTGCCCCCTTTGCGTGGTTTTTGTAGGGTTTTGTGTTGACCGCAAAGTTACCTTTCCTATCCTCGCTCTGTTCAGAAAGTTGGGCCTCACTTTGCTAAATCTATTTCATCTCTACGTTTGTCTTTTCATCTTAACTCACAGTCATTAGATGTGGGGGCTGCCTTTTCCTTTGGGGTATTTCTCTGAGGCAAGGTAGGCTTATTTTCTATCTTCAGGCTAGCTAGTTTCTCAGGCCGTGCCGAGTTGCATAGGGAGCGTTAGGCGCAATCCACGGTTGCCTTTAGTGTGGTTGGAGAGGATTAGGGATTGCGGTCAACAGAGTTCCCACGTCTCAGAGCTCGTTCTTGTTTTTTGGGTTATTGCCAGGTCACTGTATGCGCGCTGACCTCTATGTCCATTGTGGTACTGAATTACCTTTCATAACAGTACTGGAGGCCCAAAGTACTAATGATTCCCAATAGAGGGAAAAAAGAAGTTCTGAGACCATTTTTTTTTCTTTGCACTGTGTTTTGCCTTTTTTTTTCCCTAGACATTTGGGTGGTTCAGGACACAGGTGTAGCAATGGACATTAAAGGTCTGTCTTCATGTGTGGATCAGCTCACGGCAAGAGTACAAAGTATTCAAGACTTTGTGGTTCAGAATTCTATGTTAGAACCGAGAATTCCTATTCCTGATTTGTTTTTTGGAGATAGAACTAAATTTCTGAGTTTCAAAAGTAATTGCAAACTATTTCTGGCTTTGAAACCTCGCTCCTCTGGTGACCCAGTGCAACAAGTTAGGATCGTTATTTCTTTTTTGCGTGGCGACCCTCAGGACTGGGCATTTTCTCTTGCGTCAGGAGATCCTGCATTAAGTAATATCGATGCATTTTTCCTGGCGCTCGGATTGCTGTACGATGAGCCTAATTCTGTGGATCAGGCAGAGAAGAATTTGCTGGCTCTGTGTCAGGGTCAGGATGAAATAGAGGTATATTGTCAGAAATTTAGAAAGTGGTCCGTACTCACTCAGTGGAATGAAGGTGCGCTCGCAGCTATTTTCAGAAAAGGTCTCTCTGAAGCCCTTAAGGATGTCATGGTGGGATTTCCTATGCCTGCTGGTCTGAATGAGTCTATGTCTTTGGCCATTCAGATCGGTCGACGCTTGCGCGAGCGTAAATCTGTGCACCATTTGGCGGTATTACCTGAGCTTAAACCTGAGCCTATGCAGTGCGATAGGACTTTGACCAGAGTTGAACGGCAAGAACACAGACGTCTGAATGGGCTGTGTTTCTACTGTGGTGATTCCACTCATGCTATCTCTGATTGTCCTAAGCGCACTAAGCGGTTCGCTAGGTCTGCCACCATTGGTACGGTATAGTCAAAATTTCTTCTGTCTGTTACCTTGATCTGCTCTTTGTCATCGTATTCTGTCATGGCATTTGTGGACTCAGGCGCTGCTCTGAATTTGATGGACTTGGAGTATGCTAGGCGTTGTGGGTTTTTCTTGGAGCCCTTGCAGAGTCCTATTCCATTGAGAGGAATTGATGCTACGCCTTTGGCCAAGAATAAGCCTCAGTACTGGACCCAGCTGACCATGTGCATGGCTCCTGCACATCAGGAGGTTATTCGCTTTCTGGTGTTGCATAATCTGCATGATGTGGTCGTGTTGGGGTTGCCATGGCTACAAGTTCATAATCCAGTATTAGATTGGAAATCCATGTCTGTGTCCAGCTGGGGTTGTCAGGGGGTACATGGTGATGCCCCATTTCTGACTATTTCATCATCCACCCCTTCTGAGGTTCCTGAGTTCTTGTCTGATTACCGGGATTTATTTGATGAGCCCAAGTCCGATACCCTACCTCCGCATAGGGATTGTGATTGTGCTATCGATTTGATTCCTGGTAGTAAATTCCCAAAAGGTCGACTGTTTAATTTATCTGTGCCTGAGCACGCCGCTATGCGGAGTTATGTGAAGGAGTCTTTGGAGAAGGGGCATATTCGCCCGTCATCGTCGCCATTAGGAGCAGGGTTCTTTTTTGTAGCCAAGAAGGATGGTTCACTGAGACCTTGTATAGATTACCGCCTTCTAAATAAGATCACGGTTAAATTTCAGTACCCCTTGCCATTGTCATCTGATTTGTTTGCTCGGATTAAGGGGGCTAGTTGGTTCACCAAGATAGATCTTCGTGGTGCGTATAATCTTGTGCGTATTAAGCGAGGCGATGAGTGGAAAACTGCATTTAATACGCCCGAGGGCCATTTTGAGTATCTAGTAATGCCATTCGGACTTGCCAATGCTCCATCAGTGTTTCAGTCCTTTATGCATGACATCTTCCGAGAGTACCTGGATAAATTCCTGATTGTGTACTTAGATAACATTTTGATCTTCTCGGATGATTGGGAGTCTCATGTGAAGCAGGTCAGAACGGTGTTTCAGGTCCTGCGTGCTAATTCTTTGTTTGTGAAGGGATCAAAGTGTCTCTTTGGTGTTCAGAAGGTTTCATTTTTGGGTATTCATCTTTTCCCCTTCTACTATCGAGATGGACCCTGTTAAGGTCCAAGCCATCCATAATTGCACTCAGCCGACATCTCTGAAAAGTCTGCAAAAGTTCCTGGGCTTTGCTAATTTTTATCGTCGCTTCATCTGCAATTTTTCTAGTATTGCTAAACCATTGACCGATTTGACCAAGAAAGGTGCTGATTTGGTCAATTGGTCTTCTGCTGCGGTGGAAGCTTTTCAAGAGTTGAAGCGTCGTTTTTCTTCTGCTTCTGTGTTGTGTCAACCAGATGTTTCGCTTCCGTTCCAGGTCGAGGTTGATGCTTCTGAGATTGGAGCAGGGGCTGTTTTGTCGCAGAGAAGTTCTGATTGCTCGGTGATGATACCTTGCGCCTTCTTTTCCAGGAAGTTTTCGCCTGCTGAGCGAAATTATGATGTGGGCAATCGAGAGTTGCTGGCCATGAAGTGGGCATTCGAGGAGTGGTGTCATTGGCTTGAAGGAGCTAAGCATCGCGTGGTGGTCTTGACTGATCATAAGAACTTGACTTATCTCGAGTCCGCCAAGCGGTTGAATCCTAGAGAAGCTCGTTGGTCGTTGTTTTTTGCCCGTTTTGACTTTGTGATTTCATACCTTCCGGGCTCTAAAAATGTGAAGGCGGATGCTCTGTCTAGGAGTTTTGTGCCCGACTCTCCGGGTGTATCTGAGCCGGCGGGTATCCTCAAAGAGGGAGTAATTGTGTCTGCCATCTCCCCTGATTTGCGGCGGGTGCTGCAAAAATTTCAGGCTAATAAACCTGATCGTTGCCCAGCGGAGAAACTGTTTGTCCCTGATAGGTGGACGAATAAAGTTATCTCTGAGGTTCATTGTTCGGTGTTGGCTGGTCATCCTGGAATCTTTGGTACCAGAGAGTTAGTGGCTAGATCCTTTTGGTGGCCATCTCTGTCGCGGGATGTGCGTACTTTTGTGCAGTCCTGTGGGATTTGTGCTCGGGCTAAGCCCTGCTGTTCTCGTGCCAGTGGGTTGCTTTTGCCCTTGCCGGTCCCGAAGAGGCCTTGGACACATATCTCTATGAATTTTATTTCAGATCTTCCCGTCTCTCAAAAGATGTCAGTCATTTGGGTGGTCTGTGATCGCTTCTCTAAGATGGTCCATTTGGTACCCTTGTCTAAATTGCCTTCCTCCTCTGATTTGGTGCCATTGTTTTTCCAGCATGTGGTTCGTTTACATGGCATTCCAGAGAATATCGTTTCTGACAGAGGTTCCCAGTTTGTTTCGAGGTTTTGGCGAGCCTTTTGTGGTAGCATGGGCATTGACTTGTCTTTTTCCTCGGCTTTCCATCCTCAGACTAATGGCCAGACCGAACGAACCAATCAGACCTTGGAAACATATCTGAGATGCTTTGTTTCTGCTGATCAGGATGACTGGGTGTCCTTTTTGCCTTTGGCTGAGTTCGCCCTTAATAATCGGGCCAGCTCGGCTACCTTGGTTTCACCGTTTTTCTGCAACTCTGGGTTCCATGCTCGTATTTCTTCAGGGCAGGTTGAGTCTTCGGACTGTCCTGGTGTGGATACTGTGGTGGACAGGTTGCAGCAGATTTCGACTCATGTAGTGGACAATTTGACTTTGTCCCAGGAGAAGGCTCAACGTTTCGCTAATCGCAGACGCTGTGTGGGTCCCCAACTTCGGGTTGGGGACTTGGTTTGTTTATCTTCTCGTCATATTCCTATGAAGGTTTCCTCTCCTAAGTTTAAACCTCGTTTTATTGGTCCGTATAGGATTTCTGAGGTTCTTAATCCTGTGTCTTTTCGTCTGACCCTTCCAGATTCTTTTTCCATACATAACGTATTCCATAGGTCATTGTTGCAGAGATACGTGGCACCTATGGTTCCATCTGTTGATCCTCCTGCCCCGGTTTTGGTGGAGGGGGAGTTGGAGTATATTGTGGAGAAGATTTTGGATTCTCGTGTTTCAAGGCGGAAACTCCAGTATCTGGTTAAGTGGAAGGGTTATGCTCAGGAAGATAATTCCTGGGTCTTTGCCTCTGATGTCCATGCTCCCGATCTTGTTCGTGCCTTTCATATGGCTCATCCTGGTCGTCTTGGGAGCTCTGGTGAGGGTTCAGTGACCCCTCCTCAAGGGGGGGGTACTGTTGTGAATTCTGTGGCAGAGCTCCCTCCTGTGGTCACAAGTGGTACTTCGGCTGGTTCTCTCTGTGAGCTTCCGTTGGTGGAGGAAAGTGGTACTGCGGCTTCTGAGTTTCCTTCCTCAGGTGATGTGGTGAAGTCGTTAGGTGCTGCTCTATTTAACTCCACCTAGTGCTTTGATCCTGGCCTCCAGTCAATGTTCTAGTATTGGACCTGTTTCCTCCTGGATCGTTCCTGTGGCCTGCTGCTCTGCATAGCTAAGTTCCTCTTTGCTATTTGTTTGCTGTTTTTTTTCTGTCCAGCTTGTCTATTTGTTTTTTTCTGCTTGCTGGAAGCTCTGGGACGCAGAGGGTGTACCTCCGTGCCGTTAGTTCGGTACGGAGGGTCTTTTTGCCCCCTTTGCGTGGTTTTTGTAGGGTTTTGTGTTGACCGCAAAGTTACCTTTCCTATCCTCGCTCTGTTCAGAAAGTTGGGCCTCACTTTGCTAAATCTATTTCATCTCTACGTTTGTCTTTTCATCTTAACTCACAGTCATTATATGTGGGGGCTGCCTTTTCCTTTGGAGTATTTCTCTGAGGCAAGGTAGGCTTATTTTCTATCTTCAGGCTAGCTAGTTTCTCAGGCCGTGCCGAGTTGCATAGGGAGCGTTAGGCGCAATCCACGGTTACCTTTAGTGTGGTTGGAGAGGATTAGGGATTGCGGTCAACAGAGTTCCCACGTCTCAGAGCTCGTTCTTGTTTTTTGGGTTATTGCCAGGTCACTGTATGAGCGCTGACCTCTATATACATTGTGGTACTGAATTACCTTTCATAACAGTGGTCCTCAGGGAGAATTTTGGGATGGAGTGAATCTTGTGAGGGTAGATGTCTGAGGGAGTGCGTTCAGGTTGCCACTACAGAGGTACCCACAGATCTTTCTTCTCTCCCCAAGCACCTTTGGTCCTATGCGGACATGTTCTCCAAGAGGGCTACGGAGACCCTTCCGCCTCACTGCCCCTATGACTGTCCTATTGATCTCTTGCCTGGGGCAGAGCCTCCCCGGGGTTGGGTCTACCCCCTGTCTCTCCTGGAGATGGAGGCAATGACTCAATACATCCAGGAGAATTTGACAAGAGGGTTCAGTAGGAATTCAGTGTCACCTGCAGGGGCGGGGTTCTTCTTTGTGCAGAAGAAGAATGGAGAACTACGTCCATACATAGACTACAGGGGTCTTAATGCCATCACTGTTAAGAATAAGTACCCCTTGTGCAAGGTTATTTACTAAACTAGATCTGCTGGGTGCTTACAACCTTATTCGCATCCGTGAGGGGGACGAATGGAAGACAGCTTTTAACACCAGGGATGGGCACTATGAATACCTGGTTATGCCCTTCGGGCCTCAGCCATTTTCCAAGACTTTGTGAAGGATATCTTCCAGGATATGCCCTCCACCTCAGTTGTAGTCTGTCTGGATGATACTCTCATCTACTCTCCAGATTTGGATTCCCACCGGAGAGATGTTTGCAAAGTCTTCGACCTCCTATGGGCAAACTCCCTGTATGCCAAGTTGGAGAAGTGTGTGTTGAGCAGGAGTACTTGCCTTTCCTTGCCTATATCATCTCCGCCCAGGGATTGGCTATGAATCCTGCCAAACTACAGGCTGTGATGGACTGGCAAGAACCCCATTCTCTTAAAGTGGTGCAGCGCTTTATGGAGTTCATTAACTATTATCGCCAGTTCATCCCTCATTTCTCAACTTTGGTTTGGTAGCTCCCTTGGTAGCCCTCACCAAGAAGGGAGCAAATCCCAAATTGTGGTCTGAGGAGGTCTCTAAGGCCAACAGTTGGAGCGCCGTATCATGGGTGACTCGAGGCCCTAAAAAGACGTGCTTCAGAGTGCTCAAGAACAGTGGAGCACTCTACACCACATGATCACCATGCTCTCACAGCGGCGTAGCCCACTCCATCGCCCTGTCCGACAGGAGAGACACAATAAATCCCACCTTTGCCTGCTCTGTGGGGAAACGTGCCACCAGGAACTCAAGATGTATAGAGCACCGGCTCACGAAACCCCTATAAGGTTTACTATCACCAGAAAATTTTTCTGGCAGCAGGAGGCGAGATAGAGTCGGAACAGGGTTGGCCATGGACAAGGTTGCTGCAACCACGCTAGCAGCCTGAACAGCAACTGCGGTAACATCCACAGCTGAGATTGTGCACTCGAGAGCCGCCAACCTACCCTCCAGCTGCAGGATGTACCGCAAGGATTGCTGTTTATCTGCCATTTACTAGCCAGACCCTTGCACTAGTATTATGTTAGGGTTGGCGGAATGCAACGAGTATATATATGTATTATTAGGTGCGTTCGCAACCCGGGGTCCACCGTGCAGAAGAGGAACCTGCTGTTGGCAAATGGTGGCGCAATATGGCAGTATAAGCAAAGTCTGTTAACTCCACAGAGTCGCTAGGAACAAGATGCTGTGCCCAGTTAACCTCACAGAGTTACACAGCTACCAACAAGAGCAAACTGTGGTCATGCAGTCAGAGAAAACAGACAAACAACTCCTCACCGGAGGTGCCGGTATTCTAGCGGCTTATTTCAGCCAAGGCCTTGAATACACTCATACAAACTCCTCACCGACGGTGCGGGTATACTAGGGGCTTATTTCAGCCAAACCCTAACCGCAACCAAACATGACCACACTGGCGCTGAGCTCATAGACATTGGTTTGATACTAGCTCATGGCCATGCAAACCTTTTATAGCTGCAGCAACTTCAGGACCTTCCTAGAGGACCAATGGGAGCTGCTGCAGTATCAGAGCATGCGACCCCCGACCTCCAAAGAGAGGTCTTACCCTGGGTGTGCTCAGAAGGGGAAAAGCAGGACTTAGTCCCAGAGACGTCTGCTCGCCGCTGACCAGTACTGGCTACAAAGGCACAGCCTGGAAGAACAGTAGTGACCAGTCATCCAGTATCAGCCTGAGTCAGATGCTGGGACCGACATCTCCACTGAGCAGGCTCCACTGTGGCTGGAGAAGAATGGGAAATCGCAGCGGAGGTGGTTTGAGATTCCCCCTGTACAGAGGCAGGAACTCGACACCTAACATGTGGTGCATTGATCACTTACGGTTAGGGCCACACAGGACAACAGGGTCAGTCATCGTTGAGCGGGGGAGCCATTCTCGTGTTTTCTTTATAGGGTGCCAACCTCCGCAGGTCTATTGATAGGGTGGATGTAGTATGCACTTTTTTGTTTGGTGTGTCTCATTTGTGTTGTTTATTCCCCTTTTTAATTAATAATAAAGATTTAACTTTTTATCTGTCTTTTTACAGAGGCTTTTATGATAGCCAGATTAGGTGATGGTGTCATTTTTAGTGTCATGAATAGTGTTGAGCGATACCGTCCGATACTTGAAAGTATCGGTATCGGATAGTATCGGCCGATACCCGAAAAATATCGGATATCGCCGATACCGATATCCGATACCAATACAAGTCAATGGGACATCAAGTATCGGAATGTATCCTGATGGTTCCCAGGGTCTGAAGGAGAGGAAACTCTCCTTCAGGCCCTGGGATCCATAGTGAGGTGTAAAATAAAGAATTAAAATAAAAAATATTGATATGCTCACCTCTCCGGCGGCCCCTGGACATCACGCTGGTAACCGTTTGGCTTCTTTGTTTAAAATGAGCGCCTTTAGGACCTGCGAATGACGTTGCGGCTTCTGATTGGTCGCGTGCCGCCCATGTGACCGCCACGCGACCAATCAGAAACCGCGACGTCATTCGCAGGTCCTCAATTCCTAGAATTAGGAGTTTAGTGAATGAGAATGACGTCACGGCTTCTGATTGGTCGCGTGGCGGTCACATGGGCGGCACGCGACCAATCAGAAGCCGCGACGTCAGTCTCAGGTCCTAAAGGCGCTCATTTTAAACAAAGAAGCCGGCCGGTTACCAGCGTGATGTACAGGGGCCGCCGGAGAGGTGAGCATATCAATATTTTTTATTTTAATTCTTTATTTTACACATCCCTATTGATCCGATACCGATACCCGATACCACAAAAGTATTGGATCTTGGTATCGGAATTCCGATACTTGCGGTATCGGAATGCTCAACACTAGTCATGAATTAATCTTGCGTTATTTCAGTTTGTGCCACCTTTGTCATGGCTTCTGTGCCTACTGTTGCTACTGGTGCTGACGTTGCAAATTTTTTTAAATTTTGGAGACTCAAAGTTGGGTCTCCATCTGGTTAGTTGTCTGTAGTGGGTGGGTCAGAGGCCTATTATGCTGTTTCTACTCAGTGGAAATTGATGAATACATGCCAGAACCGATACCATAACATGACCATATTAATGGGAAATACTACTGAAAGAGCAATATAGTAATCATACGAAAAAAACAAGGAGCCAAGAAAATCCCAAGTATAATTACCTATACAAATATGTAACATATACCATGAGAAATCTTCATAAAAAATTACAAAATTTTATTGAAACATTAACACAGAAACATATACAAAAAATAAACCTATAATAAATTAGGACAGGTGAGTAATGTGACAATGCATACAGGCAGTGCCAAAACTGTCTATAATTGAAAGGGTTCCCAAATATATAGCCACAATAATACATGTGCCTAGACCACAGTATCATAATTATAAGTAACCCAATGAGACCCATATACATCAGTGGGTGAGCCGCAGATATATAACACCAGACTCCATAACTCCATATGTGGAATATATACAAGACCCATAATGAAGATAGGGTATATGCAAAAAGTCACCGGAGGAGAGAGGCTGGAGAAAGTAAGGTCTCACCCATTATGACAGAAATGGCGCACTGCTCCGATACCCCAATGCGCGTTTCGCTGCTTCCTCGGGGCAGTGTGTGATAGTGCCAAACCATAAGTTTATATAGCCCGCTCCCAGGCTGATATCCAATCGCCGATGATGAAAATAATCCCACACAGCCGTGTCTCATGAGCGCATGGAGGCGGAGACACCCAAGCCCCCGCATCACATCCGACGTCACAGAGCAAAGTAATGAGTTCCCATGGAAACAATACACATATCGCTCCATACAGACGCCCGACAGGATGCAAGGGGGAGGAGTCAGCCGCGGACATGCGCTACCCACGGCACTATGGACAATTCTACAGCGATATATGGGCCTTTTTTTTTTTTTTTTGCAAGTCTGCCCTTTATGTTTCATCACCGCTAAGCCATCATACGCACTATGGACAATCCTACAGCGATATATGGGCGGTTTTCTACTTTGCAGGTCTGCCCCGTTGGAATTGTATATTTATTATGTGCTGATTGGAATTGTAAATTGGTTATGCACTGATGCTGTTTCGCTATTTTGATTTATTGTATTGGATGTATACATATATTTATTTGCGGTACATACAGCGTCTCTGGTGGCTGGCTGCCCTTATTCAAAATGGTGTATTACCTCCTTCCTGCCGTGGGTAGCGCATGTCCGCGGCTGACTCCTCCCCCTTGCATCCTGTTGGGCGTCTGTATGGAGCGATATGTGTATTGTTTCCATGGGAACTCATTACTTTGCTCTGTGACGTCGGATGTGATGCGGGGGCTTGGGTGTCTCCGCCTCCATGCGCTCATGAGACACGGCTGTGTGGGATTATTTTCATCATCGGCGATTGGATATCAGCCTGGGAGCGGGCTATATAAACTTATGGTTTGGCACTATCACACACTGCCCCCTGAGGAAGCAGCGAAACGCGCATTGGGGTATCGGAGCAGTGCGCCATTTCTGTCATAATGGGTGAGACCTTACTTTCTCCAACCTCTCTCCTCCAGTGACTTTTTGCATATACCCTATCTTCATTATGGGTCTTGTATATATTCCACATATGGAGTTATGGAGTCTGGTGTTATATATCTGCGGCTCACCCACTGATGTACATGGGTCTCATTGGGTTACTTATAATTATGATACTGTGGTCTAGGCACATGTATTATTGTGGCTATATATTTGGGAACCCTTTCAATTATAGACAGTTTTGGCACTGCCTGTATGCATTGTCGCATTACTCACCTGTCCTAATTTATTATATGTTTATTTTTTGTATATGTTTCTGTGTTAATGTTTCAATAAAATTTTGTAATTTTTTATGAAGATTTCTCATGGTATATGTTACATATTTGTATAGGTAATTATACTTGGGATTTTCTTGGCTCCTTGTTTTTTTCGTATGATTACTCAGTGGAAATTGATGCCACTTTAGTGGTGTTTGACAATATTTTTTTTTTAAATGTGGAGACTCCAAGTTGGGTCTCCATCTTGTGGGTTGACTGTAGTGGAAGGTTTGTTAGAGACTTATTATACTGTTTCTACTCTGTGAAAATTGATGCCACTTTAGTGGTGTGTGACAATAATTTTTTGACATGTCAAGAATCCAAGTTGGGTCTCTTTCATGGGTGTTGCCTGTAGAAGTAGGGTTCACAGACCAGCAGGCCTGCACTTACTTTCACTCAACTACCTGTGTTATTATCCATACACTTTTCTACCAGTAGTATGCTATGAAACTGATGTTTGTGCCATCTGAGTGTTGCTGGGGAAAAAAAAATTGGAGCTGTTGCACGAGGAATCATGGCTCACAGCAAAGAAGGCTTACACCGCACCCTTAACCACCAAGTCTTCACTGAAACTTCAATTTAAAGCTGTAAATGATGGCCAAGACCCTGATACCTCATGCATGGTCCATGGCTGTTTGCTTTTGTGCCATTATGAAATGTTCTACTGTGGGTCAATTGATGCCACTTTTCATGGTGTCTGCCCCTAATTTTAGCTGTCTGGGAAGCTTTTTGTCACCTCTTAAGATCCCAGTGAATTTAATTGGGTTCGAGTACATTCATCAATCTGTTCTACGAACATCGGGACATTCGGCAAACTGAACCGAACCTTGAAAGGTTCGCTCATCTCTAGTCATGTGTATGCATTGTCATCATGTGACTGATACATGCCCCCAATGATGAAAACACACCTACAGAGATAACATGGGTCCCACACACTCGGTGTGCAGTTGTAAAAAGATGTTTAACTATACCCATGTATATACAAGGACAGTAACGTATACTCCGGATAATCATGAATCAAAAAAGAAAAAAAGGAGTTCTATACGAAATATTATAAAATCAATATTTTATTACAATTTTTTTTTAAATGTCAATGTGATACAAAACGTATATATATGTAGAAAAGGGGAGACCCTAGTACAAGAACATCCAAATCACAGGCACATAAATATATATATCACCATGGTATATATGTGTAAATAAGCATCCATATTTGCACACAATGGTAGAATATTACCAGTTTCCATATGGACAAGTGTCCTCCATGTAAAAATAAGCAGAGAAACCAATTATGGTGCATATCGGATGAAAAGTTTCTTACCCATAGTGAAGTGACCAGTGCCTGTGACTCTGGATACCCCCTGACGCGCGTTTCGCGTTGCTTTATCAAAGAGGGAATAAGGTAATTGCCCCAAAGGTCGGCGTTTTATAGTGGTGTCCATGGACAGGAATCTCAAATGTGCGCAGGCGCACCGCAACCAATACAGGAAGTGACCCTCAATCCCCAGCATTCACCGGGAGCGCACGTCAAGGGGAAATCCCCTGCTGACGTCATGGACATGCGCTCTCGGATAACTGAAGCCGAAGATATGAGTACCCATTACCCGGCGTGGAGCGCATGCGCGTGTAAGTAATCTAACATACAAGGAAGGTGTGCCCTCTACACCGGCACAAAGTGACGTCCGCACACCTGAAGCTGCAATAGTAACAGCTCACTTGTAAATATGGATGGCGGACATCACTATATGAGCCCAGGGGCAACATTAAAGGAACCAAGCAAAAAGAACCAGAAAGAACCGGATCAATACCGCATAAGTGCACATAACAATAACTAGTGCATAATATAAATATATAAAACGTGGTAAAACACGTACATCATATTAATGCCGCAAATATATACAACATATTAAGACATATACATTATATTTATAACAAAAAGTGCAATATACCGTTGTATTAATATCAACAAACATATATGTGTGTCATATTCAATATAAAAAATAAAGAATAATATATAACATAACAAATTCTTCCAAAAGGTGAACCATCTTCAAGTGATAATTGGTGACACGGTTCACTAATGTTTTTTGTCCTTATTCGCAATTCCTTGCATATTGCTGGCGCAATAACCACAAAACACCAAGTTCTCAAGGACAATTAAATCTAGGGATGTAAAAGATGAAGGGAATAATGAATAAACAGAAAAAACACATACACAATTAAAATGTAATGACAGATTTATTTTTATCTACAGCACACAGAGAGACATGGGGGAACAAGGCTCTCATAGAAAAGGGACGAAACTGATTGTCTCATTGAGTCCCACCGGAGACATGGAGTTCAGGGTCACTATCCATTTGCACTCAACCTGTGCAAGTAACCGTTTTATGTTTCCTCCTCGACTACCACCATGAACCTGATCGATCCAAATGATCCGTAGGCCAGTGGGATCGCATCCATGAAACATATAAAAATGCTTCGGGATGGTTTTTAGGGCGCTAACGTCCTCAGCTTTACGTGCATTTGAAATATCCCTTACGTGCTCTCTCACACGTACACGAAGCTGACGTGACGTAAGCCCCACATATATTTTAGAGCAAGGACATGTGGCTAGATATATAACAAAAGTACTACTACAGCGTATATGATGTCGAATCTGAAACCTCTTCTCCGCACACGACGACGTGAAGTGAGTGCCCCTGACAAGATTCTTATCTCTACAGGCCAAGCAATCGCCACAGGGATAACAACCCCATGTAGGACCTCTATTTGTTGGATTAAGAGGATTGGTAATTTTTGCCAATGATGTATACCACTAAATGGTGAGAACTCCCCCGACTTCCTGCACGGGGTGGCTATAGTGACATGTCTCTAGCTGCGCTTGCTCCGCACCCTCATTCTGACGCGTCGGGTGGGTCAGGGACTTGCTGCTTGTGACACTGACCTGTCTAGTATTCTACTAGAACTAAACAACGGTGTATGAAATATGTACATAGCATTGTTATATCTGGCACATTTTTTGTCTATTCAAAGAGCCAGTGCATGTGTATACTGTATATATCATGCTAGGACGCTGTCTTTTCTATTGAATAGTATAATTACCATATTGAAATGTCCTCAGGCACTTTCCTGATACAGGTTGGACTTATTGGAAGGGCTGTTTTTTACTTTCCCGAGACTTGTAGCAGTCGTTGCATATGTTTTCCCTATTTTAAATGTTATTTATTTACAGTATTTTGTGCTTTTTGTACTAATAAGTAATTTTTCATATTAAATTGATCGGGCGTGAGCTTCCCTTCTGCACAGGTTTTCTGATATAGTTTGGAAATGCCCCAAGTACCTTGCTGGACCATTATTTTTGGTTCATTTTTAGAAATATATAGCTGCAGGGTTTTTTGTGAGTTCTATATATGTTGATCCATCAAGTATTATGTGCTTTGAGGTCCTTTTTGTGTTATAACACACCCAAAAATTGTTGAAACATTTTCCTGGGCTACATTTATCAGCCATACACTATTCCGTAAAGTGGAGTAAATTTCTGTGATCTCTACAATGTTGCATAATGTGGAATACATTTCTGTGATCTCAGTGAACAAAAGCTTTAAAAAATGTTGTAGGTCTGCATCTCTCAGACATACAGTGTTACTTTGTTGCAACATGACACTGACTGGGTGGATGAGGGAAATGTGGTAGATATAGTATATCTCAACTTCAACAAAGCATCTAATAAAGTATCTCATGCTATCCGTATTGAAAAAATGACCAAATATCGAACTGACAAGGCTACGGTTAGGTGGAGTCATAACTGGCTCAGCGATTGTACTCAAAAAGTAGTAATAAATAGTTGCACATTCAATTGGAAAAGTGTTTCAAGTGGTGTACCACAAGGCTCTGTGTTCTGTCTTCCTCCACGTAGGATGCTGTGTGGATTCCAACATACGGCTAAACCTTCATCCACATCCCAGTAAACAGACTGTGTTGATGCTTAAGT
Source organism: Ranitomeya imitator (assembly GCF_032444005.1). Classification (NCBI taxonomy): domain Eukaryota; kingdom Metazoa; phylum Chordata; class Amphibia; order Anura; family Dendrobatidae; genus Ranitomeya; species Ranitomeya imitator. The sequence goes on from NC_091283.1 coordinate 531,965,335, forward strand.
CTTATTTATTAGGGTGATGATAACCAAAACTATAACGTTGAACAACAATGGTGGACAGTATTCATAGTAGATGATCGAATAGTGAATGATGTTGATGTACAAAGTGGATGTTCAGTGAATAATCATAGTGGATGACTGATCATAGTGGATGACTGATCATAGTGGATGACTGATCATAGTGGATGACTGGTGAAAAACTGTAAAGAATAACAGCATTTCAGTATATGCACATACAGGGTGCAATCACATAAATAACTGGGACATAACAGCAAGAATTATACAGAGTGCATTACACAGTAATTCTAACAGCACTGCCCTATTTTATACAAGAATGCATCTATCTAAATGCAGAGTACACATTAACCTAACTGCAAGCTGCAAAGCACATCTGCCTAACTATATCTGACTATAGGAGCTGCATAAGGCTTAACCCTGCTGTTCTGTTCGGTCTGGGGAGACCTATTTTGAACTTTGGTATTTTTTGGGGTGTTCAAGATGCGGTTCTGAAACTTGTGGTTGATTGACTTAAATGAGGATGGGTCGGTCGGCCACGGGTTTCAGAGCCGCATCTTGAATATTTTAAAGAATATTGAAGTTCAAAGTCGGTCATTTTTGACCAACAGAACAGCAGGGTTAAATACTAACACAAACATAAGATGCATTAAACCTTTATAAACGTACCGAGATCCGTTAGGACAGGGGTAAGAAAGTAAGCGAGACAGGAGCACGTGTGCCTCTCTGCAGATCTGAGGAAAAATGGCTACTGAAGCTTGTCTTCACAAGAAGAATGTGGGCGGAACTAACCCATAAGACATTGCTCTTAGGAGGGAAAGGTTGGTAAACAACATGAAAAGTAGGCAACTGATGACCTCCAGTGGCCACAACTTGAATAACAGGATAATTAACTCTCTGCACATTAAGATGGGCAGAACACTCCCCGCTTGGCATCAACAGATGCCACAATTAGGTTCTTTTGGGGAAAATAATAATACAAGCTCGGTAACGGGCCTGAGGAACAGTTTGTTTTCTCCAAGCTTGCACACTCTGACCTCTACTTTCCGCACTTTCCCAGCTTTACTGGGAAGGGTCTTAATGACTAGGTCGAGTGGCCACTCGTTCCGATGTGACTGACTGTCTTTGTCGAGTACAACATCGCCAGATTGAATGTTTGAGCGGTCTTTCTGCCACTTTGTCCTGCTTTGCAGAGTGGAGAGATACTGTTTCCTCCATCTATTCCAGAAGACGTTGGACACGCTTTGTACTTGCCTCCATTGTCGTCTGTAGAGGTCTTTGTCATTGAAATCTCCGAGTGGAGCTTTCGGGACACAGGTTTTCTGTGTGAGTAACATTGCAGGAGTAAGGATGGATGGATCTCCAGAATCACTAGAAAGTGCTGTCTTGTAGGACTGGGTTACAAGAAACAGACAAGCTATAGCTCGAACGAGTGACTTCCAGGTGGAGAACCTGCTGAACCAGTGAGATTTGAGGTGGCAGCTTGAAATCTCTGTATGTAGAGCAAACACTTGAGGTCGGATCTCTTAGTCTGCGTCTGGACCCACTAGTTCGAAAGTTTCAGGCCTTCTGATGTGGGACATCGAACGGTACAAAGAGGTAGGGCCTGTGAACCATGAAGTGTCCTTCAGATGACTGGGTGCAACGGATCTAGTCGTGTGGTCCGCAGGATTGTGGTTAGTAGGTACGTAGTGCCACTGATTAGGGTCAGTGGATCTTCTTATCCGAAGTACCCGGTTGCTGACGTAGACGTAGAAGCGTCGTGTCTCGTTACAGATGTACCCCAGTACCACCTTGCTATCGGTGTAGAACTCTGCATCCCCGATCTTCAGGCCCATCGCATCCGAGACCAGCTCGGCCAACTCAACTGCGAAGACAGCAGCACAGAGTTCCAGTCTGGGTATCGTGTGTTCACGAAGTGGCGCCAATTTCGTCCGGCTCATAACGAACCCGATATGGCATTGTCCGCTTACGTCTGTGGGTTTGAGGTACGCTACTGCTGCAATCGCTTTGACTGATGCATCACAGAAAATACAAAGTGTTTGCGTTTTGACCTCTGTGGATGGCACAGGAGCATACTGTCGTTTCACACGAAGGTTGGTCAGGGCTTCAAGAGACTTCCTCCACTCTGCCCACAGGTCAGCCTTTCCCGCTGGAAGTGGATCATCCCAATCAGTAGTGTCTTGGGTGAAGTCCCTGAGCATCAGCTTTCCTTGGATGGTTACTGGAGCTACGAACCCCAAGGGGTCGTATAAACTATTCACGAAGGAAAGAACTCCTCTGCGCGTGAAGGGTTTCTCATCCTTGCTGATCTGAAAGGTGAAGGTATCTGTCTTCAGGTCCCACAGCAATCCAAGGCTCCGCTGCATAGGAAGGGGGTCGATGCTGAGGTCTAAATCCTTTAGATCGCTGGAATAGTCTTCAGAGGGAAAGGCTTCCATCAACTCTCGGCTGTTGGAAGAAATCTTGTGTAACCTTAGGTTAGACTGAGCGAGCATGTCACGAGTCCTCTTTAGTAGACTGATCGCGGCCTCACTTGTCGGTGTGGACTTCAAACAGTCATCCACGTAAAAATCCTTTTCCACAAAGGACCTGACGTCCGAGCCATACTCTTCTTAACCCTTTTTGGCAGAATGTCGGAGGCCGTAGATTGCGACTGCTGGGGAAGGACTGTTCCCAAAGATGTGTACCCGCATCCGGTACTCTGCGATGTCTTCGTCCGGGTCGTTGTCACGGTACCAGAAGAACCTCAAGTAGTTTCTGTGTTCCTCTTTGACGAGAAAACAGTGGAACATCTGTTGTATGTCAGCCATAAATGCCACTGAATCTCTACGGAAACAGAGTAATACTTCCAGAAGTCTGTTGTTGAGGTCTGGGCCCGACAGTAAGACATCATTCAATGACACGTCTTCGCATTTGGCACTTGAGTCGAATACCACTCTAATTTGACCTGGCTTCTTAGGATGGTACACTCCGAAGATGGGCAGGTACCAACATTCCTCTCCGTGTCGAAGTGCAGGTGCAATCTCTGCGTGGTTGTTCTGGAATATCTTTCCCATGAAGGTAAAGAAATGTTCCTTCGTCTCAGGTGACTTCTGAAGCTTGTGCCTTAGGGAGATGAATCTGCTGTAGACCAATTCCTTGTTGTTGGGTAGGCGTCTCCTCTGAGGTCGAAATGGTAGAGGTGCGACCCAACTATTCGACGTATCCTGGACTATTTGTTCGTCCATGATGTCCAGGAATATCTTGTCTTCTATAGACATCGCTACCTTGTTGTCTTCCTTCGTCCTGTGGAAGACTGTACATCCTATGTGGTCTTGTTCACCTTCACAGGCGTGGTCTTCGTTGATAGGAACTGAGAAAGGGCAAGGTAGGGGAGTGCTGCTCGGTAGTTCCTTTACCAGCAGACTATTGTGACACGGCTGGAAGAGAGATGGACGTCCATTTTCTAGTGTGCTGGTAAGCATACTGTTGACTGAGACCGGCTTGTGTGCTCCTCCTAGACAGACATCTCCTACAATGACCCATCCAAGGTCTTGCCTCTGCGCGTATGGAGCATTCAGTGAGCCGTTGATATATTCTCTAGTCTTGTGGACTCGTAGTATATCTCTTCCCAGAAGTAAAGCTATTGGCGCTTCTGGTTCCAACTTAGGTATCAGGTGGGCTATACGCTTCAGGTAGGGGTGATACGTTGCCACCTCTGGTGAAGGTATCTCAGACCTGTTGTCAGGAATCTGGTTGCACTCCAGGATGGTCGGTAGTGACAGACAGGTCTGGCCATCCATGGACTCCACTTTGTATCCGGTTGCTTTCCTCCCCGCCGTCTCGACGGTACCTGAACATGTCCTAAGGGAGTAGGGAGAACTGGGGCCTACAATGCTGAAGTTGTCAAAGAAGATGGACCTGGCTAAAGACCTATTACTTTGGTCATCTAAGATTGCATATATCTTGAGCGCTTTGTCTCTGTTGCCTGTTGGATAGACTCGGACAAGGCAGATTTTTGAGCAGGATCTTCCTCCCTTGAGTCCCTTACAGATCTCCGTACATTGAGAGGTGACCGCAGGGGTGTCTTCATCGGTGTTCTTCTGTTTCTCATCGTGCTCCTCTGCTTGTGACAACACTCCTGGAGGTGGTCCAGGATGCAAGGCTGTATTGTGATCCGTGCTGCTGCATTCTGCACATTTCACGCTAGCTCCACAGTTCCTGGCGAAGCGAGAGGTCGTAGCACAGCATTTGAAGCAGATGTTGTTTTCCTTGAGGAAACCTTTGCGATCCTCTAAAGTCTTCTCCCTGAAGGCTCTGCACTTTAGTAGAGGATGTGGTTTCCTGTGTAGAGGACACTGCTTACTAACATCCTGAGGTTTGCTCTCTTCCGTAGGGGGCTTAGTTGTCTTGTGTGGAGGACCTGTGGAATCAATATCAGTTTTATGGACTGCCACGGGTGTCTTACTGGGTTTGACACCAGGGGTAGTGGAGCATGACAGAGTGAAATCAAAACTAGGGTCATTTCTGATCTTGGCTTGCTGGGTGACAAACTCAACAAATACAGCAAAAGGAGGGAATGGTACGTTATGAATAATATAATAATAATAATAATAATTTTTATTTATATAGCGCCAACATATTCCGCAGCGCTTTACAAATTATAGAGGGGACTTGTACATACAATAGACATTACAGCATAACAGAAATACAGTTCAAAACAGATACCAAGAGGAGTGAGGGCCCTGCTCGTAAGCTTACAAACTATGAGGAAAAGGGGAGACACGAGAGGTGGATGGTAACAATTGCTATAGTTATTCGGACCAGCCATAGTGTAAGGCTTGGGTGTTCATGTAAAGCTGCATGAACCAGTTAATTTTTTTTTTTTTTTTTTAATATAGGCCACACAGGGATCGTTAGGTTAATGCATTGAGGCGGTAGGCCAGTCTGAACAAATGAGTTTTTAGGGCACGCTTAAAACTGTGGGGATTGGGGATTAATCGTATTATCCTAGGTAGTGCATTCCAAAGAATCGGCGCAGCACGTGTAAAGTCTTGGAGACGGGAGTGGGAGGTTCTGATTATTGAGGATGCTAACCTGAGGTCATCAGCGGAGCGGAGGGCACGGGTAGGGTGGTAGACCGAGACCAGAGAGGAGATGTAGGGTGGTGCTGAGCCATGGAGTGCTTTGTGGATGAGGGTAGTAGTTTTGTACTGGATTCTTGAGTGGATGGGTAACCAGTGTAATGACTGGCACAAGGTAGAGGCATCGGTGTAACGGTTGGTGAGGAATATGATCCTGGCAGCAGCATTCAGGACAGATTGGAGCGGGGAGAGTTTGGTAAGAGGGAGGCCGATTAGTAGAGAGTTACAATAGTCCAGACGAGAATGAATAAGTGAAACAGTAAGAGTTTTTGCAGAGTCGAAAGTAAGAAAAGGGCGAATTCTAGAAATGTTTTTGAGATGCAGGTAAGAAGAGCGAGCCAGTGATCGGATGTGGGGGGTGAATTTGTATGAATTTGTTTATACCGTGAACCATGTATAATCCACCTTTCTTGAAGATTGTAAGGAAGTTTTTGTACTATTGGATTGACACCCCTAGCAGTGTCTAAGAATGCCAATCCAGCCAAGTGACCTTCCTTCTGGGCGACCTGTAACTCTATCAATAAATCATTCAATTCTCTAAGTCTTTGATAACCCTTGGGCCCTATCTTAGGGAAATCATCAATTCTTTTGAATAAAGCATTCTCTATTACTTCTACGGACCCATAGCATTCGTCAAGTCTTTCCCACACTTTACGTAAACCTATGTGTGGGTATTCTATGTTAATGTCTCTTAGTCTTTTAGCATGCTCGACCGATTCAGTTCCAAGCCACTTTACCAGGAGATCTAACTCCTCACTACTAGAAAGGTCCAGTCCCTGAATGGCGTTCTGGAACGAAGCTCGCCACGACCTGTAGTTTTCGGCTTTGTCAGTGAACTTTACAAGTCCTTTTGTTACCAGTTCTCGGCGGGCAAAGAACTTTGCTAAGTCTATGGTGGCTTGATCAGTGTTGGTACGAGCCGGTATGTTATAGCCATGTCTAGTGTGTGGTGCATCACCATACCTGTGAGATGCTCTTGGCTTCGGACAGTCTGCATAGTACCTTTCTGGTGAAGAAGATGTCTCTTTAAGGTGAGGTGGGAGCTGTACCTTCTTCTCAGTGGAACGGTAGCTGTGGTCGACTCCTCTGTCTTGGACGTCTTCTTGTTTGTAGTAGTGAAGTTCGGGGTTGGATCGATGATAATCGGCGTAGTCTGATCGTTGTAGTCTGTCGAGGGTGTTGTCCATGCTGGAGTGTCGATGAACGTACTCTGCGACGCGCTGAGCTGGATCTTGCTGCTCTAGATCTGTTCCAAGAACGTTGCTGCGTCTCTCATAATCAGGATCCTTCATGGCTTCCAAGTACTCTGCCTTAGCTATTGCAGCTGCTGCCTCTTTGTCTACCATAAGTCTTTCTAGAGACACTTGCAGGCGCGCACCTTCTGCTTCTTGCTCTGCCCGCAAACGTGCATTTTCTGCTTCATGCTCTGCCCGCAAACGTGCGGTTTCGGCTTGCAGGCGTGCAGTTTGTTCTGCCTGCAAACGCACCTTTTCTGCCTCATGCTCTGCTTGTCTCAGCTTTAGATGCATTTCTTTCTCGGCAAAGGAGGACCTCGCTTTGGCTGCTTCAGCTTCAGCACGAGCGACAGCAGCCAGCTCTGCTAATGATGACCTGCTCGAGCTTGCTCGTGACCTCGTCTTGAGTGAGGATGTGCTGTTTCGAGACATTGTGCGCTTAGCTGCGTACTGCTGAGTGTTTTGGCGGGAAACTGAGTCTAGGTGCGGTGAGCTTCCGCGTGGCGGGAATGATGTAGCTCCTCTTGGCGGGCTGCAGTATAGTCCCGCGGCTGTATGGCGGCTGCTGTGATACCCGAATGCGGAGCAGTGTGGGTGTTAGCGGTTCCGTACAGTCTGAACAACTACAGCCTGCGACCGGCTATCAGTTTCACTGAAGGCAGCTAATCTGATCTTACTTTACAATCACCGCCTGCGACTGGCGGTCTCGTTTTTCACTGTTCTGTCTTCCTCCACGTAGGATGCTGTGTGGATTCCAACATACGGCTAAACCTTCATCCACATCCCAGTAAACAGACTGTGTTGATGCTTAAGTCTTATTTATTAGGGTGATGATAACCAAAACTATAACGTTGAACAACAATGGTGGACAGTATTCATAGTAGATGATCGAATAGTGAATGATGTTGATGTACAAAGTGGATGTTCAGTGAATAATCATAGTGGATGACTGCTCATAGTGGATGACTGATCATAGTGAATGACTGATCATAGTGAATGACTGATCATAGTGGATGACTGATCATAGTGGATGACTGGTGAAAAACTGTAAAGAATAACAGCATTTCAGTATATGCACATACAGGGTGCAATCACATAAATAACTGGGACATAACAGCAAGAATTATACAGAGTGCATTACACAGTAATTCTAACAGCACTGCCCTATTTTATACAAGAATGCATCTATCTAAATGCAGAGTACACATTAACCTAACTGCAAGCTGCAAAGCACATCTGCCTAACTATATCTGACTATAGGAGCTGCATAAGGCTTAAATACTAACACAAACATAAGATGCATTAAACCTTTATAAACGTACCGAGATCCGTTAGGACAGGGGTAAGAAAGTAAGCGAGACAGGAGCACGTGTGCCTCTCTGCAGATCTGAGGAAAAATGGCTACTGAAGCTTGTCTTCACAAGAAGAATGTGGGCGGAACTAACCCATAAGACATTGCTCTTAGGAGGGAAAGGTTGGTAAACAACATGAAAAGTAGGCAACTGATGACCTCCAGTGGCCACAACTTGAATAACAGGATAATTAACTCTCTGCACATTAAGATGGGCAGAACACTCTGTGCTGGCCCCAATGTTGTTCAACATTTTTATAACTGATCTAGATAAGGGAACTGAAGGTAAACTAATCAAATTTGCAGACGATGCAAAGCTAGGAGGGATAGCTAACACTAGAGAAGACAGATAAAGGATCTAGAAGGATCTAGCTCAGCTTGAATAATGGGCAGCAACTAACAGAATGGTATTTAACAGGGAAAAATATATTCTACACATGGGTAAGAAAAATTAAAATTACATTTATAGAATGGGAGGAATAGAACTAAGGAATAGCATGAGTGAAAAAGACTTGGGTATACCAATAGATCACAGACTGCACATGAGTCAACAGTGTGATGCAGCAGCAAAAAAGGCAAGCACAGTTCTAGGATGTATTAAAAGAAGCATAAAGTCTAGATCACGTGAAGTAATTTTTCCCCCCTACTCCTCCTTAGTCAAGCCTCATCTCGACTACTGTGTCTAGTTCTGCGCACAGCATTTTAAAAAAGACATTGAAAAACTGGAGCTAGTTCAGAGATGAGCTACCAGGATGGTGAGCAGACTGCAAGGTATGTCTTACAAGGAACGGTTAAAAGGTCCGGAAAAGTTTAACTTGCAAAAAAGAGGAGACTTAATAGCTGTCTACAAATATCTGAAGGGATGTCACAGTGTAGAGGGATCATCCTTATTCTCAATTGCACATGGAAACAGGAGACTCAATGGAATGAAACTGAAAGTGAGAAGATACAGATTAGATATTAGAAAAAACTTTTTGACAGTGAGGGTGATCAATGAGTGGAACAGGTGGGGAGTTCCCTTTCAATGAAAGTCTTCAAACAGAGGCTGGACAGACATCTGTCTAAGATGGTTTAGTGAATCCTCCATTGAGCACAGGGTTGGACGCTATGACTCTTGAAATCCCTTCCAACTCTAACATTATATGATTCTATAACACTTGCAAACCATTCCATCAAGATCTGCATTCCAAAACATCACTTCTTCCTTTCTGAGCCCTGCTGTGCGCCCAAACAGTAGCTTGTCACCACATATGGGATATTTGCGTACTCAGGAGAAATTGCACAAAAAAATTTGAGGGACATTTTCTTCTGTGACTTTGTGAAAATAATACTCTTCTATCTAACGATTTGGATGAACAAATGGAGCCTCCTGATTCCTCACAGTTTTAACACAAATGATTTTGATTAGCAAATGGGGCCTCCTGACTGCAATACAGTTTTAGCCCAAACGATCTGAATTACGAAATAGTGCCTCTTGGATGAACCCCAATATTAGGTCAACTGATTTTCATGAGCAAATGGGGCCTCCTAAGTCCTCACTGCAACACAGTTTTATCCCAAACGATTTGGATTAGCAAATAGAGCCTACTGGCTGAACATCACATTTTTTTAATATGTAAATGAGCTGTTAGGATGTATGGGCTGGACATACGGTAGATCTCCCTGAGAATCAGCCTACAGACATTATTTTAAATTAAAGGGGCGTTACCAGTGTGAATCATGTAATGACAGACAGTCTGTTCTCCTCATCTGCATATCTCACACTGGTAATACCCCCTTTCATTTAAAATAAACTCTACATGCCGATTCATAGATATCCCTGTGTCCATCCCATAGATCTTAGCAGCTCATTTACATGTGGCTATTCCAGGAAAATAAAATTTGATCACACATATCAAGGGATAATTTAATAATCACAAAGTATCATTTTATATACTAATTTTTATTGTCTACATGCCCATATAGAGGGTTGATATTATTTTAGGCAAAAGTAAGTGTGACAACAGTAATGTAAAAATTTCCAATTTACTTTTGCATAGATAACACAATTAGTAGATTTTTAATTAACATTTATTCTTACACTTTCTGCATATTTAGTCAGTAATGGCCTTTTTTCCTACACAAGTAACCCGTGTTTTCCGTTCTAGTTCTTCCTTTTTCTATAGTAAGGTTTAGAATGGAACAGTTTGCTGCACACAACAAGCAGATGAAGGACAAGCTGTGTGCCCAGCACATTTGGGACAATCCAGTTAAACTCAGATGTCTTGGCAATGCTACAATGTTCCCTTCACACATTCCAATGGTTTCTAGTGAAATATAGAAGGATAAAGGAACAGTTCTCCCTTTCATGACCTATTTCAAAAAGTCAGAGCATATTATTCCCCTTAAAAGAACACTAGACTTTACTCTTATTGAGCTTTTGCTGACTTGTCTGGTGTTTTAGCCATTTCATTCTCAGTGCATAGAAACATTTTAAAATGCCAATGTGCCAGTCTTACTAAGTATCTCCCAGGATGAAGAGGGAATCTAGAGGATACTGGTGTAATGTGCTGCTGCAGTGCAGTATAGAGCAACCTCCACCAGGGGGTGCTGATTAAGGAAAGGAGGCTGCACACACAGCACAGCAACACTGAACAACAACACAGGTGTCACAGGTAATGAAAGGGAAATGAAACAAGCCAAGGTCATACACGGAGATAAAGGCGCGGTACAGAAGGGGCAAGCAGAGAATCGTCAGGGACAAGCAAGATGTCAGAACCTACCGGGAACGTGGTAACCAAAACGTGAGACGTAAGATGGAGTCGGGGTACAGGCCAAAGGTCAGAATAAGTAACAAACGGATGCAGGCAGTCAGAGGCAAAGAGGAACACTAGAACATGGATCCAGGTCAGGAGCTCAAACAGTGCAGGATGAACTATAGCTGACACTGGCCCACAGGCTGCAGAGGACTTAAATAGCTCAGCCAGCTCCAGGGTGAGGCAAAGAGGGTTAACTCCCACATGACCAGTCCAGAGACAACAGAGCTGAACATAATCTCAGAACTGGATCATGACAACTGGTCCACAGACACTAATTCCAAATTGTCTCTTTGGTTTGTGCTTGCCTCTCTGATATTATGTCTTCTCTCTTCTATCTCGGAGCAGCACTGAAAAGGTTAGATGGAAAGAAACAGTAGAGCTCCTGAAGTATTGGGAGAAATGATACTACAGTGAATCTCAGGGATACATCATGTGTTATAACTGCAGCATACTGGAACCTCCCCCTTTGAAGGACAGGGTTTGTTTGTAAAACGTGCCGCCTCTTTGATGCCCTATGTATGGGAGAGAGAGTAACGTGCTGGAAAAAAAATCTAATTTGGGGGATATTGGAGGCAAAGAGAGGCAGGGTGGTATGAGGTGCATCTAGTCTGGGCTTCTGCTGCAGTGATAAGCCATACCTGTGGGCCAAGAGATCAGAAACCATTAGAGCAGCTCCAGTTGAATAAATGGAAGCCAATCAACCTAAAGACCTCTGCTGATACCCTGCTGTATCGGGCACAATCAGTTGTGATACTGATCATTGCTGTTTAACACTCTGTATACTGCTGTCAATAGCAACAGAGGCACCTAGATTGTTAACAAAGAAAGAGGGCTCTGCACCCTGACATCGTAATTGTGTGGTCCCGATGGTAGCCAAATCAATCTGAAGCCAAAATAATGGCCTCGGGGTCTGCCAGCTATTGTGGCCTGTTGGTAATATTTTGCTGGAAAAATGTAATATTTCAATCCACTCCATTTCATTCCATTTTGTGTTCATTTCTGGGAAGCAACTGATGAGTTAATAAGCTACTTTACCGACAGTTTTTAATAATTTAAGGAGTGCTATTTTTAACATGGTATTCATTTTGTGAGGTTCCCAATCTATAAGCCTCTCAAAGTTACTTCAAAACAGTGTAAGTCTTAAAAAAATTATAAGCTTGTAAATTTCCTTGAAAAAATGTAGAATTGCTGCTAAACTTTGAAACTTTCTAAGATCCTAAAAAAATGGCCATTTGAGAAATGACTCTGATGTAGATACGTGGTAAATGTTACTTATTGGCTTTTTTTGTGTGGTATGACTATCTAGATTAAGACAAACATCCAAAGATTAAAAATTGCATTTTTAAAAAAACTTTTGTCGTATTTTATATTTACACTAGCTGAAGAGCCCGGCGTTGCCTGGGCATAGTAAATATCTGTGGTTAGTTATAGCACCTCACTTCTTTTATTTTCCCATCATGCCTCTCATTTTCCCCCTCACATCTCTCATTTTCTCCCTTACACCTCTCATTTTCCGCCTCACTCCTCTCATTCCCCCCTCACTCCTCTCATTCCCCCCTAACACTTATAATTTTGACCTCACATCTGTCATTTTACGATCACTCCACTATTTTCCCTCACTCCTCTCATTTTGCACTCACACCTTTTCATTTTCACCTCACACCCCTCATTTTCACCTAACACATCTCATTTTCCCCTCAGTATATACATGTTTGTCATCTCCCTTATATATAGTATACACCTGTATGTCATCTCCTGTATATAGTATATACCTGTATCTCATCTCCCCTGTAAATAGTACTGTATGTCATCTCCTCCTGTATATTGTATATACCTATGTGTCATCTCCCCCTGTACATAATATATACCTGTATGTCATCTCTTCTGTATATACTACATACCTGTATGTCATCTCCTGTATATAGTACTGTATATACCTGTATGTCATCTCCCCTGTATATAGTATATACCTGCTGTATGTCATCTCCTCCTCTATATACCTATGCGTCATCTCCTCTTTTATATAGTATATACCTGTGTGTCATCTCCTCCTGTGTATAGTATGTACCTGTATGTCATCTCCTCCTGTATATAGTATATACCTGTGTGTCATCTCTCCTGTATATAGTATATACCTGTCTGTCATCTTCCCTGATATAGTATGTACCTGTATGTCATCTCCTCCTGTATATAGTATATACCTGTGTGTCATCTCCTCCTGTATATAGTATATACCTGTGTGTCATCTCCTCCTGTATATAGTATATACCTGTGTGTCATCTCCCCTGTATATAGTATATATGTGTGTGTCATCTCCCCTGTATATAGTATATACCTGTGTGTCATCTCCTCCTGTATATAGTATATATCTGTGTGTCATCTCCTCCTGTATTAGACCTCGTTCACATGTTATTTGCTCAGTATTTTTACTTCAGTATTTGTAAACTAAATTGGCAGCCTGATAAATCCCCAGCCAACAGGAAGCCCTCCCCCCTGGCAGTATATATTAGCTCACACATACACATAATAGACAGGTCATGTAACTGACAGCTGCCGTATTTCCTATATGGTACAGTTGTTGCTCTGGTAGTTTGTGTGCTTATTAATCATATTTTTTATTTCTGAAGGATAATACCAGACTTGTGTGTTTTAGGGCGAGATTCATGTGTCAAGTTGTGTGTGTTGAGTTGCGTGTGGCAACATGCATGTAGCGACTTTTGTGAGATGAGTTTTGTGTGGCGACATGCGTGTTGCATAGGGTTGAGCGACTTTTACTTTTATAGGATCGGGTCGGGTTTCACGAAACCCGACTTTTTCAAAAGTCGGGTCGAGTGAAATCGGCCGATCCTATAAAAAAGTCGGTGTCGGGGTCGGCCGAAACTCGAAACCCAATGCAGTGCATTGGGTTTCCAATGGTTCCCAGAGTCTGAAGGAGAGGAAACTCTCCTTCAGGCCCTGCGATCCATATCTAAGTGTAAAATAAAGAATTAAAATAAAAAATATCGCTATACTCACCCTCGGACGCGCCCTGGTACTAACCGGGAACCTTCCTTCCTTCGAATCAGTGCTGGCAGGATCTTGCGGTGACGTCGCAGCTTGTGATTGGTCGCGCGACCAATCACAAGCCGCGACCTCACCGCAAGGTCCTGCAAGCGCTGATTCTTAAGAAGGAAGGCTGCCGGAAAGAAGCAGGGCGCGTCCGAGGGTGAGTATATACCTAATAGGAATATACTCACCCTCGGACGCGCCCTGCTTCTTTCCGGCAGCCTTCCTTCCTAAGAATCAGCGCTTGCAGGACCTTGCGGTGACGTCGCGGCTTGTGATTGGTCGCGCGAGCGGTCACATGGGCGGTCACGCGACCAATCACAAGCCGCAACGTCACCGCAAGGTCCTGCAAGCGCTGATTCGAAGGAAGAAAGGCTGCCGGTTAGTACCAGGGCGCGTCAGAGGGTGAGTATAGCGATATTTTTTATTTTAATTCTTTATTTGACACTTAAATATGGATTCCGATACCGATTTCCGATATTGCAAACATATCGGAACTCGGGATCGGAATTCCGATACCAGATTCAGAAGATCGCCGACTTCATGGCCGACCCCACACAGGGGTCGGGTTTCATGAAACCCGACTTTGCCAAAAGTCGGCGACTTCTGAAAATGGCCAACCCGTTTCGCTCAACCCTAGTGTTGCATGTGACAGGTTAGTGTAGCAAGGAGTGTGCAGCAAGTTTTGCGCATGGCGAGTTTTGCGCGTGGCGAGTTTTATGTGTGGTGCGTTTTGAGTATGTGCAAGTTTTGTGTGAGGCAACTTTTGCACGTGTTGCAACTTTTGTGCATGTGGTAATTTTTACATGTGGCGAGCTTTCCATGAGGTGAGTTTTGCACGTGTGGCGAGTTTTGCGTGAGTTTAGTTTTGCATGTGGCGAGTTTTGCGCGTGGCGAGTTTTGAGCGGCGACTTTTGTGTTTCGACTTTTATGTGGCGAGGTTGGTGTATGTGTGGTGAAATGTGTGCTGAGGGTGGTATATGTGTTCAAGCACGTGGTAGTGTGTGGCGCATTTTGTGTGTGTGTTCATATCCCATGTCGGGGCCCCACCTTAGCAACTGTGCGGTATATACTCTTTGGTGCCATCGCTCTCACTCTTTAAGTCCCCCTTGTTCACATCTGGCAGCTGTCAATTTGCCTCCAACACTTTTCCTTTCACTTTTTCCCCATTATGTAGATAGGGGCAAAATTGTTTGGTGAATTGGAATGCGCGGGGTTAAAATTTCGCCTTACAACATAGCCTATGACGCTCTCGGGGTCCAGACGTGTGACTGTGCAAAATTTTGTGGCTGTAGCTGCGACAGTGCAGATGCCAATCCCGGACATACACACATACACACACACATTCAGCTTTATATATTAGATAAATGAGTGCAAAAAAAATCGATCTAAATTTAACACTAACATAAATTACAATGTGTAACGAAAAAAGAACAAACTGAGAATCACTCAGATATATTGAGACATTCTAGAGTTAATACTACATAAAGTGATACATGTCAGATTTTAAAAATGTTACTTGATCACTATGGAGTTAAACCAATTTATTAATACTGTACACTGCATGTGTTGCATAATAACCAGTTTATTAGTGTGATGCTCATGGAAGCATCTTTACAATGATGGTTATCCTTATTTAGATTATGGAATATCTTTTTTTCCTGTAGTGGTTTCGGTTACAAAAATCCCCCATCCATAGAATGTCTGGAGCATTTTGCTCATTTATATGCAATGAGAAATTTAGTTTCAGTCATGTACTAAGGAAATCCTGCACACTTTCAATAGCCAATGTCTCACACTCATTCAGACAATATAAAAGGAAGAAAAAAGAAACTACAGAATTATGTGCACACTCAAAACAATCTACAGGAAATATACAAAAAATGTATTGGCAAGCAAACAACATACATTTAAAATCAAGTAAAACCATACAATGTTCCAGGTCCTAGTGATCATAACAATAGAATGTGTAAAATAGGCAAATAGGGGAGGCATGAGAACCTTCAAAAAATGGGGACACTACAGTATAGCGTGTTTCCCCCAATAATTGAGAATATAATATAGCACCAAAAAAAAAAGTGCCAAGATTTGTATATGTAAAAATACCATTCAATGTTCGTATAGAGACCTGAGCTGGTCAGTGCTCCAGTCACCAATTGAGACTAATAAAGCAGGAATAATGCCCCAACATAAATAATAAGAACAATAAGGCCAGAACCCTCCTAATTTGTCACATAGTAGATAGCAAAGCGTAATCACTGGGTAGCACCAGCTAAGACAAAGACAATTTGCCTGTTGCCACCCAAAATAAGGAAAGATCTTTAGCTGGACAAGTGATAGCCTCCAGGATAAGCTGCAATGGGGCTAGTGGTGATAAAAGTCCTCCCTCAAGGAGGGTAGTCTAGGCACAGAGGAAGATACCTGTGCGAACCAAGGTGAGGAAATCCTCAGGTCATCCTTAAGACACATGGAGCGAGAGAGCATGGGAGGACCAAGGAAATGACCCCACGCATATTGCCATGTCAGGCACAGCTTTGTCAGGGAAAATGTTATCCTTCTAGCAAGTAGAAAGCTAAATAAACATGTAATCACAGATAACAACATACCAGTGATGAAAATGGATCAGCTGAGCTAAAGCGGAAGCGGATGCATAATAACACGCTGTGTCAGTGAGGGCTGACATCTCTGCCAAGACACCGTAGCGTTGCATACGCAAGGCAAAGATAGCTGAAAGTGTACGGTGCTGAAGGTGAACAACCATGGAATAGCGCAGGTGCAGTCCTATCATATGAAGTGCATGCGCAGCTCCCGGGAGTCAGAATGAAATATGAGCGGCCGTTAGTGGCCAGATGGATCATAAGAAGTAAAGGCACATTAACAGGACATATGTAATGCATTTTGGATTTACACTGTAACCACCTATACCAGGGCACAGCATAAAGTGTAGAGCCCGAATAAATCAATTAGAAAATGGTTGATTGTGAATAATAGAGGCAGTAAAGCCAATGGTTACTAAATTAATGACATCCAACAGGATAGTTGGTATCCACTGTGCTTATTGAAACATCCCAGGTGCAAAGGGATGCCACTCCCAGGTAAGATGAACCCTATATATAGGCATTGTCACAGGGAGCTACCACCAGAACTGCACATCTGGATTCCTTAGATACAAGCTGATGTACAATGGGATGAGGTCCAGGACCTATGGAGGTACACAATGGATATAAGGCAGATGGCTCTAATAGGAAGTATGTGGGCCCAAAGAGGACTAGAAACAAACAAACCATTCCCCAAGACATGATGAAAATAATTTATTGGGTTAAAGGCTGATATAACGAGAGCAACCCAAATGTCAGTGTAGCTCCTAAAGCCAGGATAGCCAGAGCAGGTCACAATTTCCCAGGTATAGAATGTCCCATGGGGCCAATGGAGAATGGAGTTGCACACAGACAGCTATTGAATGCGGATGATGATCAAGGGTCTTTGATGGTCAAACACCGGTTCCATGCACAGAGCTGTATCCAAGGTGGATTAGAGTCTAGGTTCATAGTGAAGATGAGTTGTACTCCACCCAACTTTCAACTGGCTAGAAGGATGACACTTCCCCTGATGAAGCCGTGACTAACACAGCGACACATGTGGGGCCTTGTCCTTGGTCCACCTATGCTCTCTCGCTCCATGTGTCTTTAGGATGACCTCAAGATTTCCTCTCCTTGGTTGCCAGTAGGCATCTTCCCAGGTGACTAAACCACCCTCCTTGAGGGTGGATTATTATCACCACTAGCCCCATTGGAGCATATCCTAGAGGCTACCACTTGCCTATATAAAGCCCTTTCCTTATTTTGGGTGGCAACAGACATATTGTATCTTTGTCTTAGCTTGTGCTACCTAGTGTTTGTGCTTTGCTATCTACTATGTGATATATTAAGAGGGCTCTGGCCTTGCTGTTCTTATTATTTATGTTGGAGCATTATTCTAGCTTTATTAATCCAGTTGGGCACTGGAGTACTGACCAGCTCAGATCTCTATACGAACATTGTATGGTATTTTTACATATAAAATACTTGCTACTTTTTTTGGAGCTCTATTATATCCGCAGTTGTTGGGGGAAGCACACTATACCGCAGTGTCCCCATTTTTTTGAACGTTCTCATACCTCCCCTGTTCGCAGAACATGGAAGCCTATTTTGCTCATTAAAGGACATAGACCATTTTATCGTTTTGTCTTTAAAAGTATGTCTTTTGCTTGCCAATAAATATTTTCTATATTTCCTGTAGATTGTTTTGAGTGTGTACATCATTCTGTAGTTTTTTTTTTTCTTCCTTTATATTGCATTCTTGTTTTAGTGCTGGATGTAGCACCCATACATTTAATATATACTATTGTAGTGCACCCTGCCTTACCCTTTTTCACACTCATTCAGATGTCAGTTGTTCTCATACACGTTCTATTTTTCAAGGATAGACCTTATCCCTATTATATAGTCTATGGAGCTGTTCACAAGCTCATATATTTTGTGAACCTAGTGGTCACCATAAAATTATGAAGGCATGCCCGATTTTAATCCAAATGGCGGATCAATCTTGCCAATGCAAGTCTATGTGTGACGCTAGTCACTTTTCACCGCCAGCTGTGAGTCAGGATAGTCAAGAAGTCCAAGGTCAGAAGCCAGGAGGGTATGTCATAAACAGAAGGAAGAGACAAAAGCATGGTCAGGTAACGTTCCTAGGTCAGAATACCAGGAGGATAGCGGATCAGAGCAGAAGGGGTTAAACAGATGGATGGCAAGAACAAGGTCCTAGGTCAGGCAACGAAAGATCAACAGACAGAACTTGAGGCACAGAGGTAACAAACCACATGTCAAATGAAAAATACAGTCTGTATAGAGTCTTGTGCGTGGGTGCCAGGAAACACAGAAGACACAGGCTTGTTTAACCCCTTCAAGACCCAGCCTATTTTGACCTTAAAGACCTTGCCGTTTTTTGCAATTCTGACCAGTGTCCCTTTATGAGGTAATAACTCAGGAACGCTTCAACGGATCCTAGCGGTTCTGAGATTGTTTTTTCGTGACATATTGGGCTTCATGTTAGTGGTAAATTTAGGTCAATAAATTCTGCATTTATTTGTGATAAACACGGAAATTTGGCGAAAATTTTGAAAATTTCGCAATTTTCACATTTTGAATTTTTATTCTGTTAAACCAGAGAGATATGTGACACAAAATAGTTAATAAATAACATTTCCCACATGTTTACTTTACATCAGCACAATTTTGGAAACAAAATTTTTTTTTGTTAGGAAGTTATAAGGGTTAAAATTCGACCAGCGATTTGTCATTTTTACAACGAAATTTACAAAACCATTTTTTTTAGGGACCACCTCACATTTGAAGTCAGTTTGAGGGGTCTATATGGCTGAAAATACCCAAAAGTGACACCATTCTAAAAACTGCACCCCTCAAGGTACTCAAAACCACATTCAAGAAGTTTATTAACCCTTCAGGTGCTTCACAGCAGCAGAAGCAACATGGAAGGAAAAAATGAACATTTAACTTTTTAGTCACAAAAATTATCTTTTAGCAACAATTTTTTTATTTTCCCAATGGTAAAAGGAGAAACTGAACCACGAAAGTTGTTGTCCAATTTGTCCTGAGTACGCTGATACCTCATATGTGGGGGTAAACCACTGTTTTGGCGCACGGCAGGGCTTGGAAGGGAAGGAGCGCCATTTGACTTTTTGAATCAAAAATTGGCTCCACTCTTTAGCGGACACCATGTCACGTTTGGAGAGCCCCCGTGTGCCTAAAAATTGGAGCTCCCCCACAAGTGACCCCATTTTGGAAACTAGACGCCCCAAGGAACTTATCTAGATGCATAGTGAGCACTTTGAACCCCCAGGTGCTTCACAAATTGATCCGTAAAAATGAAAAAGTACTTTTTTTTCACAAAAAAATTCTTTTAGCCTCAATTTTTTCATTTTCACATGGGCAACAGGATAAAATGGATCCTAAAATGTGTTGGGCAATTTCTCCTGAGTACGCCGATACCTCATATGTGGGGGTAAACCACTGTTTGGGCACTCGGCAGGGCTCGGAAGAGAAGGCGCGCCATTTGACTTTTTGAATGGAAAATTAGCTCCAATTGTTAGCGGACACCATGTCGCGTTTGGAGAGCCCCTGTGTGCCTAAACATTGGAGCTCCCGCACAAGTGACCCCATTTTGGAAACTAGACCCCCCAAGGAACTTATCTAGATGCATATTGAGCACTTTAAACCCCCAGGTGCTTCACAGAAGTTTATAACGCAGAGCCATGAAAATAAAAAATAATTTTTCTTTCCTCAAAAATGATTTTTTAGCCTGGAATTTCCTATTTTGCCAAGGATAATAGGAGAAATTGGACCCCAAATATTGTTGTCCAGTTTGTCCTGAGTACGCTGATACCCCATATGTGGGGGTAAACCACTGTTTGGGCGCACGGCAGGGCTCGGAAGGGATGGCACGCCATTTGGCTTTTTAAATGGAAAATTAGCTCCAATCATTAGCGGACACCATGTCACGTTTGGAGAGCCCCTGTGTGCCTAAACATTGGAGATCCCCCAGAAATGACACCATTTTAGAAACTAGACCCCCAAAGGAACTAATCTAGATGTGTGGTGAGGACTTTGAACCCCCAAGTGCTTCACAGAAGTTT
This sequence comes from Ranitomeya imitator, assembly GCF_032444005.1. Lineage (NCBI taxonomy): Eukaryota > Metazoa > Chordata > Amphibia > Anura > Dendrobatidae > Ranitomeya > Ranitomeya imitator. Next base: position 531,985,593 of record NC_091283.1, read on the forward strand.
ATAACGCAGAGCCATGAAAAAAAAAAAAAAAATTATTTTCTCAAAAATGATCTTTTAGCCTGCAATTTTTTATTTTCCCAAGGGTAACAGGAGAAATTTGACCCCAAAAGTTGTTGTCCAGTTTCTCCTGAGTACGCTGATACCCCATATGTGGGGGTAAATCACTGTTTGGGCACATGCCGGGGCTCGGAAGTGAAGTAGTGACGTTTTGAAATGCAGACTTTGATGGAATGCTCTGTGGGCGTCACGTTGCGTTTGCAGAGCCCCTGATGTGGCTTAACAGTAGAAACCCCCCACAAGTGACCCCATTTTGGAAACTAGACCCCCAAAGGAACTTATCTAGATGTGTGGTGAGCACTTTGAACCCCCAAGTGCTTCATAGAAGTTTATAATGCAGAGCCGTGAAAATAATAAATACGTTTTCTTTCCTCAAAAATAATTATTTAGCCCAGAGTTTTTTAATTTTCCCAAGGGTAACAGGAGAAATTTGACCCCAATATTTGTTGTCCAGTTTCTCCTGAGTACGGTGATACCCCATATGTGGGGGTAAACTACTGTTTGGGCACATGCCGGGGCTTGGAATTGAAGTAGTGACGTTTTGAAATGCAGACTTTGATGGAATGCTCTGCGGGCGTCACGTTGCGTTTGCAGAGCCCCTGATGTGCCTAAACAGTAGAAACCCCCCACAAGTGACCCCATTTTGGAAACTAGACCCTGAAAGGAACTTATCTAGATGTGTGGTGAGCACTTTGAACCCCCAAGTGCTTCATAGAAGTTTATAATGCAGAGCCGTGAAAATAATAAATACGTTTTCTTTCCTCAAAAATAATTATTTAGCCCAGAATTTTTTATTTTCCCAAGGGTTACAGGAGAAATTGGACCCCAAAAGTTGTTGTCCAGTTTCTCCTGAGTACGCTGATACCCCATATGTGGGGGTAAACCACTGTTTGGGCACACGTCGGGGCTCAGAAGGGAAGTAGTGACTTTTGAAATGCAGACTTTGATGGAATGGTCTGCGGGCGTCACGTTGCGTTTGCAGAGCCCCTGGTGTGCCTAAACAGTAGAAACCCCCCACAAGTGACCCCATTTTGGAAACTAGACCCCCCAAGGAACTTATCTAGATATGTGGTGAGCACTTTGAACCCCCAAGTGCTTCACAGACGTTTACAACACAGAGCCGTGAAAATAAAAAATCATTTTTCTTTCCTCAAAAATTATGTTTTAGCAAGCATTTTTTTAGATTCACAAGGGTAACAGGAGAAATTGGACCCCAGTAATTGTTGCGCAGTTTGTCCTGAGTATGCTGGTACCCCATATGTGGGGGTAAACCACTGTTTGGGCGCACGTCGGGGCTCGGAAGTGAGGGAGCACCATTTGAATTTTTGAATACGAGATTGGCTGGAATCAATGGTGGCGCCATGTTGCGTTTGGAGACCCCTGATGTGCCTAAACAGTGGTAACCCCTCAATTCTAACTCCAACACTAACCCCAACACACCCCTAACCCTAATCCCAACTGTAGCCATAATCCTAATCACAACCCTAACCACAACACACCCCTAACCCCAACATACCCCTAACCCTATTCCCAACTGTAGCCATAATCCTAATCACAACCCTAACCCCAACACACCCCTAACCACAACACTAATTCCAACCCTAACCCTAAGGCTATGTGCCCACGTTGCGGATTCGTGTGAGATATTTCCGCACCATTTTTGAAAAATCTGCGGGTAAAAGGCACTGTGTTTTACCTGCGGATTTTCCGCGGATTTCCAGTGTTTTTTGTGCGGATTTCACCTGCGGATTCCTATTGAGGAACAGGTGTAAAACGCTGCGGAATCCGCACAAAGAATTCACATGCTGCGGAAAATACAACGCAGCGTTCCCGCGCGGTATTTTCCGCATCACGGGCACAGCGGATTTGGTTTTTCATATGTTTACATGGTACTGTAAACCTGATGGAACACTGCTGCGAATCCGCAGCCAAATCCGCACCGTGTGCACATAGCCTAATTCTAAAGGTATGTGCACACGCTGCGGAAAACGCTGCGGATCCGCAGCAGTTTCCCATGAGTGTACAGTTCAATGTAAACCTATGGGAAACAAAAATCGCTGTACACATGCTGCGGAAAAACTGCACGGAAATGCAGCGGTTTACATTCCGCAGCATGTCACTTCTTTGTGCGGATTCCGCAGCGGTTTTACAACTGCTCCAATAGAAAATCGCAATTGTAAAACCGCAGTGAAATGCGCAGAAAAAAACGCGGTAAATCCGCCATAAATCCGCAGCGGTTTAGCACTGCGGATTTATCAAATCCGCAGCGGAAAAATCCGCAGAGGACCAGAATACGTGTGCACATTCCTAACCCTAACCCTAGCCCTAACCCTAGCCCTAACCCTACCCCTACCCCTACCCCTAACCCTAACCCTACCCCTACCCCTAACCCTAACCCTAACCCTACCCCTACCCCTAACCCTACCCCTAACCCTACCCCTAACCCTACCCCTAACCCTACCCCTAACCCTACCCCTAACCCTAACCCTATTCTAACATTAGTGGAAAAAAAAAAATTTCTTTATTTTTTTATTGTCCCTACCTATGGGGGTGACAAAGGGGGGGGGTCATTTATTATTTTTTTTATTTTGATCACTGAGATAGATTATATCTCAGTGATCAAAATGCACTTTGGAACGAATCTGCCGGCCGGCAGATTCGGCGGGCGCACTGCACATGCGCCCGCCATTTTGGAAGATGGCGGCGCCCGGGAGAAGACGGACGGGACCACGGCTGGATCGGTAAGTATGATAGGGTGGGGGGGGACCACGGGGGGGGGGATCGGAGCACGGGGGGGGGAATCGGAGCGCGGGAGGGGTGGAACGGAGCGCGGGGGGCGTGGAACGGAGCACGGGGGGGCTGGAACGGAGCACGGGGGGGTGGAACGGAGCACGGGGGGGGTGGATCGGAGTGCAGGGGGGGTGATTGGAGCACGGGGGGGTGATTGGAGCACGGGGGGAGCGGACACGAGTACGGGGGGGAGCGGAGCACAGGGCGGAGGGGAGCCGGAGCAGTGTACCGGCCAGATCGGGGGGGTGGGGGGGCGATCGGAGGGGTGGGGTGGGGGCACACTAGTATTTCCAGCCATGGCCGATGATATTTCAGCATCGGCCATGGCTGGATTGTAATATTTCACCCGTTATAATGGGTGAAATATTACAAATCGCTCTGATTGGCAGTTTCACTTTCAACAGCCAATCAGAGCGATCGTAGCCACGAGGGGGTGAAGCCACCCCCCCTGGGCTAAACTACCACTCCCCCTGTCCCTGCAGATCGGGTGAAATGGGAGTTAACCCTTTCACCCGATCTGCAGGGACGCGATCTTTCCATGACGCCGCATAGGCGTCATGGGTCGGATTGGCACCGACTTTCATGACGCCTACGTGGCGTCAAAGGTCGGGAAGGGGTTAAGTAGTTCTTGTATTACTTCATACAAGTAAGGGTTAACACAGTTGCAGGCAGGATACAAGACAGGCAGGAATAAACCTTAAGTCCATCTAGTCACAGAAACATGTTAAAGGTTCTCTCTCTACTTCCCTTGCCAATGTTGAGGGTAAGCTGAGGGATTCCTGAGTACACATGTCCAAGGATCTGAAGTAGAAGGTGGTTAGGATAATAAGTCCAAGTCTTCCAGGAGCAAGGTGTCAAGTAAACTGCAGACTTGATTCTGAAGCACTGATTAAACAGCTGATGCTGCTTAAAAGGGCAAGTGGAAGAGAACAGGCTGGAAACATTGAAACTGAGAACTCCATGCTGGTTAAGGGCAAAGTAGATACAGCAGAACAGAAAGCAAAATGGCCGACAGGAAAACTAGGTTCTACAAAAAATAACAGCAGATATAGCAAATTGTCTAAAACCTTACACCACACTAGCTGAATGTACACCTGGCAGAGGTCTGAAAGAAACAGCCAAGTTTAGAAGCATGGCAATCACCTGGGACTGTCAACCCATGGAGACAGCCAACGCCGCCCAGTCTCAGATTGGATAGTCGAGCGGTCAATCAACAAACTGACAGCTCGACTATCCAATTGAGCAAATTAGGAAGGTGGTAGAGCAGACAGACCAACACATTAGTTTTCTTTTACAGGTCCTCACTAGTGACCTTTTTTCTTTTACAGGTCCTCACTACTCGGCAAGTATTTTTTTAATGCTCAAGCATGAGCTCGAGTCCCTGCACCGTATGTTTGATGCTTTTTAGACAGCCAATGAACATATGGGGTTTGCCTGCCAGTCACTGTAATGCCATAGCCATCTTGGTTGTGGCATTATTGTGATTGACTGGCCGTATAGAATCATCAGGTCTGTGTCACGCCATTCTGTCTGTATCTGGTTTTTGGCATGACAATCCATATGTTTGCTTTAACCCTTTCCTCTTTTCCCTCTAATTTGAGCCGGAATAATGTTGGCTGTTACCTGAATGGAGCCTTCTCAGTTTCCTGTTTTGCTGCGCAGCCGTACATGGGTGGTTAGGTCTTTTCTATTCCATGAGCATCCGCATGTGCGGTCCCTGGTTGCCAATGTGGAAGCTGTCCGTGGGTTGTGAGGTCATTTGCAGCTGGTGCATGACTTTCCATGTGGGTCAGTGCGTGCAGTCTCAGCCAGGTGCCCTGAGCCTAAGTTCCTGCACTGATTGTCCTGTAATGGTTTCTGTTTGTGCTTAGGGCGTGCGTGGCCACACCTCCCCTGCTTTTATCAGGGTTAGGGTGTTTACTTGAAATGATGTCCCCAGCCAATTGCTGAGGGGCAGCTCCTATATAAAGTTCCCCTGCCCTATGGGGGGGCTGAGCTACTCACAAAGCTCCTGAACTTTACTATGTGTGTTTGTGTTCCTGCACCTCTCCTGTCTATGTTTTGATACCAAAGTCCTTGCCTTAATTCCTATTTTGTCCTGTTCTGGCGCCTGTCCTGGTGGCGGTATATCCAGGCCTGAACCTTGATCCTGTACCTGTCCTGTACCTGAACCTGTCTGAACTGTGTCTGCTGTGATTATGTTCCTGGAATCCCTCTGCATCTGGAGCCACACACTCAGTGACTTTGAGTCTCTTGTAACCAGTGTTTATGCTGAGCATCTACTCTGTGCTCTGGATACCATGCGGTGCTAGCTCCTGGCAGGCCCAGCAATCCTGCGGATCAAGCACCATCCCGCTTGAGTTCCTTCCTAGGTCCGATTCCCGGAGCCTTTCGACCGCAGTCTGGAACCTGATGACCGCTGCCTGGAGCTTGGAGCCTGATGACTGGTGGTGCCTGTAGGTCATTTCGGATGTTCCTGTAACCATGGAAAACCCAGTACAACAACATCATGCAGGTTATGCAAAACCAGAAAACGGCAATTTTCCTGATGTGCTGGAGCCATGTACATGGTCATCTGCGTCCAGTACTGAGGTTTATCCTTGGCCAATGGTGTAGCATCAATGCCCCTCAAAGGAATAGGGCTCTGCAAAGGCTGCAAGGAAAAACCACATTCTAAGTCCATTAAGTTCAGGGCAGCGCCTGAATCCACAAATGCCATGACAGAAAAGGACGACAATGAGCAAATCAGGGTCACAGATAAAAGAAATTTAGGCTGTACAGTACTAATGGTAACAGACCTAGCGACCCTCCTAGTACACTTAGGGCAATCAGAAATAACATGAGCAGAATCACCACAGTAAAAACACAGCCTATTCTGATGTCTGAATTCCTGCCGTTCTGTTCTAGTCAAAATCCTATCACATTGCATAGGCTCAGGACTCTGCTCAGAGGACAGTGCCATATGGTGCAAAGCTTTGCGCTCGCGCAGACGCCGATCAATCTGAATGGCTAGAGACATAGATTCGCTCAATCCGGCAGGCGTAGGAAAGCCCACCATAACATCTTTAAGGGCTTCAGAAAGACCTTTTCTGAAAATAGCAGCCAGAGCATCCTCATTCCATTTAGTGAGCACAGACCATTTCCTAAATTTCTGGCAGTATAATTCTGCCGCTTCCTGACCTTGACACAGGGCCAACAGGGTTTTTTCTGCATGATCCACAGAATTAGGTTCGTCATACAATAATCCGAGCGCTTGAAAAAATGCGTCTACATTCAGCAATGCCGGATCCCCTGATTCAAGGGAGAATGCCAAGTCCTGAGGGTCACCACGCAGCAAGGATATGATGATTTTAACTTGCTGAATGGGATCACCAGAAGAACGGGGTTTCAAAGCAAAAAACAATTTGCAGTTATTTTTAAAGTTCAAAAACTTGGATCTGTCCCCAAGAAACAAATCAGGAGTGGGAATTCTAGGCTCCAAAGCCGGAGTCTGGACAACATAGTCCTGGATACTCTGTACTCTTGCAGCAAGTTGATCCACACGAGAAAACAAACCCTGAACATCCATGCCAGAGCATAATTCCTGAACTACCCAGAGATCAAGAGGAAAAAAAAGACAAAACAGAGCACAGAAAAAAAAATGGCTCAGAATTTTTTTTTCCTTCTTTTCAGATGCATTTAATTCATTTTTGGCCACTTGTACTGTTATGATCTGGTGGTTTAGGAGGAACATGGGACGAGCTCTGAAGGAAGTGGTACCTGTACTGACCGCAGTCCCTAAGCTCAACACAACACTAGAAGTAGCTGTGGGATGCTCCTGACACTCCCTAGGCACCTCGTCACAGCCTGAGAACTAACTACCCCTAAAGATAGAAACAGGAAAACTATCTTGCCTCAGAGAAAATCCCCAAAGGATAGATAGCCCCCCACAAGTAATGACTGTGAGTGGAGAGGGAAAAGACATACACAGAATGAAACCAGGATGTAGCACAGGAGGCCAGTCTAGCTAAATAGATAGGACAGGATAGAATACTGTGCGGTCAGTATTAAAAACTACAAAAATCCACACAGAGTTTACAAAAATATCCACACCTGACTAAAGGTGTGGAGGGTAAATCTGCTTCCCAGAGCTTCCAGCTTCACTGAATTAATCCATACTGACAAGCTGGACAAAACATAGAAAGCACAGAACGGATAAGTCCACAACCTGTGGACAGAAAAGAGCAAGCAAGGACTTAACTTTGCTGAACTGGTCAGGATAACAGGGAAATCCAAGAGAGATGAGAATCCAACCAGGAACCATTGACAAGTGGCACTAGCTGAAGGGAAGAGCCAGGCAAAAATAGCCGAGCAGAAAGACAATCAGTGGAAGCAGCTGCAGACTGCTAAATCCAAGGAGCAGCCATACCACATAAAACCACCGGAGGGAGCCCAAGAGCAGAACTCACAAAAGTGCCACTTACAACCACCGGAGGGAGCCCAAGAGCGGAATTCACAACACATCACTGCCTCATACTGTTCCATTGTCCTTTTTTCAATTAGTGCTGCCTGCTGCACATTTTTTCAAATTTAGCCTGTTAGTGGGTTTCCACCCGTATCCAGCTAGATTGTGGAAAAACACTATATAGGATTACATAGAGGAGCTTTTTTTGGCCTTGCAGTGCTGTTCACGGCTGTCTGCCCGGTCTGTGTGTGAGTGCAGCTCACTCTGCAGTCTGTTCTGCGAAAAAAAAAAAAGTTAATAAAGTTCACCAAACACTCCACTTTACAGTTGTGTAGGCCACATTAGCTCATATTTAAGTCTAGTCCACACTATAGAAAATTAGTGTTTCTTATACCTGTTAGGAGCTGTTCAGGAATAAGCACACTGAGCCCTTAGTACTTTTCTGCCTATCTTTATCAGTCTACCAAGATGAAGAAGGCAGGGAGTAAGGCATGTGGTCATGGGCGTGGAGCAGGGAGAGGACTTGGGGATTCTGTGCCTGCGGCGGGCATCGGTGACTCATCATCCCCCAGTTTCAGCAGGGAACAGTCCTTCATGCCCAGCTTTGTAGGAGATCGCCATATCCTGCTGCTGCGGGAAGAACAAATTGAAGCCGTGGTCGGATGGATGGCAGCTAACGCATCAACTTCAATTAGTGCCACATCCTCTCAGGCACAGAGCACTGGAGAGCACCCATCTGTCACTTCACCACCTGCCAAATTACCAGGCAGTCAGAGAGCCCAGGACTGGAGCCATCTCTTCTTCTGTTCTCTGAATCTCTTGGCTTGGGAAGAGGGGGCCAGCCAAGCAGCATTCGAGACATGGAAGAACGGGCAGTATGCAGTGATGCCCAACAGCTTTGTCTCTCTGACTCTGAAGAGGCGGGTGGGCCAGTGCCTCCGGTCAGCACACCTCAGTACGCATCTGATGATGAGACTGAGGTGCCACTTTCTGGTACGTACTGTGCTGCCGAGACTACCCAGGAGAAGCAGTTGGTGGAAGAGGGTAGTGTAGATGATGAGGTCCTTGACCCATCATGGCGTGAGGTACAGGAAGGTGGTGGGAGCAGCTCTGAGGAAGAGATTCCCCGAACGGCCCAAAGAGGGAGAGGGAGGGGGGAAGACTGCGTTGCCTGTAACCTCCACTTTGGCACCCATTAGGAGCATGCCACTTCCAAAAGCCAAAACGGGTGCTCTAACAACTTGCAGTGCCTGGTCCTTTTTTGACACAGTTGCAGATGACATTTGCTTTGTCAAATGCAAGCTGTGTCATCAGAAAGTCAAGAGGGAAAAGTGTCAGCAACTTCAATACCACAAATATGTGGAAACATGTGCGGACCAAGCACACGGTGGAGTTACAAAAACACACTGAAGACCTAGGCCAACCAACAGCGGCACCTCCCACCTCTCCAGCTCGTGTTGTAGCCTCTTCCTCCAGCTCACACACAGCTGATTCGGCTTCCTCACAGGATCGCCATGAAAGAACCTCTGCAACTGTTGTCCAGAGACCCAGTGTAAATCCACCCACAGCACCACATTCCCAGTCATCCTCACACTCCCAGCCCAGTCTACAGCCATCGGTAACACATGCATGGGAGAAAAGGCGGCTATTCTTGGCAAACCACCCCCGAGCACAGGCTCTGAATGCTGGCATTGCAAAACTACTGTCCCTTGAAATGCTGACATTCAGGCTGGTGGAGACTGACACCTTTCATAACTTGATGGCATTGGCAGTCCCACAATACAACGTGCCCAGCCGCTTTTATTTCAGCAGGCAAGCCGTCCCTGCCCTGTAAAAGCATTTGGAAGGAAACATTAAACATGCGCTACTAAACGCCGTCAGTAGCAAGGTCCACCTCACCACCGATGCATGGACCAGTCACCATGGACAGGGACCATACCTTTCCCTCACTGCCCATTGGGTCAATGTTGTGGAGCTGGGTACAAATCTTGCGAGTGGCGCTGTACATGTTCTGCCAACTCCAAGGATTGCAGGAATCCAGTCTGTACACATTGACTCCTCCACATACTCCTGTTCCTCTGAATCATCGCTGCATGAGCCGTCACGGTCTACCTCCACCTTGACCCATGAACGCTTACCTGTTACGACTGAATTGAGCACAGCCGTGGCCAAACATCAACAGGCCGTACTGAAATTAATTTCTTTGGAAAATCAAAGCCACACAGCGCAGGAGCTCTGGAATGCCATCAAGCAGGAGACCGACGTGTGGTTTGTGCCAGCGAATCTCCAGCCAGGCATGGTAGTGTGTGACAATGGCCGAAATCTGGTGGCAGCTCTGGCCCTAGGTAACCTCACTCACATCCCATGTCTGGCACATGTGCTCAACTTGGTCGTGCAGAGTTTTTTGAGGGACTATCCAGATCTTGATGCACTGTTGCACAAGGTCCACCTAGAGTGCGCTCACTTGCGGCGTTCCAGCATGGCAAGATCGCGCCTTTCAGCTCTGCAGCTCCGATTCCGCCTTCCGGAACATTGCATCATATGTGACCTAACCACCAGGTGGAATTCAATGTTACATATGTTGGAGCGGTTGTGTGAGCAGCAGCCAGCAGTAATGGAGTACCAGCTGCATCAGGCGCAAAGAAGTCGCACTGCGTGCCGTACAGACTTCATAACAACTGAGTGGGCCACTATGAAGGACATCTGCCATGTTTTGCGTACCTTCGATGATTCCACGCAGATGGAGAGTGCAGATGATGCACTAGTCAGCATGACTGTCCCCCTTATCTGCCTGCTTGAAAAAACACTGCAAGCGCTGAGGGATGAGGTTGTGGAAGAGGTGGAGGATGAGAAGTCCCAAATGCCATTTGCTCCTGGACAGTCTGCGCGACGTGGTTCCTCACAAAGGCCTAGGCAGGGGACACTTTGTGAGGAGGATGAGGAGGAGTCAATAGAGGAGGAAGACATCTGTCCAGAGGAGGAAGTTACACAATGCTCCAGTAGTCAGTATGTAGAGCGAGGGTGGGGTGATGCAGAGCAGGCAGAGATCATGGGTTAAGCAGGGGACAGCGTTTCTTGGCCAGTTGGAATCGTCCACATTCTCCACACGGCTGATTATTGGGTGTACACCCTCCTAGATCCGCGCTACTGGGACAACTTACAAAGCCTCATAACACCGTTGAACCGGGAGCATAAAATGCTGGAGTACATAGACACACTGGTGCATTCCATCATCTTCTCCAGTCCAACTGAGAGTAGTGCTGCTAGTGCTTTACAAAGAAGCTCAGTGCATCGAGGCAGTGGAGGAAGCTCAGCACAAACAGGGAGCAGAGGCAGTGCCTCAGCACAAGGCAAAACCAGTATGGCCCAACTCTGCCAAACTTTTGTGTGCCCACTACAAATGTCTACACCATCACAGACGGCTCCAGTCAGCAGGAAGCAACGTTTCCGTCAGATTGTGATAGACTACATGTCTTGCCCTCTCAGCGTACTCCCACACGGCTCTTCCTCCTTCAAGTTTTGGGTCTCTAAGCTGGATACATGGTCAGAGCTTAGTCAGTATGCATTGGAGGTGCTGGCTTGCCCTGCTGCTAGTGTATTATTGGAACGCGTCTTTAGTGCCGCAGGTGGTGTACTAACAGACCGTTGCATGCGACTATCCTCCGATAACGTTGACCAGCTTGCTTATCTGAAAATGAACAAGGCCTGGATCTTGCAGGAATTTGCCACTCCTCTTCCAGATTAAATACTTGGTTGGCAACAGTATCCAGGTCTCCTGTTGTGTTCATGTTTCTACCACCTGAACTGTAATCCCTGGGCTCCAACACCGCCAGTTGCTGCTCAGAAGTGCTGTCTGCACAGTCAACACATGACCCAGTGTTATTGGGTTTCAGTAATGTCAGCTGATCCTCTGCTGTGTATCCAGCAATTGCTCCTGCTACCTCCACACTCACACTACTACAGAAATGAAAGGGAACCTGTCCCCCCCAGGCGTTTGTAACTGAAAGAGCCACCTTGTGCAGCACAAATGCTGCACCAGGAAAAGGTGGCTTTTTTAGTTTTGCTCTTTGCACACGCTGAACTTAACACTTATAAAATGTGTCCCCTCATACCGTGAAACCATCTCGGAGGTGGGACTTTTCTTCGCAATGAGACGCAGCACAGCCGGCATTCATACCCCCTTGGCACCAGGCGCAGCCTCCATAGCGTTGTTCTAATCTGTCCCAGAGCCTGCACTGTTATGTTAAACCTTGGGCATGGGCAGTTAGTGCTGCCAGTCTTCTGACATCATTTGGTGTCAGGCTGACTGCGCCTGTGCGGGCGCGCTGCCCGAGATCCCGCCTCACAGTGTCTTCTGATTTATTCACCCTGCAGGGCTGGAATTCATGGCCATGCGCAGTGCATATCTTTGCCTGTCACTCATCTCCTTCCGCCTTCTTCAGACTGTGCGCCGTCAGCTGATCCCTAATCACATGCCACGGCCGTGACGCCGCACAGTCTGAAGAAGGCGGAAGGAGAAGAGTGATAGGCAAAGATATGCACTGTGCATGCCCATGAATCCCAGCCCCGCAATGTGAATAAATCAGAAGACACTGTGGGTCGTGATCTCAGGGAGCGTGCCCGCACAGGTGCAGTCAGCCTGACAACAAATGATATCAGAAGACGGACATTGCTAACTGCCCATGCTCAAAGTTTAATATAACAGCGCATGCTCCGGGACAGATTCAAACAACGCTGAGGAGGCGGAGACAAGACGGTATGAATGATGGCTGTGCCCCGTCTGATTTGGAAGGAAAGTCCCGCCTCCAGGACTTTCACGGTATGAGGGGACACAGTGTTAACTTCAGCGTGTGCAAGGAGCATAACTAAAAGAGCCACCTTTTCCATGTGCAGCATTACTGCTGCACAAGGTGGCTCTTTCAGTTACTAATGCTGGGGGGGGTTAAAGATTCCCTTTCAAATTGCTCCAATTAGGCCTCGGCCTACACTCTGCTTCTCCTGGATTCCCTGGGCTTCAACACTTGCTGCCATGTAATTTGGTTTCAGTAACGTCAGCTGATCCCCAGCTGTGTATCCGGCAATTGCTCCTGCTACCTCCACGCTAACACAACAACAGATATTAAACTGCATAGAGTGCAGGCTTCGGCCTACACTCTGCTTTTCCTGCATTGACCTTGGGCTCCAACAACGCCAGTTGCTGCCCGGAAGTGCTGTCTGCGCAGTCAACAGCTGCTCCTCTGTTGTTGGGGTTCAGTAACGCTAGATGTTCCCCTGATGTGTGTACGGCAAGTTCTCCTGCTCCCTACACATTAAGACTACATCAGATATTAAACTCGCTCCAATTAGGCCTCGGGCTACACTCTGCTTCTAGCATTGACCCTGGGCTCCAACACCGCCAGTTGTTGCTCGGAAGTGCTGTCTGCACAGTCAACAGTTGCTCCTCTGTTATTGGGGTTCAGTAACGCCAGCTGCTCCCCAGCTGTGTGTGTGCGGCAAGTTCTCCTGCCAGTTTCTTGCAATGACCCTGGGCTCCAACACCGCCAGTTGCTGCCCGGAAGTGCTGTCTGCACAGAGAAAAACACTCGCTCATGTGTTAGTGGGGTTCAGTAACTCCAGCTGTTCTCCTGCTGTGTGTGTGGCAAGTTCTCCTGCTCCCTCCACACTAAGACTACATCAGATATTAAACTCGCTCCAATTAGGCCTCGGCCCACACCCTGATTGACCCTGGGCTCCAAAACTGCCAGTTGCTGCCCGGAAGTGCATCATGTGCACAAAAATTGCAGAATGCATTCTAAATGATAGGATGCATATCTATGCGTTTTCTAATGCGTTTTTATAGCGTTTTTATCACAAAAAAACCTGAATGTGTGCACATACCCTTCCCGTAAAAAAATAAGCCATCATACAGCTCTATCGGCTGAAAAATGAAAATGTTACAGGTCTGTTAATATGGTGACTAGTGTTGAGCATTCCGATACCGCAAGTATCGGGTATCGGCCGATACTTGCGGTATCGGAATTCCGATACCGAGATCCGATACTTTTGTGATATCGGGTATCGGTATCGGATCAATAGGGATGTGTAAAATAAAGAATTAAAATAAAAAATATTGATATGCTCACCTCTCCGGCGGCCCCTAGACATCATGCTGCTAACCGGGAGGCTTCTTTGTTTAAAATGCGCGCCTTTAGGACCTGGGAATGACGTCCCGGGTTCTGATTGGTCGCGTGCCGCCCATGTGACCGGCACGCGACCAATCAGAAGCCGTGACGTCATTCGCAGGTCCTCAATTCCTAGAATTAGGAGTTTTTGTGAATGAGAATGACGTCGCGGCTTCTGATTGGTCGCGTGCCGGTCACATGGGCGGCACGCGACCAATCAGAACCCGGGACGTCATTCCCAGGTCCTAAAGGCGCGCATTTTAAACAAAGAAGCCTCCCGGTTAGCAGCATGATGTCCAGGGGCCGCCGGAGAGGTGAGCATATCAATATTTTTTATTTTAATTCTTTATTTTACACATCCCTATGGATCCTAGGGCCTGAAGGAGAGTTTCCTCTCCTTCAGACCCTGGGAACCATGAGAATACCTTCCGATACCAATACAAGTCAATGGGACATCAAGTATCGGATATCGGTATCGGCGATATCCGATATTTTTCGGGTATCGGCCGATACTATCCGATACCGATACTTTCAAGTATCGGACGGTATCGCTCAACACTAATGGTGACACAAACCCCCACATTTTTTTTGTAAACTTCTGATTTTTTTTCACCACTAAAATATTAGAAAAACAATATGTTTAGTATCGCCGTAATCATATTGATGAGGGGAATCTTATAGCAAGGTCATTTTTACCACAAAGGGTACAACATAAAAGCAATTCCCACAAAACAGTGCCAGAATTGAGGGGGGCGGGTTCGCAATTTCTTCCCACTTGGATTTTTTTTCCACTTTTCAAGTACATTTTGTGGAAAAATGAATGGTGTGTGTTAGGTGTCGAGTCCATGCCGCTGCACAGGGGGAATCTCGAACCATCTCTGCTGCAGTCTTCCATTCTCCTCCAGCCACAGTGGAGCCTGCTCAGCAGAGATGTGGGTCCCAGCGCCTGGCTCGGACAGATGCTGCGCGTTTGGTTACTGCTGCCCCTTCCAGGTTCAGCCATTATAACCAATACTGTTCAGCGATGAGCAGGCATCCCTGGGACTAAGTACTGCTTTTCTCCTTCTGAGCATGCCCAAGGGGGGATCTCTCATTGGAAGTTGGAGGTCACACGCTCAGGTCCTGTAGCAGCTCCTATTGGTCCACCAGGAAGGTCCTGAAGAGCTGCAGCTATAAAAGGTTCGCATGGCCATGAGCTAGTATAATTCAATATTTGTGTGTGTGGATGTATGCCTGTTCTGGTGAAAGCTCTGAATCATTCCCATCCCTAGAGTTGTTGAATGCTCACGAGTGTTGTAGCTGTCTAGCGCCAGATAGTGCCATCCAGCACCAGGCACAAAATATACTGTGCCTATCCTGCAGTGACCACTGCTGCGGTACTGTACGCACTCTGTGCGGCTATCTTTAGCGTCACCTGACAATCTGTCAGTGTAGGGTGGGAACTCCCATTTGATCCCAGCATCTGACTCAGGGCGTCCTCAGGCGCAGGCTCAAAAGCCACCGAGGGTCATCATAGTTTGCTACTAATGACGGCAAGCGATACTTAATAGAGCATTTGGGTGTCGAGTATCACATGGTACTGAAGTGCTCGGTTCCCTGAGCCGCACAGCACTGAGGCAGGGACCAGAAGTCCGTCACATCATGTAATGTCATGTGGGTAGTGACATGGATTTGAGAGGCACGTCAGAGTTGAGTTGCCATGGTTCTAGGGGTCACACCATCAGGTGGGTAGTCCCTCTCTCTCTATGCCTCTATCTCTCCCCATCGGAAGGAAATGGAGGAGATGCATTATGGGTCCTCTCTCTGAGCCATTCCTTTGCTTTGAGGTGGAGGGTGCATTATTGGCTTAATCTGTCTAGGGCAAAAAAATACTTTGTTCCAGCCCTGGTGGTACGAACAGCTGAGCAAAAGAGTGGTGCACCCCCCAACCCCCTATTATTTGCACTGATGAGATAATTATTTGAGGGATAATCGCCCAGCCTATGCTGAGATAATTTGGTTGGTTGATATGGTTCTGTCGTTGTACTTATATTATTGGTAGAGATAGATGGACATCTGGATGTTCGGGTCCGGCGGGTTCAGCCGAACAGTTACAAAAAGTTTGGGTTCGGGTACCAGAACAGTACAACCAGTGTTTACCACGCTGTCATAAAATCATCCCCATCGGTCAGAGAGCCGTGGTTCCCATGCTGTCAAAAGACAGCATGAGCGCTCAGCTGTGATCGGAGGTAAAAAGTTTACCTCTGGTTACTGGTGTCAGTGGATGGAACTACAGCTCCCACCATCCGACACCTGCTGCGCTAATAACAGCGAGAGCAGGGGTGGCTGATGGGTGTATTCATTAGCCGACTCCTGCGCTGTAAATAAATAATTTTAAAAAACCCGGCATGTGTTCCACTGTATTTTAGATAAGCAGCAAGGCAAAACACACAGCTGGGGGCTGCAACCCTCAGCTGTCAGCTTCAACAAAGCTGGAGTCATGCTGCTGCAGTGCAGTATAGTGCAACCTCCACCAGGGGGAGCTTGAGAGGAAAGTAAGACTGCACACACAGAGCAGCAGCACAGATGCCACCAAGTGGCAAGAGAGTGGTCAGACAAGCCGAGTCAAAAACCATTAGAAGCAGAAGTACGAATAGTAGCAGCAGTATACGTGGTCAGGAACAAGCCAGGGGGTTCAGCAACAGTCAAAAGCGGATAAGACAAAGACAGAAGGCAGAAGCGAGTCCGAATACCAGCCAAGTCAAAAAAACAGAGAATCAAGCCAACAAACAGGGAAACACTGGGAAAAGAGCAGACAGAGGGAGTCAACAGACACAGGGCAAGTCAGGGATCACAGTAGGACAGATCAAGAGCTGCCAGAGTCAGGTTCCCATGCCGAAGGTGGAGCTATAGCTGACACCACCAGCAGGATGCATCAGAGCTAAATAGCACAACTGAACCCAGAATGAAGCAGAACAAAGTTAACCCCTGACATGATCCACCCAGAAAAAGGGCAGACAGATTAAACCCTAGAACGGATCATGACAGCTGGCTATCAAGAATAGAGGGGTTCCCATGCCATATTTTTTAGTTATTTAAATAAATAATTTAAAAAAATGGCATGAGGTCATCCCCGTTTTTGACAACCAGCCTTGCTAAAGCAGACAGCTGGGGGCTGGTATTCTCAGGCTGGTAAGGGGCCATGGAAATTGGCTTCCCCCAACCTAAAAAAGCCTGCAGCTGCCCAAAAAGGCGCATCTATTAGATGCGCGAATTCTGGCACTTTGCCACGCTCCTCCCACTTGCCCTGTAGTGGTGGCAAGTGGGGATCATATTTTTGGGGTTGATGTCACCTTTGTATGGGGGGACCCCATGCCTTTCTTTTTTAGTTATTTATTTAAATAATTAAAAAATATGGCATGGGGACCCCTCTATTCTTGATAACCAGCATTATTGAAGCTGACAGCTGAGGATTGCAGCCCCCAGCTGTGAGTTTTGCCTGGCTGGTCATCAAAAATGCAGGTGAACCCATGCAGTTTTTTTATTATTTATTTACTGCGCAGGAGCCGGCTAAATAATAAACCCATCAGCCGCTCCTGCTATCGCTGTTATTAGTGGCAGTTTTTGTCGGATGATGGGAGCAGCAGCAGTCCCATCCGCTGACACCAGTGACTGGAGGGAAACTGGATAACTCCGATCACAGCTGAGCGCTCACGCTGTCTCTTTTGACAGCATGGGAACCGCGGCTTTCTGACCAATGGGGATGACTTCACCGCCAATCAGAAGCCGTGTTTGCCGTGCTGTCATGCACATGACAGCGTGACAAACACCCAGTGTTCGGGCACTCGAACCGAACAGTAACACGGACTTCCTGATGAAGTCCGTGTTCGATGTCTGTGCCCGAACAGTAGGTGTTCGGTACAGACACCTAACTTTACTGTTTGGGTTCACCCATCTCTAATTATTGGGTTTTATAGTTATTTACTAGATATACTTTAATTATTTATGGTAACTCTTAATAAACCTTACAGCCTAATTTTCAATTCATATCAGGTGTGTCGTTTTGTTATTTATGAGGGTAAGGCCGGCGTCACACTAGGCGTAAGTAAATACGGTCCGTTTTTTACGGCCGTAATACGCAGTAATTGTCCCAAAACACTGTTCCGTATTCAATGTGAGGATATGACTTTTATGCCCAAATTTATCCGTGTGTCATCCGTATGGCTTCCGTACGGCGATTTTTTCTCGCAGGCTTGCAAAATGGACATATCATGGATCAATCGGCTCAAATATTCTTAAAAACATATATACAGTCTATATATATATATATATATATATATATATATATATACACGACAGATGTTTTTAGCCAGGGGGGTCCTATAACCATGGTCCCTCTCTAGGCTATTAATATCTGCCCTCAGTCACTGGCTTTCCCACTCTGACGGAGAAAATTGCACGGGAGCCCACACCATTTTTTTCCGGGATTTAACCCTTTAATTTAATAGCTAGAGACCTCAAATTTGACACAAAGACACTTCTTACATTACTAAAGAGGAATATGTAATAAAAGAAGAGATATGAGATGGTTTACTGTATGTAACCATGTCTCATATCCTGTCGGTTTGTGAAGGAGATAGGAAAAGCCGGCAATTGAATTACCGGCTTTTCTGCCATCTAGTGCTGCATTAAATTTACATCTAATATATAATTGCCTAGAATACTACTTCCTGCAATTTGTGCCAACTTCCTTGGCTTTAGGTACCGTCACACTTAGCGACGCTGCAGCGATACCGACAACGATCCGGATCGCT
The DNA here is from genome assembly GCF_032444005.1 of Ranitomeya imitator. NCBI lineage: Eukaryota > Metazoa > Chordata > Amphibia > Anura > Dendrobatidae > Ranitomeya > Ranitomeya imitator. Next base: position 532,003,838 of record NC_091283.1, read on the forward strand.
GCAGCGTCGCTGTTTGGTCGCTGGAGAGCTGTCACACAGACCGCTCTCCAGCGACCAACGATCCCGAGGTCCCCGGTAACCAGGGTAAACATCGGGTAACTAAGCGCAGGGCCGCGCTTAGTAACCCGATGTTTACCCTGGTTACCAGCGTAAAAAAACAAACAGTACATACTTACATTCAGCTGTCTGTCCCTTGCCGTCTGTTTGCTGCACTGACTGCTGGCCGCAAAGTGAAAGCAGAGCACAGCCACAGCGGTGAGTCACCGCTGTGTGACTCACCGCTGTGCTGTGCTTTCACTTTCACTTTGCGGCCAGCAGTCAGTGCAGGAAATAGACGGCAAGGGACAGACAGCTGAATGTAAGTATGTACTGTTTGTTTTTTTACGATGGTAACCAGGGTAAACATCGGGTTACTAAGCGCGGCCCTGCGCTTAGTTACCCGATGTTTACCCTGGTTACCAGTGAAGACATCGCTGAATCGGTGTCACACACACCGATTCAGCGATGTCTGCGGGGAGTCCAGCGACGAAATAAAGTTCTGGACTTTCTTCCCCGACCAGCGACAGCACAGCAGGGGCCTGACCGTTGCTGCCTGTCACACTGGACGATATCGCTAGCGAGGACGCTGCAACGTCACGGATCGCTAGCGATATCGTCTAGTGTGACGGTACCTTTTGTCCGGAGCTAATGTCCGGAGCTAATGTCCGGAGCTAATGTCCGGAGATAAGTGACGTCAACAGTGTCCAGTGTCTGATTGGTTGCCGCCTGCTGCGAGCGACCAATCAGAAACGTGCCGTACTGTGACACACTCCGCCCGCCATTTTGGTGTGATTTTTGAATTTTTACCTCACAGCAAGTTTCTACTGCGTGGAGGCGGGCCCAGTGACGTTGCTCTTCAAGCTCCTGCCGAATTTCGTCAAAAAAATGATAATACCATTTACCAAAACTATATATATTTAGTTGTGAAGTGGTTCAGTGACATTTTCACACCAATTTTGAACTTTTGTTTGGTGTTTTCTCCATATACTGCCTATTATTTTTGTTCTTTCTTACTATTATTTATTAATTGTAATATTCTTACATTTGAATAAATAAAGTATATATGGATTCTAGACTCCCGATTCTTTAGAATCGGGCTGCCATCTAGTATATATATATATATATATATATATATATATATATATATATATATATATGTGTGTGTGTCTCACTGACACACACACACACACTATATATATATATATATATATATATATATATATACACACACACACACACACACACACACACTATGTGTACACATTTATTCTACCTATTCTAATTTATGCTGTCAGTGTGATTTTACTGTACACCGCGCTGAATTGCCGGCTTTTCTATAGAACACCGCTGCGTATGTAATCCGTAATTTTCTCGCCCCATAGACTTTCATTGGCGTATTTTTTGCACAATACACTGACAAACGCAGCATGCTGTGATTTTCTACGCCCATAACATACCGTATATTACGGATGCGTAATATACGGCAGATAGGAGCTGCCCCATAGAGAATCATTGGGCCGTGTGCAATGCGTATTTTCTGGACGTATTTTCTGCGCTCATACGTCCGTAAAACTCGCTAGTGTGACGCCGGCCTTAGGGTACCTATTAATTATTCTTTGAAATTATGCGTTTTGTGCAACCATGTAAATGACCATTAACCTACCTACACATCTATAAAACTATTGTAGCCGATATCAACACAATGGCGGTAAAGAAGAATCTTTTTTTTGCTTTTATAACTATGCCGTGAATGCTCATAACAATAAACTGCTACTCTATAAACTCGATATGGGGATTTTTTTTACCCACCAAGAAATAGCTTACAGATGGTCTGCTTGACTTTGGCCCAATCCTGGGTATAGAACAGAAGGTTCATGATTGATATGGTTCTAAGTTATCACCGCAGGTAGGGAAATTAAGACTGGGTGGCCAAGTATGGGGGAAAGCAAAAATAGATAAAAACATAAAAACCTTTAAATGGTAAAAGAAAATAAAGATTTTAAAATGAAGGGTCTTAGCATAGTTAGATGTACTCAGCAGCTCCTCACCCTCCCTTCCCCCATTTAAGTATGTGTTGAAGGCTCTGGTATTTTTCATTGGAATAAAGAGCAGCAATCCTTTCTATTATACGATATATACAATTCTCAGCTGCCCATTAACACATCATAAGTCATAACACTGCTTACTGCTTCCTTCTCTGTGCCCTTAACACTGGCATTTCTCTGGTGCGTTCACACACATTCCTGAGAATGTTACTGGATGGATAACAATGGAGAAATAACAAATTCGAATACATGGCTTGGGATTTTTTCACTAGATTTCTATGAGAAATTTTCATAGACTGCCTTGTGGAGCTACTGGCATCACAAATAACAGTGTCAATTAAATAAATATCAGCGCATGTTATGCAGCAATTTACCAGAAGCAGTTGGCTATTTACTATGCTTAAACATATGGACATACTAGAGGTAGGTCCTCTTATTAATCCTTGATCTGTGAGCCCGAGATGAAAGCCACTGTAATCCACTGACATCCAAATATCTGTAGCTATCCATTTAGATGACTAGCATGTAGTATTACATGTCTCCTGCAGTGGGCGCTGCAGCAAAATGCTGCACAGAGCTTCTCAATTGATCACTAGTGGTTTTTGCAGTGTTGACCGGTCATCTTGACATGGGACTATGGAAGCCAACTAATAATAATTACCAATAACCAATAATAATCTAATCAATAAAACTGAGAAATCTCCTTAGGCCGCGTGCAAATGTTGAGTATTTGATGCATTTTTTACCTCAGTATTTGTAAGCCAAAACCAGGAGTGGAATAATCAGAGGGAAAGTATAATAGAAACATATGCACCACTTCTGTATTTATCACCCACTCCTGGTTTTGGCTTCCAGATACTGAGGTAAAATACTGACCAAATACTGATAGTGTGAACGTGGTCTAAGTATGAACAAATAAAAATAGCCAAAAGAAATTCATCTTTAGAAGTAGAATTTCAAAATGAAACTAGCTTTCTCTTTGTTTTAATAGGTGAAGCATGTTCAAATTTGTGTTTCAACTAAAATAAATCTATTGCCAAATAATTCACTACACATTCCAGTGATAATGCCTCCATTGATTTAACTGTAAGGCCATGTTCACACAATGCGTTTTTTACTGCGGAACCACCGCGATTTTGCCGCTGCGGGTCCGCAGCTGTTTTCCATGCAGGGTACAGTACAATGTTACCCTATGGAAAACAGGAACCGCTGTGCCCTCATTGCGGAAATTCACTAAAAAAGCCGCGCTGAATAGCTGCGGTAAAAAAGAAGGACCATGTCACTTCTTTGTGCGGAACTGCAGCGGTTCTGCACCCATTGACCTCCATTGTGAGGGTCAAACCCGCAGTAAAACCCGCAGACGAAAAAATTATCTGCGGGTTTTCTGCGGTTTGTGGTGCAGAACCGCTGCAGCAGGAAGTGCGTGGGCGGAGTGTGGCTGTCCCCCCATGCTCTGATGCTACCCCCCCCCCCCCCCGTGCTCCGACGCCCCCCGTGCCCCGACGCCCCCCGTGCCCTCATCTCCCCCCCTTATACTTACCGGGCCTCCCGGTGTCCGTCCGTCCGTCCGTCCGTCTTCTCCCTGGGCGCCGCAATCTTCCAAAATGGCGGGCGCATGCGCAGTGCGCCCGCCGAATCTAGGGTTAGGGTTAGGGGTAGGGTTAGGGTATTTTCAGGCATTTTAACCCTAAAAACTTCCTAGAAAACACACAGACTCTGCAGAGAAAACTGCATAAAAAACCGCACTAAAAACCGCATCAAAAAACGCACCTGCGTTTTCTGCCAAGAGCTGCGGTTTTTAGTGCAGAAAAAACAGCAGGGAAATCAGGAACGTGTGAACATGGCCTAAGGGTATGTGCACAGTGAGTCTTTATTGAGCTTTTGGGGGAGAAACTTTCCAAAATCCTCCTCAAAATGCTTGAAAAACTATGTGTTTCTGCTCAGATTCCACTCCCAAAACTTAGCGAAAAGTCTCAGTGTGAACACACCCAAAGTCTCCAATCAAAATCAGTGGCTTTTGAACTTCTCATGGCTTCAGAAGAGTTTCTCTTCAAAAACCTCTAAAAAAAAAAATCTCAGTGTGCTCATGCTCACATGCAAGAAACTCGGATGAGTCTCACACGTCAATACCCGGCGCTGCACCCAGCACTCAGGAACGGAGCATGCGGCCGCATAGCAATACATGCCGAGTGTAGCATCGGGTATTGAAAAGGTTAACATTCAGGTGCATTTACTGACTTGATCAGTAGAGTCCTCCTCCCCCTCCCTTTCTTCCCAGAAAGCATTTGGACTCTATTGCTGCATTTTATTTCTCCCTTGGAGTAATAGTATTATTTTTAATGGGTAAGTGAATTCTGGTGGATTTTGGGGGGGATTTAGTGGTTTGAACATGCATTGAGACATACCTCCTTGTCTGTTTTGTTATGTTATATAAAACGATATCTGTTTTTTTTCTCTTTTACTTTTTTTGTTTTAAAAGCTAGTATGCAACGTTTTTTTCCAATCCTAATTTTAATCCCTTAACGACTGGAGTTTTTTTTTTTTTTTTGCTCCCCTTGTTCCCAGAGCCATAACGTTTTTTGTTTTTTTTTCTGTCAATCTGGCCATTTGAGAGCTTATTTTTTGCGGGATTGAACTTTTGAATGACATCATTGGTTTTAGCATGTCGTGTACTAGAAAATGGGAGAAAAATTCCAAGTGCGGTGAAATTGCAAAAAAAAGTGCAATCCCACACTGGTTTTTGTTTGGCTTTTTGCTAGCTTCACTAAATGCTAAAACTGACCTGATATTATGATTCTCCAGGTCATTACGAGTTCATAGGGGTATAGAAGATGCAAAGCACAGCCGAGGAGGGAGGTGCACAGTCAATAGGTGCCCAAACCTTGATGTATAGATTACAAGTGACTAGCACACTCCAAGAAATTGTGATGCAAAATAAAGGGGTTTATTACATACAAAGTCACAAACGTTTCGGTCAACTCTTGACCTTCATCAGTGTGCTAGAAAGAAAATTATATACAGAACAAAAAATTATATTAACAAAAATGGGAGTGTAACAAAAAAATAGTGATAACAAAACAGAAGTATATACATCACGAGAACAAAAAGTCATAATACATAGAGAGATGTACAATCAACAAAACCACGTCTATGTTTGAATATAGCTGCAGATCGATATATGTGCAAGGAACCACAAGAATAGATCATAAGCACCAGTGTGGGACTAAAAGAATATAGTGGCAAGGCAAGAAGACTATAGTAGTATGGCAGTGGAGGGGGGGGGTTGGTTATACAGTCTATGATATGAGACCTACCTAAGTACACCTGTATGCTTGGATGAGCCCCAATGTAGAGTACTATATATTGCATCTATAGAGAACGAAAATATAATAATGACCTATACAGCAGTGGTGCCGTAACAGTGTGCTATGTGAGGCTAAACTTAGTCATAGCATATGGGTACATACCAATTAGATAGTTCTGGTGAGCTTGAACCAGATAGGGTTGCAGAGAATAGTCTAAAGAGGAGAATATGCTGAGTAAAACGGGGGGTATATATAAAAGGTAGAAAAAATATATAATATAGTAGAATGCCAACTGACTAAGACAGGGGTACATACCCGGTAAAATAGATAGGCCAAAATAAGGAAACTTGCGGCTGAAAACTAGACCGCCGATCTATAAGAGTGAAAATATATATATATGTAAACAGAACGGCTACTGAGAGGCCTAGCCCATGGGCGATAGGTGGGAGTAGTGTAGGGGAAAACCCGATATAAAGAACTTACCAGCGCACAAAGGGTATAAGTCTCCGCGGTGTCCACCGCAAGGAGGAGTGTGTGGTAATGTGCCTAGTTCTGCTATATATAGAGAGTGAAAGAGCGCGCAGTATCAGCCGAAATGTGGTCTGGAAAAGGGGTGGGGCGGTGATGACGCCGGTGTCAACTGGCCGCAGGGGGCGGTAACATGTGCGTTCCACAGAAGAGAATGAAGATGGAGGTGCGTTCCAGAAGAGAAAGCGGTGAATCGCTGTGCGGGTGGCCGTGGAGTGTCACAGGCAGCAGAAGCATGGAGTCAAAATGGACGGTTCTGTAGAAACAAAACTATAATTAGTATATGATGGTAATGGTGCTTGAGGCCACACATGGTACATATTAAAGAAACCAAAAAGATACTAAAGGCATATCATAGTGTTGAAATATGTACATATAAATGCAGTAACTCTACCAAAAGGTAAGGCATGACTAATACAAAACCAAAACTGGTTACATGCTAAACGTAAATGTACTACTATTGAACAACATACTACTCTATATCATGTCTTTATGAGACATGGGGGTAAAGACCCCTCTGGGTAAAATAAATGCCCATGGTATAACAGAGAATGATGTCAGGGATAGGATCCCAAAGTACGTATGGAAAGACCTGGTATAAGGACATCATGTGTGGTTCCCAATATGTAACATTCTTCTGTTCCAGGGGAACGGCTGCAAGTTATAAATGGTGGTGAAAACAATTTACATGATAAATAGCAACAAACCGCAGGGGCATTTGATAAGATATACTGCAAAATTGGTATTGCAGGTGAAGAAACCGTTAACTTGATATCTTTTGCCAGTATGTGGATGGTGCCATGAGATTCTGCCATGTCACGTATCCCATTTGTGCACCAATACCATCCCGCGGCATACAGACTACACAAAACCATCTGCCAACATTGGCATATTCTTCAAACAGCGTTCCCTATGGTGAAAGAGTTCCAACACCCTTTTCTTCCGTGTTTTAAACGACCTCGCAACATTAAGGACAATCTGGTTCGTGCAGACATAGGTCCTATACACCCTGGGTCATCCCAGTGATTCTTGAGTAATCCAAAAACGGGTACTTTCCCTTGTCTCAGCTGTAACCAGTGCAATAACGTTATTAAGGGCAATAGCATCCACCATCCACATACTGGCAAAAGATATCAAGTTAACGGTTTCTTCACCTGCAATACCAATTTTGCAGTATATCTTATCAAATGCCCCTGCGGTTTGTTGCACGTAGGTGAGACCACCCAACCGGTTAAATCACGGATATCTAAACACAAATCTACTATCCGGTGTAAGAACCTTTTGCTTCCCCTTCCATCACACTTTATTGAAAAGGGTCATAAGTTGTCACAATTAAAATTTCAAATCATAGAACAAGTTACACCACCTAGATGCGGCGGGGATCGCATCTCTATGCTTAAACGTAGGGAGGCATACTGGATCCATGAGCTCAATACCCTCACCCCTAGAGGACTTAATAGGGACTATGAACTAATGTCCTTTATGTAATTAGTGTCATTTTGCGAGCCAGATGATACATGTGTCTCTGCTATTTATCATGTAAATTGTTTTCACCACCATTTATAACTTGCAGCCGTTCCCCTGGAACAGAAGAATGTTACATATTGGGAACCACACATGATGTCCTTATACCAGGTCTTTCCATACGTACTTTGGGATCCTATCCCTGACATCATTCTCTGTTATACCATGGGCATTTATTTTACCCAGAGGGGTCTTTACCCCCATGTCTCATAAAGACATGATATAGAGTAGTATGTTGTTCAATAGTAGTACATTTACGTTTAGCATGTAACCAGTTTTGGTTTTGTATTAGTCATGCCTTACCTTTTGGTAGAGTTACTGCATTTATATGTACATATTTCAACACTATGATATGCCTTTAGTATCTTTTTGGTTTCTTTAATATGTACCATGTGTGGCCTCAAGCACCATTACCATCATATACTAATTATAGTTTTGTTTCTACAGAACCGTCCATTTTGACTCCATGCTTCTGCTGCCTGTGACACTCCACGGCCACCCGCACAGCGATTCACCGCTTTCTCTTCTGGAACGCACCTCCATCTTCATTCTCTTCTGTGGAACGCACATGTTACCGCCCCCTGCGGCCAGCTGACACCGGCGTCATCACCGCCCCACCCCTTTTCCGGACCACATTTCGGCTGATACTGCGCGCTCTTTCACTCTCTATATATAGCAGAACTAGGCACATTACCACACACTCCTCCTTGCGGTGGACACTGCGGAGACTTATACCCTTTGTGCGCTGGTAAGTTCTTTATATCGGGTTTTCCCCTACACTACTCCCACCTATCGCCCATGGGCTAGGCCTCTCAGTAGCCGTTCTGTTTACATATATATATATTTTTCACCCTTATAGATCGGCGGTCTAGTTTTCAGCCGCAAGTTTCCTTATTTTGGCCTATCTATTTTACCGGGTATGTACCCCTGTCTTAGTCAGTTGGCATTCTACTATATTATATTATATATTTTTTCTACCTTTTATATATACCCCCCGTTTTACTCAGCATATTCTCCTCTTTAGACTATTCTCTGCAACCCTATCTGGTTCAAGCTCACCAGAACTATCTAATTGGTATGTACCCATATGCTATGACTACGTTTAGCCTCACATAGCACACTGTTACGGCACCACTGCTGTATAGGTCATTATTATATTTTCGTTCTCTATAGATGCAATATATAGTACTCTACATTGGGGCTCATCCAAGCATACAGGTGTACTTAGGTAGGTCTCATATCATAGACTGTATAACCAACCCCCCCCCCCCCCTCCACTGCCATACTACTATAGTCTTCTCCTTGCCTTGCCACTATATTCTTTTAGTCCCACACTGGTGCTTATGATCTATTCTTGTGGTTCCTTGCACATATATCGATCTGCAGCTATATTCAAACATAGACGTGGTTTTGTTGATTGTACATCTCTCTATGTATTATGACTTTTTGTTCTCGTGATGTATATACTTCTGTTGTTTTGTTATCACTATTTTTTTGTTACACTCCCATTTTTGTTAATATAACTTTTTGTTCTGTATATAATTTTCTTTCTAGCACACTGATGAAGGTCAAGAGTTGACCGAAACGTTTGTGACTTTGTATGTAATAAACCCCTTTATTTTGCATCACAATTTCTTGGCGTGTGCTAGTCACTTGTAATCTATTACGAGTTCATAGACCCCAAACATGTGTAGATTATTTTTTATCTAAGTGGTGAAAAATAATTCAAAACTTTGCTAAAAAAAAAAAAAAAGCACAGTTTTCCGATGCCAGTAGCGTCTCCATTTTTTTGTGATCTGAAGTCGTGTGAAGGCTTATTTTTTTGCATGCCGAGCTGACGTTTTTAATGATGCCACATTTGTGCAGATACGTTCTTTTGATCACCTGTTATTGCATTTTAATGCAATGTCATGGCGACCAAAAAAATGTAATTCTGGTGTTTGGAATTATTTTCTCACTACGCACTTTAGCAATCAGGTTAATACTTTTTTTTATTGATCGGGCGATTCTGAACGCGGCGATACCAAATATGTGTAGGTTTTTTTTTTTTGTTTGTTTTTTATTTTGGATGGGGCGAAAGGGGGGTGACTTAAACGTGTGTGTGTGTGTGTATATGTATGTATGGTTACCATCCTGATGCATTGCCAACCCCCGATCATGTGACTGGGTCGGCGATGCGCTCATTTCCGTCCGGGCGGCCAGAAGTGGTAGTTAAATGCCGCTGTCAGCGTTTGACAGCGGAATTAAACAGGTTAATAGCAGCGAGTGAATCGCGATTTCACCCGCCGCCACTGCGCGCACATGTCAGCTGTACTAAACAGCTGACATGTTGCGACTTTGATGTGGGCTCACCGCCGGAGCCAACATAAATACTAGTACGGCGCATGTCGTGAAGGGGTTAATGACTGGCTGCCATATTAACGAATTGCCACCCTGCGATCGCAGAAGTTCAATATGCTGACAGAGGGAGCCTTCTCCCTCTGTCAAACACTTTAAATGTCATTGTTTTATTGATACATTTCCATGAGTAACCTAGGAAACAGTATTTGATCATATACCTTTTTTTTTTTTTTGTGATGTGTGATCCATTGTTACATGTGAATTCCACACCAATGTTGCAATGACATAAAAAAGCAGACACATGGATGGCAATATAATGAAGGTCATCTGAGTTTTCTAGGCTATAATTCAATTTTTCATATGCCCATCTGGCTCCGGCTTGACAGATATCAGCCCAAAAATGTGCATATAAGATGGTCAATTTTTACTGTGTGGTTTTCTATTGACCATCCGTGTGCTATCCATGTGATGCGTACTGTAATAAAATGCTTTAAAGAAATTCTTGTTTTTTTTGTGTCTGTTTAAAGTCGTGCAAATAGAATACATACATGAATATCCATCAAGTACCATATATAATTTGTGCCTTGCAAGTGAAGCTTACTGAACATATATTAAATTTATAAATGAAAAAAATGACTGCAGTCTCCCCAACTTTTTATTATAGCCAACAGATCTAAAGCAGACAGCTGAGAGCTGATATTATCAGGCTGGGAAGGTCCATGGCTAAATGGAACATCACATGATCTGATCCAATTCTAGAGCTTTGCCTTCTCCCTTTCCACTGCCCTGGTGCTTTTGCAATCAAGGTAATGGTGCTTAGTATTGTCAGCTGTGAAGTGTCCAAAAATGTAGCTATCAAGCGCTGGTGCTTGTAATGAGGAGGTGTCACCCCCACTCATGGGCGGACATACTGCCGGTTCAACCGGTGCGGCTGCACTGGGGCCCAGAGGCTCCAGGGGGCCGCTGCAGGGCAGCTAATAATTAGGGCAATCTGACCAGTTTATCCAGCCCCAAGGGTCCCCTGGCCGGATTGCTCTCATGTGCAGCGGCTAGGGAGCAATTCCTGCACTCCGTTGCCTGCAACAGAAAATGGGAGCATAGCTGCAGGGAATTGATCCATTTAACTCTCACTTCCTGCCTTTCTTGCTGCAGTGCGAGTGCTGACTGAACGATCTTCCCACAATGCACATTGTGGGGGGCGGGGCCACAAGGTCCCAGGAAATTCAGATGCCCGTTTGTGTGGCTGCTCTCGACACCATGGCAACCACAAGCACAACTGGGGCCCCCAGGGGCCAGCCGCGCAGTCCGGTGCAGGTGAGGAGCGGCATCCGTCCCGAGGTGGGGGGTGTACAGATATGAAGCAACGAGGACGAGACAACTGCTGTATAACTGGAGGACAGAGCACAAGCTGGCGCCATATACCCGAGGGAGCAGAAGTCAAAGTATGCCTGCCAGGTTGGATCTGGAGCTGTTATGACTCGCACAGCAGCAGCTGAATGACATCATCATTCAGCACCGCGACTGTGCGAGACAGGAAGCTGCCAGCGATGGTGCGATTTGGGATACCGTGTAGTGAGGTGTGTGTGTGTGTGTATGCATGCAGAGAGGTGACTGGTGTGTGTGTGTGTGCAGAGAGGTGAATGGTGCTGTGTGTGGAGGAGAGGGCAATGATGGGGAGAAGGGGCAGAAGGAAGTGATTGGGTTGAGGGCAATGATGGGCAGAGGGCAATGATGGGGTTGGTGGGGGAGGAGGAAATGATGGAGGTGGTGGAATGGGTAATGATGGCGTGGTGGGGGAGAAGGCAAAGATGGTGACAGTGGAAAGGACAATGATGGGGTGACGGGGAGGAGGCAATGATGGAGGTGGTGGAATGGGCAATAATGAGGTGGTGAGGAGAAGGTAATAATGGGATGCAAGGGGGAGGAGGACAATGAGGGGTGTGGGGGATTGGGATGGGAGGAAGGGGGATTTATAATGGATTTAGGAACAGGGAAAGGTGGAGGAAGAAGTTGGAGGAAGAAGTTATTGTGGATTATTATGCCTAACCCAGTCCCTTAGTATAAAGTGTACTCACTTACAGGTCCTTCTCAAAAAATTAGCATATAGTGTTAAATTTCATTATTTACCATAATGTAATGATTACAATTAAACTTTCATATATTATAGATTCATTATCCACCAACTGAAATTTGTCAGGTCTTTTATTGTTTTAATACTGATGATTTTGGCATACAACTCCTGATAACCCAAAAAACCTGTCTCAATAAATTAGCATATTTCGCCCATCCAATCAAATAAAAGTGTTTTTTAATAACAAACAAAAAAACCAACAAATAATAATGTTCAGTTATGCACTCAATACTTGGTCGGGAATCCTTTGGCAGAAATGACTGCTTCAATGCGGCGTGGCATGGAGGCAATCAGCCTGTGACACTGCTGAGATGTTATGGAGGCCCAGGATGCTTCAATAGCGGCCTTAAGCTCATCCAGAGTGTTGGGTCTTGCGTCTCTCAACTTTCTCTTCACAATATCCCACAGATTCTCTATGGGGTTCATGTCAGGAGAGTTGGCAGGCCAATTGAGCACAGTAATACCATGGTCAGTAAACCATTTACCAGTGGTTTTGGCACTGTGAGCAGGTGCCAGGTCGTGCTGAAAAATGAAATCTTCATCTCCATAAAGCATTTCAGCCGATGGAAGCATGAAGTGCTCCAAAATCTCCTGATAGCTAGCTGCATTGACCCTGCCCTTGATGAAACACAGTGGACCAACACCAGCAGCTGACATGGCACCCCACACCATCACTGACTGTGGGTACTTGACACTGGACTTCAGGCATTTTGGCATTTCCTTCTCCCCAGTCTTCCTCCAGACTCTGGCACCTTGATTTCCGAATGACATGCAAAATTTGCTTTCATCAGAAAAAAGTACTTGGGACCACTTAGCAACAGTCCAGTGCTGCTTCTCTGTAGCCCAGGTCAGGCGCCTCTGCCGCTGTTTATGGTTCAAAAGTGGCTTTACCTGGGGAATGCGGCACCTGTAGCCCATTTCCTGCACACGCCTGTGCACGGTGGCTCTGGATGTTTCCACACCAGACTCAGTCCACTGCTTCCTCAGGTTCCCCAAGGTCTGGAATCGGTCCTTCTCCACAATCTTCCTCAGGGTCCGGTCTCCTCTTCTCGTTGTACAGCGTTTTCTGCCACATTGTTTCCTTCCAACAGACTTACCATTGAGGTGCCTTGATACAGCACTCTGGGAACAGCCTATTTGTTGAGAAATTTCTTTCTGGGTCTTACCCTCTTGCTTGAGGGTGTCAATGATGGCCTTCTTGACATCTGTCAGGTCGCTAGTCTTACCCATGATGGGGGTTTTGAGTAATGAACCAGGCAGGGAGTTTATAAAAGCCTCAGGTATCTTTTGCATGTGTTTAGAGTTAATTAGTTGATTCAGAAGATTAGGGTAATAGGTCGTTTAGAGAACCTTTTCTTGATATGCTAATTTATTGAGACAGGTTTTTTGGGTTATCAGGAGTTGTATGCCAAAATCATCAGTATTAAAACAATAAAAGACCTGACAAATTTCAGTTGGTGGATAATGAATATATAATATATGAAAGTTTAATTGTAATCATTACATTATGGTAAATAATGAAATTTAACACTATATGCTAATTTTTTGAGAAGGACCTGTATATATAGCACAGTCCCTTAGTGTGTGCGTGTGTTTGTATGTATAATATATACAGTGGGGCAAAAAAGTATTTAGTCAGTCAGCAATAGTGCAAGTTCCACCACTTAAAAAGATGAGAGGCGTCTGTAATTTACATCATAGGTAGACCTCAACTATGGGAGACAAACTGAGAAAAAAAAATCCAGAAAATCACATTGTCTGTTTTTTTAACATTTTATTTGCATATTATGGTGGAAAATAAGTATTTGGTCAGAAACAAAATTTAATCTCAATACTTTGTAATATATCCTTTGTTGGCAATGACAGAGGTCAAATGTTTTCTGTAAGTCTTCACAAGGTTGCCACACACTGTTGTTGGTATGTTGGCCCATTCCTCCATGCAGATCTCCTCTAGAGCAGTGATGTTTTTGGCTTTTCGCTTGGCAACACGGACTTTCAACTCCCTCCAAAGGTTTTCTATAGGGTTGAGATCTGGAGACTGGCTAGACCACTCCAGGACCTTGAAATGCTTCTTACGAAGCCACTCCTTCGTTGCCCTGGCGGTGTGCTTTGGATCATTGTCATGTTGAAAGACCCAGCCACGTTTCATCTTCTATGCCCTTGCTGATGGAAGGAGGTTTGCACTCAAAATCTCACGATACATGGCCCCATTCATTCTTTCATGTACCCGGATCAGTCGTCCTGGCCCCTTTGCAGAGAAACAGCCCCAAAGCATGATGTTTCCACCACCATGCTTTACAGTAGGTATGGTGTTTGATGGATGCAACTCAGTATTCTTTTTCCTCCAAACACGACAAGTTGTATTTTTAACAAACAGTTCCAGTTTGGCTTCATCAGACCATAGGACATTCTCCCAAAACTCCTCTGGATCATCCAAATGCTCTCTAGCAAACTTCAGACGGGCCCGGACATGTACTGGCTTAAGCAGTGGGACACGTCTGGCACTGCAGGATCTGAGTCCATGGTGGCGTAGTGTGTTACTTATGGTAGGCCTTGTTACATTGGTCCCAGCTCTCTGCTGTTCATTCACTAGGTCCCCCCCGCGTGGTTCTGGGATTTTTGCTCACCGTTCTTGTGATCATTCTGACCCCACGGGGTGGGATTTTGCGTGGAGCCCCAGATCGAGGGAGATTATCAGTGGTCTTGTATCTCTTCCATTTTCTAATTATTGCTCCCACTGTTGATTTCTTCACTCCAAGCTGGTTGGCTATTGCAGATTCAGTCTTCCCAGCCTGGTGCAGGGCTACAATTTTGTTTCTGGTGTCCTTTGACAGCTCTTTGGTCTTCACCATAGTGGAGTTTGGAGTCAGACTGTTTGAGGGTGTGCACAGGTGTCTTTTTATACTGATAACAAGTTTAAACAGGTGCCATTACTACAGGTAATGAGTGGAGGAAAGAGGAGACTCTTAAAGAAGAAGTTACAGGTCTGTGAGAGCCAGAAATCTTGATTGTTTGTTTCTGACCAAGTACTTATTTTCCACCATAATATGCAAAAAAATTATAAAAAAACAGACAATGTGATATTCTGGATTTTTTTTTCTCAGTTTGTCTCCCATAGTTGAGGTCTACCTATGATGTAAATTACAGACGCCTCTCATCTTTTTAAGTGGTGGAACTTGCACTATTGCTGACTGACTAAATACTTTTTTGCCCCACTGTATATATGTGTATATATATATATATATATATATATATATATATATATATATATATATACAATTTTTTCTATTCGCCACGACAGCACCCACGAGAGAGGGGATCCGCCCCTAGGAACAGGAAACCTACAGAGAGATAAAAGGGGCGGCCCCCCCTCGCTCCTCAGTTGGTTTCCTGTTCCTAGATGGGAAACCCTCAGAGAGAATCTCTGGAAGTTATGGAAGAGGAAAGCTCGTCTGGATTGCCGCCTGTACGTCTCTGCTGAGCGGCAGGGGCTCCAGAGCGAGTGTCAGAGACGGGGGAAGGTTCCTGCTGGCTCCCCCCTCTTCTGATCGCATCAGAATGGATGTTCGGAGGCAACAGTCTCCCTGCTGGGAGAAGGTTGTAGCGCTCCACCGCGGATGGCAGAACGGCACGGCCGGTGAGTACCTGCGTTGTGGGCTTGCCCCTCGATAATATCTTGTGGGCATCAGCATTGTCTCCGGTGTGCGGATAGCAACGGAGCACCTTCCTCCTCCATGGCGGTGGATTCGGCCGCATGGAGAAAGTTGTCGCACATGTGCGGTATGGTCGGCGTCCCGGAAGTAGTCCTTTGAACTTCCGGGGGCGCGGGGTCAGACTGGCGTTTCCTGTGTGGACGCCATTGAATGCAGCTGCGGTGGACGCAAAGACTAAAGCCTAATGAAATAGGTAAAAAAAGAAAAAAAAGGGGAAGGTGTGTGTGCTCTCCGGTGCCATAAATTACAGCGCAGCTGTGCAGAGTGTGCGTCAGCATGTCGTCCCATGAGGAGGTCTGTGAGTGCCCTGTGGAGGAGGTGGTTGCACCCAGTGTCACTGTTAGAAAAAGAGGCAGTGGATTATCTAAAGGCGACTCCACTGACAAGTCAGGAAGGAGATCGTCCCATAGCACACCCCAGGCCGAGCAAAGGAGCCGAGACCCGGTATACAAGTATACTTCAGGGTGAGTGTTTTTGTATAGCTCGATGGAAGCTTATGCGGTTCCCCTCCTTATGTCTTAATAGGCGAAGAGGACTGGGAAGACCAAGCACAAACAATGTGCAATATGTACTGAGCCCTTACCTGACTCTTACAGTAAAAAGCTATGTCAGGCTTGTATAGAGAACACACTGCAGCAGGAAGAGTCCGTTAAGATGAACGAAATACGTCTTATGATTCGGGAGGAGCTTCAGAGTTTAAAAGGAAGCAGTCCATCCATAAATATTGAAAGGAGAGTTAGCAGAGCATCCTCGCCTAAAGCCGACACGTCAGCAGAAAGCGGGGAGGTTGAGTCAGATGTCTCTCAGTTATCAGGTTCATCAGATGAGGAAGACTATGTCTGCTTTCCTACGGATGGCATAAATAATCTGGTTAAGTCAGTAAGGAGTACTATGGGGGTTTCAGAATCTAAAGAACCCCAGACCCAGCAGGAGGTGATGTTCGCGGGTCTTTCTCAAAGGAAGGGCCATGTATTTCCGGTAAACCAGGCTATAAAGGACCTGGTCAAGAAGGAATGGAGTAAAGGTCAGAAGGGGTTTGTGCCAGTGTCCTGTAAGAGACGCTACCCCTTTGATGACGAGGACTTGGCCACCTGGGCTAAAGTGCCGAAAGTTGATGCAGCTGTAGCATCTACCTCTCGCCGCTCTTCTTTGCCAGTAGAGGATGCGGGTTCTTTGTCTGACCCAATGGACAGAAAATCTGATGCGCTGCTAAAGAAGTCATGGGAAGCCTGTGTTACTGCTTTTAAGCCAGCAATTTCAGCTACATGTACTAGTAGATCCACGTTGGTCTGGCTGGAACAACTGGATCAGAATATCAGGAGTGGCGTCTCCAGAGAGAAGTTACGGGCCTCCATTCCATTGATTAAGGGGGCTGCGGCATTTATATCTGATGCCTCAATATACTCTCTCCGCCTGACGGCTAGATCAGCAAATCTCTCAAATACGGCTCGTCGAGCATTATGACTAAAGAATTGGAAGGGAGACGCCCAGTCCAGGGCTAAATTGTGTGCCATACCCTGCCAGGGTGAGTACCTCTTTGGATCTGTCCTGGATGACATACTCACTAAGGCGGGCGAAAGGAAAAAAGGGTTTCCTAATCCCTTCATTCCTTCCTACAGAAGAGCGTCCAGGAAGCCACCATTTGGAAGGAAAGGAGGCTTTAAAGACCGCTGGAGTAACAGGGAGTTCAGGCAGAAGGGCAATCTGTTCAATAAGCGTCCCTTCAGACCAGCGGATAAGTTCCGTGAACCCTATTCCACCAGTGGGCGGTAGACTACTACAATTTGTGGAACAGTGGAGAGAGATAACGGCCAAAACATGGGCCTTAAATTTAATTTCGTCAGGTCTCACTTTAGACCTCATCCGGACACCTCCGGATTCTTTTCTTCTTACATCCCTAAAATCCAGGCTGCAGCAAGAAGCACTGGAAACTGAAATCAAGTCTCTTTTGTCCAAACAAGTATTAATAAAAGTTCCACCATCTGAAATAGGAAAGGGCTTTTATTCTCCCTTATTTCTAATAACTAAGCCTGATGGGTCCTGTAGGACTATATTTAATTTAAGGAAGTTAATCACCTTCATAAAACCTAAAGCCTTTAAAATGGAGTCCATTCGATCAGCCATTAAAAATCTATTTCCCAACTGTTACATGGTGGTGCTGGATCTTAAGGATGCTTACTACCATCTGCCCATACACCAGTTACACCAGCAGTTTCTCAGGGTAGCAGTTGTATTAGATGGTCAGGTTTGTCATCTGCAATATAGGGCAATGCCCTTTGGCCTATCTTTGGCTCCGAGGGTCTTCACTAAATTATTGTTAGAGGTAATGTCTTTTCTGAGGTTAAAGGACACACTAATCATCCCGTATTTAGATGATCTTCTAATAGTGGGTAGAGACTCCCTACAGTGTGAACAGAGATTGGAAGAGGTAGCCGTTTCATTACAATCTCTTGGTTGGATTATTAATTGGGAGAAATCGAGACTCCGGCCTGTTACATGTCAGAAGTTCCTTGGCCTCCTTTTAGATTCGGTTGATCAAGTATGTTGCCTGCCAGATAGTAAAAAGACCTCCATAATTGATAAAGTGAACTTAGCAATCAATAGGCATAGTATGACTTTGAGAAGCGCCATGTCGTTGCTGGGGTCTTTAACTTCTTGTATTCCTGCAGTTGAGTGGGCACAGTTTCATACCAGGCAGCTGCAGAGATTTATATTACAGGAGAATATTGAGAATCAGGGTCGTTTAGATCAGATAGTTTTTCTTCCAACAGAAGTGGTACACTCCCTCACATGGTGGTTAGATTGGGGAAATCTGTCAAAAGGAGTCCTGTGGGTAATCACTCCTTCAAATATAGTTACCACAGATGCTAGTCCTGAAGGTTGAGGAGCACATTTTCGAAATCAAATGGTCCAGGGACTCTGGTCCAGATCAGAGTATAGTGATTCTTCTAACGTTAAAGAGTTGAGAGCTGTATATTATTCCCTGCTCCACTTTCTTCCTCAGCTGCGAGGCTCGCACACAAGGGTCCTTTCCGACAACACCTCTGCGGTGGCCTATCTAAACCGGCAAGGAGGTACACGGTCAGTCACTCTTATGGAGGTGGCGTCAGACATCATAAGGCTAGCCGAAGGTCATCTGTTGTCCTTGTCAGCGGTACACATAAGAGGGGTAGACAACTTTCAGGCCGATTTTCTCAGTCGTCATACTCTTCATCAAGGGGAATGGATGCTCAACAGGAAGATGGGGCATGCCTCAAATAGACTTGTTCTTAACAAGATCCAATCGACAGGTCAGGATGTTTGCCTCCCTGTGCAGGCTGGACAATCCAGACATATTAGATTCCCTTCAGGTACCATGGACATTCGACCTAGCATACGCATTTCCCCCATGGAATCTATTGCCCATGGTGATAAGAAAGATAAGAGAGGAAGGGGCAAGAATTCTGCTAATAGCCCCCTTTTGGCCCAAGAGGCCATGGTTTTCATGGCTCAGAGCCATGTCAGTGACAGATCCGTGGATTCTGCCTCTGGCCGACAACATGCTGTCTCATAGTAACATAGTAACATAGTTAGTAAGGCCGAAAAAAGACATTTGTCCATCCAGTTCAGCCTATATTCCATCATAATAAATACCCAGATCTACGTCCTTCTACAGAACCTAATAATTGTATGATACAATATTGTTCTGCTCCAGGAAGACATCCAGGCCTCTCTTGAACCCCTCGACTGAGTTCGCCATCACCACCTCCTCAGGCAAGCAATTCCAGATTCTCACTGCCCTAACAGTAAAGAATCCTCTTCTATGTTGGTGGAAAAACCTTCTCTCCTCCAGACGCAAAGAATGCCCCCTTGTGCCCGTCACCTTCCTTGGTATAAACAGATCCTCAGCGAGATATTTGTATTGTCCCCTTATATACTTATACATGGTTATTAGATCGCCCCTCAGTCGTCTTTTTTCTAGACTAAATAATCCTAATTTCGCTAATCTATCTGGGTATTGTAGTTCTCCCATCTGGATCTCCCGTCTCAAGGTCCGTTTTTCAATCCTCAAGTGAAGGGCATGAACTTAACTGCCTGGAATTTGAAAGGCAATTACTAAGCAGGAGAGGGTTTTCTAGTGGATTGATAAATACCCTTATGAAGAGTAGAAAGCCTTCTACCACCAAAATTTGTTAGTCTGGAAAAAATTTCTTCAGTTTCACACTACACAAATTTCTTCAGAGGTGCCTATATTTTCAATACTGGAGTTTTTGCAAAAAGGACTAGAATTGGGACTTTCAGTTAATACTTTGAAAGTTCAGGTCTCAGCGTTAGGAGCCCTCTTCAGTTATGATATCGCAGGTGATAGATGGATATCCCGTTTTATATCTGCATGTGAACGGTCGAAACCAATAAATATTCCACAGGTGCCCCAGTGGGATCTATCTTTGGTCCTGGATGCATTGACACAAAGCCCGTTTGAGCCTATTCATGCAGCCTCATTAAAGAACATTTCATTGAAAGCAATATTATTAGTAGCTTTGGTATCAGCTAGAAGAGTGAGTGATCTGCAGGCGTTAGCAATCGATCCTCCATACCTATCTATGACACCTGATAGAATAGTTTTGAAAACAGATCCATGTTACCTACCTAAGGTGGCCACTAGTTTTCATAGATCCCAGGAGATCCTATTACCTACCTTTTATAAAGACCACTCATCTCCAGAGGAAATAAGACTTCATACCCTAGATGTTAAAAGGACTATTTTAGCCTATTTAGAAAGAACTAGGGACTGGAGGAAGAGTAGGGCCCTGTTTGTGTCTTTTCAGGGTAAAACCAAAGGATCCAGAGTCACGAAGGGGACGTTGTCTCGTTGGATCAGAGAAGCCATAGTCTTGGCCTACAGGACCAAAGGAAGAGATCCTCCAATGCATGTGGGGGCTCATTCTACAAGGGCCGTATCAACTTCCTGGGCAGAAAGGGCGAACGTGCCAATAGAGCTCATATGTAAGGCCGCAACTTGGGCTTCACCGGGCACCTTTTATAGGCACTATAGATTAGACCTATCTGCTGCTTCTGATCTAACTTTTGGGGTTTCGGTTCTTAACTCAGTTAACCCACCCAATCTATAGTCTCTGAAAATCTCTCGTGGGTGCTGTCGTGGCGAATAGAAAATACCGGATTACGTACCGGTAATGCTCTTTTATAGAGCCCACGACAGCACCCATTCACATCCCTCCCTTTTCTTGTATAGTTGCACGTGGTGCTTTTTTGGTGAGGTGTAAATATTAGAAAGATGTAGTATAAGGTTGTAAATATGTATATATGTATATATACCTGAACCTGTTAACTAAAACCTGGCGGCGGTTCCTCCTATTCTCTGTAAAACAACTGAGGAGCGAGGGGGGGGCCGCCCCTTTTATCTCTCTGTAGGTTTCCTGTTCCTAGGGGCGGATCCCCTCTCTCGTGGGTGCTGTCGTGGGCTCTATAAAAGAGCATTACCGGTACGTAATCCGGTATTTTTTTTTTTTTTTGTGAGCCCATGGATCCTGTCACGGAGTTACCGCAAAAGAGCAATACCAGAAGACCACGGTGTCTGACGGCTTCTGCTTCATCGCTGAGAAGAAGCACTTCTCCTGTGTATTAAAGGTGTTTTGTTTCTTTCAGCAGGACAGGGGTTAATAGGCCATGTGGAAATTCCTGCTTTCAGCTGTGCTCAGTTAGCCACTCCTTTCTCCTATAAAAGCCAGGCTTTCTGGTCAGATCCTTGTCTGAAATAGCACTTGCTTGATAGACTTGGAGTAGTGAGGAGCTGGTGTTTGGAGAGCTGGAGGAATTTATTGTGCGACAGTTGTATGGTTTGAAAAAGAAAAAATAATCTCCAGCATGGATCTTCTAAAAAGTCAATTTATTGGAAACACTTTAAAATGCAAACATTTGCAAAAAGAGATGGGGGTCCCAGGTGGTCAACGCCGACGCGTTTCGACCATCAGGTCTTAGTCAGTTGTATGGTTTGTACGCTTGGAATATTCCTCATCCTTACCTGCTTTATTTACCCTCCCCATCCTTCACACCCTGGTGGATACCTTTGTTATTTGTGAGAGCATATTTTGTGTGAGTGGAGTTTTCTTTTTACCCTTGTCTTTGTTCCCCTGTTTGTCGGGTTGGTGTACTGTAGTACACTGTAGCGCCTCTCTTCCCCGGGTGGGGGAGGGGGACAGACGCAGGGCAGCAGTCAGGAGACAGGGCGAGGGCGGAGGCCCCGGCATCTTCGCCATCTGAGGTATCCCGGGGAACAGGGTGAGTTAGGGCGCCCCCTAGAGCTAGGGCCAGGAAAGGTGCCCCTGGTCCCAGTTTACTCGCCAGTCCAATCGTGACAGATCCATTCTGTGTCCATTTTGCAAACCGGCGAGAAAATCTCGCCATATGGATGACACACGGATAATTTTATGAGAAAAAATCACATCCTCACATTGAATACAGATCACTTTTTTGCATATTAAACCTGTAAATAAACGGACCGTATTATCCTACGCTAAGTGTAACGCCGGCCTAATGGAAAAATGGAAATCAATACTTTTTTTTTTTTTTTAAATTATAATGATCACGGTAATGGGGTCTACCACAGAGATCAAAATGAACCAGTAGGAAAAACTTCCAGTTGGTGCTGGCTGGCAGATCTCGGCGGGCACAGACCCCGGAGAATTTCCAATGCTGGGGGGGGGCACTACAACCTTTATTTCTCAGCGTTGTTAAAAATGTCGACTGTTTTTGGACCCTTCACAGCTTTATTTTTATAATCTATAATCTTTATTTTTTTTTATATAGCACATTATCATCGCTGATCACAATCTAGAATCCCTATCAGTGTTTTTTTAGCTGACCTAAACTTCAAAGCCCCATTACTCTGCTTGCCAAGCAGCCATCAGGAAAAGCCAATGTGAAGCCAGAGTTGGAGCATCTCAAGTGATGATCTACTTCTCGGGTGGCTGTGGGCTGGTATTTTTAGGCTGGGAAAGGCCCAATAATCATGGACTTTCCAAGCATAAGATCATCTCTCAAGTCTATGCTTTACCCTTGCTAGTTACAATAAATGAAGGGACCCCACATCACTACTTTTTTTTTAAATCGGTTAATACATGTACAATAAGCTACACATGGCAAGGCACAAATTATATATCTCATGGATATCTATCCTCTTTGCACATCTTTAACACCAAAAAAAACATTCTTAAATGCATCTTATTCTGGAACATGTCACCTGTGTGCTGTACGTGTTTACACAGACCCAGAGACTTTTTTTATTGGCCCTTGTTTATCCGTGGTTCTGGTAAAAAACTGATGTCAATCTTTTGGGCATTGAATCCCTATTCCCCACAGCACTGTTAAGCTGGAGTCACACAGAACGATATCGTTAACTATATCGTTGCAACGTCACGCTTTTGGTGACATAGCAACGATCCCGCTAACGATCTCATTATGTGTGACAAGTACCAACGATCAGGCCCCTGCTGGGAGATCGTTGGTCGTGGGGAATGATCAGGACCATTTTTTGGTCACTGATCACCCGCTGTCATCGCTGGATCGGCGTGTGTGACGCCGATCCAGCGATGTGTTCACTTGTAACCAGGGTAAATATTGGGTTACTAAGTGCAGGGCCGCGCTTAGTAACCCGATATTTACCCTGGTTATCATTGTAAAAGTTTAAAAAAAAAAATAAAAAAAAAAGTACATACTCACATTCCGATGTCTGTCACGTCCCCCGGCGTCCACAGGGTTAAAACTGCTTTCGGCAGGAGCGCTGCTAATGTGTCAGCGCCGGCCGTAAAGCGGAGCACAGCGGTGACGTCACCGCTGTTACTGCCGGCGCTGACAGTCAGTGCAGGGAAGCTCTCGGCAGCAGCGCGTGCATTAGCAGCGCTCTTGCCGAAAGCAGTTTTAACCCTGTGGACACCGGGGGACGTGACAGACATCGGAATGTGTGTTTTTTTTTTTTTTTTTACTTTTACAATGGTAACCATGGTAAATATTGGGTTACTAAGCGCGGCCCTGCACTTAGTAACCCGATGTTTACCCTGGTTACCCGGGTGCTGCAGGGGGACTTCGGCATCGTTGAAGACAGTTTCAACGATGCCGAAGTCTTTCCCCTGATCGTTGGTCGCTGGAGAGAGCTGTCTGTGTGACAGCTCCCCAGCGACCACACAACGACTTACCAACGATCACGGCCAGGTCGTATCGCTGGTCGTGATCATTGGTAAGTCGTTTAGTGTGACTAAAGCTTTACATGCAGATTGCCATATGCAGTCTGCTCTGTAGACTATACAGGTCCTTCTCAAAAAATTAGCATATAGTGTTAAATTTCATTATTTACCATAATGTAATGATTACAATTAAACTTTCATATATTATAGATTCATTATCCACCAACTGAAATTTGTCAGGTCTTTTATTGTTTTAATACTGATGATTTTGGCATACAACTCCTGATAACCCAAAAAACCTGTCTCAATAAATTAGCATATTTCACCCATCCAATCAAATAAAAGTGTTTTTTAATAACAAACAAAAAAACCAACAAATAATAATGTTCAGTTATACACTCAATACTTGGTCGGGAATCCTTTGGCAGAAATGACTGCTTCAATGCGGCGTGGCATGGAGGCAATCAGCCTGTGACACTGCTGAGATGTTATGGAGGCCCAGGATGCTTCAATAGCGGCCTTAAGCTCATCCAGAGTGTTGGGTCTTGCGTCTCTCAACTTTCTCTTCGCAATATCCCACGGATTCTCTATGGGGTTCAGGTCAGGAGAGTTGGCAGGCCAATTGAGCACAGTAATACCATGGTCAGTAAACCATTTATCAGTGGTTTTGGCACTGTGAGCAGGTGCCAGGTCGTGCTGAAAAATGAAATCTTCATCTCCATAAAGCATTTCAGCCGATGGAAGCATGAAGTGCTCCAAAATCTCCTGATAGCTAGCTGCATTGACCCTGCCCTTGATGAAACACAGTGGACCAACACCAGCAGCTGACATGGCACCCCACACCATCACTGACTGTGGGTACTTGACACTGGACTTCAGGCAGTTTGGCATTTCCTTCTCCCCAGTCTTCCTCCAGACTCTGGCACCTTGATTTCCGAATGACATGCAAAATTTGCTTTCATCAGAAAAAAGTACTTGGGACCATTTAGCAACAGTCCAGTGCTGCTTCTCTGTAGCCCAGGTCAGGCGCCTCTGCCGCTGTTTATGGTTCAAAAGTGGCTTTACCTGGGGAATGCGGCACCTGTAGCCCATTTCCTGCACACGCCTGTGCACGGTGGCTCTGGATGTTTCC
This sequence comes from Ranitomeya imitator, assembly GCF_032444005.1. NCBI lineage: Eukaryota > Metazoa > Chordata > Amphibia > Anura > Dendrobatidae > Ranitomeya > Ranitomeya imitator. Next base: position 532,028,775 of record NC_091283.1, read on the forward strand.
ACACCAGACTCAGTCCACTGCTTCCTCAGGTTCCCCAAGGTCTGGAATCGGTCCTTCTCCACAATCTTCCTCAGGGTCCGGAATCCTCTTCTCGTTGTACAGCGTTTTCTGCCACATTGTTTCCTTCCAACAGACTTACCATTGAGGTGCCTTGATACAGCACTCTGGGAACAGCCTATTTGTTGAGAAATTTCTTTCTGGGTCTTACCCTCTTGCTTGAGGGTGTCAATGATGGCCTTCTTGACATCTGTCAGGTCGCTAGTCTTACCCATGATGGGGGTTTTGAGTAATGAACCAGGCAGGGAGTTTATAAAAGTCTCAGGTATCTTTTGCATGTGTTTAGAGTTAATTAGTTGATTCAGAAGATTAGGGTAATAGGTCGTTTAGAGAACCTTTTCTTGATATGCTAATTTATTGAGACAGGTTTTTTGGGTTATCAGGAGTTGTATGCCAAAATCATCAGTATTAAAACAATAAAAGACCTGACAAATTTCAGTTGGTGGATAATGAATCTATAATATATGAAAGTTTAATTGTAATCATTACATTATGGTAAATAATGAAATTTAACACTATATGCTAATTTTTTGAGAAGGACCTGTACAACGAGGTCAACCATCAGCACTCAGACAAAGGATGCACGCTCCAAAATCCAAGGATCCAATCGGACAAAAACGTATATAAATAAGAAAGAGCAGCATCCATACCGGGTGATGTCAATCCAAAAAAGTTCTTTATTCCGCCATGATAAAAGTACAACGTTTCGGCCTGGTTGGCCTTTGTCAAGTATACACACTGTCCAAAGTAGCCATCTTAAATAGTGTGAAACCCACATGAGCTCCAATCACCATCAAGGGGTGGCCTTTATTAAATATACATTTAATGTGCTTAAATCTCAAATACTATACATATATCTACTAAATAGTAGCTAAACAGCACCATCACTACCCATATCGTATAAAAATATATACAGGAAAAGCATATAATTTAAAATCGCATATATAAACAGACATCACATAGGTGTACGGTCCAATGATTGCATTTGTTGTCCGGTTGCCATATCGACATCTCCACCAATCGCATAATGTCCATGGGCCAATCCCCCTTCTCATCCAATCCCTGTGGGTTAGGAGAAAAGGCGCACAAAATAAACCCCCCAATCAGAGCAGAAAGTACAAGGATGCATGCGAGCGCCATAGGACGCCGGCGCATGCGCACGGCACACCGTAGGGCCGATCACCTGACCGCCCCACAGCGATTACCAAATGCGCAAGCGCCGGACGTCCCCGACGTCATAGAGCGGAGGAGCGCACGCGCAAGGCGCACCAAGCGGACGACCAACAGGCCGCCCCCCAGCACAACCAAGCGCACACGTGCCAGACGCCCCAGAGTCAGCGTCTACATCAGAGCGCCAGACCCGGCAGCGAATCGCACGGCCGGACCAGGCGCCACAGCCCATTGCTACGGCAACCAGCCCGCCCACACGCCGCACCAGGTCAGTGCTCCAAGATAGACGCAAGCATAGCCAACTCCATGGCAACCATCCCTCACAAATAACCGCAATGAAGCAGGCAGGGAGAAAGAAATGCAAAACATATCAACATATAAACCATACGCTATAAATAGCAGATAAGGCACCTCCATCCACTCTCTGACTGCCAAATCACGACCCTATGTGCAAAAAAGAGAAAAAAAACACAAAAACAGATTACAATAAAAACAAAATACAAAAATAGCACAATATTAAAACACACACGGAATAGAGTGCGCACACTATGTCAAAAGGGAGAATCCTATACATCTGAACATAACTATCAGACTACCTGTAGCACATCAATATTGCAAATAATTATGTAGTGCAAATCTGTAGATTATAGTCCAGATTAAGCCCCTTGGGCTGCAGTGTTCCCAAAACTGAAATCCACCTTAGTTCCTTTTGCTTCAGTATAAGATTCCTATCACCCCCTCTCCTCAGTGTCGGGACCCCATCGATTACTCTAAAACGCAACTGATTAACAGAATGTCTACACTCACTGAAATGTTTAGGTATTGGCAGGTCGGTAAGATTCGTACGTATCGTGCTCTTATGTTTGCTTATTCGTTGTCTCACTTCCATTGTCGTCTCTCCGACATACATAAGTCCACATGGACAGACTATCAGATACACGACAAACTTTGATGAGCACGTATACCGTTCTTTAATTGTAAATTTTTTACCAGTATGCGGGTGACAAAAACTGTCGCCCTTAAGCATATTCCCGCAGCACGCACAATTGAGACAAGGGAAGTTGCCCATCCGAGGGGGGCACAAAGTCCTCTGGATGGCAACTCTCCCAGCGGGTCGGGGACGTCCGGTGCTTGCGCATTTGGTAATCGCTGTGGGGCGGTCAGGTGATCGGCCCTACGGTGTGCCGTGCGCGTGCGCCGGCGTCCTATGGCGCTCGCATACATCCTTGTACTTTCTGCTCTGATTGGGGGGTTTATTTTGTGCGCCTTTTCTCCTAACCCACAGGGATTGGATGAGAAGGGGGATTGGCCCATGGACATTATACGATTGGTGGAGATGTCGATATGGCAACCGGACAACAAATGCAATCATTGGACCGTACACCTATGTGATGTCTGTTTATATATGCGATTTTGAATTATATGCTTTTCCTGTATATATTTTTATACGATATGGGTAGTGATGGTGCTGTTTAGCTACTATTTAGTAGATATATGTATTGTATTTGAGATTTAAGCACATTAAATGTATATTTAATAAAGGCCGCCCCTTGATGGTGATTGGAGCTCATGTGGGTTTCACACTATTTAAGATGGCTACTTTGGACAGTGTGTATACTTGACAAAGGCCAACCAGGCCGAAATGTTGTACTTTTATCATGGCGGAATAAAGAACTTTTTTGGATTGACATCACCTGGTATGGATGCTGCTCTTTCTTCTTGCTCTGTAGACTAGTCCTGGCTGGAAGAAATCGTCATTTCAGTCTGGGCCAGATGGAAAATATGTGAAACGTAAACCACTCCATAAGAAAAAATGTCGGCTTTTTTATCAGCAGCCTATTGAATGACACCTCAATCCTACTCTTCATTCAGCCATATAGGTTATAATGTGTGGATATGTGTCTCCGGTACGTGTGAAAACCGATGCAACATGAGTGGCTGGCTTTGAGGCGCGGTAATGTAGGCATTTTCCTAGAGCGTCCACTCCCCCAGGGGCCCCCAGCTGTAATGGTGACAGAGCCACACCTATCATTGCAAATTCAGTTGTATCAGTGTAAGGGGCAGCGAGGGCCGTAGTCATGGCATACGCACTACTTTCTGGATTTGCCCGCAGTTGGGCAAAGCATACTGCACACGCGAGAGAGAACATTGCAATGCTCATGCGCGAAATATGGCCGCAAACTATGACATTTATGAGAAATAGTGCGTACCGCATCCAAGGAGGGGTGGAGTAAAGACCAAAGACAACGCACATCGAAGCAGACCCAACTCATTGACATACAGAGCGGGTGAAATAAAGAAGGTACTTATGGGTGATACATGGGGAGTCAGGGGGTTTTCAAAAGTAGTTGAGAAATGCAAAGCTGAATCTCAATCCAATGAAATTTTTAGCTGATAAGCCTAAAATGTGGTGACTGATTCCCTTTAAATCAGTAAATATGTGGTGTCCACAATACCGGAGGACTATGGGGCACATTATACCAAATGAGCAAAATGCTGCCTATTCATAGTGATTGGATTGTTTATGGAGGAGCAAAAATCATTGTTCTCAGCAGCACATCACCTGGTATAAGCTAACATGACACTGTACATGGACAGATTCATTCACTAGTGATCATTCTGGGCTCAACATTCTTTGCCATCCGGTGTAAATAGGCTGGGAAATAAATGTCTTAAATTTCTCTAGTCACCTTCCACGACAGCCACTTCGGAGGTTGTCTTCCCCGCCCTAATAGGGGACAGGAACACAAGAGGTTAAATACCCCTCCCCTTCCTGCACCGCCAGTGTTTTCCTGTCCCCTATGGGGCATGAAGAGATCTGAAGGGGCTGCCGTGGCCGGCGACGGAGCTCCACTTACCAGAAAAAGCCGGGCGGCATGAGGTCGGGCTCCCTCCTCTAGTATGCTGCTCCCGTCTCCTCTCTTCGGAGGGACTCGGGACCTTCCCGCCCCTCCGGCGCTCCCTTTGGGAGTAATGCGGGGCGGTGACGTGCTTGCCGGGGGCCTCCTGCAGCCCCCCGGTTCTCTCCTCCCATGGCTGCAGCGCTGGAGGTGGCGCGCGTCCCAGGCTGTGGCCGGAGGCCCGATGACTTCCGGGTTAACGCGCGTCACTTCCGGTTCATTCAGGGAGCGTTCCATGGAGCGCACGCCGGCCGGCAATGGTGTCCAGCAGCTGAAGCACGCCATACAGATAGCGTTTCGGGGGCGTTCCAGGACCTACCCCAATCGGGCACACGTGGGGGGAGGAGCACTGCACGCTGGGACCACCGATCCTTATAAAAAGATCCGGGTAGCAAGGTAAGCTGTCTGACTGTTAACAGCTGACGGACATGGACAGTGACAGACCCCCTTGCTCTGCATCTGCAGATGCCAGCGTTCCCCCTCCTACCAAAGTAAGTAGCAGGTGTTCGGCCCAGCTATCCCCTATATACATATGTGCTTTCATGGATATATGTATATGTAGATGTATACCTCTAAGTGGCTTAGCAAACCCTCTCTCTCTCTCTCTCTTAGGGAGAAAAGGTTTCCGACCCTAAAAGGTCAAGCCGCAAATGCAAAGTGTGTACAGCCAAACTCCCATCAACATACGGGAAAAAGCTCTGCCAATCCTGTATGGATGAGGTCCTATGCGCTGAACAACCCTCGCTGTTGGATAGCATTAGATCTCTCATTAAAGATGAGGTCCATTCTTCTATGGCTACCTTCTCACAAATGTCGGTGCCTCAGCCACCCCCTCCAAAAAAGAGGAAAAAAGCCCCAGTAGAATCCGACCCGGACTCGGGAGAAATCCAGTCCTCAGGTTCAGAGGATAACTGGGAAAACGAAGGCTCTAATTCTACCCCCACCTGTAAATCAGAAAACAAAAAATATTATTTTAGTTCTGAGGACATGAGTGAACTAATCGGTTTAGTAAGAAGCACCATGGGGGTAGAGGATGAAGAAGTTACACTCACAGTACATGATGAGATGTTTGAGGGTCTGAAACCCAAAGACCAAAAAGGGTTCCCGGTGCATAAGAATTTACGAGATCTAATTCTGCATGAATGGGACCTCCCTGAAAAAGGTCTGACTATACCATCGGAACTAAAAAACCGGTACCCATTGGATGGGGATAACTCCTTATGGGAGACCCCGAAAGTAGATGTTCAGGTGTCTAGGGTAACTAAAAAAACCGCCCTCCCCTTTGAGGACTCTTCGCAACTCAAGGATCCGATGGATCGTAAAATAGAGAGTTTATTAAAGAAGTCCTGGGACACCTCCACAAATCTGCTGAAATCTAATATAGCCTCTACTTGCGTAGCCAGATCTCTATTTATCTGGTTACGCAAACTTGAGGATCACAAGGACTCAAGGCACCCCAAGGGAGGAGATTTTAGACTCCCTACCATTACTACAGAAAGCTACGGGGTTCCTAGCCGATGCGTCTGCTGAATCAGTTCGAGTAGCCGCAAAAGCTGCCGTTCTCTCTAACTCGTCCAGGAGAGCACTCTGGATAAAATCCTGGGGGAGGCGATTTTGTCTCCAAGTCCAAATTATGTAGCATACCCTTTCAGGGTCATAATGTATTTGGACCAGTCCTGGACGATATTTTGGATAAGGCGGCAGATAAAAAGAAATCTCTTCCTGAGCAAAAGACCCCCAAAAAACGCTTTTTTCGTCCCTCCCGTGATCAAACCTCACAAAGAGGAAAAGGCAAAACGGGAAGATGGAGTTATCCTAAGGGAGGCAGGGGAAAAAATATCCTGGCCCCTCAGGCCCAGCAAACCCCAGATAAGCAATGACTGTACTCCGGTCGGGGGTCGACTCTCACGATTCTTCACCGAGTGGCAAAACATCTCCACAAATCAGTGGGTCCTTCGTACCATTCAAGAAGGATTAAAAATAGAATTCGTGAGACCACCCCCACAATGCGTAAAGATAACCTCCCTTCAAAACCCAGATCTCCAAAACTCCTTGTTACAAGATCTACAAAAACTAATGCAATCAAATGTGATTTCTCAGGTGCCGAAGTTAGAGGAAGGACGTGGTCATTATTCACGCCTTTTTCTAATAACCAAGCCGTCGGGGAAGAACAGAATTATCATAAATTTGAAACCCTTAAACGAATCTGTCCGATACAGGAGATTCAAAATGGAGACAGTCAAATCAGTAATCCCCCTCATCGGTCAGAGTTGGATGATGGCGACTGTGGACCTGAGGGATGCGTATTACCATGTGCCAATCCATCCAGAGCACAGGAAATTCCTCAGGTTCGCAGTCTCCAAGGGTCACCAAATCAAACATTTTCAGTTCAATGTTCTCCCCTTTGGCATCTCTTCGGCCCCACGGGTTTTCACAAAGATTATGGCGGAAGCGATAATCTTCATCCGTCAACAGGGAATATGCATAGTCCCGTATCTAGACGACCTGCTTATCATGGCTCCATCTGCCTCCCGTCTGGAAACAGACGTATCAAAGTCCCTAGAGATATTACAAACCCTGGGTTGGATCCCAAATCTGGAGAAATCGGAGGTCCATCCCTCCACAAGAAGGAAATTTCTGGGGGTGCTACTGGACTCGGATGTAAGAACATCTTTTCTACCCAAAGATCATCAAATCAACCTTGTCCGCAAGGTAACCAAGTTCAGAGGCCAGCGTGCACCGACCCTCAGAGAATCGATGTCTGTACTAGGGTCCCTGACCGCATGTATACAGTCTGTTTCCTGGGCCCAGGCTCACACACGAACTCTCCAGACTTATGTTCTCCTACATTCCAGGAGACGACAGACTCCATTGAATCAGAAGATTCTTCTCCCTGGCCATGTGAAATCAGAGCTAAAATGGTGGCTAGATTACCAAAATCTCCAGAGAGGGGTCAGCTGTGACCACCTTCCCCAAAAAACACTCCGCTCAGATGCCAGCAAAAGAGGCTGGGGTGCGGTGGTAGAGGGTTTCCACTTTCAGGGACAATGGACATCGAACATCAGCAGCAGCTCCTCGAATCTAAGAGAATTAAAAGCTGTAGAGGAGGCCCTAAAGGCATCATCTGCACTGATCAAAAATCATCACGTTCGTATTTACTCGGACAATATGACCACAGTAGCCTATCTACGACACCAAGGGGGGACAAAGTATGCCTCTCTCAAAGAAGTGGCTGCTAGAATATTTTTCTGGGCAGAGAAGAACCTTCTATCGGTCACAGCAGTACATCTGAGGGGATTGGACAACACTCAGGCGGATTTCCTCAGCAGGAAAGACGTTCATCCGGGAGAGTGGTCCCTAGACCAAGCAGTGTTTCAGTCCCTAACCAAAAAATGGGGTACTCCAGAGGTGGATTTATTCGCCAACGGGCAAAATGCGAAGGTAGAAACATTTTTCTCCCTTCATCACAAAGACAAGGCACCGGGAATAGATGCCTTTTCACACCAGTGGAAATTCAACCTTGCATATGCCTTTCCTCCCATTCCCATGCTGGCGAAAACTCTGCAAAAGATCAGGACAGACGAAGTGACCACAATCTTGATTGCCCCATTGTGGCCCGGGAGGAGTTGGTACGGCGCTCTATTAGATATGGCCCTGGAAGGTCCCTGCCTTCTACCTCAAAAGACCGATCTCCTACACCAGGGTCCTCTACTACATCCGGATCTAAACAGATTGAACTTGGCGGCATGGCTACTGAAGCCACAATTTTAAAAGCTAAAGGGCTCTCAGATGAAGTAATCCAGACCCTTCAAAAAAGCAGAAAGGCAGTAACCAATGCCATCTACACTAAGGTCTGGAAAAAATTTACGTCCTGGTGCTCCCCAGAAGTTCCAGACCCCTTCAATCCTGATATAGCAAGGATCTTACAATTTTTACAGAAGGGCTTGGATATAGGCCTTACCCCTAGCACACTCAAAGTGCAAGTATCGGCCCTTAGTAGCTTTTTTGACTCTAATTTAGCCAATCATTGCTGGATCAAGCGATTTATGACAGCCGCATCCAGAATTCGTCCTACACTCCGTAATAGGGTACCCTCCTGGGACCTCAATACTGTACTTAACGCACTAACCCAGGATCCATTCGAACCCCTGGATGCTATAACCATTAAAAACTTAACTTTGAAAACAGTCTTTCTAGTCGCAATCACTACGGCTAGACGTGTTGGGGAATTACAGGCCCTGTCAATACAGGAACCCTATCTAACGATCACTGCGGATAGCATTGTACTAAAACTAGACCGGTCCTTTTTACCCAAGGTGGTCTCGAATTTCCACAGAGATCAGGACATTCTACTTCCTTCTTTTTGCCCAAACCCCTCCAACCCTAAAGAACAGACCTTCCACACCTTGGATGTTCGCAGGTTGGTCTTATTTTACTTACAACAAACTGAAACCTGGCGAGTTGATCAAAATTTATTCATTCAGTTTTCTGGACGAAACAAGGGAAAGAAGGCGGCAAAAAACACCATCGCAAGCTGGATCAAACAATCTATTTGCTTGGCTTATTCATCACAGGGGCTGGATCCACCTGCCTCTCTGAAAGCACACTCTACCCGAGCAATGGCAACATCGTGGGCAGAGAGGGGGAATGCCTCAGCAGAGCAGATATGCAGAGCCGCCACCTGGTCATCCATCCATACGTTCACCAGACATTACCGGCTAAATTTCAATAGGGATTTAACGTTTGGCAGACGTGTTCTGCAGGCTGTAGTCCCTCCCTAGAGAAATTAGCTGTTGGTACTACTCCGAAGTGGCTGTCGTGGAAGGTGACTAGAGAAAATAGAATTATTCTTACCGTTAATTCGGTTTCTAGGAACCTTCCATGACAGCACTAATTTCCCTCCCTACCTGATATTCTTATTGGATGATTCCTGCACTTTTGTGGTAACTATACATGCTACTGTGTCCAGGAAAACACTGGCGGTGCAGGAAGGGGAGGGGTATTTAACCTCTTGTGTTCCTGTCCCCTATTAGGGCGGGGAAGACAACCTCCGAAGTGGCTGTCGTGGAAGGTTCCTAGAAACCGAATTAACGGTAAGAATAATTCTATTATTGTCCATCACCCTCGTTTAATGGCCTGAAGTCGGTGCATGTAAATTCAACCGAAATGTTTGTGAGAATTTCAGGCCCCACTTCTTAAACTTTTGCCCTTTGCCCCACTTTCTCTAAAAATGGTCCTTGCCCCAGGTACCAGGTAATCTTGAAAGGGTTATATATTGGTACATAGTGGGTTTGTATTCAAATGAACTGGGCAATGTATACTTTTGGCGTTTCTGGAAGAAGTGCCTGTTTGTTTTTACCAGAATACAACCATTTAGAGTAATTTTTTACTTTCTTCAACTTTAATGAACTTTTGCATAACACTTTTTATTAGAGGATTGGTATTCACATGTGTATATTTTTTATATGTGTGCATACATTGTAATGGCTGCAAGTGGTGACACCCTTGAAATATTGTTATTCCAGAAAAATGAAGCATTTTTCACAGGAAATTATGGCAATTACTCGTTTTTTTTTTTTATTGTGCGCATGTTTATTTCCTTTTGTGTGCATTGTAGCAACACAAAAAGGGGGGAAAAAAAGCAAATTGAACATCACTTCACACTAAACCAACATAATGGGCCAGACAAATTATTGGCACCTTTCCAAAAATGTGGGTGAAAAACTGTTTCAAGCATGTGAGGCTCATTCAAACTCCCTTGTGGTAATTAACATGTGTGAACAATATGACCATCATACCTGAAACCAGATAAAAAGGAGAAACATTGACTCAATCTTTTGCATTGTGTATCTGTGTGTCCCACACCGAGCATGGAGAACAGAGAGAAAGAAAAGAGCACTTTTGAGGCCTTTGAACCTTGAGATTGTTGATGTGTTTCAAAAACTTTAGTTCTCAAGTCAATCTTAAGAAATCTTGATGTTCATTTGGCCATGGTGAGCAACATAATCAAGAAGTTTACAACAAATGGCACTGCAATTTAGGCCGGCGTCACACTCAGCGTATAAAAATACGGTCCGTAATTTACGGCCGTAATACGCAGAAAAGTCCTCAAAATAGTGGTCCGTATCTCCTCTGTAGGCAGGGTGTGTCAGGGTATTTTGCGCATGGCATCCTCCGTATGTAATCCGTATGGCATCCGTACTGCGAGATTTTCTCGCAGGCTTGCAAAACCGGCATACGGACATACAATGGTTCTATGTGCTCCCAAAAACATATATGTACTGTGTGTGTATGTATGTGTATATATATATATATATATATATATATATATATATATATATATATATATATATATATATATAAAATCAGCAAATGAAGGCAGCACTCCAAATCCTCATGAAGGTAAAAATGTGTCTTTTTATTGAACCCACATCTCTGTGCGACGTTTCGGCTCACACTGAGCCTTTTTCAAGCAGTGAGTGTCATTAACAATGGTGCTTTTATAGGCATAATCTACATACATTTGCATATTTCATTGATAATTAAGCATAAATACATGTATAGATACATAGATCTACAATCGTGTTAAAGAAATCTCATATGTGCAATCCATATCTCATAAAGTGCATCGTGCTAAGGTGCTAATCGATTCCAACATCTTCACTAGGGTTGAGCCAAACGGGTCGTTCATTTTCAAAAGTCGCCGACTTTTGGCAAAGTCGGGTTTCATGAAACCCGATCCGACCCCTGTGCGGGGTCGGCCATGCGGTACGCGACTTTCGCGCCAAAGTCGCGTTTCAATGACGCGAAAAGCGCCATTTCTCAGCCAATGAAGGTAAACGCAGAGTGTGGGCAGCGTGATGACATAGGTCCTGGTCCCCACCATCTTAGAGAAGGGCATTGCAGTGATTGGCTTGCTGTCTGCGGCGTCACAGGGGCTATAAAGGGGAGTTCCCGCCGACCGCCATGTTACTGCTGCTGATCTGAGCTTAGGGAGAGGTTGCTGCCGCTTCGTCAGAAGCAGGGATAGCATTAGGCAGGGTCCATTAACCACCAAACCGCTTGTGCTGTAGCGATTTCCACTGCCCAATACCACCTTCGGTGTGCAGGGACAGTGGAAGCTACATTTTTTTTTTTTTTTCCCCCTCAGCGCTGTAGCTCATTGGGCTGCCCTAGAAGGCTCCCTGATAGCTGCATTGCTGTGTGTACGCCGCTGTGCAAACCAACTGCTTTTTTCAAAGCACAAATCCTCTTGTTCCTTCCTTTCTGCACAGCTATCTTTTTGGTTTGTACACACTTTTTATTTAATTTGTGCATCAGTCCACTCCTTATTGCTGCCTGCCATACCTGGCTGAGATTACTGCAGGGAGATAGTAATTGAAGGACACTCCCAGTTTTTTTTTTTTTTTTTGTGGGAGATTAAGATTGACATTTCTGCTAGAGTGCCATCCCTGTCTGTGTCATCTCTCACTCAGTGGGCCATAGAAAGCCTATTTATTTTTTTGCTTGATTTTGGTTATAAAATCTACCTGAAAAAATCACTACATCAATCAGTGGGAGAAAAATATTGGCCTCAGGGCTTATGTGCCACTCCTGACTCCTGTGTGCATCATCACTCACTCAGTGGGCCATAGAAAGCCCATTTTTTTTTTTTTTTTTGCTTTATTTGGGTTCTAAATTCTACCTGAAAAAATCAATAAATCAATCAGTGGGAGATTAATATTGGCCTTTGGGCTTGTGTGCCAGTCCTAAGCGTGCCATCTCTCTCTCTCAGATAGTGGGCCATAGAAAGCCTATTTATTTATTTTTTTTTGGTTTTATAAATTCTCCCTTAAAAAAAAAAAGGGAGATTAATATTGGCCTTTGGGCTTGTGTGCCAGTCCTAAGCGTGCCATCTCTCTCTGTCTCTCAGATAGTGGGCCATAGAAAGCCTATTTATTATTTTTTTTATTGGGTTTATAAATTTTCCCTGGAACAAAAAAAAAAAAGTGGGAGATAAATATTGGCCTCTGGTCTTGTGTGCCACTCCTGACTCCTGTGTGCGTCATCTCTCACTCAGTGGGCCATAGAAAGCCTTTTTTTGTTTTATTTGTTTTCTAAATTCTCCCTGAAAAAATCATTTTATTTTCTTTGGTTTCTAAATTCTTCCTGAATAAATCATTTTATTCTATTTTTTTTTTTCCTAAAGTCTCCCTGAAAAAAAAAAAAAAAAATCAAATCAGTGGGAGATTAATATTTACATTTGTGCTTCAGTGACAGTCCTGCGTGTGTGGCATCTCTCTCATTTGTTGCCACCAACAACAGAGTGTGTAACATTGTGCCTGATTTTCGTTGTGGTCTCACTCACCTGTAAAGGGGTAGCTAAATCATACTGAAGTTATAGCTCACCGTGTAATTTGTGTGACAGCAACAAATACCGTTAGTTTGTTTACGTTTTTAAAACAATGAGGAAGTCTGGTGGAAGAGGTCGTGGCCGGGGGCGTTCATTGTCAGCTGGTAATGAGGGTTGTGGTAGTGGTGGAGCATCAGCTGGTCGTGGGAAAAAAAATATTGCACCTAAGTCTGGAGCTGTGGAGCCAGGTTCGTCGTCTGGCTACACAAGGCCTCGAACGCTCCCTTTTCTGGGAGTAGGAAAACCGCTTTTAAAGCCGGAGCAGCAAGAGCAAGTTTTGGCTTATCTTGCTGACTCAGCCTCTAGCTCTTTTGCCTCCTCTCGTGAAACTGGTAAATGTCAAAGCAGCGCGTCGTTAGTGGATGTTCACGGTCAGGGACAAGTCGCTTCCTTGTCCTCTTCAGCAAAAACAACAACAGAGAAGAATGCAGCAGGCGACACAACGGGTTACTCCATGGAGCTCTTTACACATACCGTCCCTGGCTTAGAAAGTGAAGCAGTTAACAGTCCATGCCCATTACAAGTTGAATCTGACATGGAGTGCACTGATGCACAGCCACAGCCAGACTACTATCCTGGTCCTTTGACTCAGACCACAACATTGCCATCGCAGGGTGCTGATCAAGAATCAGACCCTGATGAGACTATGTTGCCCCATCACGAACGCTATACCACCGACCGACACGGTGACACAGACGAAGTTGCACACGAGCTACAAGAAGAGGTAATAGATGACCCAGTTCTTGACCCCGATTGGCAGCCATTGGGGGAACAGGGTGCAGGCGGCAGCAGTTCTGAAGCGGAGGAGGAGGGGCCGCAGCAGGCATCAACATCGCAACAGGTTCCATCTGCCGGGCCCGTATCTTGCCCAAAACGCGTGGCAAAGCTAAAACCTGTTGGAGGACAGCGTGGCCATCCGGTTAAAGCTCAGTCTGCAATGCCTGAAAAGGTATCCGATGCTAGAAAGAGTGCAGTCTGGCATTTTTTTTAAACAACATCCAATTGATCAGCGCAAAGTCATCTGTCAAAAATGTTCAACTACCTTAAGCAGAGGACAGAATCTGAAAAGTCTCAATACAAGTTGCATGCATAGACATTTAACCACCATGCATTTGCAAGCCTGGACTAACTACCAAACGTCCCTTAAGGTTGTAGCACCCTCGGCCAATGAAGCTAGTCAGCAACGCAACATCCCTTCCGGCAGTGTAGGGCCACCATTTTCCGCACCACCTGCAGTATCTGTGCAGGTTTCTTTGCCAGGCCAAAGCCGTCAGGGTCAGGGAATCACCAGTTTCGTAGTAGGAAACACTGCATCTAGGGCACCGGTGGCAACAATACCATCTCCCACCGTCTCTCAGTCTGCCATGTCCACCGGCACCCCCGCTAGTTCCACGATCTCCAGCTCTCCAGTCCAGCTCACCCTACATGAGACTATGGTTAGAAAAAGGAAGTACTTAGCCTCGCATCCGCGTACACAGGGTTTGAACGCACACATAGCTAGACTAATCTCGTTAGAGATGATGCCCTACCGGTTAGTTGAAAGCGAAGCTTTCAAAGCCCTGATGGACTACGCTGTACCACGCTACGAGCTACCCAGTCGACACTTTTTTTCCAGAAAAGCCATCCCAGCCCTCCACCAGCATGTTAAAGAGCGCATCGTCCATGCACTCAGGCAATCTGTGAGCACAAAGGTGCACCTGACAACAGATGCATGGACCAGTAGGCATGGCCAGGGACGTTACGTGTCCATCACGGCACACTGGGTAAATGTGGTGGATGCAGGGTCCACAGGGGACAGCAAGTTTGGGACAGTTCTGCCTAGCCCACGGTCTAGGAAACAATTGGCTGTAGCCGTTCGCACCCCCTCCTCCTCCTCTTCGTCCTCCTGCAGAAGCGAGAGCTCGTCCACAGACCGCAGTCGCACAACCACTCCATCCGCAGCTGCCACTGTTGCACACCAGGTCTCCCATTATGGGGCAGCTACTGGCAAACGTCAGCAGGCTGTATTGGCTATGAAGTGTTTGGGCGACAACAGACACACCGCGGAAGTTCTGTCCGAGTTCTTGCAGAAAGAAACGCAGTCGTGGCTGGGCACTGTAGATCTTGAGGCAGGCAAGGTAGTGAGTGATAACGGAAGGAATTTCATGGCTGCCATCTCCCTTTCCCAACTGAAACACATTCCTTGCCTGGCTCACACCTTAAACCTGGTGGTGCAGTGCTTCCTGAAAAGTTATCCGGGGTTATCCGACCTGCTCCTCAAAGTGCGTGGACTTTGCTCACATATCCGCCGTTCGCCCGTACACTCCAGCCGTATGCAGACCTATCAGCGTTCTTTGAACCTTCCCCAGCATCGCCTAATCATAGACGTTGCAACAAGGTGGAACTCAACACTGCACATGCTTCAGAGACTGTGTGAACAGAGGCGGGCTGTTATGTTTTTGTGGGAGGATACACATACACGGGCAGGCAGTAGGATGGCAGACATGGAGTTGTCAGGTGTGCAGTGGTCGAAGATTCAAGACATGTGTCAAGTCCTTCAGTGTTTTGAAGAATGCACACGGCTGGTTAATGCAAACAACGCCATAATAAGCATGAGCATCCCCCTAATGCGTCTGCTGATGCAAAGTTTGACGCACATAAAGGATCAGGCGTCTGCAGCTGAGGAAGAGGAAAGTCTTGATGACAGTCAGCCATTGTCTGGCCAGGGCAGTGTACAGGACGAGGTAGCGGGCGAAGAGGAGGAGGAGGACGAGGAGGATGATGGGGATGATTATATTTTTAATGAGGAAGCTTTTCCGGGGCCACTGGAAATTGGTGGCGCGGCAAGGCCGGGTTCTGGTTTTTTGAGGGACACAAGTGACGTGGATTTGCCTGAAACTGCCCCTCAACCAAGCACAACCGCAGATTTGAGAACTGGAACTTTGGCCCACATGGCGGATTATGCCTTACGTATCCTCAAAAGGGACACACGCATAACTAAAATGATGAATGATGACGATTACTGGTTGGCCTGCCTCCTTGATCCTCGCTATAAAGGCAAATTGCAAAATATAATGCCACATGAGAACTTGGAACTAATATTAGCAACCAAACAATCAACTCTTGTTGACCGTTTGCTTCTGGCATTCCCTGCACACAGCGCCCGTGATCGTTCTCACACGAGCTGCAGGGGCCAGCAGACCAGAGGAGTTAGAGGGGCAGAAATCAGAAGTGGCGTTGGCCAGAGGGGTTTTCTGACCAGGTTGTGGAGTGATTTTGCTATGACCACAGACAGGACAGGTACTGCAGCATCAATTCAAAGTGACAGGAGACAACATTTGTCCAGTATGGTTACAAACTATTTTTCATCCCTTATCGATGTTCTCCCTCAACCGTCATTCCCATTTGATTACTGGGCATCAAAATTAGACACCTGGCCAGAATTAGCAGAATATGCATTGCAGGAGCTTGCTTGCCCGGCAGCTAGTGTCCTATCAGAAAGAGTATTCAGTGCTGCAGGTTCAATACTAACAGAAAAAAGGACTCGTCTGGCTACCCAAAATGTAGATGATCTAACCTTCATTAAAATGAACCACAACTGGATTTCGAAATCTTTTGCCCCACCTTGCCCGGCTGACACCTAGCTTTCCTATGAAAAGGTCTTGCCTGTGGACTATTCTGAATGCCTTTTCCAATCTCGTAATTTTCTGCACCTGATTGTCCAGCATACGACATGTTTACACCTCATTAAATGGCCAAACTCCCCACACGGGGCCGTGGTATCGACACTTGGCGACAGCACCCGTGAGGGTGCAGTTTGTCTGAAGAGGTGGGTGAGCCCGCTTTTGGTCGACGGCACTGCCACTGGGTCCCTCCTAGTACAATAAAGTGTCTCTGGCGGTGGTGGTGCGCACCCAACGTCAGACACACCGTTGTAATATGAGGGGCCCTGGGCCTGTACCGCCGGCCACAAGACAGTTTCCCCCCACCCCAGCTCAAACAGTGCTCTACCACTTGCAAAATTATCTCACAGCTCCACCAATGTTTAGTCTATGCGCTGACATCCTTCAATGCCTGCCACTGACAATACCATTGTATTGACATTTTTGTTATGTTAGGCCTTCGATGCCTGTCTGTGGTCACTCCTTCCACTAGGCCTCCACTGACCACACCACTGCTGCCCGTGTACCCCTGTAACCAATTTAAAATTGCCTACAGCCATGTGTTATTATTTTAGGCCTTCGATGCCTGTCTGCGGTCACTCCTTCCACTAGGCCTCCACTGACCACACCACTGCTGCCCATGTACCCCTGTAACCAATTTAAAATTGCCTACAGCCATGTGTTATTATTTTAGGCCTTCGATGCGTGTCTGCGGTCACTCCTTCCACTAGGCCTCCAATGACCACACCACTGCTGCCCGTGTACCCCTGTAACCAATTTAAAATTGCCTACAGCCATGTGTTATTATTTTAGGCCTTCGATGCCTGTCTGCGGTGACTCCTTCCACTAGGCCTCCACTGACCACACCACTGCTGCCCGTGTACCCCTGTAACCAATTTAAAATTGCCTACAGCCATGTGTTATTATTTTAGGCCTTCGATGCCTGTCTGTGGTCACTCCTTCCACTAGGCCTCCACTGACCACACCACTGCTGCCCGTGTACCCCTGTAACCAATTTAAAATTGCCTACAGCCATGTGTTATTATTTTAGGCCTTCGATGCCTGTCTGCGGTGCCTCCTTCCACTAGGCCTCCACTGACCACACCACTGCTGCCCGTGTACCCCTGGAACCAACATCAGAAAATATAAAAATAAGTATTTTGCTTATAAAAAAGAAAATACTGGAGAGATATCAAATGCAGACATTTTAACATTAAAAACAAACACATACAACAAAAATCTGGTACAGTACTAAAAATGGCCACCAGCTACAATAACTTTCTCCTGCAAGTAGTTAACTGAAAGGTTTTTTCAATTTTAAACACAGATATGGCATCCACCGAGTGTTGTCCTGTCGCGTCTTCTTTATATTATTGCCAAGAAGATGCAAAACAATGAAAATAATAAAATCATTAATTACCAAAATAATAGAGAAAGTCAACACCACATTGCAAATAAACATTCATTACAAATAAAGAAGCAGGGCGCGTCCGAGGGTGAGTATATACCTAATAAGAATATAATCACCCTCGGACGCGCCCTGCTTCTTTCCGACAGCCTTCCTTCCTAAGAATCAGCCCTTCCGTGGTGTAGAGAGAGGGTTTGTTACACTCCAAGGTGTTCCCCAGGTTGCCTTTCCTGAGCTTCGATCTTCCGGCTCTCGTTTAGTAGTTGTTGGAAACTACGCTGCATTGGGCCTACAAATTGGGTATGGGGTGTAGAGAGATGGTGTGTTACACTCCAAGGTGTTCCCCAGGTTTCCTCTCCATTGCTTCGATCTTCCGGCTCTCGTTTAGTAGTTGTTGGAAACTACGCTGCATTGGGCCTACAAATTGGGTATGGGGTGTGGAGAGATGGTGTGTTCCACTCCAAGGTGTTCTCCAGGTTGCCTTTCCTGAGCTTCGATCTTCCGGCTCTTGTTTAGTAGTTGTTGGAAACTACGCTGCATTAGGCCTACAAATTGGGTATGGGGTGTAGAGAGATGATGTGTTACACTCCAAGGTGTTCCCCAGGTTTCCTCTCCATTGCTTCGATCTTCCGGCTCTCGTTTAGTAGTTGTTGGAAACTACGCTGCATTAGGCCTACAAATTGGGTATGGGGTGTAGAGAGATGGTGTGTTCCACTCCAAGGTGTTCTCCAGGTTGCCTTTCCAGAACTTCTATCTTCAGGCTCTCATTAAATTGTGGTTAAACGGAACAACTGCATTTGGCGTACTAGTTGGTTTGGGGCCTACTATCGGTGTCTGCCGCTCCTTGCTGTTCTCCTGGTTTCCTGTCCTGAAATTCCGTTTTCAGGCGCTCGTTAAGTAGTTGTTAATGTTAGACTGCATTTGGCCTACTAGTTGGGTTGGGGCCTACTATCGGTGTCTGCCACTCCTTGCTGTTCTCCTCCACTGAACAAAGCTGTGCCGCCTGTTTACTACTGTTGCCAATTTTGAACTGCATTTCGACTACTTACTGATTTGGGCCTACTCTCTGTGTCAGCCTCTCATTCCAGTTGTCCTCCACTGCAATGCCCCCTGATTAGTCCTGTGTTACCAATTTTGAACTGCATTTAGCCCACTTTATTCTTTGGGCCTATATCTGTGTTTCCTCCTCATCCTGCCCATTGCCCAGCCAGTGATAGATGAGTCTGCTGGTACATTGACCCATAACGCAACATTTCCCGTGCACGCTACACTGCAAGATTGTGACCCTGCTGAAAGTCAGGTCCCCCTTCCCGCATACCATACCACCTTACACGGGGACAAACAGGAAGGTGCAGATGAAAGTGCAGGTTCCTTCATCAGGTGGGGGGAGGAATACTAGTTGGCGACGTCACTGGCACAGGGCCTCTCATGGTACGCAAAAGTGTTGCTGCCGGTGGGAGGCGCCCCCGCCGTGTAAACACACCGCTGTACTTTGAGGGGCCCTGTGCCAGTGCCAATGCCAACGAGTGGGCCCCCCCTGCTTGCTCAGGTTCACAGCACTTGCAAAGTTGAAATACTTACCTCTCCCTGCTCCACTGCCGTGACGTGGTCCAGATTTCCTGGGCCCACTAATTACTTGAACCAGCCCTACCCACCACAACTTTAGCCAAATGACCCCCAATTTCAAATGCCTTCCAATTATTATAAGGTAAATTACGCTTGACAAGCTTCATTAAGAAGAATGGATGGTTTTGACATTAAAATGGGCACTCTAGGTGTTTTCCTGGCCCCCACTCACAGCCGACTATGCTGCCCCATTGACTTGCATTGGGTTTCGTGTTTCGGTCGATCCCGACTTTACGTCATAATCGGCCGATTTCACTCGACCCGACTTTTGAGATAGTCGGGTTTCGCGAAACCCGGCTCGACTCTAAAAAGGTCAAGGTCGCTCAACTCTAATCTTCACTATTATTTTGATCATTTCATCCATATTTCTTTTTCTACAAACATCTCTTTCATAGTATGTCTTATGTTTATTTACATTCCTTACCCCGCCATACACAGGTTAGAACCACATGGAGGACGCTACATCTACCGTTTTCGGCGTCCTCTTTCCTCTACTGCGCCATTCCTCTGTGTCATAGGCTGCCGGCCAATCACAGCCCTTCCCTAGTCAGTTTCTCTTGACGCATGCGCGCTCGCCACTCGTCAGCGCCGGGACGCCATCTTGAATGTGGCAAGATTCGTCTCTCAACGCCAGGCGGCCAGCCACTTTCAGTTTTTCAATCCCTATGCTGCGGTACATATATTTCAGCTGTGAGATACATCCCCAGCTGTATTCTATTGGTAGATAGTCTCTAATTGTTACACTGTAGTTTTACACTCTGACATAATGGATGACACCTTATTCAGGCTACATCCATTTGTCCATGTCCCTCCCATTTGACACACAGCTCTTCAAGGCCTTATTGTCTCCCTATGGGGGTCCATATGAGTGATTCATTTGTAGACTGTACTGTATAATAGTGAATACTGGTTATATGGCATTCCTTTTCACTCTGACACAACGGACAACACCTTCTTCAGGCCCCTCCGTTTGTCCATGTCCCTCCCATTTGACAATCAAATGTAGAAATATACCGCACACTCGATTTTGGTATGATGCAAAAAAAGGTTTTTGTGCCAAATTTATTCAAATGCAAGATACAAAAGATTGCCACATTGAAAAAATGAAGGAAAGAACCCAGATGAAGGAGAGAACCCAACGTTTCGACCCTTCCCGGGTCTTACTCATGGGGTTGCTAGGAAAGTAGAAAAACAACAGTGTAAACATCTGTCTGTAATACAGCAACATAATTGGGAATGAGATAAAAGGAAAAATTATACGGATATATAAAAAAATACACAATGACAAATAACACAAGTTAACAAAACAGAACAACAAAATATCACCAATAAATATAAAAAAACACCGATAGGGTAAATCAAAAGACAGGCAGCCAGAAATAGTGAGAAGCTGATTCTTGTCGCTCCCGATTGCCAGTCCTTCACTATTTCTGGCTGCCTGTCTTTTGATTTACCCTATCGGTGTTTTTTTATATTTATTGGTGATATTTTGCTGTTCTGTTTTGTTAACTTGTGTTATTTGTCATTGTGTATTTTTTTATATATCCGTATAATTTTTCCTTTTATCTCATTCCCAATTATGTTGCTGTATTACAGACAGATGTTTACACTGTTGTTTTTCTACTTTCCTAGCAACCCCATGAGTAAGACCCGGGAAGGGTCGAAACGTTGGGTTCTCTCCTTCATCTGGGTTCTCTCCTTCATCTGGGTTCTTTCCTTCATTTTTTCAATGTGGCAATCTTTTGTATCTTGCATTTGAATAAATTTGGCACAAAAACCTTTTTTTGCATCATACCAAAATCGAGTGTGCGGTATATTTCTACATTTGATTGACTTGGATCACACGGTCCGTTATACCAGCACCTCCGTGTCCCAGACTCGAGTGCACACCATCACCCATATATCTGTGTCTTGACTGCTTGGTGTAGCACCGGTCCACCAGATGACATCCGACATCTTTGCATATGACGCTGCAACCAGTTCCAGCATCCTATCACAAGTTACGAACTCGAGTGAGTTCCTGAAAACCCCAGCACATGAACTCAGAACGAGGGACTACGAAAAGGAGCGACGGAAATTAGTTTCTTATGACCTACACAGCATTACGTTAGCAGAGTACCATAAACAGGGCAAGATCCCGAGGGGTCTTAGGTGTAACCTACGCCCCACTCTTTTCTCAGACAATCCAGACTTTTGCGATAAGTTTAAGAAAATACTTAATAAGTGTTCTATGGACATTATTATCTTGACCATTGAATTTCTGCAGAAAGCAATCGTAGAGACAAAAGACAGCATTCGAGCCATAGAAACCCAGCTGACATCAACTTTGGCCTCAACTGACTGGACCAACCTCAAAGAAAAAACAGACAGAATCCTTGCAGACCACCAGAAATTCCTAGAGGACAAGAAACGTCAGAAATTCCAACGTGACAGCGACGATTACACCCAAAATAGGGTCTATAGATGGAGCGATACTGCCGGCAACAACTCCTGGCGCCGTCCATATCAACGCAAAACAGGCTCCTTCAGTGCGGAAAGCGATTCATCAACCGGTTCAAACAGATCACGTTTTTTACCGAAAGGCCGCAGGGGAGGACACCAGCGTATCGACCAACAAGAAGATCGAGGCGGAAAAATGACAACCCGATCGCAGGTAAGACACCTAACATAGTCATTAACATTTCAGGTTATACGCTCTCCCCTGCGGAACTCAACGTACTACAGAAAGGACTATCATTTTGCCCCACTCCCATCTGGGACAGCTTCCAGCTGGAGAGGGATTTACAACGACTCTATCGTCTAGTGAGACTGAAGACTCACTTTGGGACTCTGGCGGGCAATTCCGAGAACAGAGTGTCTCCTAGTGGGGACGTCTCTGTTGCGGAAATCCCCCTTACATCATTGGGATTGAGGAACCCTAGTTCCTTCAACCCACCACAGACATTACATGCCGTCGAAACGTTTATTTCTTTTGTAGAGAAGGATGTTAAGGACCTATCTCACCAATACCAACTGGGTCTTTTTCCCACACGCACAAACCTATCATCTTCTGAAAAACAGGCCCTAGTCTCCCTACAGAACAATAAATCCATTATTATCAAGCCAGCAGATAAAGGTGGGGCAATAGTCATTATGGATCACACGTTATACTCTAACGAGATAAGACGCCAACTGTCTGATACAGATA
Organism: Ranitomeya imitator; assembly: GCF_032444005.1. Taxonomy (NCBI): domain Eukaryota; kingdom Metazoa; phylum Chordata; class Amphibia; order Anura; family Dendrobatidae; genus Ranitomeya; species Ranitomeya imitator. The sequence continues at coordinate 532,051,156 of NC_091283.1, forward strand.
CCTACAATACCATCCCTAGAGACCCCACCCCAGAGATTCGTAAAAAAATACAGTCCATCATCAATATCTATCTCGACAATGGCACAATAGACCAACAAACGGCTAGATTCCTCTCCAATCCCCATCCTATAACTCCAGTATTTTACGTCCTTCCTAAAATACACAAATCCCTTACAAACCCCCCCGGTCGCCCCATAGTGGCATCTACGGACTCTATTCTCTCACCCTTAGCTGTCTTTCTAGAGAAAATTCTCACACCATTGATTAAGACTACCAAATCCTTCGTACTGGATACAGGCCATTTCCTCAGTCTAATTAAACAATGTGATACCGTTCCTCCTGATAGCCTGCTAGTTACCATGGACGTAAATAGTCTTTATACGTCTATCACCCATGAGAAGGGTATCACAGCGTCCAAACTATTGCTGGAAAACTCCGACAGACCCACTAATTCCATACGTTTCTGTATGGAGTTACTAAGATTAGTCCTATATGAAAATTTCTTCCTCTATGAGGACACTTACTATGTACAGCACCAAGGGACCGCAATGGGCTCGAACGTCGCACCAGCATATGCAAATGCTTATATGAACACATTCGAAGAAACTTTTGTCTACACAGACGACAGGTATAAACAGTATGTAAAAAACTATCTTCGTTACATAGACGATATTTTCTTCATTTGGACTGGATCAGTCGATATCTTGCAGACATTCCACCAGACCCTAAACTCTATTTATCCTGAACTACAGTTCACTATTCAATACGACACCAATAAGATTTCTTTTCTAGATACATTAATACTGAAAGACATTGAGGGCCACCTCTCAACTGATTTGTATTCCAAGCCAACAGACTGTAATAGTCTTCTGCTCTACTCTAGCAGCCATCCAAAAGCCACACGTAACAGCCTTCCCCGCTCCCAATTCACTAGGGTAGCCAGGATTGTCTCGGATCCAGCCGTACTCCCCACACGCCTGGACACTATGTCTGAAAGATTCAGGGAGAGGGACTACCCCCAGCGCCTTCTTGATCAGGAAATATCAAGGGTCCTTCAACCCCAATCACCACCCCCAAGAAACTCGATTAATGACGGGGTACCCTTCGTCCATACTTTCCATCCATTTATGCCCAAAATAGAAACGGTGATCAGAAAGCATTGGTCTCTCCTAGCAAAAGCATACCCTCAAATAACAAGCTTCACAGCACCACCTCTTATGTGTAATAGGAGGGCCCCCAACATCAAGGACAAAATAGTACGAGCAGACATCGGTAGCACACGATCCACCACAAATCAAAGTGTATTAGCTCCACGCCGCCAAGGGACATTTCCCTGTCTTAGCTGTGCTTCCTGCTCTAATGTTATAAAATCCGATTGTGTCACACATCCTAGAACAGGCAAATCATATCCTATCCGGGGATACCATACATGTAATTCCAATTTTGTCGTTTATGTCATAAAATGCCCATGCGGCCTTCTATACGTGGGGGAAACCACTCAACACATAAAGGACCGTATAGCGAGCCACAAATCGACCATCCGCTGCAATAAAACCTGGCTCCCCATCCCTGAACACTTTATCAAAATGAGACACACAGTGGCCCAACTCAAATACCAAGTTATTGAACAGGTATGCAGACCCAGGAGAGGTGGTAACCATGTCAAACAACTGAAACTCAGGGAAACTTTTTGGATCCATAAATTGGGGACCCTTACCCCAAAAGGTCTCAATAGGGAAATAGATTGGCTGTTATAACATTATTACAATTTTTCTTTTTTTCTTCCAGACACGTTGAGTTTCCTACCCTATAGGTGAGTCCTCCATTCTGCCTTCTTCGTTTTTTCCTCCCCTTTTTTTTCCCCTAATTTTATTTTTATATATATATTTTTCTATTTTTTCCTTTTTTTATTTTTTTTATTTTATTTTCCATTTTTTATTTCATCATATTTCATTTTCATTTTTGTAGTCCTTTATTTGCCCCATATTTTTTTATTTTTTCATTTTATCCAGACTTAGTGTTGTCCACTTATTTACAGATTCAATATGGCCTACCATTTAGTCAGTTTTCCTCAATACTTTTGCTCCTTTCTTCCCCCTTATATCAGACCCTTTTTTCTTAGCGCTTCTAACATAGCGCTTGGATCCTCCCACGTTTGGGCAGGCTTGCCCTCACTATGCCCCAGCGCGACCTGCGCATGCGCGGTTCGCACCGCGCTTCTTCCGGTCTCTGTGCCCCTGCCCGTCCCCACCCCTTGGCTAGTTCCCACCCCATCCTCAGGACACGTCGCACAGAACACTCCCTCCTCTGGGCAGGTTGCCCCTACTTGTGCTTAGCACTAACTGCGCAGGCGCGATGTACAGCGCGCTACTTCCGGTCCGGGACTTCCGGTTGGCGGTATTCTTAAACAGTACCGCTACTCACTCCCACCACATTCCCACAGCAGGGCGCGGGAGAGCCGCTGACAGCATACTAGGAACAAGCTCCAACAGGTACGGGGGTCTTCTATAGCCAGCACCACATAAGCCTTTCGCCCTGCAGTCTATATATGGTGTACATTTTAAGTGCTCCTCCTAACGGATAGGCCTCTTTCACAGTGGGACAACCTCCCCTATCAGGCTCCATATACCCGGGACACTGAGAATTTATCTGACCCTATACAAAGGTATTTATTTCTCCTCCCTTCCTTCTCCTTATATTATGGACACACTATATGGGTCTGGCACATGGATAGCAGACCTCCCACTGCTACTACGACCTTTCCCTCACACTTTATTGCATACCATAGGGGGCCCTTCCTTTTGGTTCCTAGCTCATACCTGACGGAATCACCTATATGGGAACACCTACATCATACATTTTCATACGCCCTGCACACCTATAGATTTACTTTTCTCTGATACCAACACGATTTTCTGTGCTTATACTATATAAACTTTTGCAGTCTAATGTAGATCTTATCGTAATGACAAGACATACCAGGAAGGGATCGCTCATTTTCCTCTACCATTGCCACTGTTGTACATATTGATAACAAGAACCAGAGGTAATTTAAATGTATATATCTCACCTGACCTTAACATGTCTAGAGAAGCTGATTCTTGTCGCTCCCGATTGCCAGTCCTTCACTATTTCTGGCTGCCTGTCTTTTGATTTACCCTATCGGTGTTTTTTTATATTTATTGGTGATATTTTGTTGTTCTGTTTTGTTAACTTGTGTTATTTGTCATTGTGTATTTTTTTATATATCCGTATAATTTTTCCTTTTATCTCATTCCCAATTATGTTGCTGTATTACAGACAGATGTTTACACTGTTGTTTTTCTACTTTCCTAGCAACCCCATGAGTAAGACCCGGGAAGGGTCGAAACGTTGGGTTCTCTCCTTCATCTGGGTTCTTTCCTTCATTTTTTCAATGTGGCAATCTTTTGTATCTTGCATTTGAATAAATTTGGCACAAAAACCTTTTTTTGCATCATACCAAAATCGAGTGTGCGGTATATTTCTACATTTGATTGACTTGGATCACACGGTCCGTTATACCAGCACCTCCGTGTCCCAGACTCGAGTGCACACCATCACCCATATATCTGCCTCCCATTTGACACACAGCCCTTAACGGCCATATTGTCATCCTGTGGGGGTCCACATAAGTGATTTATTATTGCCAACCATCCTATTCCCAAAATAAACTTCCATGTACCACAATCTTATATTATACATGCTTTATTTATACTACTGAGACAATGTGATCGGCCGACAACCATGACTAATTATGCACAGAGATAAGTAAAATTGTTACAACTAAATGAAAAAGATAGGGAATATATATTATATTTTTGTTTCTTATTCTTTCATCCTCCATGTGGTTATGTTTCACCTGTTGGCAGACCAAGGACTACTTGCAGGTTGCTGGACGTGAAGATATCACTAAGATAATATAAAATAAAATAATGTTAAAATTGGAGCTCCATATCAAACTCATATAATTCATCTGTATACAATACTCCAACACTGGGAATCCCCATACATCCGATTCTTAGGGGTACACTTATAGGGCTAATACATATTAGGGTGGATTTTAAATTCTACATTCAACCCCTTTGGTTTTAGGGTGTCAAGCATATATATCCATTTTAATTCTTGTTTTTTTAGAAGGCTCACTCTATCTCCCCCTCTCCTTTGTATGGGGACCTTATCTATAATCCTAAATTTGAGATCTTTCTCGGTATGTCCCAATTCTGTAAAGTGTTTTGAGACTGGGAGGTCTACTCGTTTTTTCCTTATTATATATATATTGTCAGTGAGACACATAGATAGATATATATATATATATATATATATATATATATATATATCATACAGCACTAGATAGCTTAAAAGGCGGTAATTCAATTGCAGGCTTTTGCGATCTCCTTCCTAAACCTGACATGATATGAGACATGGTTTACATACAGTAAACCATCTCATATCCCCATTTTTTTTTTTTTTTTTTGCATAATCCACACTACTAATGTTAGTAGTGTGCATGTGCAAAATTTGGGCTGTCTAGCTATTAAATTAAAGGGTTAAATGGCGGAAAAAATTGGCGTGGGCTCCCGCCAATGGCTATCTATCTATCTATCTATCTATCTATCTATCTATCTATCTATTCTATGTGTACACATTTATTCTACCTATTCTATTGTAACCTGTCAGTGTGATTTTACTGTACACCGCACTAAATTGCTTTTCTGTCTAACACCGCTGCGTATTTCTCGCAAGTCGCACTGCTGGTCCGTGTGTAATCCATATTTTTCTCGCCCCCCCATAGACTTTCATTGGCGTATTTTTTGCGCAATACGGTGACAAACGCAGCATGCTGCGATTTTTCTACGGCCGTAGAAGACCGTAAAATACGGCTGATAGGAGCTGGGGCATAGAGAAGCATTGTACCGTATGCAATCCGTATTTTCAGCACCTCTCATACATCCGTAAAACACGGTAGTGTGACGCCGGCCTTAATCTGTGTACGTAGAAGGCAGAGAAAAACTGAAAGGTTGCATTGCAGGATAGTCCAGATGGTGAATAAGTAGGTCCAATCAAGTTGCAAAGAAGCTGTCCTGCAGGCTCGGGGTGCACCAGTGTAAGCGTGATCTGTCGTGTTTTATTTCATTCAAATGTAAACTAATGGCAGAAGACTCAGAAGGACCCCACTGATAAGAGACATAAAAAGTTAGACTGCAGTTTGCCAAAATGTACATGAGTAAGCCAAAATCCTTCTGGGAAAGTATCTTGTGGATAATTGAGACCGAGAGAGCTTCTTGGTAAAGCACATAATTACTAAAAACAGAAAACAGTGGATGAGGCCAAAAAAAAAAAACACAGTACCTACAGTCACAAATGGTGGAGGTTCAAAGATGTTTTGCGGTTTCTCTGCTGCCTCTGGTACTGGGTGCCTTTTACTTTGCGCTAGCATCATGAAATCAAAAGACTTTTTATTACAATGTAAAGCCCAGTGTCAGAAAGCTGGGTTTGCCTCCTTGGTCATGGGTTTTCCAGCAGGACAATGACCCTCAAAACATACTTCAGGAAGGACATTAACCCTTCATTACCCCATATCCCACTGCTACACGGGAATGGGAAGAGAGTGGCCAAGTGCCAGAATAGGCGCATCTTCCAGATGTGCCTTTTCTGGCGTGGCTGGGGGCAGATGTTTTTAGCCAGGGGGGGGGGCAATAACCATGGACCCTCTCCAGGCTATTAATATCTGCTCTCATTCACTGGCTTTACCATTCTGGCGGAGAAAATTGCGCGGGAGCCTACGCCAATTTTTTCCGCCATTTAACCCTTTAATTTAATAGCTAGAGTACCCAAATTTTGCACATACACACTACTAACATTAGTAGTGTGGAATATGCAAAAAAAAAGGGGATATGAGATGGTTTAATGTATGTAAACCATGTCTCATATCATGTCGGGTTTGGGAAGTGTGTGTGTGTATCTGGGTATGTGTATGTATATATATATATATATATATATATATATATATATATATATATATATATATATATATATATATATATCTGACATAGAATAGGTATATATGTGTATATATCTACTCTAATCTAGCCGGTCAGTGTGATTTTACTGTACACCACGCTGAATTGCCGACTTTTCAAAGGACACCAGTGCGTAAAAATCGGACAGCACTCACATGATGCGAGTGCTGTGCATTTTTTTTGTCACACCCATTGACTTGCATTGGCGAGTCTCATTCGAGAATCACAGCAATACGCAGCATGCTGCGATTTTTTTATTTTATTTTTTTTTTTTTCTCAGTCCGATTTCGGCTGAGAAAAAAAATTGCAAATGAAGACACTTATTGACTAACATTGGTCCGAGTGCAATCCGATTTGTTATTGGATTGCTCTCATCCGTTTTCCTCGCAAGTGGAAAGGAGCCCTTATGCACATGGTGGTGAAAGCAAATTGATCATTTTAAGGCGTTTATGCTTGGAAAAAAAAAATCTAAATTTTGACAAGTGAATAACTTTAAGGTAGAAAAAAAATGCCCCCTATACAAACTGCATAAACAGATTACCGGTAATAAAAAGAAAACTCTGTGCGCATACCCTTGTTTCTGTGATTATTGAGCTGGGACCTCTGTAGCTTGTAGACTGCGTGGCTTATAGGCTGCAAAACTAGAAAAATGGAGTAAGCCATAAACCACTAAAAAAATTTGATATACTGGACAAATTTTTAGCCAAAATTGACAAACATATTAAGAAAAAACACATACCAAATTATGATGAAAACATGTGGAGGAGACGTGGAAGTAGGTAGGGAGGGGGAACAAACAGAAGTCGAAAAATAGGACCAAGGGAAGCAGTACTACGGAGTCACTGTGGCATACCCATTATAGCATCAGCAGCAGTAAGTAGGTAACCTCAATAGTAAAGTGCATATTGTTCATCAACAGCAAAGCCTGTCCTAATAAAGCCGTGTCTGTCTATAGTATGTCTGGACTGCTGTCACCCTCCTTACAATTCCTAAGGGCTTCTGTTTGATCCTCCTTTCTACCTACTTCCATGTCTCCTCCACATGTTTTCATCATGATTTGGTATGTGTTTTTTATCTTAATACGTCTGCAATTTTTGTACTAATATAAAATTTGTCTAGTATATAATTTTAGTGGTCTATGGCATATTTTTCAAGTGTTGCAACATTCTTGAGTACTCCGTTTGTATTACCGTATATATTTTCCACTAACAGTCCATCACATGAAAGTAACGACTGTGCAAATTTATTAGGCAAAATCTAGAAATTGGAGCAACTGTAGGGCGTCACAGAATTGTGGCAGGGGAAGGACCCTCCATGATCAAAAGAGGAATATGGGTTGCAGTAGATGAGGAAAAACTGGATAGCTACTTCCACGATGTCCAGTCCCTCAACTCTCAGCCAGAATTGCCATTAACTGTTACTACATATTAATATGACGTTGGATGAACATGGATGTCACATGTATCCTTACTACAAATCTTGGTCCACGTTACAAGCTGCTCTGTCCTGCTTTCTGAATATTTTGCGGATTAGCATCAGGCAGAGCAGCAGCAGCAGAAAAGGCGAATTCTCTGAGCTTCCTCACCTGTATCGCCAAACTCAGCCTGGTTATACAACCCTTGGCAAAAATTATGGAATCACCGGCCTTGGAGGATGTTCATTCAGTTGTTTTTTTTTTGTAGAAAAAAAGCAGATCACAGACATGGCACAAAACTAAAGTCATTTCAAATGGCATCTTTCTGGCTTTAAGTAACACTAAAAGAAATCAAGACCAAAAAATGTGGTAGTCAGTAATGGTTACTTTTTTTTTAACTAAGCATAAGGAAAAAATTGTAGAATCACTCAATTCTGAGGAAAAAATTATGGAATCGTGAAAAACAAAAAAAAACGAAAAATACTCCAAAACATCACTAGTATTTTGTTGCACCACCTCTGGCTTTTATAACAGCTTGCAGTCTCTGAGGCATGGAATTTAATGAGTGTCAAACAGTACTCTTCATCAATCTGGCTCCAACTTTCTCTGATTGTTGTTGCCAGATCGGCTTTGCAGGTTGGAGCCTTGTCATGGACCATTTTCTTCAACTTCCACCAAAGATTTTCAATTGGATTGAGATCTGGACTATTTGCAGGCCATGACATTGACCTTATGTGTCTTTTTTTTCAAGGAATGTTTGCACATCTTGAAAAATGATTTAATCATCCCCAAACATCCTTTCAATTGTTGGGATAAGAAAAGTGTCCAAAATATCAACATAAACTTGTGAATTTATTGAAGATGTAATGACAGCCATCTCCCCAATGCCTTTACCTGACATGCAGCCCCATATCATCAATGACTGTGGAAATTTGTGTGTTCTGTTCAGGCAGTCATCTTTATAAATCTCATTGGAACGGCACCAAACAAAAGTTCTAGCATCATCACCTTGCCCAATGCAGATTCTCAATTCCTCACTGAATATGACTTTCATCCAGTCATCCACAGTCCACGATTGCTTTTCCTTAGCCCATTGTAACCTTGTTTTTTTTCTGTTTAGGTGTTAATGATGGCATTTGTTTAGTTTTTCTGTAAATCCCATTTCCTTTAGGCGGTTTCTTACAGTTCGGTCACAGACGTTGACTCCAGTTTCCTCCCATTCACTCCTCATTTGTTTTGTTGAGCATTTCCTGTTTTGGAGACATATTGCTTTGTTTTCGGTCTTGACGCTTTGATATCTTCCTTGGTCTACCAGTATGTTTGCCTTTAACAACCTTCCCATGTAGTTTGTATTTGATCAAGATTTTAGACACAGCTGACTGTGAACAACCAACATCTTTTGCAATATTGCGTGATGATTTACCCTCTTTTAAGAGTTTGATAATGCTCTCCTTTGTTTCAATTGACATCTCTCGTGTTGGAGCCATGATTCGTCAGTCCACTTGGTCTAACAGCTCTCCAAGGTGTGATCATTCCTTTTTAGATGCAGACTAACGAGCAGATCTAATTTGATGCAGGTGTTACTTTTGGGTATGAAAATTTACAGGGTGATTCCATAATTTTTTCCTCAGAATTGAGTGATTCTATAATTTCCCCCCTATGCTTGGTTAAAAAAGTAACCATTACTGACTACCACATTTTTTGTTCTTGATTTCTTTTAGTGTTTCTTAAAGCTAGAAAGTTGCCACTTGAAATTACTTTAATTTTGTGCCATGTCTGTGATCCGCTTATTTTCTACAAAATTTAAACAACTGAATGAACATCCTCCAAGGCTGGTGATTCCATTATTTTTGCCAGGGGTTATAATTGTACAACTGAGGTTAGATTATCTGCATTAACTACAAGGTCACGATCGATTTAAAATATTATATTTTATTTTTTTATACCATAGAATAGTGCTGCAGTTACAGAAAACGATGACTTGCAGTTTCAGTCACTTCAGATTTATATTCATAATCTGATAGCAAGCGCATTTTACCAACCTTTTTCATCTACCGCAAACGTAAAACCCACTCTTTACATTTTTTATATGAAGGTTTCACCATCTGAAGGGTAAACCCACATTAATAGGTGGGAGGTTCCAGTATGCATGCATTAGACCAATCCAATATGGATCGATTTGAGTCTTTATCTGACATCTAGCATTAGTGTAGGTTGGATTTACAAGTCATAACTTGGTTTTATCTTTCCCCCATGACGGCACCACAGAGAGCGAGGGATCCGCCCTCAGGGACAGGAAACCTACAGGTGAAAAGGCGGTACCTCTTTCCCACATCAGTTGGTTTCCTGTCCCTGATGGGGAACCTACAGCAATAACTAAAACCCCCTTTGAACCTCTGTCTGAAGTTCCTTCAAAAATCTTATCCCTTAAGACCTCTCTTCTTGTAGCTTTAACTTCTGCCCGCCTCGCCAGTAATATACAAGCGTTATCGGCGTACCCACCCTTCACTCAAATTCTTGATGATAGAGTAATTCTTAGGACTGACCCTTGTAAGATTGCTCTCACTAAGTGTATTGGGGGACACTTGCTTGGCACTGGATTAACATAGTCAGGCACGATTTTTGAACACAAAACAGTCCATACAGTTTATTAAAGGGTCATAAAACCAGGTTATGCACAGTCCATATTATACATTCCATAGAACACAATAGGCACTAACTGGTGATATTAACTTGCAGCTTTATCTTGTACACTTCATACATGGCTTTGACTCATGGACACTAAACATGCTGGACCTCTCACTTCGTCCAGTTACCATGGGTGTCCGTACGCCGTACAGTTCACCAATGTCCCAAATCACATACAGCGCATATGACCCTGGGTCGCGATCTCTAAACACGCCGAACCTCACTCCGTTCAGTCACCGTGGGAGACCACACAGTTCATAGAACATCACAAGCACCAACAGTCTGTATCGGTACCTGACGGGAGCTCCTGCTCCACCTGCTGACTCCTTGTCAGTCCACTCCTCCGGGAAAGCTGCCTCACAGGGATCACCAACTTGCCTGGGTGGCATATCTTAGTCAGTCCAGACCCACTGAAGGACAGTAGCTTCCCCAACAGTTTCACTGTGTGCTTTTCATGGATCCGGTCCTACTCCCAGGACCTCCCAACACACAAGCGTGTGGCCTGTCCAGGTGCTATTCAGGACCACTGTCCAAAACCCCAGGCCACCAGGTCCAAAGCCCCACCATGTGCTCCTCAGGACTCCTACTCCCAGGAAATCCAACACAGGTAGTTCAGTGTGCTATTCAGGGATCCGGTCCTACTCCCAGGACCTCCCAACACACAGGCTCTCCAGGACCTTCCACTGGAACCACACAGGAACCATGTGATCCACACCCTGGTCACATTCTATATCCTTAACAACTCCCCTGGGTGGGAGTGTGGTTGTGTGGCTAGTTTGTCCCTCCCATCTCACATAACTAGCCCTGCCAAACCTCCCATGACTTATTATACAACACTATAACTATAGGACTACAGGTCCCAGAATACCACATCGCTTCAGGCTGGCAGCGCAGAGTCTCCTCTCTGCGACACATATATCGGCCATTCACCACAATGCCGGACTTTGTCACATAATCACATCCATGCATGCAACTGCCATGCACTCTCACAGCCTCAATACGCCTCCGTGCGTATACTGGGGAGACCATGCAGCGCCCCCTACCTGTTACAGGGGTCACTGCATCACACCCTGCATACCTCCCCAAATATAATAATAATAATAATCTTTATATAGCGCCAACATATTCCGCAGCGCTTTACAGTTTCAAACACAAGTCATAAGTAACAACGTTAACAATACAATAATTAAAGCGAAATAAGACGACCCTGCTCGTGAGAGCTTACAATCTAAAAGTCTTGTCAGTTTCATAGGACTCGGGAGATCTCCTTGCCCTCTTTCTGTCCCAGTCCCAAGAATAAAAGGGAAGAAGTACTGCATACTTTAGATGTAAAAAGATGCCTGGTCCAATATCTGACAGCCACAAGAGTGTAGGAAGGATAGGGCTCTGTTTTCCTGCTTCCAGGGTCCACGGAAGGGACAAAAAGCGTCGAAGGCCACACTGGCGAGCTGGATAAAAGACGCCATCACCCTATCCTACTCCTCTTGTGGGGCAGCTATCCCCGAGGACATAAGAGCCCATTTAACCAGAGCAGTGGCATCATTCTGGGCGGAGAGCCCAGGCGCTTCAATACATCAGATATGTAGAGCTGCCATATGGTCTCCCCCCTCTACATTTTTCAAACACTACTGCCTAGACTTGACCTCTTCTTCAGATCTCACCTTTGGGAAAAGGGTTCTGGAGGCAGTGGCCCTCCCCCCCTAATATACAATATTTGTAATTCTCTCCATGGTGCCGTCATGAGGGGGAAAGAGAAAATCGTAGTTACTTACCGATAACGGTATTTCTCTGATCCCATTACAGCATCCACACATTCCCTCCCTTTCACACACAGGTGTGCATAATAGAGTAAGTTAGTCATTAGTATTTAGTCACGTGGTGCCTCTATTTAGCTTAAATTGAATACATTTTGTTTTGTATAACCATTTGAGTTGCAGCTGAAAGTTCTGTATAATTCTGTGTAAATTGATGTGGGAGAGAGGTACCGCCTTTTTCACCTGTAGGTTTCCTGTTCCTGAGGGCGGATCCCTCTCTCTCCGTGGTGCCGTCATGGGATCAGAGAAATACCGTTATTGGTGAGTAACTATGATATTTGTTTTGTTACCCTTCCCCCCCCCCCCCATGGTTTCATGTTAAATCAGAATGCCAGTGAATTGGGCATTCCATAAATATAAGACTGCCATCGCTGTCCTAAAATGGACCATGATATATAAGGACTGGCAGAGAGTCTGCTGACCTGAAGAAGGGCTCAATCAGGAGTCAGTAGGAGGCCTCATGAGCCCTAAATGTCATAATTGATTGCTGTCAGTATCATCAGAGTTTGGATTGAGTGTCAAATATTTACCATCAGTTGAGGGGGGGGAAGACTTTATCAAAGTCCATGAAAAAAAACGGTAAGGACATGAATGGCATCCGGACGCTGTCAAACTTTATTCAGATCCATAGACTTGCATTGGTGAGATTGCTCCAAGACTGATCTGTCAGATAAGTCTGTGATTTTTGTGTGGGCTATTTGGTAATTTTTAATAATATTATTAATAATAATAATAATAATAATATTATATAGCGCTAACATATTCCGCAGTGCTTTACAGATTGCACACATTATCATCGCTGTCCCCAATGGGGCTCACAATCTAAACTCCCTATCAGTATGTCTTTGGAATGTGGAAGGAAACAGGAGTACCTGGAGGAAACCCACGCAAACCCATACAAACTCTTTGCAGATGTTGTCCTTGGTGGGGTTTGAACCCAGGACTCCAGCGCTGCAAGGCTGCCTTGTTATCCACTGAGCCACCGTGCTGTCCAAAAACTTATGAGAATGTGATCAGCCCCATAGACTACAATGGGTATGAGTTCTATCTGTGAAAAACACCACACTCATACAAGAAACTGTCTTAATGAGGCCTAACTCAACAGAATCGCAGAGCTATGGGTCTAAAGTCGGGTTCACATTTGCGTTCTGGGGCTTTGCGAAGGGCTGCGCATGTCCTCCGTTAAGCCCCGCCTACTTCCGCATGCGTCCTGTGTACCTATCTTTAACATTGGGTACCCAGGACATGCGGATGTATGCGGATGTGTCGTTTTGATGCACCCGCCATCCACACAAAACGCAACTTGTTGCTTTCCCGTGCGGTCAGTAGGTGCATCAAAATGCATCCATCCGCATGTCCTGCGTACCCAATGTTAAAGATGGGTATGCAGGATGCATGCAGAAGTAGGTGGGTCTTAACAGAACTACGCAGCCCTCTGCAAAGCCCCCAAACGCGAATGTGAACTTGGCCTAAGTTTGAGTTAGGAGACCTGTGGTCAATCTGGAAGTTGCTGTATGCACATGGACTGTGTTTAACACACATCGACCAAAGGCTCTGTTGATGCCAAATCTGGGGTGTATGTCTGATGCTTGTTCTCTACAGTTGAACACGTTCTCTATTGGCTCTTGTAATGAAGACAAATGTATCACTATACGACTTCGGGAGTGGAGGGAATATGGACAGAATGATCAAATTTTAAGCAGGATTTTGTCAAAGGGATGAGGGTGTATTGACTTTGTTTTCTGAACACCAATTTTAGTGTAATGCCAATATCAAGCACACATAACATCACAGCAGTATGTTGGTGATACCCCCTCACTTTAACTGCCTCCTTCTGTCATGTTGGACGCTATTCACACTAGGGCGTCCGACACACAGTGGTAATTCTGCATTCGTCCACTATGCGCTCAGTGGCGTCGGCTAGATTTTATCTAGGTTGTCCAGGGTTAATCTAGCTGGTAATCTGGTTGGAGGCTGGGTCACGCCCACAGCCTTTAAATAGTTCTTCTGAACTTTGGGCGTCGCCGATTATAGCTTGTCTTGTGCCTGGTGATCTCGGTTCGGAGTGGTGGTCTTGGAGTGGAAATATCATATCTGGTGGTGTATGATCCTTTGTCATATTTCTCCTTCCTATATTTGTATTTGTTTTGCCCTGTGCACATTATAGTGTTTTCCTGAGTGTGTTTGCGGCGTGGTGCGTTTTTGGTTTTCCCTGTCTGTGCTTTCTGTAGGGGTTGGTGTGAGGAATTATCACTGGGTGGAGGGTGGAGGTTTCAGATTAGTACTGAAACAGGAGTCAGGGTCAGGCCTGGTGGCCCAGACAAGCACACCATCAGTGTAATCTCTGAGAGAGGGACAGACAGGGTTTCCCTAGTCTGAGGGATATCGCAGGGGCCGGGTTATTAGCTTTAGCCTACCTAGGCTCCCCGTGACACCTTCCTTCTCAGCCTTGCAGCAACTCATTACTAGATCAACTGAACTACCAATCCTTAAGAGTACTCTCATCTCCTACATTTGACATATCCACATGATTTGCAATAAATGTATAGTAGATGCGGGTACCATAGGTGGAACCTGCATGTACAGTATCTTTAACAGGGCAATGACATGTGCTGTGGTTCGAGATTTCTTTAATTTGAACCGTAATTCTGAGAACCTCAACACTGACAGTAGTGAGCGACTGGACTCTGTTCTCTCTATTGGAATTGTATTGGTGGGTCCTCCACCTACTATACATTTCTGACATATCCTGTGGATGTGCAATACATGTACATTTAGCTTGTGGACAATGGGGCAGAATTTATGGGCGAAGGCCGATTTCACACAACGGTCTCTTACAGATAATTGTGTGAAATAAGCCTTACCCCATAACGACTTCTGCCCTCTTATCCATGGCACTAATTAAAAAGTTAGCTCTTGGGATATAAATTTTTTTTTTTATATATATACATATATTATATTATATTAATATATATGTATGTGATAGTCTTTGATTTAACTACCATGAGGATGGAAATGCAGGCTATACTATAGGTTATGGAAAGCTGATATGTGTGATGTGTTTGACTGCCCCCGGGACTGGTGGTAGTGGCAGTTAACCTCGATTACTGATGCGACTGCTGCTATTTAACCTTGATCTCTCATTTGTAAATAGGAAATGGGGTTTCCTGTGTCTATTCACATGGAAATCTAATGCATTTCTATTGTGTTCCAACCTGATCCACCCACTTTGTCCTCAGCATTGGCTCAGAGTACACATACCAACCTGTCTAACGTGTTTTTATACATGAATGGAAAAAAATGAATTGCTAGAAACAGCTTCTTTCACTGTAAGCTAAAACGACAAAAACAACCATGTACAAGAGCTCAAGTGAAACTAAAAATCATGTAGACCAATAAATAATCAAAGCTGGTAAACATTCTTACAAAGCTGGAGAGAGAGACCCTAGTGAAGGGTGATCTTTAGCAAATCTACTGCATAAATGGCACTTTCCCTGCAGGTGCCATCCAATAAAAGGAAATGGTTCAGTTCGTGACTGCTCTGGACATTGTGGTCTATACAAATGTCAGACGTATGAAACTGGCCACGGGTCAAGTCTCCATGCTGTGGTAGCTTCAGGGGTCCTAAATTAGGCTCATGCTGTATATTACGGCCACACAATTTTAAATATCATGCCCCAGTTCTCAAATTGTGTGGTGTAATTAAGGGCCGCAGAGGTAGCAGTTGTCTTAGATCCCAAATAAGAAAATGTAAGTATTCTGATCAGAAAATACAAGATTTGACATTGGGGCCAGGGAGATTAAATGTATATATCTTTTTCTCGGTAATGGCACTTTTTTTTTTTAAATTGAACATTATAGATATGATGTGGTAGCATGAGAAGTCTATTGATAATGACCAGTCAGATGGAGGTTTGTGGACATCAGGGTAAAGATGAGATTTAAAATTTAGTATATGTATGATCACTAGCCTTGCTTGCTGGTACAGTCATATTATTAGACAGTAAACAGGACTCCCTGTATAAGCGTAGTGCTGTGTAAGCTGTTACAAGCTGCTTGGCGATTTTACTGTTTTTGCATGTTTGTATTTTCCTCCCCTTCTATCAAGAGCTGTAGGTTTTTAATCAATCACCCACGACAGCACCACGAGAGAGGGGATCCGGCCTAGAAAGACAGAAAAGCTACAGACCTAAAAAGATAGCACCTCTCCCACGTATCAGTTGGTTTCCTCTCCTTGAGGCTGCCGTCACACTAGCAGTATTTGGTCAGTATTTTACATCAGTATTTGTAAGCCAAAACCAGGAGTGGGTGATAAATGCAGAAGTGGTGCATATGTTTCTATTATACTTTCCCTCTGACTGTTCAACTCCTGTTTTTGGCTTACAAATACTGATGTAAAACACTGACCAAATACTGCTAGTGTGACGGCAGCCTGAGGGTGAACCTCTTACAGACATACCTGTAGAAGACTGAGTCGGTTCAAGAAGCGGGGATTCCCTGCCTTGGCAAGTACAGAGTTCCTGAAAGCACCACAGTGGGGCCAGGGGATGCAGGTGAGCGGAATTTGGGCAAGATAGCTGGCTCTGTTGTGCTCAAGAAGGAGGCAGTACTCAGACGCTGACGGCGTTGTACTGGCGATGTGGCTGGGGTGCGCCCTGGTAACGCGGCCGGCATACACCTGGTTGATGACAGTGGGCAGGAGCAAGGAGTGCCCAAAAGATATGCAGACCACACGAGGTGACCTCTTGGCCCATAAGTTCTGGGGTACCGGATAGGGAGAGGCCTGACATTTAAAAAGCTACCAGGACATGGCCCTGTGCTTCCTTGCAAATGATCCTACAGCAGAATCTTACTGGGAAGCCCCAGCAGCAAGCAAACCGATGAACCACCACCCCCTTCCCCCCCACAGCAGTGGTTGTCCGTGAGAGACGAGATTCTGCACGTAGATACAGTCAAAGGAGTTCCAGCAGAATGGATGAGTCGGCAGCCATCTGAGATGAGTTCTCCTTGTAATCCGGTACCATTCGATTGCCTCATATTGGTAAGTGATTTTCGTGAAAGTTCACTCGGTGATGTAGTTTTCTCCTTCTTTCTCCCAATTTTCTGCTAGGTACAGAAGTGTTCAGCAAAGCCTAAACATAAGGAGTGTGTGCTTTGCAGGACCCTATTAACTGACTGTTACCAGAACAGACTGTCAGTCATGTATTGAGCACACTGTAGCAAAGGAGACCCCTAGCTTTGGAACTAACTTAAGATCTACCATCAGTGTGAAGGTTAGAGATTCCCTGAAATCCTTTTTCCCATGAAGAAGTCCATAGGGGGAAGAAGAAAAAAGCTAGGTCCCCTGAGTAAGAGTTGTGTAGTGGCTCAGAAAAATGACAACCCCATTGAATCCTCTTCATTCACTTTCTCTACTTCAGATGACAAGTCAAGTCATTTGTGTTTCCCCATAGACCAGATGGACAAGCTTGGAATATCATAGGGATAGTAGAGCCCAAGCTGGAAAGGTCAGTTCAGGATATCAACCACCAAGGGGGAACCCGAACCAGACCCTTAATGGAGGTGGCGGATTGCTTATTCCGTGTAGCGGAAACTCCTCTCCTGGCCTTAACAGCTCTTCATATAAAAGGGAAAAAGAACCTAAAAAACTGACTTTTTAAGCTGCAACCTGGCTTAGGCAGGGAGAATGGGAGTTAAATCGAGCCATCTTCATCCAGATGGTGCAAATGTGGGACCTTCCGTATATAGACATCTTTGCCATCAGGTTGAACAGGAGGGTAAAAATGTTCTGTTCTCTGAACCCCAGAGAAGGTCCCCTGGGTGTAGATGCCTTCCTTGTTCCATGAAAATTCAACCTGCCATACGATTTTCCTCCAATAGCCCTGATCCCACTGGTAGTAAGAAAGATCAGCGAAGACTAAATGAGGGTTATCTTAATTGCCCATTTTTTGGTCCAGAAAGCCATGATTCTCATAGTCCCTAGCTATGTCGATCAGCGACCCATGGGTCCTCCCAGAGGTTCCAAATTTCCCCTCTCAGGGACCAGTCTACCATTCATGAGTATCCAACCTCCATTTGATGGTATGGAATTTGATGGTGCTGTTAATAGAAAAGGATTTCTCTCCCAATCTGATCACTACTCTACTTCAAAGTATAAAAGTTTACACAACTAGAACTTATTCCAGAATAAGAAGAAAGTTCCTGTCCACTTTAGGATTAATGATCAAAGCGGGGTTCCAGTAGGTCAAGTTCTAGAGTTTCTGCAGAAGGGCCTTGAGTTAGGCCTATCCACTAGCACTCTCAAGGTCCAAGTGTTGGCTCTGGGGGCCCCGTATAACACTGATCTGGCCTGGAATTATTGGGTATTTAAGTTTTTAGGGCTTCATCCTTAAAGAGTAATGGGATATACACGGTAAAGGTTTTTTTTTTTGCTTAAGACGGCTCTTCTGGTAGCTTTAACATCTGCCTGAAGGGTCAGTGATATTCAAGCCCTTTAGAAAGTCCCACCATACTCAGTTCCTGGAAGACAGTTTTTAAGCCAGCACGATCCTACCTACCAAAGGTGGCTTCCCGGTATCATAGGTTATAGGAGATCGTTCTTTCCTTCTGTGCTAGTCCAAAGAATCAAAGAACAGAAACTTCATAAACTGGATGTTAGGAGGTGTCTAGTAGAATACCTGTCTGTTACTGATTCCTGGAAAAGGGGTAATTCCTTATTTGTGTCCCTTTATGGACCCAGAAAAGGGCTTAAAGCTTCAAAGGGCACAATAGCTAGTTGGATCATCCAATCCAAGCCCTCGTCTCCTGTAATAAAATAAAAATAAAACAATGTCCCTAACCCTTCCGATGTTCTGTCCCACGCCTTAATCCATGTCTGGGGGATTAATAGTTTTCAACCTGAACGGTGCCAAGATGTGACCTTCCAGGCTGAGAACCACTGGGAGAATGAGCTGCTGGGAGCACAGCTGTTATGATAGGCAATTCAGTAACACAATGTACATAGCGATCAGAGCACATACAGTGATCTGACAATAACCCAAAATAATAGAACGAGCTCTGAGACGTGGAAACTCTGTAGACCGCAATTCCTGATCCTCTCCAAACACAACTAGAGGCAGCTGTGGATTGCGCCTAACGCTCCCTATGCAACTCGGCACAGCCTGAGAAACTAACTAGCCTGAAGATAGAAAAATAAGCCTACCTTGCCTCAGAGAAATACCCCAAAGGAAAAGGCAGCCCCCCACATATAATGACTGTGAGTAAGAGGAAAAGACAAATGTAGGGATGAAATAGATTCAGCAAAGTGAGGCCCGATATTCTAGACAGAACGAGGATAGGAAAGATAACTTTGCGGTCTACACAAAACCCTAAAGAAAACCACGCAAAGGGGGCAAAAAGACCCTCCGTACCGAACTAACGGCACGGAGGTACACCCTTTGCGTCCCAGAGCTTCCAGCAAAACAAATAGACAAGCTGGACAGAAAAAATAGCAACAAATAGCAAAGAAGCACTTAGCTATGCAGAGCAGCAGGCCACAGGAATGATCCAGAGAAACACAAGTCCAACACTGGAACATTGACAGGAAGCATGGATCAAAGCATCAGGTGGAGTTAAGTAGAGAAGCAGCTAACGACCTCACCAGATCACCTGAGGGAGGAAACTCAGAAGCTGCAGTACCACTTTCCTCCACAAACGGAAGCTCCCAGAGAGAATCAGCCGAAGTACCACTTGTGACCACAGGAGTGAACTCTGCCACAGAATTCACAACACACAGCATCAGTGACCAGCGGTGACGTCTGTTTACTGCGGGTCACTGAGGCTGCGTTCCCAGCCGAGCTGAACTGCAGTGACTTTAGCGGCTTTTTCCTCATGGTGCTCACTAGGGAACAGTGCAAACAGTACCGCTGCCTCCCAAGTGCCGCTGCGTGTTGCACACAGGCAACAAACATATGCCGCAAGTATTACATGCACGGACATACATTTTTCCTCAGAATTTAGTGATTCCATCATTTTTCCCCTATGCTTGGTTAAAAAAAGTAACCACTACGGCCTAGCACATTTTTTTTTTTTGTTGATTTCTTTTAGTGTTTCTTAAAGCCAGAAAGTTGCCATTTGAATTGACTTTAGTTTTGTGCCATGTCTGTGATCTGTTTTTTTTTTTCTACAAAATTAAACAACTGAATGAACATCCTCCAAGGCCGGTGATTCCATAATTTTTGCCAGGGATTGTAGTCTGGGAGTCCATCGTGTGTTGTTTTTTTGTTTTTTTAGCAAACTCTATGTGGGCTTTCATATGTCTTGCACAGAGGAAAGGCTTCCGTTGGGCCACTCTGCCATAAAGGCCCGACTGGTGGAGAGCTGCAGTGATAGTTGACTCTGGAGCTCAGCCATAGTGATCTTGGGGTTCTTCTTTACCTCTCTCACCAAAGCTCTTCTCCCACGATTGCTCAATTTGGCTGGACGGCAGGTCTAGGAAGACTTCTGGTGGTCCCAAACTTCTTCCATTTAAGTATTATGGAGGCCACTGTGCTCCTAGGAACCTTGAGTACGGCAGTAATTCTTTTGTAACCTTGGCCAGATCTGTGCCTTGCCACAATTCTGTCTCTGAGCTCCTTGGCCAGTTCCTTTGACCACATGATTCTAATTTGGTCTGACCTGCACTGTGAGCTGTGAGGTCTAATATAGACAGGTGTATGCCTTTCCTAATTAAATCCTATCAATAGAATTAAACACAGCTGGACTCCAATGAAGGAGTAGAACCATCTCAAGGAGGATCACAAGGAAATGGACAGCATGTGACTTAAATGTGTCTGAGCAAAGGGTCTGAATACTTATGACTATATATAGTACAGACCAAAAGTGTGGACACGCCTTCTCATTTAAAGATTTTTCTGTATTTTCACGACTATAAAAATTGCAAAGTCACACTGAAGACATCAAAATTATGAATTAACAAAAAAGTGTGAAACAACTGAAAATGTCTACTATTCTAGGTTCTTCAAAGTAGCCACCTTTTGCTTTGACTGCTTTGCACACTCTTGGCATTCTCTTGATGAGCTTCAAGAGGTAGTCACCGGAAATAGTCTTCCTACAATCTTGAAGGAGTCCCCAGCGATGCTTAGCACTTGTTGGCCCTTTTGCCTTCACTCTGCTGTCCAGCTCACCCCAAACCATCGCTATTGGGTTCAGGTCTGGGGACTGTGGAGGCCAGGCATCTGGCGTAGCACCCCATCACTCTCCTTCTTGGCTAAATAGCCCTTACACAGCCTGGAGGTGTGTTTGGGGTCATTGTCCTGTTGAAAAATAAATGATGATCCAACTAAACGCAAACCGGATGGAATAGCATGCTGCTGCAAGATGCTGTGGTAGTCATTCTGGTTCAGTAAAGTAAATAAGGCAGCACACTGCAGCGCTAAAACATGCAAACTTGAAAACACGAAATTTGAACTGCATTACTGCACTAGAAATATGAAAAATGAGAGCTTTTAGCGCATAAAAATGGCCAATTTTATGTGTACCTGGTAGCCTCTTTATGGCATCTCCCCTATACCAGGTCCTACGCTTGCCTTACCTCGCTGAGAATAATTCTCAGCGAGGTAAGGCAAGCGTAGGACCTGGTATAAGAGAGATGCCGTAAAGAGGCTACCAGGTACACATAAAATTGGCCATTTTTATGCGCTAAAAGCTCTCATTTTTCATATTTCTAGTGCAGTAATGCAGTTCAAATTTCGTGTTTTCAAGTTTGCATGTTTTAGCGCTGCAGTGTGCTGCTTTATTTACTTAACTATATACGAGTTGGCGACTCTAGGTTCAGCACCTGTTCACACTGAGTCTATCTTTGGATGTGCAGGTCAGGTTTTTGAAATGTATTCTGGTTCAGTATGCCTTCAATTTTGAATAGATCCCCAACAGTGTCACCAGCAAAGCACCCCCACCTCCATGCTTCACGGTGGGAAATGGGCATGTAGAGTCCATCCGTTCACCTTTTCTGTGTCGCACAAAGACATGGTGGTTGGAACCAAACATATCAAATTTGGACTCATCAGACCAAAGCACAGATTTCCACTGGTGTAATGTCCATTCCTTGTGTTCTTTAGCCCAAACAAGTCTCTTCTGCTTGTTGCCTGTCCTTAGCAGTGGTTTCCCAGCAGCTATTTTACCATGAAGGCCTGCTGCACAAAGTCTCCTCTTAACAATTGTTGTAGCGATGTGTCTACTGCTAGAACTGAGTGTGGCATTGACCTGGTCTCTAATCTGAGCTGCTGTTAACCTGCAATTTCTGAGGCTGGTGTTATGATACGGTGGTCTAGGAGCAACATGGAACGAGCTCTGAAGGAAGTGGTAACTGTACTGACCGCAGTCCCTAAGCTCAACACACTTGAAGTAGCCGTGGAATGCTCCTAACTCTCCCTAGGCATCTCATCACAGCCTAAGAGCTAACTACCCCTAAAGAAAGAAGAAGGAAAGCTATCTTGCCTCAGAGAAATCCCCAAAGGATAGATAAGCCCCCCACAAATAATGACTGTGAGTGGAGAGGGAAAAGACATACACAGAATGAAACCAGGATGAGCACAGGAGGCCAGTCTAGCTAAATAGATAGGACAGGATGGAATACTGTGCGGTCAGTATAAAACACTACAAAAATCCACGCAGAGTTTACAAAAAAAATCTCCACACCTGACTAAAGGTGTGGAGGGCAAATCTGCCTCCCAGAGCTTCCAGCAAGACAGAATAAATTCACACTGATAAGCTGGACAAACAAAGAAAGCACAGAATGGATAAGTCCACAAACTATGGACAGAAAAGAGCAAGCAAAAACTTAGCTTAGCTGAACTGGTCAGGATAACAGGGAACTCCAAAGAGATGTGAATCCAACCAGGAACCATTTACAAGTGGCACTGGCTGAAGAAAAGAGCCAGGCCTAAATAGCCGAGCAGAAGAGACGATAAGTGGAGGCAGCTGATGACAGCTAACTCCAAGGAGCAGCCATACCACTAGAAACCACAAGAGGGAGCCCAAGAGCAGAACTCACAAAAGTGCCACTTACAACCACCGGAGGGAGCCCAAGAGCGGAATTCACAACAGGCTGGTGACTCGGATAAACTTATCCTCAGAAGCAGACGTGACTCTTGGTCTTCCCTTCCTGGTGCGGTCTGTTGTGAATTCTGTGGTCAAGCTCCCTCCTGTGGTCATGAGTGGTACTTCGGCTGGTTCTGTCTATGAGCTTCCTTTGGTGGATGTGAGTGGGGCTGCGGCTTCTGAGTTTCCTTCCTTCCTCAGGTGACGAGGTTAAGTCGTTAGGTGCTGCTCTATTTAACTCCACCTAGTTCTTTGTTCCTGGCCTCCAGTCAATGTTCCAGTATTGGTCTTGCTATCTCCTGGATCGTTCTTGTGGCCTGTCTGCCCTGCATAAGCTAAGTTTTGCTTGTGTTACTTTTGTTTGCTATATTTTCTGTCCAGCTTGCTATATTGGTTTTTCTTGCTTGCTGGAAGCTCTGAGACGCAGAGGGAGCACCTCCGTACCGTTAGTCGGTGTGGAGGGTCTTTTTGCCCCCTCTGCGTGGTTGTTTGTAGGTTTTTGTGCTGACCGCAAAGCTATCTTTCCCATCCTCGGTCTATTCAGTAAGTCGGGCCTCACTTTGCTAAAATCTATTTCATCTCTGTGTTTGTATTTTCATCTTAACTCAGTCATTATATGTGGGGGGCTGCCTTTTCCTTTGGGGAATTTCTCTGAGGCAAGGTAGGCTTATTGTTCTATCTTCAGGGCTAGCTAGTTTCTCAGGCTGTGCCGAGTTGCATAGGGAGCGTTAGGAGCAATCCACGGCTACCTCTAGTGTGGTATGATAGGATTAGGGATTGCGGTCAGCAGAGTTCCCACGTCTCAGAGCTCGTCCTATGTTAGTAACTATCAGGTCACTTTGTGTGCTCTTAACCACTAGGTCCATTGTGGTTCTGAATCACCTGTTCATAACAGCGGTCCTCATGTGAGCCAGTTTCTTTGTAGCGCTTGATGGTTTTTGCAACTGCACTTGGGGACACTTTATAAGTTTTCCCAATTTTTCGGACTGACTGACCTTCATTCCTTAAAGTAATGATGGCCACTCGTTTTTATTTACTTAGCTGCTTTTTTCTTGCCATAATACAAATTCTAACAGTTTGTTCAGTAGGACTATCAGCTGTTTATCCACCAGACTTCTGCTCAACACAACTGATGGTCTTAACTAGTGTTGAGCGATACCGTCCGATACTTGAAAGTATCGGTATCGGATAGTATCGGCCGATACCCGAAAAATATCGGATATCGCCGATACCGATATCCGATACCAATACAAGTCAATGGGACATCAAGTATCGGAATGTATCCTCATGGATCCCAGGGTCTGAAGGAGAGGAAACTCTCCTTCAGGCCCTGGGATCCATATTAAAGTGTAAAATAAAGAATTAAAATAAAAAATATTGTTATATTCACCTCTCCGGCGGCCCCTGGACATCAGCGGGAGGATCCGGCGTCCGGCACGGCTTCTTTCTTCAAAATGCGCGCCTTCAGGACCTGTGGAATGACGTCCCGGCTTCTGATTGGTCGCGTGCCGCCCATGTGACCGCCACGCGACCAATCAGAAGCCGCGACGTCATTCCTCAGGTCCTAGAAGGCGCTCATTCTAGGACTTTAGCTGAGGAATGACGTCGCGGCTTCTGATTGGTCGCGTGGCGGTCACATGGGCGGCACGCGACCAATCAGAAGCCGGGACGTCATTCCACAGGTCCTGAAGGCGCGCATTTTGAAGAAAGAAGCCGTGCCGGACGCCGGATCCTCCCGCTGATGTCCAGGGGCCGCCGGAGAGGTGAATATAACAATATTTTTTATTTTAATTCTTTATTTTACACTTCCGATACCGATACCCGATATCACAAAAATATCGGATCTCGGTATCGGAATTCCGATACCGCAAGTATCGGCCGATACCCGATACTTGCGGTATCGGAATGCTCAACACTAGTCTTAACCCCATTTTTTAAGGCAAGAAATCCAACTTACTAAACCTGACAGGGCACACCTGTGAAGTGAAAACCATTTCCAGTGACTACAGAAAAATCTTTAAATCGGGTGTGTCCAGACTTTAGGTCTGTAGTGTGTGTGTGTAATATATATATATATATATATATATATCTAATATATAAAGATGTATGTATGTCCGGGATTGGCATCTGCACCGTCGCAGCTACAGCAACAAAATTTTTGCACAATCACACGTCTGGACCCTGAGAGCGTCATAGGCTATGTTGTGAGGTGAAATTTTAACCCCGTGTGTTGTGAATTCTGTTGTCGAACTTCCTCCTGTGGTCGTGAATGGTACTTCGACGAGTTCTGTCCATGGACTCCCTCTGGTGGCTGTGAGTGAAGCTGCTGCTTCTGAGGTTCCTTACACAGGTGACGTGGTTTATCTTTTGATTGGCTGCTCTATTTAACTCCACTCAGATCGTTACTCCATGCCAGCTGTCAATGTTCCTGCATTGGTTCAGTTCGCTCTTGGATCTTTCTGGTGACCTGTCTTCTCCAGCAGAAGCTAAGTTCCTGATAGTTATTATTTGTTCATTGTTTCCTTGTCCAGCTGGTTATCATGATTTTGTCTTGCTAGCTGGTAGCTCTGGGATGCAGAGTGGCACCTCCGCACCGTGAGTCGGTGCGGAGGTCTTTTTGCACACTCTGCGTGGTCTTTTGTAGTTTTTGTGCTGACCGCAAAGATACCTTTCCTATCCTCTGTCTGTTTAGTAAGTCTGGCCTCCCTTTGCTGAAACCTGTTTCATTTCTGCGTTTGTGACTTTCATCTTTACTCACAGTCAATATATGTGGGGGGCTGCCTTTTCCTTTGGGGAATTTCTCTGAGGCAAGGTAGGCTATATTTTCTATCTCTAGGGCTAGCTAGCTCTTAGGCTGTGAAGAGGCGTCTAGGGAGAGTCAGTAACGCTCCACGGCTATTTCTAGTTGTTGTGATAGGATTAGGGCTTGCTGTCAGCAGAGCTCCCACATCCCAGAGCTTGTCCTGTGTGAGTTTAACTATCAGGTCGTACCGGGTGCTCCTAACCACCAGGTCCATAACACCCGTGCTTTCCAATTCACCAAACAATTTTGCCCCTATCTAGATGATGGGGAAAAAGTGAAAGGAAAAGTGTTGGAGGCAAATTGACAGCTGCCAGATGTGAACAAGGGGGATTTAAAGAGTGAGAGCGATGGCGCCAAAGAGTATATACCGTATAGTTGCTAAGGTGGGGCCCCGACATGGGATACTCACCACACACGGGGATATGAAAACACACACACAAAAGGCGCCACAAACTACCACGTGCTTGAACACATATACCACACTTAGCACATATTTCACCACACATACACCAACCTCGCCACATAAGTCGAAACACAAAAGTCGCCGCTCAAAACTCGCCACGCGCAAAACTCACCACATGCAGAATTAGGCTCACGCAAAACTCGCCACACATGCAAAA
Organism: Ranitomeya imitator; assembly: GCF_032444005.1. NCBI lineage: Eukaryota > Metazoa > Chordata > Amphibia > Anura > Dendrobatidae > Ranitomeya > Ranitomeya imitator. The sequence goes on from NC_091283.1 coordinate 532,077,615, forward strand.
CTCACCTCATGGAAAACTCGCCACACGCAAAACTTGCACACGCGGAAAAATTTCCACATGCACAAAAGTTGCAACACATGCAAAAGTTGCCTCACACAAAACTTGCACATACTGAAAAAAACGCACCACACATAAAACTCACCATGCGCAAAACTCGCCATCCGCAAAACTTGCTGCACACAATTTACTACACTAACCTGTCACATGCAACTCAACACACAAAAAATTGCTACACGCATGTCGCCACACAACTCATCTCACAAAAGTCGCTACATGCATGTCGCCACATGCAACTCAACACACACAACTTGACACATGAAACTTGCCCTAAAACACACACAAGTCTGGTATTATCCTTCAAAATAAAAATCTGATTAATAAGCAGACAAACAACAAAAGCAACAAATGTACCATATATGAAATACGGCAGCTGTCAGTCACATGACCTCTCTATTATGTGTATGTGTGAGCTAATATATACTGCCAGGGGGGAGGGCTTCCTGTTGGCTGGGGATTTATCAGGCTGCCAATTTAGCTTACAAATACTAAGGTAAAAATACTGACCAAATGTGTGAACGCGGTCTAATACAGGAGATGACACACAGATATATACTATATACAGGAGCAGATGACACACAGGTATATACTATATACAGGAGCAGATGACACACAGATATATACTATATACAGGAAAGATGACACAGGTATATACTATATACAGGAGCAGATGACACACAGGTATATACTATATACAGGAGGAGATGACACACAGGTATATACTATATACAGGAGAGATGACACAGGTATATACTATATACAGGAGAGATGACACGGGTATATACTATATACAGGAGAGATGACACACAGGTATATACTATATACAGGAGGAGATGACACACATATATACTATATACAGGGGACATGACACACAGGTATATACTATATACAGGAGGAGATGACATACAGGTATATACTATATACAGGAGGACATGAGACAGGTATATACTATATACAGGAGGAGATGACAACCTGGTATATACTATATTCAGGGGAGATGACATACAGGTACATACTATATACAGGAGGAGATGACATACAGGTATATACTATATACAGGAGATGACATACAGGTATATACTATATACAGGAGATGACATACAGGTATATACTATATATAGGAGATGACATACAGTTATATAGTATATAGAGAAGAGATGACATACAGGTATACAATAGAGGAGATGACACATGGGTATATACAATATACAGGAGGAGATGACCTACAGCAGGTATATACTATATATAAGAGAAGACATACAGGTGTATACTATATATAAGGGAGATGACAAACATGTATATACTGTGGTGAAAATGAGGGGTGTGAAGTGAAAATGAAAAGGAGTGAGGGAAAATGACAGATGTGAGGTCGAAATGACAAGTGTTAGGGGGGAATGAGAGGAGTGAGGGGGAAAATAAGAGGAGTGAGGTGCTATAACTAACCACAGATATTTACTATGCCCAGGCAACGCCGGGCTCTTCAGCTAGTAAATATATAAAGCTGAATGTACAGTGGGGCAAAAAAGTATTTAGTCAGTCAGCAATAGTGCAAGTTCCACCACTTAAAAAGATGAGAGGCGTCTGTAATTTACATCATAGGTAGACCTCAACTATGGGAGACAAACTGAGAAAAAAAAATCCAGAAAATCACATTGTCTGTTTTTTTAACATTTTATTTGCATATTATGGTGGAAAATAAGTATTTGGTCAGAAACAAAATTTCATCTCAATACTTTGTAATATATCCTTTGTTGGCAATGACAGAGGTCAAACGTTTTCTGTAAGTCTTCACAAGGTTGCCACACACTGTTGTTGGTATGTTGGCCCATTCCTCCATGCAGATCTCCTCTAGAGCAGTGATGTTTTTGGCTTTTCGCTTGGCAACACGGACTTTCAACTCCCTCCAAAGGTTTTCTATAGGGTTGAGATCTGGAGACTGGCTAGGCCACTCCAGGACCTTGAAATGCTTCTTACGAAGCCACTCCTTCGTTGCCCTGGCGGTGTGCTTTGGATCATTGTCATGTTGAAAGACCCAGCCACGTTTCATCTTCAATGCCCTTGCTGATGGAAGGAGGTTTGCACTCAAAATCTCACGATACATGGCCCCATTCATTCTTTCATGTACCCGGATCAGTCGTCCTGGCCCCTTTGCAGAGAAACAGCCCCAAAGCATGATGTTTCCACCACCATGCTTTACAGTAGGTATGGTGTTTGATGGATGCAACTCAGTATTCTTTTTCCTCCAAACACGACAAGTTGTATTTTTAACAAACAGTTCCAGTTTGGTTTCATCAGACCATAGGACATTCTCCCAAAACTCCTCTGGATCATCCAAATGCTCTCTAGCAAACTTCAGACGGGCCCAGACATGTACTGGCTTAAGCAGTGGGACACGTCTGGCACTGCAGGATCTGAGTCCATGGTGGCGTAGTGTGTTACTTATGGTAGGCCTTGTTACATTGGTCCCAGCTCTCTGCAGTTCATTCACTAGGTCCCCCCGCGTGGTTCTGGGATTTTTGCTCACCGTTCTTGTGATCATTCTGACCCCACGGGGTGGGATTTTGCGTGGAGCCCCAGATCGAGGGAGATTATCAGTGGTCTTGTATGTCTTCCATTTTCTAATTATTGCTCCCACTGTTGATTTCTTCACTCCAAGCTGGTTGGCTATTGCAGATTCAGTCTTCCCAGCCTGGTGCAGGGCTACAATTTTGTTTCTGGTGTCCTTTCACAGCTCTTTGGTCTTCACCATAGTGGAGTTTGGAGTCAGACTGTTTGAGGGTGTGCACAGGTGTCTTTTTTATACTGATAACAAGTTTAAACAGGTGCCATTACTACAGGTAATGAGTGGAGGAAAGAGGAGACTCTTAAAGAAGAAGTTACAGGTCTGTGAGAGCCAGAAATCTTGATTGTTTGTTTCTGACCAAATACTTATTTTCCACCATAATATGCAAATAAATTGTTAAAAAAACAGACAATGTGATTTTCTGGATTTTTTTTTCTCAGTTTGTCTCCCATAGTTGAGGTCTACCTATGATGTAAATTACAGACGCCTCTCATCTTTTTAAGTGGTGGAACTTGCACAATTGCTGACTGACTAAATACTTTTTTGCCCCACTGTATGTGTGTATGTATGTAGGTATGTCCGGGACTGGCATCTGCACCGTCGCAGCTACAGCCACAAAATTTTGCACAGTCACACGTCTGGACCCTGAGAGCATCATAGGCTATGTTGTGTGGTGAAATTTTAACCCCGCACTTTCCAATTCACCAAACAATTTTGCCCCTATCTACATAATGGGGAAAAGTGAAAGGAAAAGTGCTGGAGGCAAATTGACAGCTGCCAGATGTGAACAAGGGGGACTTAAAGAGTGAGAGCGATGGCGCCAAAGAGTATATACCGTATAGTTGCTAAGGTGGGGCCCCGACATGGGATACTCACCACACACGGGGATATGAACACACACACAAAATGCGCCACACACTACCACGTGCTTGAACACCTATTACCCTCAGCACACATTTCACCACACATACACCAACATCGCCACATAAAAGTCGAAACACAAAAGTCGCCGCTCAAAACTCGTCACGCGCAAAACTCGTCACATGCAAAAACTAGGCTCACGCAAAATTCGCCACAAGTGCAAAACTCACCTCATGGAAAACTCGCCACACGCAAAACTTGCACACGCGGAAAAATTGCCACATGCACAAAAGTTGCAACACATGCAAAAGTTGCCTCACACAAAACTTGCACATACTCAAAACGCACCACACATAAAACTCGCCACGCGCAAAACTCGCCATCCGCAAAGCTTGCTGCACACAACTTGCTACACTAACCTGTCACATGCAACTCAACACACACAAAATTGCTACACGCATGTTGCCACACAACTCATCTCACAAAAGTCGCTACATGCATGCCGCCACATGCAACTCAACACACACAACTTGACACATGAAACTGGCCCTAAAACACACACAAGTCTGGTATTATCCTTCAAAAATAAAAATCTGATTAATAAGCAGACAAACTACAAGAGCAACAAATGTACCATATAGGAAATACGCCAGCTGTCAGTCACATGACCTGTCTATTATGTGTATGTGTGAGCTAATATATACTGCCAGGGGGAGGGCTTCCTGTTGGCTGGGGATTTATCAGGCTGCCAATTTAGCTTACAAATACTGAGATAAAAATACTGAGCAAATAACGTGTGAACGAGTACAACCAATAGAGATAGTGAAGTAAACACACGATCAATAAATAGTAGAAACAAGAGATCATTTATTAATATACTACATATTCCAATACGAAAAATAGCATAAAGATAATTACAACAGAGATGAAATACTAAAACTCTGCTGCCCATGGACTATACTGTATAACAACAAAGACATACAACACTGGGGCCGCCTATTACCATCTATGCTAATGAAGTAAAATACCCAAACATAGTACAGGTGATAATCACACTGCGGTAAAACATCTCCTCATACAGCAATGGAGGTGGGCCATACATATATAAACAACCACCAATGTAGTGACGGTGTCTAACCACCAATAGGCCATTATCTATCTATCATATATAGAATTCATATGCCAATAATAGGCCAAAACCCATCAGTAATATCCAGATGATGTGTGCCAATTACCTGCAGCCATCGCATAGGTGGATCAGCGGTACCCAGATGAACCCCGACGCGCGTTTCGCTGTACCTGCAGCTTCGCCAGGAGGTATCGTGTGAACGAGGTCTAATACAGGAGGAGATGACACACAGGTATATACTATATACAGGAGGAGATGACATACAAGTATATGCTATATATAGAAGATGACATACAGGTATATACTATATACAGGAGGAGATGACACACAGATATATACTATATACAGGGGAGATGGCACACAGGTATATACTATATACAGGAGGAGATGACATACAGGTATATACTATATATAGAAGGATATGACATACAGGTATATACTATATATAGGAGGAGATGTCATACAGGTATATACTATATATAGAAGGAGATGACATACAGGTATATACTATATATAGGAGGAGATGTCATACAGGTATATACTATATACAGGGGAGATGACAAAGCAGGTATATACTATTTACAGGGGAGATGACATACAGGTGTATACTATATATAAGGGAGATGACAAACCTGTATATACTGAGGTGAAAATGAGAGGTGTGAGGTGAAAATGAAAAGGTGTGAGTGCAAAATGAGAGGAGTGAGGGAAAATAGTGGAGTGATCGGAAAATGACAGATGTGAGGTCGAAATGACAAGTGTTAGGGGGGAATGAGAGGAGTGAGGGAGAAAATGAGAGATGTGATTGGGAAAATGAGAGGCGTGATGGGAAAATAAGAGAAGTGAGGTGCTATAACTAACCACAGATATTTACTATGCCCAGGCAACACCGGGCTCTTCAGTGTGTGTGTATATGTATCCCACCCCCCCATGCTCCGATGCCACCCCCCGTGCTCCGACGCCCCCCCCGTGCCCTCATCTCCCCCCCTTAAACTTACCCGGCCTCCCGGTGTCCATCCGGCCGTCTTCTCCCTGGGCGCCGCCATCTTGCAAAATGGCGGGCACATGCGCAGTGCGCCTGCAGAATCTGCCGGCCGGCAGATTCGTTCCAAAGTGCATTTTGATCACTGAGATAGGTTATATCTCAGTGATCAAAATAAAAAAAATAGTAAATGTCCCCCCCCCCCTCTTTGTCACCCCCATAGGTAGGGAATATAAAAAAATAAAGAATTTTTTTTTTTTTCCCACTAAGGTTAGAATAGGGGTAGGGTTAGGGGTAGGGTTAGGGTATTTTCAGCCATTTTAACCCTAAAAAACTCCCTAGAAAACACACAGACTCTGCATAGAAAACTGCATCAAAAAACGCACTAAAAAACGCATCAAAAAACGCACCAAAAACGCACCAAAAAACGCACCAAAAACGCACCAAAAAAAGGACCTGCGTTTTCTGCCAAGAGCTGCGGTTTTTAGTGCAGAAAAAAAAGGATGGAAATCAGGAACGTGTGAGCATGGCCTTAAATCTGCAATAGGACTCCTTATTCCAAAGAGGACATTGTTTTACTTATATGTAAATGAGCTGTTAAGGACTATGGGCTGGACACTGATCTGCATGAGAATCTGTCTCCAGGGCTTCTACATGGAAGGAGGATGTTATCAGTGTGATAGGTAATGGCCACTCTCTGCCCTCCTGGGCCTGCTGCAGAGCTGTGTGGTTATAGCCTCTTGCTATGAAAAACGTCAGTTCTTCTTTTTTATTAGTTCCAAGTCTCACACTGGTAACGCCTGCTTTCATTTGATAATTTGTCTCCAAGGCTTATTTTGAGGAGATCAGTGTCCTGCCCATAGTCTGGAACAGATAATTTACATATAAGGAAAATTGATTTCTTTGAAATAAGGTATCGGATTGCATAAATCAAGGTATCATTTTATTCAGTGTCCTATATGCCCATATAGGTCGAAATCTTAAGTTGAGATATACCTAACATTTGGTATTAACACGATTCATCAGTTCAGTACACTTATGGCAAGTAAATCTTTCCCCCCACCCTTCCCACTATATGACAGTGATTTGTGTAATTCAAAACAACATTTTGGCAACAGGAGAGCTTGATGATTTTTTTTGTTGCATGATATGTCAATGGAAAGCTAAAATGTTATTCTTGGAAGAAGGGTAGGAAGAAAATACTGAAAACTGGCTGTGTCATTAACCTCTTTACAACCTATGATATATACGTACTCTTTTTGCCTCCATGCCTGAGCCTGCACCTTTTCCTGCACATGACAGCTGATCTGATTATCTGACATTTGCCCCCAACAGCCGCAGGTGGAATCGCGATCCACCCGCAGCTTTGAACATATTAATTGTAGCGGTCTATCTCTGACAGCAGCATTTAACTTGCGCAAACCGGATATACGTTATTAGCTTTGCCCATCAGGGCCCCTGTCACATGATCTCGAGGCGCCAATCTGTTGGTATGACAAACCTGGGATCTGCAGTGGTTGTCATTGCCAAACTGCTTTGAGCGCTGCCCCATGACCGTGACGAGTTGCGGTGACCTATCTTTTGCATGCTTATCTCTGGCAGCTGTAATAAAGCAGCAGAGAAAGGAAGTGTTTAAAAATTAATGGTGACTGGTACATAGATACGGGACCATAACTGTACTTACTACCTATGCGGGAACAGAACTGTGCCAGAATTTGACACCCTCCAGGGCTCAGTATCTTTATCCACCCATCTTTCACATAAAAGGTTCCGTAGAATGTAAGTCCTCAAGGACAGGGTCCTCTCCCCTCTGTACCAGTTTGTCATTGTAAATTTGTTTACTGTAAACAATATCTATAACCCTGTACGTAACCCCCTTTTCTCATGTACAGCACCATGGAATTAATGGTGCTATATAAATAAATAATAACTATAACTGCTATCTATGCCTCATTTCCTTTTCACTCCCCATTCACATGAGGTTGGTTTAGCACATGGAGAAATATGACACACAGTGGTTAGGGACCATCCATATTTAGGTACACCTTGATGTGGCTAGATGGATTTTGTCCTCTTTGATCAAAAAACACTAAGTTCCTTATGTTTTTATAGCAATATTTGATTTCATATTTTCATTAGTCAGTGTGCTGATGCATCATGGATGTATATATTTGTATATTGGCAAATTAGCGCTTTTGTGCAACTGTGCATTCATTTAATATTAAAGGGGTGCAGACCTGAAATTTTTTTACATTTTTTTTCCCCTTTTTTGTAGAGCAATCTACATAGACTCGGGAAAAGAACAGAGATTAGATACAAGAAGAGACTTGGGGAATTCCATTCCATTCTTTTTTATTTTTTTTCTAAACTGATTGTGTTGTCACCAAAGTTACCGTAGTGTACGTACTGCAATACCACAATATTGCAGTACATGGCAAAATAGATGTTTTCCTAGAAGCCTAGAATTTTTCACATTGCTAGCGATGACATGAAGGTTACCGCAGTTCATTGGCCCGCTATAACTGAACTGCAGGGTGGGAACAGCTGACTGTGACCTGCGGTAACCTGTATGAGGTTACTGCTCCTCACTGGCTGCATCAAAAAGCTCAGATCAGTGTGTACTGGATTCATGTTTAAGCGGTCACCTCATGCCACCGCTCAGCTGTACAATCCAGATATAGTAGAGCTCGAGTTCTTCCTGGGACAAATAGTTTGCCATCAGGGAGGTGAGGAATATAGTCTTATTATTTTTAGTTTTACAATAAAGTAATAAATAGACGATGAGGAGTGTCTACTTAAATTTAAACAGTCTGTCTTTATTTCAATTAAAGGACTTTCTCCTGGGTGTGTTTTACATTTGACTATGTGGTTAGTAATAGGGGTCTTATAGACTCCTCTAAATTACTAACCCCTGGGTTTGATGTCAGCAGCCATAAAACAGCTGACAACCCCAACCCTGTTACCCCACTTGCCACCGTACCAGGCCTAGATTTGGTGCATTTTATGCATGTGCCATTTCTGGGGTGGCTGAGGGCTGATGTTTTCGGCCTGGGAGGGGGCGAATATCCCTGGCCCCTTCCCAGGCTATTAATATCAGCTCACAGTTGTCTGTTTCGCCTTTGCTAGTTATAAATTATAGGGGCACCCTACGTCCTTTTTTATTTTTTTTTTCTTCTCTGAACTCTTTCTTAAACTTACCAGTAAAGGCTAAGCAAACCGCTATTAATACCCTGAGAACCATTTTGGGAAATTGGCACCTTTCCCAGATTGTCTGCCCCAGTGGTCGTTTTTATTTTATTTACAATGTACTCAGCGGGTGCTGAATATTACTGGAAAGAGAAGGAGATCCAGCTCAACGAAATAGTGAAAAATCCATAGTTTATTTCACTTAAAATATAGTGAAAGGACAAAACATCAGCATACAAAAAATATTTTAAAACCAAGGTCAACGCGTTTCCGGTGACTAAGCACCCTTAATCATGATACCTGGTACAAGACATGTCTATACTTTTATACTAGTATCCGGTTATCGCTCCGGTGCTGCAATTGGTGGAATTGTCACCAATTCCACCAATTGCAGCACCGGAGCGATAACCGGATACTAGTATAAAAGTATAGACATGTCTTGTACCAGGTATCATGATTAAGGGTGCTTATTCACCGGAAACGCGTTGACCTTGGTTTTAAAATATTTTTTTGTATGCTGATGTTTTGTCCTTTCACTATATTTTAAGTGAAATAAACTATGGATTTTTCACTATTTCGTTGAGCTGGATCTCCTTCTCTTTCCTGTTCGTCTACGCCCTGACACAGCGGTTCCGTGCTCCGAGCTCTTGGGAATGTCGGTATGGTGAGCTGGATTTTGTTTTTTGCTGAATATTACTGCCATCACTGTCGCCTGGTCACGCTGAGCTCGGGGAGACCAGGCGACTATGAGAGCTAACTTCAGCATCCAGCAACTGGGAACAGCGCAAACTGTACAGCTTTTCCCTGGCGCTGGTATGTATCACACTGCTGCGCACAGATGCTGCGTGTATGTAACACATGCAAACGAATAGCATCGGTACTGGTTTTTCCAGTATTGGAAATATCGGGACATGTGAAGATGGGCCTTATAAAGAATCACTGGTGCATGACCTAAACAGAAAATTCATTATGATTGTATTTTAGGAAACTTACAGTGCCTGAGCCTCTATGTATGTGGAAAATAAGGGGTGATTCATCAAAGCTTTTACACTAGAAAACTGGCGTAAAATGCTTTCGGTAGTTGATAACTTTTACGCAACGGAGAGTTGTAGTGAGTTCTGGAGATTTCAAACAAGTGTGAAGCGGCTCTGCCAAAATGTGTGGAACTCGGAGTCAGGGCATGGCTACACCTTCCTTTCAAATTCTGCTAAATCTCTGGTGTTTTTTGTTTTTATGCCATAAATGTGACTCTAGTCTTGTTCAGTCCCAAAGACATTAATGATAATAATAATATTATTATTATTATTATTATAATGATGCATGTGACATATAAAGGGGGTTGGTCACTACTTCACAATACAACATTCATATGAATCTGATGTTACTAAAAAAAAAAAAAAAAAAATCCATGTCAGAATGGCTGTATAATCCTTTTTGAAAGCTTAAGGTACCGTTACACTAAACAACTTACCAACGATCAAGACCAGCGATACGACCTGGCCGTGATCGTTGGTAAGTCGTTGTGTGGTCGCTGGGGAGCTGTCACACAGACAGCTCTCTCCAGTGACCAACAATCAGGGGAACGACTTCGGCATCGTTGAAACTGTCTTCAATGATGCCGAAGTCCCTGGGTAACCGGGGTAAACATCGGGTTACTAAGTGCAGGGCCGCGCTTAGTAACCCGATATTTACCCTGGTTACCATTGTAAAAGTAAAAAAAAAAAACAGTACATACTTACATTCCGATGTCTGTCACGGAATGTAAGTATGTACTGTTTTTGTTTTTTGTTTTTTTAACTTTTACTATCGTCACACACGCCGATCCAGCGATGACAGCGGGTGATCAACTACCAAAAAAAGGTCCTGGTCATTCCCCACGACCAACGATTTCCCAGCAGGGGCCTGATCGTTGGTCGCTGTCACACATAACGAGATCGTTAGCGGGATTGTTGCTACATCACAAAAAAGCGTGACGTTGCAACGATAACGTTAACGATATCGTTGTGTGAAGGTACCTTAACCCTGATATTCAAATGAGAATACACATACAGGGTAATACACAATGCTCATTTACATATCTAGATTATGCAGTCCTTTTTTTTTTCTTGTTTTTTTGTATAACTAGCGATAAGATCAAAGATCTTTTTGAATTGAAAATGTTCTGTAGTTACTAGTGTTGAGCATTCCGATACCGCAAGTATCGGGTATCGGCCGATATTTGCGGTATCGGAATTCCGATACCGAATTCCGATATTTCCCGCATATCGGATACCGGAATCGGAAGTTCCCAGAATTCAAAACTGCACGCAGCAGCCAATGAGGAATGAATGGAAGTGTGGGCACATCCTGTTTAGCATGGTGGGCATGTAACTACTGGCAATGCTGTGATTGGCTGCTGAAATGATGTCACAATGCACTATAAAAAACGCTGCTGCCATTTTGCGCTCACTCTGCTGTGATTTCAGTTAGGGACAGGACGCTGTGTTCTAACTGAGGGCCAGTTGAGATAGCGAATTGCTTCATTGCGCTTTTCCCAGGCTAATTTAGCAAACGCTGTGTGTTCACCTTGCTCTTGCCTTGTAGCGCTGTTTTAACAACGTTCTGCAAGGTCTCTGTGTGTGTGTGTGTGTGTGTGTGTGTGTGTGTGTGCAGCTCACTCTGTAGTCAGTGTGCAGCCATATACCCAGTTGTATTCAGCTCAAGGGGGGTTCACACTGCCTCATACTGTTCTATCCATTGCACTAAAAGCAAAAAAGCTCATAGTGCAGCCTTCTGCACATTTTTTCTAAAATTTCCTATTAGTGTTTTTCCACCCGTCTCTAGCTAAATTGTGGAAAAACACTACATAGGATAACCTATAGGAGGGTTTTTGGGCCTTGCAGCGCCGTTTACGGCTGTCTTCACGGTCTCCGTGTGAGCGCAGCTCGCCCTGTAGTCTGTGTGCAGCCACAGCCAGTTGTATTCAGCTCAGTGTGCGTCACTGCCTCATACCGTTAAATAACTTTTCCTTTTTTGCAAATAGTGCAGCCTGCTGCAAATTTTTTCTAAAATTTCCTATTCGTGTCTTTCCACCCGTCTCCAGCTAAATTGTGGAAAAACACTACATAGGATAACCTAGAGGAGTGTTTTTGGGCCTTGCAGCGCCGTTTACGGCTGTCTGCACGGTCCCCGTGTGAGTTAAACTCGCTCTGTAGCCCGATCTGCAGAAAAAAAAAGTAAAGTTCACCAAACACCACTTAACACTTGTGTAGGCCACATTTTATCAATAATAAAGTCTAGTCCACACTTTACAAAATTAGTGTTTCTTAAGGCCCCTTCACACTGAGCGACGCTGCAGCGATACCGACAACGATCCGGATCGCTGCAGCGTCGCTGTTTGGTCGCTGGAGAGCTGTCACACAGACCGCTCTCCAGCGACCAACGATGCCGGTAACCAGGGTAAACATCGGGTAACTAAGCGCAGGGCCGCGCTTAGTAACCCGATGTTTACCCTGGTTACCATCCTAAAAGTAAAAAAAAACAAACACTACATACTTACCTACCGCTGTCTGTCCTCCAGCGCTGCGCTCTGCTTCTCTGCTTCTCTGCTCTCCTCCTGTACTGGCTGTGAGCCGGAAAGCAGAGCGGTGACGTCACCGCTCTGCTTTCCGGCTCACAGCCAGTACAGGAGGAGTGCAGAGCACAGCGCTGGAGGACAGACGGCTGTAGGTAAGTATCTAGTGTTTGTTTTTTTTTACTTTTAGGATGGTAACCAGGGTAAACATCGGGTTACTAAGCGCGGCCCTGCGCTTAGTTACCCGATGTTTACCCTGGTTACCAGTGAAGACATCGCTGGATCGGTGTCACACACGCCGATCCAGCGATGTCTCCAGGGAGTCCAGCGACGAAATAAAGTTCTGGACTTTATTCAGCGACCAACGATCTCCCAGCAGGGGCCTGATCGTTGGTCGCTGTCACACATAACGATTTCATTAACGATATCGTTGCTACGTCACAAATAGCAACGATATCGTTAACAATATCGTTATGTGTGAAGGTACCTTTACACCTGTTAGGAGGAGCATTTCAGGAATAAGCACACTAAGGCCTTAGTACTTTTCTGCTTATCTTTATCTGTCAACCAAGATGAAGAGGGCAGGGAGTAAGGCACGTGGGCGTGGGCGCGGAGCAGGGAGAGGAGCAGGGAGAGGACGTGGTGATTCTGTGCCTGCTGCGGGCACCGGTGACTGATCACTCAGTTTCAGCAGGGAACAGTCCTTCATGCGCAGCTTTGTCGGAGAGCGCCGTGCACCGCTGCTGCGTGAAGATCAAATTGAAGCCGTTTTCGGATGGATGGCAGCTAAAGCATCGGCATCGACTTCAATTAGTGCCACATCCTCTCAGGCACAGAGCACTGGAGAGCAGCCATCTGTCTCTTCACCACCTGCCAAATTGGCCAGGCAGTCAGAGAGCCCAGGACAGGAGCCGTCTCTACTTCTGTTCTCTGAATCTCTTGGCTTGGAAACAGGGGGCCAGCCAAGCAGCATTGGAGAAATGGAAGAAGAGGCAGTGTGCAGTGATGCCCAACAGCTTTGTCTCTCTGACTCTGAAGAGGCGGATGGTCCAGTGCCTCCGGTGACCACAGCACAGTACACATCTGATGATGAAACTCAGGTGCCGCTTTCTGGTGCGTACTGTGCTGCCGAGACTACCCAGGAGGAGCAGTTGGTGGCAGAGGGTAGTGGAGATGATGAGGTCCTTGACCCATCGTGGCGTGAGGAACAGGAAGGTGGTGGGAGCAGCTCTGAGGAAGAGATTCCCCTAACGGGCCAAAGAGGGAGATGGAGGGGGAAGACTGCGGAGCCTGTAGCCTCCACTTTGGCACCCGTTAGGAGCCTGTCTCTTCCAAAAGCCAAAAAGGGCGCTCCCAAGACTTGCAGTGCCTGGTCCTTTTTTGACACAGTTGCAGATGACATTTGTTTTGTTAAATGCAAGCTGTGTCATCAGAAAGTAAAAAGAGGTAAAAGTGTCAGCAACCTCAATACCACAAATATGTGGAAACATGTGCGGACCAGGCACGCGGTGGAGTTACAAAAACACACTGAAGACCTAGGCCAACCAACAGCGGCAGCTACCACCTCTTCAGCTCGTGTTGCCTCTTCCTCCAGCTCACGCACAGCTGGTTCGGCTTCCTCCCAGGATCGCCATGGAAGAACCTCTGGCACTGTTGTCCAGAGACCCACTGTAATTCCACCCACAGCACCACGTTCCCAGTCATCCTCACACTCCCAGCCTAGTCTACAGCCATCGGTAGTACAGGCATGAGAGAAAAGGCGGGCATTCTCAGCCAACCACCCCCGAGCACAGGCTCTGAATGCAGGCATTGCAAACTTCTGTCACTGGAAATGCTCTCATTCAGGCTGGTGGAGACTGACAGCTTCCGTGACTTGATGGCATTGGCAGTCCCACAGTACAAGGTGCCCAGCCGCTTTTACTTCAGCAGGCATGCTGTCCCTGCCCTGCACAAGCATGTGGAGGGACACATAAAACACGCGCTACTGAACGCCGTCAGTAGCAAGGTCCACCTCACCACCGATGCGTGGACCAGTCAACATGGACAGGGGCGATACCTTTCCCTCACTGCCCATTGGGTTAATGTTGTTGAGCCAGGTACAGATCGTGCGAGTGGCGCAGGACGTGTCCTGCCCACTCCAAGGATTGCAGGAATCCAGTCTGTACGCATTGACTCCTCCTACACAAGTTCCTCAGGATCATCGCTGCAGGAGCCGTCACAGTCCACCTCCACATGGACCCGTGAACGTTTACCTGTTATGACCGACATGAGCACAGCCGTGGCCAAACGTCTACAGGCCGTCTTGAAACTAGTTTCTTTGGGGAATCGAAGCCACACAGCGCAGGAGCTCTGGAATGCCATCAAGCAGGAGAGCGATGTGTGGTTTGTGCCAGCGAATCTCCAGCCAGGCATGGTAGTGTGTGACAATGGCCGAAATCTGATGGCAGCTTTGGCCATTGGCAACCTCACTCACATTCCATGTCTGGCACATGTGCTCAATTTGGTTGTGCAGAGTTTTCTGAGGGACTATCCGGATCTTGATGCACAAGGTCCGCCTAGAGTGTGCTCACTTGCGGCGTTCCAGCTTGGCAAGATCCCGCATTGCTGCTCTGCAGCGCCGATTCCACCTTCCGGAACACCGCATCATATGTGACCTACCTACCAGGTGGAATTCCACGTTACATATGTTGGAGCGGTTATGTGAGCAGCAGCAAGCAGTAATGGAGTACCAGCTGCATCAGGCGCAAAGAAGTCGCTGTCAGCGCCGATCAGACTTCACAACCACAGAGTGGGCCACTATGAAGGACGTCTGCCAGGTTTTGCGTCCTTTCGATTATTCCACGCGGATGGCAAGTGCAGATGATGCACTAGTCAGCATGACTGTCCCCCTTATCTGCCTGCTTCAACAAACTCTGCAAGCGTTAAGGGATGATGTTGTGGAAGAGGTGGAGGATGAGGAGTCACCTTTTCCATCAGCTTCTGGAGAGTCAGCACCACGTGGTTCCTCACAAAGGGGTAGGCAGGGGCCACTTTGTGAGGAGGATGAGGAGGAGTCAATGGAGGAGGAAGAGCTCTGTCCAGAAGAGGGAGTTGCACAATTGTCCAGTGGTCAGTGTGTACAGCGAGGGTGGGGTGATGACGAGCGGGCAGAGATCATGTCTCAAGCAGGGGACAGTGTTTCTGGGCCAGTTGGCAGTCTGCAGCACATGGTTGATTTCATGCTGCAGTGCCTGAGAAACGACCACCGCATCGACCACATTCTCAACATGCCTGATTATTGGGTGTTCACCCTCCTCGATCCTCGCTACCGGGACAACGTCCAAAACCTCATCCCAGCGTTGACCCGGGAGCGTAAAATGCGGGAGTACCACGACACACTGGTGAATTCCATCATCTTCTCCAGTCCAACTGAGAGGAGTGCTGCTAGTGCTTTACAAAGCAGCTCAGTGCGTCGAGGCAGTGGGGGAGGCTCTGCCCAAAGAGGGAGCAGAAGCAGTGCCTCTGCCCAAGGCAAGCCCAGTATGGCACAACTCTGGCACACTTTTGTGTGCCCGCCCCAAATGTCTACACCATCACCGGTGGCTCCAGTCAGCAGGAGGCAACGGTTCCGTCAGATGGTGACAGACTACATGTCTTGCCCTCTTACTGTACTCCCAGACGGCTGTTCCCCGTTCAAGTTTTGGGTCTCTAAGCTGGATACATGGCCAGAGCTAAGCCAGTGTGCATTGGAGGTGCTGGCTTGCCCTGCGGCTAGTGTCTTATCGGAACGTGTCTTTAGTGCCGCCGGTGGTGTACTAACAGACCGTCGCATGCGACTATCCTCCGATAACGTTGACCGGCTTACTTTTCTGAAAATGAACCAGGCCTGGATCTCGCAGGAATTTGCCACTCCTCTGCCTGATTAAGTAATTGGGTGTCATCCAGGTCTCCTGATGTGTTCATCTTTCTACCACCTGAACTGCTATTCCTGGGCTCCAACACCGCCAGTTGCGGCTCAGAAGTGCAGGCTGCACAGTCAAAACATACGACCCAGTGTTATTGAGTTTCAGTAACGTCAGCTGATCCCCAGCTGTGTAGCTGGCAATGTGTCCTGCGACCGCCACGCTGGCACAACAACCTAAATGTAAGGGAACCTGTCCCCCCCCCCCCCCCCACCCTGGCGTTTGTTACTGAAAGAGCCACCTTGTGCAGCACTAATACTGCACAAGGAAAAGGTTGCTCTTTAAATTATGCTCCTTGGAAACGCTGAACTACACACTCATGTAATGTGTCCCCTCACACCGTCAAACCGTCCCGGAGGTGGGACTTTCCTTTGTAATGTGACGCAGCACAGCAGTCATTCCTACCCCTTTGGCTCCGTGCGCTGCCTCCTTAGCGTTGTTTGATTCTGTCACGGACCCTGCGCTGTTATGTTATCCCTTGGCCATGCACAGTTTGCGCTGCCCGTCCTCTGACATCATTTGTTGTCGTCCTGGCTGCGCCTGTGCGTCCACGCCGCCCGAAATCCCACCTCGCAGTGTCGTCTAATGTGATCCCACAGTGGGCCTGGTATCCATGGCCATGCGCAGTGCATATACTAGCCTCTCACTCCCCTTCTTCACGCTTCTTCAGACTAGGCGGCGTCAGCTGATCCCTAATAGCATGCCACGGCCATGACGCCGCACAGTCTGAAGAAGCAGGAAGGAGGGGAGTGAGAGGCGATGATATGCACTGCGCATGCCCATGGATCCAAGGTCCGCAGTGGGATTATATTAGATGACACTGCGAGGTTGAATCTTGGGCAGATTGGACGCACAGGCACTACCAGCCTGACACCTAAATGATGTCAGAAGACGAGCACCGCTAAGTGTGCATGGCCAAGGGATAACATTACAGCGCGGGCTCCGTGACAGAATCAAACAACGTTGAGGAGATGGCGTTGGAATGACAGCTGTGCTGTGTCACATTACAAAGGAAAGTCCCACCTCCGGGACGGTTTAACGGTGTGAGGGGACACATTATATGAGTGTGTACTTCAGCGTTTGCAAGGAGCATAATTTTAGGAGCCACCATTTTCCATGTGCAGTATTACTGCTGTACAAGATGGCTCTTTCAGCAACAAATGCCTGGGGGGGGGTTAAAGGTTCCCTTTCAACTTGCTCCACTGCAGGCTTCGGCTTACACTCTGCTCCTACTGCAGACCCTGGGCTCTAACACCACCAGTTGGTGCCTGGAAGTGCAGGCTGCACAGAGAAAAACACCCGCCATTGTGTCAGTTGGGTTCAGCACCGCCAGCTGTTCCCCCGCTGTGTAGCCGGCAATGTGTCCTGCAAACGCAACGCAGACACAAAGCTGCCTCCAGCGCAGGCTTCGGCCTACACTCTGCTCCCCCTGCTTACCCTTTGCTCCAACACCGCTAGTTGGGGCTCTAGGAAGACAATCTTGAATAGGCAACGCATCCGGGTTCCAGCACCGTCAGCTGGTTCTCGGCAGTGTCTTTGTCACGGGTACTCTTTCGTGCCCAGCCTGGGTCCAGCACCGTCAGCTGGTTCTGGGTAGTGTCAAGGTCACTTAGATGCCTATGCGTTGCCCCGTCGTGTTGCGGTCGGGTTAGCCAACTCCATGGTGCCTCCAGTTTAGGAGCTTCCTATGTGGGCTGCGGAAATTGGCAATCAAGGCTGGTTCTGTAGTGCCAGTAGGCCAAGCTCCTCCTGTAGGACTGTTTGTGTTCGGTAACTGCGGCAGCCTCGCGGCCTAGCTGTTCTCTCCTCTCCTGTGGACCTTCTGGTCCACATCCTGGTTCCAGCACCGTCAGCTGGTTCCGGGCCGAGCATTTGGCTTAGGTGCCTCCTTCTGGGTATCCAAGTTCCGTCAACGCCAGGCGGTCCTTGGTAGTGCTTTTAAGCGCGGGTACCTACAGCTTTGTAACCGTGTTCCAGCACCGTCAGCTGGTCCTCGGTCGTGCCATTGGCTCTTGCACACTTGGGCAACGCATCCGGGTTCCAGGACCGTCACCTGGTTCTCGGCAGTGTCTTTGTCACGGGTACTCCCTCATGCCCAGCCTGGCTCCAGCACCGTCAGCTGGTTCCGGGTAGTGTCAAGGTCACTTAGACGCCTATGCGTTGCCCCGTCGTGTTGCGGTCAGGTTAGCCAACTCCATGGTGCCTCCAGTTTAGGAGCTTCCTATGTGGGCTGCGGGAATTGGCAATCAAGGCTGGTTCTGTAGTGCCAGTAGGCCAAGCTCCCCCTGTAGGACTGTTGGTGTTCGGTAACTGTGGCAGCCTCGCGGCCTAGCTGTTCTCTCCTCTCCTGTGGACCTTCTGGTCCACATCCTGGATCCAGCACTGTCAGCTGGTTCCGGGCCGAGCCTTTGGCTTAGGTGCCTCCTTCTGGGTATCCGAGTTCCGCCAACGTCAGGCGGTCCTTGGTAGTGCTTTTTAGCACGGGTACCTCCTGCTTAGTAACCGGGTTCCAGTAACGTCAGCTGGTACTCGGTAGTTCCATTGGCTCTTTGACCTTCGGGTAGCCATCCGAGTTCCAGTTCTATCAGCTGGTTCTCGCCATTTTCTCAGCCTTCTTGTACCTTCTGCTACATTTCCAAGTTCAAGACCCTAAAGACGACGACCCGGAAGACCACCCCTAAGATGACGACGACACCAGAGACGACAACCACTGAGATGACGACGACCCTGGAGATGACGACCCTGAAGACCACCCCGATGGCGACGGCGGAGACAACGACCCTGGAGACGACGACATGGAAGACCGAGAAGCAGAAGAACAAGAGGCTGCAGAACAAAGAGCAGAAGAACATTAAGCATAACACTTAATATCAGAGCAAAAGATATTATCTAAATTATATGCAGAAGACTAAGCAGTGTATGGGGGTGAGTCCGTTCCTCCTTGTGGTGCCACTGGATAAAGCCTGATGCTGCAGGCCAAACTGAACGCGGACAAATGTAACTTTTGTGACAGGCAGAACGGAAGGTGTAATCTTCAAACTTTAGATAACAACTACGGGAATGCCTGTCACAAATGAGAATATGATGAAGAAGTAGAATAGGAAGAATAATAATAGATGAAGAAAATGAATATGAATAATGTAATAAAAAAAAAAAATATAGAAGATGAAGAAGAAGATGAATAAGGTGAAGAAGTTGATGTCAAAGATGCTGATGATGATGAAGATGAAAGTGTGGGAAAAGTAAAAAAAAAAGGGGAAGGGCGTGGAATAGTGAAACATCAATATCTGACAAAAAAAAAAATTACATAGTCAATATCTTTGTAACTCCGAACGCCTTTAAAAAAAATTAAATTCCTGCTATTCTATTTGATTGGGCTAAACCTCTATGCCTTTAATGTCTCCGCCACCTCCCCAAATACATCCTACATTATTTTTAGTTGTTTTCCTTCATGTAGAATGAACCTACAAGGAAAGGAAGGGTTTATTTTAATTCCGATATTTTGGTCCCATTGACTTGTATTGGGATCAGGTATCGGTATCGGCGATATCCGATATTTTTTGAATATCGGCCGATCCAATCCGATACCGATACTTTCCGATATCGGAAGGTATCGCTCAACACTAGTAGTTACCCATAGCTACCGCTACACATTGAGTGAAACTGCAAAGCACATCCAAAGTGTATACATCCAGCCATCGTCTGAACTTGGAACTGCTGATGAGTGGGGGCTGCGGAGCGTCAAAACCCCACCTATCTCATATTGATTACCTATTCTATGGATAAGCCCTCAATATAGTGTGACCAGAATCTCTAACCATGTATGCAGTTTGTATAGTGATATCTGGGGACCGACCACTTTAAAGTCAATCACTCCATCATTGTACATGAATAGGTTAAAGACCATGTTGTGTGCCATCAGGTATAGGAAATCCCTAGTCAGATTAATCTACTGTATGCAGGTTGTGCATTTACAGCCTTCTACCTATAGACTGGACTTCTCTTTTAAAGGCTCTTCCATGACTAATGCACTTACATATAATCTAATTGTCTTTGTTCAGCAAACTGCTCAATTATAAATGATCCTAAGAATGGTTGTGCACACGCCAGGATGAATGTGTTTCTAACTCCTGTATTAGTGGTGGCCCCCAAGAGGGGATCTGACTTCCTCTCCAGCATCTGTTCCTTATGTAGTCATTCTATAGTTTACCTGTATTAGGCACTTCAGGGCAGGTCGCGTTGTTTGTGTAGAAATAATGCTTTTCTTACATGAGATATGTTTTGTTGTACTTTAATTTATCATGCTACTGAAAAGTATAGCCTCATGGTAATGCCTGGCTCACACAGTATAAATGTGATCCTTGAGGAATAAGGAATAATAATACGGTTTCTGGCCATTATGGCTTGTAACTTGTATGTTCTACCTATGCAGGCCCTATCTCCAATTTTTAATTCTTTTAAGCTAGTGGGAAGAGTCTAACTCAGTCTCCCTTACACAGCTGTTGTGAATTCCGCTCTTGGGCTCCCTCCGGTGGTTGTAAGTGGCACTTTTGTGAGTTCTGCTCTTGGGCTCCCTCCGGTGGTTTTAAGTGGTATGGCTGCTCCTTGGATTTAGCAGTCTGCAGCTGCTTCCACTGATTGTCTTTCTGCTCGGCTATTTATGCCTGGCTCTTCCCTTCAGCCAGTGCCACTTGTCAATGGTTCCTGGTTGGATTCACATCTCTCTTGGATTTCCCTGATATCCTGACCAGTTCAGCAAAGATAAGTCCTTGCTTTGCTCTTTTCTGTCCACATGTTGTGGACTTATTCGTTCTGTGCATTCTATGCTTTGTCCAGCTTG